>NC_140595.1:513667899-514867899 GCF_964204655.1 Triturus cristatus | reverse complement strand
CCCTTGCGTGTCGCTAGGCGTCGTCTGCGGCTCCGCGTCCGTCGTCAGCGTCGTGCGCCGGAATGACGTCGGAGTACTTAGACGCCGCCCTCGCACGCTGACGGCAGTTCTTGTACATAGCTTTCCGCGCCAGGAACTCAGAGCCATGCAAGAGACCGACACTGGTGCCAAAAAATCTAGGGCCCTGAAAAGGATAGCCTTAACCCTAGATGTCAGTTCGCAGAACGGGGAGGATGGGTGGGTTGGTGCGGAATCTAACTAACTAATGTTTCTTACAGATATATCGTTACCGAAGGTAAGTAACTTGTTCATCTGAAAGAAACACGTTAGTTAGATTTCTCACCTTAGAATAGATACCCCAGCAATACCAACCCCGGTGGTGGGTCTGCGAACCAAGATCACACCAGAAAGTCCTGGAGAACAGAACGGCCAAAGAAGCCGTCTCTACGGACTTGGCTGTCCAGGCAATAGTGCTTGGCAAACGTGTGCAGCGAGGCACACGTCGCCGCCTGACAGATGTCCCGCAAGGGAACTCCCCGGCCCAGGGCAGTAGTAGCCGATGTGGCCCGGGTGGAATGGGCCCTCAAACCAACAGGAGGGTCCTTTTTTGCCAAGAAGTAACAAATTTTAATACACAACACGACCCACTGCGAGATGGTCCGTTTATGTACCGCTTTCCCCTTCTTAGCTCCTACGTATCCAACAAAAAGTTGGTCGTCCACCCGGAACTGTTTGGTGCGGTCCAAATAAAAGGACAGCGCCCGTTTTGGGTCCAGACGGTGGAACCTCTCTTCCTCTTTTGAAGGATGCGGAGGCGGAAAGAAGGTGGGCAACGTGACAGATTGCCCGAGATGAAATTGAGTCACCACTTTCAGTAGAAAAGAAGGACGAGGCCGGAGGACAACCTTGTCTGGATGAACAGAAATAAAGGGAGGCTTAGATGACAGAGCCTGGAGCTCACTCACCCGTCTAGCCGAGGTGATAGTTACCAGGAAAGCAGTCTTCAGGGTCAGAAGACGAATGGGACAATTGTGAAGAGGCTCAAAAGGAGCGCACATCAGAAAGGTCAGAACAAGATTCAAGTCCCACTGAGGCATTACGAAGGGGACAGGAGGGAACATGTGAGTAATGCCTTTGAGAAAATGTGAAACAACAGGGGACTTGGAGAGAAGGCTGATCAGGAAGCTGTAAGAAAGCAGAGATTGAAGCAAGATAACCTTTCTAGATGCCCAGAGCAGAGCCCTGCTAGGCCAAAGAAAGAAGAAAGAGTAGAACCTCAGAAAGAGTGGCAGAAAGGGGATCCACAGCCTTTGCTGTGCACCATGCCACAAATTTGTTCCACCGGCAGGCGTATACCGTCTTTGTGGAGGGACGCCTGGCTGCCAGAATGAGATCACAGACTTCAGGAGGCAAGTCAAATGGCATCAACTGCCGCCGCTCAATCTCCACGCATGGAGGTGGAGGCTGGACAGGTTCAGGTGGAGGACCGTCCCCTGCTGCTGCGACAGAAGGTCCTCCTGAAGAGGCAGTCGTATCGGAGGATCGATTGACATACTGAGTAGCTCGGGATACCAGAACCTTCGTGCCCAATCCGGAGCCACTCCGATAACTTGGGCCCGGTCGTGCCTGATCTTCTTCAGCACTCTGGGCAGAAGTGGTATAGGCGGAAAGGCGTACAACAGACCGCAACTCCACTTGCGACGAAAAGCGTCTCCGAGTGAGTGCTGCCTTGGAAATTCCAACGTGCAGAACTGCTGACATTGCGCGTTCTCTTAGGTGGCGAATAGATCTAACCAAGGCTCTCCCCACTGCAGAAAGAGACCTTGCACCACGTCCGAGTTCAGACGCCATTCGTGATCCATCATGCACCGGTGGCTGAGTTCGTCTGCTCTGGCGTTCAGAGAGCCCGCCAGATGTTGAACCACCAGGGTGATGCCCTGGTGTTCCAGCCAGGTCCAGAGGCGCAGAGACTCCTGACAAAGGGTCCACGACCCCACCCCGCCCTGTTTGTTGCAATACCACATGGCGGTGGTATTGTCCGTGAACACCTGCACGACACTTCCCCGGACAGAGGGAAGGAAGGCTTTCAGTGCAAGCCGGATCGCTCTCAGCTCCAAAAGGTTGATGTGGAGTTGAGTCTCCGCCGGAGACCAGAGGCCTCTGATCTCCGCCTCTCCCATGTGGCCCCCCCATCCCAGGTGGAACGCGCCCGTCACTACTACATGCTCCGGTTGGGGTAGGGAGAGGCATCTGCCGCTGACCCAATCGCGGTCCGTGAGCCACCACTGCAATTGTTTCGAAGTGCCCTCCGAGATCAAGACATGGTCGGACAGGTTGCCTCGATGCTGGGCCCACTGAAACTTCAGGTCCCACTGCAGAGCCCGCATTCGCCACCTGGCGTAATGCACCAACAGGATGCAGGAGGCCATCAGCCCCAGAAGCCGCAGCACCAACCTGACCGAAACCCAGGATAGAGGCCGAAAGATGGGAATCAGAGCCTGAATATCCCGGACCCGCTGTTCCGGAGGATAAGCCCAGAACTGCGCCGAATCGAGAAATGCTACGATGAAGAGGTGCTTCTGGGAGGGACTCAGGTGTGACTTCGGCACGTTGATGGAGAACCCCAGCAAATGCAGGAGGTCGACCGTAGTCTGGAGGTGGGAGAAGACTTGCTGGGGCGAGCCCGCCTCCAACAGCCAGTCGTCGAGATTGGGGAAGACTGGAACCCCCGATCTGCGCAGATGAGCTGCGACCACTGCCATCACTTTTGTGAACACCCGAGGGGCACTGGTGAGGCCGAAGGGGAGCACGGTGAACTGAAAGTGCTCCTGACCCACCGTGAACCGCAGGTAACGCCGGTGGGCCGGCAGGACAGGGATGTGAAAATAGGCTTCCTGCAAGTCCAACTCTACCATCCAGTCTCCAGGGTTGAGGGCAGCCAGAACCTGAGCTAGAATTAGCATCTTGAACCGTTCCTTCCGGAGGAAGGCGTTGATGCTCCTGAGGTCCAAGATAGGGCGTAGGCCCCCCTTTGCCCTTCTTGGGAACCAGAAAGTAGTGGGAATAGCAACCACGGCCTACTTCTGGACCAGGAACGCGCTCGACGGCCTCTTTGGCAAAGAGGGCCGTAACTTCCTTCCGCAGAAGATTCAAGTGATCCTCTGATATATGGCGGCACTGCGGTTGCATGGCTGGAGGGGTCGTCTCGAAGGGGAGGGAGTAGCCCCTTCGGACGATTTGCAGCACCCACCTGTCCGAAGTGATGGAGCGCCAGTAGAGGAGGTGATGGCGAACTCTGCCGCCTACTGGCGTGGAATGGGCCTGAAAGCTCGGACTAGGAAGGCTTTGAGGCGGATGCTGCCGGGGTGGATGTGGACTGACCGGCGCGTTGTCCTCTAGAACCGCCACGGCGGAACCCACGTCCGCGTGCAGGATGGTTCTGTGGCCGGTGGCTAGGCGGACGTGAGGAGGCGCCCCTTCCTTGGCCACGAAAGAGGCAAAAGGCGGAAGCGTGCGGCCGTGGGGCCGAGAGACCCAAGGACGTGGTCGTAGCCCGGGAGTCCTTAAAACGAGCCAGCGCACTATCCGCCTTCTTACCAAAAAGGCGAGCGCCATCAAAGGGCATATCCATGAGGGTACTCTGGACATCCCCCGAAAAAGACGTGGACCTCAGCCAGGCGTGGCGCCGGAGCGCCACCGTGGAGGAAATCGCCCTACCCAGCGAGTCCGTGGTGTCAAGTCCACACCACATGGCAGGTCGCGCTGCATCTCGCCCTTCAGTAAGTGCCTGGGAGAGACGTGTCCGGGCCTCCACCGGACACAGTGGCAGCACGTCCTCCACTGCATCCCACAGAGAGTGGGAGAAACGGTCCAAGAGGCAAGCGGTGTTCAAAGACCGCAGGCCCAAACTCAGGGAAGAGAACAGTTTCTTGCCGAACTGTTCCAGCCTCTTTGATTCCCGATCCGGAGGAGCGGACGGGAAGGAGGATTGGGAAGTGGAGGCCTGAATAACCAGGCTCTCGGGGGTGGGGTGTTGGGACAGGAAATTGGGGTCGCCCGGAGCAGGGCGGTGGCACCGGGCCACGTTCTGATCCACAGGGGGAACTGTGGAGGGCTTGGACCAAGTGCCCTGCAGAACGTCGACGAGGGCCTCATTGAACTGCAGCAGAGGCTCTGCGGAGCTTGCTGACGGTTGAAGCACCTCTGTGAGGATATTAGTCCTCACGGCCACAGAAGGCAACTCGAGCCCCAGGGCTTCGGCCGCCTTGCGCAGCACCACAGAAAAAGCTGCACCTTCCTCCGAAGCCACAGTCGGAGGAGAGATGAAGCCAGCGTCCAGCGAAGTGTCCAGACCACTGGCATCCCCCAGTTCGTCTGCCCAGTCATGGGAAAGTTGACCCTGGAGGGCCATAGGGTCCTCAGACCCCTCCCAGTCGCCCCCGTCATCCGATTCCTGATAAACAGGAGGAACGATCGGAGCCGGACGATAGATGAAACCTTCATCCATCGGCATCGGTTGCGGCGCCGGGCCCCGACAGGGACTAAACGGGGAACGGCGTTGTCCGGAGATGGAGCCGGAGGTGGAACCATTGTCGGCGCGCCGGCGGCGTCGTGAGGTCGACCGGCACCGACAGAGATCCAGGCCTGAATCTTTCGGGGACCTGCGGCATCGGGAGCAAAGTCGTCGACGGCGCCGGAGCCGCCAGCACGCGAGGTCGCCCAGTCGAGCCCGCAGGGCCCGAAGGCGCACCGGCAGGCGTCGACGGCGGAGCCAGGTCCCTCATGGCCGAGAGGAAGGCACTGACCTCTGCCGGAGTCGCGTCAGTCCCAGGGACCGGCGGGTATGGAGACGGACGCGGCTCCTGCGGGGGTGGGACCACCCTGACCCTCGGCCGAGTTGTGCGACCGGCGAGGGGAGTCCGAAGAGCGGTGTCGCCTCTTGGACTTCTTGGATCGCTTCGACTTACCTGAAGACTTCGAGCCCGAAGAGCGATGATGACTGCGGAGTCGAGTGCCGAAGCTCGAGAAGCTTACGGGACCGCTCCCGCCTAGCCTTCGAGGTCAAGGCCCGACAGTCGGGGCACGACTCCGAGTCGTGGTCAGCCCCCAGGCAGTAAAGGCACCGGCGATGGTGATCAGTCACCGACATCAGGCGATGACAGGCGTCACAGGCCTTAAATCCATGCATCCTACCGGCACCAGAGTCGAGTCGACAAAGACCAAAAAGAGTCAAAAAATTTTAGTCAAAAATAGACTAAGGGGTAAGCTCTTCCCGGATCGGCGCTGTCTGGCGCGGAAAAAAGAAGAACAGCGCGTCAGCGCGCGAGGGCGGCGTCTAAGTACTCAGACGACGTCATTCCGGCGCACGACGCCGCCGACGGACGCGGAGCCGCAGACGACGCCTAGCAACGCGCAAGGGGTATTGATGACGAAAAATCTTTCCGGATCCAGCCTGACGCCTGGGGATATTCTAAGGTGAGGAATCTAACTAACGTGTTTCTTTCAGATAAGGAGGGTTCACATAAAGATCCTAAAGTTTGCTCACATGTATAGCCGATGTTATGGCGATGAGACAGGCTCCTGTCAATGTCAGAAGGTTTAATGGACAACTGTGCAACAGCTCAAAAGGGGTGCACATCAAGTATGTGAGGGCTAACTTCAAATCCCAATGGGACTTCACAAGGGAGTTTAGAGAAACAAATGCTGCAAACATTTTGAAAACCTCATTACAACAGGTCATTTACATATCGAAGGATGACCAGGCAACAATAAGAAGGCTGAAAGAGCTGATAAGTAGCCCTTAACAATGCCTAAGGCAAGTACTTGCCAGCCTAGAGACAGAATAAACAGAAAATCTTCAGACAAATTTGTCTGTAAAGAGTAGTGAATATCTTAGATGCCTTCTTGGGGGTGTTTTTTAGTCAGTGCACAGCAGATCTTTATGCAGAGAGCAATCCTTCAAGAGATGGTGTTTTTACACTGCCTTGCACTTCGGTGTTCCAAAAAAAATAAAAAAATAAAACAATAAGCGGATTGCCCATACAATGTTCTTTGGTTCAATCAATATAAAAGCTTATGGTGTTTCTCTCATCCGTAAAGGAATGAGTAGCATAACAAATGCCAGAAGGGTGATAGCCAGCCCAACATGAAATGGAGTGACCACTTTCGGTAAATAGGAAGCTCAGGTCCTCAAAACCAACATCTCTGGAACAAATTTCATAAGGTGGATGGACAGAAAGCCTTGAACTCACTCAAACCCCTGGCCAAGATTATGGTGAAGAGAAAGAACATCTTCCAACATACGTTTCAATGAGCAACAGTGCACTGGCTTAAAAGGGGTGTACACATATCAAAAAGGTGAGGACTAAGTTCAAGACCTACTGCGGCATCACAAAGATTTGACAGATATACATTTTTCAAAAATCTCATCAGAAGAGGTGATCTAAATAAAGAATGCTGATAGGGGTGAAGCAAAAAAGATGACAGATCGGACAAGTAGGCCTTAACAGTGCCCAACGGAGGACATTATTGGGCCAATTGCAAAACAAACAAATCAAACAAATTTCTTTGTAATTGGTCAATTTGTCAGGTACCACACCAAACCTCAACTTTGTCCCAAAGACTGGCATACACTGATTTTGTGGAAGGATGCCTCGCTGCTAAGATGAAATAGACTACCTCGGGGGAGAAGGTCAAAGGAAGCCAACTGCCGCCACTCAAAGTATAGAGATGCAAATTATACAGGCCGGGTGCAGTACCCAGCCTTACTGCTGCAACAGAAGATCCTCGCAAAAGCAGCAGCTTGATCGCAGGACTGACATTTATTCCCAGGAGTTTCGGGTACCACACTCTCCTAGACCATTCTGGTGCCACTAGAATGACTTGGGCCCAGTTATGTGTGATCTTCTACAGCACTCAGGGCAGGAAAGGCAAAGGCATACAGGAATCCAGAGCTCCATTCTAGTGCAAGGGGTCTCTGAGAAACAGCTGCTTTGAAAACTCCATAATGCAGTGCTGACATTGCACATTTTCGCTGGTGGCGAGAATATCAAGTCAGGGTTCTCCCCATTGCTGGAAGAAAACCTATGCCATCTCCAGGTGCAACTGCTATTTGTGATCCTTTGTGTGTCAGTGGCTGAGTTCCTCCACTCTGGCATTAAAAGATTCAGCCAGGTGGATTACCACCTGAGAAATTCCTTGGGCTCCAGCCACTTCGAGGAGCAGTCTACTGACACAGGGACAAGTCCCCACCCCACTTGTTGCAGTGACACAGGACACTGATGTTGTCCATGAGCACCTGCAACAGTCTTACTCTGATGGTGGGCAGGAAGCCCTTCAACACCAAGTCAACCACCATCAGTTCCAACAATCCAAAGTAAAGTTTAGTCTCTGCCAGAGACTAGAGGCCTCTGATCTCCCCCTTTCCCAGATGGCCTCCCCAACCCAGTAGTAATGCATTTATAATCAAGGTCAGCTCAGGGTGGGGTAAGATAAGT
Source organism: Triturus cristatus (assembly GCF_964204655.1). Classification (NCBI taxonomy): domain Eukaryota; kingdom Metazoa; phylum Chordata; class Amphibia; order Caudata; family Salamandridae; genus Triturus; species Triturus cristatus. Next base: position 514,860,403 of record NC_140595.1, on the reverse strand, counting down.
GATCTGCCACAGACCCGATCATGGTCCAGTAGCCACAAATGCAGATCTTTTGTAATCTCCACCAAAATCTGGATAACATTTGACAGGTTCACCTTTAGTTATGCCCACTGAATTTGTGGTCCCACTGCAGAGCTTGAATGTGCCACTTGGTATGCTAGCAAAAGGCAGGAAGACAACAATCCCAGGTACCTAATAGCCATCACAATTGAGATGCAGGACCATTCATGAAACATCAGGATCAGCCTGAATATCCTGAACTCTCCACTTTGAGTGAGAAAGGCAGGGAAGCATAGTGCATCCAAAACAGCTCTGATGAATGGGAGCATCTGGGAAGGAGTCCGGTGTGACTTCAGTATGTGGATAATGAGCCCTAACAATGTTAAGAGGTTCACCATTGTCTGGTTGTGGCTAAGGACTGCCTGGGGTGAGCCCACCTTCAACAGACAGACACTAAGGTAGGGAAGCACTGGCATTCTCGACCTCCAAAGGTGTGCTGCAACCACCACCATCACTTTCATGAATACCTGAGAGGCTCTGAGGAGGCCAAACAGGGAGTAGTGAATATTACTGATGCTCCTAACTCACCATAAACCGCAGCTATCATCTGCAGGCCTGTATGACAGGGAGATGGAAATGAGCATCCAGCAGGTCCAACATCACCATCCAGTCTCCAGGATCCAGGGCAGATAGGACCTGGGCTACTGTGAACATCTTGAATGTGTCCTTTCGCAGGGAAGCATTGTGAGGGCCAATATCCCAAATACGACAAAGTCCTTAATCCTTCTTTGGCTCAATGAGGTACCGGGAGTAACACCCAGTTCCTACTTCTAAAGGCTGGAGCAATCTCTGAGGCCCCTTCAGTGAAAATGGCTGGCACTTCCTGCTGCAAAACAGAGAGCCACTCTGATAGGGGTAGGAGGTGTTGCAGGTTTAGAAAGAAATGAGAGGACGTAGTCCCAGTGGACAATTTAAAGGACTCACATGTCTGACTGATGGCTAGCCAATCATGGAGGACATATCAGATCCAGCTGTGCCAGCAAGGACACACTAAAGCACTTTTGAGATGCAAGCTGACCCTGTTGTCCTCGCCATTGTCTCGGAGAACCAGGACCTTAGTCACAGAAAGGCTGAATAACCTACTGGGCTGGTGGAGGGGTCTGCAGTTACCAAACCGAAAACCTCAACCGTAGCCAGGGAGAGAGCAAAATTGCTGGTGAAATGGTCTTGTGGAAGTGGAAATCTAAGAAATGTGCTGTGGCTGTGCTCTCAGGGCTGAATTCAATTTGCTGTCAAAAAGCAAATCCCTTAAAGGCATCTGGACATCCAAGGAGTACCCCACAGACCTATTCCAGGCCTGGAGCCCAATCGCCACATTACAGTCAATCGTCGACTATGCAGTCAGTCATGTCCAAGCCAGAGAGTATGACAAATTCTATAGTATCAAGTCTGTCTTGAATAGCCTGTAGTAAAGGGTACCCATCCAACAGCTTTCTGGAACAGATGAACAACTTTGTCCCATTGCATTCTAGGGGTGCATGAAAGTAGCGGCATAAAAGGTCGCTGGCAATCACTGACCACAGGGTAAAGCTCTTAGAGGAGAAAATCAGTTTCCCAAATATCACTATACTTTTAGATTCAAAATGTGAAGTTGAAGAAATATTGTTGGGATATATTTTGCTAGTGTATGCCCGTACCACTAAACTCCCTGGTGCTGAATGTTGTGTAAGAAAGGCTGGGTCACCTAGTGTGGGATGATGGTAACAAGCAACTGCCTTTTATCCATTAGACCCGAACATGGTTTCAACTACATGTCCAAAAGGGCATCCATGAGGGCCTCATTAAATGGTAACAGGGGCTCAATTAGGGGCCTAATCTGGTTCAAGTATCTCAGGAACACACAAATCCGTACTTGTAAAGCGCAAACTACTCACGGGTCTCAAGGCGCTGGGGGCTGTCGTGGAAATTAAGTGAGCTATTGCCCAGAGTCACATGGTGCTGAGCCGCCACCGGAGTCGGGGATTGAACCGTGAACTCTGTGCTCCGAAGTCAGCTGCCCTGGCCACTGCACCACTGTGTTCTGCATCTGTGAAGAACACATTAGTGTCACACCGCCCCCGGCGCGCAGGGATGCTGTGGCATAAAGTTTCCGGATCCAGTCTCACGCCTGGGGATAATTCTACGTTAAGGAATCTGCGGCTAGTAATCTATCAGATACACAATCACATGTATTTTGTTTCATACTACCCTGCTATAGGCCTCTTTAAAAACTCTGTTCTTATATCAAAAAAGCAGCCCCTTTGTCATACAATTGATTTACTGGACCTAATAGTGTACCACATGCCACGAAAAGGGATGTGCAAACTTACCTTTTGCTATGTATTTTGGTCCTGGGAGCGGCAAGCGCACTCTCAAGAGTGTGTCCAGGCACTGTTAGAAGCACGGCTGTGCATGCACACCCACACAGTCTACAGGGAACAGAGGTCCCATATGGCCTTGACATTCATGTGGGTGCAATGATCACAAGCTCTGGAGTCGTGTTCCGAACCCAGATACAGATACCATAAGCATACTTTGTGAGGGTCAATCACATACATCTGTTTCTGACAGTCCCTCGATGGGCTAAACCCCGCAGTTTTAGGGGATGACGTTTTCCCTTGCACACTGGTAATTTGTGATAAAATCTATAGTCAGCAAGACCAAGGAGAATCTCCAGATCCGCCTCTCAAGGCACCGAAAGAAAGCAACTGATGTGAGACAGCATGGGTGGCGCTTATATGCAGTACCGCCTTCCATTTCTAGAGCAGAACACCACCAGCGCAGTTTAAACGACCTACCACCACACAGAAGTACTACTTTAAAAGTTTTCAAATCCAGTGTGACGCCTAGAGACTATTCAGGTGAGGAATCTGCAGTTAGAAGAATCCATCAGAAAGCAATGTGTGTGATATAAGGTTGAACAGAGAATTTAATGGAAGGAAAAAAGAATGTACAGTAACGAAGTTACAAACTAAGTATCAGTACAAAACTTGATCTTTAATAAAAGTATATTCATTTTACTGTGCTTAAGTTAGCAAGAGTTAATTTTAAACTTGCAATCATTAAATCAATACTTTGAGAAGAACCATGTAGCATAACATAAAAAATATACCCATAAACAAGCAGATTTTTTTCCACTCTGAAACATTCCGTCCTTCCATAGCCACTGGATCGATCACAGGGTCTTCGAAGCTTTGGCTTATCTTCCCCTTCGCTCTCTGCTTCAGATAACTCAGCCAATTCATCTTTTGTGGCACTGAAGGGCCTGGTTTGCTTTCGAACTCTTGGTGTGTCAATTACCAAGCTGTTCTGCAAAGTTTAAGAGGTATGTTAGACAACTGAACACAATTTGTTGACATGTTCAAATACAGGATAGTACAATGATTGAGATTCCCTGTGCATTTTATTGAAGGAATATTATGAACAAGCATTTGCAATGCAGTAGGTCTCGCATTTGCGAGAGTTTAAGCTATTTGCATTGTAAATGACAATGCCTTTTATTTATTGGTTTTGAAAAGTAACACATACATAAAAGGCAGTCATTTGCAATGCCATTAACTCAAACCTTTGTAAACGTGAGACCTATTTCACTTCACAGAGCAGCCGCCATTGTCTCGGGCTGTTTGGAAAGGGAAAGCGAACATGGCACGCTGAATGTTGCAGGAAAGCAAATCGTGCCTGCAGTAGGAGAAGCTCATTAAAGTGAACAGTGCTTACAGACTAAATAAGACGTACCGTGTAACAACAGAAGTAAAGTACAAGTTACTTACCTTCAGTAACGATGTCTCTGGTAGAGACGATTCTAGCTGCAGATTCCTTAACGTAGAATTATCCCCAGGCGTGAGAATAGATCCGGAATTTTTTTTTTTGCCACAGCATCTCTGCGCGCCGGAACCACGTGACTCCGTCCGGACATTGTCCGCGGACGTGACGTTAGTGAGGTCACAAGTCCCACCCCAGCGCGCCGACTTCAGTATTCTTCGGAGAACTTTTCCGCGCCACAACACGGAGCCATCACAAACAAAACTGAGAGACTGTGGGAACAGAGTGCGAAAAAAGCAGTGATACAGAAAGGGAAGAAGCGAATGGTGAAGAACAGCATCATGAGGGACAGTGCCAAGCACTGTGGTAGTGAAAGTCATGGAAGGGAAAGAGCAGAGCACTGCTCTGAGAAGTTACCCAGCAAAGCGAAGGCAATATCCTCCCTGGAGACAGAAAAACATGTGAAAAATGTCGGGGCAGACGACAAAGTCTGCAACCACAATCTAGAACACTGAAGAGCAACAAGTCCGGAGCAGATGAGTAACGACAAATCAAGACAACACCATAAAGGAGTGTTGTATCCCCCGTAAAGAGTTAAGGGCTGAGGCACAGCCAAGAGACCCCAACCCAGAGGACTGCAGAGGAGACAAACCCCAAGAAATGAAAAAAGAGAGAAGATTATGAGTAGGCCCCACACTGGAATAACCAGGGTTGTAGGGATGCAGAAGTACACATGAACCTATTGTCCAATTACCAGGAAGGAATGGGACAAATAAACAGAACAAAGCACCATGCCAGGGAGGAAGTGAAAGAGGGCACCCGCAGAAGACAAAGCCACCCGGAGGGAGGAGAGTGCAGAAAACCAAGCTGAAGGGTCCTCACAGAACAGGGAGGAAGGGGGGGGGGGGCCGTGAAGGACTCTGCGGCTAGAATCGTCTCTACCAGATTGAATATGCTACTTACCAGTATGCATCTGTTCTTGGCATGTAGGGCTGCTGACATTCATATCTGTGCATAGATCGCCGCCTAGTGTTGGGTCCGGATGTTTGCACGTTGTTGTCCTGGAAGAGTCTTCGAAGTATCCTGGGATAGGTGACTCCTCCCCTGGACTACAGTGCGCATGGGCATCCTCTCCATCCTCAGATTGTTTTTCGCCATTGTGGCAGTGATGGAGTAGATACAGAAAGTGATGACCATGCTTACAGTAATTCGGAGAGCTGCAGCTGTTACAGGCGCCGGGGAGGAGGGAGGGCGATATGAATGTCAGCAGCCCTACATGCCAAGAACAGATGCATACTGGTAAGTAGCATATTCAGTTCGAGGCATGTGGGCTGCTGAATTCATATCTGTGCATAGAATACATAGCAGTACCTCCTATTAGCAGCGGCTACCAGTGCCAGCTGCAGCGGTCTGAAAAAGAGTTTTGAGAACAGCCTGTCCTACAGCTGCCTGCTGTTTTGATTGCACATCCACACAATAGTGTTTGGTAAATGTGTGTGTAGTGGACCAGGTGGCTGCTCTACATATATCATGCAAAGGGATGTTTCCTAGGAAAGCCATGGAGGCCCCTAACTTACGTGTTGAGTGGGCTCGTGGTGGAATCGTTAATGTGCGTTTAGCCTTTTGATAGCAAATTTGAATACATTTAACGATCCATCTGGCTATACCTGCTTTGGAGATAGCGTTACCTTTGTGGTGTGGGGCAAAAGCAACGAAAAGTTGTTTTGTCTTCCTAAAGATTTTAGTCCTGTCGATATAGTACATGAGGGCTCTCTTCACATCTAGTGTATGGAGTGCTCTTTCTGCGACAGTCTGTGGGTTTTGAAAGAAAACAGGCAGTTCAATAGTTTGATTCATGTGGAACTGCGATATGACCTTGGGCATGAATTTGGGGTTGGTACGTAGTACGACCCTGTTGGCGTGAACCTGTATAAATGGCTCTTGAACGGTTAGTGCCTGGAGTTCACTAACTCTTCTTAAAGAAGTGATCGCCACTAGGAAAGCTACTTTCCAGGTAAGGAATTGAATCTCGCATGAGTGTAGAGGTTCAAAGGGTGGACCCATGAGGCGTCTGAGGACCAAGTTGAGGTTCCACATTGGAGCCGGTGGGTGGCTTGGAGGAATTACTCGTTTGAGTCCTTCCAAAAATGCTTTGATGGCAGGCACTTTGAATAAAGAGAGGTGCTGCCTGTTCTGGAGATAGGCTGATATTGCGGTCAAATGGACACGTATAGAGGTGTACGCCAGATTGCATCGGTATAGGTGTAAGAGGTAACAAATTATGTTTTGGATGGATGCGTCTAGCGGGTTAATGTCATTATTATTGCAGTAAATGACTAACCTTTTCCATCGTCCTGGGATTCTAAGGACGACACTTCGCAAAACTGAAGGACCTTATCATGGCTCCTTAAGCAGTATTCGAAGAACAGCAGAGCAGACTAAGCTTGCTGGTGACTGTCCACGATTCTTGCAATCACAGGAGCCAGTGAGTTTTGGACTCATCAAATTACTCCCTGGGGACCTCGGAGATACATAGGGGATCGGGCCTACCATAGCCATTGCCAACATTTATGCGAACATCATATCTGAAGCCTTGAGGAAGTCACGGTGGTGACGAAACGCGCGTTGGCTGTTTCAGAGAGAACACTCTACGTGTCAAAACTTAGCAATCATAAGAACTGCAAGACTTGGGACATACATGTTAACGAGGGATATATTCTTCTCTGTCTGATGTTCTGTTCAAGTTTTGATGTAATATGCTAAGATGAAATGCTTTGTGCTTAAAAACCATTAAACCAAATTCACAGCATATACTTGTTGGTCTTGTGAAATTCCCCATGTGAATTGGTTCTTCTCTCTATGACTTGGTACCTGTAGTGCGTATGATTAATTTCTAACGAATGTGTATTGTGCATAAATTAGTTGAGTGCCGGGGTTTTCCCCTTTTGCTTCCATTACAGACCATGCGTGGCCTGTCTAACTGATATCCTTGGTAGTGGGATATCTGACCTCGATTGGCACCTTCCCCATATTTTGTTTCAAATTGGATATATTTATTTTATTGAACTGCCCCACTAGCTGAATCAAATAGCTCAAGTGATTGTGCGACTCATTATCCACCACTACCTTGTGTATGAACTGGATCCTTTTTTGTGTTGGATCTGGATGGAAAAGTTCTTGTTCTTCAGGAACAGATTTTGGTACCAATTATTTCGGTTCCGATCGAGGTTTTGGTTGATCGGCTTTAGGAGGTGTATTATAGTCCTTAGCCAGTGGTTTCGGTGCCGATGAAGGTTTCGGTGCCGATGAAGGTTTCGGTGCCGAAGTTAAGTCTTTCAGCTTGGGAAGTTTCGGTGCCGGTTTATCTATGGGCCTCGATGTTTTCAGTGCCGAGGGTGTCGGATCCGATTTCGGTGCCGAAGGTGCCGGGGGTACAATTACATGCGGCTTGCTCGGGCCCGAGCCACCGGAAGGCTTATGTTTCTTCGGAGCCGAGCCCGGAGGCGGGGCTTCTGAAGGGTGTTTTCGGTCTCAACTGAGGCCAGCTGGAGAAGTCTTGACCAATGCCTTTGGTGTTGGAGGGGTTGGGGCAGGGGCAGTGGTACTCACACGTTGCCCAGGATTAATGGGGTCATCTGAGTAGTCTGCATTCTTCCGGGACATCGGGACCCTCATCAAAGATGTTTTCTGGTTCCGGGGCTGGTTTGTGTGCCATGATATGGCGTCGAGCTCTTCGATCCCGAATGGTCTTTTTGGATCGAAATGCTGCGCAGGCTGGACAGCTGGCTTTGTTGTGTTCCGGTGATAGGCACAGGTTGCAGACTTTGTGATGGTCACTGTGCGGAAATTTTGCTCCACACAGGGGGCATTTTTTAAACGTCGTCCTTTCCATGAGCCGTAGGCCTCACGGCTTGGATAGGCCCAACCGCCCGCGTCGACGTCCGGAATCGAGCAATGAATTCGAGGTCGAGTGAAGGTGCTTCGATGTAGTTAGAAGTTTTTTCGCTACGAAAAGCTTGTATTTGAGATTTTCAACCGGAGTGGAAAAGTTACATCCGAACCCAATGGCGGAAAAAAACAGTCTGAGGATGGAGTGGATGCCCATGCACACTGTAGTCCAAGGGAGGAGTCACCTATCTCGTGACCAAAGACTTCTTCCGAAGACAATAACAACCTGCAAACATCCGAGCCCAACACCAGAGGGCGATCTACTATCCTAAGTGTGTGATCTGCAGCTCATATGCCTCGAACATAGGTATTACAGACCTAAAGCCGTCAACCAGAAAACACCAGGAATATCCTAGCTCCCCTGGAACACAAGGCAGAGGACCAGGCCGAAACGTTGGATAAGGTGGAAACACCAAGAAACGACGCCGTAGACGGCATTACAAAAGTCGGTCTGGCGATCCAGAGGCTGAAGAGGGAAGGCAAAATGCACAGATGCAGATATCCGCAGAAACAAAGTGTAAAATGGACGACAGGCAAGCCCTGTAGAAGGATAGAAACACCACCAGATACTGAGCAGGACAGAACCTGGAGCAGTGTAAGCTGCGTTAAGGCAGAAGGAAAAGACCGCACCAAGCGGCATACAGTGACGCCAGGAAACGTGAAGAACCAGAGAAGGTATCCACACCCGCCCAGCTTAGGACAGAGGCACAAGTTACTACTTGTGTAACGATATATCTGTAAGAGACATTAGTTAGTGATAGATTCATTACCTTAGAATATTCCCCAGGCGTCAGTCTGGATCCGGAAAGTTTTCTGCTTAGCAGTACCCCTGTGCGCCAGTAGGTGGTGCCATGCGTCTCGGCGCCCGTCACTGGCGTTGTGCGCGTCGAGATGACGTCACGGAGGCTACTTAGGCGCCACCCATACGTGCGGACGTCAGTTCTGTACACAACTGTCCACGCCGAAACGCAGAGTCATGCGAGAAACTGACCTTTGGTGCATAAAACTAGGGCCCTAAAAGGGGATGACCTTAACCCTAGTAATCAGTTCGCAGAACGGGGAGGACGGGTGGGGCAGTAAGGAATCTATCACTAACTAATGTCTCTTACAGCTATATCGTTAACTTGTGCATCTGAAAGAGACACGTTAGTGATAGATTCCTTACCTTAGAATAGATACCCCAGCAATACTAACCCCGGTGGTGGGTCTGCGAACAAGATTACACCAGAAAGTCACGGAGCACAGAACAGCAAAAGAAGCAGTCTCTCCAGACTGGACTGTCAAGGCAGTAGTGCTTGGTAAACGTGTGCAACGAGGCCCACGTAGCTGCCTGACAAATATCCTGCAAGGGGACACCGCGTCCCAAGGCAATACTGGCTGCAGTTGCCCTGATCAAATGGGCACGCAGTTCCACAGGAGGCTCCTTCTTGGCCAAAGAGTAACAGGCTTTGATGCACAGAACGACTCACCGGGAGATGGTCCGTTTGTGCACCGCCGACCTCTTTGGGCACCTACGTAGCCAACAAAGAGCTGATCATCCACCCAGAACTGCTGTGTACGCTGCAGATAGAACTAAAGCGCACGTTTTGGGTCCAGACGGTGGAGCCGCTCCTCTTCCCTTGAAGGATGCCGAGGCGGAAAAAAGGTGGGCAAAGTGATTGTCTGTCCGATGTTGAAGGGCGAGAAACTTTGGCAAACGGCTCCCAAGACCCAGAGCGGCGGTGAGAGGAGTGCCGGATCTCCAGCCTCTTCCGGCCAGCTCCCGCAAGGCCTTCGGGGCCATGGCACGGCAGTCCCGACAATCCCGGTAGTCATGGTCGGTCTACAGGCAGTAGAGGCAGACATCATGGGGGTCCACCACCGACATATTACGGCAGCATGACCCACAAGACTTAAAGTCGGGCATCCCTACGTGCAGCAGGAGAGAAGAGAAGGAGACAAAAGTCTCAAAAAAGTGGTCAAAAATTGACCGGGGTACGTGCTCAATCCGGATCTGCGCTTTCGGCGCGGAAAAAGAAAGAACTGACGTCAGAGCGCATGGGTGGCACCTAAGTAGCCTCCGTAACGTCATCTCGGCGCGCACAACGCTAGTGACTAGCGTGGAGCCGCACGGCGCCACCTACTAACGTGCAGGGGTACTGCTAAGCAGAAAACTTTCCGGATCCAGACTGACGCCTGGGGAATATTTTCTTAGGTAAGGAATCTATCACTAACGTGTCTCATTCAGATCTATACAACAGCCTACAAGTACCCAACCTAGGGTATTAAACGTCCCAAAACAAAACAGGGGAACACCTCTTAGGGAAACCCACCGCAGAGGTCAAGAACATGAAAGACCTGTAGGTATCACCACAGCCGGCTTACCAATCAGCCCAAAAATACACAGATGGTCCAACCTGAGGACCTGCACGGGTTCACTAACATGGCGGCGGAGGGCCACAGAACTCGCCATAGCGCGGGACGAGAGAATCCGAGACATCCAAGGCCGAACGGAGAATAAATGCAGCTAACTCCCGACCATCCAGCACATGGCGCCGCAGATCAGCACGGGCACCGTCGTGAGAGGTGCAAGACAGAAGGGATTCCGCGGAATTCCATAGGTCGGAGGTAGCCCTGGCCAACACAAAGTGTGTTGAGAGCGCGCAGAGCAGCACTAGTGGAAGCGAAAATATTACGCCCCCAGGAGTCCAATCACCGGGCCTCCCGTGACGGAGGGAGCAACACTGAAGGCAAGAAAGGAAAAGCAGTCTGCAGGACAGAGCCCTGGGCAGATGGGTGGGAAAAAAGGCAGACTGGATCGCGCAGGGCAGGACGGTGGTGATGCGGCTGAGGTAACGGATCCCCCGTAGCAGGACGCCCCCAGAAGAGAGTTGTGGAGCCTCCCTTGTGTGCCTCTAAGGGTGGCACAATAAGTACTGCAGCCCTTAGAGGCCTTCCCTGGTCACAAGGCTCTGGGTACCATTTACCAAGGGCTGACATGTGGCCAGGGTTTGCCAATTTGGGTTTTAGGTTTTAGGGAAGGAACATAGGCCCTGGCCACCTGATTGGCAGGAGTCCAGGGCACACTCAGTCAAAGTACATTCAGCAATTTAGCAAAAAGTGGGGGCATACCATGCAAGAAAGATGGCACTTTCTCACAGCCATAAAGCACACAGAACAGACAACCGAGGCGACCTGCCCCAACGGAAGAACAGCTCCAAGAACCAGATCAACACGCAGGTCACTGAGGAGGAGAAGGAGGGGGAGGAGGAGGAAGAAGCCCCACCAAGAACCTCTGGATGGCTGAGTCCGCAGGGGCATGGAACATGGAGCACCATCGAAAGGAAGGTCCACCAGCCGTTCTCGAACATTCTCCAGGAACACACTGTCCCGAAGCTAGGCATGGCGACGAAGGGCAACCGAAGTAGCCATAGCACGATCCAGCACCTCCAAGATGTCCAGAGCGGAGCGAAGGAAAAACGCTGCCAGTTCCTGACCATCCAAGACACGGTGTCTCAAATCCACACAGGCACCCTCCTAAGAAGCAGCAGACATAAGGGACTCCGCCTAGTCCCACAAGCAAGAAGTGGCCCGAGACAAAACACACTGTGTTAAGGGCCTGCAGCGCCGCACTGGTCGAGGCAAACCCATTGCGCCCCAGGAATCCAGCCAGCGGGCCCCCCGTGACGGGAGAGACAACAGCAGAGGAAAAGCAGGAAAGGCAGACTGCAAAAGGGGGCCTCTGGTCGAAGGGTGAAGAGAAAGGCACACCGGATCACGCGGTGCAGAAGGTGGTGGGGTACTGGGTCCCCCGTTGCGGGACAGCCCCAAGTGAGAAGAGTGGAGTGAACCCTCGAAGGAAAGCAACAGTTCCCTACCACCAGAGCCCTGATGGAGAACCTCCAGAAGAAGATCTGCGGGGAAATGGGTAGCTGGATCACCCATGCGCAAAATTCCCACAGCCGTGGAAACAGCACAGGCGAAAGCCACACCCGCCTCCGTAGGGCCCGGCGAAGGGGAAAGCAGCTCCTCGTTAGGTGACGGCTGCAAGCTAAGACGGCCATCGCCCAAGTCAACCGGAGGAAGGAAGGGCCAACGCCGGAAGGAAGGAAAAGGGACGAGGAGTGGGGGACCTGCGGCTCCTCCGGCGAAGACCGCAGTTGTGGAGACGGCGAGGAGCCGCTTTTAGATGACGTTGGGGGAAAAACCACGACACGGAGGCCAGTCTCCAGCAAGGATGACACCAGCAACCGCCGAACCTCTGGAGAAGAGGAGGCGTCCGAAGACGAGTCAACAACCAGACGTCAGCCCGGCGCCGTTGATTCCAAAACCTGAGGCAGGACAGCGTCGTCAACCGGCGCCGTAGGAGACGCCGGGCCGACCTCCGACACAGCACACGGTGCAGGAGACCAGAGCTGGGCCGGGGCGGCGAAGGGGCGGTGCCGGAACGGCACCGACCTGACCTCCGGCGAGGCAGCCGTCTGCGTGGATGGACAAGAAGGGCCCGGGGAGGGACGAGGAGTCCCCTGCCAGCCGCGACCTGTGACAGGGCGAGATGGGCCCTCCGCCAACCCCTGTGGCGCCGCCAGGGCCAGCAGCTGCCAGCGCCGCAACGTGATCACCTCGGCCAAGGCCGCCGCCTGTCCCGAGGACCGAGAGAGGCTCGGGGGTGCGACCCGAGCTCCGGCGACCTCCCGCGACACCACAGGGACTCCCGCGGGAGTTTGCGGCGAAGCAGAGGCGCCTTGGTCTGAAGGAGGGACCCCCGAAGGGCTGCACCCCAACGGCCCCACATCCTCCAAGCCTGGATCCGAACCAGTCGGCACTGGGGCCGGAGTCGCTGGCGAAGACGCGGAGGGAACCGCACACTGCAAGTAATCCGCTGACATCCCAGGAGGGGAAGGAGGAGGAGAAGAAGCCAGCGAGGTCTGCAAAGCCGCCGCATATGTCTCCATCTGGGCTTTGGTCGCCCCCACGCCGGGAAACAGCGGATAAGGAGACGACACGCGGAGAGCCCACGAACCCGACAGGTCAGAACCCGACCCTCGGGGACAAACTGCGACACTTACCAAGAGGTGAGCGACGCTCTTGCGACCTGTGAGAAGATCGAAGTCGGCGAGGGACGCCGAAGGTCCAAGAACCCTCTTCAGGGGCTGGGCGAGATGACGACGCAGACCTGGACACACGAGCCGAAAGAAGTTTCATCCAGTGCTCCCGCCTGGATTTCGGCTTCATCTACTGGCACGCCTCACAATCAGTGGTGCTCCCCCAAACACCACATACAAATGGGGTGAGGATCCGTCGCAGACATGAGGCGGCCACACGATGAGCCCGTTTTAAAGCCCGAAGGCATTCGCACACTGTTCCCACACACGCAGCAATAGCATAAGGGAAAGGCCTAAACAGGCCCAGAGCACAAACCGGATCCGCATTGCACGCGGAAAAGGAAAAATCTGACGTAGGCGCGCCGGGGTGGGACTTGTGTGACCTCGCTGACGTCACATACCCGGATGACGCCTGGGCGGAGTCGCGTGATGCCGCCCCCCTGGCGCGCAGGGATGCTGGGCAAAAAAGTTTTCCGGGTCCAGTCTCACGCCTGGGGATAATTCTACGTGAAGGAATCTGCGGCTAGTAGTCTCTATCAGATAAATTTATATTAACATTAAAGTCCGGAACAGGGCTATGTCCTTTACTGAAAATAATAAGTAAAGGATATTTTGGTGTCAAAGGGCAGATGTTATGATGTTTTCACCAAGAAGTGTGTTTTCTGTTTGACTAATAGTTTAAAATCATGGTGGTTGTGATGAAAAATAGTGAACCCTCTCTTCCCAAACCAGACCCAGTGGCTTACAGTCACAAACATGGTAGAGGTCTGTTACAAAAAATTCTATCAAGTACAAATGAAGTCAAAAACATGGAAATATTACTTATTTAATCTTACTGTTATGAAAACTATACAAAAAACTATTTTGAACTAAGGTTTTCAGCTAGTATTATAAAAGATGTCCAAATTCTACAACAGCAAGCAAAGATCCAGTAGGTATTTGAAGATTGGCAGAATGACAATTCAACTCCATATTTATGTGTAGTAGAACATAATTACAAAAGGCAAATCTGTAGGTCAGATCCCTATCAGATTTAGAGGCTAACCTCAGACAATAAACATGAATTGAAGTAGACTCACTGAATGGAAGTTTACACAATGTAGAAATCCTGACATGGATCCTTTTATTCTTGCAATATGTAGGGCTTTCTTTACTAGAAGCACCCCTTTTATGCACTATCTTTAATGCCTATTCATAAAATGATGAGACTAACACTTTCTTTAAAAAAGATTTTCTTTACAATCAGAACTATCAGATGGATTGGTTTAAAAATCTGCAGTCTGGGCTATACATAATTTGCATTAAGATCAATTTCACTGCTAAAAATGTACAGTACTCAGTTTTTTTAAAGCATGATACGCCAAAGTCATCATGATCCACCAACTACCATGTTTTAACTTACACTCCCACATACATTGTTGAGAAATTACTTAGAATGTACTGCACACAAAAGAACAATGAGATAAAATACCTGAAATAGTGGAGAGTGATTAACAAAATTAGGAAAAAAGCAACAGTAATATTGCTGTAAGTCGTTGGTTCAAAAGGGCTGATCAAGAAGCTTTACTAAGCACAAGTCAAGATTTGAGAAGGACACCAATGCGGATTATGAACATATCTTGAGTTAGGAATGAGATTTAGTCTCATCACCACATACATGCAAAACAACACTTTCAAAACAATGCCCCAAATGTCATTCACAAGAAAATCTACCACTCTGCAATTCCAGCCAGCAGTAGCATAGAAGAGATGTAGAATGCTGTTTGTTTTAAGCTTGTGGAATACACTTACCCTGCCATGAATAGCATCAAAATCAATTTCTGCTTTCTTAGCCCATTTCTGCCAGAAGTTGGGATCATCTAAAGAAATATCTGTTCGATTTCCGGAAGCAACAAAACTAGCCTGCGGAAAATATTTAAAGTAAAATTACCATAAAAATCACCAGTCAACACATAAAAAATATATAGCAACATAATTATGCACTGTTTACTTAGAGTCACGGTGAACATCCCCTAGAGGAGCTGGAAGGTACAACAACAAAAAAATCAAAATGTTTAACTACTTGTATAGGCCATCCACTCACATAGTAAATCTAGAATGCAATGCATATTAGAAATACATTACCTTACTAGACTCTCTGTCTAGGGGAAGGTCAGTCTCATCATCTTTCGTTGGTGACTGGGGAAGTCATGTAGGAAAGTACCTCTTTTGAATTGGACATGGTTAGCCCCCACTTTTTGTATGGAAAATGATGTTGTTTCGACTGAAAGTGCACATGGTCCCTGACAACCAGGTCCCCTGGGCCAGATCTCGATCCCGAAAACTGTATCTTTTGTTTTACACAATTGGCAACTGTTTAGCTCACATATAAGCCCCTAGTAGAATGTGCTCCTGCTACCAAGGGCCTTGCGGTTAGAGGAGGTCCCCAAGGGCTGCATCATGAATGATGCCATCCTAAGGGACCTTTCACCAAGCACATGGTGCGGACAAAACTGAAGAATCTAAATGGCACACATCCCTGTGTGCCATGCCCATAGCCACTGCTTGAGATCTAGGTAAGACACGCCTCTAGCAAGCCATAACCCTAAGGTAGGGTGCACTATATCTTCTGTTAGGGCATATCTGCATTAGTAGATATGCACCTGCAATATCCTTCAGATTCCTGGATATTGTAAGTGACCTGGGAAGCCATTGTAAGTACACGGGCTGGACACTATCCATTACGAGTTTCCACGCTCCATGATGGCTTCACTGAAATATGGGATGTTTTGTACCAAACATCTCAGAAAAATAAACCTGCATTGATTCCAGTGGTCTATTTATTAAAAAGTGCACACAGAGGACCCCTAAAACATACCAATCCTTAGTGATGTTTTCGAATGGCCTGAGCCAGCCTGCTACCACCTTACAGTGTTCTGACCTTATGGGGATAGAGCCTGCGAACTCTGAGAACAATGACTTTTCTGGGTCATGGTGTTCACACCTGCCCCCAGTCAGAAAGAGCCATCAGTGGCAGGCAGCTTCTAAGGCCTTGCCGTCTTTGTAATGCGACCCAAGCCTCTCCTGTTAGAAGGAGCACCACCCCCTTCTTGTCCTCACTCCCTTTTTTGCAGGAGGATAGGCGGGAAATTTTAGAAAACATAGGAGGTGTACCCCTCTCAACCAACTCCACCCCTCAGGTGCTGAAAGCGAGGTGAAGTTCACTTTTCATTGCCCACCATCTTGAAGATGGCAGGACTTATCTAATCATGGCTAGATCCATGTACCCCTCCAACATGAGGTGTGCATAATAATGGGTATAGATACCCCAGGTGAGGGGCCCATTGGCCACTACCTGGCACTCCCTAGTATCAGCCATAAAGAACAAGTTACTTACCTTCGGTAACGATATATCTGTAAGAGACAGATTAGTTATAGATTCCTTACCTTAGAATTACCCCCAGGCGTCAGACTGGATCTGGAGAATTTTTCATCAGCAGTACCCCTTCACGTCAAATGGTGACGTAGTTTGGCTCCGTGTTCGTCGTTTGCGTCGTAGTTGCAGGGATGATGTCACGGTAGCTACTTAGACGCCGCTCTCGCGCGGTCAGTTCTTTTACACGACATTCCACGCAAGAAGCACAGACCCATGCAAGACTCTGACTACTGGTGCACAAAACTAGGGCCCTGAAAGGGATTCCCTGACCCTAGAAGTCGGTTCGCAGAACAGGGAGTATGGATGGGGCGCCTTTGTCTCTTACAGATATATTGTTACCGAAGGTAAGTAACTTTTTCATCTGAAATAGACAATTCGTTATAGATTCCTTAACTTAGAATAGATACCCCAGCAATACCAACCCCGGAGGTGGGTCTGCAAACTAAGTTCACACCAGAAAGTCCTGGAGAACAGAATGGCCAAAGAAGCTGTCTCTCCGGACTTGGCTGTCCCAAGCAGTAGTGTTTTGTGAACATGTGCAGAGATGCCCAATTAGCGGCCTGACAAATGTAACTGAGGGGTACACCCCGTCCCAAAGCAGGGGGCGCCATTGTCGCCCTGGTAGAATGGGCGCACTGTCTCACTGGAGGCTCCTTCTTTGCCAAAGAGTAGCAAGCTTTAATGCACAAAATGACCCACCTAGAGATGGTCCGCTGGTGCACTGCCCGACATTTTTTGGCGCCCACATAGCCAACAAAGAGCTGGTCATCCATCCGGAATTGTTTGGTGCAATCCGAATAAAAGGAAAGCGCACGTTTTGGATCCAGACGGTGGAGCCTCTCTTCCTCCTTAGAAAGAGGCGGAAAAAGCTGGGCAAACTGATGGTTTGACCAATGTGGAAAGAAGTATCAACCCTTGGAAGAAAGGAAGGCCTGGTTCTAAGGACGACCTTGTCCGGATGAACAACCAGAAAAGGAGGTTTTGAAGAAAGGGCTTCCAGCTCACTCACCCTGCGAGTAGAGGTGATGGCAACCAGAAAAGCAGTCTTTAGAGTAAGAAGTCTGAGAGGAAAGTTATGAAGCGGCTCAAAGGGAGCACATATAAGGTAGGTAAGAACCAAGTTCAATTCCCACTGAGGCATTACGAAGGGAACAGGAGGATAAAGATGAGTAATTACCTAAAGGAAGCAATTTACAACAGGGGACTTGAAAAGAGAAGGCTGATCAGAAAGCCTAAGAAAAGCTGAAATGACGGAGAGATAGCCCTAAGAGTGCCCAGAGCAGAGCCCAGATGGGCCAAAGAAAGGAGGAATAAGAGAACCTCAGAAAGTGGGGCCGGAAGGGGATACACCAGCCTTTGCTGCACACAATGCCACAAATCTTTCCATCTGCAGGTGTATACATTCTTAGTGGAGAGATGTCAGACTGCCAAAATAACATCACAGACTTCGGGAGGAAGGTTAAAGGCTGTTAACTGTCACCGCTCAAGCTCCACGCAAAGAGGTGGAGACTGGACAGGTTCGAGTGGCGGACCGTCCCCTGCTGCGGCAACAGAAGATCCTCCCGAAGAGGCAGTCGGATCAGAGGATCGATTGTGTGTAACAGCTCGGGATACCAGACTCTTTGTGACCAATCCAGAGTCACAAGAATGACTTGGGCCTGGTTGCGCTTGATGATCTTCAGCACTCTGGGCAGAAGTAGTATAGGCGGAAAAGCGTATAGAGGACCGCAACTCCACTCGCGACGCCTAGCAAGCGCCGCCTAGGAAATTCCAACCGGCAGAATTGTTGACATTGCACGTTCTCTTCGGTGGTGAACCAAGGCTCTCCCCACTGTTGAAAGAGACCTTGCACCACCTCCAAGTGAAGATGTCATTAGTTATCCATCATGCACCTGCGGCTGAGTTTGTCCGCCCTGGCTTTCAGTGAACCTGCCAGGTGTTGAACTGCCAGGGATATGCCCTGATATTACAGCCATGTCCAGAGACGAGGGGCCACTTGACATAGGGTCCACAACCCCACCCCGCCTTGTTTGTTGCATTTCCACATTGCGGTGGTGTTGTCCGCGAACACCTGCACAACGCTTCCCTGGACAGAGGGAAGGAATGCCTTGAGTGCAAGACGAATCGCCCGGAGCTCCTGAAGGTTGATGTGGACCTCAGACTCCACTGGAGACCAGAGGACTCTGATCGCCGCATCTCCCATGTGGCCACCCTACAGTAGAAGTGATGCATCCGTCACCACCGTGTACTTTGGTTGGGGAAGGGAGAGGGATCTGCCGTTGACCCAATCCTGGTTCGTTACCCACCACTGCAACTGGCGTGCAGTACCCTCCGAGATCTGTGCGCAGACAGGTTCCCCTATTGCTGCGCTCACTGGAACTTCAGGTCCCACAGCAGAGCCCGCATATGCCATCTGGCATGATCAACCAGCAGGATGCAGAGGGTCGTCAGACCAAGCAGCCGCGGGGTCACCCTGACCAAAACCCAGGACAGAGGCTGAAAGATCGGAATCATAGTCCAAAAATTCTTGACTCGCTGCTCGGGAGGATAGACCCGAAACTGTGTGGTCTCCAGAACCACTTCGATGAAGAGGAGCTTCGGAGAGGGAGTCAGGTGAGACTTCGGCACATTGATAGAAAACCCCAGGATGCAGAAGGTCGGGGTAGTCTGGAGGTGGGAGACGACAGCTTGGGACGCCTTTAACAGTCGTCGAGATAGGGGAAGACTGGTACCCCTGATCTGCACAGATGAGCTGCGACCACCACCATCACTCTCATGAACACCCGAGAGGCACTGATAAGGCCAAAGTGGAGCACGGTAAACTGAAAGTGCTTGTGGCCTACCGTGAACCGCAAGTAGCACCGGTGGGCCGACAGGACGGGGATTTGAAAGTAAGCGTCCTGCATGTACAAAGCTACCATCCAGTGTCCAGGGTCGTGGGCAGACAGGACTTGCCCTAACGTCAACATTTCAAACTTTTCTTTCCGGAGGAAGCGGTTGACGTTCCGGAAATCCAAGATAGGACGCAGGCCTTTGTCCTTCTTGGGCAACAGAAAGTAGTGGGAACAGCACCCACGACCTACGTCTGGGGCAGGAACACGCTCGATGACTCCCATGGCCAAGAGAGCCGTAACTTCCTGTTGGAGAAGGGCCAAATGATCCTCCGACATGCGATGGTACTGAGGTGGCATGGCTGGGAGGTAGTCTCGAAGGGGAGGGAGGAGCCCCTTGGGACTATCTGCAAAACCCACCTGTCCGACGTGATGGTGCACCAGTGGGGGAGGTGATGGCAAATGCTGCTGCACACTGGCGATTGGTGGCCCTGAAAGGTCGGACTTGGAGGCTGCTGCAGAGGGGGCTGTGGTGGACTGGCCCGTGCACTGGCCCCCAGACCCACGTTGGTTGTTTCCAGGGGTTGAACAGCTTGCGAGAGCCTGTGGCTCTAGGTGGAACGTGGCGGGGCACCCCTTCCGTAGCCACGAAAGGCAGACTGCGCAGGGCGGGTGGTGGAGAGGCCCAAGGACTTGGCCGTAGCCAGAGAGTCCTTAAACCGCTCTAGCGTATTGTCTGCCTTGTAGTTGAACAGGCGACGGCCATCAAAGGTCATGTCCATAAGGAAGCTTGGACATCCCATGACAAACCAGTCGACCTCAGCCAGGCATAGCTTCGAAGGGCTACTTACGTGGAAATCTTCCTGCCTAGCGAGTCGGCGGTGTCCAGTCCACAGCGAATGGTAAACGTGGCTTTGTCTCTCCCCTCGGAAACTGTACGGGAGAGTACGGTCCGGGCCTCCTTCTGGCACTGGGGCAGCACCTGCACTACAGTATCCCACACGGAGTGGGTATAACGGCCAAACAGACATGCAGTGTTTACCAACCGCAGTCCCAAGCTGGAGGAAGAAAACATCTTCCCAAGGTGGTCCAGCTTTTTGGATTCCTTATCAGGTGGTGCGTTAGGGAATGTGCCTTTGGACGTGGAGGCTTGGACCACGAAGCTCTCAGGGGAAGGGTGTTGGGAGAGAAAAGTGGGGTCGCCCAGAGCCGGGCAGTGGCGTCGAGCGATAATCCTATCCACAGGAGCCCTGGTGTTGGCACTGGACCAGGTGCCCAAAAGGAAGACAGTGAGGGCTTCATTGAACAGCAGCAGGGGCTCAGAGGAGCTCACAGCCGGTTTAAGCACCTGTCAGGAGGTTAGTCCTAACCGCCACCATAGGTAGCTCGAGTTTGAGAGACTCGGCCGCCCTACGCAACATCACTGCGTAAGACGCTCCCTCCTCTGTAGCCACGGTAGGAGGAGACAACATGCCAAGATTTGGATGAGTATCCAATCCACTGGCATTCCAAAACTCCTCTCGCCAGTCAGGATCATACTCCAACTGGTCGGTTAAAGGGTCTCCAGACCCCTCCCAGTCCTCCTCACCCTCCTCTGGTTGCCAATCTGGGCTAAAAGAACCAAGGTGGAACAAGGGCACAAAAGTACCTGTCGGCACTGGTCGACCTCGGTCTGGCTCTGTGTCCACGTCAGGGTGGAGGCCGGGATGGACGCTGGCTGGGGACACAACCGGCATCGGCTGCGGATGTGGTGCCGGTGGAGTAGGCGCTGGGGGAGGTGTAGTCAGGTCAACCGGCACCTATCCGGATCCAGGCCTAGATCCAAAGTAACCCTGCGGTGCCAGGGCCGAAGCCGCCGGCCGCGGGGTCCAAAGGCATGCGGGCGGAGTCAGGCTGCCCAAAGATGGCATGCGCCGCTTCGTAGAAACTCCGAAGCTGGGCAGGGGTCTCACTGGGTCCCGGGAAGTGAGGGAAACCCTGAGTCGATCCAGCGAGGTCCGCACGCGGTGCCTTCGCGAGGGGCACCACCCATATCCCTCGTCGCGTCGGCCGTCGGACGAGGAGAAGTCAAAAAGCGCGAATCTTCAACGACTTCTTGTGCTTCGACTTACCGGAGGAGTGCGAAGACTTGGAAGAAGATTGGTGGTGGTGGCTCCGCGAGCAGTCCCTCGATTTCAAACTCAACCGAGACCTCGAGTGGCGTGGAGCAGACTGCTGGGCCTCAAGAAGCTTCCAGGACTGCTCCCGCTAAGACTTTGGATTCATGGTCCGACAGTCAGGACACTACTTGGAGTCGTGGTCCAAACAAAACAGGCACACTCAGTGCAGATCAGTCACCGACATCAACCGTTGGCAAGACTCGCAAGCCTTGAAATCGGGCATCCCTGATGTGCACCAGCAGTCGAAGACTCAAAAACGAGGTCAACAAAAGTCGGCAAAAAGTCAGTCAAAAAGTGACTGGAGGTACCACACTCTCTGGATCTGCGCTAGCTGGCACAGAAAAAAAGAACGGACGTTAGCGTGCGAGTGCGGCATCTAGTAGCTACCACAACGTCATCTTGGCGACCACGACGTGCAGGGGTACTGATGACGAAAAATTCTCCGGATCCAGTCTGACACCTGGGGGTAATTCTAAGGTAAGGAATCTATAACCAATTATCTCTATCAGATTCTAGTATTTAGGTGGCATCTCCAGACCCTGAACTTCAGTTTCTGAAGACCTAAGAGTCACACCAGCAGAGAAGACTGCCGACACGAACTGGCTTGGCACCAGCCCTACCAGCCTGTCTGCAGCCCTTGACGATTCTGCACCAAAAGACGACTTGCCCTGCAGCCCAAAAACCTCCAAAGCCTTGGGAGGACTGCCTGCTTTCGACAAAGATCAAAACTCCCAAGAACAGCTGACCTGTCCACTAATCAACCATGTTCAAATGAAGGGCTCTGTGACCTGAAGAACCGTAGAGCCTGACCCCGTTCCCACCTTTGCACCCAATGCCTCCAATAGTATATAGAGAGCCAGCTTCCTACCATTGGGATACCAGACTCTCCCTGCCTAGTCCGGAGCCACAAGAATAACTTAGACCCGGACTCTCCTGATCTGCGTCAGCACTCGGGACAGGAGTTGTATTGGTGGAAAGGCATACAGGAGGCCTGAGCTACATTGAGACAAAAAGGTGTTGTAGAGCAAGTGTCGCCCTGGAAACTCAAGCGCACAAAACTGCTAACATTACACGCTCTTGGCCGAGGGGAATATATATAACAAAGGCTCTCCCTACTTCTGAAAGAGACGTTGCGCCACCTTCAGGTGGAGATGTCATTCGTAATCCGCTAGGCATTGATGGCTGAGTTCGTCCACCCTAGCGATCAGGGAACCTGCCAGGTGTTAAACCACAAGGGATATGAACTGCTGTTACAGTCATGTCCAGAGACGGAGGGAATCTTGACAAGGGGTCAAGGACTCCACCCCACCCTGTTTGTTGCAGTACCACATAGCAGTGCTGTTGTCTGTGACCACCTGACCCAGCAATCCCTTGACGGAAGGGAGAAGAGCTTTCAATGCCAAGCGGATCGCTCGGAGCTCCAGCAAGTTGATGTGGAGTGTGGATTCCGATGGAGACCAGAGTCCTCTGATCTCCACCTCTCTCAGATGTCCGCCCCGTCCCAGGAGTGACGCAACTGTTACTACTGTGTCATCTGGAAGGAGAAGTGAGAGGCGTATGTCTCTGACCCAATCGCAGTTGGTCAGCCAACACTGCAGAGCCTGTTCAGTTCCCTCAGATCTGGACCATGTTGGAGAGATTCCCTGGATGCTGGGCCCACTGAAACTCAGTAACCATTGCAGAGCCCACATATGCCATCTGGCATGTGTCACTTGCAGGATGCAGTAGGCTATGAGGCCCAGCAAGACCAAACACAAAGGAACCAATCTTTGGAACCTATACCGGATGCACAGCCAATCAAGGATTATTATGAATCCAATAAATCAAGTTTTCCATTCCACCTCTTTTAATCTCTTCTTATTTTTACACGTACTCTTTTGTTCTTTGCTTTCTTCTTCTTCGATTTATTCTACTCATTCATCCGTGAATGATGGTATTAATACAAAACAGGAGAAATATATGTTTCTGCAAATCACGACTTTATTTGCGTCACCCAATGCATTTCGGGATTAATTTCCCTTCTTCAGGGGTATCTGCAATACAAGTATTCAGTGACATCACCATCAGTATTCATCTCATATTTCTTAGTTGCAGTACAAAAAGCGTTAACTAAATGCATTCTCTTTGTTAACATGGCTTACGCAAAGGCGTTTTTTAAGAAAAAAAGATTATGTTTACTGATTCCCTTTTCTAACTAATTCATCTTCATAAACAATTCCAACCCCCAGTTCACTCAAATTCTGGTTCAAACGCCAGCCTTCCCTGCTTGTCTTAACAACCTTTCCCCCTTCTCTTCGCGCTCTTTATACTATCTCATCCCCACACTAAGCTTACCGTGATATGCAATGTTGATTTAAAACCCGGAGTTCACATTACATCTGCCCGACCTGAATTCCCCAGCATCGCGTCATTTTTCTGCTGAGCTGGAAGCTCTTTCCTCCATCAGACCTGAAAGCTGCTCGCTGCTAACAATTCATATGAGGCCCAGCAGCCTCAGAGTCAGTTTCACCGAAATCCAGGATAGAGGCTGAAACATCTGCATCATAGCCTGAATATCCTGGACTTGCCGCTCAGGAGGATAGGCCCGAAAAAGCACTGTCTTGAACATGTCAAATGAAAGAGCGCCTGTGAGGGAGTAAGGTGTGGCTTTGGCATGTTGATAGTGAAACACCCTGTAAAAGCAGGACGTTCTGCATAGTCTGGAGGTGGGAGAGGACAGTCTGGGGCGAGCTTGCTTTCGACAGCCTGTCGTCGAGATGGGGGAAGACTGGAATCCCTGATCTGCATAGATGAGCTGCGACCACCACCATCACCTTGGTGAACACCCAAGGTGTGCTGGTAAGGCCAAAAGGGAGCATGGTGAATTGAAAATACTCGCGCCCTACCGTGAACCGCAGGTAGTGTCGATGGACAGGCAGGACGGGAATGTAAAAGTAGGCGTCCTGCAAGTCCGATGCTACCATCCACTCTCCGGAATCTAAGGCAGACAAGACCTGAAAGAGTGACATTTTTAACTTTTTCTTTTTGAGGAAGTAGTTGAGGGCTCGCAGATCTAGAAAATTATAAAGTCCTTTGTCCTTTTTCGGGACCAGAAAGCCGGACTAGCAACCACAGCCTACATCTGGTGCCAGAACCCTCTCTATAGCTTCCTTGGTCAAGAGATTTCGGACTTCTTCCTGAAGCAAGTTCGGGTGATCCTCCGTCTTAAGTCAGAGGCATGGAGGGAGGGGTAGTCTCGAAGGGGAGGGTGTAGCCCCTTCGTACTATCTGAAGAACCCACTTGCCCGATGTAATGTTTTGTAACTGGTGGAGGTGATGGGTGATCCTGCCACCAACTGATCGCCCATAATCCTGAAGGGCCGGACTAGGAAGGTTTAGAGGCTGCAGCGTGAGGAGTGGACTGAGTGGCCTCTGGCCACCTGACCCACTGGGTTGAAAAAGTGCTGAGCCCACGGCCGCACAAAGGATGGTGAACTTGCACAGTCTTGTGACTGGTATATGGCTGACATGGCTGAAAGATCCTTCTGTGTCCACGAAAGGGGCGAAAAGCAGACAGGAGGATATGGGGGGGGGGGGGGGGGGGGGGGGGGGAGTTGTCACAAAAATGTCTAAAGACTTCCCCGTAGCCAGCGAGTCCTTAAAGCGCTCCAGAGCCATGTCTGCCTGGTCTCCTAAGAGACTGGTGCCATCAAAGGGCATTCCCATAAGGAAAGCCTCGACATCCCCAGAACAAAACTGAAGAGCAGGTTACTTACCTTCGGTAACGATATACCTGTAAGAAACATTAGTTAGATTCCTCACCTTAGAATATACCCAGGCGTCAGGCTGGATCCGGAAAGATTTTCATCAGCAATACCCTTGCGCGTCACTAGGAGTCGTCTGCGGCTCCGCGTCTGTCGACGGTGTCGTGATCGCCGGGATGACGTCGGAGTACTTAGACGACGTCGGAGTACTTAGACGACGTTGGAGTACTTAGACGACGTTGGAGTACTTAGACGACGTTGGAGTACTTAGACGACGTTGGAGTACTTAGACGACGTTGGAGTACTTAGACGCCGCCCTCGCGCGCGGACATCAGTTCTTGTACATAGCTTTCCACGCCAGGAACACAGAGCCATGCAAGAGACCGACACTGGTGCCAAAAAACTACTAGGGCCCTGAAAGGGATGACCTCAACCCTAGTTATCGGTTCGCAGAATGGGGAGGATGGGTGGGTCGGTGAGGAATCTAACTAACTAATGTTTCTTACAGATATATCGTTACCGAAGGAAAGTAACTTGTTCATCTGAAAGAAACACGTTAGTTAGATTTCTCACCTTAGAATAGATACCCCAGCAATACCAACCCCGGTGGTGGGTCTGCGAACCAAGATCACACCAGAAAGTTCTGGAGAACAGAACGGCCAAAGAAGCCATCTCTCCGGACTTGGCAATCCAGGCAATAGTGTTTGGCAAACGTGTGCAGCGAGGCCCACGTTGCTGCCTGGCAAATGTCTTGCAAGGGGACTCCCCAGCACAGGGCAGTGGTGGCCACGAGGTTCCTTTTTAGCTAAGGAGTAACAAGCCTTGATAGATAAAACGACCCACCGA
Source organism: Triturus cristatus (assembly GCF_964204655.1). NCBI lineage: Eukaryota > Metazoa > Chordata > Amphibia > Caudata > Salamandridae > Triturus > Triturus cristatus. Next base: position 514,834,579 of record NC_140595.1, on the reverse strand, counting down.
GAGATGGTTGGTTTGTGAACCGCCCGCCCCATCTTAATGCCCACGTAGCCGTCAAAGAGTTGGTCGTCCACCCGGAACTGCTTGGTGTGGTCCAGATAGAAGGACAGCACCCGTTTTGGGTCGAGACGGTGGATACTCTTCCGCTTTCGAGGGATGCGGAGGCAGAAAGAAGGTGGGCAGAGTAACTGACTGCCCGATGTGAAAGGCAGTCACCACCTTAGGAAGATAGGAAGGACGAGTTCTGAGAACAACTTTGTCCGGATGGACAGAAAGGAAAGAGCCTGGAGCTAACTCACCCTTCTAGCAGAGGTGATGGTCACTAGGAAAGCAGTCTTAAGCGTCAACAGACGAAGGGGACAATTATGAAGTGGCTCAAAGGGAGCGCACATCAGATACGTCAATACCAGATTCAAATCCCACTGAGGCATTACGAAAGGGACAGGAGGAAACATGTGAGTAATGCCCTTAAAGAAGCGAGAAACAACAGGGGACTTGAAAAGAGAAGGCTGATCAGGAAGCCGTAAGAAAGCAGAGATAGCTGAAAGATAACCTTTAAGAGTGCCCAAAGCAGAGCCCAACTGGGCCATGGAAAGAAGATAGAGGAGAACCTCAGAAAGAGGGACGGAAAGGGGATCCACAGCCTTTGCTGTGCACCATGCCACAAATGTGATCCACCTGCAGGCGTATACCGATTTTGTGGAGGAACGCCTGGCTGCCAGAATAACATCACAGACTTCAGGAGGCAAGTCAAATGGCATCAACTGTCGCCGATCAATCTCCACACATGGAGGTGGAGACTGGACAGGTTCGGGTGGAGGACCGTCCCCTGCTGCTGCGACAGAAGGTCCTCCTGAAGAGACAGTCGTATCGGGGGATCGATCGACAGACTGAGCAGCTCGGGATACCAGTAGCTTCTTGCCCAATCCGGAGCCACCAAGATGACTTGGGCCCGGTCGCGCCTGATCTTCAGCACTCGGGGCAGAAGAGGTATAGGCGGAAAGGCGTACAATAGACCGCAACTCCACTCGCGACAAAAGGCGTACCCGAGCGAGTGGCGCCTTGGAAACTCCAACGCGCAGAACTGCTGACATGGCGCATTCTCTTCGGCAGCGAATAGATCTAACCAAGGCTCTCCCCACTGCCGAAAGAGGCCTTGCGCCACGTCAGAGTTCAGACGCCATTCGTGATCCATCATGCACCGGCAGCGGAGTTCGTCTGCTCTGGCGTTCAGAGAGCCCGCCAGATGTTGAACCACCAGGGTGATACCCTGATGTTCCAGCCATGTCCAGAGGCGCACAGCCTCCTAACAAAGGGTCCACGATCCCACTCCGCCCTGCTTGTTGCAATACCGCATGGCGGTAGTGTTGTCTGTCAACACCTGCACTAAACTTCCCCGGACAGAGGGAAGGAATGCCTTCAGAGCAAGTCAGATCGCCCTCAGCTCCAAAAGGTTGATATGGAGCCGAGACACCGCCGGAGACCAGAGTCCTCTGATCTCCACCTCTCCCATGTGGCCCCCCCATCCCAGGAAGGACGCATCCGTCACTACTACGTGCTCCGGTTCAGGTAGGGAGAGGGATCTGCCACTGACCCAATCGCGGTCCATGAGCCACCACTGCAAATGTCTCACAGTGCCCTCCGAGATCAAGACCTGGTCGGACAGGTTGCCCCGATGCTGGGCCCACTGAAACTTCAGGTCCCACAGCAGAGCCTGCATTCGCCATCTGGCGTGATGCACCAGCAGGATGCAGGAGGCCATCAGACCCAGAAGCCGCAGCACCAACCTGACCGAAACCCGGGATAGAGGCCGGAAGATGGGAATCAGAGCCTGAATATCCCGGACCCGCTGTTCCGGAGAATAGGACCGGAACTGCGCCGAGTCCAGAACCACTCCGATGAGGAGGAGCTTCTGGGAGGGACTCAGATGCGACTTCGGCACATTGATGGAGAACCCCAGCAAATGCAGGAGGTCAGCTGCAGTCTGGAGGTGGGAGACGACTGCCTGGGGCGAGCCCGCCTTCAACAACCAGTCGTCGAGATAGGGTAAGACTGGAACCCCCAATCTGCGCAGATGAGATGCGACCACCGCCATCACTTTCGTGAACACCCGAGGGGCACTGGTGAGTCCGAAGGGGAGCACGGTAAACTGAAAATGCTCCTGGTCCACCGTGAACTGCAGGTAACGCCGGTGGGCCGGCAGGACGGGGATGTGGAAATAAGCATCCTGCAAGTCCAACGCTACCATCCAGTCTCCAGGGTCTAGGCAGCCAGAACCTGAGCTAAGGTGAGCATCTTGAACCTCTCCTTCCGGAGGAAGGCGTTGACGCTCCTGAGGTCCAAGATAGGGCATAGGCCCCCTTTGCCCTTCTTGGGAACCAGAAAGTAGTGGGAATAACAACCACGACCCACTTCTGGGCCAGAAACGCGCTTGATGGCCCCCTTGGCCAAGAGGGCCGTAACTTCCTCCTGCAGAAGATTCAAGTGATCCCCCGGCATGCGGTGGTACTGCGGTGGCATGGCTGGAGGGGGTCGCCTCGAAGGAGAGGGAGTAACCCCTTCGGACTATTTCCAGCACACACCTGTCCGACGTGATGGTACGCCAGTGGAGCAGGTGATGGCGAACTTTGCCTCCCACTGGCGTGGAATGGGCCTGAAAGAACAGACTAGGAAGGTTTTGAGGCGGATTCTGCTGGGGTAGATGTGGACGGACCGGCACGTTGCCATCCTGTACCGCCTCGGCGGAATCCACGTCCGCGTGGAGGTTGGTTCTGCGGCCTATGGCTAGGCGGACGGGAGGGGGCGCCCCTTCCTTGGCCACGAAAGGGGCGAAAAGCGGAAGCTTGCGGGCGCGGGGCAGAGAGGCCCAAGGACTTGGCAGTAGCCCTGGAGTCCTTAAAGCGCTCCAGCGCACTATGCGCCTTGTCGCCAAAAAGGCGACTGCCATCGAAGGGCATGTCCATGAGGGTGCTCTGGACCTCCCCAGAAAAGCTCGTGGACCGCAACCAGGCGTGGCGGCGAAGTGCCACCGTGGTCGACATTGCCCGACCTAGTGAGTCCGTAGTGTCCAGTCCACATCGGAATGCATGCCGTGCTGCATCCCACCCCTCGGCAAGAGCCTGGGCGAGCAGTGTCCGGGCCTCCTCCGGGCACTGGGGCAGCACGTCCTCCACTGTATCCCAAAGGGAGTGGGAGTAACGGTCCAAGAGACAAGCTGTGTTAATAGAACGCAATCCCAAACTAAGGGAGGAGAACAGCTTCTTAAACTGTTCTAGTCTCTTGTATTCCCGATCCGGGGGAGCGGACGGGAAGGAGGTCTGGGAAGTAGAGGCCTGGATAACCAGGCTCTCGGGTGTGGGGTGCACGGACAGAAAACTGGGGTCGCCCGGTGCAGGGTGGTGGTGCCAGGCCATGTTCCGGTCCACAGGAGGTACTGTGGAGGGCTTGGACCAGGTGCCCTAGAGAACGTCAACCAGTGCTTCATTAAACTACAGCAGAGGCTCCGAGGAGCTTGCTGACGGTTGGAGCACTTCAGTGAGGAGGTTAGTCCTCACGGCCACAGCAGGTAGCACCAGCCCAAGGGCTTCGGCCGCCTTGCGCAGCACCACAGAAAATGCAGCACCTTCCTCCGAAGCCACGGTCGGAGGAGAGATGAAGCCAGTGTCAGGGGAGGTATCCAGTCCACTGGCATCCCCCAGCTCGTCTGCCCAGTCCTGAGATAACTGACCCTGCCGGGTCAGAGGGTTCTCAGACCCCTCCCAGTCGTCACCGTCATCTGATTCCTGGTAGACTGGAGGAATGATCGGAGCTGGGCGGAAGATGAAATTGCCACCCATCGGCGTCAGGTGCGGCGCCGGCAGCGCCGCTCCGACGCCGGGCCCGGATTAAACTGGGGAACGGCGCCGTTCGAAGGCGGCGCCGGGGGTGGTACCAGAGTCGGTGCAGGCAGAGGGGTCGTGAAGTCGACCGGCGCCGACTGGGATCCAGGCCTGGATCCCGCGGGGACCTGCGGCGTCGGGACCTGAGTCGGCACCGGGGCCGGAGCCGCCGGCTCGCTAGGCCTCCCAGTCGAGCCTGCGGGGCTTGAAGGCACGCCAGCAGGCGTCGACGGCGGAGCCAGGGTCCTCATGGCCTCGAGGAAGGCACTGATCTCCGCCTAAGTCGCGCCAGCCCCAGGGATCGGCGGACATGGGGACGGACGCGACTCCTGTGGCTCCTATGGAGCCACGTAGGTGGTACCACCCTCGGCCGAGTCGCACGACCGGCGAGGGGAGCCCGAAGAGCGATGCTGCCTCTTGGTCTTCTTACTATGCTTCGACTTAACCGACGACTTGGAACCTGACGAGTGGTGGTGATGGCTGTGGCTCCGCGACCGGTCCCTCGACCTCCTCCTCGACCGGGACCATGAACAGCACGGAGCAGACTTCCGGAGCTCGAGTAGCTTGCGGGACCGCTCCCGCCTAGCCTTCGAAGTCAAGGCCCGGCAGTGGGGGCACGACTAGGGAACCGTGGTCGGGCCCCAGGCAGTAAAGGCACCAGCGGTGGTGGTCCGTAACCGACATCAGTCGATGACAGGAGTCGCAAGCTTTAAAGCCAGGCATCCCTACCGGCACCAGAGTCGAGTCGAGAATCGAACCAAAAGAGTTCAAAAAGTTTAGTCAAGAAATGACTAAAGGGTATGCTTCTTCCCGGATCGGCGCTTACTGGCGCGGAAAAAAGAAGACTGATATCAGCGCGCAAGGGCGGCGTCTAAGTATTCCGACGACGTCATCCCGGCGATCACAACGCCAACGACGGACGCGGATCCGCAGACGACACCTAGCGACGCGCAAAGGTATTGCTGACGAAAATCTTTCCGGATCCAGCCTGACACCTGGGGATATTCTAAGGTGAGGAATCTAACTAACGTGTTTCTTTCAGATGACCTCAGTTAGGCATGGAGTAGAACAGCCACCGTCAATGACATTGCTCTGCCCAGTGAGTCAATGGTGTCAAGCCCACAGAAAATGGTGAACTCAGACGCATCTCTCTCATCTGATACCGCTTGAGAGAGAATGGCACGACCTCCTCTGGGAACTGTGGCAGCACATGTGCAACCGTTTCCCCACAAGGAGTGGGCGTACCGGCCCAATAGGCATGCAGCACTCACGAACCGCAATGCAAGGCTGGGAGAAGAAAAAAATCTTACACCAAACATCCTCTTATGTTTGATGACAAGAGTTTAACCCCCTGCTCCTGGACCGCCTTTGGATGCATTATACGATATTCATCGCATGACTGATCATGATTGAGGTCCAAGCATCAGAAACACAGCAGGAGGGTCCGTGGTCAGCATCTGCAACCTGCAGTCTCGGCACAGCTTGACTCCTGACCTCTTCAGGGGAGACAACAACTCTAGCACATTTCAAAAGAAATTAGGAAGTCACTGAAAGACCGACAAAATTGAGTGTGGCGCTCCAGAACCAGATTAAAGGGTGCAGAAAGAAGGGAACAGATGTTAGCGTGCAGGGGTGGCATTATAAGGTGCTCTGCACCATCACTTTCAGTAATGTACAGAGTCATTCCAGAGCCAAAGGGTGCCACCTACTGACAGACGGGAGCATTGCAGCAGATTTCTTAAGATACAGTCTGGCACCTGGGAATATTACAAATGCGAGTAATCTGCAGTTAAAAGTATTCATCAGAAAAAACACATTTTGTGTAGCTTTCACAAAGACTAATGCACAAGTTACTACTTGTGTAAAGATATATCTGTAAAAGACATTAGTTAGTGATAGATTCCTTACCTTAGAATATCCCCAGGCGTCAGACTGGATCCGGAACAGTTTTTTAGTCAGTAGTACCCCTGCGCGTCGATAGGTGGCGTCGTGCGGCTCCATGTCCGTCGCTGGCGACGTAAGCGCCGAGATGACGTCACGGAAACTACTTAGGCGCCACCCATGCGCGCTGACGTCAGTTCTGTACACGACTTTCCGCGCCAGAAACGCAGAGCCATGCATGAAACTGACCACTGGTTCCATGAAACTAGGGTCCTGAAAGGGATGACCTTAACCCTAGAAATCAGTTCACTGAACGGGGAGGATGGGCGGGGCAGTAAGGAATCTATCACTAACTAATGTCTCTTACAGATGTATCGTTACAAAAGTAGTAACTTGTGCATCTGAGACACGTTTTGGGTCCAGATGGTGGAGCCTCTCCCTCTTTAGAAGGAGGCGGAAAGAAGGTAGGCAAAGTGATGGTCTGGCCGATGTGGAAGGGCGTGACAACCTTTGGCAAGAAAGAAGGATGGGTCCGTAAAACAACCTTGTCCGGGTGAACAGAAAGGAAAGGAGGTTTAGAAGAAAGAGCCTGGAGCTCACTCACTCCTGGCAGAGGTGATAGCTACCAGGAAAGCAGTCTTGAGAGTGAGAAGACGCAAAGGACAGGTATGAAAGGGCTCGAAGGGAGCGCACATCAGATGTGTCAAGACAAGGTTTAAGTCCCATTGAGGCATTATAAACAGCAAGGGAGGAAACGTGTGCGTAAAGCATTTCAAGAAACGGGGAAAAACCGGGGACTTAAAAAGAGAAGGCTGATCAAGAAGCCGCAAAAAGGCAGAGATGGCCGAAAGATAACCTTTGATAGTGCCCAGAGCAGAAGAAGCCAAAGAGAGAAGGAATAGAAGGACTTCGGAAAGAGGGGTAGAAAGGGGATCCACAGTCTTAGCTGTGCACCGTGCCACAAACTTGTTCCATCTGCAGGCGTATGCCGTTTTAGTGGAGGGTTGCCTGGCTGCCAGAATGACATCACAGACTACGGGAGGAAGATCAAAAGCTGTCAACTGTCGCCGCTCAATCTCCACGCATGGAGGTGGAGGCTGGACAGGTTCGGGTGAGGACCGTCCCCTGCTGCTGCGACAGAAGGTCCTCCTGAAGAGGCAGTCGTATCGGGGGATCGATTGACATACTGAGTAGCTCGGGATACCAGTATCTTCATGCCCAATCTGGAGCCACAAGGATGACTTGGGCGTGGTCACGCAGAATCTTCTTCAGCACTCTGGGCAGAAGTGGAATAGGCGGAAAGGCGCACAATAGACAGCATCTCCACTCGCGACGAAAAGCATCACCGAGCGAATGCCGCCTTGGAAATTCCAACGTGCAGAACTGAGGACATTGCGCGTTCTTTTCGGTGGCAAATAGATCTGACCAAGGCTCTCCCCACTGCTGAAAGAGACCTTGCTCCACATCCGAATTCAGATGCCATTCGTGATCAATCAAGCACCAACGGCTGATTTCGTCCACCCTGGCGTTCTGAGAACCTGCCAGGTGTTGAACCACCAAGGTAATGCCCTGATATTCCAGCCATGTCCAGAGGCGCAGAACCTCCTGACATAGGGTCCAGGACCCCACCCCGCCCTGTTTGTTGCAATACCACATGGCGGTGGTGTTGTCCGTGAACACCTGCACCACACTTCTCAGGAAAGAGGAAAGGAATGCCTTCAGTGCAAGTCAGATCACCTGAAGCTCCAACAGATTGATATGGAGCCGGGACTCCGCCGGAGACCAGAGGCCTCTGATCTCCGCCTCTCCCATGTTGCCTCCCCATCCCAGGAGGGACACATCCATCACCACTGTGTGCTCCGGTTGGGGAAGAGAGAGGGATCTGCCACTGACCCAATCGCGATTTGTGAGCCACCACCGCAATGGTCGTGCAGTGCCCTCTGAGATCTGGACATGATCGGACAGGTTGACCTGATGCTGCGCCCACTGGAATTTCAGGTTCCACTGCAGAGCCCGCATATGCCATCTGGCATGTGTCACGAGCATTATGCAGGAGGTCATCAGGCCCAGAAGCCGGAGGGTCATCCGGACTGAAACCCAGGACAGAGGCTGAAAGATCGGAATCATAGCCTGAATATCCCGGACTCGCTGCTCGGGAGGATAAACCAGAAACAGCGTCTACTCCAGAACCGATCCACTGAAGGGGAGCTTCCGAGAGGGACTCGGGTGCGACTTCTGCACGTTGATGGAGAACCCCAACAAATGGAGGAGGTCGACCGTAGTCTGAAGGTTGTTGACGACTGCCTGGGGCGAGCCCGCCTTCAACAACCCTTCGTCGAGGTAGGGGAAGACTGACACCCCCGACCTGCGCAGATGAGCTGCGACCACCGCCATCACCTTCGTGAACCCCCGAGGGGCGCTGGTAAGGCCGAGGGGAGCACAGCAAACTGAAAATGCTCCTGGCCTACCGTGAACCGCAAGTAACGCCAGTGGGCCGGTAGGACTGGGATGTGAAAATATGCGTCCTGCAAGTCCAACGCTACCATCCAGTCTCAAGGGTCGAGGGCAGCCAAGACCTGAGCCAGAGTCAACATCTTGAACTTCTCCTTCCAGAGGAAGCGGTTGACGTGTCAGAGGTCCAAGATGGGACGCAGACCCCCTTTGTCCTTCTTGGGGACCAGAAAGTAGTGGGAATAACAACCACTCCCTACTTCTGGCCCAGGAACGCACTCTATGGCCCCCTTGGCCAAGATGGCCGCAACTTCCTGCTGGTGAGTCACCAAGTGTTCCCCCGACATGCGGTGGTACCGAGGTGGTATGGCCGGAGGGGTGGACTGAAAGGGAATGGAGTAACCCTTGCGGATGATCTGCAACACCCACTTGTCCGATGTGATAGCGTGCCAGTGGGGGAGGTGATGGCGAATCCTGAACCCACTGGCGTAGGGTGCTCCACAAAGCTCGGATTAGGAAGGTTTGGAGATAGAAGCAGCGGGGGCAGAGGTAGACTGTCCCCCACGCAGATTCCCAGTGCTGCCCCTGCGGAAGCTGCGGCAAGGCTGGTTCTGCACAGGCTTGCTGAAGGAAAGTGCCTGGGTGCCCCTGCGTTGGCCACAAAAGGAACGAAAACCAGGAGTAGCCGGGCTCTTCGTGGAAAGACCCAAGAACCTGGCCGTGGCCCGCAAGTCCTTAAAAACGTTCGGCCTTATCGCCAAACAGGCGAGTGCCATCAAAGGGCAGGTCAATGAGCGAGCTCTGGACATCGGGCAAGAACCCAGTAGATCACAATCAGGGGTGGCGGCGCAGCGCCCCAGTCGTAGAAATGGTCCTGCCCAACGAGTCAGCGGTGTCCAAACCACACCGAATGGCGAACTTAGCCGCATCCTTACCCTCAGCAACCGCCTGGGAAAGTACAGCATAGACAACCTCAGGACACTAGGAAGCACCCTCCTCCACGTTAGGCGCGGGAGAGGCAAACCCAGAGTTAGAAGAGACATCGAGGTCGCCGGCATCCTCCAGATCGTCCAACCAGTCCTGCTCGGAGTCACACTGACGGGTAAGAGGGTCCTCGGACCCCTTCCAGTCATCCTCCCCCTCTGTTGCAGGAGGAACCGGTCGCAGCGGTAGAGCCAGAGTGGGGGAAGGGACAGTCTGCGTCGGAAGCGGCGCCGTGAATGGCGCCGGCCGGGGTTGGCCCGGCGCCGTCTCCCAATGCAGATCCCAGGCAGGAACGAAATGGTCCTGGAACCGGGGCAAGGGCGGAACGAACGGCATCCACTGCAGAGCCGAGGGCGGCGTTGGGGCCGTAGCTGGCAGCTCCGGACCTCGTGGTGCCAGGGCGGAGCCAACGGCATAGGATCCTGTGGCGCCGAAGTTGGATCTGCCGGCGGCGCCGACAGCCCAACAGGATCTGGACACAGGACCGTGGGCACCGAAGGTGCGCCGGCAGGAGCCAGAGGCCTAAAAATGCGGTCCATGTTGGCAAGAAATTCTGGCACCTGTTCGGGAGTCGCCGACGGACCCGGGTAGTCTGCGGGACTCCCAGGCTCCAAAGGAGCCGAAGGGGCAGAACCCCTGTCCCCCCTCGTCCACATCCGACGGGGGGACGTCAGAGAGCTTCTTTTTATGTCGACGCTTACCAGAATCCGAGGGCGAAGACTTGGAGCTCGAGGAGCGACGACTGCGGCCCCGCGACCGGTACCGGGAACAGTCCCTGGACCTGGAACGGCGCTGGGACGGGTGCTGGACCTCCAGTAGCTTCCGGCGCCACTCCCTCAAGGCCTTCGGGCCATGTCCAGACAGTCCCGGCAGGACCGGGAGTCGTGGTCGGTCTCCAGGCAATAGAGGCAAACATCGTGGGGGTCTGCCACCGACATATTGCGATGGCAGGCCCCACAATAATTAAATCCAGGCATCCCTACGTGCACCAGGAGAAAAAAGGGGAGACAAAAGTCTCAAAAGAGTAGTCAAAAAGTGACTAAGGTACGTGCTCTATCCGGATCTATGCTTGCTGGCACGGAAAAAGAAATCAACACGTCTGGGCGCCTCGTCCCTGACCTCGAAAGGAGGGAAAGGCAGACCCCAAGGGAGCGCGCGTGGTGGCAAGACCCAAGGACTGGGCTGTAGCCCGGGAGTCTTTAAAGTGTTCCAAAGTCCTGCCGCTTTGTCACCAGAGAGGCACGTGCCAACAAAGGGCATGTTCAACAAAGTGTTCTGGACATTCCCGGAGAAGCCAGTTGTCCTGAGCCAGGCGTAACGGCGTAGCGCCACTGTTGTGGAAATTGCTCTGCCGTGGGCGTCGGTTGTGTCAAGGCCATAACGGATAGTGAATTTTGCAGCATCGCTCCCCTCGGTAATGGCCTGGGAGAGCACCGCTCGAACTTCCACTGGACACTGAGGGAGCACCAGTGCTACAGTGTCCCACACAGAGTGGGAATAGCGGCCCAAAAGTCACGCAGTATTCACCGCTCGCAATTTAGAACTGGCAGAGGTGAAAATCTTTTTCCCAAACTGCACAAGTTTTGTAGATTCTTTGTCCGGAGGTGCGGAAAGGAATGCGCTCGGAGAGGCAGAGACCTGAACAACCAGACTCTCAGGCGTTGGGTGTTGCGTGAGAAAACTGGGGTCGCCCGGGGCCAGGCGATGGCATCGTGCCACACTCCTAACCACAGGAACCCCGGTGTTAGGCTTGGTCCAGGTGCTTAACAGCATGTCTGTAAGCACGTCATTAAAGGGCAGTAGCGGCTCCAGCACCTCAGTCAGGAGATTGGGACTGATAGGCACGGAAGGGAGCTCAAGGATAAGAGCTTCAGCTGCCCTACGCAACACCACAGAAAAAGTACCAACCTCCTCCGTAGCTACGGAAGAAGGGGACAGTGTACCAGGGTGTGGAGAGAAATCCAGATCGCCTGGACCTTCCATATCACCCTCCCACTCCAGTTCATCCTCACATTGAGCTGCGAGAGGGTCCTCAAACCCCCCTCCCCCCCCCCCCCCCTCCCCTCCCCGCCTGGAATAGGAATCAGAGTTTAATAGATCAATCCATGCTCGATGTATTCCGGCCCCGTAGGCAACGGCGACGTGTCCAGCGCCAGGTCCGAGCCAACGGCGCCGCAGGGTATCTTGCCCGCGTAGCCGGGGCCAAAGGCAGTGGCACGGGGGCAGAACCACCCAACAGGTCCACAGGGCCCGAAGGCACACCATAGGGGCCCAATGCGGTGAACAGCCATTAGTGCGCGACTGTTTGTACGCATGCCATTACTTCGCAAGCGTTACTACGTATGCGATGTAGCAACGCACTGCCTTTAGTACGTGTGCTGTTACATCGCATGCGTAGAAACGCCGCATGCGTAGGGGGCTGGTGCCGATCTTGGAGCTCGTCACGGCGGCCATTTGCTCAAGTGAGGGGTCTGCTTTCCGGGTGCCACACTCTGCGCCTGCCCACCAGCCCCCTATCAGCTTTATATCCTGCCTGCCCATGACAGAGGAAGCCGGAAGGGAGAGAAGAAGGGAACCACGCATGGTAAGAGGTAAGTGGGGTTGTGTAGGGTCGTGCAGGGGCTGTGTAGGGTCGTACTTGAGTTAGTGTGGTGTAGAGTTATGGGTTGTGTACTTGTGTTAGTGTAGGGCTAGGGGCAGGGTCGTGCTGGGGTAGTGTTTTAGGGTTAAGGGTAGTGTTGTGGGGTTAGTGTAGTGTAGGGTTTTAGGGTTTAGGGAAGTCGGGGGTTGTGCGGGGTAGTATTTGGGTTTAGGGACATGACTGGGGCTAGGGGCAGGGTAGTGTTTTAGGGTTTAGGGTAGTGTTGTAGTGTTAGTGTAGTGTAGTTTACTGTAAGTGTTTAGTGTAGTGTCGGGGGTTGTGATGGGTAGTGAATGAGTGTAGGGAGCGGAGTAGGGGAATGTGTATGTTAGTGCAGGGGGTAGTGATTTAGGGTTTAGGGTAGTGTAGTGGTGTTACAGTAGTGTAGGGTAGTGTAGTGTTTTAGTAGTGTTTTAGTCTTTTAGATGTGTAGGGTAGTGTATTTTATATAGTGTTGTGTTTTAAACATCTTTTTTTAAATATGACATGTTATTCCGCATACCATTTTTATTAATAGGCAAGTTTTTACTTCGCACACATTAACGCTTTCAATGTAATGGTATGCGAGGTAAAAATATGCGTAACGGTTATTGCGAAGTAATATCCGCGTAGTAAAAGCATGCGTAGTAATGGCATGCAAAATAACATCCAATATTCCCCAATGGGGCAAATAAACGGCCCGTGGCCAACAGGAATACCTGTATTTCTTCCGGAGTCGCGTGCGGCCGTGGGAAAGGTGGGTCGGCCGCAAGCAACAACGGAGGCTTCACCGGAGCCACAGGGGAGTGACCACCCGCCCCCTCCACCGTGTCCTGCGACCGGTGAGGGGTAGACGAAGAGCGACGTCGCTTCTTCAACTTCTTATGGCGCTTTGACTTACCTGTCCCTGATTCCCACGAACGGTGGTGCCGGCCCCGCGACCTGTCCCTCGACATGCCATGGGAGAAGGAACTCGAGCGTCGCGGAACCGATTGCCGGGGCTACAACAACTTTCGGAAACGCTCCCGCAAAGCGTTCAGCGCCATGGACCGACAATTGGGGCACGTCTCAGGGTCATGGGCGTGCCCCAAGCAGAAGAGACACACGTCATGCGGTTCCACCACCTACATGTTCCGACGGCAGTCCCTACAGGACTTAAACCCAGGCATCTCTACTGCACCAGAAGTCAAGTACTCGACAAAGCAAGAGAATTAAGTCTCAGAAATAAAGTTAAAATATTAACTAGGAGCACCGCTCTCTATCGGATCTGCGCTTGCTGGCACGGAAAAAGAAATAACTGATGTGAGCACGCGTGGGTGCGTCTAATTAGCTCCGATGACGTCATCTCGGCGAATACGACGCCAGCGACGTACGCAGAGCCACACGACGATGCCTACCGACGCGCAGGGGTACTGCTGACGAAAACTTTCCAATCCAGTCTGACGCCTGGGGATATTCTAAGGTAAGAAATCTATTACTAACGTGTCTCTTCCAGATAAGTGTAACCACTTATCAGGCATTACTTTCCCTTTTGCGTACACAGTGGGCACCCCCTGTGGTAGGTCCCGGGTAACCCCTGGGCAGGGTGCAGTAAAAGGCAGGACACATAATGAGGTGTGTGTTATTTCCTGACCGTGAAAAACACTCCATTTCATTTTTCACTGGTGAAATGCCATTCTGCCCATAGGAAAAAATGGTGGAGGCTGGGTTTTGCGTTTGTTAGCTTAGTTCCTTTTAAGTTTAAAATGGAGTGGTGAAGTTTAGTATGTATGAACTCTCAGAGTCATAAAACATCTTTCTATGAAAGTGGTTTTGTCACTGTGTGTTCAGAAACCACTCTTTTAGAAAGTGGCTGAGTTTTGTGCTTTAAGCATTTCTGTGTGTCTCTGCTGAATGTGGAATGTCTGTCTGGATCTGAGAGGTGTGAGGAGCTGGGAGAGGTCTTGACGATGGGAGGGGTGGAGATGGCACTAGGTTGCCCTGCATCTGGAGAGAAGGGGGGAGGAGAAACACGGGAGATGAAAAGGCCTGGGCTGGTGCTATAAACCAATTGACCCATCTCCTGCTGACTGATTAAGGATCCAGACCCCCAGTATCAAAGGGAGAAAGGTGACACTGGGAGGGAGACACACAGAACGGATTTGTCAGTTGTCAAGGACCCCTGAGCACAACGAACTTCAAAGACATTTAGGGGTATCACTAGGAGTGCTGAGGCCCCTGAACGTTGGAATAGAAATGGATTGAGACTGAAAAGGCTTCGACCCATTTTGTGGTCAAGAGGAACATCTGCTAAGGAAGGAACAACTGAAGAGACTGCTGGGAAGGACCAATCCTTGCTTTGTGATCTGGGGCTGGTCTGCAGTTTGCGGTTTGAACCAAGAAAGAGGCTGTTGGGACTGTGCTGTGGGCACTGGGTCCCCCTGCTTGAAGAAGACTGTGCTTTGTGCTGTGTCTTGTAACCCCAAGGGACCGAGGTTAGCTGGATCATTGTTTGGAAACACAGGAACATAAAAGTTTCAGGAGAAGTTTCAAGCAACGCAGTGGGCGTGTGTTGTGGCAGCTTGAGACCCTAGGAAGGTGTGCCCTGTGATCTTTGACACACGGAGAAGTGAGACTCTGACGCACTGGGTGCGTGTCGTGGTGCACAGGAGGCGTTGGTGAAGAGCGCCTGGTCAACGTGTGCACCGAAGGAGAAGTGCGTCTCGGACGCGCTGGTGCGTGTCGTGGTGCACAAGAGGCGTTGGTGAAGAGCGCCTTGTCAACGTGCGCAACGAAGGAGAAGTGAGTCTTGGATGCGCTGGGTGCGTGTCGTGGTGCACCGCAGGTGTTCGTGAGGAGCGCCCGGTTGGCGCGTGCATTGAAGGAGAAGTGAGTCTAGGACACGCAGGGTGCGTGTCGTGGTGCACCACAAGCGCTGGTGGAGAGCGCCTGGTCGGCGCGTGAATCGATGGAGGAGTGAGTCTAGGACACGCAGGGTGCGTGTCGGGGTGCACAGGAGGCGCTGGTGAGGAGCACCTGGTCATCAAGTGCACCGGAGAAGTGAGGCTCGGATACGGTGAGCATGTCGAAGTGCGGCCGGAGGCGTTGGTGAAAAGCGCCTGGATATCGGTGCACCGGAGTTGGAGTAAGTCTCAGTGAAGCAGTGTGCGTGCTTTGGTGCAACCTGGGACTATGGAGGTGATCACGGATCATCGTGTGCACCAGAAGAAAGAGTCTCTGCAGCGCAGTGTGCGTGTCTTAGTGCCAAGTGAGACCGCGGGAAGGAGTGCCTGGTGAACGTGTACTCAGAGTCAACGCAAGGACTCATCAGCGTTGTGTGTGGCTTCGTGCAAGAAGAGACCCGAAGGGTGCTGTGGTGAACCTGCACCCAGAGTAACGGTCTTAAAGGCGTGGGGTACGTGTGCTCTGCGGCCGCCTGAGACCTTCCTAACCGTCGTGGCCCAGACCGGCAGCCCCGGAGAGGCTGAGCTGCCAGGCCAAGCCGCTGAGGCACATTGAGGAAGTTCTACACGGCAGGCCCAGTCCGTTGAAGGAAGAGAGGAGAGTGGGGTCGCGCACTAAGGTATCGTGGAACACTGCCTGGGCAGGGTGCGGGCTCGGAGGGACACTCTCTCGGCCTCTCAGTCCTTCTGGCGATGTGAGCCTTTGCTTCGGCTCAGGGTGATTCCCGTAATGACCAAAGGAGTGGCAGTACTGGGGCCGGAGTGAGAAGCTGTGATTTAGATCCCCGTTTATCCGTGTGGGGGCAACTGTTATGGAAGAGGCTGACTGTCGTAAAACACATTGCCAATATTGCGGCTAACCAACTGCCGAACTGTCTTATGATGCCCGATAGTATTTCTGCATAACGAAGTACACGATTGTAGCACTACGCATTGCATTATTTCTCTGTTGCAAAGTGTAGGATTGCAGCGGCCAGCATTGCATTATTTCTTTATTACAAAGTACATGATTGTAGCTACGCATTGCATTATTCTGTAAGTGCAAAGTACATGATTGTAGTGGGGCACTGCAGTATTTCCTCATTGCAAAGCACGTGATTGGGGTGTGACGCATTGCATTATTCCTTCATTGCGCAGTATGTTTGTAGCGGTACAAATTGCATTATTTCTCCCATTGCAAGGTACCGGGGTGTATCGTTACGCATTTTATTATTTCTCCTTTGCTCAGCACAGGATTGTATCGTTACGCAGTGCACTACTGCCTGTCCATTGAAATGTGTGTGATTCTAGCATTACGACCAGCATAGCAGTTTAAAAGCGGCGGTTGGGATTTGAACCTACCAGCCAGCAGGGACAAATATTACCCTGTATTATATGTAAGGCTCCCTGTTTTCCGTTTTTACTGATTTTTACAGATAAATACCGACAGAAAACCATCTATTTTCTTGTCTGTATTTATTTTAAAATGTGGATAAAAACGGAAATTGGGTGCTTTTTGAGTGATTGTAAATACACTTTGCCATGACTGCTAGGGCAATAACTGTGTGGATTGATATAAGGGGGTTAAAAAAGAAAGGAATTTTAGTAAAGAGGTTTAAACAGCAGTAGATATGCACAAGGCTGATTCTGCAATCTGCATATTTTCATATAAGTGCATTGATTTATCTTCTGCAGGTGTTCATATCACTGAAACCTGGCAGGCATTCAAGCATGACTGCATAGTTATTGGTTAAATAAATGTGGAAATATACCGTTTTCAGCTTTATTTCCCCACAAAACCCATGGTAAATATGCATAAATACAGAAAAAGTTGACAAAAAATGAATATGGATAAATCCAGACGGAAATGTCAAAAAAATAAATACCATAAAACCGGTAGCCCTAATTGTGTTAATTCTTGTATCGTGGGGTCTGATCGTATATCTTTTTATATAAAGTTTATACTTGTTTTATCAAACTCGTGTGGAGTCCATTTGTGGTGTCACCAGTGGGCTGCTGTGGGGCGTGGTTGCACATACTATATACTTGTGCCTTGGAGATAGGCCTGGCTGCTTGTGCCAAGCTACTAAGGGGGTGAGCAGGGCTATCTCAAACGGTGTCCTTACTTGGCCTAACGTTGAGTGGGGAGTCCCGTGTTGCGCATTTTGTGACAGTATTGCGGGCCTGGGTGTCCGGCTTCCAACAGGTACCCAAATATAGACCTGGGTAACATCATACCCCTTCACCTACATTACCTCCCCTACACTACACTGTAACAAGCCTTTTAGGATTAAACCTTTACCTAGTTCCCTAGTTCTAGTCCGGGGAGCTGAAAGAGGGTTTCTCCTAAACAACAGAGTCCTATAACTCCATCAATAGACTCACACAATATGAATGAATATTCATAAGGGTTCTTAGAAACCAGGCTGGGGCTACACCACCTTCCTCTACGCGCACAGTTCATCCCATACGTCAACCTCATACCAAACACTTGCTAATACAAGTAACAAGGGACAAAGAAACCTTAAATACTTTCTGTATAAATATAGCACCTCTTGCTAGTGTTAGATAGAGGGAACGAGACTTCCAGGCGGACACACTGACCAGAGACGCTGAGGCTCCTGCGTGCAGACGCTCCACCTGACAGTGGTCTGAACATCCCTCGAGGGTTGTCCAAATCGAGACAAAGAAGGGGGGCGCTACATTCTCACACTTCAGGTAATGGGGTTCGACTAAAACCTAGAGGGATTCTTGGCTTTGACACCTACTCACATGCTAGGTACATTAGGTACAACTACATCGGCATCGTAGGAGTATGCGCACTTTTATCATGCATTTTATATTCATTTATGCTTACTGTATAATGATAGAACTGTACTATCCTTTTATATTCATAGTACTGCTAATCGTATATCTCTGCTACTGCCTAATGGTTGAAGCAGCTCTTATATTTTACACAAGAATAACAACTGTTCAATAAACCCTTATTAAAACGCCCAGACTGTTTAGTCTGTGTATCTCTGAGATAAACTAAAGGAGCACGAGTGACTGAGCGGAAAGTAGTACATTGTTTCCACGATCTTGAGGGATCAGGGTTGTCATGTTCGAAGGTTGCCAGAAACTAATCTCTCCCCGATAAGAGGAGACACTAGTGGCACTGTGAGCTAGCTAAAATGCAAACAGGCTAACATTTCTCGGAGGAGGTGTACGGAACCAGTCTGCCACCAATCCCACAGTTTATGTTATCCAAACACACTGGTCCTGCATGGGTACTATAGGAACTACACGACACTGCTAGAATACTGAGTCTGTGGAGCTATGCGTTCACTATAACTCATGATAATTATGGTAGTGAACAGTATGTATATGATATGCATAGTCTTACGAGGGAATTACCAAATGCACAATATGCTGTACAAACATTTGCTGTGTATTCTAGAAAACATTTGCTGTATATTCTAGATAACATATGTTGTGTAACTGTATTACTTGATTGTCCTTCGAGTTGAACACATAACTTTTGTATTTGATGGGTCATATTTTGTCTGTCCCCAAGATTATCAGATCACTATTTTAAATATGGAGAATTACTCACAATGGGCGATTTAGCGATACATGATCAGGATGCCTGTGAGACCACTTTGAGGGTGCAATACTTTGATTGGTAGAGCAGGATATGAATTTCTTGCACCTTATAAGATGGCGCCTGTGTGGACAACCATTTTGACATTAAGATGACTTTGACTGATGTTCGGAGCACCCTGCCTGGATTCTAAGGCTCAATATTTCTTTGATTCTTAATTGATATAGTAAAGAGGTAAGGCACATGACGAGGATGCCATATTCACACTTCACGATACCCTTAGGGGTTCACATTCCTGTGTTCATGACAATATGGCATCGGTTTTGGATACGACTTTGTGAGACTTGAGTCCCTTTTCTATAATTATTTCTAGGCACTCACGCGGACATTATTTAAATCGCTCACGTTAGCGGCGTTTGTGTACACATGAACAAGGTCAGAGAGGGGCTGATCGGTTCCCCGCTTACCGGTAAGAAAAGATTGGACTTGAATCGAATGACTGCTGTATTGGTGGGAGCTACTTACACTCTCGTAAGGATAGCCTTGTAATATACCATTTTGTACTCCTTTCTCCGCTCTTTTTAAAACAGGACTGATTCAATTTCTCCACTGGGGGGTTGCTGGGCCCAGGCTTATTAGTTGAGGGTCCGTTGAAGCACTACTTTACGGAAGATAGAGAGGCGTTTTGGTAAAGATTAATTTAATCTATGCCACACAATTGCTAGATTCTATTATGTGTATTTAAGGTCCATGATACAGATATTTCATTGATTCCAATCTAGGTTTTGACATTGGAGATTTTCTTTACTACCCTCACAATGGGTAGATGTGCAGACAATGATGAGCAGAGAAAGTATTGAGGATTGATTTACCTTACACAGAAGCTATCTATTTACAAATATCGTTTTGGGACGGAATTATCACCAAAAGAGAAGGAGGTTGAAGTTCTACTTACTTGGCAGGATGTTCCCATCATATTAGCATGGGTTTTGTGAGAGAGGTTAGATATTTATTGTACCTTTTCTACTCATTCACAGGCTAAACAAATTAAAGACGGAGGTACTTTTTGACATCGCCCAGTGTGCATGTCTATTCTTTATTGGTTAGCTGTGTGTAGCGCTCTCCGGGTGTACTTATGACTTCTCATAGCTTTGGCTGGCTCACCGATCGGTCACTAATATTGTAATAATTTAAGCCAATAGCTATTTTCACATATCACCTAGGTGACATTTTGGCTCCATATTTACACTATTTGATTTTGATAGTGATTACTGATTACCGATGCAATTGTCTTTGTGAACGAAGTGCCTGGGTTTCCACTAAAAGCTTGATAACATGGAACATCCAATCTGTGACTGGACTCCATTGAATCAGTGAAGTGAATTTTCTGCCTTTGTGTACATTATATATTTGTTGGGTGCAACAATAGTTTGTCTCATCTTGGCCTTAAAAAAGTCGTGGGATAGTGTGCCCACCAGGCGACTAAACATGTATTGGCTAAGTATCCACCAAAATAAAGAGAAAAAAGAAAAGGAAAAAATGAAACCGAAACAATCGAAAAGAGATAAAAAAAAGGATTGATTTGTTATATATTTAACTTTGATAAACATTTGAATAATTAATTTAGCGTGTGCTGAGGACTATGTTCTGTTAGGGTATGGTGTACTCTTGTATGTACATGATGAACAAGTTACTTACCTTCGGTAACGATGTATCTGTAAGAAACATTAGTTAGATTCCTCACCGAAGAATATCCCCAAGCGTCAGGCTGGATCCGGAAGGATTTTTGTAGCAATACCCCTTGCGCGTCGCTAGGCATCGTCTGCGGCTCCGCGTCCGTCGTTGGCGTCGTGTGCCAGAATGACGTCGGAGTACTTAGACGCCGCCCTCGCGCGCTCATGTCAGTTCTTGTACATAGCTTTCCGCGCCAGAAACGCAGAGCCATGCAAGAGAACGACACTGGTGCCAAAAAAGTCTAGGGGCCTGAAAAGGATAACCTTAACCCTAGATGTCAGTTCGCAGAACGGGGAGGATGGGTGGGTCGGTGAGGAATCTAACTAATGTTTCTTACAGATACATAGTTACCAACGGTACGTAACTTGTTCATCTGAAAGAAACACGTTAGTTAGATTCCTCACCTTAGAATAGATAACCCAGCAATACCAACCCCGGTAGTGGGTCTGCGAACCAAGATCACACCAGAAAGTCCTGGAGAACAGAACGGCCAAAGAAGCCATCTCTCCGGACTTGGCTGTCCAGGCAATAGTACTTGGCGAACGTGTGCAATGAGGCCCACGTCACCGCCTGACAGATGTCCTGCAAGGGAACTCCCCATCCCAGGGCAGAAGTCGCCGCTGTGGCCCGGGTGGAATGGGCTCTCAGCCCAACAGGAGGGTCCTTTTTCGCCAAGGAATAACACAATACGACCCAGCGTGAGATGATCCGCTTGTGTACAGCTCTCCTCTTCTTAGCACCTACGTACCCAACAAAAAGTTGGTCTTCCACCCGGAACCGTCTGGTGCGGTCCAAATAAAAGGACAGCGCACGTTTGGGGTCCAGACGGTGGAGCCTCTCTTCCTCTTTCGAAGGATGCGGAGGCGGAAAGAAGGTGGGCAATGTGACAGATTGCCCGATGTGAAAGGGGGTCACCACTTTTGGAAGAAAAGACGGACGAGTCCGGAGGACAACCTTGTCTGGATGAACAGAAAGAAAAAGGAGGCTTAGATGACAGAGCCTGGAGCTCACTCACCCGTCTAGCCGAGGTGATCGCTACCAGGAAAGCAGTTTTCAGGGTCAAAAGACGAAGGGGACAATTGTGAAGAGGCTCAAAGGGAGCGCACATCAGAAAGGTCAAGACAAGATTCAAATCCCACTGAGGCATTACGAAGGGGACAGGAGGGAAAATGTAAGTAATGCCTTTGAGAAAACGCGAAACAACAGGGGACTTGAAAAGAGAAGGCTGATCAGGAAGCTGCAAGAAAGCAGAGATTGCAGAAAGATAACCTTTCAAGGTGCCCAGTGCAGAGCCCTGCTGGGCCAAAGAAAGAAGGAAGAGAAGAACCTCAGAAAGAGGGGCGGAAAGGGGATCCACAGCCTTTGCTGTGCACCATGCTACAAATTGGTTACACCGGCAGGCGTATACCGTCTTTGTGGAGGGACGCCTGGCTGCCAGAATGACATCACAGACTTCAGGTGGCAAGTCAAATGGCATCAACTGCCGCCGCTCAATCTCCACGCATGGAGGTGGAGGCTGGACAGGTTCGGGTGGAGGACCGTCCCCTGCTGCTGCAACAGAAGGTCCTCCTGAAGAGGCAGTCGTATTGGAGGATCGATTGACATACTGAGTAGCTTGGGATACCAGAACCTTCGTGCCCAATCCGGAGCCACTAAGATAACTTGGGCCCGGTCGTGCCTGATCTTCTTCAGCACTCTGGGCAGAAGTGGTATAGGCGGAAAGGCGTACAACAGACCGCAATTCCACTCGCGACGAAAAGCGTCTCCGAGCAAGTGCTGCCTTGGAAATTCCAACGCGCAGAACTGCTGACATTGCGCGTTCTCTAACCAAGGCTCTCCCCACTGCAGAAAGAGACCTTGCGCCACGTCCGAGTTCAGACGCCATTCGTGATCCATCATGCACCGGCAGCTGAGTTCGTCTGCTCTGGCGTTCAGAGAGCTTGCCAGATGTTGAACCACCAGGGTGATGCCCTGGTGTTCCAGCCATGTCCAGAGGCGCAGAGCCTCCTGACAAAGGGTCCACGACCGCACCCCGCCCTGTTTGTTGCAATACCAAATGGCGATGGTGTTGTCCGTGAACACCTGCACGACACTTCCCCGGACAGAGGGAAGGAAGGCTTTCAGTGCAAGCCGGATCGCTCTCAGCTCCAAAAGGTTGATATGGAGCCAAGACTCCGCCGGAGACCAGAGTCCTCTGATCTCCGCCTCTTCCATATGGCCCCCCCATCCCAGGAGGGACGCATCCGTCACTACTACGTGCTCCGGTTGGGGTAGGGGAGGCATCTGCCCCTGACCCAATCGCGGTCCGTGAGCCGCCACTGCAACTGTTTCGCAGTGCCCTCCGAGATCAAGACATGGTCGAACAGGTTGCCTCGATGCTGGGCCCACTGAAACTTCAGGTCCCACTGCAGAGCCCGCATTCACCACCTGGCGTAATGCACCAACAGGATGCAGGAGGCCATCAGCCCCAGAAGCCGCAGCACCAACCTGACCGAAACCCAGGATAGAGGCCGAAAGATGGGAATCAGAGCCTGAATATCCCGGACCCGCTGTTCCGGAGGATAGGCCCGGAACTGCGCCAAATCGAGAACCGCTCCGATGAAGAGCTTTTGGGAGGGTCTCAGGTGTGACTTCGGCACATTGATGGAGAACCCCAGCAAATGCAAGAGGTCAGCCGTAGTCTGGAGGTGGGAGACGACTTGCTGGGGCGAGCCCGCCGTCAACAGCCAGTCGTCGAAATAGGGGAAGACTGGAACCCCCGATCTGCGCAGATGAGCTGCGACCACCGCCATCACTTTCGAGGGGCACTGGTGAGGCCGAAGGGGAGCACGGTGAACTGAAAGTGCTCCTGACCCACCGTGAACCGCAGGTAACGCCGGTGGGCCGGCAGGACGGGGATGTGAAAATAGGCGTCCTGCAAGTCCAACGCTACCATCCAGTCTCCAGGGTAGAGGGCAGCCAGAACCTGAGCTAA
This sequence comes from Triturus cristatus, assembly GCF_964204655.1. Taxonomy (NCBI): domain Eukaryota; kingdom Metazoa; phylum Chordata; class Amphibia; order Caudata; family Salamandridae; genus Triturus; species Triturus cristatus. Next base: position 514,811,556 of record NC_140595.1, on the reverse strand, counting down.
AGTGAGCATCTTGAACCGTTCCTTCCGGAGAAAGGCGTTGACGCTACTGAGGTCCAAGATAGGGCGTAGGCCCCCTTTGCCCTTCTTGGGAACCAGAAAGTAGTGGGAATAGCAACCACGACCTACTTCTGGACCAGGAACGCGCTCGACGGCCTCTTTGGCCAAGAGGGCCGTAACTTCCTCCCGCAGAAGATTCAAGTGATCCTCCGACATACGGTGGCACTGCGGTGGCATGGCTGGAGGGGTCGTCTCGAAGGGGAGGGAGTAGCCCCTTCGGACGATTTGCAGCACCCACCTGTCCGATGTGATGGATCGCCAGTGGAGCAGGTGATGGCGAACTCTGCCGCCCACTGGAATGGGCCTGAAAGCTCGGACTAGGAGGGCTTGAAGGCGGATGCTGCCGGGGTGGATGTGGACTGACCGTCACGTTGTCCTCCAGTACCGCCTCGGCAGAATCCACGTCCGTGACCGCGTGCAGGTTGGTTCTGCGGCCGGTGGCTAGGCGGACGTGAGGAGGCGCCCCTTCCTTGGCCGGGAAAGTGGCAAAAGGCGGAAGTTTGCGACTGCGGGGCCAAGAGACCCAAGGACTTGGCTGTAGCCCGGGAGAAAAACGAGCCAGCGCACTATCCACCTTCTCACCAAAAAGGCGAGTGCCATCAAAGGGCATATCCATGAGGGTACTCTGTGTGAGAAGTTGGCCTGATGTATGATGTCACTAGTTATAGTGTACACCTTATATCAGTCCAAATACCCTTATGGTGATTGGTTGTAAAGTCAACCTTATAGACCAGCTATCCTAGTGGTAGCATGGACAAGAGCAGTCTTAGGCTAAACTCTGAATGGCATGTGAAGCCAGCTGTGATACCATATATAATCCCTTGAATACCAAATGAAAGGACACCACAACAGATATATATATAAAATAAAGTGTATTTATTCTAAGCAAACCCTCAGCACTCTTTATGAGTTTAGAGGTAAGTACAACACAGTCTTATTAATGCATACAGTAAGTCACACAGGTAAGTAATACAGTTAGGCCCTAGGGGCCACGCAAACCATATACTCAAGAAGTGGTATAAGAACCACTGTCACGGAAATAGAATAGGCCTAGGCCTAGGGAATCGCTGGGGCTACACTACACTAGCGTTAGTTAGGAAGTGGGAGGCCCACGGGATTCGTGTGCAGAGTGGAAACACTCACGCGTAATGCGTAAAAGTCAATAGTAATGTTACAGTTTAGAAATAGATAGATTTAGGACACTTCCGGAGTAGCTAGGAAGTTGAGACTTGAAAACTAGACACTAGGATAGTCACTATCCTGATGAGAACCGGAGTACCCAAGTTACCTAGCCCACAGGCTGCGGGTGCATAGGGGTGAAGATGCGTCGTTTTCGTCGTCGACTCCTATGGATGCCTGAAGAAAGATGCTGACAGGCAGTCAGGAGAGAGTGTCCGGTGGATCCCAAGCCTGGGATCAAGAAGAGAAGAAACCTGCAAGCAGAGGGGACAGAGTCAAGGTCACTAGCCAGTGACCACGTGGAACCAGGAAGGAACCAGGCGATGTCGTGAAGAGTTGCAGGTGAAGGTGAAGCTTGTCGCTGCAGCCAGGAGGACCAGGAAGCGTCGAGGACGACCAGGACCAGGAGGCGAGCTGTCCCACGAAGGCTCTTGCTGTCGGCGGCGCCGAAGTTGGACTAGGACTCACCAAGCCTTGGCAAGCGGAACCCACGAAGAACAAGGGACTTGCTTCTGGTGCAGACCAGGAAGGTCTGGGGTGCTTCTTCTTTGCAGAGAAGCGGGAGCCAGTCTGGAGGAGCCAAACCAGCGCAGAAGATTTCAGGGAGCGTCGTCACAGAGGCCACTAGCCAGCGGGCAAGTAACCGGACAGACGCGGCAAGCAGGAAAATGCTGAAGGGCCCCACGCAGGACTCGTGGAGTGTGGGGGGCTGGTCTTCGGTGCAGATGGTGCTTGGGGTTGGGGCTTCTCAATCCCCGGTGCACAACTTCGAGGGTACCTCAGAAGCTGCGCTGTAAGTTACTAGCCACTTTTCCCAGGTAGCCGGTCCCACGTCGCTCGTCGCCTCCACGGATCTCAGCTCTGCTGCAGATGTGGATGAGGGTCGGAGAAGTCTGGAAATCAAGGCTCTGGTCGGGCTCTGCAGTCGGTTCCTCGTCGAACGTTTCACAAAGCAAAGGGTAGTCACTTGATGGTGCCTGTTTGCACAGGGTAGCCACTCCTTGGCTACAAGGGAGATTCTTCAGTCTTCTTCTTTCGTCGAATGTCGAAGGTCCAGAGTGTCTGTTCAGTTTTGCAGGTTCAGGATAATCTAAAGTCTTGAGGCCCAACTCCCACTCTTATACTAATCTGGGGGGCTGGGATACCTGCTAGGTCACGCCTTATGGGTGGGACCTGGGAGGGGGTGGTTACACCCACTTCCCTTTGTCCAGTTTCGCGCCAGAGCTGGGGCTGGAGTGCCCCAGCGCCGGTTTGAACTGGACTATGCAAGGAACACCTTGTGTGCCCCAGGCATGTCTCATTCCTTTCAGCCCACCCTGCCCCAATACACTAAAGGCTGTCTGGGGAGGTGCTAGCACCTCCCCAAGCAGGAAACCTATTGTCCAGGCCTCCCTGGCTGGGATCACTCCCAGCAGCAGGAGGTCAGACTTGTGTCTGTGGCAGCAGCATCCATTTTGTGATGCTGAGGCTTTGGTCAGAGGTTACACAGCAAAGTAGGATTTTAACATGTCTCTCCCTCTAGAAGGGGGGAATAATATCCTCATCACCAGAAATGGTATGGGGGTATTATTCCAAAGTGTTAGACACCTTACACGACATGTTTTGATACAGCCCAACCATAGTTACCATAACCGTTTAAGATTATAAGGCACTTTAAGAGTATATGGTAGGCTATATCATAGAACAGCTATAAGGACATGGTTCCGAAAGCTGCAGACAGGCTCAGCTCATGCTAGAGCACCATCTCACATGTTACCAAGCACTCTGCCTCCAGGATTGTTAAGGCCTGCCATAGGAGCGACTGATAGGTACACATGTGTCTACATATAAGGTAGGTATAGGAATACTACACCTAAGCAAGGGGTGATTACACGACCTTGCCCCAGCTGAGTGATCAGCCAGTTGTGTCTGATTGGAAGGCCAGACCAGGGGTGGCATAATACATGCTGCAGCCCCTGGGAGGCCTAGGGTACACCTATGCCCTGGGTACCTAGGGTACACTGTACAGGGTCCAATAAGGTGATCCTTACCAATTGGTTATGTACCTAGCGTACATGGAGTCCATTTTACAGAGAGAGCAGACAGCCTGAGACCCTGAATGGCAGGATCTCAGGCCAACTAAGTCGAAAAACCAGCTAGACACTAGGCAAAAAGTTGGGGGTAACCATAGTCAGATATCCACCTTCCTACACTCTGGACATCCCCCAAGAAAGACGTGGACCGCAGCCAGGCGTGGCGCCGGAGCGCCACCGTGGTGGAAATCGCCCTACCCAGCGAGTCCGTGGTGTCTAGTCCACACCGTATGGCATGTCGTGCTGCATCTCGCCCGTCAGCAAGCGCCTGGGAGAGACGTGTCCGGGCCTCCTCCGGACACAGGGGCAGCACGTCCTCCACCGTATCCCACAGAGAGTGGGAGAAACGGTCCAAGAGGCAAGCAGTGTTCAAAGACCGCAGGCCCACACTCAGGGAAGAGAACAGCTTCTTTCCGAACTGTTCCAGCCTCTTGGATTCCCGATCTGGAGGAGCGGACGGGAAGGAGGATTGGGAAGTTGAGGCCTGGATAACCAGACTCTCGCGGGTGGGGTGTTGGGACAGGAAACTGGGGTCGCCCGGAGCAGGGCGGTGGTGCCGGGCCACGTTCCGATCCACAGGAGGAACTGTGGAGGGCTTGGACCAAGTGCCCTGCAGAACGTCTACGAGGGCCTCATTGAACTGCAGCAGAGGCTCTGTGGAGCTTGCTGACGGTTGAAGCACCTCTGTGAGGATGTTAGTCCTCACGGCCACAGCAGGCAACTCGAGCCCCAGGGCTTCGGCCGCCTTGCGCAGCACCACTGAGAAAGCTGCACCTTCCTCCGAGGCCACAGTCGGAGGGGAGATGAAACCAGCGTCCGGGGAGGTGTCCAGACCACTGGCATCCCCCAGTTCATCTGCCCAGTCCTGTGAAAGTTGGGCCTGTCTGGCCATAGGGTCCTCAGACCCCTCCCAGTCGCCCCCGTCATCCGATTCCTGATAAACAGGAGGAATGATCGGAGCCGGGCGGTAGATGAAACGCTCATCCATCGGGGCTAAACCGTGGAACGGCGTCGTCCGGAGACGGCGCCAGAGGCGAAACCGGTGTCGGCGGAGGAGGCGTCGTGAGGTTGACCGGCGTCGTGAGGTTGACCGGCGCCAGCAGAGATCCAGGCCTGGATCCCTCGGGGACCTGCGGCGTCGGGACCAAAGTCGTCGACGGCGCCAGGGCCGGAGCCGCCGGCACGCGAGGTCGCCCAATCGAGCCCGCGGGGTCCGAAGGCACGCCGGCAGGCGTCGACGGCGGAGCCAGGCCCCTCATGGCTGAGAGGAAAGCACTGACCTCCGCCGGCGTCGCATCAGTCCCAGGGACCGGCGGGTATGGGGACGGACGCGGCTCCTGCTGCTCCGACAGAGCCGCGGGGGTGGGACCACCCTGATCCTCGGCCGAGTCGCGCGACTGGCGAGGGGAGTCCGAAGAGCGGTATCGCCTCTTGGACTTCTTTGATCGCTTCGACTTACCCGAAGACTTCGAGCACGACGAGCGATGATGGTGGTTGCGGCTCCGCTACCGGTCCTTGGACCTCCTCCTGGACCGGGACCGTGAGTGGCGCGGAGCCGAGTGCCGAAGCTCGAGAAGCTTACGGGACCGCTCCCGCCTAGCCTTCGAGGTCAAGGCCTGACAATCGACACACGACTCCGCGTCATGGTCGGCCACCAGGCAGTAAAGGCACCGGCGATGGTGGTCCGTCACCGACATCAGTCGATGACAGGAGTCAAAGGCTTTAAACCCAGGCATCCTACCGGCACCAGAGTCGAGTCGACAGAAGACCAAAAAGAGTCAAAAAGTTTAGTCAAAAAGTGACTGAGGGGTAAGCTCTTCCCGGATCGGCGCTGTCTGGCGCGGAAAAAAGAAGAACTGACGTCAGTGCGCGAGGGCGGCGTCCAAGTACTCCGACGACGTCATTCCGGCGCACGACGCCAACGACGGACGCGGAGCCGCAGACGATGCCTAGCGACGCGCAAGGGGTATTGATACAAAAATCTTTCCGGATCCAGCCTGACGCCTGGGGATATTCTAAGGTGAGGAATCTAACTAACGTGTTTCTTTCAGATATAGTGTTTGATGTTTCATGATAACATTTCATGCAATTTGGGTTATTGTGTTGTCTTACAATGTATGACATTGTAACAAATTTTGTGGGAAGGAGTTACAGGATTTTTTTCTCTTTTAGGAAACACCACCTCCCAAAAAGTTTGAACCAATGGTAGATGGAATCCAAACGTTGGGAAGCAGCTCTCGCACGAAGGAAGAGGGGGCATGAACAGTGACAATAGACTATAATATATGAACTGATTGGTTATGATGTTTGCTCTTTCCCTTATGGTTTTCTGGGAAAGGTATTTTGTTTTAAGGTGGAGAAAGATGAGCATAATCTTAGTCTTTGTGGCCTCATTTGAATTAAAACTTTCCGTTACGACAGCTTGGAAATGTAATGTTCCTTATGATTTTGGGATGTTTATTCCATTGAAAAACTGATGGGAGAACGGATTCCATTACAGCACACAGCAACCACCCAAGTATCTGCCCTCAGGGCCCCATTGGCTCTCATACTCAAATGCTAAATCCATGATTTTTATTTCTTTCTCTAAAGGTCTGGCTTTCGAGGTCCACTAATGGCAAGCTTTTGACTTGTGTCTGTCATTCTCACAAAAACAGAAACGGCAATTCATTGGTGACAGCCTTTTTAGAATATGTTAGCACATCTAATGTAAGTCTTTGAAATCATTTGCTCAAGGTGAAAATACAAAACATGAAAAGTTGGCTAATTAAAACTTTCATGCCCATTGTAACTAACTGCTGAACACCAGACAGGGTGCTTCAGAGTGACAGTGTGTTGGATAAGTGGGGGATCTGGGGTTGGAAGGATTAAACCTTCAGATATATTAGTGTCCACGTGAACTCTGTCGTAAGGCAGGATCTCTGCGTAACACCAGTTTGACACCTGGGACATAAGTGGCACAGAATGCAAAGTGTTTACAGAATCTCTGGGTATACATTTTAAGAATAAAACTATCCAGATATAATTATATCCATTGTAAGCATTCATTGGGTATCTTCCAACTTTAAAACTTGTTGTCGGACTATGGTTTCTTGCTAAATGTTTTTTATGCACAACCTTTATTGTCCCTCAAATGAGTTTTGGAATGCATTAAGCGGTTCATAAACCCCACTATCATCCATTGAAGTGCTACAAAAACAGCTCTGATATCAATACATATTTCTCAAGAGAGATCTCTCTTCTGGCCTGAACAGTATGATCATAGTTCATTTCCATCCTTCAAAAGGTGTTACCTTTGCAAATGTGGAACCTCTTCCTTCAGATTCAATGGTTATGGTTTTAGTACGACGCTGCAAAATCTGATCAATATCTTCTTCACAGAATTTGGAACCCTCATCCTCTTCATCCATGATGGCTCCATAAGCCCCTCTTCGAAGCAGATCTTCAATTGCCTTTTTAGACAGCTGTTGGATCTATGCATTGAAAAACATAAGTTCACAAACTGACATACACTGCATCAACTGAAAAATTAACACAGAAAGAAGCAAGAAGAACAAGTTACTTACTTTTGGTAATGCTTTTTAGATCTCGTCTAGCGTTGCAGCGCATACGCTGCTCGCTCCGCTGAGTCCTATAGTTAGAGAGGAGATTTTAGAAGGGGGCTCGAAGCACCGCCCCTCATTTCCATTGGCTTGCGTCACCGTTTATGCTAAACGGTGGCCTGCCATTGGAAATGGGTTTTTTATGTCGCCGCCCTTTCTCCTTTTCAGACGGCCCATTCGGACAGGATTGTCTGCTTCACGGTTGTCGTGAAGCAGTTTCTTATCTTAAGTGGAGCCATCTGTTTAGAACCAGCAGCATCAGGTTACTTCAGCCGTGTGTTTATTTTTGCATCGCACTTCCACTGAAAGCGTGATGCAAAGATAAACAAGCGGCTGCGAGCGCCTGTTCTCTTTTCCCTGCACGCGGTCTTTTCTCTTCCCATTTATTTCCCTCGCGTTTTCTTGCTTTCTCCTTCGCCTTCTCTAGCCTACAACCACCAGTCTCAATTTTTTTCGTATTTCACCTGTCTTCATCTTTGCACAGGTTCTTTCTAATCGAAATAAAACAATCTCTGCTACAATCGGTTATAACACGTATAAATCTGATATTCTTGTTTGATACTGAGAATCTGCTTAGTAGGCATGCTTCTGCAAGACCCATAGAGCCGCCTCCCACCAGCGTGCTTTCATCTTGCCAGGAACATAAACTTGTTTAGCTTCACTTCAAGAGTTGATTTTAATCGGCAGGTGGTATTTACAGGCGATTGCTGCTTCAAATCCCAATGTCATTTTCTGATATCACTTAATATTGTTTTTGACTGTTCCTATTTTTGTAAATACGTAAATGTTTGTGTGGCGATAGTTTTGGGCCCAAGATCACAAGTTTTGGTCAGACGTGGAAGCCAAATTCAGGTTGTCTGTCTCTGGCTCAGTGCTGTGGCAGTTTCTGTCCGTGATAACCTCTCCCGGGCGCGTCCCTCTCCACGGCTTGGCTGAGGAGCCACTGAGGGAGAGAGTATACGCCTTTAGTTTTTCGGCATGGCAATCATAGCTCCGTACACTTATGTCACTTAAGGTCTCTGCGTGGCTTTAAAGTCACCGCCCCATCCCCCCCCCTCCCCCAACAAACCGAGCGGGCTTCCAAAAAAAACAAACAATTTAGCTCAAGCAAGCAGAGCGGAGGAAGTTCGAGCAGACCATTGACACGGAATCTACCTCAGCTCACCAGCTGCTGCAGACAGAATAATTTGGTGGCCATGCTAAAATTTCATTTTTCCACTTCCAAAAATAATGCAAAATTAAACGTTAAAAAAATAGTTTTTAAATAATAATTTACAAAGTGGTACGTTTGTAAATATATAACAAATTGAAATAAGTGAACCGTACAAAATTAGTTAAAAGTATTTAGAAAATGGATTAAAAGATCCTATGTGTTAGTAAATACTTATATATTAAATTAATGGTTAACATCATTATGTTCTCGGTCAGCAAGCTCCCGTGCAACATGGCCATGTAAGTACCACTGCTGGTCTCTCTTCTAGGTCTACAGCTCTTCCTAGGCTGGATATGGGAGTTTTCGCCTCTCTTCTCGGACGCAGCTTCTTCCGGGGTTTTAATGGTAAGAGTTGGGTAGTATATGTTACCTTGTGGAGCAATATTGCCCGAGTGGTGGACTGATAGGCCGGGGGGGTGAAAGGCTTGACAAGAGGTGCCCTCACTGTAAACAAACTTCCTGCAGCCCTGTGGTGGGATCGGATCCTGGAGTGTACCATGGGCAAGAAGCATTACCACCTCGATCTAGCCACTACGTACTAGGACACTGGTTCAGTGGCTACACACTGAGGCCACTGGAAGTTTGCAGAAATCTGTGTGCGATGTGTAGAAGACAAGCCTGCTTATACCCTGCCGACTTCTGCAGCTATAATCTGTCACTCATGTCCAAGGGAGTGTTGTTCAGATGCTCTAGCACATTAGAACTTTGAGAGTTGTTTACCTGGCCTCAATTAGGACAGACAGAGCACCATACTCACCAACTATGCAGGATCAGCTATGATGTTGTGTGGGGTAATCTCACATTTCATTGTATTTTTCTCCCTTGTAATGTAAGGTAATGTTCAACGGTGTCACGTGATATTACGTAGGGTAATTTTTATAGGCTAAGATTTCATCTCTAATGACAGGTCGCAGCATTCTATAGTTCTTTTTATTATTGGAAGGTGTGTAACAATCATGTGTTCTTTAATATAATCTCTGCTTTGCATGGAACAGGAAGCTGGACTCATCCTGCTGCTGACACAGTGGAAGGAGTCCTTTAATATTTGTTGGTTTTATTGCACCAGTGGAACTTTAAGCTGACCATAGGAGCCTATCTCTAACCATCCCTGTGGGACAGTAAAAAGACAGGGTGCTGCGCCCCTCGATGGTAGTGTTTTAAATAGAACTGTGAATTTGGTGCAGTGAGCCTCTACTGGGGAGCTATGTGGGAACTGCACAGGACAAGGCCTGGGGCCGTGACGGGGCACACACTACCTGCTATCCTTCAAGTTAGATGTCAAGAAGACTGTCCAAATGGGTAATAACACACCCTGACATGTTCCCCTGGGGCAGATGCCGCCAAGGAACTGAAGATGCTTTAAACGCAGAGAACGCATACCTTTCAGTAACACAGACACCACAATCCATACAGTCACAAAGTGCCCGGTGGTCAGATTACAGTGAGCACAACTCGAAAAATCTAACTCCCCAGCTTACTCATTCCCTCATTTATTAACTTTTTCAGTCACAGTGAATCGTTCACCCACTCTCTTAAATGGTCACCGTGAGCCACTCAATTCACGGAATCCCACTAGGCCACGTACCACGTACTCAGCCAGACAACCTTTTCGCTAACGGCTATAGGTCTCGCATTTACGCGAGTTAAAACTATCAGCATTGTAAATGACAATGACTTTTAAAAACAAACAAATAAAAGGCATTGTGATTTACAATGCCAATACCTCAAAACAGTGTAAATGCGTGACCTATTGCATTGCAAATGCTTGTTCTATCTGCTACTCAATCTAACTGGGGTTTCTTCACCTTTAGAATATTCCCCAGGAGCCAGATTGGATTTAGAAGTTTTCACAGCAGTGCTCCCACAGGCCTCTAGGTGGAATTGTGAGAATCCACGTTGGCCTCATTCCACCTTGGAAGTGACAAAGCAAAACCACATAGAAGCATCACCCCTGCACGTCAATGTCACTTTCTTGCTTTCCTCTTTCAGCACCCTCTGATACTGAGCCAACAATAATAAGAGGCACCAGTTTGCAGATTACTAGATTGGGGTCTATTTAAGTGTTAAACAGAGGTCACTCCACAGAACGGGGAGAAGGGAGGCCGGTGAGGAATGAGAATCCACCAGAAAGAGCTACCGAAGATAGCTTGTGCTTCTGATTGATACTTCTAAGTGAAGATTCCTCACCTTTAGAATAAATGGCAAAGTAGTACATCTCAAAAGGCAGAGGGTCTATGGAGTGAAACAAGACTGAAAAGTCCTGCAGGACCAAGCCCTTCCCGTCAGACCATAGTAGGCTGTAATTGGTCTGTGAACGTGTGCACTGACTTGCACATCGCACCCTGACATATGGCAAGAACAGGCACTTTGCATGCCAACAGAGTGTTAGCAGCCTTGTGTCCCGTGAAGTGAGTCCTCAGTCTTTCTGGAGACTACTTCTTAGCCAGTGAATAACAGGTCTTAATGCACAGAACAATACAGCTTGACAAGGTCTATTTCTGCACCATTTCACCATTCTTTGCCTCAGAGAACACCACAAAAAGCAGATTGTCCACCCAATGGTCTTTGGTGAGTCTTCAACTCCTCCCTAAACTGGAGCAGCTTTGGGGTGGTCCTGTTGGTCTAGATCGTGAGTGCAAAGATGAAAAAAGAGACCTGTGATTTTGTGTTTTACTTTTCAAAAGTTTTTACTCTGCAGTCGAATGTCCTGGCTGAGGGTGTGCCGAAAACCACCAGTGATGGTGAGCTTGTCTGAAAGATAAGTGGTTGTGATGGCTCTGCACGTGATGCAGTTAGTTATGAAGATGGTAAGGGGAGCCAATAGAGTTCCATCACAGTGGAGGTGATCTGATCAGACTTCTTCAGGCCCTGGATGAGATGTTCTGCGGTGTATAGGTTGGTCTTCAATGGTGATCTGGATTATTTGGGACCTGGAGGTACCCACATAAAGAAAACTGGTGTCAGTGGGCAAGGTGGGAGTGAGGGACACTGTTGAGGACTCCAACTCATGACTCAAGGGTGAGTATGAGGGTGGGATGGTCAACTCAAACGCAGCGGAGAGGTCCTTAAATATCAGGATGCAGGGGTCATCTGTGGTCAAGAAGGCATTACCTATGGAGGCGTGGCCAACAGCGACAAGCTGGCAGGCGCTTTTTAAGCCAGTTCCGTACCTAGGCTAACGATCCGGTACCCTTAATCGGGTAATTTACATCATTGTACCAATGTGGCTCGAACAGTGAGGTGCAGAGAGCCTGGGGGCTCGGATGAATGCTCCGGTGGTCCGGATGACCGCCGCACAGACCTGAATCCTCCCTAAACTGGGGGGCAGCCAGTGTGCTGTGCCGGGCACAGGGCCTGGCCGGAGAGGCCTGTGGAACCCGGGTGCAATCCTATCGGTTGAGGGGGGGCCACAGTGACGGTATGCCGAGGGATGAACCACCCCCTCCACCACCCCGCTACTGGACCTTCCCCAACTGTGGGACAAACTTTGTTTGGAGCCAATGCTGACCCTGCTTGCACGCATTGTGTGGCACCGATGGACGGAGGGACATTGGAGCGCTGAGACCCAAGGAAGCCTAGGTGAAATGAATTTTGTGAGCCTTACACTATAGGGGCGGGGGACACAAGACTGCTCTTTCCCCTCCGTTATTGACCACCTGCTTGCAGGGAGAGATTAGGCGGGTTATCTGGCTGGGTTTCCCGGTTTACCCACCCCCTGATCAGATACAGGATTACTGTAACGCCATGTAGACAAGGGTGCTCTGCTGGTGGCACCTCTCCCCTGCTGCCCCTTGCCTCACCACGTGGCAACAGTGACATGAGACTGCACACCCCCGCAGACACGTTTGAAGCGATTTTGGCAGCCATAGCGGACAGCACACAGGATCTGCGCACCAGAATTGATGCTGTGGCAATTGAGGTGGGCCTTCTCCGAGTTGATCATAAAAACTCACAGGAGGGTCATCCAAAAGGAAAGTGCCCTTGAGGACCTGCTGCCTGCTGTTAAGGGACTTGAGAGCCAGGTCCAATCACTGGTGCCCAATGTCCGGCATCTTGATCGCAGGGCAGAGGACTCTGAAGGGCTGTCCTGCCGCAACAACCTCCAGGTCTTTGGATTCCCAAAAAGGAGCAGAGGGGCTGGATTACACAACTAGTATTGAGGCAATATATGTATTCCACCTCTTGTTCCCGCGCCTTCTGCCTCTATTACATGAACAACGTACCATGTAAATGTCAAATATTGAGACATTGTTGAATGATGTATACATATATCGATTTCTGCATACTTAAATCTGTGAGAACTGCGATACCAATGTTGTACTGTTATTAATAAAAAGATATATATATTTTTTTCATTAAAAAAACAGGTCTCACAGGATACAGCCCCAGTGTCCCTTTCTGCTCACTACCAAGTGGAGCACACACAGTGTTCCGACGTGTTAGCCGCCAGTAGGATCACCTACCAGATTGGTTGTGATCCGCCTCATGAATTTCAAGGACAAAGTAACTAACCTAAAAGCAGTCTGGGCTGCTGGTCCATTGTAATATAATAATACACACATATACCTGTTCCCGGATTATACACTGCTAGGGAAATGGCAGACAGTGGCCATTTTAGGGGTCAAGAAGAGACTGAGACAGGTGGGTCTCACCTACTCCCTAATGTTCCCGGCGAAGCTTAAAGTGATAACTAACCAGAAGAGTTATTTCCTCATGGAACCCACGGATGCCAGGGACCAGGTGGAGCAATGCCGTTATAAATCCTCCGGCTGTCTGCAAAGCCATTCCAGCCTGACAAAAAGGGGTAGCTGACGGAGGTGGCACCGAACCGCGTATGGAGGGGGCCCAGTCCCCGGCGAATGAACAACAAACACAGTGTCTCGGAGCATCGCTCCCTCTCTCCACTGCAACTCACTGATGACTCGCAGACACAAAACACCCCTTCGACGGCCATATCAGATGTCAGCCCACAGAGTGCCAACCTGCTAAGCTGAACCCATGATACAGCAGAAATGTGTTTATGTGGTCATATGTGTTGTTCCCTCCCCCACTCCTCTGACTGCTTCAGGTCAACTTAATTTCCTATACGATTGGTACAAATTGAATCCTTTGCTGCATGTTGTTGACATGAGCTGAACAGGCCTGGAGGTAAGTTTGCCCTGACTTTTTGTTTACTCTTCCATTACACACCTTATGGTTAGGAGTTGGCCCCCTGAAATCCTACCAACTTGCTAGTGTGTGCCTGACTGGTCCCTACCAGACTGCTACCTTTAAACATGTTTCGGACCCCCCTGACCTGGGAGCCTTTTGCTCTTGTGGGTCAGAAACCAAGCCTGCTCTGGTGTCGTGTAGTTCCCATTAATCCATAGGACCAGCGCATTGTTGGACAACAAACTTTGGATAAGGTGCCTAGACTGTTTCAGAGAACCCCCGCAGGATATGTTGGCCTAGAGACCAGCTAGCTCACAGTGTCAACATAAGCACCCCCCTAACCTTACCAGGGAGCGAATGATTTCTGGCAACCACTGAACATGACAACCCTGACACCTCAGGGATCGTGGCAACAGAGCCGAACCTTTCGCCCAGTCACTAGTGCTCTCTTGTAGTCAGACATGTACAGAATACACATTTGGACGTTTTCAATATATTTATTGAACCAACGTTATTCTTGTACAGAATACATGTTGTTAGACCTGTCAGCCCTTTGGGTGGTCCCTCCTCATCATTATTGATTTTGTCCCACTTTTGCCTCAAACCCTGTTGGAATTTTTCCTTTTTGGGAACCACCAGACTTTTTAGTGTTGATGCAGATTCAGGGAGCCATTTTACCTACCCCTGGAACTTCTGTCTGAGGGCCTGGAGCACAAAATGGTGGCCACCTGTGACATCACCAGCACCCACTGGAACCTACTAGCACCTTCCAGAACATTCTGGAGCCCTGTGACAGTTGGAGGCGGTTTAGAATGTTGGGAAGCTAAGACAGAGAGTTGGCAGTTGGAGCTGGCAGTTGGCACCTGACTGGTGAAGAGAGAGGAGCAGAAACCTGAAGGAGGAAGGAGTGAGGCAGCAGGGGTGGAAACTTGTGCCTGGAGTGGGGTCCATAAACCCACCCTTGATACTAGTCCCTACTGACTGAGCCCAGCCTGGAGCCCTGTGTGGGAAGAAGCAAGAAAAACCATCTTAAGGACCTGGACAGCAGGAACAGGCCGTAGAACCCAAGAACAGCAAGATCCTGACCTGGATACTGGTTTCCCTGGAGTCCGACGTCGAGAAGCCTGAGACCCGGAGCCCGAGGTGGAGAAGCGGCGCTGACTGGAAAAGCAGACGTCGTACCCGGAGCCGCCAGAGGTCGAGAGAGGGCGCCGACGGAGGTCGTGAGGAGTCCCAGAGGTCGAGGAGGAAGTCACCCGAGGTCGAGTGAGCGGCGTCGACGGGGGAGTGAAGCCCGCCCTCCGGAGTCGCCGGAGACAGAGGTGAAGTGTGCCGGAGGTCGGGAGTGGAGATCGCACTCCGGAGTCGCCGGAACCTGAGAGAATCGTGCCGGAGGTCGGGAGTGGAGGTCGCACTCCGCAGTCGCCGGAACCTGAGGAGAGGAGCACCGGACATCGGGAGTGAGGATCGCACTCCGGAGCCGCCGGAAGTCGACATCGAGCCAAGGCCGGCCGACGTCATCGAACCAGAGGTCGCCATCGGACCGGAGCCGCCCGAAGTCGACATCGAGCCAAGACTGCCCGACGCCATCGAATCGGAGGTCGAGATCGAGCCGAGGCCGCCGACATCGAACCGGAACCGCCTACCGGCGTCGTCAAGAACTGACATTGTGCCGAGGCCGCCGACATCGAACCGGAACCGCCTCACGGTGTCGACACGACTCCAGCGGCGTCGGAGCTTCAGAAAAAGGGCAGTAAGTGGAATAGAGGGCGCCTAAGGCCCTGTGGAATCCTAAGAGACTACTCTAGGGGTTAGAGAGGTGCTGGAACCAGCTTGTCTGTGCCAGGGGTGAGCTGAGACTAATTCAGAGGGGTTGTGTAGAGTGAGAGAGCCAGGTCTCTAGTATTCCCTCCTTGATCTACCTCAGTTTAGGCCTCAGCCTTGTCCAAGCCAGGGAGTAGACACCCTCAAGCCTTCCACATCACCACAAGCTGTGCCTGGGCCAAATCAGCCCATAGAAATTTAAATGTGATCTGATTCTATGAGTGTCACTGTCAGCTTTTAATTATTTATTGAGGCCACTGTATTTATTGTATTTAACCTATTTATTGCTTCACTGTATTTATTGTTCCACAGTATTTATTGTCGCACAATATTTATTGGTTTGCAGTATTTATTGCCTCAGAATATTTAATTGCCTGTATGTATTGCACTTATATTTATGCCTTAATTATTTATGATCTCCCCTATTTATTGAATCATTAAGACAGTATTTATTTGACCTGCACTTTAAGAACAAACCTTGTATTCTGTGATTGCATTATTTATTTATCTAATCAGCAACTAAGAGAAAAAGAAGATAAACAAAGATATTTTCATAATTTTTACGGTGTAGAGTCGTTTTTGGAACGGATGTACGCATGGTTATTGTATGGGTATGACGTATGCTTAGCACGGTGCCTGATTCCTGACCACTCGAGCCAAGCTACCACTGTATGTCCTGGAAAGACCCCGTTACCACCCACCCTTTCCGGTGTGGGAGTGGGGTTTTTCCAACATTAATTGGTGTTCAGTGGTGGGATTGAGCTGTGCCTACGCATACTCAACAATAACTGTGGGTAGTCCATAGGCCTACACCTGGAGTTTTCTCAAAGCGGCCTTCCTAATTGTGAGTTTTTGTTTTTTCCAAATTTACTCTGGTGGTGGGAGGAGGTATTATATAAGGTACCCCACCTGCATAGCTTCTGCAAAAACCTGTCTTCTGACCTGAGGGGGCAAAATGGAGTTTGTGCTAGAAGACCTGGAAACCTATACTGTGGCCCAACTCAGGGAGTTTTGTCAGCGGGAGGGGGTGTATTGTCCCCCAGGAGCAAAGAAGGGTGCACTCCAAACCAGCTTAAGGGCTTGGGGGGAGGCACGACGAGAAAGCAAGGCTGAGGAGGAAGACAGGGATGGAGAGCCTGACAGCGAGGGGGCTGGGATGTACCAACCTGAGGTGGGGAACCTAGTAGCGGGGCCCAGAACCATTTCCAGGAAGGGCAGCAGTGCCTCTAGCGGTGGCTTGTCTGAAGTGAAATTAACAGACCGGAGGGAGAAAAGACAGCTCACATGGGACTTAGCAAGGCTGGAGAAAGAGAAGGAGGAACAGAGGATGGCTCATGAGATAAGGCTGAAAGAGATAGATCTTCAGATCCTGAGAATCGGGGCACACCCTGTACCTAACGGTGGCAGCGAAGAACGAGAGTACACCAGGGAACCCAAACCCTACCTGCCAAAGGACATAGTAGCTAGCTACGGAGTGGGCGACGATATTGCCAAGTGGCTAGCGGCCTATGAGGTCTCGTTAAGGGCCCATGGGGTTCCAGAGAAGTACTGGGGAGCGGGATTGTACAAGTACATGCCTCCAGCTGGTAGGGATGCTTTATTGGCCTTAGAGGAGGATGAGCAGACCCACTACCCCACCATGAAACTGGCGCTCATAAGAAAGTTTGGACTAACACCCGAAAAGTACAGACAGAAGTTCAGGGGTAGTCACAAACTGGGCACACAGAATTGGGTGGACTTCCTGGACTATGCAAAGAAGGCACTAGAGGGTTGGATTCAGGGCAGTGAAGTGAGGAACTACGAGGGGTTGTTTGACCTAGTACTGAAGGAACACCTGCTCGAGAAATGTTTCCCTGAACTGCGTCAACACCTGGTGGATAGCAAGCTGACCAGTCCCCGGAAGCTTGCTGAGGAGGCGGACAATTGGGCTAGTACCCGGGTGTCCACAAGGGGGACTGGAGGGGATACTCAAAAGGCCGGACAGGGCGCCCCCCAGAAGAAAGAGGGAGGGGAAAAGAAAAAGGAGTTCTCCAAAGGCCCCCAAAATAACTTCCAAGGGAAGGGAACAGGATTCACCCCTAGGGCTAACCCACCCAGAAACCCTAATCCTGGCCAGAGTCAGCAGCCAAGGGTTGTCCATTGCTACGAGTGCGGTGGCGTTGGACACTATAAAGGAGATCCGAAGTGCCTGAAACGACCACCCCCTCCCATTGGAGGAAAGACCCCCGGAGTAGCTAGTGTAGTGCTCGGGGAGGAGATGCCCTTAACTAAGGGAAGGGAGTGGGCGGGTGTCACTTTAGTGTCCCTGGGAGAACGGGAGATGGTTCCTAAGATCCAGGTGCCCGCAAATACCGTAAAGTATGGGCAGTGGGTCACCATCAACGGCCAAAGAGGGGAGGCTCTGAGAGACACAGGAGCCAGTATGACTATGGTGCGTAGCCAACTGGTGTCTCCAGAGCAGGTAATTCCCGATGTACTCCACCCAGCCGCGATGGCTGACGGCAGAACAGGCCACTATCCAGTGGCCGAGGTTCCCTTTGAATGGGGGGGGGTTGCAGGTTCACTTCGAGTTGCCGTAAGCCCTGCCGTGCCAGTCGATTGTCTACTGGGGAATGACATGGAGCACAACGCTTGGAAGGAGGTGGAATACCGGACTCACACTGAGATGCTGGGTACACCTGACTGGGCCTGTGTGAGCACAGGGTCCGCGACTACCCGGAGAGGGAGTTCGTTTCGGCTGGAGCCTGGAACAAAGGCCCAGCCAGCTGCCAGTCAAGGGAAGAACCGAGGACAGGAGGAGCCTGCCTCGGCGTCCGCACCCCGTAGGACGGATAGGCCACCGGAGGTGGTGGACCAGGAGTCTGCGGTGGGGGATGTTACCAAACTGGAGGACCTACCCATCCCGGCCGAGTGGCACGTGGAGGGAGGCCCGTCCAGGGAGGAATTCTGCCAGGGCCAGAGGGAGTGCCCTACCCTTGAGGGGCTAAGGCGTCAGGCCCAAGCCCAGGCAGCAGGGAACGTTGAAGGGAACTACAGTGTTTACTGGGAGGATGGCCTCCTCTACAGTGAACCCAAGGCACCCCTACACGGATCGTCACGAGCCTTGGTAGTCCCTCAACGTTATCGAGCCTTCCTTCTGGAGTTGGCTCACGAGATCCCATTGGCAGGACACCTGGGGCAAGACAAGACCTTCGCCCGTCTTGTCCCACACTTTTATTGGCCTCAGATGAAAGTGTCGTCCGATACCTACTGCCGGACATGTGTGTCTTGCCAAGCCAGTGGGAAAACAGGGGTGAAACTGAAAGCTCCCCTGGAACCACTTCCTGTCGTTAGCACCCCCTTTGAAAGTGTGGGCATCGACATTGTGGGTCCGTTAGATCCGCCAACGTCAGCTGGTCATAGGTTTATCCTGGTTTTGGTGGATCATGCCACACGGTACCCAGAGGCAATACCTCTGAGGACCATAACAGCACCTGTTGTGGCTAGGGCCCTAATGGGAATCTTTACCCGAGTGGGTTTTCCCAAGGAAGTTGTGTCCGACAGGGGGACCAACTTCATGTCAGCGTACATGCGGGCGATGTGGAAGGAGTGTGGAGTGACATACCGGTTCACCACTCCTTACCACCCCCAGACCAATGGTCTGGTGGAGAGGTTTAACAAAACCTTGAAAGGCATGATCAGAAGTCTGCCTGAAAGCCTGCGGAGGAAATGGGACGTCCTCCTACCCTGTTTACTCTTTTCTTACAGGGAAGTGCCACAGAAGGGAGTGGGCTTCAGCCCCTTCGAGCTTCTGTATGGGCACCCTGTACGTGGACCTCTCAACCTGGTGAGAGACGGATGGGAAAGAACTCCCAGAAAGCTTCCCCAGGATGTGGTGAGCTACATGCTGGCCTTCCGGAGCCAAATGGCTAAGTTGTGGAAGCAAGCTTCTGACAACTTGGAAGCCAGCCAAGCAGTGATGAAGGCGTGGTATGACCACAATGCTCACCAGGTGGAGTTGGAGCCTGGCCAGAAGGTGTGGGTGATCGAACCAGGAGAGCTTAGCGCCCTCCAGGATCGCTGGTCAGGACCCTTTGAGGTGTTGGAGAAGAAGGGTAAGGCTACTTACTTGGTGGATCTTAAAACCCCTCGTCAGCCCCTACGGGTGCTGCACGCCAACCGCCTCAAACCCCACCATGAGAGGCCCGAAGTCATCTTGATGATGGTGACTGACGGAGCAGAGGACGCGGAAAGCGAGCCTCTCCCAGATTTGTTTGCGTCTCAAGAGAAGGAATTGTCGGTGGAGGGAGTGATTCTCTCCCCATCTCTAACTCCTGAACAGCAGGAGGACTGCCGCCAGGTCCTGGGGCAGTACTCTTCGTTGTTCTCCCTTGTCCCGGGTAGGATTCACCTGTGCGTCCATGACGTGGACACAGGAGACAGCCCACCTGTGAAGTCCAAGATCTACCGGATGTCAGACAAGGTGAAGGCCAGCATTAACAGTGAAGTCACTAAGATGCTGGAGCTAGGAGTGATCGAACCTTCTAGCAGCCCCTGGTCCAGTCCGGTGGTGTTAGTACCAAAAGCTGCACCACCGGGTGCCCAACCGGAACTGAGGTTCTGTGTGGACTACCGGGGACTGAATTCAGTAACCAAAACTGATGCTCATCCGATCCCTAGGGCGGATGAATTGATTGACCGGCTGGGAGCTGCCCAATATCTAAGTACCTTTGACCTTACTTCTGGGTACTGGCAGATCTCTTTGACTGATGGAGCAAGGGAAAGGTCAGCCTTCTCCACGCCCAATGGCCACTACCAGTTCTGTGTGATGCCCTTTGGGCTCAAGAACGCACCTGCCACGTTTCAGCGCCTGGTAAACCAGATCCTCACCGGAATGGAGAGTTTCTCTGCTGCTTATCTGGATGACATAGCCGTCTTCAGTAACAGCTGGGAGGATCACTTGCGTCACCTGCAAGCTGTTCTCCAGGCCCTGAGGCAAGCTGGATTGACGATCAAGGCCAGCAAGTGCCAGATCGGGCAGGGGTCGGTAGTGTACCTTGGACACTTGGTGGGTAGGGGAGCGGTGCAACCCCTCCAGGCGAAGATCGAGGCCATCATGGCCTGGGAACCCCCCAAGACACAGACTGAGGTCCGAGCTTTTCTGGGCCTCACGGGATATTACCGCCGCTTCGTGAAGGGGTACGGTACCATCGTAGCCCCCCTCACAGAGCTCACGTCCAAGAAACAACCTCGACGGGTAGTCTGGACGGAGGCTTGTCAGCAGGCCTTTGTGAGATTGAAGAAAGCCATGTGCGAGGCCCCGGTCTTAAGGGCCCCAGACTTTTCCAAGGAGTTCATTGTCCAGACGGATGCATCAGAACATGGCATTGGGGCAGTGTTATCGCAACTCAATGAAGAGGGTCTGGATCAACCCGTGGTCTTCCTATCCCGGAGACTACTTCCCAGGGAACAGAAGTGGAGTGCAATAGAGCGTGAAGCCTTTGCTGTGGTATGGGCTCTGAAGAAGTTGCGGCCATACCCGTTTGGCTCGCACTTCCTGGTTCAGACCGACCACAGACCCCTTCGTTGGCTGATGCAGATGAAGGGGGAGAATCCCAAGTTGTTGAGGTGGTCGATTTCCCTACAGGGAATGGACTTTCAGGTGGAACATCGGCCTGGAGTGGACCACGCCAATGCAGACGGTCTCTCAAGGTATTTCCGCCTTAGTGATGAGAACTCCCAAGGGGTTGGGTAGCTCTCCCCACTTTCAGCTGGGGGGGGGGACGCGTGTTAGACCTGTCAGCCCTTTGGGTGGTCCCTCCTCATCATTATTTATTTTGTCCCACTTTTGCCTCAAACCCTGTTGGAATTTTTCCTTTTTGGGAACCACCAGACTTTTTAGTGTTGATGCAGATTCAGGGAGCCATTTTACCTACCCCTGGAACTTCTGTCTGAGGGCCTGGAGCACAAAATGGTGGCCACCTGTGACATCACCAGCACCCACTGGAACCTACTAGCACCTTCCAGAACATTCTGGAGCCCTGTGACAGTTGGAGGCGGTTTAGAATGTTGGGAAGCTAAGACAGAGAGTTGGCAGTTGGAGCTGGCAGTTGGCACCTGACTGGTGAAGAGAGAGGAGCAGAAACCTGAAGGAGGAAGGAGTGAGGCAGCAGGGGTGGAAACTTGTGCCTGGAGTGGGGTCCATAAACCCACCCTTGATACTAGTCCCTACTGACTGAGCCCAGCCTGGAGCCCTGTGTGGGAAGAAGCAAGAAAAACCATCTTAAGGACCTGGACAGCAGGAACAGGCCGTAGAACCCAAGAACAGCAAGATCCTGACCTGGATACTGGTTTCCCTGGAGTCCGACGTCGAGAAGCCTGAGACCCGGAGCCCGAGGTGGAGAAGCGGCGCTGACTGGAAAAGCAGACGTCGTACCCGGAGCCGCCAGAGGTCGAGAGAGGGCGCCGACGGAGGTCGTGAGGAGTCCCAGAGGTCGAGGAGGAAGTCACCCGAGGTCGAGTGAGCGTCGTCGACGGGGGAGTGAAGCCCGCCCTCCGGAGTCGCCGGAGACCGATGTGAAGTGTGCCGGAGGTCGGGAGTGGAGATCGCACTCCGGAGTCGCCGGAACCTGAGAGAATCGTGCCGGAGGTCGGGAGTGGAGGTCGCACTCCGGAGTCGCCGGAACCTGAGGAGAGGAGCACCGGAGGTCGGGAGTGAGGATCGCACTCCGGAGCCGCCGGAAGTCGACATTGAGCCAAGGCCGGCCGACGTCATCGAACCAGAGGTCGCCATCGGACCGGAGCCGCCCGAAGTCGACATCGAGCCAAGACTGCCCGACGCCATCGAATCGGAGGTCGAGATCGAGCCGAGGCCGCCGACATCGAACCGGAACCGCCTACCGGCGTCGTCAAGAACTGACATTGTGCCGAGGCCGCCGACATCGAACCGGAACCGCCTCACGGCGTCGACACGACTCCAGCGGCGTCGGAGCTTCAGAAAAAGGGCAGTAAGTGGAATAGAGGGCGCCTAAGGCCCTGTGGAATCCTAAGAGACTACTCTAGGGGTTAGAGAGGTGCTGGAACCAGCTTGACTGTGCCAGGGGTGAGCTGAGACTAATTCAGAGGGGTTGTGTAGAGTGAGAGAGCCAGGTCTCTAGTATTCCCTCCTTGATCTACCTCAGTTTAGGCCTCAGCCTTGTCCAAGCCAGGGAGTAGACACCCTCAAGCCTTCCACATCACCACAAGCTGTGCCTGGGCCAAATCAGCCCATAGAAATTTAAATGTGATCTGATTCTATGAGTGTCACTGTCAGCTTTTAATTATTTATTGGGGCCACTGTATTTATTGTATTTAACCTATTTATTGCTTCACTGTATTTATTGTTCCACAGTATTTATTGTCGCACAATATTTATTGGTTTGCAGTATTTATTGCCTCAGAATATTTAATTGCCTGTATGTATTGCACTTATATTTATGCCTTAATTATTTATGATCTCCCCTATTTATTGAATCATTAAGACAGTATTTATTTGACCTGCACTTTTTAAGAACAAGCCTTGTATTCTGTGATTGCATTATTTATTTATCTAATCAGCAACTAAGAGAAAAAAAAGATAAACAAAGATATTTTCATAATTTTTACGGTGTAGAGTCGTTTTTGGAACGGATGCACGCATGGTTATTGTATGGGTATGACGTATGCTTAGCACGGTGCCTGATTCCTGACCACTCGAGCCAAGCTACCACTGTATGTCCTGGAAAGACCCCGTTACCACCCACCCTTTCCGGTGTGGGAGTGGGGTTTTTCCAACACATGTGCTGCGATAATCAGAAGAAAGCAGGTCCAAGTGATTACAAGCACCAAGAGTAAACAGTAGATTTCTACCATGGTGCTAAACGCACAAGTTACTACTTGTGGAACAATATATCTGTAAGAGACTTTAGTTAGTGATAGATTCCTTACCTTAGAATATCCCCAAGCGTCAGACTGGATCCGGAAAGACTTTTCGTAGCAGTACCCCTGCGCTTCAGTAGGTGGCGTCGTGCGGCTCCGCGTCCGTCACTGGCATCGTATGCGCCAAGATGACGTCACAGAGACTACTTAGGCGCCACCCATGCGCGCGGACGTCAGTTCTGTACACGACTTTCCGCGCCAGGAACGCAGACCCATGCAAGAAACTGACCACTGGTGCCATGAAACTAGGGCCCTGAAAGGGATGACCTTAACCATAGAAATCAGTTCGCAGAACGGAGAGGATGGGCGGGCGGTAAGGAATCTAACACTAACTAATGTCTCTTACAGATATATCGTTACACAAGTAGTAACTTGTGCATCTGTAAGAGACACGTTAGTGATAGATTCCTTACCTTAGAATAGATACCCCAGCAATACCAACCCCGGTGGTGGGTCTGCATATAGATTACACCAGAAACTCACGGAGAACAGAACGGCCAAAGAAGCAGTCTCTCCGGACCCGACTGTCAAGGCAGTAATGCTTCGTAAACGTGTGCAGCGAGACCCACGTAAATGCCTGACAGGAGTCAGGCAAGGGGACGCTGCGTCCCAAGGAAGTAGTGGCCGCCGTTGCCCTGGTAGAATGGGCACGCAGCCCCACAGGAGACTCCTTAGCCAACAAGTAACAGGCCTTGATGCAGAGAACAACCCACAGAGAGATGGTCCGTTTGTGCACAGCCCAAACTCTTTTTGTGCCCACGTAGCGAACAAAGGGCTGGTCATCCACCCAGAACTGTTGCGTGTGCTTCAGGAAGAACGAGAGTGCACCTTTTGGGTCCAGAGGGTGGAGCCTCTCTTCCTCTTTAGAAGGATGCGGAGGCGGAGAGAAGGCAGGCAAAGTGATGGTCTGCCCAATGTGGAAGGGCGTGACAACCTTTGGGAAGAAAGAAGGACGGGTCTGTAAAACCACCTTCTCCGGATGTACAGAAAGGAAAGGAGGTTTAGAAGAAAGAGCCTGGAGCTCACTCACTCTTCTGGCAGATGTGATAGCTACCAGGAAAGCAGTCTTGAGAGTGAGAACCACCAAGGTAAAGCCTTGATGTTCCAGCCATGTCCAGAGGCGCAGAGCCTCCTAACATAGGGTCTAGGATCCCACCCCGCCCTGTTTGTTGCAATACCACATGGCGGTGGTGTTGTCCGTGAACACCTGCACCACACTTCCCTGGACAGAGGGCAGGAATGCCTTCAGTGCAAGCCGGATCGCCCGAAGCTCCAAAAGGTTGATATGGAGCCGGGACTCCGCCAGAGACCAGTGGCCTCTGATCTCCACCTCTCCCAAGTGGCCTCCCCATCCCAGGAGGGACGCATTCGTCACCACTGTGTGCTCCGGTTGGGGAAGGGAGAGGGATCTGGCACTGACCCAATCGCGATTTGTGAGCCACCACTGCAATTGTCGTGCAGTGCACTCCGAGATTTGGACATGATCTGACAGGTTACCCTGATGTTGCGCCCACTGGAGCTTCAGGTACCACTGCAGAGCCTGCATATGCCATCTGGCATGTTGCACTAGCAGGATGCAGGAGGCCATCAGGCCCAGGAGCCGGAGGGTCATCCTGACTGAAACCCGGGACAGAGGCTGAAAGATCGGAATCATAGCCTGAATATCCTGGACTCGCTGCTCTGGAGGAAAAACACGAAACTGCGTCGAATCCAGAACCGCTCCAATGAAGGGAAGCTTCTGAGAGGGACTCAGGTGTTACTTCGGCACGTTGATGGAGAACCCCAGCAAATGCAGGAAATCGGCCGTAGTCTATCACATATTTATCTTACGTAAGTTTTTTCTTCCTTTTGGAGATGATCATTTTATCATTATTATTTCTATCTTGGATTCTTTTGTTTTTTTATGTATGACTCATTTGGACCTTTGATGTCTATTATTTTGATTCATTCATTTTTTTGACATTTTTTTACATATTTACAGATGTATGTATAACTCCTCTGATTGATTTAAACCAAAAGGTGTCATTGTTCTGAAGAACAAGTTACTTACCTTCGTTACGATGTATCTGTAGAACAAGTTACTAACCTTCGGTAACGATGTATCTGTAAGAAACATTAGTTAGTTAGATTCCTCACCTTAGAATATCCCCAGGCGTCAGACTGGATCCGGAAGATTTTTCGTCAGCAATACCCCTTGCGCGTCGCTAGGCGTCGTCTGCGGCTCCGCGTCCGTCGTCGGCGTCGTGCGCCGGGATGACGTCGTCGGAGTACTTAGACGCCGCCCTCGCGCGCTGACGTCAGTTCTTGTACATAGCCTTCCGCGCCAGGAACGCAGAGCCATGCAAAGACCGACACTGGTGCCAAAAATAAAATCTAGGGGCCTGAAAGGACAACCTTAACCCTAGATGTCAGTTCGCAGAACGGGGAGGATGGGAGGGTCGGTGAGGAATCTAACTAACTAATGTTTCTTACAGATACATCGTTACCGAAGGTTAGTAACTTGTTCATCTGAAAGAAACACGTTAGTTAGATTCCTCACCTTAGAATAGATACCCAAGCAATACCATCCCCGGTGGTGGGTCTGCGAACCAAGATCACACCAGAAAGTCCTGGAGGACAGAACGGCCAAAGAAGCCATCCCTCCGGACTTGGCTGTCAAGGCAATAATGCCTGGCAAACGTGTGTAGCGAAGCCCACGTCGCCGCCTGACAGATGTCCTGCAAAGGGACTCCCCGTCCCAAGGCAGTAGTAGCCGCTGTGGCCCGAGTAGAATGGGCGCGCAGCCCAACAGGAGGGTCCTTTTTAGCCAAGGAATAGCAGATTTTGATACACAAAACGACCCACCGAGAGATGGTTCGTTTGTGTACAGCTTTCCCCTTCTTAGCGCCCACGTACCCAACAAAAAGCTGGTCGTCCACCCGGAACTGTTTTGTGCGGTCCAGATAGAAGGAGAGCGCACGTTTTGGGTCCAGACGGTGGAGCCTCTCTTCCTCTTTGGAAGGATGCGGAGGCGGAAAGAAGGTGGGCAAGGTGACAGACTGCCCAAGGTGAAATGGAGTCACCACTTTAGGAAGAAAGGAGGGACGAGGCCGAAGGACAACCTTGTCCGGATGAACAGATAGAAAAGGAGGCTTTGAAGATAAAGCCTGGAGCTCACTCACCCGTCTAGCCGAGGTGATGGCTACCAGAAAAGCAGTCTTTAGAGTTAGAAGACGAAGAGGGCAATTGTGAAGAGGCTCGAAGGGAGCGCACATCAGGAATGTCAATACCAGATTCAAGTCCCACTGAGGCATTACAAAAGGGACAGGAGGGAACGTGTGTGTAATGCCTTTGAGAAAGCGTGTAACCACAGGGGACTTGAAAAGAGAAGGCTGATCAGGAAGCCGCAAGAAGGCGGAGATGGCAGCAAGATAACCTTTCAGGGTGCCCAGGGCAGAGCCCTGCCGGGCCAGAGAAAGAAGAAAGAGGAGAAACTCAGAAAGAGGGGCGGAAAGGGGATCCACAGCCTTTGCTGCGCACCATGCCACAAATTTGTTCCACCGGCAGGCGTATACCGACTTTGTGGAGGGACGCCTGGCTGCCAGAATGATATCACAGACTTCAGGAGGCAAGTCAAATGGCATCAACTGCCGCCGCTCAATCTCCACGCATGGAGGTGGAGGCTGGACAGGTTCGGGTGGAGGACCGTCCCCTGCTGCTGCGACAGAAGATCCTCCCGAAGGGGCAGACGGATCGGGGGATCGGTCAACAGACTGAGTAGCTCGGGATACCAGTATCTTCGTGCCCAATCCGGAGCCACCAAGATGACTTGGGCCCGGTCGTGCCTGATCTTCTTCAGCACTCTGGGCAGAAGTGGTATAGGCGGAAAGGCGTACAACAGACCGCAACTCCACTCGTGACGAAAAGCGTCGCCGAGCGAGTGCCGCCTTGGAAATTCCAACGCGCAGAACTGCTGACATTGCGCGTTCTCTTCGGTGGCGAATAGATCTAACCAAGGCTCTCCCCACTGCTGAAAGAGGCCTTGCACCACTTCGGAGTTCAGACGCCATTCGTGATCCATCATGCACCGGCGGCTGAGTTCGTCTGCTCTGGCGTTCAGAGAGCCCGCCAGATGTTGAACCACCAGGGTGACGCCCTGGTGTTCCAGCCATGTCCAGAGGCGCAGAGCCTCCTGACAAAGGGTCCACGACCCCACCCCGCCCTGTTTGTTGCAGTACCACATGGCGGTGGTGTTGTCCGTGAACACCTGCACGACACTTCCCCTGACAGAGGGAAGGAAGGCTTTCAGTGCAAGCCGGATCGCTCTCAACTCCAACAGGTTGATGTGGAGACGAGACTCCGCCGGAGACCAGAGGCCTCTGATCTCCGCCTCTCCCATATGGCCACCCCATCCCAAGAGGGACGCATCCGTCACTACGACATGCTCCGGTTGGGGAAGGGAGAGGCTCTTGCCCTTGACCCACTCGCGGTCCGTGAGCCACCA
This sequence comes from Triturus cristatus, assembly GCF_964204655.1. Classification (NCBI taxonomy): domain Eukaryota; kingdom Metazoa; phylum Chordata; class Amphibia; order Caudata; family Salamandridae; genus Triturus; species Triturus cristatus. The sequence goes on along the minus strand of NC_140595.1, from coordinate 514,784,040 downwards.
CTGCAGCTGCTGTGCAGTACCCTCCGAGATCAAGACATGGTCGGACAGGTTGCCGTGATGCTGGGCCCACTGAAACTTCAGGTCCCACTGCAGAGCCCGCATGCGCCGCCTGGCGTGATGCACTAGTAGGATGCAGGAGGCCATCAGCCCCAGAAGCCGCAACACTAACCTGACCGAAACCCGGGATAGAGGCCGAAAGATGGGAATCAGGGCCTGTATATCCCGGACCCGCTGTTCCGGTGGATGGACCCGGAACTGCGCCGAATCGAGAACCGCTCCGATGAAGAGGAGCTTCTGAGAGGGACTCAAGTGTGACTTCGGCAAGTTGATGGAAAACCCCAGCAAATGCAGGAGATCCGCCGTAGTCTGGAGGTGGGAGACGACTGCCTGGGGCGAGCCCGCCTTCAACAACCAGTCGTCGAGATAGGGGAAGACTGGGACCCCTGATCTGCGCAGATGAGCTGCGACCACCGCCATCACTTTCGTGAACACCCGAGGGGCACTGGTGAGGCCGAAGGGGAGCACGGTAAACTGAAAGTGCTCTTGGCCCACCGTGAACCGCAGGTAACGCCGGTGGGCCGGCAGGACGGGGATATGGAAATATGCGTCCTGCAAGTCCAACGCTACCATCCAGTCTCCAGGGTCTAGGGCAGCTAAAACCTGAGCCAACGTTAGCATCTTGAACCTTTCCTTTCGGAGGAAGGCATTGACGTTCCGGAGGTCCAAGATAGGGCGCAGGCCCCCCTTGCCCTTCTTGGGAACCAGAAAGTAGTGGGAATAACAACCACGACCTACTTCTGGACTCGGAACGCGCTCGACGGCCCCCTTGGCCAAGAGAGCCGAAACTTCCTCGCGGAGAAGATCCAAATGATCCCCCGAGATACGGTGGTGCTGCGGTGGCATGGCTGGAGGGGTCGTCTCGAAGGGGAGGGAGTAGCCCCTTCGGACGATTTGCAGCACCCACCTGTCCGATGTTATGGACCGCCAGTGGAGCAGGTGATGGCGAACTCTGCCGCCCACTGGCGTGGTATGGGCCTGAAAGCTCGGACTAGGAAGGCTTTGAGGCGGATGCTGCCGGGGTGGATGTGGGCTGACCACGTCGGCCTCCATTTCCGCCACGGCGGAAGCCACGTCCACGACCGCGCGCAGGTTGGTTCTGCGGCTGGTGGCTTTGCGAACGTGAGGAGGCGCCCCTTCCTTGGCCACGAAAGGGGCGAAAAGCGGAGGTGTGCGCCCGCGGAGCCGAGAGGCCCAAGGACTTGGCCGTAGCCCGGGAGTCCTTAAAGCGGTTCAGCGCACTGTCCGCCTTCTCACCAAACAGGCGAGTGCCATCAAAGGGCATGTCCATGAGGGTGTTCTGGACATCCCCGGAAAATGACGTGGACCGCATCCAGGCGTGGCGGCGGAGCGCCACCGTGGTGGAAATCGCCCGACCTAGCGAGTCCGTGGTGTCAAGCCCACATCTTATGGCGTGCCGTGCTGCATCCCTCCCATCGGCCAGAGCCTGGGTAAGACGCGTCCGGACCTCCTCCGGACACAGGGGCAGCACGTCCTCCACCGTATCCCACAGGGAATGGGAATAACGGTCCAAGAGACAGGCGGTATTTAAAGACCGCAGGCCCAAACTAAGGGACGAAAACAGTTTCTTGCCAAACTGCTCGAGTCTCTTGGAATCCCGGTCCGGCGGAGCGGTCGGGAAGGAGGATTGGGAAGTAGAGGCCTGGATAACCAGACTCTCGGGGGTGGGGTGTTGGGACAGGAAGCTGGGGTCGCCCGGAGCAGGGCGGTGGCGCCTGGCAACGTTCCTATCCACAGGAGGAACTGTGGAGGGCTTGGACCAGGTGCCCTGCAGAACGTCAGTGAGGGCCTCGTTAAACGGCAGCAGAGGCTCAGTGGAGCTTGCTGAGGTTTGAAGCACCTCAGTGAGGATGTTGGTCCTCACAGCCACGGCAGGCAACTCGAGCCCAAGGGCCTCAGCCGCCTTGCGCAGCACCACAGAAAATGCCGCACCCTCCTCCGAAGCCACGGTCGGAGGAGAAGTGAATCCAGCGTCTGGCGAGGTGTCCAGCCCGCTGGCCTCCCCCAGTTCATCTGCCCAGTCCTGAGAAAGCTGTGACTGAACAGCCAGAGGGTCCTCGAACCCCTCCCAGTCGCCCCCTTCTTCCGATTCCTGATAAACAGGAGGAATGATCGGAACCGGACTGTAGAGATGGTAGGTCTCTAGCGGCGTCGGATGCGGCGTCGGCGGACGCCGTGCCGGCGTCGGGTCCGGATGAGGGCTAAACTGGGGCGTCGGCGTCACAGGCGTCGGCGTCGGCGGCGCCGGTGACGGCGTCGGTGGTTCAGGCGTCGGCGCCGGTGGAGGAGTGACAAGGTCAACCGGCGTCGACTGGGGCCCAGGCATGGGCCCCGCGGGGACCTGCGGCGTCGAGACCGGAGTCGTCGACGGCGCCGGGGCCGGAGCCGCCGGCACGCGAGGTCGCCCAGTCGAGCCCGCGGGGCCCGAAGGCGCGCCAGCGGGCGTCGACGGCGGGGCCAGGCTCCTCATGGCCGAGAGGAAGGCACTGATCTCCGCCGGCGCCGCGTCAGCCCCAGGGACCGGAAGGTATGGGGGCGGACGCGGCACCTGCGGCTCCGCCGGAGCCGCGGGGGTGGAACCACTTGGACCCTCGGCCGAGTCGCGCGACCGGCGAGGGGAGTCCGAAGAGCGATGGCGCCTCTTGGACTTCTTTGAGTGTTTGGACTTACCCGACGACTTGGAGCCCGACGATCGATGGTGGCGTCGGCTAGGGCTCCGCGAGCGATCCTTGGACCTCCTCCTGGACCGGGATCGCGCACGACGCGGAGCCGAGTGGCGAAGCTCGAGAAGCTTGCGGGACCGCTCCCGCCTAGCCTTCGAAGTCAAGGCCTGACAGTCGTTGCACGACTCCGCGTCGTGGTCGAGGCCTAAACAGTAGAGGCACCGGCGGTGGTGATCGGTCACCGACATCAGTCGATGACAATCCTCACAAGCCTTGAACCCAGGCATCCTACCGGCACCAGATGTCGACAGACAAGGATCAAAAATGATCAAAAAGATTTAGTCAAAAAAGACTAAAAGGGGTAGCTCTCCCGGATCTGCGCTTACTGGCGCGGAAAAAAGAAGAACTGACGTCAGCGCGCGAGGGCGGCGTCTAAGTACTCCGACGACGTCATCCCGGCGCACGACGCCGACGACGGACGCGGAGCCGCAGACGACGCCTAGCGACGCGCAAGGGGTATTGCTGACGAAAAATCTTCCGGATCCAGTCTGACGCCTGGGGATATTCTAAGGTGAGGAATCTAACTAACGTGTTTCTTTCAGATAGAAAAATTAGTGAGATTCCTCACCTTAGAATATCCCCAGGCGTCAGGCTGGATCCGGAAAGATTTTTCGCCAGCAATACCCCTTGCGCGTCGCTAGGCGTCGTCTGCGGCTCTGCGTCCGTCGTCGTACTTACACGCCGCCCTCGTGCGCGGACATCAGTTCTTGTACATAGCTTTCCGTGCCAGGAACGCAGAGCCATGCAAGGGACCTACACTGGTGCCAAAAAAGTCTAGGGCCCTGAAAAGAATAACCTTAACCCTAGATGTCGGTTCGCAGAACGGGGAGGATGGGTGGGTCGGTGAGGAATCTAACTAACTAATGTTTCTTACAAATACATCGTTACCGAAGTTAAGTAACTTGTTCATCTGAAAGAAACACATTAGTTAGATTCTTCACCTTAGAATAGATACCCCAGCAACACAAACCCCGGTGGTGGGTCTGCGAACCAAGATCACACCAGAAAGTCCTGGAGAACAGAACGGCCAAAGAAGCAGTCTCTCCGGACTTGGCTGTCCAGGCAATAATGCTTAGCAAACGTGTGCAGCGAGGCCCACGTTACTGCCGGACAAATGTCCAGCAAGGGGACTCCCCGACCCAGGGCAGTCGTCGCCACCCTGGCCAGAGTGGAATGGGCCCTCAGCCCAACAGGAGGTTCCTTTTTAGCTAAGGAGTAACAAGCTTTGATGCACAAAACGACCCACCGAGAGATGGTCCGCTAGTGCACCGCCCGCCCCTTCTTAGCGCCCACGTAGCCAACTAAGAGTTGGTCATCCACCCGGAACTGTTTTGTGCGGTCCAGATAGAAGGAGAGCGCATGTTTTGGGTCCAGACGGTGGAGCCCCTCTTCCTCTTTCGAGGGATGCGGAGGCGGAAAGAAGGTGGGCAGCGTAACAGACTGCCCGATGTGAAAAGCAGTCACAACCTTAGGAAGGAAGGAAGGGCGAGTGCGGAGCACAACCTTGTCCGGATGGATAGAAAGGAAAGGAGGCTTAGAAGAGAGCCTGGAGCTCACTCACCCTTCTAGCAGAGGTGATGGCTACCAGGAAATCAGTCTTAAGCGTCAACAGACGAAGAGGACAATTATGAAGTGGCTCAAAGGGAGCGCACATCAGATATGTCAATACCAGATTCAAATCCCACTGAGGCATTACGAAAGGGACAGGAGGAAACATGTGAGTAATGCCCTTAAGGAATCGAGTAACAACAGGGGGTTTGAAAAGAGAAGGCTGATCAGGAAGCCGTAAGAAAGCAGAGATAGCTGAAAGATAACCTTTAAGAGTGCCCAGAGCAGAGCCCTGCTGGGCCAAAGAAAGAAGGAAGAGAAGAACCTCAGAAAGAGGGGCGGAAAGGGGATCCACAGCCTTTGCTGTGCACCATGCCACAAATTTGTTCCACCTACAGGCATATACCGTTTTAGTGGAGGGACGCCTGGCTGCCAGAATCACATCGCAGACTTCAGGAGGCAAGTCAAATGGCATCAACTGTCGCCGCTCAATCTCCACGCATGGAGGTGGAGACTGGACAGGTTTGGGTGGAGGACCGTCCCCTGCTGCTGCGACAGAAGGTCCTCCTGAAGAGGCAGTCGTATCGGGGGATCGATTGACATACTGAGTAGTGAATATGTTACTTACCAGTATGCATCTGTTCTTGGCATGTAGGGCTGCTGACATTCATATCTGTGCATAGATCGCCGCCTAGTGTTGGGTCCAGATGATTGCACATTGTTGTCCTGGAAGAGTCTTCGAAGTATCCTGAGATGGGTGACTCCTCCCCTGGACCACAGTGCGCATGGGCATCCTCTCCATCCCCAGATTGTTTTTCACCATTGTGGCAGTGATGGAGTAGATACAGGAAGTGATGACCATGCTATACAGTAATTCTGAGAGCTGCAGCTGCGACAGGCGCCGGGGAGGAGGGTGGGCGATATGAATGTCAGCAGCCCTACATGCCAAGAACAGATGCATACTGGTAAGTAGCATATTCAGTTCGAGGCATGTGGGCTGCTGAATTCATATCTGTGCATAGAATACACAGCAGTACCTCCTATTAGCGGCGGCTACCCGTGCCAGCTGCAGCAGTCTGAAAAAGAGTTTTGATAACAGCCTGTCCTACAGCTGCCTGCTGTTTTGAGTGTACATCTACACAGTAGTGTTTTGTAAATGTATGTATAGTGGACCATGTGGCTGCTCTACATATTTCTTGTAAAGGAATGTTTCCCAGGAAAGCCATGGAGGCCCCTAACTTCCGTGTTGAGTGGGCTCGTGGTGGAATCGTTAATGTGCGTTTAGCTTTTTGATAACAAATTTGGATACATTTAACGATCCATCTGGCTATACCTGCTTTGGAAATGGCGTTGCCTTTGTGTTGTGGAGAGAAGGCAACAAAGAGTTGTTTAGTCTTCCTAAAGTTTTTAGTTCTGTCAATATAGTACATGAGGGCCCTCTTTACATCTAGTGTATGGAGCATCCTCTCAGCGACATTTTGTGGGTTTTGAAAGAAAACAGGCAGTTCGATGGTTTGGTTCATGTGGAACTGCGATATTACTTTAGGCATGAATTTGGGGTTGGTACGTAGTACGACCCTGTTTGCGTGAACTTGTATAAATGGCTCTTGAATGGTTAGTGCCTGGAGTTCACTAACTCTTCTTAAGGAAGTGATGGCAACCAGGAAAGCCACTTTCCAGGTAAGGAATTGAATCTCACAAGAATGGAGAGGTTCAAAGGGTGGACCCATTAGTCTGGTGAGGACCAAGTTGAGGTTCCACACCGGTGCTGGGGGGTGCCATGGGGGAATCACCCGTTTAAGTCCTTCCAAGAAGGCTTTGATGGCAGGCACTCTGAACAAAGAGAGGTGCTGCCTGTTTTGGAGATAGGCTGCTATTGCGGTTAAATGGACACGTATTGAGGTGTATGCCAGATTGCATCGGTATAGGTGTAATATGTAGGAGAGTAGGGTCTGCTTTCTATGTTCACCCCCACTTTTTTGCTTTTGCTTTACTGGTTTTCGACGTAGATGTGGCTGTGGGCCTGCTAATCAGACCCACAGCCCTGCTGTTCTCTCTCTAAATTAATACTATGTACTTTAGGTGCATAACCCATTTGGATAGGATCACCTTATTGGCCCCTGTACAGTGTACCCTAGGTACCCAGGGCATAGGTGTACCCTAGGCCTACCAGGGGCTGCAGCATGTATTGTGCCACCCCTGGCCTGGCCTTCCATTTTGACACAACTGGCTGATCACTCAGCTGGGGCAAGGTCGTGTAATCACCCCTTGCTTAGGTGTAGTATTCCTATACCTAACTTACATATAGACACATGTGTACCTATCAGTCACTCCTATGGCAGGCCTTGACAATCCTGGAGGCAGAGTGCTTGGTAACATGTGAGATGGTGCTCTAGCATGAGCTGAGCCTGTCTGCAGCTTTCGGAACCTTGTCCTTATAGCTGTTCTATGGTATAGCCTACCATATACTCTTAAAGTGCCTTATAATCTTAGACGGTTATGGTAACTATGGTTTGGCTTTATCAAAACATGTCGTGTAAGGTGTCTAACACTCGGGAATAATACCCCCATGCCATTTCTGGACATGAGAATATTATCCCCCCCTTCTAGAGGGAAAGACATGTTAAAATCATACTTCAACTGTTAGCCTCTGACCAAAGCCTCAGCATCACAAAATGGATGCTGCTGCCACGACACAAGTCTGACCTCCTGCAGCTGGGAGTGATCCCAGCCAGGGAGGCCTGGACAATAGGTTTCCTGCTTGGGGAGGTGCTAGCACCTCCCCAGACAGCCTTTAGTGTATTGGGGCAGGGTGGGCTGAAAGGAATGAGACATGCCTGGGGCACACAAGGTGTTCCTTGCATAGTCCAGTTCAAACCGGCGCTGGGGCACTCCAGCCCCAGCTCTGGCGCGAAACTGGACAAAGGGAAGTGGGTGTAACCACCCCCTCCCAGGTCCCACCCATAAGGCGTGACCTAGCAGGTATCCCAGCCCCCCAGATTAGTATAAGAGTGGGAGTTGGGCCTCAAGAGATTAGATTATCCTGAACCTGCAAAACTGATCAGAAACTCTGGACCTTCGACATTCGACGAAAGAAGAAGACTGAAGAATCTCCCTTGTAGCCAAGGAGTGGCTACCCTGTGCAAACAGGCACCATCAAGAGACTACCCTTTGCTTTGCGACCGTTCTACGAGGAACCGACTGCAGAGCCCGACCAGAGCCTTGACTTCCAGACTTCTCCGACCCTCATCCACATCTGCAGCAGAGCTGAGATCCGTGGAGGCGACGAGCGACGTGGGACCGGCTACCTGGGAAAAGTGGCTAGTAACTTACAGCGCAGCTTCTGAGGTACCCTCGAAGTTGTGCACCGGGGATTGAGAAGCCCCAACCCCAAGCACCATCTGCACCGAAGATCAGCCCCCCACACTCCACGAGTCCTGCGTGGGGCCCTTCAGCATTTTCCTGCTTGCCGCGTCTGTCCGGTTGCTTGCCCGCTGGCTAGTGGCCTCTGTGACGACGCTCCCTGAAATCTTCTGCGCTGGTTTGGCTCCTCCAGACTGGCTCCCGCTTCTCTGCAAAGAAGAAGCACCCCAGACCTTCCTGGTCTGCACCAGAAGCAAGTCCCTTGTTCTTCGTGGGTTCCGCTTGCCAAGGCTTGGTGAGTCCTAGTCCAACTTCGACGCCGCCGACAGCAAGAGCCTTCGTGGGACAGCTCGCCTCCTGGTCCTGGTCGTCCTCGACGCTTCCTGGTCCTCCTGGCTGCAGCGACAAGCTTCACCTTCACCTGCAACTCTTCACGACATCGCCTGGTTCCTTCCTGGTTCCACGTGGTCACTGGCTAGTGACCTTGACTCTGTCCCCTCTGCTTGCAGGTTTCTTCTCTTCTTGATCCCAGCCTTGGGATCCACCGGACACTCTTCACTGACTGCCTGTCAGCATCTTTCTTCAGGCATCCATAGGAGTCGACGACGAAAACGACGCATCTTCACCCCTATGCACCCGCAGCCTGTGGGCTAGGTAACTTTGGTACTCCGGTGCTCATCAGGATAGTGACTATCCTAGTGTCTAGTTTTCAAGTCTCAACTTCCTAGCTACTCCGGAAGTGTCCTAAATCTATCTATTTCTAAACTGTAACATTGCTATTGACTTTTACGCATTACGCGTGAGTGTTTCCACTCTGCACACGAATCCCGTGGGCCTCCCACTCCCTAACTAACGCTAGTGTAGTGTAGCCCCAGCGATTCCCTAGGCCTAGGCCTATTCTATTTCCGTGACAGTGGTTCTTATACCACTTACTTAGTATATGGTTTGCGTGGCCCCTAGGGCCTAACTGTATTACTTACCTGTGTGACTTACTGTATGCATTAATAAGACTGTGTTGTACTTACCTCTAATCTCATAAAGAGTGCTGAGGGTTTGCTTAGAATAAATACACTTTATTTTATATATATATCTGTTGTGGTGTCCTTTCATTTGGTATTCAAGGGATTATATATGGTATCACAGCTGGCTTCACATGCCATTCAGAGTTTAGCCTAAGACTGCTCTTGTCCATGCTACCACTAGGATAGCTAGTCTATAAGGTTGACTTTACAACCAATCACCATAAGGGTATTTGGACTGATATAAGGTGTACACTATAACTAGTGACATCATACATCAGGCCAACTTCTCACATAATAGATAGCAGATTATGTTCTGAATAGATGCGTCTAGCGGGTTAATGTCATTGTTGTTGCAATAAATGACAAACCTCTTCCATTTGGCTGCATAGCAAGCTCTGGTAGTGGGTCTCCTAGCTTCCTTAATGATTTCCATACAGTCAGGTGGCAGGTTTAGGTAGCCAAACTCTAGGACTTCAGGAGCCAGATTGCCAGGTTCAGCTGTTGCGGATCTGGGTGTTGAATTTCTCCATGGTTCTGCGTCAAAAGCGTGGGTTTGATCCGCAGCCTTTGATGCGGCACCACGGAAAGTTCCAGAAAGGTGGTGTACCATGGCTGGCGTGCCCATGTTGGAGCAACCAGGATGAGTGTCAGTGAGTGCTGTCGCAGTTTGCGTGCCACCAGCGGTATCAACGGCGCTGGGGGAAAAGCGTACGCAAATCTGCCGGACCAGTTCATCCATATCGCATTGCCCTGCGACTGTGGATGTGGGAACCTGGCGGCAAAGGTTTGGCATTTTGAGTTTTCCCTTGTGGCGAATAGGTCTATCTCTGGATGACCCCACTGCTGGAAGTACGGTTGGAGTACTGATGGGTGTAACTCCCACTCGTGCATCTGGTGGCTGTGTCTGCTGAGCAGATCCGCCATCTGGTTGTCCTTGCCGGGGAGGTGTTCCGCCATGAGGAATATGTTCCTCTGAATGGCCCACTTCCACATGCTCTGAGCCAGATGAGACAACTGTGGAGAGTGTGTTCCTCCCTGCTTCTGTATGTAGTACATGGCAGTCATGTTGTCCGTCCGGATCAACACGACTTTGTTGCACAAGTGTACTTTGAATGCTTTCATTGCCAGGAAGATTGCCATCAGTTCCAGAAGGTTGATGTGCATCTTCTTTTGTTGTGTAGTCCATAGTCCCTGCACTGTGTAGTTGAGTACATGAGCTCCCCATCCCTGGAGAGACGCGTCCGCTGTCAGTAATATTTGTGGGACAGGCTCTTGGAACGGTCGGCCCTTGCAAAGGTTTTGTGGATTCCACCAATGCAGAGAGTTGTATGCCCGACCGCTCACCAACACTAGGTCTTTCAACTGTCCTTGAGCCTGATTCCACTGACGTGCTAAGCACTCCTGAAGCGGGCGCATATGTAGTCTCGCGTGTGGGACTATGAAGATGCAGGAGGCCATCATGCCTATCAACTGCATGAACACTCGCGCCGGAAGGGAGTGTTGAGGTTTGAATTTTGAGATCAGCAGTTGCATGCTGTTGATTCCCACTAAAGTTGGCTGAGCTGTGGCAGCCAGAGTGTTGATTGTCGCGCCTAAGTACTGTTGTACGTGCGCAGGTTGGAGACTTGATTTTGGGTAATTTAGTGAGAATCCCAGATCGTGAAGAAGGTGAATGGTGTGGGACATGTGGGTGGCACATTGTTGTGCTGATTTGGCCTGAACTAGCCAGTCGTCCAAATAAGGGAAGACGTGAATATTTTGTCTTCGCAGATGCGCGGCCACTGTTGCCAGGCACTTGGTAAAGACCCTGGGTGCTGTTGTTACTCCGAAGGGGAGAACTTTGAACTGATAGTGATTCCCCTGAATGGTGAATCTGAGGTATTTCCTGTGAGAAGGGTGTATTGGTATGTGGAAGTATGCATCCTTGAGGTCTAGTGTAGCTAGGAAATCCCCCTGAGTGAGTAGTGGGAGAACCTGTTGGAGGGTGAGCATATGGAAATGCTCCGACAGTATATATAGGTTTAGGGGTCGCAGGTCTAGGATAGGTCGGAGCGAGCCGTCCTTTTTTGGGATCAAGAAGTACAGAGAGTACACTCCTGTGCCGTGCTGGGCGGTGGGCACTACTTCTATGGCCCCTTTTGCGAGCATAGCAAGCACTTCTTGCTGGAGTAAATCTAAGTGTTCGGCTGACATAGGACGGTGCTTTGGTGGTATATTGGGTGGAGTGGAAGTTAGTTCCAGACAGTACCCATGTTGAATGATGTCCCTGACCCACCTGTCCGTGGTGATGTTCTTCCATGCGGGCAGGAACAGCTGGAGTCGTCCCCCGACAGGTGTTAAGTGGTCGGGGGGTAGGGAGAGGGCGTCACTGTTTGTTTTTTGGGAGGACCTGGTGTTGCCATATCCACGTCCCCTGCCCTTGGCGCTGGATCCACGATATCCACCCCTGTTGTTTTTGTCGTAGGTGGTTTGTGTGCCACCTTTGGCATACTGTTGTTGTGACCCCTGGCCCCTTGACGTTCCCCTATTTCCAGTGCGACGAAAGGAGCCACTACGAAATTGTTGGGTTTGTAGCGCCCCCATAGATTTGGCAGTATCTGTGTCTTTTTATTTTCTCTAGGGTAGTGTCAACGTCTGGGCCAAATAAAAATTCTGTGTTAACCGGTAAGTTGTGGATATTGTTTTGGATCTCGGGTTTGAAGCCTGAGATGCGTAACCAGGCATGGCGTCGTAACATGACACTAGTGTTTATTGCCCTGGCCGCTGTGTCAGCTGCGTCTAGGGCGCATTTTATGGACGCATTAGTGAAGAGTTGTCCTTCTCTAATGAGGAGCTCCGCTGACTCTTTATACTCCTCTGGTAGGTGTTGGAGCAGTGACTCTAGCGTGTCATAATGTGACCTGTCATAACGTGCCAGGAGTGCTTGTGTATTGGCAATGCGCAGCATATTGGCTGCTTGCACTGCCACACGTTTGCCAGATGTTTCAAGGACCTTTGACTCTTTGTCTGGGGGAGGAGCATCACCAGTTGTCTGTGAGTGGGCTCTTTTGCGAGCGTTGGCAACCACCATAGAGTCTAATGGCAACTGACCCCTAATGTATTTAGGGTCACCAGGTGCAGGCTTATATTTCTTTTCAATCCTGGGGTTTAACACTCGGGCTCTTGTGGTGTCCTTGAAAATTTCTTTGGCAGGCTTCAGAACCCCTTTAAGCATGGGCAGAGTCTTGACAGTTCTTTCCGAAGATGCGAAAGTGTCAAGCAGGAAGTCCTCCTCAATGGTGTCAGAGTGCAGTTCCACCCCATGATGAGCAGCAGCCCGTTCGATAAGGGCATTAAATGCGGCCGTGTCCTCTGTAGGAGAAGTTTTAATATTGTAGAGTTGCGCATCCTGAGCATGTGGCGTGAAACTTGGGTCTGTGGGGTCATCCCATGCCTGATCAGGATCCTGTGTGTCATCGGGATCTGCGTCCCCGGGGTAGATGGTATCGTCCCCACCATATTCCTGCATTGGGTCCGATTCAGAAGGGGTAGGAGAAAAGGACTGCGGAGCTAGTTGGAGGGGATGGAAGTGTTCTTGTAGCACTGGTTCCTGCTCCGCCGGTAGCTTGCGTTTAAGAGGAATTTTGTATGGCACCTCTTCCCTGACTGGCGTGATCTTGCGCTTGTGGAGCATGAGCCTGCCAGTGTCGGCGTCGATAAACTGTGGCCCTGAAGGGTCGTGTTCTGTTAGGCCAGGTGGTGGACTGTGTGTGGAGGACACGTGTTCCAATTTGAAAGAGTTTCGGTGCCGATGTCGGTGGCAGCCCAAAGGTAATGTTGGTGGGCGCCGAGTGCACTGTACCGGGTGAGGTAGTGTGGGGACCCGAGGTAGAGTGTAGGGCTACCTGGTCCCGGATACGTTGGAGAGATGCAGAGACCTGCTGCACAGCAAACTGAGATGGTGGTTTGGTGGGCATCTTGGTAGTAGGTGTGGAGGCCGACCCCGACTTTTTTGTCGGAAGGGGGTCACTGGCTTGAAGGGATGCATCGATAGTCGACGTAGTCGAGGACTTCTTTGGCATCGGTGCTTTAGGCGTCGACGTTGCCGAGGCGGCCATTTTGACTGCGGAGGCGACGGGCTTCGGTGTCGGCGCCGAAGGTGTCGGTGCCTTGTGATGCACGAGGGCGCGCCTCTTCTGTGCGTCGACCGCGTCTGCTGCGGTGAGCTCGGCGCCGAAGTCTTTCTGTACGCGTTCGGAGCCGACGACTTTTTTCGGCGTCGGCGCCGGGGCAGTGGACTGTTTCGACGCCTTTGATCCGACCACCACCAGTTTCGCTTTCGATTTTGAAGGGACTGGAGCGATGGATGTTTTTGGGTTTAACAACCCGGTCGTCTTGGGTAATATTGGCTCTTGCATAGTGTTCAGTGCCGGGCCGGAAGGCGGGGCCGAGGAACCATAGATTAGGTCTTGGGTAAGGCCCGAAGGCGATCCCTCGACCGGAGCCTGACGACTAATTTCGGCCTCCGTTTCGACGGATTGGCCTAACTCCTCGGGAGAGCGGTCTTCTTCAGCCCCATAGGCTTCGTCGATGTCCCCTACCTCGTCGACGGCTTCTTCACGTCGAAACAGCTCTTCGTCATCGTCGCCCGATCGGGAACCATGCTCCGAAGCGGGGCTAGATAGTATTTCTTCCACGCTCTCGGCGTCCTCGGTGCTGAATATGTTGGTGGGTGCGGGTGCTGCCTGCTGCGCCTCGAGCCTCGCTGCCCGTCGGTTCCGTAGAGTTTTCTTGGATCGGAACCTCGCGCAGGCAATGCATTTTGTTTCGTCGTGATCCGGCGAGAGACATTTGTTACAGACCGGGTGGACGTCGATGTGAGGGTACTTGGCGTGGCACAACAGACACCTCTTGAACTGAGTTCTCGATTCCATCGTCGATGGAGCGTCGAAGTTTGGACCAATTCGAATCGAAATTTTGAAAAGGGTGTGGAGCACTAGGACTAGTAGTCGACACCGAACGGTAACTGTACCGACGAAAACTATAGGCCTTTTGGCCTAAAACTAAGTATTCCGAAGTTGAGCTAAGATAGTTGCATCCAAACCCAATGGCGGAAAAAAACAATCTGGGGATGGAGAGGATGCCCATGCGCACTGTGGTCCAGGGGAGGAGTCACCCATCTCAGGATTCTTCGAAGACTCTTCCAGGACAACAATGTGCAATCATCCGGACCCAACACTAGGCGGCGATCTATGCACAGATATGAATTCAGCAGCCCACATGCCTCGAACCTCGGGATACCAGTACCTTTGTGCCCAATCCACCAAGATGACTTGGGCCCGGTCGCGCCTGATCTTCTTCAGCACTCTGGGCAGAAGTGGTATAGGCGGAAAGGCGTACAACAGACCGCAACTCCACTCGCAACGAAAAGCGTCCCCGAGCGATTGCCGCCTTGGAAACTCCAACGCGCATAACTGCTGACATTGCGCGTTCTCTTCGGTGGCGAATAGATCTAACCAAGGCTCTCCCCACTGCCGAAAGAGGCCTTGCGCCACGTCAGAGTTGAGACGCCATTCGTGATCCATCATGCACCGGCGGCTGAGTTCGTCTGCTCAGGCGTTCAGAGAGCCCGCCAGATGTTGAACCACCAGGGTGATGCCCTGATGTTCCAGCCATGTCCAGAGGCGCAGAGCCTCCTGACAAAGGGTCCACAACCCCACCCCGCCCAGGTTGTAGCAATACCACATGGCAGTGGTGTTGTCCGTGAACACCTGCACCACACTTCCCCGGACAACGGGAATGAATGCCTACAGTGCAAGTCGGACCGCTATCAGCTCCAAAAGGTTGATATGGAGCCGAGACTCCACCGGAGACCAGAGTCCTCTGATCTCCACCTCCCCAAGTGGCCCCCCCATCCCAGGAGGGACGCATCAGTCACCACTACGTGCTCCGGGTGGGGTAGGGAGAGGGATCTGCCGCTGACCCAATCGCGGTTTGTGAGCCACCACTGCAACTTTTTTGCAGTGCCCTCCGACATCAAGACTTGGTCGGACAGGTTGCTCCGATGCTGGGCCCACTGAAACTTCAGGTCCAACTGCAGAGCCCGCATTCGCCACCTGGCGTGATGCACTAACAGGATGCAGGAGGCCATCAGACCCAGAAGCCGCAGCACCAACCTGACCGAAACCCGGGATAGAGGCTGAAAGATGGGAATCAGAGCCTGAATATCCCGGACCGGCTGCTCCGGAGGATAAGCCCGGAACTGCGCCGAGTCCAGAACCGCCCCGATGAAAAGGAGCTCATGCGACTTCGGCACGTTGATGGAGAACCCCAGCAAATGCAGGAGGTCGGCCGTAGTCTGGAGGTGGGAGACGACTTGCTGGGGCGAGCCCGCCTTCAACAGCCAGTCGTCGAGATAGGGGAAGACCAGAACCCCTGATCTGCGCAGATGAGCTGCGACCCCCGCCATCACTTTCGTGAACACCCGAGGGGCACTGGTGTGGCCGAAGGGGAGCACCGTGAACTGAAAATGCTCCTGACCCACCGTGAACTGCAGGTAACGTCGGTGGGCCGGCAGGACGGGAATGTGAGAATAAGCTTCCTGCAAGTCCAACGCTACCATCCAGTCTCCTGGATCCAGGGCAGCCAGAACCTGAGCTAGGGTAAGCATCTTGAACCTCTCCTTCCGGAGGAAGGCATCGATGCTCCTGAGGTCCAAGATAGGGCATAGGCCCCCTTTGCCCTTCTTGGGAACCAGAAAGTAGTGGGAATAGCAACCACGACCTACTTCTGGACCAGGAACGTGCTAGACGGCCCCCTTGGCCAAGAGGACTGCAACTTCCTCCCGTAGAAGATTCAAGTGATCCCCCGACATGCGGTGGCAGTGGAGCAGGTGATGGCGAACTCTGCCTCCCACTGGCGTGGAATGGGCCTGAAAGCACGGACTAGGAGGGCTTTGAGGTGGATGCTGCCGGGGTTGATGTGGACTGACCGGCACGTTGACCCCCGGTACTGCCTTGTCGGAATCCGCGACCGCTTGCTGATTGGTTCTGTGGCCGGTGGCTAGGCGGACGTGAGGGGGCGCCCCTTCCTTCGCCACGAAAGGCAGAAGTTTGCGGTCGCGGCCCCGAGAGGCCCAAGGACTTGGTCATAGCCCGGGAGTCCTTGAAGCGCACCAGCGCACTATCCGCCTTTTCGCCAAAAAGGCGAGTGCCATCAAAGGGCATATCCATGAGGGTGCTCTGGACATCCCCTGAGAAAGACGTGGACCACAGCCAGGCTTGGCGGCCGAGCGCCACAGTGGTTGACATCGCCCTACCCAGTGAGTCCGAAGTGTCTAGTCCACATCGAATAGCATGTCGTGCTGCATCCCGCCCATCGGCAAGAGCCTGGGCGAGCCGGGTCCGGGCCTCCTCCGGACACTGGGGCAGCACGTCCTCCACCGTATCCCACAGAGAGTGAGAATAACAGTCCAAGAGGCAAGCGGTGTTCAAGGACCGCAGTCCCAAACTAAGGGAAGAGAACAGCTTCTTACCGAACTGTTCCAGCCTCTTGGATTCCCGATCCGGGGGAGCGGACGGGAAGGAGGATTCGGAAGTAGAGGCCTGGATACCCAGGCTCTCGGGCGTGGGGTGTTGGGACAGAAAACTGGGGTCGCCCGGAGCAGGGCGATGGCGCCGGGCCACGTTCTGATCCACAGGAGGTACTGTGGAGGGCTTGGACCAGGTGCCCTTCAGAACGTCCACTAGTGCCTCATTGAACTGCAGCAGAGGCTCCGAGGAGCTTGCTGACGGTTGAAGCACTTCAGTGAGTTTAGTCCTCACGGCCACAGCAGGCAGCTCCAGCCCAAGGGCTTCGGCCGCCATGCGCAGCACCACAGAAAATGCAGCACCTTCCTCCGAAGCTACAGTCGGAGGAGAGATGAAACCAGCGTCCGGGGAGGTGTCCAGACCACTGGCATCCCCCAGCTCATCTGCCCAGTCCTGAGATAAGTTGGCCTGCATGGCCAGAGGGTCCTCAGACCCCTCCCAGTCGCCCCGGTCATCCGATTCCTGATAAACAGGGGGAATAATCGGAGCCGGACGGTAGATGAAATTGTCATCCATCGGCGTCGGACGGCACCGCACCGGCGCAGGGCCCGGACCAGGGCTGAACCGGGGAACGGCGTCGTCTGGAGACGGCGCCGGGGGTGGAACCGGTGTCAGCGCCGGCGGAGGAGGCGTTGTGAGGTCGACCGGCACCGACTGAGATCCAGGCCTGGATCCCACGGGGACTTGCAGCGTCGGGACCGAAGTCGACGACTGCACCGGAGCCGCCGGCTCGCTAGGTCGCCCTGTCGAGCCCGTGGGGCCCGAAGGCGCGCCGGCAGGCGTCGACGGCGGAGCCAGGCCCCTCATGGCCGAGGGGAAGGCACTGATCTCCGCCGGAGTCGCCTTAGTTTCAGGGACTGGTGGGTATGGGGACGGACGCAGCTCCGGCGGAGCCGCGGGGGTGGTACCACCCTGACCCTCGACCGAGTCACGCGACCAGCGAGGGGAGTCCGAAGAGCGGTGTCGTCTCTTAGACTTCTTACCATGCTTCGACTTACCCGAAGACTTGGAACCAGACGAGCGGTGATTGTGGCTGCGGCTCCGCGACCGGTCCTTCGACCTCCTCCTGGACCGGTACCTTGAACGGTGCGGAGCCGAGTGTCGGAGCTCGAGAAGCTTGCGGGACAGCTCCCGCCTAGCCTTCGAGGTCAAGGCCTGGTAGTCGAGGCACGACTCCGCATCGTGGTCGGCCCCCAGGCAGTAAAGGCACCAGCGGTGGTGGTCCTTCACCGACATAAGTCGGTGACAGGAGTCACGGGTTTTAAACCCAGGCATCCTAACGGCACCAGTTTGAGTCGACTAGACAAAAGAGTCCAAAAAGTTTTAGTCAAAAAGTGACTAAAGGGGTAAGCTCTACCCGGATCGGCGCTGTCTGGCGCGGAAAAAAGAAGAACTGACGTCAGTGCGCGAGGGCGGCGTCTAAGTACCCCGACGACGTTATTCCGGCGCACGACGCCGACAATGGACGCGGAGCCGCAGACTACGCCTAGCGACGCGCATGGGGTATTGCTGACGAAAAATCTTTCCGGATCCAGCCTGACGCCTGGGGATATTCTAAGGTGAGGAATCTAACTAACGTGTTTCTTTCAGATATTCAGTATATGGCAAGATTCTTTTTGACTGAGGATTTTCTCCCCATTTCCTCCACGAGTATTTATCGGAACGGTTTCAATTGCATAGATCTCTAAGGTCTTCCAATCCCCTTTGTGGGCCATCTCCATATGTTTTGCCACTGCATTTTTTATCTTTATTTATAGTGGCGCGTGTGTTCTAAGATTCTTTTCTTTCAACTCACACGTGGTGCTGCCTATGTATTTCATTGCACAGGGACACTCAATTACGTACACTACGCATTTGTCTGTGTGAAATGCTGAAAATAATAATGAAATGCTGAAAAGAAAAATTCACCAAAAGTACCTGCGATGAGTGAGGCCCGTTTTTCTGGTTAAACCGGAATTTGTGGAGATATATACACACACACACACACACATACAATGAAGCAGCCTTTACTGTATTCACATCAAATGGGTCTGAGACATCACAAGGAGGCAGACCTTGCTCCTGTATAACTTGCATTCAATTTAACTTGGGGGAGGTATAATGAGTGTTCTTGGATGTTAGTATTTCTCCAGGGGGGGTGGGGGGGGGGGGGGTAGTTGGGAGGACAGCAATGACAATTGAAAATATATATGTACACACACAATGCCCAGTTGCTGTAGGGTGCCAATATACTTTTTCAGTAAAAACAAGGATGGCTACTTTTGCCAATACAGATGAGGACTTCTTGCAAAGGCATATCATTTTAGATGCTATATATTTACCTTTTTTAATTCCCTTGTACTATGAATATGAATGAATAAAGCATTTTTATAGCACACGGCTACTCAAAGAGTGTCACAGCGCTTTTAGGTATGCCGGAGGTAAATAAGTCACAGAGTCAATGCCCATATTCTCCCTTGGGTCAAAATAGGAATATTTGCAGCTCCTATTTTAATTTACTTTCTTCAGGGATCTGTCTGAGATAGTCCGGTAGGGTATTCCAAATATTCACAGCCTTGACGGAGAAGGAAGAGCCACCCCTTTGATGTTTATGGAAACAGAACATTGCAATGAGACCCGGTCAGCTAGAACGTAGCAGTCTCCTACGGCAGTATGTTTTGACAGGTCATTGGGATACTTGTGTCCCCGATTATAGAGGGCTTCGTGTGTTGTGGTCAGTGCTTTATACTCAATCCGCTGATGGACTGGCAATCAATGGAGCTTATTCCACAAACTTGACACAGAGTTAAATTTCGGAATTTTGTATATTAAGCGGACTGCCGTGTTCTGCATGACCTGCAACCTCTGGATCAAATATTATGGAAGACCCTGGCACAGAACATTAGCGTAGTCCGATCTAGATGAAATTTATGCTCTAACCACTGTGATGTGAGCCTTGTGATGAAGTAGATGAAGAAACTTCCTTAACATGCGGAAAATGTTTTTAAAAAAAATTTCACCACTGCTGACACCTGAGCTCCGAATGAGAATGAGAGCTGGAAGTCAAACAGTACCCCCAGGTTTCTGGTCACCATATTTGGAAAGCGGCGGGGGGGGGGGGGGCCTCAGCGGGGGCGGTGGAGGACCATTTTTAGGCCCCTATCCAACCCAGCCAGGGAGGGGATCTCATCCAGACAGTAGGATCTCCGTCTTATCTGGGTTGCACTGTAGTCTATTTGTCTTCAGCCAGTCTTAAAGGGCTACCAGACAGTTGGCAAAGGCTGGCCTTGCCCTCTCAGGCTTCCCATCATAAACGGGGAGGAGTTAGGTATCATCACCATATGAGATGATCTTGATATTGTGGGATTTCACTAAATGTGTCAGTGGAGACATAAATGTTGAAGAGTGTAGGACTAAGCGACAAGCCCTGAGGCACCCCCACTCCAGTTCTTTACTTCCTGAGGCATATGGATTCACCCAGACTACCTGTTAGCTACCTTCAAGAAAGGAGCCTAGCCAGTTCAATGCAGAACCTGTTATACCAAGGTGTTTTAGCATAACATGTGCAGCAGATGTTATGATCCACTGAATCAAATGCTGCTGACAGGTTCAACAGTACCAATGCCACATTGAGGCCTTCGTCCAGATTAAATTTAATGGACTCAGACTTCTAACAGAGTTGACTCTGTACTGTGGCGGGCTCTAAATCCTGATTGATAGGGATGTAATAGGTTATCAGTCAAGAAAGCAGTTAGTTGTCTGTCTACTGATTTCTCCAGCACTTGTGAAGCTGCTGGCAGCAACAAAACTGGTCTGAAGTTTGCTAAACATTCTGGATCTGCACTAGCCTTTTTTAATAAGGGGATTAACCTAGCTATTTTCAGGACATTAGGTACTACGCCAGTATCGAGTGAGTTAGCAACTAACTTCTGATACACTGGAGCAATAGTATACGTTACAGATTTTAGAACAAAGGGTGTTATTGGATCTGTTGGGGACCCAGATCTGCAGTGTAAGGAGGAGGCATTTACCTCCTCTACAGATGGCGCCTGAAAGGCGGCCAGTGATTAAGGTTATAATCGGTTCTCTGGAACTTCTAGCTCCAGCTCAGCGGGTATACTATTCGCCCCAGACAAAATATTCTGAATTTTGAAGATTTTCTCTTCTAAAAAGTCCCTCAGTCGGGAGCATAGGTCTTGGCTGGGGCTCAGTCGAAGGGACGTTTTAGGATCTGAAAAATTGGCTACAATCTTGAAGATCTACTTCCCATCATTCTCAGCCCTCTTAGTGCAGTGTAAGTAAAAGGTGCTGCAGGTTATTTTAAGATTCTTGTGATAGGCATTCAGAGGCAATTTATAGTCAATTTGATCAGATTCCCAATATGCACGGCACCATACTCTTTCCAGTTTTTTGCACGCTGCTCTTTCACACACTAACTCTTTTGTGAAGCAGCGAGCGGACATGGACTTTGTGTCCTTTATTACCGCCGATGCTGGGGCTAAAAGATCTGCCATCTTCCTAAGCCAAGTGCCGATCTCCCAGTCCCCCCAAGTAGTAGAATATGGAGTTTAGACTCCAAAAGGGTATTCTTTAACTCATCCAGGGGAACCCTACTGCAACATCTGTTTCCGGATTGCAACAGTACAGGGTGGGTCTCCTTTACACAGTCAAACAACCACGAGAAAGGCAGGGTCAACTGATCCGACCATGGGACAGGTTGAGGGGACCCTCCTATTATTGTAGCATTCGAAAAGATGCCATCAATGGTATGGCCTACTGTATGGGTTGGCCCTGTATAAGCTTTCACCACGTTAAAAGAAGCTAATTAATCTACTAGACACCTCGTTAGAGGTTCCTCAGCCCTCTCCAAGTGAAGAACAAGTTACTTACTTTCGGTAACGATATATCTAAGAAACATTAGTTAGTGATAGATTCCTTACCTTAGAATTACCCCCAGGCGTCAGACTGGATCAGGAAAGTTCTCGTCAGCAGTATCCCAGCGCGTCGGAAGGTGGCGTCGTGTGGCTCCGCGTCCGTCGTGGGCGTGGTTGTGGCAAAGATTACGTTATGGCAGCTACTTAGACGCCACCCTCGCGCGCTGACATCAGTTCTGTACACAACTTTCTGCGCCAGGAACGCAGAGCCATGCAAGATACTGACCAGTGGTGCATGGAAAATAGGGCCCTGAAAGGGATGACCTTAACCCTAGAAATCAGTTCGGAGAAAGGGGAGGATGGGTGGGGAGGTAATGAATCAATCAATAACTAATGTTTCTTACAGATATATCGTTACCAAAGGTAAGTAACTTGTTCATCTGAAAGAAACACGTTAGTGATAGATACCTTACCTTAAAATAGATACCCCAGCAATACCAACCCCGGTGGTGGGTCTGCGAACCAAGATTACACCAGGAAGACCAAGAGAACAGAACGGCCAAAGAAGCCGTCTCTCCGGACTTGGGTCTCCAGGCAATAGTGCTTAGTAAAAGTGTGCAGCGAGGCCCACGTAGCTGCCTGACAGATGTCTTGTAAGGGGACACCACGTCCCAATGCCGCAGGGGCAGCCATCGCCCTGGTGGAATGGGCGAGCAGCCTCAACAGAGGCTCCTTCTTTGCCAGAGAATAACAGGCTTTAATACACAAAACGACCCATCAGGAGAGTCCGTTTGTGTACGGCCTGACCTTGTTTGGCACCTATGTAGCCAACAAAGAGCTGGTCATCCACCCGGAACTGTTGTGTGTTATTCAGGTAAAATGAGAGAGCACGTTTTGGGTCCAAACGGTAGAGCCTCTCTTCCTCTCTGGAAGGATGTAGAGGCGGAAAGAAGGTGGGCAAAGTGATGGTCTGCCCGATGTGAAAGGCAGGGACAACCTTTGGCAGAAAGGATGGATGTGTTCAGAGCACAAC
The DNA here is from genome assembly GCF_964204655.1 of Triturus cristatus. Lineage (NCBI taxonomy): Eukaryota > Metazoa > Chordata > Amphibia > Caudata > Salamandridae > Triturus > Triturus cristatus. Next base: position 514,761,852 of record NC_140595.1, on the reverse strand, counting down.
CTTGTCCGGATGTACAGACAGAAAAGGAGGTTTGCAAGAAAGAGCCTGGAGCTCACTCACTCTCCTAGCAGAGGTGATAGCAACCAGGAAAGCAGTCTTCAAAGTTACCAGACGAAGAGGACCGTTGTGAAGAGGCTCAAATGTACCGCACATTAAATATGTGAGAAACAGGTTCAAGTCTCACTGTGGCATTAAGAAGGGAATAGGAGGGAAAAGATGAGTAATGCCTTTGAGGAATCTATTTACAACAAGGGACTTGAAAAGAGAGGGCTGATCAGGAAGCCTAAGAAAGGCTGAAATAGCAGAAAGGTAGCCCTTGATAGTGCCCATAGCAAAACCCTGCTGGATCAAAGAAAGAAGGAACAGAAGGACTTCTGTAAGAGGAGCAGAAATGGGATCCAAAGCCTTTGCTGTGCACCATGCTACAAACTTGTTCCACCTGCAGGCATATACCAACTTAGTGGAGGGACGCCTGGCTGCCAGCATGACATCACAGACTTCAGGAGGCAAGTCAAAAGTAATTAACTATCGCCGCTCAATCTCCAAGCAAGGAGGTGGAGACTGGACAGGTTCGGTGGAAGACCATCCCCTGCTGCTGCGACAGAAGATCCTCCCGAAGAGGCAGTCGGATCGGGGGATCAATGGTCATACTGCGTCACTCGGGACAAGAAAATCTTCGAGGCCAGTCCAGAGCCACAAGAATGACTTGGGCCTGGTCGCGCCAGATTTTCTTCAGCACTCTGGGCAGAAGTGGTATAGTCGGAAAGGCATACAACAGACCGCAACTCCATTGGCGATGAAAAGCATCGCCTAGCGAGTGCCGCCTTGGAAATTCCAACAGGCAGAACTGCTGACATTGCGCGTTCTCTTCGGTGGTTAATAGATCTAACCAAGGCTCTTCCCACTTTTGAAAGAGACCTTGCGCCACCTCTGATTGAAGACACCATTCGTGATCCATCATGCACCTGCGGCTGAGTTCGTCCGCCCTGCCGTTCAGTGAACCTGCCAGGTGTTACACCTCCAGGGAAATGCCCTGATGATCCAGCCATGCCCAGAGCACAGGTCCTCCTGACATAGGGTCCACAACCCCACCCTGTTTGTTGCAGTACCACATGGCGGTGGTGTTGTCTGTGAACATCTGCACTACTCTCCCCTTTAGTGCAAGTCGGATCGCCCAAAGCTCCAAAAGGTTGATATGGAGCCTGGATTCCGCCGGAGACCAGAGGCCTCTGATCTCTGCCTCTCCCATGTGGCCACCCCATCCCAGGAGGGACGCATCCATCACCACTGTGTGCTCCGGTTGGAGAAGGGAGAGGGATCTGCCATTGACCCAATGTCGGTTCATGAGCCACCACTGCAATTGTTGTGCAGTGCCCTCTGAGATCTGGACGTAATCGGACAGGTTCCCCTGATGCTGTACCCACTGAAACTTCAGATCCCACTGCAGAGCCCGCATATGCCATCCGGCATGATCGACCAGCAGGATACAGGAGCCCATGAGGCCCAGAAGCCTCAAAGTCATCCTGACCAAAACCCAGGATAGAGGTTAATAGATCGGAATCATAGCCTGAATATCCTGGACTCGTCGTTCGGGAGGATAGACCCGAAAGTACGTCGTATCCAGAACCACTCCGATGAAGAGGAGCTTCTGAGAGGTAATCAGGTGCGACTTCGGCACATTGATGGATAACCCCAGCAAATGCGGAGGTCGGCCGTAGTCTGGAGGTGGGAGACGACTGTCCGGGACGAGCCCGCCTTCAACAGCCAGTCGTCGAGATAGGGGGAAGACTGGAACCCCTGATCTGCGCAGATGAGCTGCGACCACCGCCAACACTCGAGGGGCGCTGGTAAGGCCAATGGGGAACATGGTAAACAAAGTGCTTGTGGCCTACCGTGAACCGCAGGCAACGCCGGTGGGCCGGCAGGATGGATATATGAAAATAAGCATCCTGCAAGTCCAACACTACCAGCCAGTCTTGCGGGTCTAGGGCAGACAAGACCTGAGCAAGCGCGAGCATCTTGAACTGCTTTCCGGAGGAAGCGATTGACGTTCCGGAGGTCTAAGATAGGACGCAGGCCCTTGTCCTTTTTCTAAACCAGAAAGTAGTGGGAGTAACAACCACGACCAACTTCTGGCATCTGAACACGCTCGATGGCCCCCTTGGCCAAGAGGGCCGCAACGTCCTGCTGGAGAACTGCCAAGTGATCCCCTGACATGCGGTGGTACTGAGGTGGCATGGCTGGAGGGGTAGTCTCAAGGGGGAGGGAGTAGCCCCATCAGACTATCTGCAGAACCCACCTGTCCGAAGTGATGGTGCGGCAGTGGGGGAGGTGATAACGAAAGCTGCCGCCCACTGGCATCTGGTGGGCCTGAAACACCAGACTAGGAAGGTTTTGAGGCAGCGGTGGCAGATGACTGACCCGCCCGCTGGCCCCATTACCCACCTCGGCAGGCACCCCGACCCCGGCTGTGCCGAGACTGCGGCTGCGCAGGCCGGCTGCTCTGAAATGAACGCGTTTGGGCGCCTCAACCCTGACCTCGAAAGGAGCGAAAAGCAGACCCCAAGGGAGCGCGCGTGGTGGCAAGACCTAAGGACTGGGCCATAGCCTGGGAGTACTTAAAGCGTTCCAAAGTGCTATCCGCCTTGTCCCCAAAGAGGTGTGTGCCATCAAAGGGCATGTCTAACAGAGTGTTCTGGACATCCCCCGAGAAGCCAGCAGTTCTGAGCAAAGCGTAATGGCGTAGCGCCACCGTTGTGCAAATTGCCCTGCCGAGGGAGTCGGCTGTGTCACGACCACAACCGATACTGAATTTCGCAGCATCTCTCCCTTCGGCAATGGCTTAGGAGAGCACACCCGAGCCTCCACTGGACACTGAGTGGGAATAGCGGCCCAACAGGCACGCAGTATTCACCGCCACCAACCCGGAACAGGCAGAGGAGAAAATCTTTTTCCCCAGACTGCTCCAGTTTTTTAGATTCCTTCTGGAGGTGCAGAAGGGAACACGCTCGGAGAGGCAGAGGCCTGGACAACCAGACTCTTAGGTGTTGCGTGAGAAAACTGGGGTCGCCCGGGGCAGGGCGATGACTTTGTACCACACTCTTATCCACAGGAGCCCCTGTGTTAGGCTTGGTCCAGGTGCTTAACAGAATGTCTGTAAGCACGTCATTAAAGGGCAGTAGCGGCTCCGCAGAGGTCGTCGCTGGCTAGAGCACCTCAGTCAGGAGATGGGTCCTGATAGGCACAGATGGCAGCTCGAGGTTAAGAGCCTCAGCCACCCTACGCAATACCACAGAAAGTCCCAACCTCTTCCGTAGCTAGGGAAGCAGGGAACAGTGTACCAGGGTGCGGAGAGAAATCCAGATCACCTGGACCTTCCATATCACCCTCCCACTCCGGTTCATCCTCGCATTGAGCAGCGAGAGGGTCCTCGGACCCCTCCCTGTACTTCCCTTCGTCCATCGGCCGTTTAAGAGGTCGGTAATGACGAGGGTGCCCAGGGAAAGGGAATAAACCCACCACCTGGAATTGGAGGATAATAGACCAATCCAGGGTCGACGAAGTCAGGCCCCATATGCAACGGCGTTGTATCCGGCGTCGACCCTGATGCCGGAGGCGGCGGCGGCGGCCCTGGCGCCGGAGGCAGCCACAGGGTATCTTGCCAGCATAGCCAGGGCCAAAGACGGCGGCACGGGGGTAGAACCACCCCACGGGAACACAGGGCCCGAAGGCGCTCAGGAGGGATCTGACGTGGGAGACAAACAGCGCATGGTCGACAGGAATAACTATTTCTTCCGAAGTCGCATGCCGGCCCGGGAAAGGCAGGTAGGCCGCAGGCAACAACGGAGGCTCCACCCGGAGTGACCACCCGCTCCCTCCACCGCGTCCCGCGACCGGTGAGGGGTGGACGAAGAGCGACGTCGCTTCTTCGAGTTCTTATGGCGCCTTGACTTACCTGTCCCAGATTCCAACGAATGATGTCGGCCCCGCGACCTGTCCCTCGACCTCCCATGGGAGCAGGACCTTGAGCGGCGCGGCGCAGCGCCAATTGCCGGGCCTCCAACAACTTTCGGGAACGCTCCAACAAAGCCTTTGGTGCCATGGCCCGACAATCTGGGCACGCCTCGGGGTCATGGGCATGTCCCAAGCAGAAGAGACACAAGTCATGCGGGTCCACCACCGACATGGTCCGACGGCAGTCCCTACAGGACTTAAACCCGGGCATCCCTACTGCACCAGGAGTCAAGCATGTGACAAAACAAGAGAAACAAGTCTCAAAAACCAAGTTAAAGAATTAACTAGGAGTACCGCTCTCTCTCGGACCTGCGCTTGCTGGCGCGGAAAAGGAAAGAACGGACGTCAGGGCGCGTGGGCGCGTCTAAGTAGCCTCTGACTACGTCATCTCGGCGACTACGACGCCAGCGACATACGCGGAGCCGCACAACGACGCCTACTGACGCGCAAGGGTACTGCTGACGAAAACTTTCCGGATACAGTCAGACACCTGGGGATATTCTAAGGTAAGGAATCTATCACGAACATGTCTTTCAGATAGTCACCGCAGGACTTGAAGCCGGGCATCCCTATTGGACCAGGAGTCCATTGACTCGAAAAATAGAGACAAAAGGCCTCGAAAAAACTCAGTCAAAAAGTGACTGAGGGAACTTCTCTATCGGGAACTGTGCTTGCTGGCGCGGAAAAAGAAAGAACTGACGTCAGCGCGCGAGGGCAGTGTCCAAGTAGCTGCCGCAACGTCATCTCGGCGACCACGACAACAACAACAGACGCGGAGGAGCGCGACGCCACCTTCCGACGTACAGGGGTACTGCTGACGAAAACTTTCTGGATCCAGTCTGACGCCTGGGGGTAATTCTAAGGTAAGGAATCTATCACTAACGTGTTTCTTTCAGATTATTAAAATCAACAAGCACGGTGAAGTTGGCATATGAAATGCAGTTAGGGGCTACAGCTTGTTCAAGGGATAAGACGAGTCTCCTGCATAGTCGGGGGAGGGGGGGGCGATAGACTAATATCCATGACAGTGTTGATCGTCAGTGGGGAAGCTAAATCCCAGGGTTTCTGCACCTGTAATCCCCTCCGGTTAAAAACGTACATGCTTTTAACAATAATCGACATATGGAGTAGCCGCTAACAGAGGCGAACATACTGTATTATGTCCATCTCCGATAGCTCATTTCAAGATACTAAAGATCCTTTAAAATCTAAAACATTCAATTGACCTCCTCCACCCCCATGGAAACCTTTTAAGACTACCCATGGAAGTTTCTAAGTGTGATATATCATACAGAAGGATAACATGATGAGAACATACCCCACCAACGCTGTTTTCTCTTCCACTCATGCTCTGTAAGACAGCTTTGTCCAGACCTAATTTTAGACTTGCTCTGTCAAACATCTCTCTCTCATACGAGTTTCGGGTGATTAATCTGTAAACCTTTACAGCTTTATTTTGACCAATCCGGTGACAACGAGCCTGAGCCTAGGAGAGTGGATAAAAAAAAAAAGTTATTATGACCTATATAGTAGAATTAATGCATAGCTTTTCATCAAAGTAAATATTTACAAAGTATATAAGCATGCAGACAATAAGCAATTAAAACTGGAGGAGACCTATTGACCCCCAGCGAGAAGTTACACAATTTTCAAATAACTTTGTTGTCTCCAACTCTGTAAAGGAAGAAATGCTGGCATATAGGGAAACAATGATCTCATAAAACTACAAGATCGGAGTTACACTCAAAAAAAGAAATCAAAAATTCTTAGTAGCTGTGAATTTCCGATTCTGAACCTCAATTTCTTTTATATCCCACTTGACGGGAAATCTGAACCAATGGTGGGAAAGGAGCAATCAATTTTCAACAATAGGGGAGGAAAAGTGTGGCAAGTATGATTCTGCGGTTTCATGCAGATGAGCACCCTGAAGAATACCCACAGATGCTGCTAATTCTTGGGGAAAAGAGAAGAAATCTGCCAAAATTAGAGGCAATCTATGCAATCAGCATAAGCATGAATGTGACAGGCTGCTTGATGAGAGAATAGGAATCAAATGCCTAAGAGCAAAAAAATGCAGCAAGAGGAGCTGCAAAGGAGGCGGCATCAGTCAGGTTGAACAGAAAGACAGTGAAGCTCCCATGTAGTAGGTTGTTTATGCGCATAGTCTATGGCAGAGACCTGGGTGCAGGAACTGAAAAATGGGAATTATGGGAATTATGAGCCTAGGTGTTCTCGTATGGATGAGAAATACAGAATAAAGGCACCATGTGCATCCCACAACAGGGTAATAGCAGGAGACTTGGGGGTGAAGTTGGGGATATTTTAATTGACAAGATTAACTTGCAGACCAACTGGGGGTTAGAAAACACCTCAAGGAGAAGGGGCGTAGGAGTGGCTACAGCTCGAAGATTCCCTCCCAAATAAAGTGGCCAGCATTATTGATCCAGAGTGTGAGTAGGCTCAGGTAGCTGTGTCTAAACAATGAAGGAAGGGGGAAGAATGAAGGTTCCCTTCTAGCCCATGCTGGCAGTAGGAACCTGTGTGCTCTAGGCCATGTCAAACGGATAGAACACTAAGAACTACTGGCATTAATGAAGACTAAACCGCTCTGGCCCTGCCTATTTGCTGCAGTTTGAGTGCATTACAGATATTTAAGGACGAGCAAATTACAGAACTCGGGAAGGGATTAACAAAAAGGAAATGCAACAATGGGTGGCAAAGTGTCCAGTAAGTGGAAAGGGCCAAGCCAGCTGACCATTAAGAGTGAAGCCAACCCTATACAAATTGACAAATGGACAGGGACACCACTGTGAACAAGCAACCCACAGTGAGGTCTTGGTTTAGTTAAAGAGCACAATTCACGGTGTGACTAATCAAAATGACTTGTCAATGCACAGCGTATTTTGAAGAGCTGGAGCGAGATGCTGGTTTGCTTCTCCAAAACCTTTGACTGCCACGAGAGTTGGTGTACACACTATTACTTAGAGTGCCCTATAAGTGGGAAACAAAAGCTACACTTTTATGAAAGCAATAATATGCACATCATTCACAAAGCATTATATATATATATATATATATATATATATATTCACTGAAAAAACCATAGGTTTCAGGGGTGTTATAGTTAGCTGGACTTTTTACTTGTACAAAACCATTGAAATTCCCCCGTTATAGTTAGTTCAGCTAACTATAACTCGCGCGCCCGCAATGCACTGCTGATGACGTCACATATTACATCACTCATGACATGGTCAGTGACATCACTCATGACATCACTGATGACATCTCAAATGACATCACTGATGACATCACTGATGACATCACTGATGACATCATCCAGTGAATGTGTGTTTTTCTGAAAATTAAATATGTTTTATATATGTATATCTCAAGGTCGATGGAAGAATAAATGGGTATATAAGTGTCTAAATGGATCATTTGTTTTTGAAAAATTGATTGTGTAACTGACTGATTAAGTGTATCATAGTGAATACATGGCTTAGTGAGTAATGTTTAAATATGTAAATATCTGTATCAGTCTCTCACTTTGTGTATAAGTGGCTGCATGGGTTGGTGAGTAGCTACATGGGTGTCTATATAGGTTATTAGTTGTTTTTTTGAGTATCAGTCTGAGTGTCTGCATGGTTCGGTGGGGGGTATTACGTAGTGCATAGGTGCATGAATGAGTGACTCACTGTTTGTATCGGTTGAACACAGCATGTGTGCAGGACTGTATGGGTGGATGAGTGTGTGTATGGGTGTGTTAGTGAGTGAATGACTGTCTCAATAGTGTCTTTATGAGTAACTACATATGTTTTAAACTAGTATATGTGACTATTGGTGTATATATGTGAGTATATGTGAGAGTGAGAGATTGAAAGAGTTCCTGTATGAATAAGTATGTATTTCTATAAGTGATTGTTTAAAAGACTAAGTATGTGTAAGTTTCCGTAGAAGTAAGTATGGTGGTGTGTGAATAACTGTATATGCAAGTAAATGTATGTTTGATTCTTTATTAGCATGAGTGACTATGTGTGTGAGTAACTCTATGGATGAGTGGCATTGTGTAACAGGATGTATAGGTGTATGAGTACATATGATGAGTGAGTACATGTATGAGTGACTGTATAGGACTGTTGGTGAATGAGTGGATGTGTATGTGGATCTTAGAATTACTGAAGAGGTTGTTGTAACTGGTATTGGTATGTCCATTGTTTTGAAAATTTTAGTCTCTATTTTTGAATGTGTGTATCAAAGGTTATATTAGGGTGAGAGGAGGTCTGCCACTCTATCACAAGGATGATGTCATCAGTGATGTCATCAGTGATGTCATTTGAGATGTCATCAGTGATGTCATGAGTGATGTCACTGACCATGTCATGAGTGATGTAATATGTGACGTCATCAGCAGTGCATTGCGGGCGCGCGAGTTATAGTTAGCTGAACTAACTATAACGGGGGAATTTCAATGGTTTTGTACAAGTAAAAAGTCCAGCTAACTATAACACCCCTGAAACCTATGGTTTTTTCAGTGAATTTCTGAGGTTTTTTAAATGCTAATTCCTAACTATAACGTGCCTGAAACCTATGGTTTTTTCTGTGAATTTCAAAGGTTTTTTAAATGCTAATTTCTAACTATGCCTACAGAGATAGGACATGTGAAGAAAGAAGAAAAAATGCACAGAAAGAAACAAAAGAAGTGAAGAAAGAAGCAACAGAAGTCCTCAAATACGAAGATAAGTGCAGGAAGAAGGATAACGTGCAGAAAGAACAAAAAGAAGAGCAGAAAGAAGCCTTGTTGCAAAATCATCCTGTACCCTCAACTTTTTCAGACGGATACTGGTGGTAACTGAGTCTGACTAACCAGTCCTAGAGCCAGTGCTATGTTAAAAGACACTTAGAATACAGTGAAAACACCTACATACACTAGGGAACATTATGCGTTGGGGTCCCCCTGTGATTAGCATGACCTCCTCTGTAAGCCCCTAGTATATAATAGGGCATGGGGATTAAAACTACCTCTTAAAACAGGCCACAGGGCGTTTTTGCACACGTTAACTCAGGCCCCGCCCCCTCCATTCACCACTGTGTAAACACGCCCTGTGTCCATTTTTAGTTGGGAGATTAAGTTCATTTGAATCCTGAGGGTCCCTAGGGTCCAACTAGCCCACTAGGTACCTCCAGTAAGTGCCACAGAGCTGCGTTGCAGAGAGGTGTAAAAAGAGGCACGGCCTAGACCACCTCTCTGCAATGCAGCTCAGTGGCGCTTACTGGAAGCACTTGGTGGGCTAGTTAGCCCCCAGGGGCCCTCAGTATTGAATGGAAATTATATCCCCAATTTAAAACGTGCCATAGTGCGTGTTTGCACACGTCACCTCAGGCCCCGTCCCCTCCCTTCACCACTGTGTAAACGCGCCCTGTGGCTGTTCTAAGTTGAGAGATTAAGTCCCCTTGAATCCTAAGGGTCCCTAGGGTCAAACTAGACCACTAGGTACCTCCAGTAAGCGCCACAGAGCTGCGTTGCAGAGAGGTGTAAAAAGGGGCTTGGCCTCAGAACACCCGGCTGCAGCGCAGCTCCCTGGCGCATACTGGAGATGCCTGTTGGGGGCGCGTTTGCAGAGTGCTGCACGGAGGGGGCATGGCCTCCGGCACGATGCCAGTCTTTTATTTATTTTAGTTTTTTAAGAAGGGGGGCTGTTTGGTTCCCCTTCTTATTCTAATTTATTGGCCCTGATGACCCCATCCCCCAGGGCCAGTCTCCTAATTATATTTTTTTGACCCCAATCCCCAGGGCCGGCCACTGTTTTTTATTATTTTAAAAAAATATATATTCATAGACACACCTAGGACATGCTGGACAAACCGTACGTACCTATCACCATGACGATTTGCGTGATATTCATTAAAAGGCGACTATGCATGCAATGAATCCACGTGGAATGTATTTACACCACTAGTGAAGCTCTGACATGTCTGATGCCCTACCGTGCCTAATCCTGGTAGACACCCTTGTCGTTTATTTATACAAACATGGGTAGCTATTGACGGGCACATTTAATACACATGCACACCAAGCCATTCAAAGGGGATTCGACAAAAATTCGACCAAAACCATGCAAGAAACCCCCCTCACGGTTAATAAAACACACATCCACTGCCGGATGTGTAATACTTTTTATTTTACTCTCTGGAAAGGGGACGAACATCACTTGAGAGTCACAGCGTGCTCCTGACAGAGCCCAATGCTGTGTTACACCCACCATTGCCTGCCGAGTGCCACACACCTCTGTGTTGTATTCCACTAGCTAGTGCATATGCTATGACACTCTCTAGCCCATGTGCACTGTAACACCACCCCGTGAATATGTCATGCCACACTTGTCTTCGCACGGGTTATATTGCCCCATCTAACGTGCCTTTCTCGATGCCTATGTTATAACGCACAGTGCTATGCCATACATATTACAATCTGGAATCCATATCTTTGTCACAGTGCATATGCAACGTTACACTCCCCAGCACATATTTTATATTACAACTTTAGAGACTAGTTAGGTTACACAACACTGCCCTGTGCATATTACACTCCAAGGCGCATATCGCATAGCATGCGCTAGTGCCTGTGCTATCTCGCGCTCTCCAAGGAATCTGTCATTGCGCACAATGTATTGCATATTATATTTCACGCCCGGTTCATCTTATATCACACTTTTTGGTGCATAGTTTATACCATACACTATATCTAGTTTTCATTTTCAATCGTGCTCTCAGGACTATGTTCTATATAACACTGTGTTCACCTACCCTTTTCACGGGCATTACATTTTGCGATAGGGGGTGGAGGGTCAGGGGGTGTTTCTGCCAAGTGAGCCCGGAGTCACAGTCACAAACGTCCTCTTCTTCCTGAATAAAAGTGAGATTATGCTGCATACTTGTTCATATTTTAAGTAGTTCGCACAGACACAATGTTTTAAAAACAATAAAGTTCCTAATACCCGCCTTCTCTGAACAGTTAGCTTGCTGCCCCATCCCCTTCCTCCCTATCCTCTGTTGTGTGAATCCATGGACTAGCCTCCTCCCTCCTGCCATGCATGGTCTGATGTGCTGCCACTGCCCTCAATTTAGTATGATGTACCAGTCCACTCCTCCTGCCCTCCATTGCCCAATTCTATGCCTCATCATTGACCTCCTGCTTAAACTCTGTGCTTAGCTTGCTGCCCCTATTCTCCTTCCCCCTGCCCTCCGATGTCTTTGTGCATGCCCCTGCTCCACCCTTTTTGCCCACCATGTCCCATGGACCTGCCACTCCTATCTACTCTGAGTGTTCTGTTGAGCTGCCACTCCCCTCCCTCCTGCCTAGCATTGTCAGATGACTGTAACCTGTCCCTGCCACCTCCACCCTGCCTGTCCACATGCCATGCCCCTATCCTCTTCCTCCTGTCCTACATGGTCCATTGTACTGCCACACCCTTCTGCCCTCCCTGGTCTGTTGTGCTGCAACTGCTCCTCCTGCCTGCCCCGTGTGGTCTGTTGAGGTCCCTTCCCCTGAACTTTCTTGTCTGTGCACAGGTCCTGACCCTCCCTTCTATCCTCCATCGTCCTTTGTGCATGCCCCTCCACCCTCCTTCTTGCCCATCATAGCCATTGTGCTGCCACTAACCCTCCCACTTGCCATGCATGGTCTTCTGTGCTGCCATGGCCCCTCCCACCTTCCCTGTGTGGTCAGTTAGCTGCCCCTGACCCCCTCCCACCTTCCCTCCATGGTCTGTGTGTATGCCATCACAGTCTCACTGTTGCTCTTCATGGTGTGTCTTGCTTCTAGTGCCCATCCTGCCTGACCTCCATGGCTATCTTGCTGCTCCTGCCCTGCCCCCTTGCCCCCAGCCCTACTCCCTCCCTCCTGGCTTGTCTGTTCCATTGTAATGCCCCTGATCCGTCCCTCCTGCCCTTTATGGTCTGTTATGCTGCAGCTTTCTCTCCTGTCTGTCCATTATGGTCAGCTAGCTACCATTGCCTCTTGCCCCTCTGTTCTCTGTTGTCCATGTGCATGGTCCTGTCCCCTCCCTCTTGCTTTCTATGGATTGTTGTGCTGCACTCCTGTTCTGCATGCCCTGTGTGGTGTATTGTGCTGCTGCAAACCCTGATGCCTGCCCTGCAGGGTCAGTTTGGTGCACCTCTCCATGTCCCTCCTGTCCTCTGTTATCCAAGTCCATGTCCCTATCCCATTTCCTTCCATGATCCAATGTACCATACTTGCGAACATTTTGAACTTGGTAAGAGGGAGATTTTGAAAAAAAACTGGGGTATTGATTTTCCCCTTTGAGTTACATTGAAAAAGAGGATATTGTAGACAGGAGACAGATCAAATAAAGCCCATTTGAGCTTAAAAACATTGGACGTTTCCTGGCTGAATCGGGTCTGTTGGCATGTATGGTTGTACTACCATTGCCTCTTCCTTCTGCCCACAATGGTCCATTACATTGCCACAGCCTTGAAGGAGGGTAGATTTTGTATCACAGGGGGCCCCTGGCCCGTTCTGTCCACACCTGAAGTATGAGACCCTTGTCCTTGCCCTGCCAGCTGCATTTGTAGGCCGTATTAAATTGACCAGCGGGTCCTGTGTTGCTATATAATTATCCTGAGACATCCTTACCACTCAGCCAGCATAAAACCCCTGTGTAGGCCCTTCTGTTCAATATGTAGGCCTCTTTGTTAAATTGACCATAGCTCTGCAATTTTAGTCTATTGCAGTCTGAAGGCAGGTCTGCGAGGCCTTCTGATCCAAACTAGTAGCCCCCACCCTACCCGAGTGCTCCGTGCTCGGTATCAAAGTTCAACATCCCCCTGAAGCTGTCGACATACAGTAGGCTGCATCCTGGACTGGTACTTGCTTCCTGGGCAGGTTTCCCGCTTTTAAGGAAGTGGCAACCGCAGAGCGTCAAGTTAGGAGAACTGAGGAGATTTTATACATGAATATATTGAATTCCCGTACAATACCCATTATTTTCTGCTTGCTCTATGGAACTTACGATAAGCGATTGGCCTGAGAGACTGACCTTTTCACCCAGTCCATTGTCAGCATTAAGTGGGTAAATGACGAAATGTCTGGTAAAATCTGCAGACGAAGCTTTTGGGTAGCATACGTAGGTAGATGTAGCGTGCAAAGGAGCCCACAAAATGATATAAAAAGGGAGCACCCACAGATATCGACGGACTACCTCGCCGTCTGTATGTAGGTTAACAGGCTGTGCAGGTTTTCCCCAAGAGCTGGGAGCTCTTGTCTTCCTTTGCTTAAAATGTCTTGCTCTGCTTTGCTTGAAGTATCTTATTTTATTTTACCTATATGAAATGTCATGTTATGTTTAACCATTGTTCTCTTTACTTTTGCATTTAAAAGATTTTGTATTGTAATTGCAGGAATGCTTGCTCTAAGAGTAAACGTGAGTGTTCCTAGGTAACATTTTCCTTGGTGTAACTTGTTTCTCATGATGCATTTATAGATGTGTTTTCTCTCTCTCTCTGTCAGTACATTAATTGAGATACAGAGAATATTATGACAGCTGTATGATTATCTGGATTCTGTATTTTGTACTTTATGTCTCTATTCTGCGGTTTCTTTGAAGTTGCATCTTCTCATTAAACTGCCATTGTATTCTGCCTCCAATTCCATGTCTCATATGTCTGTTTTCTTCATTTTTGGAGCAAGCGTTCCTAGGCACCCCGGCTCAAATTAAGGTGCCCCTTTTGTCCCTGACTCACTCTCCTGCTCAGTTCTGTGGTGGCTCCCGGGGATCTGGGGACCGCCCCTAGCTTCCTTGACCCGTAATAGATCTTCCCTCCAACAGCCTCTCTTGCAAGTCCTGTATTGTTGGTTTGTTGCCCCTGCCCCCCTTTCCACTGCCCTCCATAGTCTGTTGTGCTTCCACGGCCCTTCCTGCCTGCTCAGTGTGGTTAAATTGTTGCCTTTGCACCCTCCTACCTGCCTTCAATTTTCAGAGTCCGTGCCCCTGGCCTCTGCCTCTCAACAGTATCCTAATGAACAACTAGATTGCTAACATGCTATATTTATTACAAAAGTGTGGAACGCCTGACATCATCTTGATGTAATCAAAACTGTAATACCTAGAGCATTTCCTTTAGAAATTACATATATGAGAGGGTCTTATTGGCATCAAAATTATGGTTAGTGCTCTAAAAGACTAAAATAAGGACATATTTTCTGAGTTTTCAAATAGCGACAAAGCACTTTTAAATGATTTGTTATCTTTATGTTTTTTATCCAGTTGACCACTTGATTAAATGTTGCACTTAGGGGAGAGGATGTGGTGTTACTTCCAGAACTGCAGACTTTGCAACTGGGGAACCAGGTTGCAGTTTCTGCTTCAGCTCGACATTCTGTGATTCTGGTCAAATCACTTAGTCTCCCCATGTCTACAACCAAAATGAATTTGTTCTTGTGTGATGTAACCAATGCTCATGTAAAGCACTCCAATACCTGACAAGTCTGCACTATATAACACTGCAAAAACACAAAATAATAAGTGTTTTGCACACTTCTGTCATTGGGCTATATTTGGGCTACATCTGGGTGATTTTGGGCTACATTTGGGCTCTTTTGTCTCCGGTGGCCATCTTGGGAGATTTATTTGTTATGAAGTTTCCTAATTTCCTCATGTACTGCAGTCTCCTCAGTAGGAAATGCTTTCAGTTTTTTACTTTGATTCCATCATGAAGGTATTCAGATATGTCACACATTTGCCATAAATTCTGAATGTTAGCACTCAAGTTGCTCATTAGATCACTGTAGTAAAACTACTGCACCATGGAAGTCTGCTCCTGGTATTAAAAGTGCATGTTTCAGTCTGCATGTCAGAATTTTTTAATGAAATAGAAGAGGATTTGAGCAGTCACTCAAAATGTGCCCTCATTTTCTTTCTTCAGCATTAATCATAATTTCTATGGCAAAATGAACCTCCTCATTGTGTTCCTTTTTAAATTAAATGTTTTAAGTGTTACCAGTTTATTCCAATCAAGATGGCTTCAGGTGTGCCATACTTTTGTCATAATGAAGACAGTAAGCGCTCTAGTTGTTTTTAAGAACATTCTGGGACATTCTGTCATTGGGCTATACTTGGGCTACATCTGGGTGATATTTGGGCTACATTTGGGCTCTTTTGTCTCTGGTGGCCATCTTGGGAGACTTATTTGTTATGAAGTTTCCTAATTTCCTCATTTACTGCAGTCTCCTCAGTAGGAAATACTTTCAGTTTTTTACTTTGATTCCATCAAGAAGGCATTCAGATGTGTCACACATTTGCCATAAATTCAGAATGTTAGCACTCTTTTTGCTCATTAGATCACTGTAGTAAAGCTACTGCTCACCAGGGAAAACTGCTGCTGGTATTGAAAGTGCATGTTTCAGTCTGCATGTCAGAATTTTTTAATGAAATAGAAGAGGATTTGAGAAGTCACTCAAAATGTGCCCTAATTTTTCTTTCTGCAGCACTAATCATACTTTTTATGGAAAAATGAACCCCCTCATTTTGTTCCTTTTTAAATTAAATGTTTTAAGAGTTACCACTTTAATCCAAGCAAGATGGCTTCAGGTGTGCCATACGTTTATCATAAGTAGGACTGTTAGCGCTCTAGTAGTTCTTTGGAACACTCTGGGAAGCTGCAGTAGAACACAAAGGAATCAACTGACAGTCTCTGCCCTTGTTGGATGTACATGTTTTACTGAGAATGTCAGACTTCATTCTCACATGACTGAGAAAGATAATGTGAATTTACAGAAAATAAGCTCTCAGTTTAGCCTATAGATCACCTTCCAAACCTCTGTGGTAAAAGCATGAGAAAATATTTTTCTCTCAATCATGATATCCCAGCAGAATGCTTTTTCACATGGTGAAATCACCTTAGAACATACCACAATTCCTAAAATGAGTATGGTACCATCAAAAAATGATTTATAATGTAACTAAAGTCTTAAAACCTTCTATTAACTGCAATGCTTTTTAATGAGGTGCTATCATGTATATTGGTCCCAAGATGGCTGCCAACACTTCTTGGATGAAGTGCTGACAGCCAATCAGATCTCAGGATGAGATGTGTGGTTAGGCTCCGCCCACATATATATATGCTTTTAAATGCTATTTTCTCAGGAAATACTGAACAGATTTACACCAGACCTGCAAAAGGCACTTCCTTGACCTTATGGCTACCTCTCTGCCAAATTTCAAGTAATTCTGTTCAGCCGTTCGGGCTGTAGCTCGTTCTAAAGGTCCTATGGAAAAATGCATGGGAAAAACGTGTTTTGGGACCCCCCTTTTATCTCAGCCCCCGCTTGACGTATCCCCCCGAGACTTTCAGGGTAGGAGCGGAGCGTAGCGCCCCACCTATTTTGAGAAATTCGCGAGGATTCATCGACCGGCGCCAAAGTTATTCAAAATAGAATGTTGCGGATTTCCTATGGAAAAGGGGTCCTAACTATAACTACCTACTGGCGACCGCCAGTAGGTAATATATATATATATATATATATATATATATTCACTGAAAAAAACGTAGGTTTCAGGCACGTTATAGTTAGGAATTAGCATTTAAAAAACCTTAGAAATTCACTGAAAAAACCATAGGTTTCAGGGGCGTTTTAGTTAGCTGGACTTTTCACTCGTACAAAACCATTGAAATTCCCCCGTTATAGTTAGTTCAGCTAACTATAACTCGCGCGCCTGCAATGCACTGCTGATGACGTCACATATTACATCACTCATGACATGGTCAGTGACATCACTGATGACATCATCCAGTGAATGTGTGTTTTTCTGAAAATTACATATGTTTTATATATAGTGTTCTTCAAAGGCTCCCCGTTGTGTCCCTCTGGTTCTTTTTCTCTCGCGGGAGATGAATCTTTGGTGGATGTGTTGCGCGCAATGCCCTAGGCGCGCTAGAGGGACCCGTCTCATCTGTGGCCAGAGCGAGAAGGGCACCAGCTTTTTAGCTTTTTGGACTCCAAGGTATTGGAAAAGCCCTGGCACCCGCATCAAGGAACGGAGCAAAACTGCGCTGTGAAACAGTTCGTGATTTCACGGAGAGGCTTGTACATTGCTGCAGAGCCTCCGAAACTGCCTGGACCTATACATTGCGGTGAGACGTCTAAGGGGGCCCGGGAGATGACTTTGTGCAGCAAGGACACTGGCGATTTTAATCTGCACCCACACACGCTTGTTCATACATCACCAGCACTCACTTTGGGTTACAAGGGGTCAACAGGCCAAAGCACGTACCTGCAAGCTGAAATGGTGCATTCTGGGAGTCGTGGTCCACCAGAGGGACTACGAAGAAGTGTTACTGCGATTGGTTGACTCTGCTGGGCTCCCACCAATGGGAGTTAAATGGACAATTTGAAAGGCAACAGGGAGCAGTCTCAGGTGTTTGGCATTTGATAAAGGGACTCAACCCGAAACGCTTCATGCCTTCCATGCAGCAATAAAGTGTTCTTCAAAGGCTCCCCGTTGTGTCCCTCTGGTTCTTTTTCTCTCGCGGGAGAGAAATCGTTGGTGGATGTTTTATATATGTATATCTCAAGGTCGATGGAAGAATAAATGGGTATATAAGTGTCTAAATGGATGATTTGTTTTTGAAAAATTGATTGTATAACTGACTGATTAAGTGTATCTTAGTGAGTAATGTTTAAATATGTAAATATCTGTATCAGTCTCTCACTTTGTGTATAAGTGGCTGCATGGGTTAGTGAGTAGCTACATGAGTGCCTATATAGGTTATAAGTTAGTTTTTTGAGTATCAGTATGAGTGTCTGTATGGTTCGGTGGGGGGTATTACGTAGTGCATAGGTGCATGAATGAGTGACTCACTGTTTGTATGGGTTGAAGACAGCATGTGTGCAGGACTGTATGGGTGGATGAGTGTGTGCATGGGTGTGTTAGCGAGTGAATGACTGTCTCAATAGTGTCTTTATGAGTAACTACATATGTTTTAAACTAGTATATGTGACTATTGGTGTATATAAGTGAGTATGAGTGAGAGATTGAAAGAGTTCCTGTATGAAGAAGTATGTGTTTCTATAAGTGATTGTTTCTATAAGTGATTGTTTAAAAGACTAAGTATGTGTAAGTTTCTGTAGAAGTAAGTGTGGTGGTGTGTGTATAACTGTATATGCAAGTAAATGGATGTTTGATTCTTTATTAGCATGAGTGACTGTGTGTGTGAGTAACTATGGATGAGTGGCGTTGTGTAACAGGGTGTATAGGTGTATGAGTACATATGATGAGTGAGTACATGTATGAGTGACTGTATAGGACAGTTGGTGAATGAGTGGATGTGTGTGTGGATCTTAGAATTACTGAATAGGTTGTTGTAAATGATATTGGTATGTCCATTGTTTTGAAAATTTTAGTTTCTATTTTTGAATGTGTATCAAAGGTTATATTAGGGGGAGAGGAGGTCTGCCACTCTATCACAAGGATGATGTGATCAGTGATGTCATTTGAGATGTCATCAGTGATGTCATGAGTGATGTCACTGACCATGTCATGAGTGATGTAATATGTGACGTCATCAGCAGTGCATTGCGGGCGCGCGAGTTATAGTTAGCTGAACTAACTATAACGGGGGAATTTCAATGGTTTTGTAAGAGTGAAAAGTCCAGCTAACTAGAACGCCTCTGAAACCTATGGTTTTTTCAGTGAATTTCTAAGGTTTTTTAAATGCTAATTCCTAACTATACCGTGCCTGAAACCTATGGTTTTTTCAGTGAATTTCAAAGGTTTTTTAAATGCTAATTTCTAACTATGCCTACAGAGATAGGACATGTGAAGAAAGAAGAAAAAACGCACAGAAAGAAAAAAAAAATGCAGAAAGAAGCAACAGAAGTCCTCAAAGACGAAGAAAAGTGCAGGAAGAAGGATAACGTGCAGAAAGAACAAATGAAGAGCAGAAAGAAGCCTTGTTGCAAAATCATCCTGTACCCTCAACTTTTTCAGACGGATACTGGTGGTAACGGAGTCTGACTAGCCAGTGCTATGTTAAAAGACACTCAGAATACAGTGAAAACACCTACATACACTAGGGAACACTATGCGTTGGGGTCCCCCTGTGATCAGCATGACCTCCTCTGTAAGCCCCTAGTATATAATAGGGCAGGGGATTAAAACTACCTCTTAAAACGCGCCACAGGGCGTGTTTGAACACGTCAATTCAGGCCCCATCCCCTCACTTCCCCACTGTGTAAACACGCCCTGTGGCCGTTTTAAGTTGGGAGATTAAGTCCCCTTGAATCCTGAGGGTCCCTAGGGTCGAACTAGACCACTAGGTACCGCCAGTAAGCGCCACAGAGCTGCGTTGCAGAGAGATGTAAAAAGGGGCACGGCCTAGACCACCTCTCTGCAATGCAGCGCAGTGGCGGTTACTGGAAGCACCTGGTGGGCTAGTTGGCCCCCAGGGTCCCTCAGGATTGAAGGGGAATTATTTCCCCAACTTAAAACACGCCACAGGGCTTGTTTGCACAAGTTAACTCAGGCCCCGTCCCCGTCCCCTCCCTTCACCACTGTGTAAACACGCCCTGTGGCCGTTTTTTAAGTTGGGAGAATAAGTCCCCTTGAATGCTCAGGATCCCTAGGGGCAAAATAGCCCACTAGGTACATCCAGTAAGCGCCATTGCAGAGAGGTGTAAAAAGGGGCACGGCCTGCACCACCTCTCTGCAACGCAGAGCAGTGGCGCTTACTAGAAGCACCTGGTGGGCTAGTTGGCTCCCAAAGTCCCTAAGGATTGAAAGGGAATTATTTCCCCAACTTAAAACGCGCCACACAGCGTGTTTGCACACGTCACCTCAGGCCCCGTCCCCCTCCCTTCACCACTGTGTAAACGCACCCTGTGGCCGTTCTAAGTTGAGAGATTAAGTCCCATTGAATCCTAAGGGTCCCAAGCGTCAAACTAGCCCACTAGGTACCTTCAGTAAGCGCCACAGAGCTGCGTTGCATAGAGGTGTAAAAAGGGGCATGGCCTCAGAACACCTGTCTGCAACGCAGCTCCCTGGTACATACTGGAGATACCGGTTGGGCTAGTTGGCCCTCAGGGACCCTCAGTATTGAAGGGGAATTAATTCCCCAACTTACAGCTGGCCAGGGGGCCCGTTTGCAGAGTGCTGCAAGGAGGGGGCGTGGCCTCCGGCACGATGCCGGTCTTTTATATATTTTATTTTTTTAAGAAGGAAGGCTGTGTGGCCCCTGTTTTTCTAATTTACTGGCCCTGGGGACCCCATCCCCCAGGGCCTGCACCCTAATTTTTTTGTTGAAAAAAATAAATTTGGCCCTCCCAAGTCCTTAATCGGCCCCGGGGACCCCAACCCCCGGGTCATGGCCTTTATTTTTTTTAATTCTTTAGGAGGGGTCTGCGTTGCCCCCCTCCTCAGGCCACTTATGGCCCCGGGGACCACATCCCCCGGGGCCGGCCTTTGTTTTTTATTATTTTTAAAAAAATATATATTTATAGAAACACCTAGGACATGCTGGACAAACCGTATGTACCCATCACCATGACGATTTGCGTGATATTCATTAAAAGGCGACTATGCATAGAATGAATCCACATGGAATGTATTTACACCGCTAGTGAAGCTCTGACGTGTTTGACGCCCTACCGTGCCTAATTCAGGCGCCCCCGCCTGTGGGTACTCTCCAAGTAGACACCCTTGTCGTTTATTTATACAAACATGGGTAGCTATTGACGGGCACATTTAATATACACGCACACCAAGCCATTCAAAGGGGATGCGACAAAAATTCGACCAAACTATGCAAGAAACCCCCCTCACGGTTTATAAAACACACATCCACCGCCGGATGTGTAATACTTTTTATTTTACTCTCTGGAAAGGAGACGAACCTCACTTGAGAGTCACAGCGTGCTCCTGGCTGAGCCCAATGCTGTGTTACACCCACCAGTGCCCGCCGAGTGCCTTACACCTGTGTTGTATTCCACCAGCTAGTGCGTATGCTATGACACTCTCTAGTCCATGTGCACTATAACACCACCCCGTGAATATGTCATGCCACACTTGCCTTCGCACGGGTTATATTGCCCCATCTAATGTGCCTTCCTCGATGCCTATGTTGAAGCGCACAGCGCTATGCCATACATATTACAATTTCGGATCCATATCTTTGTCTCTGTGCATATGCAACGTTACACTCCCCAGCACATATTTTATATTACAACTTTAGAGACTAGTTAGGTTGCACAACACTGCCCTGTGCATATTACACTCCAAGGCGCATATCGCATAGCACACGCTAGTGCCTGTGCTATCTCGTGCTCTCCAATGAATCTGTCATTGCGCACAATGTATTGCATACTATATTTCATGCCCCGGTTCAGCTTATATCACACTTTTTGGTGCATAGTTTATACCATATACTATATCTAGTTTTCATTTTCAATCGTGCTCTCAGGACTATGTTCTAAATAACACTGCGTCCACCTACCCTTTTCACGGGCATTACATTTGGCGATGGGGGGTGGAGCGTCAGGGGGTGTTTCTGCCAAGTGCGCCCGAAGTCAC
The DNA here is from genome assembly GCF_964204655.1 of Triturus cristatus. NCBI lineage: Eukaryota > Metazoa > Chordata > Amphibia > Caudata > Salamandridae > Triturus > Triturus cristatus. The sequence continues at coordinate 514,740,256 of NC_140595.1, read as the reverse complement.
AGTCACAAACGTCCTCTTCTTCCTGAATAAAAGTGAGATTATGCTGCATACTTGTTCATATTTTAAGTAGTTCGCACAGACACACATTTTAAAAACAATAAAGTTCCTAATACCCAAGTTCTCTGAACAGTTAGCTTGCTGCCCCATCCTCCTCCTCCCTATCCTCTGTTGTCTGAATCCATGGACTAGCCCCCTCCCTCCTGCCATGCATGGTCTGATGTGCTGCCACTGCCCTCCATTTAGCATGATGTACCAGTCCACTCCTCCTGCCCTCCATTGCCCAATTCTATGGCCCATCATTGACCTCCTGCTTAGCCTCTGTACTTAGCTTGCTGCCCCTATTCTCCTTCCCCCTGCCCTCCGATGTCTTTGTGCATGCCCCTGCTCCATCCTTTTTGCCCACCATGTTCCATGGACCTGCCACTCCTATCTACTCTGAGTGTTCTGTTGAGCTGCCACTCCCCTCCCGCCTGCCTAGCATTGTCAGATGACTGTAACCTGTCCCTGCTACCTCCACCCTGCCTGTCCACATGCCATGCCCCTATCCCCTTCCTCCTGTCCTCCATGGTCCATTTTACTGCCACACCCTTCTACCCTCCCTGGTCGGTTGTGCTGCAACTGCTCCTCCTGCCTGCTCCGTGCGGTCTGTTGTGAGGCCCCTTCCCCTGAACTCTCTTGTCTGCACCCAGGTCCTGACCCTCCCTTCTATCCTCCATGGTCCTTTGTGCATGCCCCTGCACCCTCCTTCTTGCCCATCATAGCCATTGTGCTGCTACTAACCCTCCCGCTTGCCATGCATGGTCTTTTGTGCTGCCACGGCCCCTCCCACCTTCCCTGTGTGGTCAGCTAGCTGCCCCTGACCCCCTCCCAACTTCCCTCCATGGTCTGTGTGTATGCCATCATAGTCTCATTGTTGCTCTCCATGGTGTGTCTTGTTTCTAGTGCCCATCCTGCCTGACCTCCATGGTCATCTTGCTGCACCTGCCCTGCCCCCTTGCCCCCAGCCCGCTGTTTCCATGTGAAGACCCCTATTCCCTTCCTCCTGGCTGGTCTGTTCCATTGTAATGCCCCTGATCCATCCCTCCTGCCCTTTATGGTCTATTATGCTGCAGCTTTCTCTCCTGTCTGTCCATTATGGTCAGCTAGCTACCATTGCCTCTTTCCCCTCTGTTCTCTGTTGTCCATGTGCATGGTCCTGTCCCCTCGCTATTGCTTTCTATGAATTGTTGTGCTGCACTCCCGTCCCGCATGCGCTGTGTGGTGTATTGTGCTGCTGCAAACCCAGATGCCTGCCCTGTAGGGTCAGTTTGGTGCACCTCTCCATGTCCCTCCAGTCCTCTGTTATCCGAGTCCATGTTCCTACCACAATTCCTCCTGCCTACCATGATCCAATGTACCATACATGCAAACATTTTGAACTTGGTAAGAGGGAGATTTTGAAAAATAACTGGGATATTGATTTTCCCCTTTGAGTTACATTGAAAAAGAGGAGATTGTAGACAGGAGACACATCAAATGCAGCCCATTTGAGCTTAAAAACATTGGACGTTTCCTGGCTGAAACGGGTCTGTTGGCATGTATGGTTGTACTACCACTGCCTCTTCCTTCTGCCCACAAGGGTCTATTATATTGCCACAGCCTCTCTTGCCAGTCCTGTATTGTTGGTTTGTTGCCCCTGCCCCCCTTTCAACTGCCCTCCATATAGTCTGTTGTGCTGCCACTGCCCTTCCTGCCTGCAGAGTGTGGTCAAATTGTTGCATCTGCACTCTCCTACCTGCCTTCAATTTTCAGAGTCTGTGCCCCTGGCCTCTGCCTCTCAACAGTATCCCAATGAACAACTAGATTGGTAAGATTCTATATTTATTACAAAAGTGTGGAATGCCTGACGTCATCTTGATGTAATCAAAACTGTAATACCTAGAGTATTTCCTTTAGAAATTACATATATGAGAGGGTCTTATTTGCATCAAAATTATGGTTAGTGCACTAAAAAACTAAAATGAGGACATATTTTCTGAGTTTTCAAATAGCGACAAAGAACTTTTAAATTATTTGTAATCTTTATGTTTTTTTATCCAGTTGACCACTTGATTAAATGTTGCACCTAGGGGAGAGGATGTGGTGTTACTTCCAGAGCTGCAGACTTTGCAACTGGGGAACCAGGTTGGAGTTTCTGCTTCAGCTCAACATTCTGTGATTCTGGTCAAATCCCTTAGTCTCCCCATGTCTACAACCAAAATGAATTTGTTCTTGTGTGATGTAACCAATGCTCATGTAAAGCACTCCAATACCTGACAAGTCTGCACTATATAAAACTGCAAATACACAAAAAATAAGTGGTTTGCACACTTCTGTCATTGAGCTACATGTGGGCTACATCTGGGTGATATTTGTGCTGCATTTGGGCTCTTTTGTCTCTGGTGGTCATATTGGGAGATTTATTTGTTATGAAGTTTCCTAATTTCCTCATTTACTGCAGTCTCCTCAGTAGGAAATGCTTTCAGTTTTTTACTTTGATTCCATCAAGAAGGTATTCAGCACACATTTGCCATAAATTCTGAATGTCAGCACTCTAGTTGTTCATTAGATCACTGTAGTAAAGCTACTGCTCACCAGGGAAGTCTGCTGCTGGTATTCAAAGTACATGTTTCAGTCTGCATGTCAGAATTTTTTTATGAAATAGAAGAGGATTTGAGAAGTCAAAATGTGCCCTAATTTTTCTTTCTGCAGCACTAATCATAATTTCTATGGCAAAATGAACCCCCTCATTTTATGCCTTTGTAAATTAAATGTTTTAAGTGTTACCACTTTATTCCAATCAAGATGGCTTCAGGTGTGCCATACTTTTGTCATAAGTAAGACTGTTAGCGCTCTAGTTCGTTAGAACACTCTGGGATATTCTGTCATTGGGCTATACTTGGGCTACATCTGGGTGATATTTGGGCGACATTTGGGCTCTTTTGTCTCTGGTGGCCATTTTGGGAGACTTATTTGTTATGATGTTTCCTAATTTCCTCATTTACTAGTCTCCTCAGTAGGAAATACTTTCAGTTTTTTACTTTGATTCCATCAAGAAGGCATTCAGATGTGTCACACATTTGCCATAAATTCAGAATGTTAGCACTCTAGTTGCTTATTAGATCACTGTAGTAAAGCTACTGCTCACCAGGGTAGTCTGCTGCTGGTATTGAAAGTGCATGTTTCAGTCTGCATGTCAGAATTTTTTAATGACATAGCAGAGGATTTGAGAAGTCACTCAAAATGTGCCCTAACTTTTCTCTCTGCAGCACTAATAATACTTTCTATGGCAAAATGACCGCCCTCATTTTGTTCCTTTTTAAATTAAATGTTTTAAGAGTTACCACTTTATTCCAATCAAGATGGCTTCAGGTGTGCAATACGTTTGTCATAAGTGGGACTGTTAGCGCTCTAGTGTTTTTTAGAACACTCTGGGAAGCTGCAGTAGAACACAAAGGAATCAACTGACAGTGTCTGCCCTTGTTGGATGTACATGTTTTACTGAGAATGTCAGACTTCATTCTCACATGACTGAGAAAGATAATGTGAATTTACAGAAAATATGCTCTCAGTTTAGCATATAGATCACCTTCCAAACCTCTGTGGGAAAAGCATGAGAAAAAAGTTCTCTCTCAAACATGATTAATGATATCACCGCAGAAGGCTTTTTCACATGGTAAAATCACCTTAGAACACACCACAATTCCTAAAATGAGTATGGTACCATCAACAAATGATTTATATAATGTAACTAAAGTCTTAAAACCTTCTATTAACTGCAATGCTTTTTAATGAGGTGCTATCATGTACATTGGTCCCAAGATGGCTGCCAACACTTCTTTGATGAAGTGCTGACAGCCAATCAGATCTCACGATGAGATGTGTGGTTAGGCTCCGCCCAGATATATATGTGATTTTACTTTTGATTTTCTCAGGAACTACTGAACGGATTTACACCATTTAAGCAAAAGGCACGAGTCTGAACTGAGGACTACCTCTTTGCCAAATTTGGTGTAATTCCGTTCAGCACTTCGGGCTGTAGCTGCGTCAGCAGGTCCTATGGGACAATGCATGGGGAAAACGTGTTTTAGGACCCCCCTTTTTTCTCGGCCCCCGCTTGACGAATCACCGTGAAATTTTCAGTATATATCTCTATCTCCATATCAGACCCCAGTGCAGAAAGATGGGGATCCAGAACTTGAACACACAAAAATACCTAACCCTTTTGAGTCAATACCTTTAAATGTGAAAGTCTGCGTAGTGAAAATCAAAAGGAAGGGCTTCTAGCTACACGGAAGAATGGATAAAATCACAAAAATGGCTGAAGAACAACGAGTCATAGAAAAGAGACTAAATCTGCAATGATTAGAAGGTGTACACAATGCACAAGTTACTGCTTGTGTAACGATATATCTGTAAGAGACATTAGTTAGTGATAGATTCCTTACCTTAGAATATTCCCCAGGCGTCAGTCTGGATCCAGAAAGTTTTCTGCTTAGCAGTACCCCTGCGCGCCAGTAGGTGGTGCCGTGCGGCTCCGCGCCCATCACTGGTGTCGTGCGCGCCGGAATGACGTCACGGAGGCTACTTAAGCGCCAACCATGCACGCTGACGTCAGGTCTGTACCCAACTTTCCACGCCGAAACGCAGAGTCATGCAAGAAACTGACCTTTGGTGCATAAAACTAGGGCCCTAAAAGGGGATGACCTTAACCCTAGTCATCAGTTCGCAGAACGGGAAGGATGGGTGGGGCGGTAAGGAATCTATCACTAACTAATGTCTCTTACAGATATATCGTTACACAAGTAGTAACTTATGCATCTGAAAGAGACACGTTAGTGATAGATTCCTTACCTTAGAATAGATACCCCAGCAATACCAACCCCGGTGGTGGGTCTGCAAACAAGATTACACTAGAAAGTCACGGAGCACAGAACAGCAAAAGAAGCAGTCTCTCCAGACTGGACTGTCAAGGTAGTAGTGCTTGGTAAACGTGTGCAGCGAGGCCCACATGGCTGCCTGACCAATATCCTGCAATGGGACACCACGTCCCAAAGCAGTAGTGGCTGCAGTTGCCCTGGTCGAATGGGCACGTGAGTCCCACAGGAAGATCCTTCTTGGCCAAGGAGTAACAGGCTTTGATGCACAGAACAACCCATCGGGAGATGGTCCGTTTCTGCACCGCCCGACCTCTTTTGGCGCCCACGTAGCCAACAAAGAGCTGATCATCCACCCGGAACTGCTGTGTATGCTGCAGATAGAATGCAAGCGCACCTTTTGGGTCCAGACAGTGGAGCCACTCCTCTTCCCTTGAAGGATGCGGAGGCATAAAGAAGGTGGGCACAGTGATGGTCTGCCCGATGTGGAAGGGCGTGACAACCTTTGGCAAGAAAGAAGGACGTGTCCTCAGAACCACCTTGTCCGGATGAACAGAAAGGAAAGGAGGTTTGGAAGAAAGAGCCTGGAGCTCACTCACTCTCCTGGCAGAGGTGATAGCTACCAGGAAAGCTGTCTTGAGAGTAAGAAGGCGTAAGGGACAGTTATGAAGGGGCTCAAAGGGAGCGCACATCTGAAAAGTCAAGACAAGATTCAAGCCCCACTGAGGCATTATGAAGGGCACAAATGGGAACATATGCGTAATGCCCTTAAGAAAACGGTTAACAACCGGGGACTTAAAAAGAGAAGGCTGATCTGGAAGCCGTAGAAACGCAGAGATGGCCGACACATAACCTTTAACAGTGCCCAGAGCAGAGCCCTGCGGGGCCAAAGAGAGAAGGAACAGAAGAACCTCTGAAAGAGGGGCAGAAAGGGGATCCACAGTCTTAGATGTGCACCATGCCACAAATCTGTTCCACCTACAGGCGTACACCGTTTAAGTGGAGGGACGCCTGGCTGCCAGGTTGACATCACAGACTTCGGGAGGAAGATCGAATGGCATCAACTGCCGCCGCTCAATCTCCACGCATGGAGGTGGAGGCTGGACAGGTTCGGGTGAAGGACCGTCCCCTGCTGCTGCGACAGAAGATCCTCCCGAAGAGGCAGACAGATCAGGGAATCGATGCTCATACTGAGTAGCTCGGGATACCATACTCTTCGAGCCCAGTCCAGAGCCACAAGAATAACTTGGGCCCGGTCGCGCTTGATCTTCAGCACTCTGGGCAGAAGTGGAATAGGCGGAGAGGCATACAACAGACCGCAACTCCACTCGAGACGAAAAGCGTCTCCGAGCGAGTGCCGCCTTGGAAATTCCAACACGCAGAACTGATGACATTGCGCTTTCTCTTCGGTGGCGAATATATCGAACCAAGGCTCTCCCCATCACAGAAAGAGACCTTGCGCCACGTCCAAGTTCAGAGGCCACTCGTGATCCACCATGCACCGGCGGCTGAGTTCGTCCGCCCGGGCGTTCAGAGAACCTGCCAGGTGTTAAACCACCAAGGTAATGCCTTGATGTCCCAGCCATGTCTAGAGGCGCAGAGCCTCCTGACATAGGGTCCAGGACCCCACCCTGCCCTGTTTGTTGCAATACCACATGGCGGTGGTGTTGTCCGTGAACACCTGCACTACACTTCCCCAGACAGAGGGAAGGAATGCCTTCAGTGCAAGCCGGATCGCCCGCAGCTCCAGAAGGTTGATATGGACCCGGGACTCCGCCGCAGACCAGAGGCCTCTGATCTCTGCCTCTCCCATGTGGCCTCCCTAACACAGGAGGGACGCATCCGTCACTACTGTGTGCTCCGGTTGGGGAAGGGAGAGGGATCTGCCACTGACCAAATCGCAATCCGTGAGCCACCACTGCAACTGTCGTGCAGCGCCCTCCGAGATCTGGACGAGATCGGACAGGTTGCCCTGATGCTGTGCCCACTGTAACTTCAGGTCCCACTCCCATCTGGCATGCGGCACCAGCAGGATGCAGGAGGCCATCAGGCCCAAAAGCCGGAGGGTCATCTTGACTGAATCTCGGGATAGAGGCTGAAAGAGCGGAACCATAGCCTGAACATCCCAGACTCGCTGTTCAGGAGGATAAAGCCTAAACAGCGTCGAATCCAGAACCGCTCCGATGAAAGGGAGCTTCTGAGAGGGACTCAGGTGCAACTTCGGCACATTGATGGAGAACCCCAGCAGATGCAGGAGGTCGTCCGTAGTCTGGAGGTGGGAGACAACTGCCTGGGGCGAACCCACTTTCAACAGCCAGTCGTCGAGGTAGGGGAAGACTGACACCCCTGACCTGCGCAGATGAGCTGCGACCACCACCATCACTTTCGTGAACACCCGAGGGGCGCTAGTAAGGCCGAAGGGGAGCACGGCAAACTGAATATGCTCCTGGCCTACCGTGAACCGCAGGTAACGGCGGTGGGCCGGCAGGACGGGAATGTGAAAATAAGGGTCCTGCAAGTCCAATGCTACCATCCAGTCTCCAGGGTCCAGGGCAGACAGGACCTGAACCAGAGTCAGCATCTTGACCTTCTCCTTCCGGAAGAAGCGATTGACGTCCCAGAGGTCCAAGATGGGGCGCAGGCCCCCCCTTGTCCTTCTTGCGGACCAGAAAGTAGTGGGAATAGCAACCACTCCCTACTTTCTGATCTGGAACGTACTCGACGGCCCCCTTGGCCAGTAGGGCCGTGACTTCCTGACGGAGAAGAGCTAATTGATCCCCCGACATGCAGTGGTACCGAGGTGGCATGGCTGGAGGGGAGGACAGAAAGGGGAGCGAGTAACCTTGGCAGATTATCTGCAGCACCCACTTGTCCGAAGTGATACCGCGCCACCGGCGTGGGGTGCCCCCTGAAGCTTGGATTTGGAAGGCTTGGAGGTGGAAGCAGCGGGGGTGGACTGCCCCGCCCGCTGGTTACCAGACCCGCCCCTGCGGAAACCACATCCGCGGCCACGCTGAGGCAGGTTCTGCACAGGCTTGGCGCAGGAGCGCATCCGGGCGTCTTTACCCTGGCCACAACAGGAATGAAACCCAGGCGTGGCAGGGCTCTTACTGGAAAGACCCAAAGACTTAGCCGTGGCCCGTGAGTCCTTAAGGCGCTCCAGGGCACTGTCCGCCTTGTCGCCAAAGAGGCGAGAGCTATCAAAGGGCATGTCCATGAGCGAGCTCTGGACATCAAGCGAGAACCCGGTAGACCACAACCAGGAATGACGCCGCAACGCCACAGTCGTGGAAATCGCCTTGCCCAAGGAATCAGTCGTGTCCACACCACACCTGATGGCAAACTTCGTCGCATCCTTGCCCTCCGCAATCGCTTGGGAAAGGACGGCCTGGACCTCTTCAGAACAATGAGGCAGGATCTCTGCTACCATACCACACAGCGTGGGAGTAACGGCCCAACAAGCAGGCAGTATTAACCGACCACAACCCCAAGCTGGCCGAGGAGAACAACCTCTTGCCATAATGGTTCAGCTTTTTAAAGTCCTTATCCGGCGGAGCCGTGGGAAAGGCACTCTGCGAGGTCGAGGCCTGAATGACCAGGCTCTCAGGCGTGGGGTGGGTGGTCAAGAAGGCAGGGTCACCGGTGCCGGGCGATGACACCTAGCGATGTTCTTATCCACCGGTGCCCCCGAGGCCGGCCACAACCAAGTGCCCAAGAGGACTTCGGTAAGAGCCTCATTGAAAGGGAGCAGCGGTTCAGATGACGTAGGTGCCGCCTGGAGCACCTCCGTAAGGAGGTTGGTCTTAAGTGCCACCGTAGGGAGGTCAAAATGGAGAGCCTCCGCAGCTCGATGCAACACCATAGTCTAAGAAGCGCTCTACTCCATAGTAGGCGGAGGGGAGGCAAACCACGATCAGAAGACACATCAAGTTCACCCGCATCTTGAAGGTCATCCACCCAATCCTGCTCTGAGTCACACTGCCGTGCAAGGGGGTCCTCGGAGCCGCCCCTGTCCTCATCCGACTCCGGGATAGAGGGAGCCGGCCACGGCAGCAGGACAGGAGCCGGAGAGGGGGCCAGCGGTGCCGGGAGCGGCGCTGGCCGGGGCCGAACCGGGACCGCATCCCAATGAGGATCCCAGGTCGGAAAGAAATAGTCCGAGAACCGGGACAGGGGCGGGATAAACGGCACCCAGTGCGGTGCCTGTGGCAGAGCCAGGGGCAGCGCCGGGGCTGGAGCCAGCGGGGCTGCACCTTGTGGCGCCGGAGCCGCGGGCGCTGGATCTAGTGGCTCCGGAGCAAGCGCCGGAGGCGGTTCCGCCAGGTCAACCGGATCTGGACACGGGACCGCGGGGCCGGCAGGCGGGAGCCCGAAGCCTAAAATGGCAGTCCGTGGCAGCAAGAAACTCTTGCATCTGTTCGGAAGTCGCTGTCGGACCTGGGATTAGCGGATAGGCCGCGGGACTCCCAGGCTCCAGAGGAGCCGCAGGGGAAGAGCCCCTGTCCCCCTCGTCCACCTCTGGGGAGCAACGGGGGGACGTCTGAGAGCGAACACGCTTCTTCGACGACTTCTTATGCCGTCGCTTACCAGAATCTGAAGGTGAGGACTTGGAGTCTGAGGAGCGACGGGAGGGGTCCTGCGAGGGGTCCCACGAACGGCCCCTAGACCTGGAGCGGCGGTGAGAGGAGTGCCGGACCTCCAGGAACTTCCGGCGCCGCTCCCGGAAGGCCTTCGGGGCCATGGCATGGCAGTCCCGACAATCCCAGGAGTCATGGTCGGGCTCCAGGCAGTAAAGGCAGACATCATGGGAGTCTGCCACCGACCTATTACGGCGGCAAGACCCACAAGACTTAAAGCCGGGCATCCCTACGTGCACCAGGAGCCAAAAGTCTCAAAAAAGTGATTAAAAATTGACCGGGGTACATGCTCAATCTGGATCTGCGCTTTTGGCGCGGAAAAAGAAAGAACTGACATCAGCACGCATGGGTGGCGCCTAAGTAGCCTCCGTGACGTCATTCCGGCGTGCAAGACACCAGTGACGGGCGCGGAGCCGCACGGCGCCACCAACTGGCGCGCAGGGTTACTGCTAAGCAGAAAACTTTACGGATCCAGACTGACACCTGGGGAATATTCTAAGGTAAGGAATCTATCACTAACGTGTCTCTTTCAGATCACACAAGTAATGTGCAAGACAATTTGCCTTAGAATGATCAAGCAGTTCAGCCAAATGCATGAATGAGTCAACTGACTCGGATACTGTGGACAATTAATGGTTTGGAGTACATGAATATAGGTGTGATGTATATAAATATGTAAAGCACATCCATGTATTAAGGAATTAAGAGGCATACTCCCCAAAATGCATTGTTGAGCAGACTATACATGTATGTGTTACATCCAGGTTTCATGGCTGGCTCTCCCTTTTATTGCAAAAAAGAAACCATAGAAATAAATGGGGCCAACGTATTCTGATCTCTGGGCCTTTTTATGTAAGGACACAGTCAAGGCTAAATATTGAAATGCTGAACGAGACTCCCCAGCAAAGTTATACAGTAGTCAGACAAACATTACAAATTTTGTGAATGTTTAGCTAACAACCAACTAATATTTGAGAACAAAACGTGTGTACACATAAGTTAGGAGGCTTGTTGCAGGGATTGACAGTCACGCAGAGCACGTTTTGAGCCAGGGTGCAGGGATTAGGCTAAGGCAGTATCCAGTTCATAGTGTCAAAAGCTGTGCATAACACATCACATTCTTACTATACTGAGAGGCAAAATGTATCAAAGTTATCCAAAACATACTAAAGTATTTTTAAAATGCAAGTAGTTGGTGTTTAATTAGGTCAGAAAATACAGGTCATCCACCCGCGATCGCAACCCAGAAGACCGCCGGTCCCATCAGAATGGCGGCGACGACCGTGGCAATGAGATTTTCCGCCCGCCACTTTTCCGCCAGTAGCAGTCCGCATGCTTGCCTGGCGGGCGGAGCTGGACCGCTAAAATGGGGCAGGTAAGGGTCAGGCTCCGCCGGCATGATTATGATGCCGGCGGTAGCCAGCCTTTCCGGTTTGGGTGTACTGGGGGGGGACCCCTATTTCTCCCTGTACCAGGTGGCAGGCACTGTGCTGTGCCTGCCACGCAGAGGGGAGATAAGCTGGTCATGTTTTTTGGACATCGCGGCGGTGCTGCTGGCAGCAGCAACCGCCGCAATGTTAAATGCCGCGATCGTACCTCCGCGGATGGATTTCGACTGCGGAGCATACTAATTGGACCGGCGGTTATGACGCAGTCCTAGTGGGCGGTGTTTTCCCACCACTATGGCGGTCGGAGTGATTTTCCCACCACCATCCTAATAGAACCCATAGTTACAATTAACCTACAGAACACAGAAATTCACAATTATCAAGCTGCACAACCAAAATTATGCAATGCCATTATCATAGTGCTACTCACTAAAAAGCGCTTCAACGCCTCATCAGGGGTAGTAAGCGCTATATAAATGCAATTACAATACTAAAACTTTAAACATAACTGAGGATGTAGATTCTCTATTTTAGATCAAATTAGATATCACATAACTAGGCTTTCCTGTTTTCAGTTTCTATTTTTGGTAAATTGTTTTTTTTTTTCTTTTCAGTATTTTCAAGTGATTTCAATACCTTAAAAAACAGTGGTTACATATTTTCACGCAATTAAAAACAAAAAAGTGTTTCTCCGGTGTTTATGGAATGTTGCTCTTTTATTAATGCTTTCTGCACTGATAGTGCATGGTATATAGAACGTGTACATACAGTGTATATGAGGTCCAAATAAATTTTTACAAATCAAACTTAATGTAATACCCAAAACAATACTCCTCGCACTTTCCTTCTCGTGTAAACTTATCTGTGAAAAGGCTGTCTCAAATTGACATTTGAGACGAGCAACGCAAAAACAGCGAGTAAAAAATGTTCTAACTCTGGCCACTGGCATATATTTCCATGGCAATACTAGTGCCCCCGAAGATTGCGATTCTCTGGAACAGGTTTTGCAACAAATGCATTTAACTGGGTGCATATGCCCTCAGAGTTATTGAAGTGGTCAAAAATGAAGCCGCACTTTTGAAAGTCTGGAGAAAACTCCTTTACGGAAGGGATCTAGAACTTGTGCAGAGTACCACAGTGAGACTTCACTGACTTCAAATGCAATGGTTGTTGAAGGGATATTTTTATGCATGATTGCAAGCATTTCTCATACATTGTAAAATAACATTTCCTGAATTGCTCTTCAACATTTCTTTGCTTACCAAGTGGCAAGCACTCTAACATTGAACATTTTGCGGTGGCAAAGTCACCAAAAGTATAGTCTAGCCTACTCTAAAGGAGAAGTTTCACATCTACACCAATTATGCTGAACACTTGGTAGACAAGGGTATTTTCGGACTCAATTTATTTTCTTATGTCCACTACAGCAGTCATTTTCCTGCAATAGAGTGTACTTTTTTTCACATCACTCTCAATATGTGACCGCAGATCCTCACATTTCATGCCTTTGGCATCATCACACAGCAAACATTTTGTAAACAGTTGCCACTTGGATAATATAGCATTCACAGGATCTAGAACTGAGAACAACCAGCTAAATGACACAAGTGGGATGACTTTCTTTGATGCCACACAAAGCAAAAAATAATAAATATTTGAGATTTAGTTCCCGCGCATAACAGTGCATCATAATGGACTTAAAAAGTTTAAAGCATTCTTCATTAACCCTTAAGAATGTAAAGATGTATTCAGCATACCATCTAGCAAGTTGCAAGGATCTCTTACAGGGAAGTACTTCAGCTCAGGTATCAATTTTGACAGGTCACCACACAACTTTTTCATAAACGTAGCAGAATCACTGCAAATACAAATAATATCACTCCAATCTTTGTTGAACTTGGTAAGAACATTTTGCAGCAGCATTCCAAGAGAATGTGTTTTTCATGTTTTCTAAAAGTCTCAATCAATCAGGAGGTTTATAGAGTGTGCTACTCACCCGTGAGGGTCTCAAGGCGCTGGGGGCAGCTCAGTCGAAGAGCAAGGTCTTGAGGTCCTTCCTGAAGGAGTGCAGGTTCAGGGAGTGTCTGATGCTGACTGGGAGCTTGTTCCAGGTCTTGGCTGCGATGTAGGAGAAGGCCCTTTCTCCTGCTCTGCTTCTGCGGATGCGGGGGTTATCTGCTAGGGCGAGGATGGCAGTCCGGAGATTTCTTTTGGGTGCATGAAAGCAGACTCTCTTGTTGAAGTATTTGGGTCTGATGTTGTGGAGGAATTTGTAGGTGTGGGTGAGAAGCTTGAAGGTTATTCTCTTCTCAACGGGGGGCCAGTGTAGGTCTTGGAGATGTTGAGTCATGTGTTCCTGCCGAGGGGTCCCGAGGACGAGTCTGGCCGCGGCATTCTGGATGGTTTGGAGCCTGTGTAGAAGGGTCCTGTTGACACCGGCGTAGAGTGCATTTCCGTATTCCAATCTACTGGTTATGAGTGTGTGGGAGACGGTTTTCTGTATTAGGGGGATCCATTTGAAGGTCTTTCGGAGGATGCGGAGGCAGTTGAAGCTGGTGGAGGCGACGGCATTGATCTGGCGGGTCATGGTAATGGAGGAGTTCAGGACGATGCAGAGGTTCTGATCCTGGTCTGCCGGGGTGGGAGGACTCCCGAGGGCGGAGGGCCACCATGTGTCGTTCCAGTATGAGGACCTCTGTTTTCTCAGTGTTAAGCTTCAGGCAGATGTCCTTCATCCAGGCCACAACGTCCTTCATTCCTTCCTGGAAACTGAGCCTGGTGTCTTCGGGATCCTTCGTGAGGGAGAGGATGAGCTGGGTGTCATCGGCGTAAGATATTATGTTGAGTCCATCCTGTCTGACGATGGCGGCAAGGGGGGCCATGTAGATGTTCAAGAGCGTGGAGCTGAGCGATGATCCCTGTGGTACTCTGCAGTTGATCTCTGTAGGTTCGGAGATGTAAGGGATAGTCTGATCCTCTGGGTTCTACCGGAGAGAAAGGATCGGATCCAGCCTGGTGTCATGTTTTCACCACTATCCCAGATGCTTGGTAACTACACCTTGCATTGAATGTTTGACGCTTGGGGTGTTTGGCAATTCATCTACTATCAATACTGACTCGATAGGAAAGGGGGCTGATATATCAAGGGGTTTCTCTGTGGGTAAATGTAATGGTACATACTGGGAAAGATTCTTGTATAATCAGCCATTTTAAATATCAGTGAAAGAATCAAACGTAGCCAAAATATCAAATATGACTTTTATATTTTCTGATTCTCTACATAAAAGAATTAACCAAGACCTAAAAAATGCTTCTAAACACTGCTTCTTTAGACCAAAGACCTCAAAACTGAAAAAAGAAAAAGGAAGAAGAAATCATACAACAAAATAACAAAACTCAAGCAGAATAATGTTAACCCAGTCTTTCTTGCTGCTACCTTGTATAACAAAGTTATATTGCATTAGCCCCTTCAGGAAGAAATACAAATTACTTTCTCTCTCCTTTTCCTTTTTTGAATGTCATTTGGTTTGTGGTTGTGCAGGTGTTTTTTTCAGTGTTTATATGTTTACACTGGTGAGGGCTATTTCCCTTCCGGTGGGGTTTTATCAGTTATTATTGGTTTAAATCTACAACAGGTTAGCCTACATCTAACCATTGAAACCACTGATGACAGCAATAGGAGGCTTTCGAAAATCATTTCACAGAACCCACTGGGCCCAACCCCTGCAGAGCTGAGAAGGCTCTAAGTGAAGGGACTGAGCACAGGAACATACCCTCCAGCATTCTGCTCTTTTAAAAAATGCATCACCATCATCAGGATAACCATTTCTTTCAAGCCCAATACCAGAACGGTTATGCTTCCCAAGAAAGGTGTGGTGATCTTGAACAATCTTGTTAATTTCTAAAATATAATGATATCCATCTGAAACTACACAAACTTGTATTGTGTCATTGATGAGCTCCAAATTCAGAGGTAAATGGACTGCTTTTAATTGTGGAATAGTTATGTAGTCTTTTCTGACGAAAACCAAGATGGGATGTTCTGCATACAAAAAGGTATATCATATGAAGCAAGGAGGAATATGCTACTTACCCAGTATGCCTCTGTTCTTGGCATATAGAGCTGTAGAGTGATGTGCTGTGCATAGATCGCCATCTAGTGTTGGGTCTGGATGTTTGCACTTTGTTTATCTTCGAAAAAGTATTTTCCAGTCACAAGGTAAGAGACTACTCCTTTCGGTGATAGTGCCATGGGCATCAACTCAATTGTTAGGTTGTTTTGACGCAGAAGGTGATAATGGAGTAGGTAAGAGTAGTAAAAGGAGATGTCCATAAATGCATGTATCTAAATAAGATGTTACTGCAACAGGTATAGGTACCTTGGGAGGAGGGTGGGCGCATAGCTCTACATGCCAAGAACAGATGCATACTGGGTAAATAGCATTTTCCATTTGAGGCAGATGAGCTGTAGATCATATGCTGTGCATAGACTACATGGCAGTTATCTCCCAAAGCGGTGGCTAACCTGTATCTGCTGCAGCGGTTTGAAACAGTGTGCGTAAAACTGTCTGGCCCACTTGTCTTGCTAACACATCTACACAATCCTGTTTTGTGAATGTGTGAGGTGTAGACCATGTTGCAGCTTTGCATATGTCATCTATGGGTATATTGCCATAGAAGCCCACAGTTTGTGTGAAGAGTGTGCTCTAGGGGGAACTATTAACGTCTGTGTTGCTTTTTCATAGCATATTTGAATGCACTTGACTATCACCTTGCAATACTGGATTTTGATATGGGATTGCCTTTGTGTGGTGGAGCAAAAGCGACAAATAGTTGATTTGTGTTACGGGAAGGTTTTTTCCTTTCTATGTTAAAAAGCAACGCTAAGTTTCTGCTCATTCCGAGCACGACTGGAGCAGTTCTCACCTACAGGAGTAGCCCCACAAGATCAATCAGCACCGCTGCCCGGCTAGGAAGCCCCAGCACATCCCGTGGCCGCAGAGAAGGGAGAGGCGCTGGCCCCGGGACTGCGAGGACCAGCACACAACAGCTCCAGCTGGTCCTCTTCCCGTGCGAGCCGCGCCCCCTCCCAGTGCCACGCCCCCACCTGAGCGCGATAACTTCTCGCGGCACCCGCTTCGCGGGTGCCACTCGCTAAGAGTTTCTGCTCATTCCGAGCACGACTGGAGCAGTTCTCACCCACAGGAGTAGCCCCACAAGATCAATCAGCACCGCTGCCCGGCTAGGAAGCCCCAGCACATCCCGTGGCCGCAGAGGAGGGAGAGGCGCTGGCCCCGGGACTGCGAGGACCAGCACACAACAGCTCCAGCTGGTCCTCTTCCCGTGCGAGCCACGCCCTCTCCCAGTGCCACGCCCCCACCTGAGCGCGATAACTTCTCGCGGCACCCGCTTCGCGGGTGCCACTCGCTAAGAGTTTCTGCTCATTCCGAGCACGACTGGAGCAGTTCTCACCCACAGGAGTAGCCCCACAAGATCAATCAGCACCGCTGCCCGGCTAGGAAGCCCCAGCACATCCCGTGGCCGCAGAGGAGGGAGAGGCGCTGGCCCCGGGACTGCGAGGACCAGCACACAACAGCTCCAGCTGGTCCTCTTCCCGTGTGAGCCGCGCCCCCTCCCAGTGCCACGCCCCCACCTGAGCGCGATAACTTCTCGCGGCACCCGCTTCGCGGGTGCCACTCGCTAAGAGTTTCTGCTCATTCCGAGCACGACTGGAGCAGTTCTCACCTACAGGAGTAGCCCCACAAGATCAATCAGCACCGCTGCCCGGCTAGGAAGCCCCAGCACATCCCGTGGCCGCAGAGGAGGGAGAGGCGCTGGCCCCGGGACTGCGAGGACCAGCACACAACAGCTCCAGCTGGTCCTCTTCCCGTGCGAGCCGCGCCCCCTCCCAGTGCCACGCCCCTATTATCAATCACAGCGTAAAGGCGGCCCCCGTAACGCGTATCGCGGGACGCGTGCGGGGCGCAGTCCGGGGCGAAGACCGGACAAAGAGCGGGCCCTCTGAGGCCCTCAGAGACACGAGGAGACCGGACCGGGGGAACTTACTAACTTTATTGCCCACTAACCGTGAGTCCTGTGTTCGATACTGTTAGTAAAAATATGGCTGAGATTGTAGCTACTAATCCTCCTGCAATACATGGTGCCCCGACTAAAGGCACATTGGTTGATTATTTTTAAAAAGTTATTGTACCCACGGACAAGGAGACTACGCTTGCCGAACGAAGGGCCGAGCGACGTCGCTCTATAGAGTGTATTAAAAATAGGACATTAATGGACAGTACATCTCCTTTGACTTCGTCCCTCATTGTGTTAAGTCCTCCTACTTTGACGCAGGAGGCGTTAGCTATGGATAATGTCCCTGAGCTGCTTAGATCTATTGAGTCTACACCCAGCAATTTTAATTTGTCACCAGTTTCAACTGCTTTGCCCCCTTCCAGTACTATTACTTTTGATAAGGAAACTGATATTGTCACTATTCCCTCTGAGTCTAAGGCTAAGTCGTCTAGCAAGAAGGCAGGGAGGGCGTTGGTGTCTAAAGCTCCAAGGCCCCCTCCGCCTAAGAGAAGAAAGAGGTTAGGCAACTTGCCAAAAGGTAAGATCAATCACACTGATTTTGGCAAGGGCCCTATGCAAACTGTGGGCATAGCATCGCTGACAAAGGTTCCATCATTGCCATTAAGAATACACGATGTGGCCTTAATATCTTCTACCTCTTTGGTTCCCCCCCCTCCTGACCTGTCTCGTTCTCCGTTGCTCTTACCTGATTTGGGTACAATGCCACCATATCTTGAGAGCATCGAGAAATTGATAAGATCATTCACTCTACCCATTATAGAACGACTAAAAAATATAGAGTCACGATTGGGGAATCTAGAATCTTTAATCATAAAACACCCGGGGTCACGGGAAGATCCGGCTCACTTACTCCCGCCCCCCCCCCCATGGTTTCAGACGCACCTCTTACTCATACTAGGACTAATGAGATAGGTAGCTCTAATTCCCAGCATAGGGACAAGCCGCTTGACACCACAACCCTTCAAAGTCATCGCCAAAACGAAGAGGGTGAAATAAGGAAGGAAATAGCAAATTCCATCTTAGTAACGTCCCCAAAGGAGAGGGGTGAGAATCATCACCTAGCTAGAGCAAGAGACCCATATAGCCATCAAGTTAACTTACCCCCAGAGGCGGTACCATATGTGGTAGTGTTAACAGAAGTTCCGCCTCTGGCAAAGGGTAAAAATGAGGGCTATTACGATCTAAAAAATAAAACCATGCACTGGCTTAGGACTAACAGACCCCTCCCCCCCAACATCAATGGGGAGATATTGCATGTCCGGAGACTTCCTTGGCTAGGTCGCAGAATCAAGGATCTTGAAGGGGATGCAATTATCATCAACTTTAGAGACCCCAGAGCAGTCAAATACATCTTAGACTACCCCTTGGGTTCTACATGGGGGTCTATAAATCCCCGTGTACTATCATACTTCTACCCAAGATCAACAGTCTCTTATAATGCATACCCCAGGGCTCCAGTAAAAACAGTGACTCACCCTCACCCATTCCTAGCAACTTCTGTTCCCCAAGTTCAACACTGTAACATGTACGCACCCAGTTCTGTGGCATACGGAAATGCAGCAGAATGGGTTACGGTTCCCTCTGGGAATCACAGACTTGGACCACGGAGGATGAACTACAGGCTACCATTTACTCCTCTCGAAGTTGCTAATAGATTCGGGGCCCTATCAGGAGTCGATGACTGCGACTGACATAGTACTACCTTTGACTATGGGCTTAGCACACAGGGCGACCAGGTTGAGGATATGGATCTGATTCCCAAATTGCTGACTTCTTGTCCAAATAATTTTACTTTCATGGGGCCACACTTGTCCTTACCGGTGACTCATACAGTGCCCCTGGAATATGTTCCGGCGGCCGCAGACGAATTAGCTATAAAACCTTATCGCTCCGCACACAGGGAGGAGAGGGTAGAGGTGGAGGGTGGTTGCTCTTCTGGAAAGACTAAAGTTCTACAGGGGTCCTCATCTAAAGTACGAAGTGAGTTGGGGGTCTGTGCCCCACCAAGGACGGTAGAAAGCACTCTGTATGAGATTTCTATGCCCACAAACAGGGCCATGAGGCCACTAGAGATACTGTCATGGAACGTGGCTGGGCTCCCAAATAAGCTAGGCAATACTGACAGGGAAACTTTTATTAAAGAACATGATATATGCATGTTCCAAGAGACGTGGGCCAGAGAAAACCTTTGCCACCCCGGGTTCGCAGTTTTCAATATTCCGGCTAGATGGGGTGGGAAGGGACGCCCGTCTGGAGGACTATCAACATGGATTGCCTGTCATCTAGGCTGTACGGCCGAGGTGGTAGAAACAAATTCTCTTGACATCCTGTGTGTGGTCTTACGTTGGCCCACTGGGAGGGGTCTGAGTCTGGTAAATATATACTCCAGACCAGTCGGAGCTGCGGCCACCTCAAGGACATTGGAGGATTTAATGACTTTTCTTGATTCTCTCACCGGCCCAGATACACTCCTGGTCGGAGGGGATATTAACATTCAGTTTGAACCACTTCCGCTTCACTTAGATGGGATCAGTAGTGAGGAGGACGATCTCTGGGGAATCCAAAGTATTGCAGGTCCACCAGTCAGGGCAGCATCACCCCTCCTATTGCAAGTTTTAACATTAACATTGGCAAATTCACTCAGAGCATGCAATGGTAGGTTCGATGGGGATATTCCGCCCCAGTCAACTTTTAATAGACCAGGACAGGAGTCCCGGATTGACTACATACTGATTAGACTTCAGGATTGGAAATTGGCATTAGATTTTAAAATAGTCCCAAGGGTGGATAGTGATCATAACCCCCTAATCCTTTCATTAGATGCAGATGGCTTCCTCAGGACTGAAACTCGAGGAAATAGACTACCTGCCCCCAGTCTCACCCTATCTAGTAACAGACGAAGATTAAGGTGGGACAAACTGTTAGAGAAACCGACTCGTATAAGGGCAATATACGAGCAAGTGGCTTCAACCCTGGAAAGAGTGGAAAGTCTCCTCCCTCAGTTGTCCTCGCCAGAAGGTTGTTCTCCCCTTGAGGACATCCATCAGACACTTTGCGACAATTTAGCTGAGGTTTTGAACCCTGTGGTCCGGGGCAGGAAACTGAGGAGCGAAAGAGCCTCATGGTTCAATGCCAGCTGCAGGGGAGCTAAGAAAGATCTTCTCCAAGCGCTCAAAAACAAGGAAGCATCCTCGGTGGTTAGGGAGAAGAGGGTGGCCTATAAGCTCCTCCTTGAATCTGCTAAAATAGACTGGGACTGGGAGAACTGGACAAAAATAACATCTGCTCTCAAAACTAGAGATTCAAGGAAATTTTGGCACATAGTCAAACATGGCTCAGTTGAGCCTGTTATGGCTATAGAAGGCAACATTGCACCGGAAGTCTGGGAAAAACATTTTTCATCGCTCTATAGTAGAGCTGGGCAAGACAAAATGGGAACTCCGCCTGAGTGCCTAGTGGCCCCCACCACCGATAATCACACTGAGCTGGAAGATTTTAAGCTGGAGGAATTGGAAATGGCAATTACTTGCCTTTCCTCAGGAAAAGCGCCAGGTCTAGATAAGCTCCCAGGCGACCTCTTAAGGCACGAGGTCAGCATTTGGGCACCATACTTCCTGGTACTGTTTAATGCCATCATCCATGGGATGGCACTCCCTCCAACTTGGCTCGGGGCGGAGATTGTGCCCATTTTTAAAAGGGGCTCACCTTTGCTCCCCGCTAATTACAGACCGATCAGTCTGATAGACGTCCCTCAGAAGCTTTTTGCGAGGCTTCTGTTGGATCGACTTTTGGACTGGATCGAGGAGAGGGACATTTTGAGCCCTTTCCAGGCTGGGTTTCGCCAGAAGACCTCTACTATAGATCAGGTATTCAGGCTGTCCCTTCTACATTGGAAAACAATACAGTTGGAGGGTGGCAGCCTCTATACTGTATTTGTAGATCTAAGGGCAGCCTTTGACCTGGTCCCTCGTGGCAAGCTCTGGCAGGTCCTGGCGAACGCTGGGATGCCAGCTGACCTCCTGAGTATGATCATCCGCCTACACACAAATACCTATGCTCGTGTGAGGTGCGGTGCACAGGGTGCACTCTCAAACAAGTTTCCCGTTGAGAGAGGGGTAAGACAGGGGTGCGTACTTGCACCGACCCTGTTTTGCCTCTTTGTCAACGGTGTTATTGACCATCTTAACGGGGTCCCCAATTCGGATGTCCCGAAGTTGGCGGGAAGGAGGGTCCCAGCAATCATGTTTGCTGATGATACCCTCCTTCTCTCCAAGTCACCTATGGGAATCCAGCGTGTGCTGGATGGATTTGGGGACTTCTGTAGAGAGCATGGATTGGAAATAAACACCACAAAGACCAAATTCATGGCCTTCAATCCGCCACCCAGGTTCCACCGTATTCCTCGCATAGGGGACAATATACTCGAACGAGTAAACACCTTTGAATACCTTGGTGTTACACTCAACGAGGAATTGGGGTGGGGTCAACACCAGGAGAAAGCGAGGTTGAAACTAGCACAACACATTGGTGGAATATTAGGGATGGTGGGGAAGAACAGGTCGACCCTTAAACCCATAGGCCCTCCTCTACACATTTATAGGGTCCAAGCAAGAGGAGCAGTTACCTATGGGAGCGAATTATGGGGTCACAAAGTACTGGACAGCTTGACAAAGGAGGAGAATAGATTCCTCAGGTGTCTAGTAGCTCTTCCTCCGAGTACACCGCTAGTGCCTTTACGACTTGACCTAGGCATTAGACCCCTGGAGGAAGAGTTGGCACTTCGTCCTGTGATCTACTGGCGCAGATTGTGGACGGTGCCCGAATTGACTCACTACAGACAGGGCCTCCAGGAAGTTCTTAGCTTCCCAAATTCGGGGAACATTGCCTGGCTTAAATTCGTAAGGAATAGTTTGGTGAGCCTAGGTCTAGATGCACTATGGAATGATCCTTGTAACGCCTGTCCCAAGCTTTCCAAGAAAGCTCTAACCAAAGTGTATCATGATTCCAAGGCACCTTTATTCCGACCTTCTAAATCCTTAGGGTCTCTAACAAAGCAATTCCTTCTTATGAAGAGCACTTATACCTTCGAATTGGCCCTTGACAATGTTTACCCTATAATACTTAGGAAGCTTTATTTGCAATGGAGGCACGGGTCTTTGCCAATTCGTGCTTTTACTAGTTCTTGGTCCTTGTCGACACCCAGTATTTGCCCGGCTTGCAGATTAAGTGACGAAACTGAGCTGCATCTCACATTCTTTTGCACGGGTTATACTGAGGCACGCAGAAAATGGATTATCCCTATCTGTAGGAACCTGGGCTTCATCAGGTGCCATGAAGCCTTTAGAATTCTTAAGAGCGAAACGGCCGTGTACATTATGTTCGCAGTGGCAACATTTTTGGGGGCTTTTTGGCACAAACGGAAAAAATATCTAAAAATGCCAATCTGATTCATTGTATGTAACTAGTATGTATTAGCCATGTGGCTGCACTATTTTTAAACATTTTACTTATTGTTGTTAAATGTTTTTATATTCATTTTATGTACTTTTATGGAGTTACTCCGAAATAAAGTTTTCTTGAACTTGAACAATGCTCTTTTCACATCCAATGTGTGTAGGGCACATTCTGCCACTGAACCTGGTTGAGGGAAGTACCCAGGCAACTCAACAGATTGATTGATATGAAAGGCAAAAATGAATTTAGGAAGGAGTTCAGGATTACCGTGAAGAACCCCCTTTTTTTGGTGCATTTGTACAAAGGGTTCTTCTATAGTTAATGCCTGAAGCTCACCCATTCTTCTGAGTGATGTGATAGCAACGAGGAAAGCAACTTTCCATGTGAGAAATTGCAGTTCACATTTGCGCAATGGCTCAAAGGGTGGAGCCATTAGCCTGGTGAGAACAATATTGAGATTCCACACTGCAGCAAGTGGACGTCTCGGTGGGATGACTCGAGTCCCTCAATAAAGGCTTTGATAACAGGCACTCTAAAAAGAGATAGATTTGTCTATTCTGGAGGTATGCAGCTATTGCAGCCAGATGTAAGCGTATGGACATGTACGCCAAATTGGAACGATGTAGATGTAACAAATAACGATGTTTTGTACAGAAGCATCAAGCGGGTTGATGTGGTTATTACAGTATATCACAAACCGCTTCCAATTTGCTGCACAGCAGCCTCTTTGATAATATTCATGCAGTCTGGCGGCAGATAAAGATAGCCAAACTCGAAGACTTCAGGAGCCAGATCGCCAGATTGAGTTGACTGGGGTCTGGATGTCTCCATGGCTCTATGGGAGGAGATTGGGTGTAAGACGTTGTTTTTAGTGAGGAACTACTGAGAGTTCCAATAGGGTTGTGAACCAAGGTTGACGTGCCCATGTGGGAGCAACTAGGATTAGTGTCAGACGCTTGTTTGAGTTTCCAAACCACTAATGGAATGAGTGGGAGAGGCAGAAAAGCTTAAGCAAATATCCCCGACCAATTCATCTATAGTGCATTACCTTTGGACAATGGGTGTGGATACCTGGACGCGGAGTTTGGGCATCTTGCGTTTAGATGTGTGGCGAACAGTTCTATGTGTGGGAATCCCCACATTTGGAAGAATGGGAGGAGAACTTGAGGGATTATTTCCCATTCGTGGATTTGTTTTGTCCGACGACTGAGCAAATCTGTCATCTGATGTCTACTCCTGGAAGGTGTTCTGCTAGATGTATCTTGTGATGTATGGCCCATTTCCCGATGGTCTGTGCTAGCTTTGACAGCTAGAGTGTGTGTCCCTCCCTGTTTTTGTATGTAATACATGGCTGTCATGTTGTATGTACGAATTAGGACAATCTTGCATACTAGCTACCATAGATGATTTATATGAAGCTATTTTTGCTGCAAGCTCCAAACGCCCTGAATTGTGTGGGTTTGGAAATGCGCTCCCCAACCTGTCAGGGATACGTCTGCTGTCAGTACTATCTGTGGAACCGGGTCGCTGAAGGGCTGCCCTTTTAAAAGGTTTTGTGTGTTTCACCACTGCTGAGAGCGATGGTTGCGGCCGTCTACCAACACTAGATCCGATAACTGACGTGTGCTTGGTTCCACTGACATGCTAAGCATTCCTGTAGGGGACGCATTTGAAGTCTTGCGTAGGGGACTATGAAAATGCAAGATGCCATCATTCCCAGTAACTGCATGAACACGCTGGTAAGGAGTATTGAGACTAAAACTGAGACATCAGGGTTTGTTTATTCCGGACTCTGGCTGGAGTCGGGTATGCTAGAGCTTTTTTGTGGGTCTATAGTAGTTCCTAGATATGCTTGAGACGTGGATGGTTGGAGATGGGATTTGGACAGATTTACAGTGAATCCTACCTGGTGGAGCAATTGCACAGTTTTTTGTGTGTGGCGTAGACAGCTGTTGTGCGAGATGGCCTTTATGAGCCAGTCGTCTAAGTAAGGGAAGTCATGAACATGTCACCTTAGATGGGCAGCAACTACTGACAAGTATTTTGTTAAAACCCTGGGTGCGGTTGTTACTCCGAATGGGAGGACTTTGAATTGATAGTGTTGCCCTGCTACCACAAACCTGAGGTATTTGCGGTGCACAGGGTGTATTGGAATATGAAAGTAAGCATTCTTTAAGTCCAGAGTGAAGAGAAAGACGCCTTGCTGAAGAAGGGGAACCACTTGTTGGAGTGTTACCATATGAAAATGGTCCGACTGAATGTATAGATTTATTTCTCTGAGGTCTAATATAAGCCTGAGAGAGCCGTCCTTTTCGGGAATTAGAAAGTACTGGTGCAGGAGGTACTATTGATGGTACCACTCTTTTTAATCCTTCCATAAAAGCTTTAATCACTGCTACTCTGAAGAGAGAGAAGTGTTGTCTGTTTTGTAAGTATGCAGCTACTGCTGCTAGATGTAAGCGAATGGATATGTAGACTAATCCAGATTGCTGTAAATGTAACAGATAACAGATGATGTTCTGCACATTAGCATCAAGCGGATTGATATTGTTAATAGATAAACTGTTTCTATTTCACTGCATAACATGCTCAGGTAGTAGGCTTTCTAGCTTCTTTTAGGATATTCATATAGTCTGGTGGCAATTGTAAATAACCAAACTTATGACTTCAGGAACCAGATCCCCAGGTTGAGTCCTTTGTGATTTGGATGCCTGATTTCTCCATGGCTCTGAGTGAGGAGACTGGAGGTGAGATGCAGCTTTTGGTGTGGAACTACTGACAGTTTCAGCAGGGTGGTGAGCCAAGGTTGATGTGTCTATGTGGGAGTTATGAGAATCAGTGTGAGGGATGTTTGCCTGAGCTTCCGAACTACCAACGGAACGAGTGGGTGAAGAGCGGGTGTGGGAACCTGGTGGCAAAGCTTGGGCATTTTGCGTTTTGGGCTGTGGTGAACAGGTCTATGTGAGGAAATTCCCATTCCTGAAAGTAGGGGAGGAGAACCAGCTGATTAAGTTCCCACTCGTGGATTTGCTGCTTTTGTCAGCTGAGAAGGTCTGCAATCTGATTATTTACTCCTGGAAGATACTCTGCCAGGAGATACATTTTGTGTTGTATAGCTGTGCTAGGCACGACACTTGGGAGGGAGAGTACCCCGCCCCCCGTTTTTGTATATAGTACATAGCTGTCATGTTGTCCGTGCGGACTAGGACAGCTTTGCTTTTGAGGTGAATTTGAAAGGCTTTGAGCGCTAGAAACACTGCTGGTAGTTCTAGGTGATTTATATGGGGACTTTTGTGCTTTAGACGCCAGAATCCTTGGATTGTGTGATTGTGAAAGTGAACACCCTAACCAGTGAGCAATGCGTCTGCTGTTAGCACTGTGTGGAACAGGGTCGAGGAAGGGCCATCCCTTGGATGAATTTTGTGGGTTCCACCACTGCAGAAAACGATGGCTGGGGCCATCTACCAACACTAGATCTGAAAATTGACCCTGCGACTGGTTCCACTGGCTAAGCATTCTTTAAGGGGGCGCATGTGAAGTCTTGCATGGTGAACGATCAGGATGCAAGACACCATCATTCCTGGCAGTTGCATGAAGACTCTTGCTGGTAATAATTGGTTGGGCTGAAACTGCTTGAGAATAGGCTGAATACTGAGAATTCTGGCTGCATTGCGAGAGGAGCAGCACCCCAGCAGATGGACTTTGTGCCTCCCAGAGGTCTCCCCAGAGAGTTACAAGCTGAAGGAACCTACAGGAGCCTTCCAGTACCAATACCCTGGATACTGGAGCCCTTGCAGCAGCCAAGGCTTGCTAAGTGTCCAGTCCAAACACCAACCCTGCCAAGAACAACCTACTGACGAGGGATGTCAGCAACACTGAGGCCAGCACAGATTATGGTTCTGCTGTCCTGTTTGCCACCCACCATTATCAGGTCGACCCAAGTAGTGAGAGCCTCCAAAGCAAGCGACACGCCAGATAAAACATCTTTGCATCTGAGCTCTACAGCCTGAGTCAACCAACAGTGCCCCCCTGCTCCATGGACCATCAAGAGCTGAGGCCCCCTTTGGGTTATGCCAGGCTTGTTCCCAAGTCCCTAACTGGAGCTGTATTCTTGTTACAGGTTTCTCTATTGACTTTAATAGGTAGCATTTGGAGCTACCACTGCATTCAGCACTTTTGCACGTGGCCACACTAGGGCCAGTAAGTCCAAACTGCTGGTGGTTCTTTGGACCTTGGCCCCTAAGCACCTTAAAGCCAGAAGAGTAACCCTGAGAACTGTTTGTAAGTACACTTATGCAGCGAATGCATCTCCCAATGGATAACATAGCGATAGAGGCTTATGCATCAAATCTGAAAGCAGCGATTTTATATTTTCCCTTTAAAAATCTAACGTCTAATGTACTTACCTGATTCCAATGTCATTGGTTTCTAAAACTATATAAAAATCTGTATGATTATTCTAAATTGTTCTCGAGTTTCTTCTCAAGCATATTACTCATTTATTGGCTTTATGTGCACGCAACAAATGCTTAACACTACCCACTGATAAGCCTAACCTGCTCACCCACAATGGGAACATTTGGGATTATTAATTTAAACCCTGTAAGCCAATAAGGGTTGTCTGGGCTTTCTTCATAGTGTACCTCATTTTGATGCACTACATAAGAAGTCGGCTTCATACAATGGGCAGCACCTGTGCAACCGAGTCACACAGTGCATGGGAGTAATAGCCCAAAAGGTACACAGTGTTCAAGGATCACAGTGCCAGGCTGGTGGAAGAAAAGGTTTTCTTTCCTAAGGGATCAAGTATCTTGGATTCCATATCCAGTGGAGTTGTAGGGAATGCGCCAGGATTTACATAGTAGGTGGAAGTTTGGACAACCAAGCTATCCAGGGTAGGGTGTTGTGTGAGGAAATTGGAGTCCCCGGTGCAGGGGGCAATCATCCTGCACACAGGAGCCCCTGTGCAGGGTTTGGACCAAGTCCCAAGCAAGTCATCTGTGAGGGCATCATTAAATGGGAAAAGTGGTTCAGAGGGGGTTACTCCCAGCTTTATTACATTTGTCAAGATGTTAGTCTTGACTGCCACTGAGGGTAACCTAAGATCCAGGGCCCTTACCACCATAGCATAAGAGGTTCATTCACCAGTAACCACAGTAGGAGGCGAGATCATGCCAGTATCTATAGAGGTGTCCAGTCCGCTGGAGTCCATCAATTCCTCACACCAGCCCATGTTAGAGCCTAAGGGCTGGTTTGCATCACGGTCCAGTAACCCCTCCCAATTCTCCCAAGTCCCAACCCATAGAAATAGGGATCAAACTCCAGCCTGGAAAGCATTGCTCGGGACGAGGCCCCTTCGGCTCGAAGTCAGGGATGAGAACAGGGAGGGTGCCAGCATCGGGACGGGCGCATGGGGAAGGTCGAGGTAGTATGCCGGCACTGGTCCGGATCCATCCGTGAATCCAAGCAGCTCGACTGGAGCCAGGGATGGAACCGCCAGCAGAGAACCAGTGGAGACCCCTCTTAAACCAGCAGGACCCAAAGTAGCACCAGCGGAACGCCCACCCAAATATGAGGTGCATGGACTCATAGAACTCAAAGTTGGGGAGGGGGCCCGCTCCAGCTCCTGAAAACTCAGAGGTGCAGAGCCAGCACAGGCTCAACCGCAGTCAGGTCTCGAATGCCAGTGCTCCCTTCTTTCGTCGGATGACTTTGACAGATGGGGCAACATCAAAAACGTCTTTGCCTTGTTAGTTTTTTTTCGCTTGTGGGATTTACCCAAAGACGACTTTGAATACAACGAGGATTCACGACCAATACCGAGCCTCCCTCTCGACCGGGATTGAGACCGTTGCGGCCTTGCACGGCGAGCATTAAGGAGCTTCAGAGTGAGCTCCCTCAAGGCTTTTGGGTGCATGGAACTGCATGGTCGTCGCATCATGGCCGCGCTAGAGGCACCAAATGCAAACAAGTTTCGGGTCAGTAACCAACATCTGTCAGTGACAGGCATCATACGGCTTATAGCTGGCCTTCCTAGTCGATATCCTGCATAGAATTCTAAAGTAAGAAATCTGCGACTAGAAGTCTCCCCTGCCCACCTAGAAGGAATTTTTTCCTGTCTAAATTGCAAATTGGTGGGTAGGCCAAAGAAGGAGCCACCTGCTTATTGACCAAATCAGAAGCACCGATTTATCTTTGAAATGCCTATATTTTAATGCAAGAACCCTACGTAAACATTGATAAGAGATTTGGGACACTATCACAGAAGCCAAGCAGTACTTAGTGTTTATAACAGAAACCTGTCTTAAGGATTCATCCCAACCCGAAATCTCAGTGGGCATTCTATTAGCCCATAAGATACTGAATTCTGATAGAGCTGGCCGCACAGCAGGAGGCATTGTGATTATTTTCAAAGATACTTTTACCTTTTTGCGGTATTCCACATTCCATGTATTTATTATGTGTATGCACTTTTTTTTGTGCTGTGTGCATCTTTGAATGTGTTATTCCATGTGCTGTGCTCCTGCTGGCAATAGTTGTCAGTTACCTGGTCAGTCGCTGGCAGGATCGCAGATTTGGAGACACGCTAGTGAATGGGCTCCACATTACTACTTGAATAAGCCTTCAACAAACATTAGCTAGACTTGGATCATGTTATTTCAAGTACCTACACGCAACATATTGGCAACAAGATGGCTTGTTGCTCATTTTGAAGCCGATTTGCAGCGATGGTTCCATGTGGTAGCAGACCAGGGATTACATACAGAGGAGTGGAAATTATTTCCTTCCTCCAGCTTGCGTTATCGTTTGTCGTCTCCGTGGGATCAGCCAATCATCGTGGCTGCCCGTTATGTAGGAGTTACTAGAATTTGGCTGCTGGAGTTTTCCTTCAATATTTTCGGCGGAGTTCCTGTGATGTGGCTCCCATGTCTCAGTCCAATCCCAGGCTGACGCAACCATCAGACAAGAGTATGTGTCATCATGCTTACGTTCATCGGGCTGCCATCTTGAAGTCGGGAAGTGGTGGCAATCTGGAGCACCATCAGTACAGTTTACGGAAGAGGTTTCAGACATGTGCAAGCGTCATCAAGCTTACTTTCAGCCTGCCGCCAATTTGAAATCCAGAGAATGGAGTCTTTGGAGGCATCTAAACGTACAACAGTGAATTTGGGCTAGTGTGGAATTCTAGAAGCGCACAGAGTATTCACTCGCTGTGGCTATATTGGGGGCAGAGCCACAGCAACTGAACTTAGTAAGGGTTTTAAGTGACTTGTGGGGTAAATTTGCACATGGTGCACTGTGTTGATTTGACCATTTACTTTATGACTCTTTGTTCTGCTTCTTATTTTTTCCTTATTTGCCTACAGCTCCTTTCTCAGCCACTTAGAGTTTTTTTGTGTGGGCATGTCTAGGGGAAATAATGTGCAAGAGCCGCCCCATTTCTTACACAATCCAGGTAAAGCAAAGCTTAAATAGAAACAATGGATATGAGTTTTCAAAAATGATTTGGTAGCCATCGAAGACATTGCTTACAGCCCAGCCAGGACATTAGCCATTTTATACAACTGCTTGGGAACGGAGTGTCAAAAAGTGTTTGATAATTTGCTAGAAATTCCCCCAACCGGGGGGATAAAGGAGGATGTTGGCATGTTTGTGTGGAGGCAGAATAAAGATAGCCATCGACATTTTTTTTTTCTTTTTTTTTTTTTTGAGTCAAGCGC
The DNA here is from genome assembly GCF_964204655.1 of Triturus cristatus. Taxonomy (NCBI): domain Eukaryota; kingdom Metazoa; phylum Chordata; class Amphibia; order Caudata; family Salamandridae; genus Triturus; species Triturus cristatus. The sequence goes on along the minus strand of NC_140595.1, from coordinate 514,710,065 downwards.
AGTTTAATAAAGATTTAATTTTTATTCAAGAAAATAGGCTTCAGAGGGAAATATTTAACAATGCGTTGCTTCACTTAGAAGTTTGGCCAGCACATGTGCATTTGAGAATGCTTGGGACCAGTATCTTAGAGATCAGATTGTATTGAACTGCTACTCTAAAAAAAGTTTAAGAGCAGTTTCTTTGTTGCACCAATCCTACCTTCGAGGAGACAGTAAATATTACAAAAGGCATAGAACGTGCAGCACAGTCAAAGTGTTGGCTGGTGCAGCCGCATGTACAACTGGAAATTGACAATGTGAGTGTGAATGTCGTAAAAAAAAAAAAAAAAGGACAAGACAGTCAAAAGACCAATAGAGTCATGAAGACCTACGCAGGTTACAGGTGTGGGTCATATGATCATTTTGGGATTAGCGCCAGCTTTTGCATCATTCCCCTGTACTGGACAAGTGCTAAAAAGTGGGGCACTTTATGAAGGTTTGCAAAAGCAGAAATACGGTCAGAGTCAATTGTGTTGCCTAAATAGAACATAACCAGTTTCATGAGCAGGAGAGCATAAATACTGTGACTATATTAACAGTTGATGTTTATCAACTGGACGTCAGTGTGCAGGGTTGCCATCGGGATAAGGGGTTAACTGCTAAATGCAATGGGCCTTTCAGTGAAGTAAGTGGATGTTAGAATAATGGCTAATTCAGGATCACCAGTAACTATGTATTGTGAAGCATCATTCAAGTTCAACTGGAATTATGAAAAGCTCAAAAAACTAGATAGGAGCCATTGCCTATGGGGAAGCAGAAACAGAGCCATTGAGTTTTATGAAGATGTCCTAGGATTTTCTGGGAGGGAGATTTCCATTAAAATCTACATGGCTGTCAATGGTCAGGATATCATGGGGTAGATTGATCAGGGAAGAGTTAAGACCAGGCACCACCAGCCATGTGATGTTAGTGAAACAAACCTGTAAGTGTGGATCAACTTTTTGCAAAATATCCTATAGTATTTTGTGAAGGTAATGGTACTGTTAAGGGGTTCGAGCACAAGATATTTATTAAAAAAAAAAAAAAAAGGTACTGTAGTACAAGTTACTTACCTTCGGTAATGATGCATCTGGTAGAGACGATTCTAGCTGCAGATTCCTTAACGTAGAATTATCCCCAGGCGTGAGACTGGACCCGGAAAACTTTCTTTGCCCCAGCATCCCTGCGTGTCGGGGGCGGTACCACGCAACTCCGCCCTGACGTCGTCCGCAGGCGTGACGTCAGCAAGGTCACATAAGCCCCACACCGGCGCGCTGACATCAGTTTTCTTCGGAGAACTTTTCCGCACCACAACGCGGAGCTATCACAAACAAAACTGTGGAGAGTATCGGAACAGTGTGCAAACAAAAAATTTGTGAAATAGAAAAGAGAGAAACAAAAGGTGTGAAATTGCACCAGTAAGAAAGTGCCAAGCACGAAGGTACAAAAAGCAATAGTGGTGAAAGCCATAGCAGCGAAAGAGCAGAGCACCGCTCTGAGGAACACCCTCGCCAGCCAAGGCGACAGCCTCCCAGGAGGCAGAAAGCATGTTGACAAAACGCCATAGCAGGAGAGAGAGAGAGTGCAAGCAAAGTCCACAACAGTGAAGGGCAACAAGCCCGGAACAGAAGAATAATAGCAATCCACCCCTAGACGACACCATCAAGGAGGGCCGTATCCCCTGAAAGGAGACAAAAAGGCCGAGGTACAGGTAAAACAACCCCCAACGTAGTGGACAGCAAGGGAATCGGAAACCCTACGCAAGCAAAACGGAGAAGAGTAAAAGAACGACCCTACACCGGAGAAAAAACCAGGGTGGAGGGATGCAGAAGTACACATGAACCAACCAACCATGTATCATAAAGGAAGGGGTGGAACATTCAAGCAGAACAAAGTATCCTGCCCGGGAGGTGGCGAGGCGGACACCCACTGAAGACAAGCCACACGGAGGGAGGTGAGTGCTGAAAACCAACTGAAGGTTCTCGCAGAACGGGGAGGAAGGGTGGGCCGTGAAGGAATCTGTGGCTAGAATCGTCTCTACCAGATACATCGTTACCGAAGGTAAGTAACTTGTACATCTGAGAGACTACTATCCGCAGATTCCTTAACGTAGAATAGATACCCTAGCCATACCCAGAGGGGAGGAGGGCCTGCGAGAGAACCTCCCCAGTAGAAGGAAACACAGGGCCCCAGCAGGGGACGTGTCACGGGGACAAGGGCGACCCAGCCCCTACCAAGCAGAAGTAAGCAAGAACACGTTGAAGGGAAGACTAGGAGACCCCAAGCCCATTCAAGGTACAACGTCCACAAACGCTCGTAGGGACAGACAGCCGCAGAGGAGCACCCAAGAGGAAAGAATGACCTCAACTCCAGGGAGAAGATGCAGAACCGGAGGCAGAGCCTGTCACAGGGAAAAACACAGTGACTGAGGACAGTGGAACAGGCATCAGCCGCAAGGAAACAGGCAAGGCAGGAACGGCTCTGCAGCCAAGGAACGCAGGCATAGGAAGAAAGGCGCAGGTGCACAAAACCCCAGCAGAACAAGAGGCAGGGGCACAAGGTAGCACAACAAGGGCAACGGCAGTGGGCCAGCACAAGCAGGCCTGCACAGCCGGCAGCGGACAGCACCATAGAGCAGCGCACCCAGAACAAGCCAGGCGCAAGCAGAGGGCAGCGGCCAAGAAAATGCAGAACAAGCCCCAAAGGAGGATCGTGCAATAGACACACACCGACCCACGAAGAGAAATGGAACCAGCCATAAGAGAAAAAGGGGAAGACACGGAGGACGGACCAAGCCGCCAACCAGAACACAGGAAAGCCAGGAGAAACCCAGCCCCCCTGGAACACCAGACAGAGGACCAGGCCGAAACGCCGGACAGGAAGGCGAAAAAGCCACAACACGACACCATAGGCAGCATGGCAAAATGTCAAGCGAGGTAGTGAACACAGAGACTGACAGAACCCAGAGCAGCGCAAGCTGCGCCCGGATAAGACACAAGAGACCGCACCAGCGGAATACAGTGAAGCCAAGAAAAGTAGGGAACACGAAAAAGGGGCAACCATACCTCCCCAGCGCAGGACAGAGCTATGCAATAGTTACAAGTACCCCACATAGGGTATGATACGTCCCACTAAAACATGGGAACACCTCTTAGGGAAAACCCGCAGCAGAGGACCAGAACATAAGGTTAGGGTATGATACGTCTCAAGAAAACATGGGAACACTTCTTAGGGAAAAATCCTGCAGCAGAGGACAGAACTTAAAGGACCTGCAGATAGAACCACAGACGGCTTGCCAATCAGCCAATCAAAATACACACAGAAGGCCCAACCTGAGGACACAGATGGGTGGACCACAACCAAAAAAACACAAAATCCGAAGGGGCTGTACCAGCAGCCAACAGCACAAAAGGGATCAACCTAAGGACCCGAAGGCACGCCAACCAACCAGAACAGAGACGGTCAAATCAAACAAAGCCGCCCATAAGCAGCAGAGGACCCACAAGCCGAGGAGGAGGAGGCGGCGGCGGAGGGAGCCCCGCAAGGAGCCGCATGGGTGTTAAACAAGAGCACCCCATCAAAGGGCAGGTCAACGAGACGCTCACTCACATTATCAGGAAAAACGCTATCCCTCCGCCAAGCATGGTGACGGAGAGCCACTGAACAGGCCATTGTGTGGCCAAGAGCATCAGAAACATCCAGGGCCGAACGAAGAATGAACGCGGATAGCTCCCGGCCATCTGGCACATGGCGTCGCAGTTCGGCGGAGACATCGTCTGGAGAGGCAGAAGACAGAAGGGACTCCACGGAATCCCACAAGCCGGAAGTAGCCCTGGCCAACACACAAAGCATGTTGAGCGCACGCAAAGCAGCACTAGAGGAAGCGAAGAGATTCCGCCCCCATGAATCTAACCACCGGGCCTCCCGTGACGGAGCAAACACCACCAAAGGCAGGGAACGTAAAGCAGACTGCAGAAGAGGGCCCTGGGTAGAAGGGTGGAAAGAAAGGCAGACTGGGACGGCGAAGAGCCCTCCCTGGAAGACTGCGGGGAAAAAGCCACGACACGGCGTCCCGTCTCCGGGAAAGAAGAAACAAAAAGTTGACGAAGCTCCGGAGAGGAGGGGGCCTCCCGAGAAGAGTAGATGACCCGATGCCAGCCCGACGCCGTGGAGTCCGCCACAGGGGTCGGCGTGACGCCGAGCGGCGCTGGAGGGGATGCTAAGACAACCTCCTCCACCACTTGCGCCCCAGGAGAATGGGGCAGGGCTGGCTCCGGTGCAGCGAAAGAGCGGCACCAAAAAGCCGCCGACTTCACCGCCGACGAAGCAGCCGCCTGCGTGGAGAGATGAGAGGGACCCGCGGCGCCGCCAGGGCAGACAGCCGTTGGCGCCTGAACGGCGTCAGCTCGGCTTCAGGCAATGCCGCCGCCTGCCCAGAAGACCGAGGGGAACTCTGGGACGAGCACCGAGTCCCGGCGACCTCCTGCGATACCACAGGGACCCCCTCTGGAGTTTGTGGTGAGGCAGAGGCGCCGTGGGCTGAAGAGGGGAACCCCGTAGGGCTGCACCCCGATGACACCACACCTCCAACAACTGAAGCCGAACCTGCCGGCGACGCGGCGGAAGGCCCCGCACGTGGCAGGGGATCCACAGACGTCCCAGGAGGAGGAGGAGGGGCCAAGGAAGCCTGCAGAGCCGCAGCCTAGACCTCCATTTGGGCCCTGGTCGCCCCGGCGCCGGGAAACGGTGGGTAGGGTGGCGTCAACTGAGGCCGCATGCCCCGCATAGAACCCGCGCTCTCCGCAGAGCGTGGACCAGGCCTCTGGGACAAGCCGTAAGACTTACCGACAGGCGAGCAACGCCCTAGGGGCCTCGGGGACAGGCGATGTCAGAAGCGAGAGCGGCGATTCTTGGACCCATCCGCGGGGGACGGACGCAGAGATGACACCGATCTGGACAACCGGGCTGAAAGGAGCTTCATCTGGCTCTCCCGTCGGGACTTACGCTTCAGATGCTGGCAAGCATCGCAGTCCGTGGAATCATGGTGCTCGCCCAAACACCACATACAAATAGGATGATGGTCCGTCACCGACATCTGACGCGCGCAAGACGAACACGCCTTAAAGTCCAAAGGCATTCATACACTGTCCTACAACGCAAAGCGTGAAAAAGAAGGCCTGAAAACAGGCAGGGACACGATCCGGATCCGCGTTGCACGCCGAAAAGAAGGAAACTGATGTCAGCGCGGTGGGGTGGGGTTTATATGACCTCGCTGACGCCACGCCCGCGGACGTCAGGGCGGAGTCACGTGGTACCGCCCCCCGGCGCGCAGAGATGCTGGGGCAAAGAAAGTTTTCCGGGTCCAGTCTCACGCCTGGGGATAATTCTACATTAAGGAATTTGCGGCTAGTAGTATCTATCAGATCAGGGTCCCTAAGGGCTGCAACATGCTACTCTAAGGGACCCACACACAAACTGCATGCAGACTGTCATTGCAGGCTGCGTGAAATGGTGCAAACCATTTTGAAAAAACGACATGGTACACTCCCAGGGTGCCATGCCCATGCACACTGCATATACTATATGCAAGTCTCCGCACCGCTACAGCAAGCCTTAGAGCCCTAAGGCAGGGTGCATTTTATTATATGTAAGGCCATATCGACATGATCAGATATGCCCCTGTGATGTCTGGTTCCATTGCCACAACATTGTAAGTGTTCAGGGTGCCATCTTAAGTATATGTACTGGTCATTACGAGTTACACAGCTACATGATGGATTCAGTGAATGCCGAAGCCAGTATCCGATTTCCCTCAACATGCATTGTAGGAGAGTAGGGTCTGCAATCCTATGATCACCCAGATTTTTTGCTTTTGCTTCATTGGTTTACGACTTTCCCCGGCTGCGGGCCTGCCAATCAGACCCACAGCCTAGCTGTTCTCTCTCGAAATTAACACACATGTACATTAGGTGCATCCACTAATTGGAACTGGGCCGCCTTATCAGTCCCTGTATCAGCATACCACAGGTATCCAGGGCATCGGTGTACCCAGGGCCTACCAGGGGCTGCAGCATGTATTATGCCACCCCTGGATGGCCGCCCAAATCTGACACAACTGGCTGCACGACAGCTAGGGCAAGGTGGTGTAATCACCCGTTGCTGTAGGTGTAGTATTCCTATACCTAACCCTAAAATGGACGCATGGATTCCTGTCAGTCACTCCTATATCAGGCCTTATCAATCCTGAAGGCAGAGTGCTGGGAATCATGTGAGATGGTGCTCTGGCGCGAGCTGAGCCCGTCGACGGCTTGCGGAACCAAATCCTAATAGCCGTTCCATGGTGACGCAGGCCAACTACCTTAAAGTGCATTATAATCCTCGCGGTTATTTGCTAACTTTGGCATCGCATCACCCAAACATGTCGAGTAAGGTGTCATACGAATTGGAATACGAACCCCTCGCCAGTTCTGGCGACGGGGTTAGCATTCCACCCTTCTAGAGGGACACGACATGGAAGTAACCTTGAACCCCGGTTAAAGTTGACTCAAGCCTCAGCATCACAAAATGGATGCTGCCACCAGACACAAGTCTGACCTCCTGCTGCTGGGAGACCTTCCAGCGAGGGGAGCTTGGACAAAGGGTTTCCTGTCGAGGGCGGTGTTAGCACCATCCCAGACAGGGTTTGTGTATCCCAGGTAGGCAGGGCTGAAAGGAAGGTGATTGCAAGTGGCACCCCGGTGCTCACTGTGCATAGCCCGGCTCAAACCAGTTTCGGGGGCACACCAGCCCCTGAGCTGGGGCGAAGCCGGACAAAGGATAGGGGTGTAACCACCCCCCTCCTGGTCCCACCCATAGGTAGGACCTAGTCACGGGCCAGCCCCTTTTTCCTAGAATAAAGGTGGGAGCGGGTCCCCTTCCCAAATTGGATAATTCTGAATCTTGAACTACTTTCCACGAAAGGAACTCTTGACTATTTCTGAAGACTCTCCCTTGTGGCTAAGGAGTAGCCACCCTGCACCAGCAAGCACCACCTAAGCGCTTGCGGTTTGCTGTACGTCTCTCTCACGAATCAAGACTGCCCAGCTCGACGAGACCCGGGTTCCCTGCCATCTCTGACCTCTACCTACATCGTCAGCCCAGCTGAGATTCGTAGGTGTGACGAGACCTGCGGGACCGGCCATCTTCAGAACCTGCACGACGCTTATCTAGCACGCCCACCGAGGGACCCTCGAGTGAGTGCACCTAGGGTTTGAGAAGCCCTAACCCTGAGCGGCTCCAGCACCGAAGTCTGCCTCCCCAGCATCCACGAGATCTGCGTGGGGGCCCTTCTGCTCCTTGTTGCTCACCGCGTTGTCCGGCCACTCGCCGACCGGCTTGTGGCCCTCTTCACGACGCACCACGACAGACTTTCATCACTGGTCTGGTTGCTCCAGACTGGCTCTTGCTCCCCTTCAACAGAGGAGTACCTCGGACCCTCCTGGTCCACTCCCGACGCCATCTTGACTCCACCGCGTGGGTTTGCCACTGCCAAGACCTGCTGCCCCATTCCTGGGCCCAGCATCATCGACAGCAGACACCTTCGTGGGACAGCTCGCCCTCCATCCTGGTCGCCGCCGCGCCTCCTGGTCCGAGGAACAGCCGAGTCAAACGTCATCCACTCACCTGGTCGAGGTGACTTCAGCCGGTACCTTCCTGGTACCCACACGATCGCTGGCTAGCGGTTGAGAACTGAGTCCCCTCTGCTTTCAGGTTTTCTTCATCACCGATCCAGGCTTGGATCTCTCTGAACATCAACACTGGTCGCCTGCCAGCAACTTCTTCTTTCAGGCTCCTGAGACTACAACGAGGACTCCCGACATCTTGCTGAACCCCACGCAGCTGCAGCCTCTGGGCTAGGTAACTCGAGCATCTCGGTGCTCCATCGTAGGTTCACTCTACAAGTGTCCAGTTCCTTTTTCGTTTAGTCCCACTGATCGGATTCCTCCGGAATCAGTAACTTTCAAACTATCTAACCTTTCCCATTCCACTTGCAGTGTAAATGGTTTCGTGCCCTTGTGTAAATTGTGCAACCAGAAGTATTTTCATAAGAGTTTTGTAGTGCGCTTAGCTCCCTGACTCATAAAGAGCCAGGGTAGTCTTGTTATAAATAAATATCCTTTATTTTCATAACAACTTGTGTGGTGTCCTTTCACTTGGTGTTCAAGGGGTATATGTGATGGTAAACAGCTGGCTTAACACGCCCTCTAGAGTTTAGCCTGAAGACTGCTCTTGTCCACGCTACTAGGATAGCTGGTCTATAAGGTTGACTTACAACCAATCATCAATAAGGGTCGTTTGGAATGATACACAGTGATCACTAGAATAGTGAGCACTACATATCAGGCCAACTTCTCACATGCATCCTGGGGGCATCTTAGAGGTGCACCCTGAATCCTCGCAGTCTTTTGGTGAGCTTGCTGACTGGTATTGTCCAGCCTGCAACCACAGACTATTTCAGACCCCCGCAGGTGAGAGGCCGTGCTCTTTGAGGTCAGAAACAATGCCTGCTCCGGAGGAAGGGGTTCACACCTCCTCCAGCAGGAAGGCTAGTTTTTTAGCATATCAAGGGCAGAGGCTTCAAAGACTCTACCGCCTTTGATATGTGACCACGGCTTCCCCAGACCTGGGCGATGCACCAGGATAGCACTCTCAGGCTAGTCACATCCCTAAGGTCAGCCACCTGAAGTGAACAATGAAAGAAGGGTTCCATAATCTTGCTATAGTGGAACTAGGAACTCCGAGTCAGGTTTATGCCCACTTGTAGGAAGCTGGCTCTGTATATACTATACCAAAAATAAGGTATAGTGTGCACAGATTCCAGGGAGTCCCCAGAGGTATAGCAGAGGTAAATTAGTCAAGTACTAACCGCTCTTTGTCGTAGTTTAGGCGAGCAGTTAGGCCTGTCAGGAGGGTGCGTTAGGCATTTATTGCATTCACTCAATCAAGACTGATGGCACACGGGGTGTGGCTGCGACCGCAAACCAGATGGCTGCACTTTCCTAAGGCTCCGGCAACAGTGGTCCAAAACGGACTCCAACGGCGGCAGAAACCGCCCACAACGTGCGGTATGTGACATGCATCGGTGGTGGAGACTTCGGTGAGTCTGGGATTCTGGGCTGTGGTCAGCTGGGGGCCTGGGTGACGTGGATGAGGTGGAGGGTTAGTGCGCGGAAGACACTGCCTCAGAAGTCCTGTGGCACAGGGGTCGCGGTTGAGCCTCAGGTCCGGAGCAAACGGTCCAGTCAGCACCCTGACCAGTGGGTCCATCACGATTATAAACGGGATAGGGGACAGCAGGCACCCCTGCCTGGTGCCTCGTAGTACAGGGAACTCATCTGTAAGGGTGCCAATCACTCTGAGGCAGGTTGTTGGATTAGTATACGAGAGCATAATCAGCGCAAGAAACAGACTGGGTATTCCCTGTTCTATAAGGACCGCTCTGAGGAATATCCATTTGAGCTAATCAAATACTTTCTCAGCATCCAACAAGGCTACAGACGCTGGCGTGTCTGGGGCAACTTTATTGAGCACTGCAAATACGGAGCGCAGATTGAGAGAGGTTGAGCGGTGAGGAACAAAGCTGGACTGGGAGGGCGAGATGGCTTGTTATATTAACAGGGCCAACCTGGTGGCGAGCACCTTAATAAAATATTAGCTATCTAAATTTAGCAGGGATAAGGGCTGGTAGGAAGCACATCGGCTGGGTTCTTTACCTGGTTTTAACAATATGATCTGGACTGCCCCCCGGAGTGTTGGTGGCGATTCCCCAGTGATTAGGGATTTGCTGTATAGGGTTAAGTGTTGTGGGGCCAGCTGCTGCTTATATGCTTTATACAAGGCTCCCGTCAGGCCATCTAGGCTCAGTGCCTTAGAGCCATCCAGTGCAGTGATTGCCTGTGTCACCTCCTCCAATGCTAGAGACTCGCTAAGAAATTCTCGCTGGCCATCTGATAGACATACCATTGCTATGTCTTCAAGGTATGTTGCAACCTCAGTAGAGGTCACCACTCCACGGGCGGTAAATAGTTACCGGTAGTGTCTCTGGAATCCCCGTAGAATATTTTCGGCACCTGTGATGATGTCCTCTGAATCAGAGCATAAGTTAGCAATATAAGTTTGTTAGTTGTTTTGGTGAAGCATGCGAGCCAGGGTGCATCACAGACACTCCCCCTTGCCGTAGCGGCGTGCAGTGGCATGTTTTCACAGGTAAGCAATCTCGGTCTGCTAGATCTCGGAATTCAGCTAATAATTTCAAACACGGATGCATCCGGTCCGATCCCCTCTCTGCAGCCTCCCACTCCAGATCCCCCAAGGTGTCTTCAATGAGTTTCAATAGGGAGCGTTTGTCGCGGAGTATACCCGCATGCTTTAAGATGCATAACCTATGAATATATGCCTAAATGCCTCCCATAAGGTGGCCTGGGTTGCCACTGTGCCCTTGTTTAGCGTGAAGTATTCAGTGATCGAGGTTAGCAGCACAGAACGGATTGCGGGGTCCTGTAGGGCCTCACCTCGGAACCTCCAGCTGAACGCTGCTGGGTATGAATACGTTATTGCCAGTTGAAGCATAACTGGACTGTGATCAGATAGTGTCTGGGGCAGGACTGATTTCAGAGATCCACTGGTGGACGTCTGCCGTCAGAAACCAGTAGTCCAACCTGGTCCAGCTCGAGTGTGGGGAGGAGTAAAACGTGAACCCAGGGGCATGAGGGTGGTGGGTGTACCAAGCATTCAGCAAAGAGTATGTGTTGGTAATTTGTCAAAAGGCTGCCCTGGCCCGGGGTTTGTCAGTGGGTTGCAGGCTGGTTGTGTAAGCATGGAGGATGTGCGGCATGTTGAGGTTACCCCTCCGCCCCCCATTTTCAGATAGATGCCTAGACGGTTTAGAGGCAGCCTATGTAAATCACAGAAAAAATTAGAGTTGTCTAAATTGGGTGCATAAATATTTACCAACAGTATATTTTTGTCAGCTAACGTGCCCTGCAGGAGCGGACACCTGCCGTTCAGGTCCGAGTATTGGGAATGCAGGAGGAATAGGACACTTCTGTATCAATATACAGGTCCCCCAGGTGTTTGAGCTATAGCATGAGAAATACCTATGAGAGCCCCATTGTTTGGCGAAGACTGGGTCATTGTGAGGTGAGAGATGAGTCTATTGTAGAGATGCTATCTTAATGTCATGTCTGTTTAAATAGGAGTGTATTTGCTTTCACTTACGTGGGTTAATACCATGGACATTCCACGATATGATGTAAAGCTCTACTTTTCTGGTCATCTTTCGGGGTGTCCACATCTAAGAGTGGTGGTGCGTATGCTGTATGTGTAACCGCTGTGCGCAGTTGGAGGCATGAGTAGCAGGAAACAATCAAAGCAACTTATTTCCTAACTAACATTAACAGTTCCCAAGAAACCCCAACCCCCTCCCACATCAGATTACACTTCATTCAGCGATTCCCATGTGAAACAAAACAATGTAACAAAAAAAAAAAAAAAAGAAGATCCCAATATAGAATCATTGCCGTTCACTATGGGGTCGTGTCAGCAACTCGATCCTCGGCGGCCCGACCGGAGTTAGCTGATAATACAGTAATGTGAATCAAGCTATTGAATGAGGACATTGTCATCTGGGAGTGAGTTTCCCGGCGGATATGGCAAATGCTACTTACCAGTATGCATCTGTTCTTGGCATGTAGAGCTGCAGATCTACACACTGTGCAAAGATCGCCATCTGGTGTTGGGCCCGGATGTTTGCAGTTGTTTTTCCTCTTGGAAAGTCTTTGGAAGTCACGAGGTATGTGACTCCTCCCTTGGGTCGTATTGCGCATGGGCTTCGGCTCCATCCTCCGATTGTTTTTCGCCAGCAAGGAAATGATGGAACGTAGTAGTAAACAGTGAAGATGCCCATGTGTGTTGTATCTAAATAAGATAAACTGGAACAAGGTAGCCGAGGAGGCATCATTCCTATGAGTTGCATGAACACTCGAGCTGGAAGAGAGTGTTCCGGCTGAAATTTGGCGCGTAGAGCTTGAATGCTTGCCATCCTGGCAGGAGTGGGGTAGGCTAGAGCTTTTGAGGTGTCTATAGTGGCACCTAGGTATTGTTTTATGTGGGACGGTTGCAGATGGGACTTTGTGTGGTTTACTGTGAAGCCCAGTTTGTGAAGTAGCTGGATAGTGGCGTGAGTGTGTTGTACACACGGGTTGTACGAGCTGGCTTTTATTAGCCAGTCGTCTAGGTATGGGAAGACGTGGATGTGTTGTCTTCGCAGCTGTGCTGCCACAACCGCTAGGCACTTGGTAAACACTCGCGGTGCTGTGGTGACTCCGAATGGGAGTACTTTGAATTGGTAGTGTTGACCGTCCACTACAAACCTGAGAAACTTTCTGTGAGCTTTGTGAACGGGAATGTGGAAATAGGCGTACTTGAGGTCTAGGGTGGCAAGGAAGTCGTTTTGGGAGAGCAGGGGAAGTATCTGCTGGAGTGTGACTATGTGGAAATGGTCTGAGTGTATATAGTGATTGAGGGGTCTGAGGTCGAGGATGGGCCTTAAGAGTGTCGTCCCTTTTTGGTATGAGAAAATATAGGGAGTAAACTCCTATATTTTGTTGGTGGACAGGAACTAGCTCTATCGCACTCTTTTGCAGGAGGGAGATTACCTTCTGCTTTAGAAGTGACAAATGTTCCTGTGACATTGGGCGTTGTTTGGGTGGCATGTTTGGGGGGATACATTTTAGTTCGAGGCAGTAGCCTGCCCATATTATTTGGGTTACCCATTTGTCTGAGGTGATAGTAGTCCAGACAGGAAGGACATTTTGGAGTCTGCCCCCGACCGGAGTGGGATGGTCTGGGGGGAGCGGAGGGAAGTCATTGAGTAGGGGTGGAGGCAGAGCGGGAGGCGTTTGTCTTGCCTCTGCCTTTATTATTGATGCCCCTGTAGCTGCCTCTTTGGTAACCCCTTGTAAAGGTGGACTGGGTAGGGGCTTTATAGGAAGTAGAAACAGTGTCCGAGGAATAGCCTCTAGAGGTGCTTCGAAAGTAAGAGCTGCGAAAGGAACGCCTGGGCGAGTGCGATTGTAAGGCTCCCATGGACTTCGCTGTATCTGTGTCTTTTTTAATTTTTTCTAGGGCCTCATCAACTTTTGGGCCGAACAGATTATCCTGGTCAAAAGGGGAGTTCAGGATGGAAGCTTGCACCTCTGGTTTGAAACCTGAAATTCGCAGCCAGGCATGGCGACGGAGGAGGACGCTGGTGTTAATTGCCCTAGAGGCGGTGTCAGCTGCATCTAGGGCACAGCGAATGGAGGTATTGGTGATAGTTTTACCCTCTTGGATTAACTCATTGGCTCTAGTTTTAGATTTGTCAGGGAGGTGTTGCATGACGGCTTCTAGTTCATCATAATGTGCCCTATTGTATCATGCCAAAAGCGCTTGTGTGTTTGCGATGCGCCATACGTTGGGCCTGGGATGCAGTGCGCTTGCCGGATGCGTCCAAGAGTTTGGACTCCTTATCAGGTGGTGGTGCCTCGCCTGATGCTTGGGAGTTTGCACGCTTTCTTGCAGTAGACTCTACTAGGGAATCTAGTGGTGCTGGCCCTCTGATGTCAGTTGCCCTGTTCCGATACCTTGTCGTGAACAAGGAGATACAAAAGTACCAATAGTCCCCAGATATTTGTCCTGAAGAGACCCCATATCCAGAGTGGGTTGAAACGTCGTCGACACCAACCAAGGGAGAGCAAAAAAGATTTGTCATATTGTCATATGCATCTCATTTTTTTTTTTTTTTTTTTAAAACCTTTATTGTGCACATTTATGCCATCTTACAACGCACATTCCCCGTCCATATGGCAAAGCAGTCAAATAAAGTGTACATTTCCAGAGATAAGAACACAGCCATTTAGCCGGCAACCCGGAGGTCCGGCGGCATTATTCAGGATGACATGCGCGCGGAAGGGGAGGTGTGTGCGTTGTGAAGGGAGCAGGCGCGGAATGTTACGTATGTGCTTTTTAGTTTTAGAGGTGTCTCGGGTGCAGGTTATCAACGGTAGAGGATGGCGCTGTGATCTAGCCCACTCCACAGCTATGCCGGCTGCCACCCAGGCCCCAAGTCAGTGACCCAGCGGACGTCACCATGTCCCCAGAATGTAGAGGCCTCCGGGTGGACAAACGCCAGCAACGCGCTCAGAGTGCGGGCCGCAGCGCGGCAAGGATAACCCAGTATAGCTCACAACTACACATATGGCAGCGCATAGAGTTGGCGAGCCTGGTATGCAGCATCATAGTCCTTATCTATCCCGTGTATGCATAGCAAGAGTATGTGCTAGGGTTAAGGTCATAAACTCAAACAGGGCTGAGGGGGAGTGAAGAGGGAGGGGGGGTGGAGATCGGTCTGCGGCAGAGCAGGAGGGTCATTGGCTGTCAGGTTGGGCTCGGCAGGACCGCGCGATATGCGTGGGGGGTCGCAAGTCAGGAGAGGGGAACAAAAGAGACAGGGGGCCTTCAGGGCAACATATCTCAGGGATTCAGGTTATCCCCCTATCCCGGCAAGCCCCCTGGAATGTCCCAAGGAGAGTGTCCCAGAGGTGTGCGATGGGGAACTTCCGGAGCCCTGCCGTTTCCTCGCGAAGGAGCACCGCGCTCTCCGCTTGCGCCCAATTAACAAAGGAGGCTTTCCAGTGGCGTACTTGCGGGGAAACTGCTGCTTTCCAGTGCTTGGTAATCATGCGTTTGGCCGTGATAAGACCCATGTCCCAAAAGCGTGCCTGCACCTTATTGTCTTTTGTGCGCCTGTAGAGTCCTAGAATGCAAGTTTCCCATGTGTGCGGGAGCCGCCCATCTGCACCGTGCGCGAGCAGTGACAGCACCGCGCCCCAGTAGGCCTGTATCTCCGGGCAGTGCCATAGCATGTGTAAAAGGTCCGCTCCCGGCAAGGAGCAGCGCGGGCAGGTTGCGTCTGTCCTCGCGAAATATCTGTTAATTTTATCAGGGGTGAGGTATGCGCGCTGCAGAATGTAGTACTGTATAAGCTTAAAGCGGGGGTTGCGTGGGATGTTTGTTGGGCCGGCCAGTATCATCACCCATTCCTTGTCCGTCCAGTCTCTTCCCCTGTCCGCCGCCCAGCGCTCCCTTAATGCTATTGTGGATGGCTGCGAGAGCGTCTGTAGCGCCTGCGCCAGCCAGTGTACGATGTGCGCGCCATGGCCCATAACGTGCAGGTATTGCATAAAGGTGTGTGTCGGAGGCTCATCTGTCATGTCACCCCAGGAAGCCGTGAGTGTGCGCAGAATGGAAGCATGTAGGAGGAACTGCCCCGCCGGGAGGGTCGAGTCTTCAGACAGGTTGGCGAACGTGAGCAGTGCGCCATCAGCATATAGATCGCTCAGCGTGTCCACCCCCGCTTGGTCCCAGCCAGCTAAGCGAGTCTCCGTGAGCTGCCCCATCGGGCTGGGCATGCCCAAAAGTGGTATGCTAGGGGCATAAGGTTTCGTAGCGCGCGTGAGACGAAGGCTCCTCAGAAAGCATCTGCGCGCCACTGCCAGGTGGATCTGGGAGGGGCAGGGTGCGCGGGTTATCGGATGGAACAGCGCATTAACGCGCGTTTGTGTCCATGTAGCCATATGTGTGGCCGTGTCTTCGAGGTGTTTGCCGCTCAGTCATCCCGCCACCCATTGCATCTGCGCTGCGAGGTAGTACAGCTCCAGATTAGGAACCGCCAGACCCCCCGAGTCTGTGGGCATATATAATTTAGTCAGCGCCACTCGTGGCCGTCCCTTGTTCCAGATGAGCGAACGGAGCAGTGCCTCTAGGTCTCGAAAGAGCCTGACGGGCACATACAGAGGCATGTTCGCGAAGTAGTAGAGGAGGCGAGGTAGCACAATCATTTTGGCTAGCGCCACACGGCTGGGCACGTTCAGGGGTAGGGTATTCCAAAAGCTAATTTGCGATTGTCATATGCATCTAATTGTTGTTTTTAAGACCTTCTAAATATTATGTTCACCTTGTAGGCTATGATCACTTCACTGGGTTTAATTCTTCACTCTTTTCACTTTTTACACCTGTGTCTGAAAAAATATAAATTGCTTGTGATATAATTGTGATTTATGGAATAAATTACATTTACTTCGGCTGAAGTAAATAAGCTCTCCAGGCTACCTAAGTAGTTGCATTTATTGTATTTTCCTTTGGCAAAGTGAAATAATCCTTGGTATACTTTCTTCTTGTTTTTTGATTCAATCGGTTGTGAGTACAACTTTTTCTCCCTAGTGATAAATGTACTAAATCAAATAAGTTCCTTGTGGACCTTTTCTTGTTTAATACAAATACCCAGTTCACAAGGACATATGGGTCGCTCTTGTTCCTTATAAATCAAGTTAACAAAGTTGACATATTTAGCTGCACTTTGTCACTTCACTAAACATGAATTAAGGCAGTCCTTACATTACCCATGGTTCTCGAAAGTAATGGGTAAAGGATCAAACTGTGTTATGTCTATCTGCATAAATCACACTCAGACCAATGAGTTATAGTGAAAATACTTACTTCAATTAAGTGAACAATGAAGTGCAATGGTTCTAGTTCTAAAAACAAATATAAACAACATGTTCTAACCCTATAACAAACCTATTGATATATGTTTACCTGCAGGTCATTTTGTGGATTCCAGTCAGAGTCAAAAATAATGCAAGTATCTGCTGCAGTCAAATTGATCCCCAGCCCTCCAGCTCTGGTACACAGAAGGAACACAAACCGATCGGAGTCAGGTTTACTAAAGCGATCTATAGCAGCCTGTCGCAGGTTTCCTCTGACTCTTCCATCAATTCTTTCGTACAGATACCTGCATGGTGTAGAAACAAAGATATTATGAAAAACTACATTATAATCTTACCCCTAACAGTGGGTCCTCTTACGGTTTTGTGTCATTCCCATTTATGAAGGTTTTCTTAGGGCAGCTATCTTAAATAAAAAGAGATAATCTGACATTTCTTAAAATTGCCTCTGAAATGAGGTGATCCAAAACTGACAAATAATATAAAAAAGAAATAATGGAAATATTTCAAATCACTTTACAATAGGATTAATTACTGTAAATTACTGTAAACATTGGTTTTCTCCAAAGCACCTTGCCTAGAATGGCATGCTATTTAGCATTATTTCAAGACATCAGGTTAGAATTCTGGAACATTTCATTAGCTCTGTATGTAGCCTCTCTCTGTTACTTATGGGATACATTTCGTACTGCCATACAAACATCACATAGGCTTTTAGACCCTCTGTTGAACACTTTAGCTAGAATCCTTCATTCAGCTCAGAAACAGGAAAAGTGTCAAACTGGAAAAGTAGGGAAGGTAAATCTACTGAATTGCGACTGTTAAAGAGAAGGTTAGATTTGTGTTACCAGAATGAACATGCTACAAAAATGGCCCTCTGGCATTATTTTAAGAAAGCAACTAAGAACAAGCAACTTACCTTTGGTAACAATGTATCTGGTAGAGACATTAGTTGTAAATTCCTTACCTGAGAATTTCCCCTAGGAGTCCATTTGGATCCGGAGATTTTTAATTAGCAGTACCACTGCGTGTCTGTAGGTGGCATTGGTCAGCTCCGCGTCCGTTGCCAGCGTCTTGGGTGCTTGGAATGGCGCAGCAGGACCTATATAGACGCCGCCAATGCGTGCTGTCAGTTCTTAACACTACTTTTGCTGCTAGAAGCACAGAGCCATGAAAGACACGGACCACTGGGCTCGTCCAAGCTAGGGCCCTGTAGAGAAGTCCCTATCCCAAGAAATCTGTTTGCACAGCAGGGAGGAAGGGTGGGGCGGTAAGCAAACTACAACTAATGTAGGTCTCTACCAGATACATCGGTACCAAAGGTAAGTAATTTGTTCCTCTGATAGAGACTATTAGTTGTTACCTTAGAATAGATACCCAGCAATACCATCCCCGGAGGATGGTCTGAGAACCAAGATCACACCAGAAGTCCTGGAAAGCAGAACAGGCAAAGTACCCGTCATTCGGACTTGGGTGTCCAGGCAGCAGTGTCTGGTAAACATGTGCATGGATGCCCATGTCGCTGCCTGACAGATATCAATGAGTGGGAGTTTGTGTCCTAACACAGTTGTTGCCACTGTAGCTCTAGTGGAGTGAGCATGCAACCCCACAGGAGGTTCCTTTTTAACCAATGCACAGCATATTTTAATGCAGAGGACAACCCATCGTGAGATGGTCCCTTTTTACACAGCCCGTCCTTTCTTGGTGCCCACATAACCAATGAAGAATTGATAAACTACCCGGAAGTCTTTGTTATGATCAAGATAAAAAGACAACGCACGTTTTCAGTCAAGACGGTGAAGTCTCAGTAGGAAAGTGCTCCTTTTTGCATGGTTGCCCCCCACTTTTTGCCAGACATCTGATGCAACTTGCCTTTATGTGCCCTGGGTTCCTGCCAATCAGGTTCCCAGAACCTGTGTTCTTTCCCAAACTGTACCTTTGTACCCACAATTGGCACATCTCTGGCCACAGGTTATCGCCTCCTAAAAGGTACCATGGCTAACAAGGGCACTATGCCCAGGAAAGGCCTATAAGGGCTGCAACACCTATTGTGCCACCCTTCCAGGCCCTGAACCTTAACACCCACACACTGCCATTGCAGGCTGCGTGTTTTAGTGCAGGGAAAAGAAGCGTTGACATGGCACACATTGCGGTATGCCATGCCTGCAACCCACTGTCTGGGGCCTAGGTAAGTCCCCCCTCTAGCAGAGTGCACCAGCCAACAGGTGATGGTACAGTGGCATGAGCCCTGTACCCATACAGTGCCTAAGTCCGTTCTTAAACATTGTTAAGTGCAGTAAAGCCATAACGAGTATATGGTCTAGAAGTTGGTAATTAGAAACTCCACAGCTCCATAATGGCTTTACTGAAACCCAGGAAATTTGGTAGCTAACTTTTCAGCACATTAAACCCACACTGATGCTAGTGTGATTTAACGTAAAATGCACTCAGAGGGCCACTTAGATATGCCCTCTGAAAAACGACCAGCTCTGGTGTGGTTTCTGAATGCCTATCCACAATTTGCCACCACCAGACCGGTTTCTGGACCCCAGAGTAGAGGGCCTCCGCTTTATGGGTCCAGAAATAAAGCCCATCCTGGGAAGAGGTCTCATGCCTCCTCCCCAAAGATGGGCTGAATCAAGGAAGGGGACGCTTCAAAGGCCTGCTACCTTCGTAAGCGGTCCCTGCCTTTTGATGCCACCAGCAACTGGCTCCCACCGGTTCCGACTCCCACTTTGGGTAGGAGAATCGGCAGGAAAACCAAGTTAGGAGGTGAGGAGTGCCCACCTTTGACAATCCCACCCCTCAGGTTGGGGAGGCGAGGTGAAGTACATATCTCAGTCCCCTCCATCTTGAAGATGAGGGAACCCAGCCAATAAGGGAGAGGCCCATGCCCCCCTCCCACTGGAAGGGGGTATAATAGGGGGTGTACCGACCTTAAGGAAGAAACGTATTGGTCCCAACCTGCACATCCCTTTAACACCCCTAAATTTAATATTTAAGGACAACCCTGAACCTTGCCTCCTCAGATTTGAGGAAGAAAGAAGGACCAAAGAGCCGTGCTGACCCACAAAGAAGAGGACACCAACTGCTTTGGCCCCAGCCTTACCGGCCTATCCCAACTCCAACCTACCTACAGCAGAAACCCTAACGAACAAGTTACTTACCTTTGGTTGCAATATATATCTTTAAGAGACATATATTAGTTCTAGATTCCTTACCTTAGAATTAGCCCCAGGTGTCAGACTGGTTCTGGAGAATTTTGTCCCAATAGTACCCCTGCGTGTCAGTAGGAGGCGTCGGTCAACTCCACGGTATTTACTTAGACGTCGCCCCTGCACGTTGACATCAGTTCTTTTACACGACATTGCACGCCAGAATCGCAGAGCCATGCAAGACACTGACCAATGGTGCACAAAACTAGGGCCCTGAAAGGAAGTACCTTACTCTAGAAGTCAGTTCGCAGAACGGGGAGGATGGGTGGGGCGGTAAGGAATCCATAACTAATATACCTATCTTACAGATATATTGTTACCGAAGGTAAGTAACTTGTTCATCTGAAAGACTATTAGTTATAGATTCTTTACCTTAGAATAGATACCCCAGTAATACCAACCCTGGAGGTGGGTCTGCGAACTAAGTTCACACCAGAAAGTCCTGGAGAACAGAACGGCCAAAGAAGCCGTCTCTCTGGATTGGACTATCCAGGCAGTAATGTTTAGTGAATGTGTGCAGAGATGCCCACATGGCTGCCTGGCAGATATCACCGAGGGGAACTCCACGCCCCAAAGGAGTAGTGGCTGCCTAGCCCAGGTTTTATGGGAGCGCAGTCCTACCGGAGGCTCCTTTTTCACCAAGGAGTAACAGATCTTAATGCAAAAGACGACCCATCGAGAGGGGGGCGCTAGAGGGCGCACAAGCAGTATGGCCGCACTCACGTGAGGCTCCTGCTGCCTGGAATGAAAATCCTGCATTTATCCTCCTGACCGGCTTGTCCTCCCGACGTAAAGCACCTCCGGTTGCTGCTTAGCCTGCCCTGCAGCTTTGGTGGAAGTCTGGCTGGGGAACATCGGACCGCTGCGGAGCTGAAGGCGGCGCAAGACTTGCCGCGCCTGGGACTGTGACGAGGCGGGGCGTCTGACCCGGCCCCTGCAGCTACGCGACACCGGGGCGCACCACGAGGCAGGTGGGCCCGGGCCGAGCCGCTGAAAAGACGCTCCTGGTGCGGCGGATGAGACGGACAGCTACGTGCTACGGAGGCAGGGGCGGCTTTCTGTGGTGGTCTGGGCCGGCTGCCCCCCCCCGCCCCCCCCCACTTGGGCGCGTGTGCTGCCTGCGGCAGTCGGAGGGACCTGAGGACAGAGGTGAGCGGCGGTGTCGTGGTGGGGTTCCTGCCCCCCCCACCCCCCCCCCCACCGCATGACACCCGAGGCCTGGGGGGCATCTGGACTCTGGGAGGCTGATGCGGTGCCTGCCCCCCCCCCCCCCCGCGCGTGGCTGGCTCGTGCAGCTGCTGAACGTATGGAGCCTGATTGCGGGGACGCCCATTGCTGATTTCGCCGGTCTGCTCTCTGGACGGCGGGGTGTTGGGTACGGCCCGGACCTGGACTATTGAATCCCCTTTCGCGGGCGGGCTGCGCTGGGTCCCCCCCCCCCCCCTCCTTGCTGGGAGCACTACGGTGAGCACTAAGGTGAGGTGTGGCGGCCTGGCTTTGGCAGTGGGACGCTGGTGCCTCCACGTCATTGGAGTGTGGATCTGGGAGCGAGGGCACATTTGGGGGCTGACTGCGCGGCATTCTGCTGCGATTCGCCGGTTCGCTGCTCCTGTGGAAGCCGTCCGCTCCCTGGGACTGTGCCCCTGCTCTGCCTCCTCTGCCGCGGTGTGGGGATGGCTGGACCCTGGTCTACTGGGCTGGAATGAGACCGTCTGTCCACGCTTCTAGGTGGGAGATACGCACTCCTACTCTTGCTTGATCATCTGTCCCCCTCCCCTGCAGGCGCTCCTGTCCCATTGGCGAGCATTGACTTCCAGGTCTTCTCCCTGCTGACCGAGCCCTCCGCTCCTATAGTGGCTTCAGCCGGCCTATGTAAGGTCCTTGGCCGTGTGTAGTTGTGCTGCACTGCATTGAGGTACTTGGTGTCTGGCGCTGCCTGCGTGGTCCGAGTTCTCCCCCTCCTCTTGGCTAACTGGTGTCCCTTACGTCCGTTCCACGATGGGGAAGCAGGACAGTCGGCAGCCTAAGCTTTCCTTTGATGCCCCTGCGGCTAAGAAGGGGCTACGGAGCGGGCCGGATACGGGGGACTCGTAGAGTCAGCCGGCGGCCGCCGCACAGTTGGGTTCTCCGCCACCAGACCTACAACAGCTGATGCAAGAGATGCGGCAGGGCTTCGCAACTATAGTGGACAAAGTGGATCGACTTTCCTCACGCATGGATGCTATCGTGCAGAAAATCGATGTGCACGAAGAGCGTATCACGGAGGCGGAGAGACGGATCTCTGATAATGATGACACTGTGGCCTCTCACACTTCGCAACTGTCGAGAATGGACAATGTCCTTAGAGTTATCGCGGCCAAGAACGAGGAGTTAGAGGCCCGCAGCCGGCGCAATAACATTCGAGTGGTAGGTGTGCCGGAGTCCACCAACACAGGTCGCATGGAGGAATATGTGGAGAAGATCCTCCTTGACTCCGTTGGCGCGGAAAAATTCTCTAAACAGTTTATTGTCGAGAGGGCACACCGCTCATTGGGGCCGCGACCTAAACCCGGCGCCCCGCCCCGGCCCATCATTGCACGGCTCCTCAACTATCGTGACCGCGACGCTGCGCTGCGGGCCGCACGCACCAACCAACAACTAACATGTGATGGTGTCAGCTTTACCGTTTACCCGGATTTCGCGCCTGTTGTCCAAGATCAGTGGCGTAAATTCCTCGACGTTAAGAAAAAACTCAGGGCCCTTCAAATTGACTATGCGTTGTTGTATCCAGCGAAGTTGAGAGTCACTCATCACGCTAAGCAACATTTCTTTCTGAACCCGCAACAAGTGGACGATTTTTTGAAAACGCTAAAGACTGCGCGGGCTGAGCATCGGGTGGTGGATAGAGACGAAAATGAGGATGAACATTGATTACTATTCTGCTGACGCTATCGCTGGGCCTCTGGGCGTGGTGGTGGTGTTGCTGTCGCCGTTCTTGTAGTCCACCGCGCGTGCCTGGCTGTGGGACGTCACCAAGACTGAATATGCGTATCCTGGTCGGGTGCAGGACAATGGCCGGTGATGTATTCCAGGCACCACTCTCCCGCCCCTTCCCTTGTCTGTGATGGGGAGAGGGGTGTGGGGGATGGCTGTGTGTGACCCCTGGATGACCCCCATAGGGTGTACCCCAATGACTTCACTGACTATGTTGCTCCCGTTGAGCTGTTGGGTTGCTATTCAGGGTGGGGGGTGGGAGGTGATTTCTGGCAAGTTGGGGCTGCTTCAGTGGGTTGGGGGTGGGGTGTGGGGTTCTGAGATGCCTCTGGTATCCTCCATTTCCTTTCGTGTCACTGTTATCTCGTTGCTCATGACTTACGTAGTGATATATCTGGGATGCCTGCTGGGGGTCCCTTTTTGCGGGATCCCATCGGGGGTTGGGGAGGGCTGCTCGTATTGTGGCTCAGGGTTGGGCCCTGGTGTAGTTCTTTTTAAGCTTGCTGATCTTGGTTGCCCGCGGGTGAGAGGGGCAGTGGATTTTCCCCGTTTTATGCAGGGGCCTGTGGTTGTCATGGGGATGTTTGATGGATGTGGTGAGGGGTTGCGCTGCCGGGGTGGGGGTGAGGCACTGACCTCTTCTGGATTCGAACTGGGGAATGGACACATTGGGCGCTTCGCCTCCGCCACGGGTGTGACCCCGTGCACTGGATTTGGGTGGTCGGGCCTGGGCATTGGGTATTTTTGGCTGTGTCAACTTCCCTTTTCCACAATTAACGTGGGTCTTGACGCTGCACTTTCAGATGGCATTGTGATTACAAATGTTCTGCGAGGCTTTTGGGGGGTGCTTGCGGGGAGGGGCGGGGGATAGCGTTATTTGTACATGTTGGTATAATGTTGAGCACAGCTGATGTCATGATGATACTATTTACAGCACTTCTATGGAGCGATACTGTGGGGTCGCGTGGGGGTTCCCCTACGGGGCATGCGATGCACAGGCTCACTGGGGATCTCAGAGGTCTTCGCCTTGATAGTGTAGTGGGGCTCAGACTGCACCACCTCTGCATTGTGGGGGCGTGGTGTGCGTCGCGCGCTGCCCTTTGGGGTGGCCCGTTTCTGGGCCCTTCGCTAGTGCACTGCCTGTTGTTCTTGACACACGCCTGGCTATGGGGGACACTGCATTAAACACGCTTACATGGAACGTTAGCGGCCTGGGGGACCCTAGAAAATGGAGACAAATTCTCTCATATCTGGACCGCCATGCTATACACATAGCCTTTCTCCAGGAGACACACTTTCAGGCGCGGTCAAATCCTACCTTTGCCGGCAGATGGGCTCAATACACTGCTTTTTCCTAATTTTCCTCATACTCTAGAGGAGTTGCAATACTGGTAAAGAGGGGGACCCCCTTCGTTATGGCTGGCAGTAAGAGCGACACCCAGGGCCGGTACTGCTTGATGTGGGGTAGACTTGGGCACCTGGCGGTTGCCCTGGTTTGTTGTTATGGCCCCAACATAGACGACCCGCAATTCTTCACGGACCTAGGTGCACTCATAATAGGTGTCGGGCCACAACATCTTATATGGGGGGGGTGATTTCAACACCACGCTCGATCCGCCAATGGATAGGTCCCACCCGGCCCCGCACCACTATACCAGGTCTCGCCGGGCGCTCTTAGAGATACTTGAGGAACACCGCCTGATTGACGCGTGGAGACACTTACACGCCGTAACACGGGAAGGTACACATTTTACGGCACATGCACGCTCCTGGGCAAGGTTGGATTATGTCTTGCTAGCCCCGCGTTTTCACGCGGCGCTCGCTCAGGCCCACCATCTCCCGAGGACTTTTTCTGATCACTCGCCGGTCCGCGTTACTTTGAGGGCGGCCGATCTGGGCCCCCCCCTGACTGCCTGGCGCCTGCAGCCCTCGATGCTGCTAGATGCTGTTTTTCAGGCGGAGCTGCGAGAAGAGTGCTTAGATTTCTTTCAGCGTAACAAAGATTCTGTGAGGGATGTCGAGACTATCTGGGATGCTTTTAAAGTGACCTTACGGGGCGTCTGCATAGCCAAGGGGGCAGGTGTGCTGAAGAGCATACTTGCGCGGCTATGCTCTCCGGAAACTGACCTTACGACGCTTGAGACGTCACTGGCTGAGGCGCCGGACGACGCCACCCTGGCGCGCATTCGCGACAAGGTCACCGAGTATACACACGAGGCCGCTCGGGAGTCGAAATTCAGAGGCAAACACTGGTGCGCCCGCCGGTATGGCGAAGGCGAGCGGCCCGGAAAAGCCCTGGCTGCAACGATGAGGTTGATACGTCCTGCGAATACTATCGTGGAGCTTGACGGTGGGGGCGGGCTGCTGTATAGGGACACCGCGCAAATTCTCAATGCGTTCGTGACGCACTATCAGGAATTGTATACGTCGTCTCGGGTGGGGGAGCTGCAACTGCATGACTACTTGGAGGATGTTTCCCTGGGATGGCTCAGCGATGCGCAAAGAGAATTTCTGAGCTCCCCCTTCGAATTGGACGAGGTACGGGAGGCTATCATGCACATGCGGTCGGGTAAGGCCGCCGGGCTCGACGGGATTCCGATCGAATTCTACAAGACCTACATTGATTTTATGGCGCCGGTCCTGAGGGAGGTGTATGAGGACTCTCTTGAGGTGGGGCATCTCCCCCCTTCGATGCGCATGGCTCTTATCACGTTGCTCCTTAAACCCGGGAAAGCGGCGGACAAATGTGACTCCTATCGCCCCCTTTCGTTGCTCAACTGCGACGTGAAGATCCTGGCTAAATTGATAGCTACCCGTATCAATTTACTTCTCCCCAATTTAATCTTACCTGACCAAGCTGGGTTTGTGCCCGGAAGGGCAACGTCCCACAACCTGCGCACGTTCTTTTCGATTCTAAACTCTGTGCACGATGACCAACCAATGGCTGCCGTTTTTCTCGATGCCACAAAGGCCTTCGACTCCCTGGAGTGGGATTATGTGTTGCAAGTGCTGGCACGCATGGGATTCCCAGGTATATTTATCTCCTGGATTAAGTTATTATACACCGCTCCTAGCGCCAAAGTATTGATCAATGGTCGTCTTTCGGCTGCGTTTCCCATTACCAGGGGCACCAGGCAGGGTTGCCCCCTGTCGCCCTTGCTTTTCGCTATAGCCATGGAACCCTTGGCCGCGAAGCTGCAGCAGCACCATAAAGAGAAAGCGCTGCGGTGTTTTCAGAGGCAGATATTAATATCTATGTATGCTGATGACATTACGCTGTATATTCGGGACCCCAGCGAGAATCTTAACCCGATTCTCCGGGAGTTTATCCGTTTTGGCGTGCTTTCCGGGGTGCAGATCAACTGGAGCAAATCCTGTTTGTTCCCCCTAACCTCCTCCACGGTTCGGTTTGGGATGGACTTCCCCCTCGCCTGGTGTGAGGGGGACTTTAAATACTTGGGCATCCGCGTTGAAAAGGACAGGGATGAGCTCCTGTGGGCCAATTATGGCACGGCACTGACCCGTATCTCGGACTGTGTGGCCCGCTGGATCACTCTGCCTCTGTCCATGGCTGGCAGAGCATCGCTGGTCAAAATGGTGATATTGCCGCAGTTGCTGTATCTCTTTCTAAACATTCCCTTCTACCCGGGCACCTCCTTTTTTCGTCAGCTCCGCGCGGAGCTCATTCGGCTAGTGTGGGGCGGTAAGTCGCCTCGGCTCAAATGGGAGATCCTTATTAGGCCATATAGTCAGGGCGGATTTGGCATCCCTGATTTTGAGCTGTACTATCGGGCAGCCCAAGCGCATTACGCCTATTTCTGGATAAGACAACCTAGATACATGCCCCAGCTGGCGGCCGAACATTGGCTGGCTCACCCGATCAAGGGCGCACTGTATATTCCGGTGCAGGGAAGAGATAAAACACCCACGACGGTGATTAGCACGGTGCTGCTTGGAACCAACTGACGGTCACGCTAGGGTTAGACCTCCTGTATGCGCCGCTCATGCCCCTTGCCTACCACCCTAGTATGCCATTACTGCAGGAAGCGGGTTTTCGGAAACTGCATCAAGCTATCCATGTTTCGACGTGGGGGGACTTGTATCATAATGGCGTGTTCCGTTCCATGGACCACCTATATGCGGGATTGCAGCCTTCTCCCCTGGATGTCTTTTACTACCTTAGGCTTCGACAGGGGATAAGGACGCTTACTCCCGGCTTTCCGCAGGAGCCCCCACAGATGGCGCCGCTGCAGCGCATCCTCCATGACGACACCCTGGCCCGGTTGGTCTCTAAAATATACAGGGCGGTGCATTCATTATCTGCCTTGTCGCGGCTGGCGGCCAGGGCGCGATGGGATCTGGAACTGCAGGCCCCGCTGACGGATAAGCAATGGGAGTTCTGCCTGTTACAAACGGAACGCATCTCCTCCAGTAGTCGATTTAGAATAATACACTATAAGTTCATTCACAGGCTGTACTATACTCCTGCCCGACTGTGCAGGTACCGGCTCCGCGACAACGACAGATGCGACAGGTGTCGGGCCCCTGGGGCCGATTTCCTCCACCTGGCGTGGGGGTGCGAAGCGGTTCACCGTTTTTGGTGCGAGGTGTTTGCAGCACTCTCCAAAATGATTAATGTGGTGGTTGAGCCCTCCCCTCTCGTCGCTCTGCTGGGTTATGTGGAACCACTACAGGCGGCACACCGCAAATTCGTTGCGCTCGCTTGTTTGCTCGCCAAGAGAAGAGTTGCGTGTCGTTGGGGTAGGGGCAGGGCCCCAAAATTCAAGGAATGGATGCGAGATCTCACCTACTGCCAAGACCAAATAAGTGTATATTCCGAACTTTTGCCACTGCCCTCGCGACCTGCGGATATCTGGGCTCCATTACGTTGTTACCTCCTGGCAGGGGGGGCTCAGGCGGATGCTGGGGATGCCCCATAGCGACCCTCTTCGAATGCTCTTGAGACCTGTTGAGCGTGGGTGCCTGCTGCCATTTCCACTGGGTATTATTGAATAGTCGATTTGCACTAAAGACCCTTACACGCGGCTGGGTTTTACAATGCTGCTCTGTTGCAGGTAACTGCTTGGTGCGGGAGAGGGGCCCTTTAAGGTGTGTCTTGCCTACTGTGGACTCCATTGCTTACCTGTTGCTTGATGTATTGCACTGCTTTGCTGTACATGTCCCCCCCCCCCCCCCCCCGCCAGTATGATCTTGCTATGTTTCCCTCCATGATTATAATGTCATCTATATGCTGGCTGTATGCACTCACTGGCGTGCCTTTTTGTATCTTTTTCTGGCTGATGCTGTATGATCGCTCAAAAGTTCAAAAATAAAGTTTAAAAAAAAAAAAAAGACGACCCATCGAGAGCAGGTCCGTGTTTGCACGGCCCGACCTTTCTTGGCGCCCACATAGCCAACAAAGTGTTGATCGTCCACCCGGAATTGTTCTGTGCGATACAAATAAAATGTTAACGCACGTTTTGGATCCAGACGGTGGAGTCTCGCCTCCTCCTTGGAAGGATGCGTGAAGAAAGTGGGTAAAGTGATGCTCTGTCCTATGTGAAAAGAGGTAACCACTTCAGGTAAAAAAAGAAGGTCTAGTTCGAAAGACAACCTTGTCTGGATGGACAGCAAGGAAATGAGTTTTAGAAGGTAGAGCCTGAAGCTCGCTCACCCAGCAAGCAGAAGTAAAGGTAACCAGAAAGGCAGTCTTTAAGGTCAAGCGCCTGAGAGAACAATTATGTAGCGGCTCGAAAGGAGCACACATAAGGTAAGTTAAGACCAGACTCAAATCCCACTGGGGCATTACGAAAGGAATAGGAGGAAAGAGGTGAGCAATGCCCTTAAGATACCTATTTAAAATGGGGGACTTGAAAAAAGAAGACTGATCAGGAAGACGAAGAAAGGCTGAAATGGCCGAAAGAAAGTCTTTAATGGTGCCCAGAGTAGAGCCCAGCTGGGCAAAATAAATAATTAAGTGGAGAACCTCTGAAAGAGGGGCAAAAAGGGGATCCACAGCCTTTGCTGTGCACCATGTCACAAATTTGTTCCAACTAGAAGCGTATACCGTTTTAGTGGATGGACACCTGGCTGCCAAGAGGACAATACAGACTTCAGGAGGAAGGTCAAAAGCTGTCAACTGGCGCCGCTCAATCTCCACCCAAGGAGGTGGAGGCTGGACAAGTTCGGGTGGAGGATCGTCCCCTGCTGCTGCGACAGAAGATCCTCCCAAAGGGGCAGTCTAATTATAGGATCGATGGCCATGTTCAAGAGCTCGGGATACCATACTTTCGTGCTCAGTCCGGAGCAACAAGAATGACTTTGGCCCAATCGCGCTTGATCTGCAGCACTCTGGGGGGAAGCGGTATAGGCGGAAAAGAGTATAGAAGACCGCAACTCCACTCGTAACAAAAAGCGTAGCCGAGCGAGGCCTGACTTGGAAATTCCAACGTGCAGAGCTGCTGACATTGCGCATTCTCATCGGTGGAGAATATATCTAACCAAATCTCTCCCCACTGCTGAAAGAGACCATGCATCACCTCAGTGAAGACGTATCATGCACCAGCGGCTGAGTACGTCCGCCCTGGTGTTCAGAGAACCTGCCAGGTGTTGAACCACCAGAGACATGACCTGATGTTCCAGCATCGTCCAAAGGCGAAGAGCATCTTGACACAGGCTCGACGACCCCACCCTGCCCTGCCCTGCCCGTTGCAGTACCACATGGTGGTGGTGCTTTCTGTGAACACCTGCACAACCCTTCCTTTGACAGAAGGAAGGAATGTCTTCAGTGTCAGACGAATCGCCCGAGGCTCCAGAAGATTGATGTGGAGCCCGGACTCCACCGGAGACCGGAGGCCTCTGATCTCCGCCTCTCTCATGTGGCCGCCCCATCCCAGAAGTGATGTATCTGTCACCACTGTCAGGTCTGGTTGGGGAAGGGAGCAGGATCTGCCGTTCACCCAATCCTGGTTCGCTAGCCACCACTGCAATTGGTGTGCAGTGCCCTCCGAGATCTGGACGACATCAGGAAACATTCCTCTGATGCTGCACCACTGGAACTTCAGGTCCCACTGCAGAGCCCACATATGCCAGCTGGCCTGATCCACCAGCAGGATGCAGGAGGCCATGAGGCCCAGCAGCCTCAGGGTCATTCTCACCGAAATCCAGGATAGAGGCTGAAACATCGGTATCATAGCCCGAATATCCCGGACTCGCTGCTCAGGAGGATAGGCCCGAAACTGCCCTGTATCCAGAACTGCTCCGATGAAAAGGAGGTTCTGAGAGGAAATCAGATGCAACTTTGGCATGTTGATAGTGAACCCCAGTGAGTGCACGAGGTCCGCTGTTGTCTGGAGGTGGGAGACGATACCCTGGGGCAAGCCAGCCTTAAACAGCCAGTCATCGAGATAGGGGAAGACTGCAACCCCTGATCTGCGCAGATCAGCTGCGACCACCAACACTTTCGTGAACACCCGAGGGGAGCTGGTAGGCCAAAGGGGAGCACAGTAAACTGAATATGCTCGTGGCCTACCGTCAACCATAGTTAACGCCTGTGGGCTGGAAGGACGGGGATGAGGAACTAAGCATCCTGCAAGTCCAACGCTACCATTCAGTCTCCATGTTCTGTTCGAGGGCAGACAGGACCTGAGCTAATGTCAACATTTTGACCTTCTCCTTCCGGAGGAAGCGGTTGACGTCCCTGAGATCCAAGATTGGATGCAGGCCTTTGCACTTCCTGGGTACCAGGAAGTAGTGGGAGTAACAACCACAACCAACTTCTGGGGCAGGGACTCGCTCGATAGCTCACTTGGCCAAGAGCTGTAACTTTCTGACGGAGAAGGGCCAAGTTATCGTCCGACATGCAATGGAGTGTTGGTGGCATAGAGGGAGAGGTAGTCTTGAAGGGGAGGGAGTTGCCCCTCTCAGAGTATCTGCAAAACCTACCTGTCCGACGTGATGTTGTGCCAGAGGGGGAGGTGATGGCGGTTCCTGCTGCCCACCGGCAACTGGTGGCCCTGAAAGGTCGGACTAGGAAGGTTTGGAGGCTGCTGCAGAGGAGGCACTGGTGGACTGGCCTGCCCGCTGACCCCTAGACCCACGGCGATGGGTCCCACACCCCCAAGCAGCGCAGAGACTGGATGGCTTGCGCCGGCCTGTAGCCCTGGGTGGAACGTGGTAGGGAACCCCTTCCGTAGCCACGAATGGGGCGAAAGGCAGACTGAACGGGGCGAGTAGTGGCAGCGAGGCCCAAGGATCTGGCTATAGCTCTAGAGTCTTTGAAGCGCTCAAGCACATTCTCTGCCTCGTCGCCAAACAGGTGACAGCCATCAAAGGGCATGTCCAAAAGGGTCAATAGGACAAACCCGGAGAAGCCAGTGGACCTCTGCCAGGCGTAGCGCCTCAAGGCTACTGACGTAGAAATCGTCCAACCCAGGGTGAACTTTGCTGCGTCTCCACCCGCACAGGAGAGCACTGCCTGGGCCTCCTCCGGGCACTGAGGCAGCACTTGCGCAACCATGTCCCACACAGAGTGGGTGTATCAGCCCAAGAGACATGTGGTGTTCACTGACCACCTAAGCTGGAAACATCTTCTTGAAATGGTCTTGCTTCTTGGATTACCTATTTGGGCAAGCAGTAGGGAACGTGCCTTTGGATGTTGAGGCTTGGACCACCGAGCTCTTGCGGGTTGGATGTTGAGAGAGGTACATTGGGTTGCCAGGGGAAATCATCTTGTCCACTGGAACCCCTGTGCTGGGCTTGGCCCAAGTTCCCAGAAGGATGTCTCATTGAACATCAGCAGGGGCTCCGAAGAGGACGCTGCTGCCTGAAGCACCTCAGTCAGTTAGTCCTGACTGCTATTGTAGGAAGCTCAAGGCCCAAGGCCTCAGCCGCCCTACGCAACACCAAAGTGTAGGAGGCTCCCTCCTTCGTGGCCATGGTAGGGGGAGAAAGTATACTAAGGTCTAGAGAGGTATCCAGACCACTGGCCTCACCCAACTCCTCTCTCCAGTCCGGCTCTTCAAGCTGGTCTGCCAAAGGGTCAAGAGACCCCTCCCAGACCATCTCACCCTCCTCTGGCTACCACTCAGGGCAATAATGAACGCCAGGGTAAAACAGAGGTAAAAAAGTACCGGTCGGCGCCGGTACAGGAGCCGGCCTGGCAGCTTGTCCAAGGTCAACGACGATCAGGGACACAACCGGCGTCGGAGGTGGTGGAGGAGTCGTCAGAGTAATCTGTGCCGGAGGAAGTGTCCTAAGTCGACCGGCGCCGATCCGGATCCAGGTCTGGATCCCTGATGGCCCTGCGGCGCTGAGGATAGAGCCGCCAGCATCAAAGGCCTAGAGCCCCCAGCCGAGTCCGGTGGGCCCGAAGGCACACCAGCGGAGTCAGGCTGCCCAAAAATGGAGTGGAGGGCTTCGTAAAATACACAAAGCTGGGCAGGTGATGCGACGACTCCCAGTGGCTTGGGAAGCTCAGAGCCGTCCCAGTAGGCTCTGCAGGCGGAGTCAAAGGACGACAACATTCCGCATCCCCCATTGCGTCGGCGGACGGACAGGGAGAAGGCAAAGAGGGACAGTGCTGCTTTGCCTTCTTCTTGTGCTTCGACTTTCCCGATGACGAAGACTGAGGAGGAATGATGGTGGTGACTCCGCTACCGGTCCTGCGACCTCCCTCTCGACAGGGGCCTCGAGTGGCGTGGAGCAGACTGCCGGGCTCCAGAAGATTTCGGGACCGCTCTCACAAAGACTTCGGGTTCATGCCCCGACAGAGCAGGACTTCGGGTCGTGGTCGCGCTCCAGGTACCAGAGGCACACTAGGTTCGGGTCCGTAACCGACATCAACTTGTGACAGGAGTCACAAGGCTTGAAGCCGGTCCGACGATGGGACATCCCTACATGCACCACGAGTCGAACAACTCGAAAAAGTGTTAGTCAAAAAATGACAAAGGGTACTGCACTCTCCAGATTTGCTCTGGCTGGTACGGAAAAAGAAAGAACTGACTTCAGCATGCTCGACAGCTGAGTCGACCAACGCCACCTACCGACACTGGGGGTAATGCCGAGAAAAAATTCTCAGGATCCAGTCTGACGTCTGGGGGTAATTCAAAGGTAAGGAATCTAGAACTAATAGTCTCTTTCAGATATGTTCAGCAGCCACCCAGAGCAGCTGGCCTGCATCCATCTTAAAGACTGTCTCCTGTTAGCACTGGATTTGTTCAAGAAAGACTCTCCTACAGAATCCGGATCCATGAGGATCCACAATTTTGCACCACTCTGAACCAGACACCCACAGCCTGAGTTTAAGTGGCCCAACACTGAAGGGAAGTCTCCCCAGCTATCCTGACCTGGGATCTGGTGATCCCGACCTCCCTCTAGCAGACGCCTGCATCCTCAACCTGAAGGGTCCCCTCAACCGTAGCAGGTAAGAAGACCAGATGCCAAAAGGCACCCCTGCACCCAACACCCCACGTCCTTGGGTGGCCCAAACGACGGAGTCCAGATATCCCCCAAGAATAAAACTTACCTCTTACAGCCAGTGGTTGCCTCCAGGAAGCCTCCCTGACGAAGCCTGAAGAATCTTTTCGGAACTGAAAAACTCCATTGAAATCCACAGGGCTCCCGAAGTCCCCTTGGCACACTCCGTGCAGATGGTAGTAGAGCTAGAATACAAAAAGAGGGACAAGCGAGGCCTTTTCCATTCACACGGGAATGGGAGGTCCAGTAGGAACAGGGGCCCCTAGTACAATGATTACAAAAGGTGTTCCTATAGTTCCTTAGAATTAGAGTAGAGTCAAAACGAAGGCTAAATCCAGTTTAGTACACCATGTGGACATGGATGGAAATCCATATGTTGGATTTTAATGCCCTCACACACCCTTTCAGGTGTCATGCTTCATCATATCCCCCGGATACTCTATTCAATATACCATTTTATTGGAGTGGTTACCTCTCTACTGAGAACTGATTTTACCACCCCCAACTTAACCCTAGCCAAATACCTATGGAAGGCCAGGGCTTGAGTTATGGTGAGGACCATGCAGCTGAAATACTCCGGACCCCCTCTATTCTGGGCTTCGACAATGAGATCGCGACTGGAAGCCAATCAGGAGATTGGCAATTACTATCGGACATGAGGAGAGAATGGGTAAGGATTACCTTACACGGTGCACTCATGACTGAATACTTTAGGGCAAATACCTCACCAAATGGCCTTATAGTAAAAAACTTCCCTAGGATATTCTGGGAAGATGGCCAATTCAAAATTGAATGGTCGCAAATATCCTGGAAGTGCACCAGAGATCTTCTCATTTTAATTATAAACACGGCTAAAAGGCTGGCTGACTAACTACTCGTTCGAATACAAGCCGCCGAGAGTACCTTAAAACACAACAACTCAGGCCCCACCTTCGAAACTAAACTGATGGAGCTTAACAATGAGATTGCTGAACATAAAGAATATCTCATGAAGCAGAAAGTGGTTAAGCTACAAAAGGAAATTAAACGGTTTGATAAAGAAAATGCATACCCTTACCTTAAAGCTGATTATGTCCCGGCCAATACCAACTACTCATCTGATACTAGCTCAAATTCTTCAAAGAGGAGTTCATCGAATAACAGCGACTCTAGTACAGAAAATATGGGACCCAATCAATACAGAGGTAAGAGAGGTAGGCAGGGTTATAACACCTACCCACCACCACTCTACCAGGGACCACCTTTCTGGCAATACCCAATGTTTCCTTAAGGACCTCCACAGTTTGGCCCTCAGTTTGCACCCCAGGGCATGCGCCAGCCTTTTTTAGGCAGAGGTTGGGGCAGAGGGCGAGGGCAAAAAAGAGGTACCCAACAGGAAAAAAGAGTACAATGGGAAGAACCTGCTCAACCAGGAATGGAAACCAGGAGCCAGGCCAACAGAAAACAAACCTAGTAGTAAATTTGTCATCTAGACAATTAACCAAGACAGAAAACAATATCCTCCAGAAAGGACTAGGATTTGTTTCTACCCCCCGAGTCGATCCCTTTTCACAAACTTGTGAATTGCACCAATTTTTCCGTAAAATCCACCTCAAATTTTTCTTTGAGGGGAAGGAATACGCTCCTGATGAAGATTCGGCTTTACACAACCCTTCCTCCTTTACTCCCCAGAGTGGGATGGTACCCAATGAGGTTTTGACCTACGAACAAGCAGTACTCAAAGATGTGAAAGCTATGACAAAAAATAAGCATTTCAATAATATCACTAAACAAGAGATGTAGGCAATTGAAGCACTTGCCAATGACACTACTTTTACCATCAAACAGGCTGATAAGGGCGGTGCCACAGTCATAATGGCAACTACAGACTACGATACGGAGTGCCTAAGACAACTGGGGAATAGGAAGTACTATACACCCATATCCCGGAATCCAACTGAACGTCGAGAAGACTATCACGGGTCTGGTTGACTCTGCAGAGAGTCAAGTTTGGTTAAGTAAGAAGGAGGCCTGCTTTCTTATCAAGAAAGAACCTAGGACTCCCTACTTTTACATCTTACCAAAGATCCACAAGGGGACTACACCGATACCAGGGCGCCCGATAGTATCAGGGATTGATTCCATTCTTGAACCTTTATCACAATTTTGTGATCATTTCCTCCAACCTCTAGTAAAACTGATACCATTATACATCCAAGACACCACAGATATACTACGTCAACTGGATCAGTTTCAGAACACTAACACAATCAACTTCCTTATCACTCTAGATGTCGTAGCCCTCTACACTAACATCCCACAGAGGGCCACTCTAGATGTGATCGAGGAAGTTTTGAACTCATCCCTCGAGGGGTCACCTACCCCACCCTCATTCATCATGGAGTGCGCTACACTGGCACTGACTGAGAACTTTTTTGAATTCAAGGGTCAACTGTACCATCAGACGCAAGGTACATCCATGGGGAGTACCTTCGCTCCTAGTGTGGCCTGCCTCTACATGGCAGCATTTGAGGAAACACACATCTTCAATTAAACTAACCCCTACCGGAACCATATCCTTTTATGGAAACGTTTCATTGACTACATTCTGATTTTCTGGACAGGAGACCATAACAGTTATGGTAACTTCTTTGGATGGATTAACAATCTAAATCCTTACCTTAATTTCACTATTACGGCGTCCCCCTCCCAGATAGCGTTCCTGGATCTGACTATTAAAATCACACAGGGTGATCTTACTACCACTATGTTTAGGAAAGCTACTGACCGCAATAGCTTACTTCACTTCAATAGTCACCATCCTAAATCTCTCAAGGAAAACCTGCCCTTCGGACAATTTTTGAGTGTAAGAAGGAACTGTAGTACACTGGATGAATATAAAAGTGAAGCAGCCATTCTTGAGAAAAACTTGACTGAAAGAAAATACCCTCAGAGGAGTATTACACTTTCAGAAAAAAACGGGCACGGAACAATCACAGAGGGCCTCTTGGAACACAAAATTAAAAACAATCCGGAGGTACTGACTTGTATTACCACGTTTACACCAGCATCTAACTAGTTGACCAAAGTGTTGAAAAAACACTGGAATATACTCAATACAGGTTCTATGAACATTGAACTACCCCGGTTTGCATACAGACGCTCTAGAAATATCAAAGACATGCTCATTAATACTAGACCTAAACCCAAAGAAAAAACTTCACAGCGAACACTGTGGCAACACCCCATGGTTAAAGGACACTACCCATGTGGAGGATGCAGTGCATGCACCTTTACATCTACGCACAAGACTATAACTCTGAATAATACCTTTACCTGGGAAATGAGAGCACATACCAACTGCAATACTGCGAATTGCATTTATCTCTTAATTTGCCCCTGCAACCTCTACTACATAGGGATGACAACTCGCCCTATTAAATTACCTATCACGGAACATCGCAGTAATTTTCGTTGCCTCAAGAGTAACACCAAAATAAGTACCCACTTCCTTGAACGCAAACACTCACCAGACTTAGTTAAATGGTTGATCCTAGAAGCGAATCCCAATATAACTAAACAGAGTCTTTTTGCGAAAGAACAGCGGTGGATACATCGCTTGTCAACTGATACCAATGGTCTTAACGACGATATTCCCTGGGGTGCAATCAAGTTCTAATCTGTCCTGTGATGAACACCACTCGATATTGATCACACTGAATTGGTCACGTTTTTTCAACCCTCCACTAATAGACATTATTGATATTCCCTACACCTTGCATGTTGATTTGGTACAACATCTAATCTTCCATCGATTATTGTCCGAACGATAGACACTAACTAGTATTAATACAATGGGATTTACTCACTAGATCACTATGACATCGTTCTTTAAACACTGATCCATTTTCTTTCATCTTGTGAACTAACATATTGGACACTCCACTCCAATATGTCTGCCAAACACCAATGTATAAACAACGTGTCTGACAACATATCCTACTGCCATTTAGTCTTGAGAATACCTCGCACCACGCTTCTTACACGAGTTGTATATTCCTTGATCCCATTGCGG
The DNA here is from genome assembly GCF_964204655.1 of Triturus cristatus. NCBI lineage: Eukaryota > Metazoa > Chordata > Amphibia > Caudata > Salamandridae > Triturus > Triturus cristatus. The sequence goes on along the minus strand of NC_140595.1, from coordinate 514,672,746 downwards.
TGATTTGGTTTATAGTTTTACGCTATTCCTCTAAGTATTTTCATGGACCAATGCATCATAAGTCCCATTTCAAAATGTCTGCCATATAAGCCCCCTTTGACAAGGGGTGCAGCCACCAAACCCCACCCCCAGTCACATGACACAACCTCTCGCATAAGTCCTTCGCCACTTTCCACCACGCCACCTCCCGGACTCGGTGGAGAGGGTAGGTCACAGCGAGCTGCGTGAGGAGGAGAAATGTGAGTAACAGACAACAAACGTAACTAACTCCCTGTATAACCCGTGCAGGACACGACAAATACGACATTTCAATCCGTATGAGGGCAGATCTAGCTAATCAGCAGTTACTGTTACTTTGATAGTAACGCAATGTAAAAGTGTTGTTTTGTTTAAATAAGTCCACCGGCAACATAGTAGAAGGGAATCATCCGTGGACTCTACCCTGGTAAACCAGTCACACGGTGATTGGTGAGCAACCCATGTGAAGCATAATTAGTATGTAATCTGTAACGGCGATCCTATACTTAAACGGGCTGAATGATCTCACACCAGGTTGTGCACTAGACTACATTATGTAATATAGAAACCTAACCTCTTTTGTCTTGACCATATGACATTTTTAAATAGTACATAAACACATACGAATAATCTTGCTGATGCCAAGCGACCATAAGAACTGTCAAATCAGTGATGATTTCAATATTATTCTACAAGACATTAGCTCACTTTTGCAATCGGCCATATCGCTGCCTCTTTGCTCACAAGATAGCAAGGGGAGGGGTAATTAAGACAATGAGTACTCGACATTTTACCTTAGAGACCATTCTTGTCTGCTTAACTTTTTATTGCCTTACATAAAACTGTCAGATTAGAGAGTACCATTGATTGATGCTAACCTTTTCTGATTCAGTCCTAAACATTGATGAATTCACACTCATGTACAGTCCACCGAGTACTGTTGATGTCTGGACAATGACTGAATAGGGTGAGTCACATATGTGTGTATTTTCTGCTGCTTTTAAACAGGATTTCCACACTGGTGAGTAGTCACTTTTGCTCACCGTGGGGATTCACCACTACCTTGTTTTTTAAGTCCTGATGAATTTCATGACACATCACCACTTTTAATCAAGTTAAAGAGTGTGACTCACACTGAAGGCTCTCTCACTAATTGTTCCATACAATATGTACCCATGTATATGTTTTACCATACCTTTTTTTCTTTTCAGGTAGCTCCTGACATTAACAGGTATTGTGTTAGAACATAACATTTAGGTTGTAAATAACCCTAACTTTATTCGTTTGTCAAATGTAGATAGTTTTTTTTCTAAAGGTCCTGACGAATCGCGAGTATAATTACTCAAGGCGAGAAACATGTTGTCCGACTCCTTATAATTACATGACAACTTAATACGAGACATTATACTCAAATAAGTGCCATGTCTACACGCTTTTAATTAAGGGTAGGAGGCCATCAGAATAACATTAATTTTCACCAGGCACTCCTGACCTTATTTTAACCACACTAACATACATCTACATTATCCAGGCCCCACACCCGCACTTCACCATACGGCAGTTGGATAGAAGATCTTCGCCAAAGTGCCCCTTTTAAGGGAGCCCGTTGGGTATTGCACCGCCAGCCCGACAAGGAGTAGCCTATATGATGAAGCATGACACCTGAAAGGGTGTGTGAGGGCATTAAAATCCAACATATGGATTTCCATCCATGTCCACATGGTGTACTAAACTGGATTTAGCCTTCGTTTGGACTCTACTCTAATTCTGAGGAACTATAGGAACACCTTTTGTAATCAATGATGGTAGTAGAGCTCCTGTGCTGACTGTTGACCCCTGCAGTGCCGATCCTAACCTCAGGAGCTTTGTTACACCTGAGTCACCTGCTCGTAAGCAGCCCTTGACCGAAGGCACCCTTTGCCCCAATGGCTAAAGGGCCCCTGCAACCTGCACCCGGCTGCCCCAATGCTGCTGGTGGTGCTATGTGAGTGCCTAGCTGGACCTTGGGGGAAGTCTGGTCCTAACCCCCAAAACTCATACTAGTAAGTCGTTTACTTACTTGTAAACTGCTAACACTCCTTTTCCCATAGGAACCAATGTTACGAGATTTCTATTCCTCAAAATGCCTGTGTTGACCTGTATGAGAGAAAAGTAACTGTACCTTAAATGTGAAAAAGTCTTACACACCTTTTTTTGTAGGATCCACGGTGTGATATTTAGGCATATCACCCAGAGTAGTTAATATAATCCAAAAGTAACCCAAAAGTGATCACATGTAATTTCTATGCAATTTTAACTGCTTTTAAAGCATATACAAACCTGTAACGATTGCAAATCCATTCCCAATTGCATTGCCTTGTAAAGCTTCACAATTGCAAGTACATTTTACCTACCTGTACCAAGTCCTGCTTGGTTCTACAAATAAAATATAAGTATACTTTTTTATACTTACCTAATTGGTCTTGATTCTGTCTGAGGGTGTGTAATCAGTCCTTGATTGAGTGAATACAATAAACGCTTAACATCGTCTCCTGATAAGCCTAACTGCTCAACCCCACTACCACAAAGAGTGTTTGTGATTTTCGAATTTAGCCGCTTGTAAGAAAGTAGCTCTGTATATACTGTTTCCAAATAGGTACAGTGTGCACAGAGTCCACAGTCCCCAGAGGATTGGCAGAGGCTAAAGTTAAAAATAACCTTACTCTCTAAAGTGGTCACTTGGTTGAGCAGTAAGGCAGTATCAGAGGACAGTGTAAAGCATTTGTTGTACACACTCAGTCAGCAAATGGTCTCACACACAAGAACTGAACCCTAGGCCAATGGTTTTTGTATAAAAATATATAGTTGTTTTATTTTAGAACCAACAATAGGTATCAAAATATACTGTCTCAGAATGAGATGCTTTAGATAAATACTTTTCAATCTGCAATATTTTGTTTAATGCAATAGTTACAGTTGTTCCAATAGGCAACACAATTTCGAGGTGGAAATCGCCCGACCCAGCGAGTCCGTGGTGTCAAGTCCACACCGTATGGCGTGCCGTGCTGCATCTCGACCGTCAGCAAGCGCTTGAGTGAGTCGTGCCCGGGCCTCCACCGGGCACAAGTGCAGCACGTCCTCCACCGTATCCCACAGAGTGGGAATAACAGTCCAAAAGGCAAGCGGTATTTAAAGACCGCAGCCCCAAACTCAGGGACGAGAACAGTTTCTTGCCAAACTGTTCCAACGTCTTGGATTCCTGATCCGGAGGAGCGGACGGGAAGGAGGATTGGGAGGTTGAGGCCTGGATAACCAGACTCTCGGTGGTGGGGTGTTGGGAGAGGAAAATGGGGTCGCCCGGAGCAGGGCGGTGGCGCCGGGCAACGTTCCGGTCCACAGGAGGAACTGTGGAGGGCTTGGACCAAGAGCCCTGTAGAACGTCTATGAGGGCCTCATTACACTGCAGCAGAGGCTCAGTGGAGCTTGCTGTCGGTTGAAGGACCGCTGTGAGGACGTTAGTCCTCACGGCCACAGCAGGCAACTCCAGCCCTAGGGCTTCGGCCGCCTTGCACAGCAACACTTAAAAGGCTGCACCCTCCTCCGAGGCCACAGTCGGAGGAGAGATGAAACCAGCGTCCGGGGAGGTATCCAGACCGCTGGCATCCCCCAGTTCGTCTGCCCAGACCTGTGAAAGTTGACCCTGGAGGGCCATAGAGTCCTCAGACCCCTCCCAGTGAACCCCGTCATCCGATTCCTGATAAACAGGAGGAACGATCGGAGCCGGACGGTAGATGAAACGGTCATCCATAGCCGTCGGGTGAGGCACCGGACGGCGCCGTGCCGGCATCGGGTCCGGATAGGGGCTAAACCGGGGAACGGTGTCGTCCGGAGACGGCGCCGGAGGTGGAACCGGTGTCGGCGCCGGCAGAGGAGGCGTCGTGAGGTCGACCGACGCCGACCGAGATCCAGGCCTGGATCCCTCGGGGACCTGCAGCGTCAGGGCCGGAGCAGTCGACGTCGCCGGGGCCGGAGCCGCCGGCACGCGAGGTCACCCAATCGAACCTGCGGGGCCCGAAGGCGTGCCTACAGGCGTCGACGGCGGAGCCAGGCCCCTCATGGGCGAGAGGAAGGCACTGACCTCCGCCGGAGTCGCGTCAGACCCAGGGACTGGCGGGTATGGGGACGGACGCGGCTCCTGCGGCTCTGACGGAGCCGCGGGGGTGGGACCACCCTGACCCCGAGTCGCGCGACCGGCAAGGGGGGTCCGAAGAGCGATGTCGTCTCTTGGACTTCTTGGAGTGCTTCGACTTACCCGAAGACCCCGATGAGCGATGACGATGACTGCGGCTCCGCGATCGGTCCTTGGACCTCCTCCTGGACCGGGACCGAGAACGGCGCGGAGCCGAGTGCCGAAGCTTGAGAAGATTACGGGACCGCTCCCGCCTAGCTTTCGACGTCAAGGCCAGGCAATAAAGGCACCGGCGATGGTGATCCGTCACCGACATCAGGCGATGACCGGCGTCACAGGCCTTGAAACCAGGCATCCTACTGGCACCAGAGTTGAGTCGATAGACCAAAAGAAGTCAAAAAAGTCAGTCAAAAAATGACTAGGGGTAAGCTCTTCCCGGATCGGCGCTTACTGGCGCGGAAAAAAGAAGAACTGACGTCAGCGAGCGAGGGCGGCGTCCAAGTACTCCGACAACGTCATTCCGGCGCACGATGCCGACGACGGACGCGGAGCCGCAGACGACGCCTACCGACGCGCAAGGGGTATTGCTACAAAAATCTTTCCGGATCCAGCCTGATGTCTGGGAATATTCTAAGGTGAGGAATCTAACTAACTTGTTTCTTTCAGATGCAATTACACTGGCTCCCAGTAAAACGACAGGTGGACTTTAAGGCCTTGTGTATAGTCCACAAAGCCATCTATGGAGGAGGGGCTTATGATCTGCAAGCCCTCTTCCTGTGCTATGAACCATCACGCTGTCTCAGATCCTCAAACACTGGATTGGTACTCTGCCCTAAGATAAACAGAGCAAGGTGGGGGAGAAAGCGCTTTTCACACCAACCAGCTAAACTCTGGAATTCACTTCCGGTACCACTCCGACTTCAATCCAGTAGGACACTTTTCAGGAAGCAAATAAAAACATGGCTTTTCTCTCAATGCTAACCTGTCTCGCTGCACTAGCCTGCACTTACCCCAGCGCCAAGACGCCTCGGCATTAGTGCACTTTAGAAATATTAAGTCAGTCAGTCAGGACATGAGTAGTACCCTACTGACAAGGCCTAAATCTGCTATAACCAGTCTGGGTTGCGTTCTTTCCTGTTTAGAATGGACTTGGTCTTGGGAGGGTTATCTAGGCGGTTCAGTGGATTGGGACTGCAGTCAAGGGTAATTACTAGCTGCTGAGATTTGAAACAATCAACCCATCACTTTTTCCCCCCAAAATGCAACTTCAAACAGAAAATCAGCACAAACATGTGGGTAAGAAAAGAAAATAATCCTCACAATTCAAGGAAATTTTACCTTTTGTGTATGAGATAGTCCTCAAGAATGTCAAGACAGCGCACCATCTGAGAGAAAATCAAGACTTTGTGCCCACCTGCCTTCATCTTTGGAAGGAGCTTATCAATAAGAACCAGTTTACCAGCAGATTGAACCATTGCTTGCAGGTGAAAGTCAGGAGCCCCAAGACCATGCATCTCTCTAAACTCTCCAATAATCTTCTCTTCAGCTCCTGTGAAGTGTGTAAACATAACAGAATGCATTAACTTTCCAATTTTCCATCTTTTCCGTGGAAAATTAGGCTTTTTAGAAATAACATTTTGTTACACTGTAATCTCGAAAAACATGCACATGACTTACTGTTTATGTACAAGTTACTTACCTTCGGTAACGATGTATCTGGTAGAGACATTGTCTAGCTGCAGATTCCTTAACTTAGAATATTCCCAGGCGTCAGACTGGATCCAGAAAACCTTTTGCAGAAGCACCTCTGCGCGCCGGGGGACGGCGCAACACGACCCCACCCTGACGTCGTCCACGTATGTGACATCAGCGAGGTCATATAAGTCACTACTAGCGCGCTGACGTCAGTTTTCTTCGGAGAAACTTTTCCGCGGCACAACGCGGAGCCACCAACAAAAAACTGTGAAAGTATGGGAACAGTGTGCGAGGGATGAACATCCATGAATAAAGCAGGAGGATGGTGCAAGACACCATCTTAAAAGACAGAATTAGACACTGCCTACATAGAAGTGAAAAAGCTGTGAGAAAGAACCCCGCAAGCAATGCGAAGACCCTTCCCAAGTGCAACAAGGGAAGAATATCTCAGACAGAAATAGTCTGTCATTATCACGTAGAACAACAGACAGAAATAGACTGTCATTACCATGTAGAACTGTGTCGTCCAGAAAGAACGGAGCACAGAGAGAACCAGAGTCCACCGCAGGAAGGTATGAAAAATGAATAGACTGGCACTACCCCTATAGTAATGGAGGTCTGAAACAGAAGTTAACAGATCACCAAATAAGATGACCATAGAGGAGATCAGAACCCTGAGCCAATAGAGAAGGCGGGAGGGAGGGAAGGCAGCAGGAGAAAAAGAAAATGAAGATGAATCTCTGAGCCAATAGAGATGGCGGGAGGGAGGGAAGGCAGCAGGAGAAAAAGAAAATGAAGATAAATTTCCTGGAAGGTTAATCAAAAGGCATTTTAGATGTAAGAAACCCCTGAGAGGGAGTCCGCTGTATTATGGCAACTCTCAAAGGGACGCAACAATGTGAGCACCTGTGAGAGAAAAACCAATGGCAACTCAAAGAGGCCAGCGGAGAACACCATTTGGCAAGATTTTCGAGGAACGGGAAGGCTGAGTGGGCGTTAAGGAATCTGCGGCTAAACAACGTCTCTACCAGATACATCGTTACCAAAGGTAAATAACTCGTACATCTGATAGAGACATCTAGCCGCAGATTCCTTAACTTAGAATAGATACCACAGCCATACCCCAAAGGGGAGGTGGGTCTGCGACAGAACAGAAAGCGCCAAGCACTTGCGCCGGCAACAGAGGGACAGACAATGGGGAAGGCTGTGGCGGAACAACCAGACAGCAACCGAAATAGCTCGGAAGAGCAAAAGATAACAGGATGCAAGACATCCCAAAAATGCTAGAATGGTGCTACACCTACCTGTATAAGCATGAGAGATAGAAACTGCACCAGCCATATACCAGAACAAAAGAAAGAGCGGAAGAAGGACCCCTCTCAGCGTAATGGCGCACTATGTGAACACCGACCAAAGGATGAGAAGAAACATGAAGAGATGCAACCTGAGCCTGCCAGGCTAGCCCACGGAATAAAGGCCGGAGAGGCTACAGTCAAGAACCAAAGGTCAATAAGTAGAAATCAGCAATGTTTTTAGAATTGCAGGCGGAGACAAGAAACACGCCAAGCGCACACCCAGACCCAAAAGGGGGATCAGGGACGAATAGTAACAATCTTAAACACGCTGATGCAGGCCACCACAGAAACATGCACAGAGCAAACAGCCACAGAGACCATAAGGTGGTGTAGCTAAAATAAGCATAAGGCTGCTCGACCAGGAAGCCAGAAGACCAAGGTGAGAACAAACACACAAAATACAGATATGCAGGGTGTAGACCTAGGACGACTGACATTTGAAGAGCCGTCTCGCATGCCCAGCTGATATAATATAGGGTGAACTTAAAGAAGGAGGAACATCCGAAGGAAGGTGCAGCAGAAGCACCAAAGTACTAAGGCGTAGAAACGCCGAATTTCAGACCACACCCTCCGACTGGAAGTAAAAGTAACCCTTGCCCAGAAGAGAGATTGTCCAGTAACTGAACACGAAGAAGGGAGCAGTGTAAAACCGGGGAACCACCCCAGTAAGTGGAACGCAAAAAGGGCCTTATCGGCAATACCGCATGCATCACTGAAAAGCTCCCTGAAACATGGAGACTTCGGACCAGACCTTGCAGCCTCGAAGAGAGATGAAGAGTTAGGAAGAAGAATACCCATGGAACTTGTATATATGCATAAATACATATATATAGCAAAAACGGGTAAACTAGCCACGACTATGCAACATGGTTGTAGAGGAGCATATCTAGTGCAGTAATGGCAGATGGAAGCTGCCTTTAAAGCGTGAAGAACACCCCGAAAACCTCCCAAGGAGAATGAAGCAAATAAGCAAGATGACCCATGATGTATAGAAGATGTCGCCAAGGCACAACATTGAGCACCATACAACGGCAGATAAGAGCACCAGAGGACACAGAGGCCAAGGGATTTCTTAGGCCCAGTTGCCAAACAGAGCTATAGAATAGCAAACAAGTACCCCACACGGAGTATGCACACCCCAACAACTGTGAACACCTATCAGGACAAGCCACAGTCCGAGGAACAATTTGTGGAACACTGCCACAGTAGGTTAACTGCCAGTTTAAAACGCATAATGCATCCAAAGGATGCTAAACGAAAGGTTAATCACCCCGACCATGTGAAACGAAGACCTGAGGCTTACTACCAGCCGAAAACACAACTCATCAAAGTGATGCTAAATGAAAAGGTACCACCCCAGAACAAACGCCTGAGGAACACAGGTCTGACAGGGGGGGGGGGGGGAGCCCACAAGGATAAGCTGAACAGCCAAGTCGGCGTGTGCTTCAAACAATAAAACCCCATCAAAGGGTAAATCAACAATTCTCTCTTGGATATTTTCCGGGAAGAGGCTATCCCGTAACCAAGCATGACGCCGTAAGGCGACTGAACCAGCCATAGTCCGCCCTAAGGAACCAGCAGTATCCAAGGCGGAGTGGATCGTAAACTCAGCAAGGTCACGGCCATCCCCGAGAAGATGGAGGTCAACACAAGCGCCTTCAGTGCTGGTGGAGAGCAGAGACTCTGCAGAGTCCCACAGGGCAGAGGTAGCCCGAGCCAGGACACACACTGTATTTAGTGATCGTAGTGCAGCGCAAGTGGAGGCAAAGATGTTCCGACCCCATGACTCAAGCCATCTGGATTCCTGGGAGGGAGGAAGTATTAGCCGGGGCAAGGAAGGGAAGGCAGTTTGCAAAATAAACCCCTGCACGTCTGGTTGCACAAATAAGCAGATCGGATCATGTGGAGCAGGACGTGGAGGTGCAAGACCGAACGAGCCACCGGATCACCGGAAGCTGGCCAAACCCAGGTACCCAAAAGGGCATCATAAAGAGAAGCCTCAAAGGGCAGAGGTGGCTCCACATTCCCTGACCCACGGTGAAGGACATCAGGTAAAGGGTCCACAGACAAGGGCGCCGAAGGGGATTGCATGTTCAAAATCCGAGTGGCCAAGGAGACCCCTCTGAGAAAAGCCGCACCAGCCTCGGTAGCCCTCCGATGAGGGGATAATAGCTCATCAGTAGGTGAGGGCTGTAAGCTAATCCTCCCAAGACAGTGAGGGTGCGACCAATGCCCAACTGAGGGGAGCCCCATTGACGAATGGGGGTCCTGATGAGGCTCATGAGGAGGCGAGGAGCCTGTCGGGTGCGGGTGCTCATGAGGAGGCGGGCATCCTGCCGGATCCACATATTCTAAGGGAGGCACAGGCAAGAATACATCCAGCATTGCCGGGCGTGAGGCCGATGCCAAACTCTCTCCAGACGCTTCCGGAGAAGAGTTAACAACCCGGCGTTGATGCGGCGCCAAAACAACTTTAGTCGGCGCCGATCAAGCCTCGTCCGGCACCGACGGGACTCCATCCGGCGTCGAGTTGGCCCCTTCCAGTGCCAAAGCCACAACAATCTCCCCTTCCGAAGAAGGCGGCGCCGGGGATGCAAGCTTCTGCCACCGTACCAGCGCCGACGCAGTCTCAACCCTAACCGGCTCCGACTCCGAAGAAAGAAGTGGAGGCGAGTTCCGGCGCCGACCCCGGCTCCGGAAAGAGGGCCGCCTGCCCAGAAGGCAGAGGCGTGCACAAAGCGGGGCTTTGAGCACCAGCAACCACCAGCGACGCCACAGGGAGCCCCACGGGACTATGCGGCGAGGCAGGGGTGCAATGGGTCATAGAGAGGGACCCAGCCGGGCCGCACCCTGATGACGCCATATGGATCATAGAGGGAAACCCAGCTGGGCCGCGCCCCGACGATACCACATCTCCGACATCCCCCGAGGGCAAGGGCTCATTTGACACCAGGGGTGAACCCACTGGCGAGTCTGTAGGGGACCCCACAGGTTGCGGAGGCCCAGAGGACGCCCCAGGGACAGGAGAGGACCCAAGGGAGGCCTGCAAAGCCGTGGCATAGGCCTCTATTTGGGCCCGAGTCGTCCCCCGCACAGGGATAGGGCGGACAGAGGGGGGGCGCCTGTCGGGGGCGCATGTCCAGAATGTTCCAGGAGCCAGTGCCCGTGACAACAGATTAAAGTGAGGTCGAGGACCTCGGCGGCATGCGCCGCGACTTACCAAGAAGTGATTAGCGACGGACCCAGGCGGCGATCGACGGCGGAACTGCGTTGAAGAGGCCGGGGGACGAGACAACTCCGACCAGGACAGCAGTGCAGAAAGAAGCTTCATTCGGCGCTCCCGCCGGGACTTCGGCTTGAGGTGTTGGCAGGCGATGCAGTCCGTGGAGTCGTGGTGCTCGCCCAAACACCACATACAGATAAGATGCGGGTCCGTCGCAGATATTTGCCGCGAACAGGAAGTACAGGATTTAAAGCCCGAGTGCATCGCACATTGTTCCAGACGCGAAGCGTCGAAAAAGCGCCTGAAAACAGGCCAGAGGAACCGCTCACTCCGGATCCGCGTTGCACGCGGAAAAGAAGAAAACTGACGTCAGCGCGCCGGGAGGGACTTATATGACCTCGCTGACTTCATGTACGTGGATGTCGTCAGGGCGGGGTCGTGTGGCGCCGTCACCCGGCGGGCAGAGGTGCTGCTGTAAAAGATATATATATTTTTTTTAAGAGAGTTACTATAAACCATGTGCCACATCCGATGCGTGATCAAAGGTATAGAACGGGTGCAACATCAGAGTTTTTATGTTTCTGTCATGTGGTACCAGCATCGGCTGTCTCTGGAGGAATATGACGATCACTGACAACCATGGGCATGCTAGCTGAACTTGGAATTAGAACCAAAATAGTCTACCTTGGCTGCACATTTCCACAAACAGGCGTGCTTGACCACAAAATGCCACTTATCCTTAACATACATAAAAAATAACCAAGCAAAATGCAAAGAACATTTTTGAAAACAAAATTGAAGAAAACTGTAAGAGGACGCGTTAAAGCGCAGCAGGCACATGGAATCAGGTTTTAGCTACCTAAATGCCAGGATAGTCTGCATTGCCCTCCAGCTCAGTTCAGCATTCTCTTAGAGTGTACACAAAAATGTTGAGATCCCATCAATGGCTTAAACCAGACATCCTCCTCTCGGCTTACACTTATGTTAAAACTTCACTTAACATCTGAGCATCATGATAATGGCAACACATCTAAGAGTTAGGCATTCTTAAGGCCCTTGGTCCCTTAATGACTCAGCCCTCCGACCATCTCTGATCTGTAATCCTTCCCATGTACTTTAAGAATGAGGCATCATATCAGCCGCTTACTATACATCATTCAGAATACCACCTCTCATCCTCCGGGTAGCTGGTTCCGAGACTTTGATGGGAAAATTACCAGGTTCGGGGGGGGGGGCGCTTATAGCCTTTCCCCGCTGCCGGATCCTGCCCTTTGATGGAGGCATGGGTATGACAAATCTTCATCTCTACTATTTAGCCACCAGACTCCTTGTCGACCATGATTGGTTTACAGGGGGGTGGTCTGACCTGGCCTATTGGACTTAGCTTAGAACTATAGATTTCCCGCAAATCCAAGCCTACTTATATGGGGCTCCCATCCACAGGCGATTCCAAATGGCTCAATTTACTGTTTTGAATTATTTGCTCAGCTTTTCTCCTACATCATTACACTGCCTTTGAACTGGGGTGGCATGCCCGAATGCTTTAATCACGGCCGTGTTTTTTTGCTGTCTGTCAGAGATGGATTCTGACCTACTATGCAATTTTATGCTGTCCTTTTGTGTTTTTTCTATCCAAATGCAAATAAACTTAATAATCAAAAAAAAGACTCAAAAGACGTCGACAAAAAGTAGAAAAAAGGCGAGTCAAAAAGAGACTATGGGACACACCCTACCGATCTGCGCTGGCAGGCACGAAAAAAAAGAACTGACGTCAGCGCGCAGGGGCGTCATCTGAGTAGACAACGCAACGTCATCCCGGCGACCAAGACGCTGATGACGATGAACGCGGAGTCGACCGATGCCACCTACTGACATGCAGGGGTACTGCTACGAAAAAGTTTCTCTGGATCCAGTCTGACCCTGGAGGGAATTCTAAGGTAAGGAATCGATAACTACGGTCTCTTTCAGTGTCATTAAAACAGTTTAAAATGGAGAATCTTTTGGAGTACCATGATTTCTTCATCCAATCGGGCGGTGGTTGCATCCTGGGACTGACACAGTCATGCATCAGCTTCATGTTAGTCTTCCAAATTGCACGTAAGGCAGGTCAGGCCTCGGGAAAACTACCAAACCACTACCCGTAGTGGAGAGCCTTGAAGAGTCCATGGTACAGCAGGATCCACAGACCAGTTGTCGAAGTGGAGGTGCCTGTGGCTGCAGGAGAGTGACTCCTTCACTGCAAGGGAGATTCCTTCCAGCTGTACTTAATGCACACATAGTTCGTGTTTACTCTGGAGGATGCACGGTCACAGATGTTGCAATAGGGGTGGAGAGCAATGAGATGAAGTTGCAGTAGGAGCCTTCCTACCAGGAGCAGTCTTGTTTTGAGTGCAGCAAAACCCAACAGCAGAGATCAGTGTCCAGCAGCAGAAGAATCTTGTGGAGGATCCAGAAGATGACTCTTGCAGAGGAATCCTTGGTCCAGGGGAGCCCTTAAGTAATAGAGGAAGGGCGTTCTACAGCTTCTGCTGAGACCCACCGTCCTCAGGGACGCTATTCTGGTGGTCTTACCGGTCAGATGTTCCCAGGGGCCTTTGCTTTTCTTGCTTTCATGATGGCATGATCAAGTGGCCACCTGGTGGAGTTCTGGGCACCTTTTGTGCCAGAGCAGAAGCCAAGGGGTTCTGCACTGGAGTAACCAGTTTATTCAAGGAGGGCACCAAATGTGCCCTTCAAAGCAGTCTGGTGGCACTCGAAAGCCGCCACACCATAGCCCAGAGACACCCAATTCTAAAGGAGAGGTGGCTACATCTCTCCTCTACAGGAAATTCTTTGCTCTGCCTTCCCAAGCAGCAGCAGGAGGACAGAACAGTGCAGATGTACAGACAGTATCCATGGGCTCTCATGGGTGGCATAATTCATGCTGCAGTCCATGGGAGACCCCTGGTGTACCAATGCCCTGGGTCCCTTGGTACCATATACTAGGAACTTACAGGGGTACACCAGTATTCCAATTGTGAGGTGTAAAAAGTACCAATTAATTTAGTGGCGAGAACAGACACTAAGGTACTGGTTAGAAGGATACCAGTGTACTACAGTCTGAACACTGACACTAGGCAAAAAGTGGAGGAAACCATGTCAGAAAGATCCTACTTTCCTACACAGACTGCAAGCCAGTGTTGAATAAACACTTCTGTCTACACAAGTTAGAAAGAAGAAAGAAGGCAGAGCCTTCAAAGGCATGCCAAATGTCTTTATCATACAGTGAAGCTCTAAATCGTCGCAAAGCCAAATCAGCATGCATACCAAATAAAAGTATACCATCAAATGGCATATCTTTCAGGCAATTCTGCACAGGCTCTGAAAACCCACACTGGCTTAGCCAAGCATGTTACTGCACTGCAACTGACTTAGCCATTGCTCTACATAGGGAATCAGTGGTGTCCATACCACATTTTATAGTGATTTTGCTGCTTCTTGGCCATCACGCACCAACCGTAACAGTTCACTTCTGGCTTCCTCCGGGAGAGCGGGCACCAAACTCTTCACTGACTCCCATAACACATGGGAAAAACCTGCAGAGAAAACATGTAGTACTCAAAGACCATAATGCAGCACTAACAGAAGATAAAATATTCCTCACACAACTTTCCAGCCACCTGGACTCAATGCTTGCTGGAACTAGAGGGAGGACATTTAGGTCCGCAGAGGCTGTAGCTACTTGCACAACCAGACCTTTTGTGGAGGGATGTTTTAGGAGACAATTAGGGTCCCCAGGGGCGGGCCGATGCCTATGGGACATAGCCTGGTCTACAGGCATTCCTGTTACCGGCCCTTCCCAAGCCCCAAACGATATGTCATGGAGAGACTCATTATAGGGAAGTAGGGGCGCCACTACTGTCTTATCCTGGTGAGCATCCACCAAAGGGTCTTTGTACAATTCCACCGAGGGGAGCTGGCAATGTAAGACAACATCGATCTCTCCTTAATGTACGAGTTACTTACCTTCGGTAACTATGTATCTGATAGAGACGATTCTAGCCGCAGATTCCTTCACGTAGAATTATCCCCAGGCGTGAGACTGAATCTGGAAACTTTTTGCCACAGCATCCCTGCGCGCCGGGGACGACATCACGCCACTCCGCACAGGCGTCGTCGGCGTACGTCACGTCAGCGAGATCACATGAGGCCCGCCCCGGCATGCCCACATCAGTTTTCTTCTGAGAACATTTCCGCACCACAACGCAGAACCACCAGATAAAAAACTGTGGAAGCAGGGGAACAGTATGCGAAGAGCAGAAAAATTGAGAACAACAAGCAGAAACCTGCGCAGTCACCCTGCCAGCACATAGACAACCTCCCATCCCTGTGCCCCGGAGGCAAGAACATGCGTAAAAGGCACGGCACACGTAGGAAAAACCACTCCCCCTTCCTGAAAAAGGAATGGGACCAGTCCCAAGACAGACCGGGACAACAAACCTCCAAGCCACCCCAACCTAGAGGGCAATCACCGACAAGGGCAAGACAAGGCCAGATGACCCTTAATCAGAGGATAGCGAAGGAAGGGAGGGGAGGACAGGGATAGAAACAATCCCCCCCCAAACCTGGAGTAGCCAGAGCAGCAGGGCACCAGCGCACTGAAACCACATCCTCCAAAGAACCAAGGGAGGAATGAACCACCCCCAGATGGAGCCACCCGTCAATAACAAGGAAGGCACTCACAGGAGACACAGCCACACACCCGGAGGCGAGTCTCGAAGACCAACCCAAGGGTCCTCGCAGAATAGGGAAGGAAGGGCGGGCCGTGAAGGAATCTGCGGCTAGAATCGTCTCTATCAGATACATCGCTACCGAAGGTAAGTAACTCGTACCACTGATAAGAGACTACTAGCCGCAGATTCCATCACGTAGAATAGATACCCTAACAATAGCCCCAGGGAAGGAGGGTCTGCGAAAGGACCACACCAGCCAATGCATAACAGAGGGCCCCACAGGGGACCAGATCTGTGGACCAGGTAGAACCTCACCCCTGCCAGGCCAAGGGAACCCCACAAGCAGGATCCCACAGACCCCAAGGGGATGTAGGAGGGAAAGAAGGCTGAAGAGGCTCGTACATTCACATCAGAGGAACCGGGGGCAAGGACTGAGGCTGAAGCACCCCACTCCCCCACAAGGCAACATAGCTTCCGCCCAATGCCAAGACAGGAAAAGCAGAAGAAAAAGAAGAAGAAGCCTAGAGGGACCAAGGAAACTAGGGGAAAGAAGACGAACCCACTCCAGATGGAGAGCAGCCTGCCAGCCAGAACCACGCCGGCAGACAAAGCAAGAAGAACAGCCCGAGGCCCCAGGAAGCAGGAGGAGATGCCCGGGCCACCACTACGAGTGGCCGCGCACACGACCTCAGGAAGCAAAAGCAACCTACCTAAACGCCAAGGAGAACAGGCACCCGAAGGCGACCAGAACCCTCTAGCAGAGCGCAAGCCATATGACAGCTACCACTACCCCACACAGGGTACGTTAAGTCCCAAGATATGGGAACCCTCTTTGAAAGAACTTCCGCAGCAGGGAAAAAAACACCCCCGCTGAAGGCTTGACAAGCAGCCCAAGCAAAGCAGAAGGCCCAATCTCAGGGCCAAGCATGCGTAACAACTCCTGCAGAACCACACACAATCAACACAAGGGCCTTCCAGCAGCCAACAATGCCAAAGTCCCAAGGAAGGACGTAAACGGCCAGAAAAAACACTGCACAGCCAGAACAGCCGGCTTAAGAAGGCCCAGAATCAACTCAGAAGTCACTGAGGGGGGGACGGAGCCCTGCCAAGAGCCTTTGGATAGCGGTGTCGGCCGGGGCATGGAACAACAGGCTGCCATCAAACGGAGGGTCGATGAGTCGCTCCCGAATATTCTCAGGGAATACTCCATCCCGAAGCCAAGCATGGCGACAGAGCGACTGAGTAAGCCATGGCCCGGCCCAGCACCTCTGAGATGTCCAGAGCGGAGCGGAGAATAAACGTCGCAAGCTCACGGCCATCGAATGCATGATGCCGTAAGTCCACCAGGCCAGACTCCTGGAACGCTGCAGATTCTAGAGACTCAGCCGAGTCCCACAAACAGGAGGAGGCCCTAGCCAGCACACAGAAGGTGTTGAGGTCCCGCAGGGCCACGCTGGTCGAGGCGAACATATTGCGTCCCCAAGAGTCCAGCTAGCGGGCCTCTCGGGACGGCAGAGTCACCAGTGGCGGCAGGCAGGGAAAAGTAGTCCGCAAAAGGGGGCTGGCGGCTGAGGGGTGAAGGGAAAGACATGCCGGGTCACGCGGCGCCGGGAGGTGACGGTGCAGAAGCTGCTGAGGCAGGACACCTCCAAGCACCCGTCAAGGAAGAAAGGAGTGAACCTTCAAAGGGAAGTAAGATTTCCCTTTCACCAGAGCCCTGGTGGAGGACCTCCAATAGATGGCCCGCCGGAAAGTGAGCCACCGGGTCACCCATGCGCAGAATGCCCACAGCCGTGGACACCGCGTGAGCGAAGGCCGCACCCGCCTCCGTAGGGCCCCGCGGTGGAGAAAGCAGCTCCTCCGTGGGCAACGGCTGCAAACTAAGGCGGCCGTCTCTGAGGCCAAGCGGGGCGGGCAAGGGCCAGACCTGGAAGTCAGAAGGAGCCGAAGAATGAGGGACATGCCACTCTTCCGACGAACACCTCTGCCTCAGGAAGGGCGGGGAGCCTCCCTTCAACGCCGGTGAAAAAGACACCACACGGCGACCAGTCTCCAGGGAGGACGACACCAATATACAGCCTGCCTCCGTACAAGGAGCGTCCCTAGACGAATCTGCGGTACGACCCCTGCGCGGAACCGTAGAGTTGAGGTAGGACGTCGGCACCAGCCAGCGTCGTCGGACAAGGGACCTCCAAGTCACCCCGCACTGGGGACCGGAGCGGGGACGGAGCAGAGCTGGAGCTGCACCGGCCCCGGAGCGGCGCCGGAGTGACGCCGACCTGACCCCCGCCGAGGCAGCCACCTGTGTGGGGGAACGAGACGGGCCTGGGGAGTGGCACGAAGCCCTCCGCCAGCCGCGGCCCAGAATGAGGCGAAGATCACTTGGCAACCCATGTGGCGGCGTCAGGGACGATTCAACCTCAGACTCCGACGAGGCAGCCACCTGTGGGGAGGGACGAGAGAGGCCCGAAGAGGGACGAGGGGGTCTTCCCACGGCTTCGACCCAGAGCGAGACGAGGAGGGTCCACCAACCCCTGTGGCTCCGCACGGTCCAGCTGCTGCCGGCGCCGTAGCAACGTCTACTCTGCCTTAGACAGGACCACCTTGTCAAAGGACCGAAAGGGACTCGGGGATGCGACCTAAGCCCCGGTGACCTCTCGCGACACCACAGGGACTCCTGTGGGAGTATGCGGCGAGACAGAGATGCCGTGGCCTGAAGGATGTGCCCCAGAGGAGCTGCACCCCAACAGTACCACATCCTCCAAGCCTGGATCCGAACCTGTCGGCGCCAGAGCCACCAGCGGCGCCGCAGAGGGCCCTGCGCAGAACGAGAGATCTGCCGACGCCCCAGGAGGGGAAGGAGGAGGAGACGTCAGCGAGGCCTGCAAAGCCGCCGCATACATCTCCATTTGGACTCTCGCCGCCCTAACACCTGGAAACGGACAGGACGATACACGGGGCCAGATCACCCGCGGAAAGTCCACGCCTCCGGAAGGCCGAAAACCAGCCCCGGGGACAAACTGTGACACTTACCCACCGGGGAGCGATGCTCACGTGACATTGGAGAAAGGCGAGGACGACGACCACGGCCGTATCTGAAGCCGTCCGTCAAAGCAGACCGAGGGGAGGACGTCGACGTGGAGAGACGAGCCGAGAGAAGCTTCATCCGACACTCCCGCCACGACTTCGGCTTCAACTGTTGGCACTGCGTACAATCTGTGGTGCCGTGATCCTCCCCCCAAACACCACATACAAATGAGGTGAGGGTCCGTCGCCGACATAAGATGCCCACAAGACGTGCAAGTCTTAAAGCCCGAAGGCATTCGCACACTGTTCCACCAAAGAAATGGAAGAAAAAAGGGGCCCTAACAGATCCATAGCAAGGATCGGATCCGCGTTGCACTCGGAAAAGGAAAAAACTGACGTGGGCGCGCTGGAGCGGTTCTTTTGTGACGTCGCTGACGTCACGTACACGGACGACGCCTGGGCAGAGTCGCGTGATGTCGCCCCGGCACGCAGGGATGCTGTGGCAAAAAGTTTCCGGATCCAGTCTCACGTCTGGGGATAATTCTATGTGAAGGAATCTGCAGCTAGTAGTCTCTACCAGATACCTCAACATAAGAGGAACTCACCTCTGTTGCCATACCAGGTGGAGAAAGCAGATCAAACTTAAGAGGACTGAAGACCACTAAGCTTACCTGGTTAGTCAGCGAATTTGCCTCCAAGGGAGGCTGGACAGTACTGTCTAAAAGGTATTGGCACCCTATACTCTGCCAATTGCCTTCCAAAATGTGCATTCACATAGGAGGAGCAGAAACAGCTGTATAGGGGCAGATGTAGCGTTGTCTAAAGTGGAAGGCTCCATCAGCGCCACATCCCACGCCGTGCGGCAACATGTCGACGTCAAAAAGAGTGCTGCATCGATTGGCATCATCGATGTCATGGGCTGCCCAGACTCTGAAGATGAAGACGCCGAAGGGCTGTACACCGACGCCATCTCAAATCCGATAACTGGTTCAGAGGGCCCGACTGGCACCGAGAGTGAACCCGCTGGCAAGGATTCAGTAAGGGCACCTCCCACCTCCTTGGGGCTTGAAAGCACACCAGATGGGAATTGAAGCCCCGAGACTTTATGGAGGGGGCCGTAATAATCCTGCAATTGGGCTAGAATCACCCCAGCTCCAGGATATTAAGGGAGGTGCGGGTGGACTCTCAAGATTGCTCTACAAAAGAAGGCTGGGAGATAGCGTTAGAAACAAACGTACATTTCGGGCGTAGGTGCTTCGGAGCCTCCCTCGACAGACGGCTCCTCGACTGGTCTCTGGAGTTTGTCGAGGACTTACGACGCCACGGTGTCTCAGTCATACCGCCAGGCTTTTCATTCAACGCTCTCTCAATGTCTTCGGCCGAAGACGCTGACAGGGACCAAAGTTCTCAGTCATGATTGAGTCCCAGGCACCACAAACAGAGGGTATGAGGATCGGTGACCAAGATCCAAAGGGTCTAAACCCTGAAGACATTGCAAAAAGCACACCGTTTCTCACACAAAAATGTGGAGATAGACCAAAAAACATCCCCCTGACTGCTCCGGAACCGCGTTGCAAGCAAGGAAAACAAGCATTGGCATAGCCAATAGGTCTCGCCTTAGGGACACCAATTCCGGCACACTACGGAGGAGGGGTAGGTTTCCACACCCTGGGCAGACGAGCACTCTTTCTCGACCTGCTACCTCCGAGGTGCCGACGGAGCCCATCCCCTGGACTAGAAGGGTTGGGCATAGGTTCCTAAAGAAAGAGTTCCTATCAGCGCTTGGACGCTTAACTCCCTTAATACTAAGGTACTACAGGTACACAGTTCTTTGCTTCCCTGGAACCTGTCTCACTTTGTTCCCACCTTGTTACAGGTCCTGACGAAGCGCTACTGGATCCCCTATGGACCAACAGCAAGCGCGAAACATGTTGACCCTGTTTCTGTAGGACTTTACTCACCACAACACCCATCCTGAGAGCAGCGGTTAGTCACACATCTGCCCTCTACCTTCTTTCCAAAGAGGAGCTCCAGGATTATATATATATTTTTTATTTTTGCCATATGGACCCGTGAATAAAAACTCTGGTTCTGGGTTCCATATAGCAATTTTAACCCACCCATTCACCGTCCCTTTTTATAGGCCCACACACCCCCATGCACAACTGCGGCGTCTCCATAAAAGATCTCCGATAAAGAGCCCTCTTGCGGGGCCCGTGAGGGACAGCAGCGCCACCCCCACGAGGAGCAACGCCCGATAATGAAGCATGACACACAAAAGGGTGTGTGAGGGCACTATATTCTGAAGGAGGAATTCCCCCACACTCACTTTGACCCAACCTCGCGACAAGCCCACACACCAACGTTTTGGTACACTCTCTATTCTCTGAGGAACAGCTACCCTCCTAATATATACACCTTATGTGTTTAGCCAGAACTTTTGGCTATGTTTTAGAGCATTGTGGCTGCTGTGAATCATGTTGAAAAGTTATAACAAAAAGTGTTAAGCATTTTTGTTACCTTTATACAAACCAAGACGACATTATATACAACTTAACAGCCTGATTAAAAAAAGATTAACATAAAAAATGTCTTCTAGTTTTTTTTGTCCTTGCACTGCTGGAAACTTCTTCCTGCCTGTTGTCATGCTGGTTTGTCATAATTGTTTTGTTATGGGTGAGCGGGACATAAATAAGGGGGGAGTGGAGGTTGTAATACAGTAATTTAATTAGAACACGTGCATCGGACGGACACTAGGGGAGAATCAACAGATGCCAGATTCCAAAGGCAGACTGTCGTGATGCTTAGGTGATGCGCGGATGCAAAATGGTGGTGGTGAGTGATGTTTGGTGATCAGGTGGTGCCACTATATGGTGTGGATTGGAGGTACGTTGTGGATTGTGGAGTAGTGGAGTTGAAATATGTTGTTTGTGTGTAATTATGTGGTGTGTATTGCAAATGTGCGGAGTTGAATTGTGTGGCCTGGAACTGTGGTGTTGAGTGAAATTATGCTTAGAGAAATTGTGTCATGGTGTGGAGTGCATTTATGTTGATTGGTGGTATGTGGCATAGAGTGCATTTATGTGGAGTATATTTATGTTGCATTGAGTAGAGTGCAATTATGTGGCGTGCAATTATGTGGCACTGCGTGGTATTATATGGTGTGTATTTATGTTCCATTGAGTAAAGTAATTATGTGGCATGCAATTATGTGGCATGTGATTATGTGGAGTGCATTTATGTTGCATTGAATAGTGTAATTATGTGAAGTGTAATTATGTGGTACTGAGTGGCATTATGTGGTGTATTTATGTTGCATTGAGTAGAGTGTAATTATGTGGTGTGTAATTATGTGGTGTGTAATTATGTGGTGTGTAATTATGTGGTGTGTAATTATGTGGCCCTGAGTGGTATTTTGTGGAGTGTATGTTGCATTCAGTAGTGTGTAATATATGGCGTGTAATTATGTGGGGTGTAATTATGTGGCGCGGAGTGGTATGTGGAATGAATTTATGTTCCATTTAGTCGTGTTATTATGTGGCGTGTAATTATGTGGCACTGATTGGTATTGTGTGGAGTGCATGTTGCATTGAGTGCAGTGTAATTATGTGGCATACAATTATGTGCCACTGAGTGGTATTACGTGGAGTGTATTTATGTTGCATTGAGTAGAGTGCACGCGGGCAGCCACCACTGGCATTATACAAGAAAGTTCTCTGGCACCACGGGGGGACAGAACCACTGGTATTTATTTATTTAGGTCATTTATATCACGCACGATTCATCCCCAAGGGGATCTCTAGGCGCTAGAGAAAAAGACAGGCAGTCAGTGAGGAGCGGCTTAAAAGAGCCCTGTTTTGAACAGTTTTTTAAATTGGGACAGATTCGGACATTCCCGGATTTGTTCCGGGAGGCCGTTCCATAGTTTGGGAGCTTGATGGGAAAAGGAACGACACCCCCCCCATATTTACCTTCCTGATTCTTAGGCATCACAGCAGCTTACGATTACTATATCTGAGCTGACGTGTAGGTTGATACCATTTAAGTTTGTTGGTCAGATAGGCCGGACCCAGTCTGTACAGGGCCCTAAAGACCAGACATAACATTTTAAGGGTAGCCCGTTTCTTGACTGGAAGCCAGTGTAATTGGCGTAGGAGAGGCAAAGAAGGGGTTTGGGCTGGTTTGTCAAGGGCGAGGCGGACAGCTGTATTTTGCACGACCTGTAATTTGAATAAAAGGTCCTCCCTAATTCCTACCAATAAGGAATTTCCATAATCAAGGCAGCTTATTAACAGCGCCTGAATGAGAGTCTTTCTGGCGCTTAGCGGGATCCATGGGAAGATCTTCCTCAACATCCGCATGTTCCCAAAACAGGAGGCTGCAAGCGTCTTCACCTGTTTCTCCATTGAGAGCTGGTTATCTATTTTTATCCCCAGGTTCTTCGCCCAGCTTCTCGGGGAGGGGGCCTCTCCCAGTTCTGATGGCCACCAGTCTGGGGACCACAGATCAACAGCCTTGCCAAACAAGAGTATCTCAGTTTCAGAGGAATTTAGTTGTAAAAAATGTCTCCTCATCCAATCTGCTATGTTGATCATGCACTTTGAAAACGTAGCTTTCGTTTCGGCAGGGTACTTATCTATATGTACAATTAGCTGCGTATCATCAGCGTAAGATATAGATTCAAACCCACAGTTCCTGATGATTGAGGCCAGGGTGGCAACATATAGATTAAATAATGTGGGACTCAATATGGAGCCCTGCGGTACCCCCTTGTCCACTGCAGCTGAAGATGACACATAGGACCCTAATTGGACAGATTTGGTTCTATCAGAGATAACTCTGAAACCATTTAAGGGCTGAGCCTCCAACACCAATCGCCCGCAGCCTGTTTAGAAAGATATTGTGGGAGATGGTGTCAAAAGCCGCCGACAGGTCCAGCAGCACCAACATAGCTGGAGAGTCCCCATCGAGTACAACACAAGAAGGAGAGAACTGGAACCACACAGGTAGAGAACCACTGGCACCACACTGGGACAGAACCACTGGCAGCACACGGGGACAGCAACCATATGCACCATGCAGAGATATAGCTACCACTGGCACAATATGTCAAGGGGGGGGAACTGGCACCTCACGGGACGGCAATCACCACCACACACAGGGCCGGAACCATGCGGCAAAAGCTATCGCAGACAGGGCACAGCGAAAGCCTTTACAAGTAGGTACCACACAGGGAAAGCCAGTCCTGGCCTCACAATGTGAAAATGAGAAATGGCAACACACAGGGGAAACAGACACTGGCCCCACAGGATATGTAACTTTTACTCCACGGCGTTTTACATGATGGCGATTACAACACTAGTCTTACATGGCCATTAAGAACACCGAGAGTCCTTTTTAAGAGCTTTTTGTTTCAATGTTTATGTCATTTAGAAAATGCGATTTAATGGTTAAGGAAAATGATATTAAGGGCTCAGTGGTAGGTCGATGTTTAAGTCTAAACATTTATACATCTGTATATTGATAGGTAGATTGATAGATAGATGCGCGCCTAACAGCTAGTGCAGAAGTGGGAAGAAGGCCCATAATTAACCAATATTTCTACCAAAACCCCAAAAATCGCTACACTCGAACTTAGTTGTGGCAGTTTTATTCCGACAGAACATTAAATCAACCGCGCATTTTGACAAAACTGTGTTGCTCACGGTAGGGGTGTCCCTTTTTCACGTCAAATTGAATACAAAAAGCCCATCTCGTCAATAAAAGCTTTTAAATACTCACCACAATTCCCAGAAGCGTTGGTGGAAAAAACAAAAAAGAGTATACGACTCTCATAATAGAATATATATCCCCATAGATCTGCATGTAGTACTAGGAAGCAAGAGCTACAACTGACACTAGATATGGATGGCAGGCATTGGATTCACTGCAGCTCACAACCGAATGCGAATTGCAGAAAAGTTAAAGCGACGGTGAAGTGAAAGCAGCTGCGCGATCGTGTGAAATCTGACAATACAGATGGCACACTGCGCAGTGCTGCTCGTAACCGCAAGCCATAGGCCTTTTCACACGCACGAGCGTGTGAAAAGTCCAGATCGATTCCAAGAGGTTGTTTACCTAGATCAGCGCATGCGCACTGCGATCGACCTAAAAATGAATGGACGTCAGCGTGTCGGCGAGGGAGTTATTTGGACACAGTCCACTTCACATTGTGCGATGACCGATACGAAGTCACAAGGCACCCTCATACAATGCGCGGACGTGCTGTGGAAAAGGTTTCTGAATACCGTCTCACGCCAGGGGGAGGATCCTAAAGTAAGGAATCTACGGCTAGATGTATCTAAGATATCTAAAGCATAAGCATCTCTCGCTAAAGCGGCCAGGGAAACCTGAGCCCTGCTGGACTGACCCCTGAGGTCTAATGGGTTTATTCTTGGCCAGGGCATAACAAATTTTGTATACACAGGAAGATTAATCTTGACAGACTCCTCTTACTGCTTTTCCCTTTCCAGACTCTAGGGCAGAAAGGACTTTAGCGAGCATGAGCATCTTGAATTTCTCCTTTTTCAGGAAGAAATTGAGACAGCACTAGTGTAGCATTGGACAAAGGACTCTGTCCTTCTTCGGCACCAGAAAAGAGTGGGAATACCAACCATGACCTACTTCTGCTGCCGGCACCCTCCCTGTGGCTGACTTGGCCAAGAGAGCCACCACTTCCTTAAGGAGTAAGAGAGTAAGGCGATATGATCCTCCATCATCCTGTTGCAAATGAGTGGCATGGGTGGAGGGATAGTAACAAAGAGGAGGGAGGAGCCCCTTTGGACAATCTGTAGAACTCAGAGGTAAGATAATATCAACCTTAACTGGTGCAGGTTATGGACAATCCTGCCTCCTGCTGGGTGCCCAAGAGGGTCGGAGGGCAAACAGAGGCTTGGAGACTGCGGTTGCCGGGGGTGGTGGACTGGCCCGACCTCTGGCTATCTGACCCACGAGGTCTGTGGTACCAGGTCTTAGGCCATATAGGCACTGAGAAGCTTGCGTGCTGTGGTGGCTGGGTAGAGCTGTGTCTGAAAGCCCCTTCCGTGGCCACAAAAGTAGGGAAAGGCGGTCTAGGGTTGGCGAGGGGCCACAGAAAGGCTAAAGGACATGGCTGTAGCTCTACTATCCTTGAAATGCTCTAGTGCTGAGCCCGCCTTGTTTCTGAAGACAGAGAGCCCATCAAAGGGCATGTCCGTGAGCAAAAACTGGACATCCCCCAAAAAGCCAGTGGTTCTCAACCAGGTGCGGTACCCAAGGGTCACCGACTATGAAACTGCTCTGCCTAGTAAGTCGGTCATGTCCAGCCCACAGCGAATGGCAAAGTTAGCTGTGTCTCTCCTGTCAGCAATAACTTGAGTGAATCTTGGGTCTTCACTGAGACCACAGGCAGCAACTGTGCAACCGAGTCCCAGAGTGAATGGAAGCACAAGTTACTTACCTTCGGTAACGTTATATCTGTAAGATACATTAGTTAGTGATAGATTCCTTACCTTAGAATTACTCCCAGGCCTCAGAGTGGATCCCGAAAGGTCAGCAGTACCCCTGCGCGTCGGAAGGTGGCGTCCTGCGGCTCCACGTCTGTCGTAGGCGTCATGATTGCTGGGATGACGTCGCAGCAGCTACTTTGAAATCTCCCTCGCACGCTGGCATCAGTTCAGTACACTACTTTCTGCGCCAGGAATGCAGAGCCATGCAAGATCACCACTGGTGAATTGAAACTAGGGCCCTGAAAGGATGACCTTAACCCTAGAAATCAGTTTGCAGAACAGGGAGAATGGGTGGGGTGGTAAGGAATCTATCACTAACTAATGTCTCTTACAGATATATCGTTACCGAAGGTAAGTAACTTGTGCATCTGAAAGAGACATATTAGTGATAGATTCCTTACCTTAGAATAGATACCCCAGCAATACCAACCCCGGTGGTGGGTCCCACCAGAAAGTCACAAAGAACAGAACGGCCAAAGAAGACGTCTCTCCGGAGTTGGCGGTCAAGACAATAATGCTTAGTAAAAGTGTGCAGCGAGGCCCACATGTCTGCATGACAGATGTCTTGCAGTGATGCACAACGTTCCAATGCAGTGGTAGCTGAAGTTGCCCTGGTAGAATGGGCGTTCAGCCCAACCGGAGGTTCCTTTTTAGCCAGAGAATAACGACCCAGCAGGAGATAGTCCTCTTGTGTACAGCCCAGCCTTTCCTGGCGCCTATGTAGCCAACAATAAGCTGGTCATCCACCCGGAACTGTTGTGTGCGATTCAAGTAAAATGAGAGCGCACGTTTTGGGTCCAGACGGTGGAGCCTCACTTCCTCTCTGGAAGGGAGCGGAGGCGGAAAGAAAGTGGTCAGTGTGATAGTTTGTCCAATGTGGAAGGCAGAAACAACCTGTGGCAAGAACGAATGACCAGTGCGGAGCACAACCTTGTCCGGATGAACAGACAGAAAAGGAGGCTTACAGGAAAGAGACTGGAGCTTACTCACATGCCTAGCGGAGGCGATGGCAACTACGAAAGCAGTCTTTTAAGTCAGTAAACTAAGAGAACAGTTGTGATGCGGCTCAAAAAGAGCGCACATCAAATAAATAAGAACCACATTTAAGTCCCACTGCAACATCACTAACAGAATAGGCGGGAAAAGGTGAGTAATGCCTTTGAGAAATCTATTTACAACTGGGGACTTGAAAAGAGAGGGCTGATCAGGGAGCCTGAGAAAGGCTGAAATTGCAGGTATCCCTTAATAGTACCCAGAGCAGAGCCCTGCCGGGCTAAAGAAAGAAGGAACAAAAGGACTTCTGAAAGAGGAGCAGAAAGGGGATCCACAGCCTTGTTCCACCTGCAGGCGTATACCGATTTAGTGGATGGACGCCTGGCTGCCAGAATGACATCAGAGACTTCAGGAGGCAAGTCAAATGGAATCAACTGTCGCCACTCAATCTCCACGCAAGGAAGTGGAGGCTGGACAGTTTTGGGTGGAGGACTGTCCCCTGGTGCTGCGACAGAAGATCCTCCCGAAGAGGCAGTCGGATCGGGGGGATCCACGCTCATACTGAGTAGCTCGGGATACCAAACTCTTCGAGCCCAGTCCGGAGCCACAAGAATGACTCAGGCCAGGGCGCCTGATCTTATTCAGCACTCTGGGTAGAAGTGGTATAGGCGGAAAGGCGTTACAACAGACCGCAACTCCACTCGCGACGATAAGTGTCGCCGAGCGAGTGCTGCCTTGGAAATTCGAGCACGCAGAACTGCTCACATTGCGCGTAGTCTTCGGTGGTGAATAGATCTAACCAAGGCTCTCCCCACTGTTGAAAGAGACCTTGCGCCACCTCTGAGTGAAGACGCCATTCGTGATCCATCATGCACCTGCAGCTGAGTTTGTCCGCTCAGGCGTTCAGAGAGCCTGCCAAGTGTTGAACCACCAGAAAAATGCCCTGGTGTGCGAGGCACGTCCAGAGGTGCAGAGCCTCCTGACAAAGGGTCCACAACCCCACCCAGCCCTATTTGTTGCAATACCACATGGCAATGGCGTTGTCTGTGAACACCTGCACTACTCCCCCCCCCCCCCTTGACACAGGGAAGGAATACATTCAGTGCAAGTAGGATCGCCCGGAGCTCCAGAAGGTTGATATGGAGCCTAGGCCAGAGGCCTCTGACCTCCGCCTCTCCCATGTCGCTGCCCCATACCAGGTGGGACGTATCCGTCACCACAGGGTGCTCCAGTTGGGGAAGGGAGAGGGATCTGCCGCTGACCCAATGCTGGTTCATGAGCCACCACTGCAATTATTGTGCAGTGCCCTCCAAGATCTGGACGTACTCGGACAGGTTCCCCTGATGCTGCGCCCACTGGAACTTCATGTCCCACTGCAGAGCCCGCACATGCCATCTGGCATGATTGATCAGCAGGAGGCCATGAGGCCCAGCAGCCTCAAGGTCATCCTGACCGAAACCCAGGACAAGGGCTGAAAGATCTGAATCATAGCCCGAATGTCCCAGACTCGCTGCTCAGGAGGATAGACCCGAACCAGCGCCGTGTCCAGAACTGATCCAATGAAGAGGAGCTTCTGAGAGGGAATCAGGTGTGACTTTGGGACGTTGATGGAGAACCCCAGCATATGCAGGTCTGCCGGCCATAGTCTGGAGGTAAGAGATGACTGCCTAGGGCGAGCCCGTCTTCAACAACCAGTCGTCGAGATAGGGGAACACTGGAACCCCTAATCTGCGCAGATGAGCTGCGACCACCGCCATCACTTTCGTGAACACCCGAGGGGCGCTGGTAAGGCAAAAAGGGAGCACAGTGAACTGAAAGTGCTCTTGGCATACCGTGAATCGCAGGTAACGCCGGTGGGCTGGCAGGACAGGGATATGAAAGTAAGCGTCCTGCAAGTCTAACGCTACCATCCAGTCTTGCAGGTCTAGGGCAGACGACCAGAGCAAGTGTGAGCATCTTGAACTTCTCCTTCCGGCGGAAGCTATTAACGTTACGAATGTCTAAGATACAATGCAGGCACTTGTCCTTCTTTGGAACCAGGAAGTAGTGGTAATAACAACCACGACCTACTTCTGGCGTTGGAACGCGCTCGATGGCCCCCTTGGCCAAGCAGGCCGCAACTTCCTGCTGGAGAAGTGCCAAGTGATCCCCCGACATGCAGTGGTACGGAGGTGGCATGGCTGGAGGGGTAGTCTCGAAAGAGAGGGAGTAGCTGTAAGAAAGTGGCTCTGTATATACTGTTCCCAAATAGGTACAGTGTGCACAGAGTCCACAGTCCCCAGAGGTTTGGCAAAGGCTAAAGTTAGATATAACATTACTCTCTGAAGTGGTAGCTTGGTCGAGCAGTAAGGCAGTATCAGAGGACAGTGTAAAGCATTTGTTGTACACACAATGTCAGCAAATGGTCTCACACTCAAGAACTGAACTCTAGGCCAATGGTTGTTGTATAAAAATATGTAGTTTTATTTTAGAACCAACAATAGGTATCAAAATATACTTTCTCAGATTGAGATGCTTTAGTTAAATACATTTCAATCGGCAATAGACTTTTGAATATAATAGTTACAGTGGTTGCAATATGCAACAATTTCAAACACATTAATACATTGAGCTCAATGGGAATTTCTAGTTCAATGCAATTAGTTACTTTTAGGATTACTTTTCTAACCTCAGGACTGGATTCTAGATTCAGAACTGGGACAGTTCCTGGAAACAGGTAAGTAAATACGTTTTGGTTACAGTTGTGATTTTTAAGGAATATTATTGTATTTTAAAAGTTGACACTTGGAAACTTTTTCACATAGAATCACCAATATTATCCTAAGGGAGGAAATTTACTTAGCAGGTAAGTAGGGTTATCGTTACTTTTTCTTACTCAGTGTTGGATCCTGGATCCAGCACTGGGGCATCTCCTGTAAACAGTTTAAAGAATGAGTTTCTGTCATACAGGCGATTTATAATGAATATTTGTAAGTTTGCAAAATCGACACTTAGAAAATTTTTCAGCAAATCCAGGCAATCTTATCCTAGGGAAAGAAATTCAACTTGCAGGTAAAGTATGTTCTTGTTACTTTTGTAATCCAGTGCTGTGCTCCTAGGTTCAGCACTGGGACATCGATCTAAAACAGGTAGGTAACTACGTTTTCACAGTTGGTGCAATTTTTAAAGAATATATGTAGTTTGCAAAAATCGACAGAAGAAATTTCACAGAAAAACAGTCAATGATTTCCTATGGAAGAAAAATGGGTTAGCGGTAAGTATGGTTGTAATTACTTTTCAGGGTCAGTGCTGGGCACCAAGATCCAGCACTGGGATCTTTCCTGATAGGTGAGTATTTTCGTTTTCGTTACTCGGTTGATTTTAGGTGAATATTTTAAAGTTTAGAAACTCCACACTCCAATTCCAAGTGAAACCAGTCAATGTTACCCTATGGAAGAAAAGAGAATTAACCGCTTTTGGGTAAGTACTCGACTGGCAGAGTTAAGGTTCTGGGCATAGGCTCAGGGGTCTCCCAGGGTCAGGTCAGTACAGTTGTTAAACCCTCAGCGGCACAGGGGCAGCCGGGTGCAGAGGGAGTTAGGCCCAATGTTATCCTATGGGAGGCATGGGGCCCTTGGTTGGTGGCGGCTGGCTAGCAGGTCACGCAGCTGTGGGAGCTGGGCTCTTGGTCACTTGCTCAGGGCAAATGGGGAAGGGGAGTAGCGTAGAGATTGCACTGCCAGGGGCACTCGGGCGGCTTGGTGCAGGGTACGTTTGAGCCGTCGGGCACTCAATGGATTGCAATGGAGAAGCTCCAAAACTAACAAAGGCTGCAAGCTCGGGGACGAAGTTTCTTCAGGTGTGATCACCACTTCGAGAGGTAAGTTGGGTTGTTGGAGGATAGGTAGGCACCCAGGAGTTGGGCATAGGGGGCCGCAGGGCGCCGGGGTGCCTTTTGGCGTTGGGAAATCTTACCGTCGCGGTTGGGGGGGGGGGGGGGGGGGGGGGGTCTCTGGTTCTGAGGCTGCAGGCATTGTCAGGAGCGTCGAGGTGGATCCTTGGGTGCAGGATTCGGGGTCACAGTCGCCGGGGGGATGTCCTTGTGGTCTTTGTCCACTCCGGTACAGGCCAGGCTTGGCGGGTGCAGAGTGTGCAGGGTTCGCGGTTCCTGGCTGATGCCAGGGGTCAGTTACTTGATTTGAGCAGTACCACTGCTCATGGGAGTCCCAGTTGCTCAGTCACAAGGTAGCCAGGTCCTTCAGGGTTTGTGAGGTTGCTGACCACTGGAGATGCCGGGGCTTTGCAGGAGCAGGTTTTTGAGGGTTGACAGGTCGGTAGGGCTGGGGCCAAAGCAGTTGGTGTCGTCCTCTTGTTAGCAGCTGCACGGCGGGTCTTCTTGTTTCTTGATCTTCTTTGCTGTTTCGGAATATGGAACTAAGGAAGAAAGGTTCAGGGTGCCCCTA
The DNA here is from genome assembly GCF_964204655.1 of Triturus cristatus. NCBI lineage: Eukaryota > Metazoa > Chordata > Amphibia > Caudata > Salamandridae > Triturus > Triturus cristatus. Next base: position 514,641,587 of record NC_140595.1, on the reverse strand, counting down.
AATACCAAATTTAGGGGCGTTACAGGTAGGTAAAGGGCAGGTCACACTGGGTCCCTGCCCTGGGGTGGGTACACCCCCTATCCTGCCACTCTCTAGTGGGAGGGGGGCCAGTAGCCTAGTCCTGATTGGGCAGGGCTTCCCATCTTCCAGATGGCGAGAGCCCGGAGATGTGCTTCACATCGCCTCCCCCACCTGAGGGGTGGGGTTGGCAGAGGCTTGCACGCCCTCTGTCCTTTCTTGAGGTTTCCAGACAGTCTTCCCGCCAGAGGGGGGGTTAGAACTGGTAGGGGCCAGTTGCTGAGTACAGCAAGTGGCCTGGAGAAGCTCACAAAGGTAGCATGCCTGTGAAGCTTCCCCTGCCCATCCTGGGGGAGGAGACCTAGCACCTCGCCCAGGATGTGCATTGTTGCAGGCCCAGGAGAGTGGATGGCTCTCTACCCAGGGGTCCAGCAACATGTCTGCTGTGTGGCAGCCAAGGCAGCCCCTCAGACAAGACATGGATTGTAGGTTAGGTTCAGGGGGCATCTCTAAGATGCCCTCTGTCGTGCATCTTACAGTAAATCCCACACTGGCATCAGTGTGGATTTACTGTGCTGAGAAGTTTGATACCAAACTTCTTAGTCTTCAGTGTAGCCATCATGGTGCTGTGGAGTTCGTGTTGACAACCACCCAGCACCATATACTCTTAATGGCAGCACTGCACTTACAGTGCGCAGGAATGGACCTGGGTACTGTAGGGGCACAGGGCTCATGCACCTGTGCCCACACCACTGGCATAGGGCACCCAGCTAGAGGGGTGACTGAGGTTTGCCAGGGCAGTGTGTGTTGTGGGCATGTGTGTCATGTCGACTCTTTGTTTTGTTCTGCACCAAGACACTCAGCCTGCAAAGGCAGTGTGTGTGTGTGTGTCAGGGTACAGGCCCTCTAAGGGTGGCACAATAAGTGCTGTTGCCCTGAGGGGCCTTCTCTAGTCACCAGGCCCTGGCTGTTAGGCAGTTTTTGGGGAAGGAACACAGGCCCTGGGCACCTGATTGGCAGGATCCCAGGGCACAACAAGGAAAGTGCATCAGTTATCAGGAAAAAAGTGTGGGGGGGGGGGGGGGGGGTTACTGCAACAGAAACACACTTCCTTACAGTAGCCCCTTCGGACTATCTGTAAAACCCACCTGTTCAAAGTGATGGTGCGCCAGTGGGGGACGTGATGGCGAATCCTGCCGCCCACTGGCGTTTGGTGAGCCTGAAACACCAGACTAGGAAGGTTTGGAGGCAGTGGTGGCAGGGGAGGTGGTGGACTCAACCGCCCGCTGGCCCCGTAACTTACCTCGGCGCGTCCCACGTCGGCGGCTGTGCTGAGACTGTTGCTGCGCAGGCCAGTGGCTTTGAAATAAATGTGTTTGGGTGCCCCTTCCTTGGCCACGAAAGGAGCGAAAAGTAGAAGCCGAAGGAGTGTGCGTGGCCGAAAGGCCCAAGGACTTGGCCGTAGCCCGCGAGTCCTTAAAACGCTCCAACGCACTGCCTGCCTCGTCGCCAAAAAGGAAAGTGCCATCAAAAGGCATATCCATCAGTGTGTTCTGGACATCCCGAGAAAAGCCAGTCGTCCTCAGCCAGGCGTGACGGGGTAGCGCCACCGTAGTGGAAATCGCTCTGCCCAGCGAGTCGGCGGTGTCAAGACCACAACGAATCGTGACCTTGGCTGCATCTCTCCTCTCAGCAATAGCTTGGGAGAGTACCGTTCGTGCCTCCTTCGGATACTGAGGCAGCACCTGCGCCACCGTATCCCACACAGAGTGAGAATAACGGCCCAAAAGGCATGCGTGTTCACAGACCGCAACCCTGATCTGGCGGAAGAGAAAATCTTCTTCCCAAACTGCTCCAGTTTCTTGGATTCCCTGTCCGGAGGTGCGGAAAGGAATGCGCTCGTAGACACAGAGGCTTGGACGGCCAAGCTCTCAGAGGTAGGGTGTTGGGAGAGGAAAATGGAGTCGGCCGGGAGATGGCATCAGGCCACGTTCCGATCCACAGGAGCCCCTGTGTTGGGCCTGGACCAGGTGCCCAAAAGAACGTCTGAAAGTGTATCATTTAAGCGCAGCAGCGGCTCCGCAGAGGAAGCCGCCGGGCAAAGCACTTCTGTCAGGTTGTTAGTCCTGACGGCCACTGTAGGGAGCTAGAGGTGGAGAGCCTCTGTTGCCCTACGCAACACCACTGAATAAGTACCACCCTCCTCCATAGCCATGGTAGAAGGAGACAGTGCGCCAGGTTCTGGAGAGAAATCCAGATCACCGGCATCCTCCAAATCCTCTGCCCAATCTGGGTCTAACTGGCATTGGGCTGCGAGAGGGTCTTCTGACCCCTCCCAGTCCTCTGTAACCTGCTGGGCAGGTGGGAAAGGAGGAGGAGGAGGATGTAGAAAGGGATAAAAATTCCCCATCGGCGTCGATCGACACCGGTTCGGCACAGTCTCCATGTCGAGGTGGAAGCCGGGGACGACATCGGCCGGGGAGCCAACCAGCAGCGGTTCCGTAGACGTTGATGGAGGTCGTACGAGGTCAACTGACATCGGTTGGGATCCATGCATGGATCCATGGGGGTTTCACAGCGTCGAGGCCGGAGCCGTCGACGACGTCGGGCCGGAGCCATCGACTAAGAAGGGCGAGGATCCCCAGTCGATCCAACGGAGCCCGAAGGCGTGCCGGCGGGGCACGACGAGCCAATGAGACTGCCCGTGGCTGACAAATTCCTGCACCTGGGCCGGAGTCACCGACGGACCCGGGAAAGGTGGTTAGGCCGTCTGCAACTGCATAGGCTCCGCCGGACCTGCGGGGGTGGCAAGCCCTCATCCGTGTCGCGCGACAGGCTAGGTGAAGAGCGACGGCGCTTCTTATGCTTCATCTTACCTGACACAGAGTGCGAAGACTTCGTCGAACGATGGTGGCGGCTCTGCAACCGGTCCCTTGACCTCCCACGGGACCGGGACCTTGAACGGCATGGAGCCGACTCTCTAGCCTCAAACAACTTTCGGGACCGCTCCCGCAAAGTTTTCGGAGCCATGGCCCGGCAGTCGGGGCACGACGTGGGGTCGTGGTCACGCCCCTGGCAGTAGAGACACTCGTGGTGCGGGACCGTCACCGACATCATGCTGGGACAAACTTCGCAAGACTTGAAAACTGGCATCCAGAGACAAAAGTCCCCAAAAACTCAGTCAAAAATTGACTGGGGGTACCGTTCTCTCCGGATCTGCGCTTGCTGTCGCAGCAAAATAAAGAACTGACGTCAGTGCGCGAGGGCGACGTCTAAGTAGCTGCCGCGATGTCATCCCGGCCATCACAACACCTACGACGGACGCGTAGCCGCACGACGCAACCTTCCGACGCGCACGCAGGGGTACTGCTGACGAAAACTTTCCGGATCCAGTCTGACGCCTGGGGGTAATTCTAAGGTAAGGAATCTATCACTAACGTGTCTCTTTCAGATGTATCGGCCTAAAAGCAAACGCAGTGCTCACCGACCGCCGTGCCAAGCTGGTGGTGTAAAACTTCTTCCTGCCCAAGGTATCCGGCCTTTTGGATTCCCTGTCCGGTGAAGTGGTAGGGAATGAGCCATGATTTACACTGGAAGTGTAGGCTTGGACTACCAAGTTCTCTGTGGTGGGGTGTTGGGTGAGAAAGTTGGTGTCTCCTGGGGTGGGGAAATGGCAGTGGGCAATTGTCCTGTTCACAGGTGCCCCAGTGGAGGGCTTGGACAAGGCCCAGAGCAGGAAGTATGTGGTCTTCATTAATTGGAGAAGCAGTTTGGAAGGGGTGATTCTCAGCTGAATTACCTCTGTCAAGACAGTGTCGACAGCCAGAGCTAGAGGTCCAAGACCTGGGCTGCCTCCTCACCACCACAGCATATGAGGCTCCCTCCTCCTCAGCCACAGTAGAAGGAGACCCCAAGCTAGTATCTGGGGAGGTGTCCAGTCCAATGGCATCCGTCTAATGCTCACAACAGGTGTCCTCCTAGGGCTCAAAAGGGCTGGAATTCATAAGGGTCCAGTGGCCCCTCCCAATCTTCCCCAAGTCCTAGCCCAAAGGAATAGGGCTCTGGCTATGGCCTGGAGGGAACTGCTCCAGTTGGTGTTGAAAGACACCCATCCAGCTCCTGGTCAGAGTAGGGGGTTAAGAATGGGGCATACGCCAGGGATTTCGGCAGTGGAGCTGGCACTGGGGAAGGTTAAAGTGGCTTGACCGGTGTTGGGCTGGATCCTTCCATGGATCCAGGAGTCCCAACTGGTGCCGGGGGCAAACCCTCTGGTGGAAAACCAGTAGGGGCCCCTCTCGAACCTGCGGGCCAGAGGGTGCATTAGCGCCGCCAGACTGCCCTAAATATGGGGTGTAAGGCCTCATACAAATTAACCGAGTTGAGCGGGGTCGCTCCGGCTCCAAGAAATTCTGGAAGGTGCAGGTACAGGCTCAACCGTGGAGCCAAGCCTTTAATGCAGACGTGTTGCAGGCTCAACCGTGGAGCCAGGCCTTGAACGCAGACGTTCCCTCATCTCATTGTATGAGGACAGGGTAAAGTGTAAGGCTTCTTCGACTTCTTGTTTTGCTTTTTCTTGTGAGACTTTCTCTTGTGAGACGACGGACGGCAACGAAGATTGATGGCTCTGCATCTGATCCCAGGATCTTCCCCTCAACCGGGATCGAGACCATTGAGGTGTCACACATCGAACAGCAAAAACCTTGAGGGATCGCTCCCTCATAGCTTTGGGATGCATGGCGCGACAATTGACACAGGTCTTGACATTGTGGTTGCACTCGAGACATCAGAGGCAGACTAGGTGTGGGCCCGTTGCTGACATTTGCTGGTGAAGGGAGATACAAAGCTTAAAACAAGCCTTTCTGGTAGACATCCCTGCCATACCAGGAGACAAGTGTCACAATATCTTCAACAAAAGGTCATAAAAAGGTCAGTCCAGTGATTGGGGGTAGGTCTTCTCTGTATCTGCACTGACTGGCATGGAATGAAAACTGATATCAGCTTGTTGGGGTGGCATCTTTATAAACCTCGCATCACTTCCAACACAGACTACTCAGATGATGCTACACAGTGCCGAACACCACCACCCATCGGTGCGCAGGGGTACTCCTCACAGAAAAAATTCTGGATCCATTCTTATGCCTGAGGATAATTCTAAGGTAAAGAATCTACAGCTAGAAGTCTCTAAGAGATAGAAAGAGCCTGAAGCATGCTTACCCTCCTGGCTGATGTAATCACCACTAAAAAGGCTGTATTAAGCATCAGAAGCCTCAACAGGCAGCTGTGTATAGGTTTAAAGGAGGTACGCATAAGGAAAGTTATGCCCAAGTTGAGGTCCAGCTGGGCCATTAAAAACGAGGAAGGTGGAAACAGATGCAGTAAGCGCTTAAGAAAATGTGCCAGACCAGAAAACTGAAATAAAGGGGGCTGATCCGGAAAGTGCAAAAAGGCAATGACTGCAGACAAGTAACTTTTACAGTGCCCAAGGAATTGCCTTGCCATGCAATGCCAAGGATACCTCAAACAGCATATTCTGCAGAGAGGCAGCAAATGGATCACCTTATGACGAGAAGCACCGAGCCACTAACTTGTCCCAAAGGCAGGCGTATATTGTCTATGTCAAAAGATACCTGGCTGCCAAAAGGACATCACAGATTTCGGGAGGAAGATTTACAGAGGGACATGACAGGGCTGCACACTTGCATACCAAGTGTCACCTACAGAGATCGGGACCCTCCCATCAGTCTATGAAGTAATAGACTCCATCCTTTGAGGTGGAGACTTCACACTGGTTCCGCTCTCTGGACCAGCAACATACTTCATTAGGTCATCCTCGAACAGCAGAGACCCCGCCCGCCCTACCCGGGGACACCACATTTTACCAAGGTCTTGAAGAAGTGCCGCCCGACGGTTTGGCCTAAATGGCATAAAAGATGTCGACTATGCATTGATAACGCTATCCTGGTACCTAGGGTCCAAATGATAGCACCACTGTTTTTACTTAGTCCTGGACCCATATTTGATTAAATGTATTACTAACGGGTTCCGGTGCTTATTTTAAGTCCCTTTTTGCACACCACTATTCATACTGCCCACGTGCACTCACCACATACGGCGTCCGCAGAGCTAAAGAACTCTGCCAAAGTAGCCACCAGGCCCGTCAGACATTGCAGCGCCAGTCTGACGAGGAGCGCCCTATGATGAAGTATGACACCCTAACAGGTGTGTGAGGGCATTGTGATCTGAAATTCTGATCTCCCAGCAGCAATCACTCTGGCTTGATAGCAACTATTAGTGCATCTGGCCGTTGGAGGAGCTACTTCCTTTTTGTGTTATACCGGATGCTAAGCCCTGGAGGAGCTCAGGAAAAGGACCTCTCTAAACAACTTGCTCTTCCGTCCCCCCTTATTGATTTAAGGTGCTTTGAAAGGCACACATGGTGTCCTCCTTGCATATTACAGTTTGAACCAGTTCAGGAACCCTTGGTTCTCGTCGTGGTGCGAATTTGGACAAAGGACATGGGAGTATTCTCCCCTCTATCCAGGCCCTAATCTGGAAGGGACAACCCCCCTCCACACCCCCACCCGTCCCATCCCTTTCCTTAGGGTACTAACGGAATCCACCGTAGGTGGGTTCTCAGGTTCGTCGTGGGACCAGGCTCAACCCTGAAACTAGTTCACTATTCAATCGTCTGGACACTTAGACTTCATTTGACTTTAATTGGAACCAAGACTGCAACAAGAAAGGCTCCTGGTCTCGCTGTTCTTCAAGTCTTCTTCGTAGTCTTTGCTTCATCCAGGTTCCCCAGAAGAACTCTGGGCATCAAGGACATCCAATGAAATCTCTCTTGGAGTGAAGGAGTCACTCCCCTGCACCTGCAGGCACTGTAACGAAGCTGACCGGTCTGCTGCTCCCATCGTCCTACGGACTTCCCGAGGCCGGGCAACACAGGTGGTTGTTCTGCAGCTCCCTAGAAGTCTTACCTGTCGTCTCAGCAATTTTGAGGACAGTATCCCTCGACTGGGAAGTTGGGATCAAACCCCTGTGCACCGTAGCGACTTGCTGTTGCAAGGCTTGTTGGCTCTGCACTCTAGAGCTCTCCGGGCTACAAGTAGATCTAGCCTCCAGCACCTCCCTTCCTGAAGAAAGGAGTCTTTCCTGCATCTCCTGCATTGTGGGCCTCCGACGTTGATGGGATGCTTGAGGCTCTCTTGCAACTCCTGTGCCTTTGACCTGTGGGTCCTCTAGGGTCTAGTCCTGCTTCAGTGGGCTCCCCTGCTTGCTCGGCCCAGCTCTGACTCTCCTGCTCTTGGCGAGTCCCTTGGACCTTGATGGTCCCAACGTTTGATCCTTTTCATTCTCCACGCCAGTTGCGGGTACCAAGGTTTGTTGGTGCTCCTGCCGGACACAGACCACCTGTACACCGACATCCAAAATCTTGCGCATGGCTCCTGGTCTTCCTCTGCATCGTCTGGTCCTCACAGCTGCAGCAACAAGGTCACCGTCATCTCATCTGAACCTCCAGACATCTGTGAGCATTATGCATCCAAGTCACCTCCGAGGGAATAGACTCTGCCCCCCCCCCTCTGCTTGCAGGTCCTTCTCTTCAAGAAACTAACTTTGGATTCCACCAGACTCCTTCACAGTCTTCTCCAGAGGCATCTTTGTCTAAGTCTATCATTTTTGTCTACAGCAGGTTCCGGTATCTCTTCACCCCTATTCACCCAGCTTCCCTGGTACAGGTAACCTGGTTCCTGGGGCATCCACGGGTTGGGTGGCTCTCCAACCTTCTGTCTTTCAAAGGGTTTCTATGGAATCGCCTGGGAAGGGTCCCCTTTAAAACTGTTATCGCAACCTCTCCATTGACTTACATTGGGCATGCAGCTGTGTTTCCACTCTGCACACAGCCTCCATGGGGTTCCTGGGTACTTACCTTGGGTGGTTATATGCATCTCTGGCTCCTCTGGTCCAAATCCTGTTCTCCTTTGCAGTTCGCATTCCACTTTCTTAATATATGGTTTGGTCTCCCCCCTCTCCCCCCTACCACTTTGAGAGCTTTCTATGATAATCAAAGACCACTAAAATCACCATAAGGGTTGCCTGGATTAGTGCAAGGTGTACCACTTGAATATGTGTGCATCATATACTAAGCCAGCCTCCTACAGTATGAAATAGGCTGGTTTATTGAAGGATCCTCCTCCTAGAGGATGGAAAGCAGTGGAGAAAATCTGACTATGCTAGTTCTGGTGTCTAATTTCTTTTTTATTAGGGATTGGAAATATTAGGGATTGGAAAAGCTTTAAAGTTCTACTAAATTGTTACCTAATATACAAGACTTCACTTCTTTAGACAAACTTGAGTATCCTTTGTTGGAAGAATGAGGATTCAATCCATGCTAGGACCTAGCTTCGCAGGATGCTCATGTTGAGGGTTGTTGGGGTTGAGCGCCGTGGGCATACTTTGATTCCGAGCGGATATCAGCTCGAAAGTGCAGTCTGCCTCATCTCTGCTCAAAGGATGTTTCCTTCAACCTTGAATGACTGAGAGGGCCTTCCAGCATCCTCCCGTCTCAAATAGTGTGGATGGCACTGACTAGCATGTTTTGGGGCCTGATCTTAAGATAAGGCATGTTGCTCTCAAGGATTTCTTTTCTGTGAAGTCAAGACTCCTTTCAAGGCCCATCCTGTATGTGAGTAGGTGTTTTTCTAAAACAGGAAGTGTTTGACTGGTCACATGTCCACCCCTGAAAAATAAGGTGTGGCTTTAGTCCTCAGTGAGTTTCACTGGTGATTCTGATTCTCTGCAGTCAGTGTCTACAATGGAAATTGATATAGGATTCTTCTCCCTTTGTTGGTCTAGGCTACTAGACCATTCAGACCCATCATGGAGTTTAAGCCTTTGACTTCCTCTGCTACTGCAGCCGACAGAGACTGGGTACAGTCCTGGCACTGCATTTTTGTGTAATGAGCTCATCATATCTCCCTTTGGTACTTAAGATCTAAAGGTCCTTCATCAGACAGAGGTTACACAACCAATGTTGGTATGAGCGTAGAACTATCCTATTGCAAAAGGGGCACAACTTGAAGGAATGTAATATTTCTCATTCCCTTTCCATATAGGAGTCATTTGAGTCACAAGATATTCTCGAAGATGTGCCTCAATGCCATTTAGCTAAGTCCCTATTCCTGTTGTTGAGCACTGGATTTTTTCTTCTGTGCGCAATGGTAACAGAATATTCTAAGCACACCCAACCCTGATGGTGGAAAATAATAAATTACCAACCTTTGGGTACACTCTTTCTGGTGGGTTCTCCAGCTATTTGCAGATTCCTAATTTGTGAAAACCCCCAGGTGCCAGGCTGACTATAAGGTTTCTTTTTAGTTAGCATTAGGTGAGGCAGGCTTGGAAGAAGTTACACAACTCGGGAAAATTGCTCAAGTGATTTATAATGTTACACCTAAGGCAGAACTGGCTCTATGTTCCCTTACCCTAGGAGCAATCTCCAAGAAGCAAAGGTAAGGACTCAAGACTAGTCCAGCATGGCGGCTCAAGTTCACAGTGTGTCAAGTCAAAGAACAGTCAGTGATTGTATGATCTTCATCAAACATTATCAACCTCAATAAAAGGTAATACAATTTATCAATTTAATTTTCTACAGCGTAATCTTACTTAAAAATATGAAGAATGTATTAGATTAGATTTGTAAAAAGTTAACAAGTATGATACATGGTAACCTCAGAGTGCACTTCAAATTAAAGTACCAGCAAACTACTGTCTCTTAGTTTTCAAATGTAAATTCTACATAAAAAGAAAAATGCATGCCATGTACCATTTAGTAGTCAAAGTTACAATATTCTTGTTTGACTGATCAGAGAAACATAATTTACCTTTAATAAGATAAGGATGATTACAGCACTTCCTGAGCTCCATCATTGTGTTTACTAGGTTTGGAACATTAGCCTGCCCTGCTCCTTTGGAGAGAAATGCAAAGTTCTTCTCCAAGATTGCACGATAATATTTCTTTTGGATATTGGTCAGCTCCACCTCAATGATGGTTTCTTCCTTTGGGGCCAACTTTTTTTCTACATCTTCCTTCAGGCGTCTCAACATCATTGGTTTTAGGATTGCCTGCAGCTTTTGTACCTGAATGGACAAAAATAGTTTTGTACAAGATTTTGATCACAGGTTGTAAGGGTCCAGAGTGAAATGGAATATGTCCGAAAGATTTTACAAAAATATCAGTCTAAATGATGTTCCTAACATCAAATGCCCACATATCGATAAACTAAACTCTAGAAACTTTAACAAGTATGAGTTCTCAAGAACAATTTCAAGAAAAATATCAAGAACTGAATGAACCACTGTGAAAGGCTCTACAACCCTTTAAATAGCCAAGACCATGGGAGAAGGGGATCATATGTACTGGATCAAATGTCAGAGTGAGAGGGTGGCCTACTATGTCGCCCCTCTACTACATCTCCACAGTCTTAGCCCACAACTCCCTAATTTGCTATCCAAAGAGTCCACTATGGCTGTAACATTTGAGGACCAAGACATTAATAGTTTAAAAGGTAAATGCTACTTACCAGAATGCATCAGTTCTTGTCATGTAGAGCTGCAGATCTACACATTTTGCATAGATCGCCATCTGGTGTTGGGCCCGGATGTTTGCAGTTGTTTTTCCTCTTGGAATGTCTTTGGAAGTCACAAGGTATGCAACTCCTCCCTTGGGTAGTATTGCGCATGGGCTTCGGCTCCATCCTCAGATTGTTTTTTGCCAGCAGGGAAATGATGGAGCGTAGTAACAGTGAAGATGCCCATGTGTGTTTTATCTAAATAAGATAAACTGGAACAGATAAAGGTAGCCGGGGAGGCGGGTGGGCGTGTGTAGATCTGCAGCTCTACATGCCAAGAACAGATGCATACTGGTAAGTAGCATTTGCCGTTCGAGGCATATGAGCTGCAGATTACACACTGTGCATAGATTATATAGCAGTACCCATCCTTAGCGTCGACCACCAGTATCTGTTGCAGTGGTTTGAAACAATGTTTTGAGTACAGCCTGGCCCACACTAGCTTGTTGCTTCGTTTGCACATCTACACAATAGTGTTTAGTGAAAGTGTGCAGTGTTGACCATGCAGCTGCTTTGCAGATATCATCTAAGGGGATGTTCCCTAAGAATGCCATGGAAGCCCCTATCTTACGTGTAGAGTGGGCTTTAGGGGGGAACAGATAGCGTTCGTTTTGCCTTGTGGTAGCAAATCTGAATGCATTTGACAATCCACCTAGCTATCCCAGATTTGGCGATGGGGTTGCCTTTATGTGGTGGTGAGAAGGAAACGAACAGTTTTGTGTTACAAAAGGGTTGTGTTCTTTGGATGTAGAAGTGTAAGGCTCGTTTGACATCTAATGTGTGGAGAGCTATTTCTGCAATGGTCTGTGGTTGCGAGAAGAAGACAGGCAGTTCCACAGATTGGTTCAGGTGAAAGGGAGAAATGACTTTAGGGAGGAATTTTGGGTTAGTGCGGAGAACCACTTTGTTATGGTGCATTTGCAGAAAGGGTTCTTGAATGGCGAGTGCTTGTATCTCACTGACTCTTCTAAGGGAAGTGATGGCTACAAGAAAAGCAGTTTTCCATGTTAGGAATTGAAGTTCACATTTGTATAGAGGTTCAAAGGGAGGCCCCATTAGTCTTGTGAGAACGATGTTTAGGTTCCACACAGGTGAGGGTGGCACTCTGGGGGGAATTATTAGTTTGAGGCCTTCCATGAAGTCTTTTATGGCAGGTACTCGAAAGAGTGAGAGATGTTGCCTGTTTTGTAGATAAGCTGCTATGGTTGCAAGGTGCAGTCTAATAGACATGTAGGCTAGGTTGCATCTTTGTAGGTGTAATAAATAGCCTATGATGTGTTGAATGGACACATCTAGGGGATTGAAGTTATTGCTGTGACAAACCACAAAACGTTTCCACTTGGCTGCGTAGCAAGCTCTAGTGGTAGGCCTTCTAGCTTCTCTAATGATGTTCATACAGTCTGGGGGAAGATTTAGATAACCGAATTCTAGGATTTCAGGAGCCAGATCTCAAGGTTGAGCTGAGCTGGGTCCGGGTGCCTGATCTCTCCATGGTTCTGGGTTAAGAGGCATGGAGAGAGGTGTAACTTTTGGTGCGGTACTACCAATATTTCCAGCAGTGTGGTGTACCACGGTTGTCTGGCCCAAGTTGGAGCTACTAGGATGAGAGCAAGGGAGTGTTGTTGTAGTTTGCGCACCACTAATGGAATGAGTGGGAGAGGCGGAAAGGCGTACGCAAATTTGCCTGACCAGTTCATCCAGATCGCATTGCCTTTGGACAATGGGTGTGGATACCTGGCAGCGAAGCTTGGGCATTTGGCGTTTTCGTGGGTGGCGAAGAGGTCTATTTGTGGATGCCCCCACATTTGGAAGTACGGGTGAAGAACTTGTGGATGGAGTTCCCACTCATGGATCTGTTGTGTTTGTCTGCTCAGCAGATCGGCCATAGTGTTTTGGACTCCTGGGACATGTTGGGCTAGGAGAAATATTTTTGGGGGTATGGCCCATTTCCATATGCTCTGTGCTAGCTGAGAGAGCTGCGGAGAGTGTGTGCCTCCTTGTTTCTGTATATAGTACATGGCTGTCATGTTGTTCCGTGCGGACTAGGACGGCCTTGCCTGATATCGGTGTTTGAAAAGCCTTTAGTGCTAAGAATATGGCTAGTAACTCCAGATAGTTGATGTGGAGTAACTTGTTGAGATGTCCACCTGCCCTGCATGGTGTGATGTAGTAGGTGAGCTCCCCAGCCGGAGTGTGAAGTGTCCGCTGTCAGTACTATCTGAGGAACAGGCTCCAGGAACGGTCGCCCTTTGGAAAGGTTTTTGATGGTCCACCACTGCAGAGAGCGATGGGCACGACCGTCTACCAACACCAGATCTGCCAATTGACCCTGGGTCTGGTTCCATTGGTGCGCTAAGCACTCTTGTAGAGGACGCATCTGGAGTCTTGCGTGAGGTACTATGAATATGCAAGAGGCCATCATTCCTATGAGTTGCATGAACACTCGAGCTGGAAGAGAGTGTTCTGGCTGAAATTTGGCACGTAGAGCTTGAATGCTTGCCATCCTGGCAGGAGTGGGGTAGGCTAGCGCTTTTGAGGTGTCTATAGTGGCACCTAGGTATTGTTTTATGTGGGACGGTTGCAGATGGGACTTTGTGTGGTTTACTGTGAAGCCCAGTTTGTGAAGTAGCTGGATAGTGGCGTGAGTGTGTTGTACACACTGGTTGTACGAGCTGGCTTTTTATTAGCCAGTCGTCTAGGTATGGGAAGACGTGGATGTGTTGTCTTCGCAGCTGTGCTGCCACAACCGCTAGGCACTTGGTAAACACTCGCGGTGCTGTGGTGACTCCGAATGGGAGTACTTTGAATTGGTAGTGTTGACCGTCCACTACAAACCTGAGAAACTTTCTGTGAGCTTTGTGAACGGGAATGTGGAAATAGGCGTACTTGAGGTCTAGGGTGGCAAGGAAGTCGTTTTGGGAGAGCAGGGAAGTACCTGCTGGAGTGTGACCATGTGGAAATGGTCTGAGTGTATATAGTGATTGAGGGGTCTGAGGTCCAGGATGGGCTTTAAGAGTGTCGTCCCTTTTTGGTATGAGAAAATATAGGGAGTAAACTCCTATATTTTGTTGGTGGGCAGGAACTAGCTCTATCGCACTCTTTTGTAGGAGGGAGATTACCTCCTGCTTTAGAAGTGACAAATGTTCCTGTGACATTGGGCGTTGTTTGGGTGGAATGTTTGGGGGGATAAATTTTAGTTCGATGCAGTAGCCTGACTGAATTATTTGTGTTACCCATTTGTCTGAGGTGATAATAGTCCAGACAGGAAGGTAATTTTGGAGTCTGCCCCCGACCGGAGTGGGATGGTCTGGGGGGAGCGGAGGGAAGTCATTGAGTAGGGGTGGAGGCAGAGCGGGAGGTGTTTGTCTGGCCTTTGCCTTTATTATTGTTGCCCCTGTAGTTGCCTCTTTGGTAACCCCTTGCAAAGGTGGATTGGGTAGGGGCTTTATAGGAAGTAGAAGCAGTGTCCGAGGAATAGCCTCTGGAGGTGCTTCGAAAGGAAGAGCAGCAACAGGAGCGCCTGGGCGGGTGCGATTGTAAGGCTCCCATAGACTTCGCTGTATCTGTGTCTTTTTTCTAGGGCCTCATCAACATTTGGGCCAAACAGATGATCCTGGTCAAAAGGGTGGTTCAGGATGGAAGCTTGCTAAAATTCGCAGCCAGGCATGGCGACGGAGGAGGACGCTGGTGTTAATTGCCCTAGAGGCGGTGTCAGCTGCATCTAGGGCACAGCGAATGGAGGTATTGGTGATAGTTTTACCCTCTTGGATTAACTCATTGGCTCTAGTTTTATATTGGTCAGGGAGGTGTTGCAGGATGGCTTCTAGTTCATCATGTCCCCTGTCGCCAAAAGCGCTTGTGTGTTTGCGATGCGCCATATGTTGGCAGCCTGGGATGCAGTGCGCTTGCCGGATGCGTCCAAGAGTTTGGACTCCTTATCAGGTGGTGGTGCCTCGCCTGATGCGTGGGAGTTTGCACGCTTTCTTGCAGTAGACACTACTAGGGAATCTAGTGGTGCTGGCCCTCTGATGTAGGTGGGGTTTGTAGGAGTGGCCTTATATTTTCTGTCTATGCGAGGGTTGATGACCCTGGCTCTGACTGGATCCTTAAAGACCTCGGGTGCGTGCTTGATAGCGCCTTTGAGCATGGGCAGGATGGAAGTGGCCCTGTGTGCTGTGTCGAAGGTATCTAGGAGGAAGTCCTCCTCTACGGGGTCAGTGTGGAGATCCACTCCGTGGTAGTGTGCAGCCCTCTGGAGTAGGTGGTTAAACCCCATTGAGTCTTCTGGAGGAGATGGTCTAGAAGGGTAGAGATTATCCTGCGGGACATTAGGGATGTCTGGAATGTTATAATCGTCCCATGGGTCTGGGGAGCCCGTAGGCGTGGGGTCCCATGTGGGTTGGTCATGTGGCTCGTCCCCTGTGTCATGATAGACATCATCATCGCCATCATCCGGATAAAGTGTGGAGGAATGATGAGGTGAGGAGGAGGAGGAGGCGGAGGAGTTGGTGGAGGAGATGGAGGGGGTGATGGGATCCTGAGAGGGGAGGTAGCAAAGTATTTCCTCTTTGGAGGTGGAGCTGGGCCAGGCTTGTCCAGCGGTCTCTTTTTGATGCTGAGCATCAAATGTCCAGTCCTGGGGTCCTTGACCAGTGTTTTTTGGAATGGATCAGGCCTAAATAGTTCTTCAGTGAGTGGCTGATCCTTGGAGTCTGCATCAGTTCGGTGTTTTGAACCGTGCGGTTTCGGAATGGCTGGTTGTGTACTCTGCTCCAAGATGACTTTCGGCTTTGAGGTGTGGGTGTCGATGGCTCTGTGTTTTTTGGTCGGCTCCGGGGACGGTGTCGGCACCGAGGAGCTTGTGCTTGTTTTCGGCACCGAGTGCTTTGGAGTGGAGCTCGGTGCCGAGGAGGACATTTTCTTTTTCGGCGTCGGTGCGGAGGAGTGTTTCTCGGCAATGATGGCAGGCTGGCTCGAGCCCGAGCTGCCGGAAGGCTTGATAGGCTTCTTTACCAGGCCCAAAGGCGCGGTGTGGGAAGCAATGTCCTTGGTTGTGCCTAGGCCCGCGGGCGAAGGCGTAACCTTATCCTTTTTGGATGCCGTGGAGGGTAGGGGTGGATGTTGGTACTCAAGACCCTTTGCGCCGGAGTGATGTCCTCGACATCTGAGTCATCGGCCTCGGAGGCGCTGACGATGCCCTCTTCGATGTGCTGTCCTTCAGGAGCGTTGACGCCTTCAACGAAGATGTCGTCTGGGATTGCCGACGACGAGTGTGGCCATAGTTCTTCTCGCCCTTCGGTCTCGAATGGTTTTCTTGGACCGGAAGGATTTGCACGCCGGACAGTCTTGAGCCTCGTGTTCAGGGGAGAGGCATAGGTTACATACCTCATGGAGATCGGTGGGGGAAATTTGGACCCACATCGAGGACACTTTTTGAATGGAGTCCTTTCCATCAGCCAGGACCTGAGCTTGGGTAGGCCCGAAGGCCTTCGTCGACGACCGGAATCGAAGACTTGGATCGATGAGAGCCGCGTCGAGTGTGGAGATCGCGATCGAAAACAATACCGTGAAAAGGGGGGAGGGTCGCGCGCCGATAGAAGAATTGGAAACTGTTCGAAAGCGGAGCGCGAAGATCACATCCGAGCCCGATGGCGGAAAAAAACAATCTGAGGATGGAGCCGAAGCCCATGCGCAATACGACCCAAGGGAGGAGTCACATGCCTCGTGACTTCCAAAGACTTTCCAAGAGGAAAAACAACTGCAAACATCCGGGCCCAAAACCAGATGGCGATCTATGCACAGTGTGTAATCTGCAGCTCATATGCCTCGAACACATATTTCCAATGTTCTAAACAATTTATTGTTTTGGAGGATGGATTTTGAAATTCAAACATATTGCAAGTAAAATGTGTAGGCGATGCTTTTTAATTAAAATGACAGGTTACAGAAACATAAATGAGTCAATGGACAGCTGGGAAGAACTGCATGCAATATACTAGAACAGTAAGAAAATAATTCACCACAAATTGGAAACAAATTACATTTTCATTTTTTCCCCCCCCCCCGATTACCTAATGACTGACATAAGCGAGTAAAACCATAGCCTCCTGTGGATAAAAACCTATAAAAATATGAAATCTGATGGTTGGGTCACTGGATGCATAATGGTTAAGCAAAAGAGAATGTTTGCCTGGACAAACTCTGTAGGACTTTACATATCCCATATTATTAGCAACTGCCAAAGAATACAAGTTTCATGTCAAGCTCAAGCTCTCTGATCAGGCTCAACAGGTGTATACTGAGCAGGTCAAACAATTCACTGTTGAATTTAAAGGTCCTTGACCATCTCTGCATGATCCCACACTTTATCATAAGAAACTCTTATAAGAGCGGGGCCCAATCCCAGTGTCAAAGTCACATAACAGGCCAGTGGTTGCGCTCAGTTAACAGGTGCTTAAGAGGTGGTGCTCTCCAACTGTGAGCTAGGACCACTGATATAGCAATTGCAATCAACAAGATGACAATCTAGCCAAAACATTGTTTATTTATTTTTAACGATGGGAGTATACTTTTTTTATGCCCGTGCATTCTATGGTAGTAATCTTATTAGTCATGGTTGCGGTTATTTGCAGATCTAATTATTTGTAGCATTTGTTTCGCTTCCTGGATGGGGTATGACTAGAAGGTCTGCGTCTACTAATTTCACCTTGTATATTTTGTTCTAGAGGTCAGTGTGCAAATATTAATGCCAACGGGCATATATACTAAAGACTCTTGCCTTACCCAAAAACAGAATAGCTAGATTAACCAGCTATCTGCATTAGACATCACTTTCTTCCACAAACCAAAAAAAATACACGTTTTCCTCTTCCTCCTTACAAATGCTGCCTATAGGAAAAACACAACACAGAACACTTCTTCAGCAAGCTTGTACTGCTAAGAGGCATATATATTGCATAAGTGTCAGTCACATAGGTCTCTGACTTGTGGCTGACTATGCGTCACTCCTATCAGATTTCCTTAGGAGACAGTCCCACATTACCTCAAAGACTGCAAGTTAGTGAGATGTAGTAGAACACTGCGGAGCATTTTTAACTGCAGTGTTACATTAATTACATTTTATAAAGTTTCAAACACGCCATTTGCCTACTTTGAAAGCAGAAAAGTACTACAAAAAAGTTACTAAAAAAGAATTGTGCAAATAGGAACACTCCTACTGTTGAAAAAAATATCTTACATTATTTGCCCTCATTAGAAGAGGTTGTATATTATTTGCAAAGTTCCTGTATACAGAAGTAACTAACTCAATTATTAATCTTTTAAAATGAAGTTGGGCACATACACTATATACTAAAGTCATTACAGGACTTGGGGACTTAGTCCCCTGTCCTGAAAATCTAAAAGAAAGAAGAAGAAAAAAAAGATGCATGGGGGCAGGGTAGGGATACTCTAACCACCTAGACCCTGTGGGGGCAGGGGACCCAGAAGGGTCACCCCGGAGTCAAATAAGATAAACCAATGCCAAAAAAATGATGTGATCTCGAAAGACACTTGAGAGATTAGACATCATTTTTTGGGGTTTGTATTTTTTTAAAGATAACACTCGGGCCTCATTTATTTATTATAAGCCCCAGGGAGCATACCCCTAGGGCTGTGTTCATAAATGGGATGCGGGTAGGTGACTGGGGTCACAGGGGTCTTGGGGCTCCTCCCCACAATCCCAAACAGTGTGGTGGGTGCCCTGGGTGAGCACCCACCCTTTGTTGACCTGGGGCCCATGTAATGGGATATTGGGGCTGAAATCGACCGGGGGAGATGGGCTGCGTTCTCCTCGCCCCTTTAAACATGGTGCCAGGCCTAGGTGGATGGGGTCCTGGGCTGAAAGGCATAATATCAATAACTAGGAAAGTAATATTAGTCAAAACTGAAGAATAGAAAGTCCCCAATAAAGTGACTGTCATGAAGTAAGGTTTGGATAATGTAGTTGAAAATTCAGCAAGAGGAGGGAATGTTGATATTGATCAAAACAATGCTAATGCTTATTATGGTACACTTGCATACATAAACGAAATCCCATCACTATCACGGAATTAGTCTGTCATGAAGTCTCCATCAACCCCAACCTAGAAATACGTGATCAGGCAGGGTCTGCAAGCTAGGCCTGAGACTGATTGACAGACCACAGACGGGTGGCACGTAGCCGGCAGGCAACCGTTTGAATAGGAATCTCGATAAGAGCAGTGACACCACAATGGTCCAGGGAAATTAGCACCAATAAAGCACACCTGGCCAGAGGTTTGAGAGCATACCCAAAACACCATAAAGCCAGATGCCTTATGTAGTTAGGAACACGTAGCCAATCAGAACACCACACACACAGTACATGCAGTGATCACAGGTCCCTCATGCCAGACATCTGGACACATTACTGTAGGAAAGTAGAATCTGCTTTTATAGTTACGCCCACTTTTTGCTGGTGTATGTTTGACTAGTCTGACAGGGATTCTGCAAATCAGGACCCAAGTCACTGTGCTTCCTCCCTAAATGAATGATTGAAAACAAAGGGTATGCAGTTCCTAAAGTTAACGCAGGGTGTATTAGAGTCACTCGGGTACACGGGTAGTACTGTGAGAAGAATAAAGTGAAAGACAGGAGTAAAGGTTACTCCTTTTTTGGAAAAGAAGACCCTCACACACCCAACAAGCGGGTGTCTTGCTTCATCACCGGGTCTTTGCTCCTTATCGGGCCGGCAGGTGCAATGCCCGATCAGGCACCCATTGGGGCCTTCCTATCGGAGATCTTTATTTCCAACGCCGATCACTTGTTGATGGGCATGTATGCTGGACCTCTGATAATAATAAGATTGATTATTATTAAAAAGCCCCCCCTTTCCCTCCATTTGTTTGAGACTTCCTCCCTAAATGTCATGGTAATTACTTTGGTACCACCACAATTGGCTACTGGTGTACCCTTGTAAGCCTCTAGTATATGGAAGGTACCAAGTGCATAGGTACACCAGGGGTCTCTCATGGGCTGCAGCATGTATTATGCCACCCATGAGAGACCAATCAACCTGTTACTACAGGCCTGCCACTGCAGCCTGTGTAAGCTGGTGCTAGCACCGCTTACGACAGATATGTTTCCTTATATCTGAGGACACTACACTTAAAACCTATAAGTCACCCCTAAGGCAGGCCTTTCAATCCTGAAGGCAGGGTGCTGGGTTAAAAGTGTATGGGCGTCCTGCATGAGCAGGACACCCCTAAAAACCCCAGAGTTGATTCTCCATGCTTTGCAAGTGTGGTCAACCATTTTAATACATATAATGGTCATGTCATTACACAATGTCTGTCTATATAGCAGATGTGCTGAACCTGGGCCTGTTTGGATCAAACATGTTGGAATCATACCCCAACACTGTTACTGGTGTTGGAGGTATGATTCCATACAATGGGGGCTCCTTCAGGAAGCCCACAGTACTGCCGGTAACAGCCTTTCAGGGTCTGTTAGCAAGCTAGTGCTGCTGCCGACCACAGACACAATTTTGCCCTCCTCACAGGGATGTGTCCAGGATGTAGTGTATTGGGCTGGGGTGGGGGTGCAGGCCAAACCACCAGACTGCTTTGAAGGGCACATTTAGTGCCCTACTTACATACATCGGTGTGAGGCAGTTCAGGGAGCACTTGACTTCTGCTCTGGAGTGAAACTGGACAAAGGACATGGGAGGATCCTCCCCTCTGTCCAGACCCTTCTCTGAGAGGGACCCACCAGTCGCCCTAACAACCTTTATTAGGGTATAAAAGGGATTAACTGTGGGTGGGTCCTCCGATTCCTGATTTGAGAAGACTCAGGCCTGACACCAAGTCACTCTGTCTGGACAGTTGGACTTTGCTGGAGTCATCCTCGAACAGAGACTGCATCAAGGAAGACTCCTCTTCCCCCTCGGCTCACTGTCCTTCAAGTCTTCGTCATCTGTGTCTGTGCTTCTTCCAGGATCCCCAGACATGTGGGCCTCAAGGACACCAGAAATAATCTCCCTTGGCGTGAAGGAGTCACTCCCCTGCATCTGCAGGCTCCTCAACGAAGCAGACCAGTCTGCTGCTCCAGACGTCCCACAAACATTGAAATGCTCAGCGACACAGGTGGTGGTTCTTCAACTCTCTAGAGGGCTGACCTGTCCTCTCTGCCAGTATTCCACGTCGGAACTGCTGGGACCGAAACCCTGTGCACAGCATCGACTTGCCATTGCCAAGGCTTGTTGGCTCTGCACTCCAGAGTTCTCGGGCTCAAAAGAGCTCCAGCATCTTTTCCTGCCAAGATCTTCATCCTCATCACATTCTCTGCACCCTGGGCCTTCATCTTTGGTGAGCTTAACAAGGTCTTCTTGCGACTCCTGTGCCTTTGCTCTGTCAGTCCTCTCGAGGGTCTTCTCTTGCTTCAGTGGGCTCCCCTGCTTGCTCAAGGTTTGCTCTGCCTCCTGCACTTGAGTCTCTTGGACCATGCTGTTCACATGGTTTACCAAGTCTGTTGCTGCTGTCAAGGCTTGCTGATGCTCCCGCCAGACAACGACCTTCTGGTTTTCGACTTCCGACGTGGGATAGATCGTGCACAGCTCCTGGTCCTCCCAGCTGCAATGACAAGGTCAGTATCATCAATTCTACATCTTCCGTCATTGGAGGGCATTGCTCTTCTATGCCTGCTGGTTACCTCAGAGTGACATAGACTCTGTCCCCTCTACTTGCAGGTTCTTTTAAAAAATCCTACCTTGGATTCCAGTGGACTCTCGCACAGTCTTAACCAGCAGCATCTTTTCTGAAGTCCTCCATTGTCCTCTACGGTGCTTTCCGATGTCACTTCGTACCTATGCACCCAACTTCCCTGGTGTAGGTATCCTGGTTCCTGGGGTATCCACGGGTGTGGTGACTCTCCAACCTTATGTCTTCCACAGGGTTTCTTCAGGGTCCACTGGGAAGGGTTCTTTTCCAAACACCAACAACGACTTTACCGTTGACTTGTATTGAGTACGCAGTGTGTTTCCACTCTATACACAGCCTCCGTAGGGGTTCCTGTGTACTTACCTTGGCTGGTTCCTTGCGTGCCCAGCACTTCTGAGTTTCCCAGTCCAAGTCACTACTTCGGTTGCTATTTGCATTCCATTTTCTTAGCAATTTTTTGGTCTCCCCCTAGAGCCCACTGTGTATTGTGCTTACTTACCACTTGCAATTGAAGTTTTATTTTTGTATTTGTGTTGATATCCCCATGTAGGAGATATACCAATGTGTTAGTGAGTGTTGAGTAATAAAAAGACATTTTTATAACTACACTGTGTGGTTCTTTTTGTTTAACCTACACTGCATGATTAGATCTGGTGAAACAAGCTCCTTAACACTCCTTATGGACTAAGCCTGAAGGCTGCTCTCCACAGCTACAACTTCGAGAGCTTTCTAAGGTGGCCCAAACCACTAAAACCACCATAAGGGTTGTCTGGATTAGAGCAAGGTGCTTCACTTAAATAAGTGTGCACCATATACTCCGCCTCCTATAATTAGCCACTGACCCACATTGTGTCCATGCAAGATAGAGGCCCACCTGAATTTGTTATTAGAGATCTTTTATTTAGGACTCCATAGACAAGGCCCGCAGTCATTTACCAAACAAGGATCGCCAGATGTACTTTTATGGCACCCAAAACTGTATAAAATCGATCAGATTGATGGTACTATGAAACGGTCCTCAAACCCGTTTCTGTAAGCTGTACTCCCAGCGGAAGAGTTTAAACCAACTGTTCCTATTTTGCCAAACACCTCTTTGTCTTTTGTTTCTTCAAGGTAAATTAATTGAGCAACACTAATTTATTATGGTAAAATAATAAATATAAAAAGATGCAAGCAGTTGTCCATGCAAGCTAGAGACCGATGTTGAGGTTCTTCCCAATCCATATTTAGATTTCCTGATTTATTTTAAGTTCTGCATGTTTCCTACTAGATTTACCCAGCCTATCACTTTTGGAGTCCTATCTAATTCACAATGGTGTTTGCCAGCGATAGCTCCCCTATGTCGTTCCTGAATGACAGCACCAACATTTATTAATGCCTGAAGGCCTGCTCAATTTAATCATAAGATTTGAACTTCTGATGCCATTTCTTTTTTTTTTCATTTTTTTTTTCAAGTTTGTGTGCAGCCTTACTGTAATGTCATACCCTGCTCTTTGCATATCACACCACGTCCGGCACTATGGTTTAAAATTATCTAAACAATGAACACTTGTTGATCATCTAGTTTCTGTAAATAAATGCTTCTTTTGATGATGCACTATTTCCACTTTGGTATTCATTTTTTTTTTAACATAGGTACTTGCCATTATTGGCCAATTGTACGAGTTACTTACCTTCGGTAACGATGAATCTGGTAGAGACGATTCTAGCCGCAGATTCCTTCACGTAGAATTATCCCCAGGCGTGAGACTGGAACCAGACAACTTTTTGCCCAGCATCCCTGCGCGCCGGGGGGGACGGCATCACACGACTCCGCCCAGGCATCGTCCGTGTAAGTGACGTCAGTGTGGTCAGATTAGTCCCACCCCGGCGAGCCCACATCAGCTTTCTTCGGAGAACTATTCCGCGCCACAACGCGGAGCCAGCAGACAAAACTGAGTATAGGAACAGTGAGCGAAAGAGCAGAAAAAGGAATGGTGAGGAACACCATCATAAAGAGCAGTGCCCGGCACTGCAGCACCCCAGGCCAGGGAAAGAATAAAGAACAAAGAAGCAACCCTGCCAGTACAGAGACAAAAGCAGCAACCCTGCCAGTACAGAGACAGCCCTCCCCCCCGAGACAAGGGACATAGGTAACAAGCATTGGCATAGCCAAAAGGTCTCGCCTTTGGGACCTTACAAGTGTTTTGCCATGCAACAGTTGTTGTTGTACCAAGGATATTGTGCTGCATAACTAAATACTTATAAGGTCCCAAAAGCGAGACCTATTGGCTATGCCAATGCTTGTTTTGCCTTTTGATTTGAGGCAGAGTTTTTTTGTGTTGCTAGTTTTCCTACCGTCTTGTATGAATGAATATTGGATACACTTGTGTGCTGGGTCATGGACAGACGGGGGGATGGAATGGACGAAGTGGGGTGTGGGAAGTAACATGGAGAGCGTGAGGAAAGGAGATGCAACACACAGGAGAGTGGGAGGGCAAGAATACACATGCTGTCCCATTCACTGCTAAAAGCAACATAGAAAAAAAGCAGCGCTGAGAATGTAAAAGCAGTGGAATGAAGTCATTTGATATTTGATATTTGAGGGGGTATTTATAAAGCGCAACGTTCGCTCCGGAGGGAGCATCATGGCGCTGAAAAACCTGGATGCCCGGTCAAAGGTAGGTGCGAGGGAGGCTAGATGGCGGCTTTAGTCCAGTCGTCGGGGAGGTTAAAGATCCAAGTTTTGAGAAGTTTTCTGAAAGGCTTCCCTAAGGTCTGTTGTCTCAGGTGTTTAGGCATGCTGTTCCAAGCTTTGATGGCCAGGGAGCTTAAAGTTTTTCCACCTTTTGACTTCAAGTTGTACCTGGCGGAGGACATGAGATTGTCATGGGCAGAACGAAGGGAGCGACTCGGGTTGTAGTGTGGAAAGCGTCTGGTTAAGTATTTAGGACCAGTGTTGTTAAAAGCCCGAAAGGCAACAGTAAGAATTTTGAAAAGTATTCTTTTATGGAGGGGTAGCCAATGCAGTGTTTTTAGGGCTGCAGAGATTGAGGATTTGCGGGGTAATTTTAGGACCAGGCGGGCAGCAGTATTGAGGACGCTTTGGAGTTTGGTCAGAGTGGATTTTTTGGTCCCAGCCAGGAGGCCGTTACAGTAGTCAATGCGCGAGATTACGAGGGCTACTGTTACTATTTGAACATCTATTCAAATAGATGGTAAATAAGTTATGCTGCGGGGCGGGCCAAACACAAGAGGATGGAAAGCCATGAAATCAGAAGCAGCCAAAAGACACCGACAAGAAGGCAATTTTTATGCGAGGGGACAGATGACCTAAAGCTCACTCAAAGTACTGGTGTTGTCCAGAAAAAGTATTTCACCAACGAACAGTTAAAAGCTGCAAAAGGGTACCAGAGGAGAGAGTGGGGGGATGGCCTGATAAAGAAGCACATGGCAGAGAGTAGAAAGTTGAAACAAAGCAGAGGGTGGGCAGCACACAAGGGAAAGCAACATGGGTGGGTTCAGTTAGCTTGAGGGAAAACACAACAGTGAGCAGCACACTAAGGACAGAGTAGCACGAAGCAGGTGGGCAGGTATTTGGCAGGGGCTGGGAGGAGTACACACGGGAGGGAGCTGGAAAACATGGACCCTCTTGGTAGCGCGTAATCGAAAAAGAAACAAGTATTGGCCGCACGGCCGTAAAAGTAACGGCCGTTAAAGCGAAAGTAATCGCGATCAAAGTTGAAAGTGATCGCGATCGCGAGGACGGGAGTGCTGTGTGGTAAGCACGTGAGTGGTGCGCGCGCAGCCGTGATTGGCGGCTGCGCGCGTGCACGCTCGTCTGAACGCAAGCGTTAGGCCAACGCTGGTGGCACTTTGAAATTCCGTATACAAAATGTCTCGCCTGAGACAGCGCATACGCTGGCTCAGGCGAGACCTAAAAAGGTCATGATAACATGCAACAGGACTACAACCCCAACCAAAGACAAGGAAGGGGAAACAGTCAGGGACACACAGGGAACGACAAAACTCCAAAACATCCCCATCACAGAGTGTGACAACCCCCATCAGGAACAAGGGCAGAGGCACAGCCAAAAGACCCCAACCTCAAGGATCGCAAAGAGCCAGAAGTACCAATAAACCTATCCTCCCATGTGAGGAAAAAAGGGGACAGCCTGACAGAAAGAGGGAAAGAATGTACTCATAGAAGACACAGCCAACCACAGGGAAGCGAGTGCAAAAGACCAAATCACAAGCCCTCGCAGAATGGGGGAAAAGGGCAGGCCGTGAAGGAATCTGCGGCTAGAATCGTCTCTACCAGATACATCGTTACTGAAGGTAAGTAACTTGTACATCTGATACGAGACTAGTAGCCGCAGATTCCTTCAGGTAGAATAAATACCCTAGCCACACCCAAGGGGAAGGAGGGTCTGCGAGAGGACCCCACCCACCTGGGCACAACAGAGGGCCGCATGGGGGCAGAGTCCAAAAACAGGACGAGGAGACCCGTCCCTCAAGCAAAGGAAAACCCCCGCCAGCATGAGGCCACCAACCCCAAATTGGGAGGGGGGTGTTTCGGGAAAAGAGGAGAAGAAGGTAGCCTGTCCTCACTCAGCAGAGGAAACCAGGCAAGGCGCAAGGAAGCCATACACCCCACGCCCACGTGAGGCAATTAAACCTCCGCCCAAAGCCAAGGAAAGGAGCATCAAAGGAGAAGAGCAACCTAGAGACTCCAAGGAGAAGAGGCAGAGCAAAGGCAATCCCAGACGGCGCCAGCAGCAAAAAGCAGGCGGAAGTCGAAAAGGGGAACTCAAGATCACCCAGGAAGAATCGACAAACGCCCCGCAGGGACAAACTGCGCCCGCAAGAGGGTCCAAAAGTCAGGGACCATCCCCCCCACAGGGAGAAGAGGTAGAACCGAATGCAAGGCCCACTGGAAGCTGCGGAAAAGGCAGGATGACAGTCCTACTAAAGCCCCAAGGCGGCACAACAGTGCCAAAAGAACAAGAGGACGGCACTGGCAAGCCCCGCCAGATGCCAGGGACACTACAGAACAAAACACTCTAGCAAAAAGGCTAAGAAGGATGCATCCGCAACATACCATAACACCACGAAGAGCAGAAGTCCGCAGGCGACCACAACTCCCCAACACATACTAGGGCTATATAACAGCCAACCCTGCCCCACACAGGACATGTCATATCCCAAGATATGGAAACCTCTTAGGAAGAATCTTCCGCAGCAGAGGACAACAAAAAAGACCTGCGGCAAAAAACCCCGCAGGAGGCCTATCAAACAACCAGAGAGGAAACGCAGAAGGCCCAATCTCAGGTCCAGCATGGTGTAAAAAAACCCAAAGGAAAAACACAGTCAAAAAGGGGCTGGCCCGCAGTCAACAGAACCACAGCCACAGCAAGGAGGACCAGAGTGGCCATGAAGCACACAGAACAGACAACCGGGGCGACCCGCCCCAACGGAAGAACAGCTCCAAGAACCAGATCAACACGCAGGTCACTGAGTAGAAGAAGGAGGAGGAGGGGGGTGGGGGGGACAAAACCCCGCCAAGAACCTCTGGATGGTTGAATCCGCAGGGGCATCGAACAAAAGAGCACCATCGAAGGGGAGGTCCACCAGCCGTTCTCGAACATTCTCCAGGAACCCACTGTCCCGAAGCCAGGCATGGCGACGAAGGGCAACCGAAAAAGCCATGGCACGACCCAGCACCTCAGAGATGAGCGAAGGATAAAGGCCACCAGCTCCCGACCATCCAAGACATGGTGTCTCAAATCCACACAGGCACCCTCTTGAGAAGCAGCAGACATAAGGGACTCCGCAGAGTCCCACAAGCAGGAAGTGGCCCTAGCCAAAACACACAGTGTGTTAAGGGCCCGCCAAGCTGCACTGGTCGAAGAAAACATTGCACCCCCAGGAGTCCAGCCAGCGGGCCTCCCGTGACGGGGGAGAAAACAGCAGCGGCAAAACAGGAAAGGCAGACTGCAAAAAGGGGGCCTCTGGTCGAAGGGTGAAGAGAAAGGCACACCGGATCACGCGGTGCCGGATGATGGCGGTGCAGAAGGTGTTGGGGCACCGGGTCCCCCATGGCAGGACGGCCCCAAGTCCCCAAAAGAGAAGAGTGGAGCGAACCTTCGAAGGCTAGCAACAGTTCCCTACCACCAGAGCCCTGAAGGAGAAGCTCCAGATGATGATCTGCGGGGAAATGGGTAGCCGGATCACCCATGCGCAAAATGCCCAGTGCCGTGGAAACAGCGGGGGCGAAAGCCACACCCGCCTCCGTATGGCCCAGCGGAGGGGAAAGCAGCTCCTCGTTAGGGGACAGCTGCAAAGCTAAGGCGGCCATCCCCCAAGCCAACCGGAGGAAGGAAGGGCAAAGGCCGGAAGGAAGGTAGAGAGACCGATGAGTGGGGGACCTGCGGCTCCTCCGGCGAAGACCGCAGTCGTTGAGACGTCGAGGAGCCGCCTTTAGACGTCATCGGGGAAAAAGCCACGACACAGTGGCCCATCTGTGGAAAGGATGACACCAGCAACCGCCGAACCTCTGGAGAAGAGGAGGTGTCCGATGACTAGTCAATGACCCGACTTCAGCCCGGCGCTGTAGAGTCCACAACCTGAGGCAGGACACAGTCGCCGAGCGGCGCCGGAGGAGACGCCAGGGCAACCTCCGACACAGCACAGGAGACCGGAGCTGGGCCGGAGCGGTGCCGACCTGACCCCCGACGAGGCAGCCGCCTGTGTGGAGCGACGAGAAGGGCCCGGGGAGGAACGAGGAGTCCCCCGCCAACTGCGACCCGTGACAGGGCGAGATGGGCCCTCTGTCGACCCCCGGGGAGGAATGAGGAGTCCCCCGCCAACCGCGACCAGTGACAGGGCGAGATGGGCCCTCTGTCGACCCCTGTGGCGCCGCCAGGGCCAGCAGCCGCCGTAGCGGCGTCACCTCAGCCAAGGCTGCGGCCTGTCCCGAGGACCGAGGGGGGCTCCGGGGTGCGACCCGAGCCCCGGCGACCTCTCGTGACACCACAGGGACTCCCACAGGAGTTTGCAGCGAAGCAGAGGTGCCGTGGTCCGAAGGAGGGACCACCCAAGGGCTGCACCCCAATGGCACCACATCCTCAGTCTGGATCCGAACCAGTTGGTGCCGGAGCCACCGGCGACGCCGCAGACTGCAAGGGATCCACCGATGTCCCAGGAGGGGGAGGAGGAGGAGAAGCCAGCGAGGCCTGCAAAGCAGCCGCATACGTCTCCATCTGGGCTCTGGTCGCCTCCACGCCGGGAAACGGCGGATAAGGGGACGGCACGTGGGGCTGCACCACCCACGGAGACCCCACTCCCCCGACAGGCCAGAACCCGACCCTTGGAGACAAACTGCAACACTTACCAAGAGGAGAGCGGCGCTCTTGCGACCTGGGAGAAGATCGAGGTCGGCGAGGGAAGCCACGGGTCCGAGAACCCTCCGCAGGGGCCGGGCAAGATGACGCCGACCTGGACCAACGAGCCGAAAGAAGTTTCATCCTGCGCTCCAAGTATTAAAACCCAAAGGCATTCACACACTGTTCCCACACACGCAACAATAGCCTAAGGGAAAGGCATAAACAGGCCCAGAGCACAAATCGGATCCGCGTTGCACGCGGAAAAGGAAAAAACTGACATGGGCGCGCCGGGGTGGGACTTATGTGACCTCGCTGACTTCATGTACGCTGACGACGCCTGGGCGGAGTCGCGTGATGCCGTCACCCCGGCGCGCAGGGATGCTGGGCAAAAAGTTTTCCAGGTCCAGTCCCACTCCTGGGGATAATTTTACGTGAAGGAATCTGCGGCTAGTAGTCTCTATCAGATATTCAAGTTTTCACATAGTAATAGATTTGTGAAATTGTAAATATCTTCATAAAGAGCACTGTTTTACCAGTACAAATAAAACACATCCAAGGCACTGTAAGCAATATTTTGATTAGTCTAGTCTTTACAGTTAGGCTTACTCTAAGATGGCCACATTTGAGTCAGGTCCCTGCCATTTAGAGTTACAAGAGAACCAGTATAGGAAGCTGGCTCTGTATATACTATAGAAAAGAAAGGTATAGTGTGCACAGAGTCTAGGGAGTCCCCAGAGGTATAGCAGAGGCTAAATTAGGTGAGTACTAACAGTACTCTTTGTGGTAGTGTGGGCGAGCAGTTGACTTATCCAGAGGGTGTGTTAAGCATTTATTGTTTTCACTCAATCAACACTAATGGCACACACTCAGACTGAATTCAGACCAATTAGGTGAAGTATTAAAAAAAAAGATATACTTACGTTTTATTTTTATAACCAAGCACTATGTGGCACAGGTAGGTACATTGTACTTCCAATTATAGAACATTTAAGAAGTGCAATTGGGAATGGATTAACTATCGTTACAAGTTTGTATTGGTTCAAAAAGCAGTTTAAGTTACACAGTAATTACACAGTAATTACATTTGGAATAATTTTGGATTACTTTTAGATTAGGACTACTCGGGGTGGAATGCCTAGATACTACACCGGAGATCTCACAATACAAGGAAAGTAAGACTTTTCATTATTTAAAGCACAATTACTTTCTTTTCATACAAAAGTTCTACTCGACACAGAACATTTTATGAACATTGGTTCATATGGGAGAAAAAAATCAGCTTCACAGGTAAGAGTTTTGGGGTTAGGACCAAGGTTCCTCAAAATCTAGGTAGGCAATCAAATTTCACCACCAGCAGCTCTGGGGTGGCCAGGTGCAGGGGGTCCAAAGTTATCAAATAAGCCTAAGGAAGCATTTGGCAAGGGCTGCTTACGAGAAGGCCACAGTAGTGTGGGAGAAAAGCTCCTGGGGTTAAGGCCAGCAATGCAGGGGCAAAAACCAGCACAGGTTCGGCCGGGTGCAGAGTGCCAAGGAGGCTTCGGGGAACCTGTGGATTCTAATGGAGACCTTCCGCTTGGCACAGGGGCTACAGGCTCAGGCAGAGAAACTTCCTGAAGGTATCCACCGGCTGGAGAGGTAAGTCGGGTTCCCGGGGGATGCCTAGACACCGTCTGTTTGGCCACCAAAGGCCATGGGGCATCAGGGGCAGGGGTGTCTTTTGGCGTCGGGTCTTCTTACCAGCTCCAGTCACGGTCGTGGGGACCTTTCAGTTGAGGCTGCAGGCGTCATCCTGAAGCTTGAGCAAGGAAAGGGATCACCAGAGCCTAGGACAAGATCGCTGGAGAGACCACCTTGTATTGTTGAACCACTCTAATTCAGGCCGGGTGCGTCGGGTGCAGAACTGCGGAGCCACCTGGTTCCGGTTCTGGTCTTGGAGTCTTTGTTGAGAAAATCCGGTGCTCACGGGAGACAGACTCTAAGGTGAGTGCAAGGCTAGTCCTACGGGCTCTGGAGGGGGGGAGGGGGGGGGGGGCTGCTGGACACGCCTGTTTCTTCACTGTGGGCAGGTCGCAATTGGGACAGGCCAGTAGGGCTGGGGTCAAGGTTCAGTGTTGCCCCTAAATACCACATTTAGGGGCGTTACAAGGGTGTGCAGATCGGGACCAATGGGCCCCTTCCTCAGGTTGAGCACACCCTAATTATGCCACTCTCCAGGGGAAGGGGGGAAATGAGCCTCTTCCTGATTGGTTGGGTCTCCTCATCTCCAAGATGGAGGGGAGAGTTGTGCTTCACCTTGCCTCCACCCACCTGAGGGGTGGGTTTGGCAAAGGTGGCCACACTTCTCCTAGTTTGGTTTTCCCACTGATTTCCCAGCTCACAGTGGAGGTCAGAACCAGTGGGAGCCAGTTGCTGGGGGAGGTAAAAGAAAGGGACAGTGTCCAAAGGCGGCAGGCCTTTGAAGCTTCCCCTTTCGTGGACCCAACCCATCCTGGGGGAGGAGGCATGACATCTTTGCCCAGGATGGGCCTTTTTTCCTGGACCCAGAGAGCGGAGGCTCTCTACCCAGGGATCCAGAAACCTGTCTGAAGATTGCAAACAGCAGACAAACATTCAGGAACCAAATCAGAGCTGGTCGCTTTTCAGGGGGCATCTCTAAGATGCCCTCTGGGTGCATTCTACATTAAATTTTACATTTGCTACTAAACTTCCCAGGTTTTAGTAAAGCCATTTCGGAGCTGTGGAGTTCGTAATGACCAACTCTGACCATCAGCTCCTTACGGCTTTTCAACACTTAATGTCCAAGAATGGACTTAAGACACTGTAGGGGTACAAGGCTCATACCACTGTACCCTCGCCTGGGAGCTAGCACACCCTGCTAGAGGGGTGACTTATTTAGGCCCCAGACAGTGGGTTGCAAGCATGGCACACAGGGATGTGTGCCACGTTAACTTCATTTTTCTCTGCAACAAAACACGCAGCCTTCAATGGCAGTGTGTGGGTGTTACGGTACAGGGCCTTTAAGGGTGGCACAATAGGTACTGCAGCCCTTATAGGCCTTCCCTGGTCACAGTGCCCTTGGTACCCATGATACTTTTTACAAGGGGCTCACATGTGGCCAGAGAGGTGATAATAGTAGTTACAAAGGTACAGCTTTGGAAAAGAACATAGGCCCTGGGAACCTGAATGGCAGGGGCCCAGGACACACGAAACCAAATTGCATCATATGTCAGGCAAAAAGTGGGTGGTAACCATGCAAAAAGGGCCACTTTCCTATACAATCCCTTCTCCCCCCAAACGAAAAAGGATGAGACTAACCTTTCCCAAGACAGTCTTCATTATCCAAGTGGAAAAATCTGGAAAGGCCATCTGCATTAGCATGGGAAATCCCAGGTCTATGTTCCACTGTTAAGCCTGTTCCCCGTAGGAAGATTGACCGCCTCAAAAGTTTTGGATTTTCCCCTTTCATCTACATTAGACATCTGAGAGATCTGTGGTCAGTTTGAACCAGGAAGTGAGTACCAAACAGGTATGATCTCAGCTTCTTCAGGGATCAAACCCAAGCAAAGCCTTCCCTCTCAATGGCACTCCAACGTTGCTCCCTGGGGAGTAGCCTACTGCTTTTATAAGCAACAGGTTGGTCTTATCCATCATTGGTCTGGGACAGGACCACTCCTCAGAGGCATCAGTCTGCATAATGTCCTGCTTGGATAAATCTGGAGCCTTGAGAATAGGTGCTGAGCACATTGCCTCTTTAAGGGTGCTCAAAGCCTTTTGGCAGAATAATGTCCAGTTCACTTTCTTGGGCATCTTGTTGGAGGTGTGTTCTGTGAAGAGGGGGAAGGGGTCACAATGGGGCCATACCCTTTCACAAACCTCCTATAATACCATCTCAAGCCAGGGAATGCCCCGACTTGGGTTTGGGTGGGTGGAGCTTCCCAATCCAGAATGGTCTGGATTTGCGGTTATAGTGGTTGGACTTGGCCTCCACCGACAAGGTGGCCTCAGTACACAACTGTTCCCTTCTTTATCTGGCACTTCGATGCCTTGATAGTTAGGCCTGCAGCTTGCACTGCCTGTAAAACCTTCCCCAGGAGGACCAGATGATCCTGCCACAAAGAACTAAACACGGCAATAACATACAGATAAGCTGCACTAAAGCCTTCCAACCCAGCAAGGACTTGATTCTCCAACCATTGGAAGGTGGCAGGGGAATTCTTTAGACCAAAGGGCATCAGAGTGAACTGGAAGTGCCCATCATGTGTGGTGAATGCCGTCTTTTCCTTTGCTCGAGGGGCCATGCCAATCTGACAGTACCGTGCAGTTAAATCCAAGGTACTCAAGTATTTGGCAGCCCTAACTTATCTATTAGTTCATCAGCTCTGATAATGGGGTGCACATCTGTCTTGGTGACAGCATCGAGGCCTCTGCAGTCCACACAAAACCTCATTTCTTTCTTTACACCCTGTGGATGAGGTTTGGGGACTAGGACCACAGGACTGACCCAGGGACTCTTGGAATGCTCAATGACACCCAACTCCAGCATCTTGCTGACCTCAGCCTTGATGCTTTCCTTGACTTGGTCAGACTAGCGATACATTCTGACAGGCAGGCTGTCTCTACATCTTGGGTACACCAGGGAGTCTGACAAGGGGGTCAAGGAAAAAAGCTGAGAATACGGCTGCAGAACCTATCTGCAATCAGCCTACTGTTGGGCAGAGAGGTTGTCTGACTAGACCGCTCCCTCTACTGACCGATCTTGAGGGCTGTTAGAGAGGTGGACAGGGAAAGGTTCACGGTCTCATGGTCCTCACAGGAACCATCAGCATGGTTATACAAGCACTGTCACAATACTTTTAGGTGGTTTACATGTTTCACCCATTTGGGGGGCCTGCTAGTGCCCAGGTCTGCCAAGTAGATGACCTCACTCCTTCTCTTGGACAGGGTAAGGGCCACTCCATTTGTTCTGGAGAGCCCTTGCTGCCACTGGCTCCAAAACCCACACCTGTTGCCCTGGTTGTAATTCTATGAGTGCAGCCTTTTGGTCGTACCAGAGCTTCTGGAGCTCCTGACTGGCCTCAAAGTTCTTGGTTGCTTTCTGCATGTACTCTGCCATCCTGGAACGAAGACCTAGTACACAGTAATCCACATCTTGCTTTGGTACATGATGGGGTTTCTCCAATCCTTGCTTAACAAGAGAGTGGTCCCCATACAGGATGGCCAAACAGAAGTGCAAAGTGTGAAAACCGTGCTCCCTTCTGATGCAGCTCTCTGTAGGCAAAATGCAGGCAGGGCTGAGAAGTTTGCTACCAAACTTCCTAGGTTTTTGTAAATCCATTATGGAGCTGTGGAGTTCATAGTCACCAATTCCCAGACAACATACTCTTTATGGCTTTGCTACACTTACAATGTCTAAGAATGGAATTAGACATGGTAGGGGTACAGGGCTCATGCTGCTGTACCTCACCTGGGGGCTAGTATACCCTGCCAGAGGGGTGACTTACCTAGGCCCCAGACAGTGGGCTGCAGGCATGACAAAAAGGGATGTGTGCCATGTCAACTCTTCACTTTTCTTTGCACCAAAACATGAAGCCTGCAATGGCAATGTGTGGGTGTTAAGGTACTGTGCCTCTAAGGAGGGCACAATTGGTGCTGCAGCCCATAGAGGTATTTCCTGGTCACAGTGCCCTTGGTAGCCATGGTACCTTTCACAATGGGCTTACCTGTGGCCAGAGAGGTGCCAATTGTGGGTACAGACGTACAGCTTTGGGAAAGAACACAGGCCATGGGAACCGGATTGGCAGGGACCAAGGGCACACCTGTCAAAGTGCATCATGTATCAGGTAAAAAGTAAGCGGTAACCATGAACAAAAGGGCACTTTACTACAATCAGGAAAAGACACTGCCACCTATCAAACACAAAACACCTTTACACACACTCACAGATGGTTCCCAAATGTCGGACTGAAGCCTGACCTACAAATAAAAAATCCTAAATACGTTCAAAATTCAACTGCAAACCAAGTTGTACTAACATGGCTGCAGCTGCAATCAAATTTGTATTAACAGATTAACCGAGCACGGAGCGTAAAGCTGCCAACAGACTGCAGAAGAACTTCTTGCTTCTGCGAGAGCTATTGGCTTTGTCAATCTTAACTTTAGTCATGCTGCACAGTAGCATGGCTAAAAGTTAGTTTAAAGAAGCACTATGACGCAGCCAGTGATCTGTTTACTTAGTATGGGATTATTCTCTACCTTCCCAAAAATAATATTGGTTTATAGGAACAAATAACAACACCTTGTCAACAAACACCTACACAAAATAAGAATACACATTTATTCATCAATCTTTGTTGATGGGGCAGGAACTTTGAGCCAAAGGCATTGGGTGCTGGGCAAAACAAAGTAAGCAATAACCAGAATAAACAATATTTGCCATTCATAAATGGATGCAAGGGCTGCAATCTACTTAAAGCGGCCTGAAATTGTCAAAAGCGAGAAGGATCACAGCATGTTTGCCATGCCTGAAACTCACAAATACATAAAAGGCATAAAAGAAGAAAAACCTCATTTATAATATTCCCGACGGAAAGTCTGCAGAGTTGGCCCCACATGAAGAAAGCACATAAAAGGCCAAGCTGAGCAGGGAGCGCGGCCCAGTTTGAATTTTTGTAGCATCTTGAAACCTGTTGGTGAACTATTGGGCCGCATTTTTTGGGGGGGGTAGGATGGAAGGGAACGAGAAACAAAAGGGGAGGCTGAGAGGGAGCGGGGCAGATGGTCAAGCAACACAAAGGGTTTGTTGAGGAGAGGCACACAGCAGTGCAAGAGGGAGGAAAGGACTACAAATAAAAAATAAATCAGCAAACAGTAAATGGCACGGGCATGCTCCAGTGTAGCCACAAACACACAGAGGATGTGAAGCGGACACTCGCTGACCAAAGAGAAGCAAGGAAATGGGAGTGACTATGTCAACCAATGTTAAGCAATGGGAGTGTTGCAAGCCCCTTGCAAGTAAAGACAACGTCTTACAAGCGATCGCGCATGTGCTGTCTCAGGTGAGACCTATAGTACAGAGCAAGGGATGGAGAGGGACGGGGAGCAAAGTGTCAAAGAGGTGAAAGTGCCCACCAAAAATGCCAAGGGGCATAAAACAAAATATTTTGGGGCACTAGTGTGAAGGAAGGAGTGTGTTTGAGGAGGGGGCGTGAATGTGTCCTTCCTGAGGAGAATCAGCCTTTACCACATAGGTGAGTGTTTGCACCTTTTCCTCACAGGACTTTCCTACTTTTCCACGGAGCTAGCATTTTTTTTATTTTATTTTTTTAAAGAGATTTTTAAGGATGGGGAGAGACAAGGGTGATTTTACGGTTCAGGAGTGGGTACAGGTAAGGGGAGGCAAGGGTGAATTTAGTATTTGGGGGGTCGGTAGAGGTAAAAGGACGTAAAGGTGATTTTAAGGTTTGGGGTTCAGTAGAGGTAAAGGAAGGTAAGGGTGATTTTTCATGATCAGCGCTGATTGGTTCTGGGCTGTTCTAGCTTCCATTTCAGCAGCCTGTCGATCTGCACACTTCTCAAGTCTCGCAACCATGAGTACCTTTTCTAGAATGAATGCCTGTCTGCGCATACACAGTCTGAACAAATCGGAGAGGCAACCATCGATGAGACAGACACATGGCTTCTTCGTCATTGAATCCACTGAACTTGCTGTGCTTAATGAGGGTATCAAGTCAATTCAACAAACTCATGCATCGTTTTGCCAGCTTGCAGTCTTGCATGGTTGAAAATGTACCTTTCCTATTCGACATTCGGCACTGGATTTAACTTGGCTTCCGATGTTTCTTTGGTTTGACTGCACAATATTTCATCAGCTTGTGATATTTTCTTTAACACTTCTTTCACTCCATCACCTGCAAGGTTCTTTAATTATTTGATGATCTTTTTGTCACACACTTATTGTATGTAAAAGAAGCAATTGATGGACGGAATGCTGGACAATGCAAACATTCACCCCCAGTCACAAGGATCTGGGTTTAATCCATCATTATTTTGATCACCACACAACCCCAGTTTGGACCCAGCCATATGTAAATCAGTCTTGACCCTATTCCATAAGGGAACAGTCCAGTCTGAACTGCCAAGCCATGTCCTCCCTGGGCCGGAAACAAGAATCCTGGGACCAGTTTCAGGGCATCACCCTTCATCAGCCAGGCTAGCTTGAATCCAGTGGTGTAGTGATCAGCGACCCATGTCTGGGCATACCCTTACCACTTAGGGCAACATATGCAAAATAAACAATTGATGGACAGAATGCTGGACAATGCAAACATTCACCCCCAGTCACAAGGATCTGTTTAATCCGTCATTCTTTTTCTCACGACACCACCCAAGTTTGGACCAAGCCATATGCATATGGCTGGGATCAAGCTGGAATGGCATGGGGAGCAAAACAACGATGGATTAAGGCTAGGCCTGTTCAAAAATTTCGTTCCGTTCGCGGAAATTGCGATAATTTGACATTTTTGCGTTCCGCGGAGAGCGCGAAAATGTCAAAAATTCCGGTTTCCGCAGCTTGGCGATAATTTGTTTCTTGCTCGCGCTGTAAAATGATACATTCTCGCGCGCGCGCGATCGCCTTACCTGAATCCCTGCGTTCGCCGACAAGTTTTCTTGATCCGGTCGCGTTCTCCATGAGATGTTGTATTGTTTTTAGCCATTTGCGCTGTCTCGCGACAGTTCGCGCCCGCAGTGACGTCATGCGTCGCGCGATCACGTCTTTCTTCTCGCGATCATGCACCGCGAGAACAACTCAAAACAAGATGGCCGCGCCCGCAAGCAGCCACATGGGTAAGTTGGCGACCCGCAACCATGCAGAAAATCGCGCGAACATGCCGGAAAAAAACTTCCGCATCTTCGCGATATTTCTGCTTGTTTGCGATAATTTTAAACATTCTCACGATAATTTGCGAAGGTTAATTCCGCAAATTCCGCCCACCCCTAATTAAGGCCCAGATCTCTGTATTGGGGTGAATGTATGACCGTCTTCTGCATTCTATCCATCAATTGTTCTTTATGCATTTGTCACCCCGAGTGGAACAGGTATGCCCAGAGGCGGGTCCCTTGCTCTCCCTGCCACTGGAGTCAAGCTATCCTGGCTGATAAGGGGGTGAAACCCCGAAACCGGTCCTAGGATGCTTGTTTCAGTACAGGGACGAACTGGCCTGGCAGTTCAGGCTGGACTGTTCCCATTGGGTGCAGGGTCAAGGCTGACTTGCATATGGCTGGGTTCAAACTGGAATAGCATGGGGAGCAAAAAAACGATGGATTCAGGACCAGTTTTCTGTACTGGGGTGAATGTATGACATTGTTCTGCATTCTGTCCATCAATTGTTCTTTTTGCATCTATCCACTTCTTCTACAGCATCTATGAAGTCATCGAACGTTTCAATCCATGAAGTCCACCCGGCGCCAATAGTCTGCTTTTTTGGTGGTATAGAATTGAAGTCGTAGTTTCAGGAACGCATCGCATCATATTTGTGGCTCTTTTTTGCAGCCATTAACAAATGTCGCTATTCTAACTGGCTTGGTCACATTGGATGCCACCAGCTACTTTGGATATGCCGGCTTCCGACCAGGTCAGATCCATGGTTGGGTGGCACTTCCTTTGCTCGCGCTGTTAAGTGCAGTTGTACTCTTATGTAACTGGTCGTCACGGTCTTTAGAGCGTTTTTGCACCTGGCTGTCACTGCCTTTAGCGTTTCTTCGTACGTGGTTATGGCGGACTTTAGCGTTTCTGCTTTGTATGGGTGATGGCTATGTGTTATGCTGTGGCGCAGGATCGCTTCTTTCAGCTTTACCAGTAGGCTTTTGTCAGGCTTTCCGACTGTGCTCCACTATGGGCCTTCATCTTCTTCGAGGTACTTGTGAGAGCTAGAGCAGCACTTTGATTCCACATACACCAACTGTAGACTGATTCTTAGGGCGCATGTGGCACTCACAAGCAGTTTGCTGGACCGCCGCAAACTCTCAGGGACAGCAGGCTTGTTCCTTCGGGGCACATATCTCCTACTCATTTCCAGTTGTCACGTCCTACCCAGCTATGGAGAACGCAAATGACCACGCCACACACGGAACTCTAACACACGCCGTTATTCTTCTGCAAGCAACCGTTAACTAAATGCACTATGTCAAAGTTTACTGACCACATCCAGACACCGCCTAACTGATTACGTAACTTTGTAAAGGAATCCATCGAGGACCATAGGGGTCCTATTGCACATGGCCATCTGTGGATCCAAGGGGCCCGAATGGGGCCGGAGACGAACCCGCCAGCGGGTGAACCAGTAGTGGCCCCTCCTGAATCCGCATGACCTGAAGACGACCCAGTGGGAACGGGCAGCCCATATATGAGGTGCATTGACGAACAAGTTACTTACCTTCGGTAACGATATATCTGTAAGAAACATTAGTTAGTTAGATTCCTTACCTTAGAATATCCCCAGGCGTCAGGCTGGATCCGGAAAGATTTTTCATCAGCAATACCCTTGCGCGTCGCTAGGCGTCGTCTGCGGCTCCGCGTCAGTCGTCGGGATCGCCGGGATGACGTCGGAGTACTTAGACTCCGCCCTGACGTCAGTTCTTGAACATAGCTTTCCGCGCCAGGAACGCAGAGCCATGCAAGAAAGACACTGGTGCAATGAATCGAGGGCCCTAAAAGGGATGACCTTAACCCTAGATATCAGTTCGCAGAACGGGTAGGATGGGTGGGGTGGTAAGGAATCTAACTAATCTTTTTTACAGATATATCTTCACCGAAGGTAAGTAACTTGTTCATCTGAAAGAAACACGTTAGTTAGATTCCTTACCTTAGAATAGATACCCCAGCAATACCAACCCCAGTGGTGGGTCTGCGAACCAAGATCACACCAGGAAGTCCTGGAGAACGGAACAGCCAAAGAAGCCGTCTCTCCGGACTTGGCTGTCCAGGCAGTAATGCTTAGCAAACGTGTGCAGCGAGGCACACGTTGCTGCCTGACAAATGTCCGGCAGAGGGACTCCCCATCCCAGGACAGTAGTAGCCGCTGTGGCCCGAGTGGAATGGACCCTCAGCCCCACAGGAGGATCCTTCTTAGCCAAGGAATAACAGGCCTTAATGCACAAAACGAACCACCAAGAGATGGTCCGCTTGTGCACTGCCCACCCCTCCTTAGCACCCACATAGCCAACGAAGAGTTGGTCATCCACCCGGAACGGTTATGTGCTGTCCAGATGGGAGAGCGCACGTTTTGGGACCAGAAGGTGGAGCCTCTCTTCCTCTTTCGAGGGATGCCGAGGCGGAAAGAAGGTGGGCAATGTAACAGA
Source organism: Triturus cristatus (assembly GCF_964204655.1). NCBI lineage: Eukaryota > Metazoa > Chordata > Amphibia > Caudata > Salamandridae > Triturus > Triturus cristatus. The sequence continues at coordinate 514,601,501 of NC_140595.1, read as the reverse complement.
CTGGCCGATGTGAAAGGCAGTAACCACCATAGGGAGAAAGGAAGGATGAGTCCTGAGACCAACCTTGTCCGGATGGACAGAGAGGAAAGGAGGTTTAGAAAAAAAAAGCCTGGAGCTCACTCACTCTTCTGGCAGAGGTGATGGCAACCAGGAAAACAGTCTTAAAACTCAGAAGATGAAGAGGACAATTATGAAGTGGCTCAAAAGGAGCGCACATCAGATAAGTTAACACCAGGTTCAAGTCTCACTGAGGCATTAAGAAAGGAACAGGAGGAAACATGCGAGTAATGCCTTTAAAGAATCTAGCAACAACAGGAGACTTGAAAAGAGAAGGCTGATCAGGAAGTCGTAAGAAGGCAGAAACAGCTGAAAGATATCCCTTGAGGGTGCCCAGAGCAGAGCCCTGCTGGGCCAGGGAAAGAAGAAAGAGGAGAACTTCAGAAAGAGGGGCAGAAAGGGGATCCACAGCCTTTGCTGTAAACCATGCCACAAATTTGTTCCACCTGCAGGCTTATACCGTTTTAGTGGAGGGACACCTGGCTGCCAGAATGACATCACAGACTTCAGGAGGCAAGTCAAATGGCATCAACTGTCGCCGCTCAATCTCCACGCATGGAGGTGGAGGACTGGACAGGTCCCCTGCTGCTGCGACAGAAGGTCCTCCTGAAGTGGCAGTCGAATCGGGGGATCGATTGACAGACTGAGTAGCTCGGGATACCAGTATCTTTGTGCCCAATCCGGAGCCACAAGGATGACTTGGGCCCGGTCGCGCCTGATCTTCAGCACTGTGGGCAGAAGTGGTATAGGCGGAAAGGCGTACAACAGACCGCAACTCCACTCGCAACGAAAAGCGTCTCCGAGCGAGTGCCGCCTTGGAAATTCCAAAGCGCAGAACTGATGACATTGCGCGTTCTCTTCGGTGGCGAATAGATCTAGCCAAGGCTCTCTCCACTGCCGAAAGAGGCCTTGCGCCACGTCCGAGTTCAGACGCCATTCGTGATCCATCATGCACCGGCGGCTGAGTTTGTCCGCCCTGGCGTTCAGAGAGATCTCGCCAGGTGTTGAACCACCAGGGTGAGGCCCTGATGTTCCAGCCATGTCCAGAGGCGCAGAGCCGTCCAACAAAGGGTCCACGACCCCACCCCGTTTGTTCCAATACCACATCGCGGTGGTGTTGTCAGTGAACACCTGCACTACACTTCCCTGAACAGAGGGAAGGAATGCCTTAAGTGCAAGCCGGATCGCCCGCAGCTCCAATAGGTTGATATGGAGGCAGGACTCCGCCGGAGACCAGAGGCCTCTGATCTCCGCCTCTCCCATGTGGCCCCCCCATCCCAGGAGGGACGCATCCGTCACCACTACATGCTCCGGTTAGGGTAGGGAGAGGGATCTGCCACTGACCCAATCGAGGTCCGTGAGCCACCACTGCAACTGTCTTGCAGTGCCCTCCGAGATCAGGACGTGGTCGGACAGGTTGCCCCGATGTTGAGCCCACTGGAACTTCAGGTCCCACTGCAGAGCCCGCATCAGCCACCTGGCGTGATGTACCAGCAGGATAAAGGAGGCCATTAGACGCATCAACCGCAGCACCATCCTGACTAAAACTCTGGATAAAGGCTGAAAAATTGGAATCAGAGCCTGAATATCCCGAAACCGCTGTTCGGGAGGATAGACCCGAAATAGCGCAGAGTCCAGAACCACTCCAATGAAAAGAAGCTTCTGGGACGGACTCAGATGCAACTTCGGCACGTTGATGGAGAACTCCAGCAAATGCAGGAGGTCGGTCGTAGTCTGGAGGTGCGAGACGACTGCATGGGGCGAGCCCGCCTTCAACAACCAGTCGTCGAGATAGGGGGAAGACTTGAACCCCTAATCTGCGCAGATGAGCTGCGACCACCGCCATCACTTTCGTGAATACTCCAGCGGCGCTGGTGAGGCCAAAGGGGAGCACGGTAAACTGAAAGTGATCGTGGCCTACCGCGAACCGCAAGTAACGCCGGTGGGCCGGCAGGATGGGGATGTGGAAATACGCGTCCTGTAAGTCCAACGCTACCATCCAGTCGCCAGGGTCTAGGGCAGCCAGAACCTGAGCTAAAGTCTGCATCCTGAACTTCTCATTCCGGAGGAAGGCGTTGATGCTCCTGAGGTCCAAGATAGGGCGTAGGCCCCATTTGCCCTTCTTGGGAACCAGAAAGTAGTGGGAGTAACAACCCCGAACTACTTCTGGGCCAGGAACGCTCTCGATGGCCTCCTTGGCCAAGAGGACCGTAACTTCCTCCTGCAGAAGTTGCAAGTGATCCCCAGACATGCGGTGGTACTGCGGTGGCATGGCTGGAGGGGTCGCCTCGAAGGGATGGGAGTAGCCCCTTCAGACGATTTGCAGCACCTACCTGTCCGACGTGATGGTACGCCAGTGGAGCAGGTGATGGCGAACTCTGCCTCCCACTGGCATGAAATGGACCGGAAAGGTCGGACTAGGAAGGCTTTGAGGCAGATGCTGCAGGGGCAGATGAGGGCTGACCGGCTCTGTTGGCGGAATCCACGTCCGCGACTGCGTTGTGGCTGGTTCTGCGGCCTGTGGCTAGACGGACGTGCTGGGGCGCCCCTTCCTTGGCCACGAAAGGGGCGAAAAGCGGAAGTTTGCGGGCGCGGGGCCGAGAGGCCCAAAGACTTGGCCATAGCCCTGGAGTCCTTAAGGCACTCCAGCGCACTATCCGTTTTGTCGCCAAAAAGGCGACGGCCAACGAAGGGCATGTCCATGAGGGTGCTCTGGACATCCCCGGAGAAATATGTGGATCTCAGCCATGCGTGCGACGAATCGCCACAGTCATCGCAATCGCCCTACCTAGCGTGTCCGTGGTGTCAAGCCCACACCGAATTGAGTACCGTGCTGCATCCGGCCCCTCGGCAAGAGCCTGGGCAAGCCGTGTCCGGGCCTCCTCCAGACACTGGTGTGAGAAGTTGGCCTGATATATGATGTCACTAGTTCTAGTGTACACACTGTATCAGTCCAAACAACCCTTATGGTGATTGGTTGTAAAGTCAACCTTATAGACCAGCTATCCTAGTGGTAGCATGGACAAGAGCAGTCTTAGGCTAAACTCTGTATGGCATGTGAAGCCAGCTGTTATACCTTTATAATCCCCTGAATACCAAATGAAAGGACACCACACCAGATGTATATAAAATTAGAATGTATTTATTCTAACATATACCCTCAGCACTCTATGAGTTCAGAGATCCAAGTACAAACAATTTAAGTAGCTTATAATAAGTTACACAGGAAAAATACAGTTAGGCCCAGGGGCCACGCAAACCATATACTAAGAAAGTGGTATAAGTACCACTTCACGAACAGGGAGTAGGCCTAGGACATCGCTGGGGCTACACTACCCTACCAATAGTTAGGAAGTGGGAGGCCCACGGGAAGCGTGTGCAGTGTTGAAACACACACGCAGGTTACATTAAAGTCAATGGGAATGTAGCAGTTAGAAATAGGAAGAATAAGGACACTTCCGAAGTAACTAGGAGGAAGTAACTAAAGACTTAGACACTTGGATAGTCAATATCCACTGGAGCACCGGAGTACTCGCGTTACCTCACCCACAGGCGACAGGTGCATAGGTGTGAAGATGTGTCGGATGTCGTCGCTGGATCCTATAGATGCCTGAAGAACAGATGCTGGCAGGCGGCCAGGAGGAAGATGTCCGGTGGATCCAAGGGTGGATCTTGAAGGAATAACACCTGCAAGCAGAGGGGACAAAGTCTGAGTCACTAGCCAGTGACCGTGTGGAACCAGGAAGGAACCAGGCGATGTCGTGCAGAACACAGGTGATGTCTTGAAGCTTGTCTCTGCAGCTGCGTGGACCAGGAGGCGTCGAGGATGACCAGAACCAGGGTACGAGCTGTCCCACGAAGGATCTTGCTGATGGTGGAGTCGACGTCCTGATTGGAGTCAACAAGCCTTGGCAAAGGCAACCCACGCGGAATGGGAAATTCGCTTCAGGTGCAGACCAGGAAGGTCTGAGGTGCTTCTCTTTCACAGGGAAGCAAGGGCCAGTCCGGAGGAGCTAAACCAGCGGGGAAAAGTCAAGGGTTCGTCGTCACTGACGCTACTAGCCAACGGGCAAGCAACCGGACAGACGCGTATAGCAGGAAAATGCAGAAGGGCCCCACGCAGAACTCGTGGAGTGTGGAGGGCTGATCTTCGGTGCAGATGGTGCTCGGGGTTGGGGCTTCTCAATTCCCAGAGCACAACATCGAGGATGCCTTAGAAGCTGCGCTGGAAGCCACTCGCCAATTTTCCCAGGTAGCCGGTCCCACGTCTCTCGTCGCCTCCACGAATCTCAGCTTGGCTGTGGATCAGGGTCAGAGAAGTCTGGAGGTCAAGGCGCTGGTCGGGCTCTGTAGTCGGTTCCTCGTAGAACTTAGGCAAAGCAAACAGCAGGTCGCTTGTTGGTGCCCGTTTGCACAGGGTGGCCACTCCTTGGCCACAAGGGAGATTCTTCAGTCTTCTTGTCGTCGAATGTCGAAGTTCCAGAGTTTCGTGTCTAGTTTCAGTTCAGGATAATCCAAAGTCCTAAGGACTCAGCTTCCACTCTTATACTAATCTGGGGGGCTGGGTTACCTGCTAGGTCCCTCCTATGGGTGGGACCAGGGAGGGGGGTGGTTACACCCCCTTCCCTTTGTCTAATTTCGCGCCAGGACTGGGGCTGGAGTGCCCCAGCACCGGTTTGAACCGGACTATGCATGGGACACCTTGTGTGCCCCAGGCAGTGCCTCGTTTCATTCATCCCTCCCTGCCCCAATACACTAAGTTCTGTCTAGGGTTGTGCTAGCACCTCCCAAGGCAGGACACCTATTGTCCAAGCCTCCCTCGCTGGAAGGACTCCCAGTAGCAGGAGGTCAGACTTGTGTCCGTGGCAGCAGCATCCATTTTGTGATGCTGGGGCTCTGGTTAACTTTAACCGGGTAGTAGGTTTTTAACATGTCTTCTCCCTCTAGAAGGGGGGAATACTATCCTCATCGCCAGAAATGGTGTGGGGGTAGTATTCCAAAGTGTTAGACACATAACACGACATGTTTTGATAAAGCCAAACCATAGTTACCATAACCGCGAGGATTATAAGGCACTTTAAGAGTATATGGTAGGCGATATCATAGAACAGCTATAAGGACATGGTTCCGAAAGCTGCAGACAGGCTCAGCTCATGCTAGAGCACCATCTCACATGTTACCAAGCACTCTGCCTTCAGGATTGTTAAGGCCTGCCATAGGAGTGGCTGAAAGGTTACCCATGTGTCTATATATAAGGTAGGTATAGGAATACTATACCTAAGCAAGGGGTGATTACACGACCTTGCCCCAGCTGAGTGATCAGCCAGTTGTGTCATGATGGGAGTCCAGCCAGGGGTGGCATAATACATGCTGCAGCCCCTGGTAGGCCTAGGGTACACCCATGCCCTGGGTACCTAAGGTACACTGTACAGGGCCCTATAAGGTGATCCTTACCAATTGGGTTATGTACCTAAAGTACATAGTATGAAATTAGAGAGAGAACAGCTGGGCTGTGGGTCTGATTAGCAGGCCCACAGCCACATCTAAGTCGAAAACCAGTGAAGCAAAAGCAAAAAGTGGGGGTGACAATAGGAAGCAGACCCTACTCTCCTACAACTGGGGCAGTACGTCCGCCACCGTATCCCACAAGGAGTGGGTGTAACGGTCCAAAAGGCAAGTGGTATTAATGGACCTCAACAACAAACTGAGGGAAGAAAACAGCTTCTTCCCAAACGGTTCCGACCTTTTGGATTCCCGATCCGGAGGAGCGAACGGGAAGGCTGTCTGGGACGTAGAGGCCTGGATAACCAGGCTCTCAGGGGTGGGATACACGGACAGAAAGCTGGGATCGCCCGGAGCAGGGCGGTGGCGCCGGGCCATGTTCCGGTCCACAGGAGTGACTGTGGAGGGCTTGGACCAGGTGCCCATCAGAATGTCAGTGAGGGCTTCATTGAACTGCAATAGAGGCTCTGAAGATCTTACTGGTGGTTGAAGCACCTCAGTGAGGAGGTTAGTCCTCACGGCCCCTGCAGGGAGCTCCAGGTGAAGTGCTTCGGCAGCCCTGCGCAGCAGCGCAGAATAGGTTGCACCCTCCTCCGTAGCCACAGAGGGAGGAGAGATGAAGCCAGTGTCAGGTGAAGTATCGAGACCACTGGCATCCCCCAGCTCTTCTGCCCAGTCCCGATTAAACTGGCACTGCTGTGCCAGAGGGTCCTCAGACCCCTCCCTGTCGTGCCCGTCATCCGACTCCTGGTAGACAGGTTGAAAGGACGGAGCCGGGCGGTAGATGAATTGCTCATCCATCGGCACAAGAGACGCCAGACCCGAACCGGGGCTAAAACTGGGTGCGACGTCGTCCGTAGACGGCGCCGGGGGCGGAACCATAGGGGTCAGCGCTGGAGGGGTCGTAAGGTCAACCCGCGTCGACCGGGATCCAGGCCTGGATCCCACGGGGCCTGCGGCGTCGGGACCGAAGTAGACGCCGCCGGCTCGCTAGGCCTCCCAAGCAGACCCGCGGGGCCCGAAGGCACGCAGACAGGCCGTGACGGGGGGAGCGTGACTCCTCATGGCCACGAGGAAGTCTCGAACCTCGTCCGGAGTCACGTTAGGCCCAGGGACCGGAGGGTATGGGGCCGGACGCGACTCCAACGGAGCCGCGCAGGTGGTGCCACCCGAACCCTCATCAGAGTCGAGCGACCAGCGAGGGGAGTCAGAGGAGCGATGTCGCCTCTTTGACTTCTTCTTACTGTGCCTCAACTTACCTGAATGCAAGGACCAGACGAGTGGTGATTACGTCGGCTCCTTGACCTCCTCCACGACCGGGACCTTGAGCGGCACGGAGCAGACTGCTGGAGCTTGAGGAGCTTGCGGGACTGCTCCCGCCTAGCCTTCGAGGTCAAGGTCGGCCCCAAGGCGGTGGTGATCCGTAAACGGCATCAAACGGTTACAGGCGTCGCACGGCTTGAAACCGGGCATCCCTACCGACACCAGGAGTCAAGGTCGACTTGAAAGATAAACCAAAAAAGTCCAAAATGTTTAGTCGAAAAAGTGACTAACGGGTATGCTCTTCCCGGATCTGCGCTTACTTGCGTGGAAAAAAGGAGATCTGATGTCAGCGCTCGAGGGCGGCGTCTAAGTACTCCGATGGCGTCATCCCGGCGATCACGACGCCGACGCCTAGCGACGCGCAAGGGTATTGCTGACGAAAAACCTTTCCGGATCCAGCCTGACGCCTGTGGATATTCTAAGGTGAGGAATCTAACTAACGTGTTTCTTTCAGATTTATAATATTCACAAAGTTAGGAGGGAACTCTTGGAGGTGCGGAGCTGGGCCAGGCCTTGGAATGACTACGCTTCCTCGTCTTGTCGGAAGACCCTGATCAGATGGGCTGGAGTCATGAACCTCATTGACTTTTTACTCTTTCTTCTTGTGGAACTTACCTTAACACCCAGATGACTTCAACTGCAACTAAGATTGAGGACTCCCCCACCAATCCCAGGATCTTGCCCTCAACCAGGATCAAGACTGTAGCGGTGTCGCAGTTCGAGCAGCTTGAGGGATCACTCCCTCAAGGCCCCGGGGTGCATGGTGCAGCAGTCAATAAAGGTCTTTGCGTCATGATCAGCCTTAAAGCACCAGAAGCACACAAGATGTGGGTCTGTCACCAACATTAGTCAGTGACAGGCACCACAGGACTTGAAGCCATCCTTCCTAATGGACATCCCTGCCGCACCTGTAAAAAGATTTTTAAAAAAACTTCAACAAGAAGTCAGTCAAAAAAGTACTCAAGACAGCTATCTTCGGATCTCTACTGACTGGCACAGAAGAGAAAGAATGGATGCTAGCACTGTAGTCGATCTTAAAGAGTACTAAGGCTGAAATCATGCTTTTCTGTAGGTTAGGAGGGATAAAAATAAATATCTTTGAGGAGTTTAAGAATGTAGAAAGTAGCAGAAGTGATGGATTAATGTGGCCCTCAAAGGACAGTTTTTTGTCAAAGACTATACCTAGATTTTTTACCTTGTTAGCCTATATAGGAAACAAACCACGCTCCTGCGGCCCCCACCGTGGAGACGAGAAGGGGGTATTTCTTCCAAAAAGCAAGACCTCTGTTTTACTAGACTTACGCTTTAGATCATTCGAAGATATCCAATTATTGGCATGAAGCAGACAATTGTGAAAACGAGCGGCTGTGTCAGCGGGATTACTGGCCACAGATAACACAATTTGGGTGTCGTCGGCATAGGACTCTACAGAGAACCTAAAGGACTGGATCAGATTGGCGAGTGGGGTGACAAATATTTAAAAGAGTAGGGCTCAAGGACGAGCCCTGGGGAACACAGGAAGGTAAAGTGAAGGTGGGAGAGTTAAAATCTTCAAGAGCGACAAACTGTTCTCGATCAGTGAGAAAAGATTTCAGCAGTGCCCCTTAATACCAACGGAGGCGAGATGGTCCAAAAGAATGTTATGGTTGATTGTGTCAAACACTGCAGAGAGGTATAAAAGGACTAGAGCCGCATTGCCTCCTGCATCAACGGCTTGCCTAATTTGCTCAGATGTGATCAGCGCGAGTTACGGACTGAAGTGACTTCGGAATCCGAACTGAGTGTGGTCAAGGAGAACATGACTCAAAAGATGCAAGTTCAGCATTCATAGCCTTTTGAACAATTTTGGCAGGTGAGAGAGGGGCCGATAATTATTGTGGTCAGCACTATCTAAATTAGTTTTTTTTTTTTTTAAATTGGAAGAACTGAGGCCAGTTTTCATTTAGTAGGGAAGTAACCCATGAGAAACATCTGATGGAAGATGACAGGTTGTTGCTCTGAAATGATTTCAGATTCAAGATGAATAATTTTAGGAGAAAATGGATCGAGCCGAGAGCTCAATTTAGTTTGGGCAAGAAGATTCAGTACCTGTGCCGATGAAAGAGGTGAAAACGTGCACTGCATTGTTGTCTGTAATGACAGGTGTGTGAGGGGAGATCATTCCTGTATAATCATTCTTATATAATCAATGACACATTCCAGTTGCGGAATGCAACTTTGTATTCTCTGGGTGAGTGGCTATGACCGAGGGAAGACAGGAAGGATGACTTCCTGCAAAAAGACTGTAAATAGCTTCTACCTTGTCCTCATAAAAATTAGGTTAAGGAGTTACAGAAGGCTTGGTTGGCATTAGTATTTATATTTTCTGGGGATTTTGTAAGCTTTTTTTTACTACCACAGTAAATATTTGGATGAATTTTTTGAGGACCAATTTTGGTGGTATAGAACTTTGTTTTACATTTAGTGATGATATCCTTGTAGACTGCTGAAGATTGTTGTAGTAATCACACTGCAAATGGTGTAAATGAAGTACCAAGTTTATTGTCTGTCTGTCTCCACAGCTCCCAGGAACCAACTGGTTAGCCTGGTGATTCAAAGCACAACACTCCATCACCATGACACTGACATCACAGTGACCATGAATATGCACATGCATATTAAGTAATTACACTATAAAGAAGAGACTACTACAACATCTCCCTTCTTCCAAGAAAATCATAAAACAAATTAAAAATAACAAAACATGCAACAATTATATCAAAACATAACCATAAGTACATAAACAAAATCTCCTAAATGCACAAAATAAATATAAGGGAAATTTTCTACATGTACAATATAAATATAAAAAAACAGCAAACACAAACTCAAACACACAAAACCTAACACTAAAGATCTAGACGATTGGGTGGAGCACTTATCCTATTGCTTCTCCGTGGAGGAACATATTTCATAACCGAAGACCCCTCCCTCTGTCCGGCCCTATCCTTGGGAAGAACCTCAACTTCGGATTGAACTTGGCTCAAATCACCTGACCCTAAACCCAAACGTGTCACCACTTTCACTGGAACCTTATAGACTCTAGAAAGGTTCCACCAATTTTTCCCATTCACTCTTATAGCAAAACGTGACACAGCATCTACTTTAACTGGTGGACCAAATTTAGACAATCCCTTGGGGGTATGCAAAGGAGACTTAATCTTAACCCAATCCCCTATCTTAAGCCTAGGTTTAGAGTAATCTTCACAATCTACCTTAGATCCAGAACCTGAACTGCTCCCACCTTCCTTGTTAGTTCCATTTCCACGATCCTTGGACAGCACCTCCCATTTCTTCATCCAAGCAGGGCACATATGAAATGAAGCCTCCCTCCCTCGCAATAAAGCGAAAGGACTAGAACCAACTGACGGAATGGGGGTCGTTCGATGAGCGCACAGCATGCTCTGGACCGCCTCCATGATGTCCACCTTACCCGATACGGCCCACTGAATACATTCTACCAACACCCTGTTATTGTGTTCAATAAACCCATTGGCTTGAGGATGATACAATGCCACTCGTCGATGTATAATACCTGACTGAGACAAAAAATCTGACATCTCTTTTGAAGTAAATTGTACTCCATTGTCCGAAATTATTTCCTTAGGAAATCCTTCTCTACCAAAAAGAGCTTGAAGAAACTTAATAACTGCTCTTGAATTTGGATCTGTCATAAAATGTACATCCCACCACTTACTGTAATAGTCAGCCACCACCAGGGCAAACTTATATTTATTAGGCAAAATGGTGAATGGACCCACAAAATCAATGGCCAATTTTAACCATGGACCATCAGGCCTCTCAATATGTTGTACAGGCGGTGATGATACTTTGATCACTTTATCACTCGTACAGCATGTCAAACACGATTCAACAACCTCATTTATCTTACGATCCATGGAAGGCCACCAATATACCGCCCTAATCCTTCTTTTTGTGTTGGTCTGACCCAGATGTCCTTCATGACCATACTCCACTATGCGACTCCTAAGAGACATTGGGGGCACAAACTTGTCCCCTTGCATGATCATGCCATCATCCTCTACTGATAGTTCATCTGCAACCTTTGCATAAGAATGAAGATCAGGATCTAAATGCTTTTCTTTAGGCCACCCCAACACTATGAGTTCTCTTACTCTCTTAAGAAGATTATCAGACTCCATCCCACGAAACCAATCATGTTCAGAAAAGGAACCAATACAACAAGCATCAACAGCTGCAATAATGCACTCATCTGTTATGTAAATGTAAATGTGCAGGAATTTATATCGCGCAAATCACCAAGCAGTCTCTAAGCGCTTGCTTAGGGAACCCGTCCTGGTATTCCCCTGTGAGATAACCCAGCAGGGCATCCGCAAGGTGAAAGTCAGGCATCCCGCCACGAGGGGCCCATGTGGAGATTAAGCAAGCTATTGCCCAGAGTCGCAGAGTGTGAACCCATGAGTCGAGTATGCACTGGAGCGAGAATTATCGAGTCCATGGACATTTATGGACTCAAGACAAAGCCGAGCCGGGAATTGAACCCTGGTCCTGGGCTGACCTCTGCTTCCAGGTCTGCCTCCTCTAACCAGTGAGCCACACTTCTCCACAGAGACCCCGTTCATCATTCTTGAGGGGTAAGGGTGATCTCGACAGATAATCAGCCCTGATGTTTCTGCCACCCGAAATATGTGCAACAACAAAATTGTACTGTAATAATTTCGCACTCAACCTAGCAATTCTAGGTGTGTGATCTTTCACTACTTTTCCTTCTAAAATGGGAATTAACGGTTTATGATCTGTCATAAGTTTGAACGTTTTTCCCCAGATAAAACATTTAAAACGCTCAACCGCCCAGCAACACGCCAAAAGTTCACGCTCAATGACGGAGTAATTCTTTTCACTTGGTCTTAAAGCCCTGGACGCAAACCCCACAGTATACTCCTTCCCTTCTTTGATCTGAGATATCATACCACCTAACCCATCAAGACTAGCATCCACCGACACCGTGCACTAATATAATGGATCAAAAGGGGTAAGAATTTGGCATATAGCCAATTCCTTTTTTACCTGCATGAATTCATTCTGACACTCATTACTCCAACTGAAAACCGTTCTTTTCTTCAATAACTCCCTCATTTTGGCCATTTTCCCTGCAAAATTAGAGATGAACTTCGCATAGAATTCGCACATACCCAAAAATGAAGATACCTGATGCCTAGATCTAGGACAAGGTGCATTAGATATCGCATCAATCAAACCTTTCCTAGGCATTATACCCTCACCAGAAATACGATGCCCTAAATATTCTATTGACTGCACCCCAAACGTACATTTAAGCTTGTTTGCCACAATCCCTTTGATTTCCAACCGTTTTAATACTTTAGAAACATTCTCATCATGTTTAATCTTGTCTTTACCAGCCACCAAAATATCATCTTGAAAAACTACTGTATTTGGGACCCCAGCCAACACCCTTTCCATAACCCGTTGAAAAACTGCCGCCGCTGAGGCCAAACCAAAAGGCAACCTACGGAACTGAAATGTCCCGACAGGAGAGACAAAAGCAGTAAGATGTTTGGAATTGTGGTCCAGTTCAATCTGGTGGTAAGCTGAAGCTAAGTCTATCTTGGAAAACCACTTAGCTCCAGCAAACTTAGAAAGAATGTCATCAATCCGGGGAAGAGGATGGGAATCCACCCAAATCTCCCTATTAAGGCTGCGCAAGTCAATGCAGACCCTAAGACTGCCATTTTTCTTCCTGGCAACAACCAAAGGACTCAACCACATAGATGACTCAATCGGTTCAATTACTCCATTCTCGCACATTCTTTTGAGCTCAATAGAAAGATCATCCCAGATGCTAAAAGGCACATTCCTTAACTTATGCTTCACTGGTGAAACTCCCTCTTTCACTTTAATTGTATGTTTGAACCCTGTGATGCATCCTAACTGATCACTAAACACTTTTGGAAATGTTCACAACCAAGGGCCAAAACGCACATCTTTAGGCTCATCATGCACGATAGAGACTTGCTCCTTTGTCCCTGGTCTGAGCGTCATGCCGAACAGCCCCTGATGGTACCAGCCCAGAATGTTCAACCCTTTTTTTGCTACATAGACTTTCCCTTGAATGCATTTGTCTTCGAAGACCAACGAAGTGTCAAAGAACCCTCTCAATTCAATGCGTCTCCCTTCGTATGAAACAGGGCTTCTGTCTGGAGGATTCAGAAGCTTGACTCCTCAAACTTCCTCAAAAAGCTCTTCTGTTATCATGGTCATCCTCGCTCCTGAGTCGACCAATAGCTTAAGACACTTCCCATCTACAAGAATGTCGAACACAGGATCAACACAATCCTCCATATCATCCTTCACAACTACTACAAAGTCTGTTAAGGAACTGACCACCTCAACATACACATCTTGTCTTGTACCTTCTGCATAAACCACATTCACACCCCCACGAGAAATACACATTTTGGCAAAATGACCCGGTTTTCCGCACTTACGACACATAGCATTCTTGGCTGGACACACCCGTGCATCAGGAAAATGCGAAGGAAAACCACACTTATTGCACAAATTCCTCGCATAACCACTTTTCTTTCCTGATTTGTTTTGCCCAAACTTATTCACAGGAAACCTAGTACCTCTCTGATCATTATTAACTCTGGTTTTATCATTGTTCTTATCTTTAGTATCTTTCAACTCTTTGTCATCATTGTGCTCTTTTACAACGCTTACTGTGCTTTTTTAAGGTTTGAGTTAATTAGAGGACTTCTCAGACAATTCTATACTTTTCACTATCCCAATAGTTTCTTCCAAAGAAGGATTCTTTAGTGTAAGTAATTTTTGCTGTACCTTCCTATCGCGACAGTGGACAACAATTTGATCATGTATCAACTGAACAAAAATGTTCAAATTCACACACAGACGCCAATATGCGTAATGCTGCTACATAGGAAACAATACTTTCTCCAGCCCCTTGTTCCCTGGTAAAAAACTTATGTCTAGAAACTACTAGACTGCTCTCCACATCAAACTGAATTTCTAACATTCTTACTGCTTGATCATATTCATTCAAGACTTCTTCCCCTGTTACTACAGGTATAGGAGGTAGATGTTCAAGCACAGCTTGTCCTTCAAATCCTAAATTGTGTTCCAAAATAAATCTTTTCCTCTCAGCGCTGAATCTTGAACCCCCAATCGCCCGAGGTATTTTTCAAATGCCCTGTGCCAAATTTTCCACTTAACAGGGGGGATCTCCTGGAAGCTGTAAAAAAAGGGGGGGGGGGGACTTGTACATTTTGCATATTGCTTTGTGTTAGAAAATGTGTACAACAGTAAAATGTTGACAAATGTTGACAAAATGTTAGGGTCTAAATTAACCTAGTCGTCTTGGAAGTGAAATGAGTTTGTACTAATGAACACAAATAGTCCTCATCTCCTTACTCCTAATTATTACACAACAGGTTGTGAAGTTAGCAATAACTATCTTGGTAAAGCAGAGAAACAAAGAATTCACTCATCCATACAACACAGTTTACTCTAACTCTCCCATTCGTATGCTACTCCGTCCTTTTCCCTTGTGGCAAAGTAATGATGTGATGTAGTCAATATGCTTTCGCCCTTTCTTTACCGTCGAACCATGAATTCGATAATAAAGCTGTTACCACTGAAATCGTTCCGATTTTCAATCTCCAACACTTTGTCCAAGTCGCACTGACACCCTTGTCAATTACCAATAGAACAACCACTCGCGTAACACCTGTTTGTGTGAATAAACACTCTCGCAAGTACAACGAGAACCAGGAACCCTTCCGGTGTTACGTGCTCTTCCGTGGTTAAGTAACTTCTTCAGGTTCCTCACACGTTAGTCACGCAAGACACCACGGCTTTCCCTTCACGTAGCTCCCTTGCGCATGTGCAGCCTTGGAACACTTGCTACGTTCGTCAGTCACCGCCTTCGCTGAATCCCTGAGTGCATTCTAGTACGTCATCATTTCTCTTCTGTTAGCAACAGAGACGTATCGCACAGGAACCAACCGACAGAAGATCCGATGAAGATGTAGATCCAACCTCACGCAAAACCGTGTGGTGTGCCTCAACGATTCTTCTAGATGTCGGGAAATCAGCACGTCACAGGCACATCCGAGAAGGTAACCAGATCACTTCCTTTTTGTGAAATCACCTCTGCTTGTATAGCTTCCACTTGAGTCGGTTTAATTTCACCGGACTGGGGATGCCAAGGGTTGTTACGCTTGTCGAGTACCTTTGTTGTATTTCCTCATCTGTAAGATAGAATCAAGGTCTTCCTCTCGTCTTCTCCACGTTAAAATTAGACTTGACGGTGGTAACCCTTCGTAATACGTTTGAGACTTCTTTCTTCGCTAAAGAGCCTCCACAGGTGTGCCCTTGTACGCGTGGGTGGAGACTCAGACAGATCTCGTCGCCAAATTTGTAGTAATCACACTGCAAATGGTGTAAATGAAGTACCAAGTTTATTGTCTGTCTGTCTCCACAGCTCCCAGGAACCAACTGGTCAGCCTGGAGATTCAAAGCACAACACACCATGACACTGACATCACAGTGACCATGAATATGCACATGCATATTAAGTAATTACACTATGAATTTTTTGAAGACCAATTTTGGTGGTATAGAACTTTGTTTTACATTTAGTGATGATATCCTTGTAGACTGCTGAAGATTGTTTATATAGTTCTCTTTCTATGGAGCCATAACTGAGCATCCATCTTCTTTCCAGTTTTAAACAGGTCTGCTTGAGTAATCCAAGTCTCTGAAAACCAAGGTTCAGAGGGCGTCCTTCTCTGATTGTTAGGAGACTTGACTGGTGCTATATGATTATGGGCCAAATTAATCCAGTTTGATGATAACAGTCAGTGGCCTTGTCAAGGTCCTTATGGGGTAGTGGGGGTTTTGTTATTAAGGATGATCCTACGGCTTCAGACGAGACAGTATGCCATGGAAGAGATAACTCAGAGGATTTAGGCCTAGCAGGCTGCCCCTGCTAGGCTTAAATCCTTCAAGTTATCTTGTACATCTGCATACGGTGTAAGAGCAAACATAGCTGCCAGATGGTCCGACCACACAAGAGGAAGGGAAGGAAGAGTATGACAAAAGTATTATCTGAAAATAGTCTGTCTAGCTGATGGCCTGCTGCATGTGCAGCACCCTTAACCTGTTGGGTTAGGCCCAGACTCTCCATCACATCTTTGAGCAGGGCAGCATCTCTGTTTTGAGCATCTTCTAGATAGATATTTAAATCACCCAAATGGTTAGTCAGAAGAATACACTATTGTATCTAGAAGTTGATTGGGAGCTTGATTTTATAGGATAGTGCATCTAGATCTCTCAAGCTGCTGTGACCAATAAAGGCAGCTTTAAGCATGCTGCAGTAAATGATGGCTATACCACCGCCTCTTATCCATGTGATCCTGTCTAAAGATGGAGAACCCTGCAGGAACTGCAGTGGACACTTCCGGGCCAGAGGCCGTGCCTGCCAAAGACTCAGTAATAAAAGCGATATCCAAAGATAGCGTTTCAAGAAATTAATCAAATTCAAGTGCATAGCTAATAAGAGTGGGCGGTGATCAAGGTGCAAAGAAAGGGTCCTGCTGGGGCGATATTTTGGGGGGTAACGTTTTCCAAGACAATGGAGTCCCTGATCCTCAAGTTAGAAAGGGTAACCTGCAACAGGGGCAGGTATTAGACTTGGGAGGGCTAAAAGTACAAAAGATGGATCTTGGGCAGCGCTTACCTGGGAATTCCAAGCAGAGGAGCTGGTCTCTAGAGCACTGCATCAGGGCTCTAGACTATGGGGGACAACCGGCAAAATGGCTGGCGCTGAGCGGGGTCTGAGTGCAGATGGGCGTGCCTTTGGCACGGCAGCGGTGCGCTCTCTGCGCGGACGTGCTGTGGCCATCAATCTCAAGGTCGGCATCCGGTGCTTAGTGGCACGACTAAAACCAGTGAGTGAGAGATTAAAAACAAACCAGGGTCCAGCAGCCCCTAGTTTTCTGTCACAAGCTCCCTGGCAGATACTTACAGGAATAAAATACCAACTACAGTAAACAGATTTAAAAGTAGCAAAGCATAAACAAAAAATAAGAGGAATGGCCTTACAGCCCTTGGAAGATGGTGCCACTAGTGTGCAGGCAGAGCCAAGCACCTCCAAAAACCACACTAGAGTGTGCACAGGGAAAGAAACAAGGTCAAATGAAGTTACCTACTGCAAGGCTTCTGGTGCACCTAGTAGGGCACAGGGGTACTGCTCATGAAAAAATATCCAGGTCTCAAATCCTTGTTCAAAGGCATGGAGAGAAAAAAACTAAAGTTGGCATGCAGGAGTGGCACTTAGACACGAATAGCACATTGGAGCACTGCTGTGAACACACCCAGATCCAGTCTGGTGCATGGGGAATATTCTGGAAGTGAGGAACCTGTGTTTAGAAGCAGCCATTAGGAGAGGAAATACAGCATTAGCTATGTGATTTTAGATTCCCTCACCTCGATCTAAGGCTGTGAAAGAACAGATCTAAGCAGTTACAAAGCAGGACCTGGCATATATACACAGGCTTTGTTTTTTTTCTTTTTTTTTACAAAGCCTTTCTGGGGTTATGGCAGATTTGACTCTCCAATATTTTCAATAATCTCGTCATCCAGAAAAGCGACAAATTTTAAGATATAATCCACACTTACAATACTCTTCAACCTGGGGAAAGAAACAACAGTGTGGATGTTATCACCAAATAGTTGTGCTCGATTAGTATAGACTAGAGAGTGTCCTTCAACCGCCAACTGTGATTTATTAGAAAGAGGCACATTTATGACATTTGCCTAGCAGTTAATCTCCTGTAAATAGCAGGGTGCAGAAGGTGCAGCAATGATTGAATGCTTTTCTCGTCAATAGATGCATAGAAAGCATTGAACAAGATTGAATTATAATATTTGACATGTTATTTATATACCTAATTTCAGAGAACATGTCCGAATCCTTTTTCTGGCCAACTTGTTCTGCCCATCGGCAACAACTGCAGCCAATGGGACTCTAATTTGATTATCCTGTCTTGTGGCATGAGGTAGGGTTGCCTCTCTCACCAAATGTTTTCACACTCGCCTTGGAATCAATTATAAATAAAATAAATGGTAAGCCCCACAAAGCTTGCATCAAGAAGATCCGCACTGCAAAAAACAAAACATGAAAGGAGTCCTGATCTACTTAATATTCAATATGTTCGAGCTATGCAGATATGCCAGACTATTTAAAAAAAAATAAATAAAAAAAAACTACAATCAAGCCATGCTCCAAACTTTGGGTGATGGTGTAACGAACATGCTCCTCCATTCCTTTAGAGTTCACACCATGGATGCATAGTAGGCGTAGTTAGTCCAATCCACAAATGTTATCCTCCTCAGCTATTCTCTTAGATTACTGGAATTGGGGGGACTAGGTCATGGGCAGTCACTGCATTTCATTCCCCAATATTGACTACAGTTTCCGATCTGGTTCAACTAGATGAAGGATTTAAATGCTGGAGACCCTGTAATCCCCCAGTGCTGGGGAAGCTAATCACCCATCCGTTGGGAGTTGCGAGATGTAAATGCAAGTGCCAGTAGAGATGTTTGTAATCTGTCCCCATCTGATTTTTTTGGTTGACCCAATTGCTACCAAGAGCCAGCAATAAAATGATTAGAGATGAGGCACTAAGGGAAGAAACCCATAGAACATTTGTGCGCATGCCGTCAAACCAAAAGGATAATATTGAATATGCTACTTACCAGTATGCATCTGTTCTTGGCATGTAGGGCTGCTGACATTCATATCTGTGCATAGATCGCCGCCTAGTGTTGGGTCCGGATGTTTGCACGTTGTTGTCCTGGAAGAGTCTTCGAAGTATCCTTGGATAGGTGACTCCTCCCCTGGACTACAGTGCGCATGGGCATCCTCTCCATCCTCAGATTGTTTTTCGCCATTGTGGCAGTGATGGAGTAGATACAGAAAGTGATGACCATGCTTGCAATAATTCTGAGAGCTGCAGCTGCGACAGGCGCCGGGGAGGAGGGAGGGCGATATGAATGTCAGCAGCCCTACATGCCAAGAACAGATGCATACTGGTAAGTAGCATATTCAGTTCGAGGCATGTGGGCTGCTGAATTCATATCTGTGCATAGAATACATAGCAGTGCCCTCTATTGGCGGCGGCTACCCGTGCCAGCTGCAGCGGTCTGAAAAAGTGTTTTGAGAACAGCCTGTCCTACAGCTGCCTGCTGTTTTGACTGCACATCTACGCAATAGTGTTTTGTAAATGTGTGTGTAGTGGACCATGTGGCTGCTCTGCATATATCATGCAGGGGAATGTTTCCTAGGAAGGCCATGGAAGCCCCCAACTTGCGTGTTGAGTGGGCTCGTGGTGGAATAGTTAATGTGCGTTTTGCCTTTTGATAACAGATTTGAATACACTTAACTATCCATCTGGCTATCCCTGCTTTGGAGATGGCGTTACCTTTGTGGTGTGGGGCAAAGGCAACGAACAGTTGTTTTGTCTTCCTGAAGGGTTTAGTCCTGTCGATGTAGTACATGAGGGCCCTCCGTACATCTAGTGTATGTAATGCCCTCTCTGCAACAGTTTGTGGGTTTTGGAAGAAAACGGGCAGTTCAATAGTCTGGTTCATGTGGAACTGCGATATTACCTTGGGCATGAATTTGGGGTTGGTACGTAGTACGACCCTGTTGGCGTGAACCTGAATAAATGGCTCTTGAACGGTTAGTGCCTGGAGTTCACTAACTCTTCTTAGGGAAGTGATCGCTACCAGGAAGGCTACTTTCCAGGTAAGGAATTGAATCTCGCATGAGTGTAGAGGTTCAAAGGGTGGACCCATCAGGCGTGTGAGGACCAAGTTGAGGTTCCACATTGGAGCCGGTGGGTGACTAGGTGGAATGACTCGTTTGAGTCCTTCCAAGAATGCTTTGATGGCAGGCACTCTGAAGAGAGAGAGGTGCTGCCTGGTTTGCAGATAGGCTGATATTCCGGTCAAATGGACCCGTATAGAGGTGTACGCCAGATTGCATCGGTATAGGTGTAAGAGGTAACATATGATGTTGTGGATGGATGCGTCCAGCGGGTTAATGTCATTATTACCGCAATAAATGACGAACCGTTTCCATTTGGCTGCATAGCAAGCTCTTGTAGTGGGTCTCCTGGCCTCCTTGATGATGTCCATACAGTCAGGTGGCAGATTGAGATAGCCAAACTCTAGGACTTCAGGAGCCAGATCGCCAGGTTCAGCTGTTGCGGATCTGGGTGCTGAACCTCTCCATGGTTCTGCGTCAAATGCGCGGGTTTGATCCGCAGCCTTTGATGCGGTACCACGGAAAGTTCGAGGAAGGTGGTGTACCACGGCTGGCGTGCCCACGTGGGAGCAACTAGGACGAGTGTCAGGGAGTGTTGTCGGAGTTTGCGAGCCACCAGCGGTATCAGCGGTGCTGGAGGAAAAGCGTACGCAAATTTGCCGGACCAGTTCATCCATATCGCATTGCCCTGCGACTGCGGGTGTGGGAATCTGGCGGCGAAGCTTTGGCATTTTGCGTTTTCGCTTGTCGCGAATAGGTCTATTTCTGGGTGACCCCACTGCTGGAAGTACGGTTGGAGTACCGATGGGTGTAACTCCCACTCGTGCATCTGGTGGCTGTGTCTGCTGAGCAGATCCGCCATCTGGTTGTCCTTGCCGGGGAGGTGTTCCGCCATGAGGAACATGTTCCTCTGAATGGCCCACTTCCACATGCTCTGAGCCAGATGAGACAACTGTGGAGAGTGTGTCCCTCCCTGCTTCTGTATGTAGTACATTGCGGTCATGTTGTCCGTCCGGATCAACACGACCTTGTTGCACAGATGTACTTTGAAAGCCTTCATGGCCAGGAAGATTGCCATCAGTTCCAGAAGGTTGATGTGCATCTTCTTCTGTTGTGTCGTCCATAGTCCCTGCACTGTGTAGTGGAGTACATGAGCTCCCCAACCCTGGAGAGACGCGTCCGCTGTCAGTACTATTTGTGGAACAGGCTCTTGGAACGGTCGGCCCTTGCAAAGGTTTTGTGGATTCCACCAATGCAGAGAGTTGTATGCCCGACCGCTCACCAACACTAGGTCTTTCAACTGTCCTTGAGCCTGATTCCACTGACGTGCTAGGCACTCCTGAAGTGGGCGCATATGTAATCTCGCGTGCGGGACTATGAAGATGCAGGAGGCCATCATGCCTATCAACTGCATAAACACTCGCGCTGGAAGCGAGTGGTTGGGTCTGAACTTGGAGATCAGCGCTTGTATGACGTTGATCCTCACTAAATTTGGCTGAGCTGTGGCCGCCAGAGTGTCTATAGTCGCACCTAGGTACTGTTGTACGTGTGCGGGCTGGAGATGAGACTTTGGGTAATTTAGTGAGAATCCCAGACTGTGAAGAAGGTGAATGGTACGGGACACGTGGCTTGCACATTGCTGGGCCGATCTCGCTTGAACGAGCCAGTCGTCTAGGTAGGGGTAGACGTGTATGTGCTGTCTCCGTAAATGTGCCGCCACCGTAGCTAGGCACTTTGTGAAAACCCTGGGCGCTGTTGTCACGCCGAAGGGAAGGACTTTGAACTGATAGTGCTGCCCCTGAACAGTGAACCTGAGGTATTTTTTGTGTGAGGGGTGGATGGGTATGTGAAAATACGCATCCTTGAGGTCCAGTGATGCTAGGAAGTCTCCCTGCTGGAGAAGCGGAAGGACTTGCTGTAGAGTGAGCATGTGAAAGTGCTCCGAAAGAATGTACTGGTTCAGGGGTCTCAGGTCTAATATAGGCCTGAGCGACCCGTCCTTTTTTGGAATTAAGAAGTAGAGGGAGTAAACCCTCGTGCCCCGCTCGTGGACGGGTACGACCTCGATAGCGCCTTTTAGAAGCATACTTTCTACCTCTTGCTGTAAGAGCGTCAAGTGCTCTGAGGACATAGGACGGTTTCTTGGTGGTATTGTGGGTGGAGTGGAAGTTAACTCCAGACAGTAACCGTATTTTATAATATCTTTGACCCACCTGTCCGTGGTGATGGAGTTCCACGTGGACAGGAACCGTTGTAGCCTTCCCCCGACAGGTGTTATGTGGTCGGGAGGAAGGGAGAGGGCGTCACTGCTTGTTCTTGGGGGAGGACCTGGTGTTGCCGTAGCCACGTCCTCTGCCCTTGGTACTGGAGCCACGATAGCCACCTCGGGTGTTCTTATCGTAGGTGGTCTGCATATTACCCTTGTTATATGTTTGTTGTGACCCCTGTCCTCTGCCTGCTCCCTTGTTTCCGGGGCGACGAAAGGAGCCGCTCCGAAAGGACTGAGTTTGTAGGGCGCCCATGGACTTTGCAGTGTCCGTGTCCTTTTTTATCTTCTCGAGGGTGGCGTCAACCTCAGGCCCGAACAAAAAGTCGGGGTTGACGGGCTGATTAAGGATATTGTTTTGTACCTCAGGCTTGAATCCTGAGATACGTAGCCAGGCGTGACGTCGTAGGATGACGCTAGTGTTGATGGCCCTTGCAGCCGTGTCAGCAGCGTCTAGTGCACATTTGATGGCAGCATTTGTGAGTAGCTGTCCCTCTCTGATAAGGATTTCTGCACCTTCTTTGTAGGGGTCAGGGAGGTGTTGAAGGAGTTGCTCCATTGTGTCATAGTGCGCCCTGTCGTAGCGAGCGAGGAGCGCTTGAGTGTTAGCTATGCGCCATATGCTTGCAGCTTGTGCGGCAACTCGCTTGCCGGAGGTCTCCAGCACCTTGGACTCCTTGTCCGGGGGAGGAGCGTCACCCGTTGTCTGCGAGTGTGCCCTCTTGCGGGCATTCGCCACAACGATGGAGTCGAGTGGTAATTGTCCTCTGATGTAAGTAGGATCCCCAGGTGCTGATCTGTATTTCTTATCGATCCTGGGGTTTATCACTCGTGCCCTGGTGGGTTCCCTGAAAATGTCAGTGGCTGGCTTAAGGACCCCCTTCAACATTGGCAGAGTCTTTACATGTCTTTCTGAGGATGCAAAGGTGTCCATTAGAAAGTCATCTTCTATGATATCAGAGTGAAGCTGTACATCATGGTTGTTCGCCGCCCGTTCAATCAGAGCGTTGAACGCCGCAGTATCCTCTGTGGGTGACGTTTTTGCCCCATATAGTTGTGGGTCCTGTGCATCAAGAGGTGCACTGGGGTCTGCAGGGTCGCCCCAAGTTTGGTCAGGGTCCTGCTGGTCATCAGGGTCCGTGTCCACATGGTAGGGGACTTGTTCACCCATGTAGTCCTCCAATGCATCCGTGTCGGAGCGTGTGGGGGAGGCCCGGTGTGGATCCTGGTAGGGTGAATGAAAGGGTTCATACAGGAGAGGTTCTGTGTCCACAGGCAGCTTCCTCTTTAGCGGGATCCTGAAAGGTTCCAATGGCGGTTCCGAAGTTATCCTTCGGTCGTGGAGAATCATCCTGCCAGTGTCGGCGTCGATGACGCGTGACGGAGACGGCTCGACAGGCGTAACCGCAGTTTTGGTGGCCTGTGTCCTGAGTTGAAACGCCTTCGGGATTGTGGATGGAGGCAAGCCGAAGGTAATGCTGGTCGGCACCGACGAAACCGCTGGATCGATCGAACCCGACTGGTCCTGGAGGGCAGCCTTGGTTTTGCAGCCTGGCATTGCGCCAGGCCGTACTCGGGGCGCCTTAGAGGTCGTGGCCCCCGCCAGGGTCGTCGAGGCGGCTGCAGATATCTTCTGCGCCCGTGGTGCATCGAGCCGAGGTGCGGAGATCACCGTCGACGTCTTCGACACGTGAGGTTTCGGTGTCGTCGAGGGAGTGCTGCGAGGCGTAGCAGGCGGGACGGCCCTCGGTGTCGGTGGCGTCGACGCCGGTAACCGAGCAGGTTTTTCGGCGCCGATGGCCTTCTTCCGTTTGTCGACTCCCATGTCGCCCGTCTCGAGTTCGGCACCGAAGTCCCCCTTGGTGCGGTCGGTGCCGACACGGTGCGCCGGCGTCGAAGGTGTTGAAGGCCTCGATCCGACTAGCGCCACTTTCAGTTTCGGTTTCGTAGGAACCTGAGCAGCTTTCGGTTTCGGTTTCGTGGAAGGGAAACCAGCTGGCTTAAGCGGTAATGGCTGCCGCTGAACGTCCGAGGCCGGGCCCGAGGGCGGGGCCGAAGGACTGCGTGATAGGTCTCGGGTAAGGCCCGAAGGCGATCCCTCGACCGGAGCCATAGTCTGTGGCACTGGTGAATTCTCGGTTTGAACAGGTAGGCCTTGTTCATCATCGGAGCTACTCTCTTCGGCCCCTAAGGCCTCCTCGTCGTCTCCTACCTCGGTGTCGTCTTCACCTCTGTGGAAGAGTGACTCGTCGGCCTCGTCCGATCCGGGTTCTTGGTCGGAAACGGGACTGGAGGGTAAGACTTCTACTTCTTCGACGTCGTCCGCGTCGTCGAAGATGTCAGCTGGGGCCGGTGCCGCGTGCTGCGCTTCGAGCCTCGCCGCTCGACGATTCCGCAGAGTCTTCTTTGAACGGAACCGGGCACAGGCCATACATGTCGACTCGTCGTGGTCCGGCGAAAGGCATTTGTTGCACACCGGATGGACGTCGATGTGTGGGTACTTCGCATTACATACCGGACACCTTTTGAATGGCGTCCTCGATTCCATCGTCGAAGTAGTTGATGGGCAGGTAAATGCGAACAAAGTCGGTGCTGAAAGTTAGTAAACTAACAGAGAGTATCGAAAACCGATCGATAAACAGTACCGACGCGAACTAAAGGCCTTGTGGCCTCGACAAAATTTTTTCCTAACTTGAGCTAAGATAGCACATCCGAACCCAATGGCGGAAAAAAACAATCTGAGGATGGAGAGGATGCCCATGCGCACTGTAGTCCAGGGGAGGAGTCACCTATCCAAGGATACTTCGAAGACTCTTCCAGGACAACAACGTGCAAACATCCGGACCCAACACTAGGCGGCGATCTATGCACAGATATGAATTCAGCAGCCCACATGCCTCGAACCTAGATTTTATGCACTACAGACGAAATTACAGACTACTCGTAAACCTAATTGAATGATACATTTGGAAAGAGAACTAGGATATAATCCCAGAAGAGACTTGGATTATGCTGAAAGCAGCTAGATATTAATACAATACTCACTAGTTGTTATTATAGCAGTGTTATGCTTGAGACTATGCTGAATAGTTCTGAGATATGTTAGAGGGGCTGTAATAAACTTAACACAAGCCACACATGTGATGTGGCGCTATATTAGAAGGAAATCCTTTCTTGCATAAAAGATATCATGAACACAAAACTAGAAATCCTTCAAGGCTACACTGGAAATGAGGGCTAAAGTTCTTTAATGCTTTTTCCCATTATTTAAACATTTATAAGTCAAAGACCAACATGCTGCCCTGTATAAGGTAATCCTTAAGTGCAATCTTCAGTGGAAGAGTGTCGTTGTCATACCAGTAGTCTCTTGTCTGTTTGGAAGATTTAGGAAAATCCCACAGTGTCATTACTATATAAGGAGATGTAAAGAACAAGTTACTTACCTTCGGTAACACCTTATCTAGTAGAACCTATCTAGCAGCAGAAGTCCAAGAGGACTGAACAGGCAAAGTGTCCAGGCAGGAGTGATTCGCAGAGATTCCCACAATGCAGTCTATCAGATGTCCAGGACAGGGACGCCGCAAGATAACACAGTAGTCACAGATACGGATCTTGTGGAACGGAGCGTGTGCAGGACACTGCCTTGTTGCTCGGATGGTAGAGCCTCCAGAAAGAGCAGACGGATCCTCAGGATTTCGTGATACCATACTCTCCGTGCCCAGTCTAGAGCCACAAGAATGACTTAGGCCCGGTCATTCCTGAGCTTCTTGAGAACTCTGGGCAGGAGTGGTATCTGTGGAAAGGCATACTAAATGCGTGAGCTCCACTGGAGACAAAAAGTATGTTCAAGCAAGAGTCGTCTTGGAAACTCTAGCGCACAGAAGTGCTGGCATTGTGTGTTCTTAGCAGTGATGAATAGGTTTAACCAAGGTTCGCCCCAATCTCCGAAAAGACCTTTCATCAGCTGCAGATAGAAACGCCATTCATGATTTGCTAGGCATCGACAACGGAGTTCATCCGCTCTGGTGATCCGAGAGCCCCCCAGATGTTGAAATACATGGGAAATGCCCTGAGGTTCAAGCCATGTCTGGAGATGAAGGGCCCCACCCGACCTGCTTGGTGCAATACCACATGGTGGTAGTGCCGTCCGGTAACACCTGAACTAGCTTTCCCTTGACGGACAGAAGAATGATTTTTAATGCCCATCTGATCACTCTCCACATCCAACAAGTTTCTAAGGGGACCAGAGCCCTCTGATCTTCATCTCTACCAGATGGCCATCCCAGCCTAGGCGTGATACATCTACCACTACAGTCAGCTGTGGATGAGGAAGTGAAAGTGGTCTGCTGCTGACCCAATCAATTTCTATCAGCAGCAACTGCAGGTCTTTTGCAGTTCCCTCTATTATCTAGACCACGTCAGAGAGACTCCCCTGATGTTGTGCCCACTAGGACTTCAAATCTCACTGCAGAGCCCTCATGTGTTACCAGCAGAATACATAAGGTCCAGCAGCCTTAGAGTCAGTCTCTGTGAAATCCAGGACAGAGGCTGAAACATCGGCATGCTACCCTGAATATCCTCGACTCGCAATTCCAGAGATTAGGAAAGACGCTGCTCTGTATCCAGAACAGCTCCGATAAAATGGAGCATCTGAGAGGGAGTCAGGTGTGACTTCTGCATGTTTATAGTAAACCCCAGCAAATGGAGGTGGTCAGCTGTAGTCTGGAGGTGGGAAAAGACTGTCTGGGGCGAGCCAGCCTTCAACAGCCAATCATCGAGGTAGGGAAACACTGGAACTCCCGACCTCCGCAGGTGAGCGGCAACAACCGCCATCACGTTGTGAACACCCAAGGGGCACTGGTAAAGCCAAAAGGGAGACGAGCCAACTGAATGCTCATGGCCCACTGTGAAATGCAGGTAACAACTGTGAGCAGGCAGGACGGAATGTAGAAGTAGGCATCCTGTAAATCCAATGCTACCATCTAGTCTCCAGGGTTTAAGGCAGCCAGAAGCCAAGCTAACATGAACATTTTGAATTTCTCCTTCAGGAAGAAATTGAGAGGGCGCAAGTCTAGAATAAGGCGGAGTCCTCTGTCCTTCTTGGGCACCAGAAAGTAATGCTTTACCAATGGGTGTGATTACGGCTGCTTGGGGCAAAATTGCTTTTAAAGAACCTATTTGTCAACTCTGTAATAATGGTGTACAAGATTATGATCAAGCTATTTTATTTGTACTGCCTTGTATGCTCTTTATAGACAATTTTTTTTAACTGGTCTTTTCAAGATTGGGTATATCTTTGGTGGAAAAGGCTAGACTATTATGCTTTCTCAACATAAAATCAAAGGTTTTAAATTGCCTTTACTAGTTCTTTATGTTTAAATTGAAAATGCTTGCGTGATTGTATTGACATATTTATCCTGTTTAATTATTTGTAGCTCTCTTGTGGCGTTTCAAATCAAATACACTTGAACTATGTAACAGTAAGTATTTCTTTTTTATAAACAATTAGTACAATTAATTCAATGAACAAAAACAAACACTAAGTGTCATTGCGTTGGGTAGAAGGATTCGATGGCAAGGAACCCAGCCCCAGAAAACATAAGGACAGAAAGTAGCGATTGCGGTTCAAAGAGAGGGTATTTTGACATTTGAATAAGCCTGGGCCTTGGTATTAAAGCATCAGACTGGCAAGTTTGAGGCAACCTGGAATACATGTCCAAGAAACTGCCAAATCTGGATTTGCCCATCACAACTTAGACGGGTATATCTGTTCATTTGGGCTGCTGCTATTAGCTAGATTCTGAATACAGGTGTTTAGCTGATTGGATAAGGAATAGTAGATGGGTATGATTAACGCCGCACTTCTAACTTTCCTTTGTTTAAAAAAATTAAAGTACTGCCTGCTGAAAAACTGCCAATTTCATTATTAAGTTTATAGTTCATACACTTTCCTTGTCCTGTCTTCTCAATGAAAATATAACTTTTAAAAAAACAATGAAACATGGTTGTGTAAACAAAACAACTTACACACCTGCTCTTCTGTCTTAAGGTCCCCAAATTCTTGCATGAAGGTAGATTCTGAAGGAAACCGCAGAGGCTCAAGGAAGTTAAGAAGACTGAAAAGTTCTTCCACAGTGTTTTGTAGTGGTGTGCCAGTCAACAACACCTTGTGTTCCTATTGACAATCAATGTTAATTGAAATTATGGTTTACATTACAAATCAATACAAAAACATGTAAAACCAATGTAAAATACAGTAAAACAAATAAAGAAAATAAGTATAGTGTTGTTGTGCAGACTACACTGAAAATACTGTACAATACACCCAATTTCCATTTAGGTAACTTGATTTTAATGTTCAATTTTACAGTATTGGCATCTATCTTCAGAGTGCTTTACATATGGTGCTTTAATTATAGTTCAAACAAGGTAATCCTAATCCCATATCATCAATTTGTGATCAGCTGCATATCAAGAAATAATAATAAGCCCAACGGCTGCATGTATTTTCTTGTTTTTTGGCTAGATGAATTTGAAACATTATGTTCTACTAAGATTCACAGCACTTGAAATACAAACATTACCCATGAATGACTTTCATATGCAATATGAAATACTGGAAATCAAATATTTAATGAGGCGTTTATTTACCACAAATAGATCCATTTGAGTGACATTTAAATAATCCTGGTATACAAACACAAAAAGTTGTACAGTTTTTTAAAAGTATGTCTTCCAAGAGTTCCCCTTGCTTTTTCGGCACTGATGGGTGGCAACAAGGGATTTCAGACTAGAGCTTACAGATGACTGGAAAAAGTGAAGAATAAAAGGACATGAGGAAGAGCGAGACAACGCCAGCAGAATAACACTCCACCATAAGAGAGGCAGGAGAACCTAACTTACTATAGAGATACCTAATAAAAGAAGGTATAAAACATGTACATAAATAGGTATGCAGGGCTTGAAAAATCTTTAAAATCTTACTAGAGGGGTCGTGGCCAAGATGGAGGCGTGGTAGGACGCATTGTCCGGAGCTCCTGCCCGCCGTCCGCCAAATTAGCACACACAACTTTCCACGGGGCGTGAAACTGGCACAGGGCGCCTCCGGAGTGCCCTCCTGGTGAGACACTGGCCACGGTTGCCCTGGGACCCCGTTGCAGATGACTTGAGCGGTTGCCTGCAGGGACCGCGAGGGAACCGGCCTAGCCTTCTCTTCGCCACCGCTTGGAGGCGGCTTCGACAACGCGGTGGTCCGGAGTCCGGACCACAGAGGCCAGCTGTTTTGAGCCCAGCCGAACTACAGGCACCCGGACGGAAGACCCGCGGGTTGCCCAGCTCTCCACCCGGCTGCCTCCGATCCTCGTCCTTGGCCTGCTCCGGGGAGCGCCGGAGTCGGAGCTGCGGATCTATCCCCGGCCTTGCCCTTGATCTGCCTGCGGAGTAGACCGGAATCTGCAGAGGCAGCCTACCACCTCCCGCCCTCATCGGACTGCTCCCAGGGGGCGAATTGAGGCGCTCTGGTATCCTGTGGTGCTTCTGGTCGCCATATTGAGGAAGTCCGGTGCTGCACAAGGCCGTGGGGATCCCCGGCCTCGATTTTGGGACTTGCCAGTCTAGGCAGCTGAGGCCCGGGGAGACGGGCCCGGCAGATTAGATGTTATGGAGCATGCCTTGAAGCCACTTCCACAAGCCTGGTTTCCCCAAGATTTTCCCTGCACCTCTAGAGATTAAAAAATTCACATTGAGCATGCTCCATAACATCTAATCCTTTCAGATTCAACCCCATGGATTTTTTACACTATGGTGCATTAGTTGCTAGCACTATGAACCCCCAACTCTTTTTAAAGTCGTTACAAGTTCAGATGCAGTTCCTAAACTACATTTCCCATAACCTCGCACTACCCAGAATTCCATTTAACAGCTAGACGGAAGGAACCACTGGGCAAAAGTTCCGCATCCTGTCGCAAGACAAGCGCTCACCGTCGTGTACAAGGTAACTGCACGGACTTTTCTTTCCTTCCCGTCAGTATCGGACTAGTTCTTTAGGGTACGGTCATCTCGGTATGACAGACTATTTTCCTTGACTCTCTTGGGTTTTACTGTTATGGTCTTTGTTTGGTTCTTGGTTTTCGTTTTTAGGGTGTTTTTGTGTTTTTTGGGTTTAGGGTCTCCTCGTCCACCCCTCCTCACCGCGCCTTTGAAGTCGCTCACCATTGGATCATGGTTCCCCCCCACTTTTCAGTTCCCACCAACAACGCAGCCTCTCAGACACTGGCGCCTCGGCGACACGCTACTCCGTCGAGCTTCCGTAATCGAACAAAACCAGAAAGCTAACACAAATTATCTGACCCTCAACGCCAATTCCAACACCTCTCTAGCGACACAATGGTCGGAATTGAAGGCACGGGGGGAATTCATATCTATTTCTACAGCAGACAACCTTGAACGTGGTCGTAAACAGGCCGAACTCTCTCAGCAAGTCACGGAATTGGAGCAAATGCATCAGCGGACCGGCGCTTCCCGGGCCTGGCGGAAATTGTGCACGGAGCGTAAGCAACTTGCAGCATTAGACCAAGACAGGGCCGAATATGCGGCCCTTCGGCTCCGCCACTCGTATTACATGGGTGGCGACCGCTGCGGTCGCCTCTTAGATCACAAACCACGGGAATCTTGGCAAGGACAGGGTGTCCATGCCATCCGCTCTTCTAGGGGTGACCTCGTCAACGAAGATGATGCCATTGCGGAAATCTTTAGAGACTTCTATGCGACACTCTATAGATGCCCACCGTAGCGTCGACTACCTGGAATCCGCACACTTGCCCTCCCTCACTCAAGCACAAGCCGACTATTTAGATAGGGACATTGGGACAGAAGAAGTCATAGCAGCAATCTCTCACCTCTAGCTGGGTAAGTCGCCCGGACCAGATGGCTATTTGGCGGCCTTCTATAAAACATTCTGTAGCCAGGTGGCCCCCTTCTTGAGGGACTTGTCTAACACGTTTGCGCAGGACGGAGCTATCCCGGGGGAGATGCTTGAAGCATCAATAGTGGTTATCCCGAAACACGGGAAGGATAAGACGTCTTGTGGCGCATACACGCCGATCTCCCTCCTAAACATCGATATTAAACTTTATACTAGAATTTTAGCGACCCGCCTTGCACCCTACATGTCCCAACTAGTTGAGCCAGATCAGGCAGGCTTCATCCCGCAGAGACAAAAGAGTGATAACACCAAACGGGTCTTGCACCTCCTCGAAAAAGCATCTTGCACTCAGGGAGATTACATGTTCCTGGCCATTGACGCGGAGAAGGCCTTCGATAGGGTGCACTGGCCCTACTTGGAGCAGGTCTTGACACATGTCGGCTTCGGTGAGAAGCTACACACTTGGGTCCTCAATTGCTACTGCTCGCCCAAGGCGACTATTCGAGTTAATGGTCATACGTCCTCTTGCTTCCCCATAGAAAGAGGCACCAGACAGGGGTGTCCTCTCACCCCTATTATTCGCACTCTATATGAAGCCCCTGGCATTACAGATCAGGCGCCACTCCCTTATCTCTGGGGTCAAGTTTGGAGTGAATGTACACACTTTATAAGCCTATATGCAGACGACATCTTGCTCTCCCTCTCTAACCTGATCCCAGCGATGCGAGCCCTCTTCATTGAAATGCACTGTTTTTCACAAGCCTCAGGATTTAAGATTAACGTGGATAAGTCCATAGCACTTAACATCTCCCCCTCCCCGCACACTTTGGCTCATCTACTTGAAAAACATCCCATACAATGGTCCACTTCCTGGATCCCATATCTGGGAACACAACTAGCCTCCTCCATACAGGCTACGGCCGACACCAACTACTCCTTACTCCGGGCGCTTATACGTAAGGAATTAAATCAGTGGAAGCATCACACCTTATCCTGGCTTGGTAGAATAGCGGCCATCAAGATGACCATTCTCCCACAGATCTTATATCTTTTCCAGACACTCCCTCTTCGCCCTCACCTGGGCTGGATTCAACAGACCCAATCGGACCTCGCACACTTCATATGGCAAGGCCACAAACCCCGGTTCAAACATGCGATCTCCATTCTTCCGCCGGAGAAGGGAGGTGTAGGGGTTCCTGATCTTCAGCTTTATTTTTATGCTTCACAACTTCGGTATCTGGTGGAATGGCACAGCCTGGAATCGGAGAAAAATTGGTTGTTCCAGGACCAGGCAGTGGCAGCCATGCCTTTACAGGGCATCCCCTTTCTTCGCAAATCACATAGACCACCCAATTTATATGCATCGTATATCACAGGTACGATACTGGAGTCGTGGGATCGCACCAATACTAACCACAATCCAACTACCTATCCCTCCCCTCTCACGCCACTGTTTGATAACCCAGAATTTCAACCTGGCATGGACACTAAGACCTTTTCTGTTTGGCGCTCCTCCTCATGTCGATCTCTAGGTCACCTCTTTGACTTGGATGGGATCATCCCATTCCCACAACTCAGATCACACTATGGCCTTCCTGAGTCAGAGCGTCTGCCCTATCAGCAGCTCCGACACTGGGCACTTCATTCACCTATCAAACCTGGCGCTCAGCGTTTCCTGACTCCATACGAGAAATTGCTCATCACCCGCACGTCCGATAAAAAAATCATTTCTGATCCTTATAAAATGCTATTAACATCCTTTACGCATACATACAACACCGGCCAAGCCCGCTGGGAACGAGACCTAGGTAGGACGCTTAGCCACAAGGAATGGGAAGGCATACATTATAGGGCCCGGCATTCAGCAAACCATTCGGGACTCACAGAGACACTGACTAAGATAGCCACATATTGGTACTACTCACCGGACCGTTTATACCACTTCGACCCACGACAGAGCGCCCTTTGTTGGAGGGGTTGTGGGGAAGTAGGCACCCTGGTACATATCCTATGGGGCTGTGACCGTCCTCAACCATCCTGGTCCCAAGTGATCGACGAAATAGACGCCCACTTTGAGACGCAGCTCCCGAGATTTCCCGCTTACATCCTCCTGGGCTTACCCAATCCCATAACATATCCGTTAAAATCCCAGAGGGGCCGAATGATTGCTATCGCATTAGGCGCGGCCACGCAGAACATCCGGATACATTGGTGTACCGCCCAGCTTCCAACGCTCTCCGGGTGGCTGCAGCGACTCTGGATGGTGTTGGGTGTGGAGAAACTAACCCTCACATTGGCCGGTGGAGGGTCTGATTTCCCGGAGATGTGGCGGCCCTTCTTGTGTCTACTAGTATCTGAGTCCCGAGAATTGACATGCCCCCGATACCTTAGACTTCTCCACCTTTCGGACACGCTGCTCCCACAAGTTGATCCTTCCCAGCATCGTAAATGACCACGTTGACTTCTCAATTATTCTTTTACCCCCTTTTCGGTGGACGAGGGGAAGGGTGGGGGTGGGAGATGTTAATTTTCGGGTTCTAGTTGCTTGTTTTGATTTGCCCCTTCGTTGTGTATTCCCGTGGACCCACTCCGCTTATATTACCTTGGTAATCCCATTATTTGCGACAGTTGTTGTCTATATTGCATTGTCTCCACGGAGCTGGGGGTCTTGTTACTTTTCTTGCTCAAAAGCAATAAAAGATTTAAACCATAAAATCTTACTAGACCTGCAGATCTAGTAACTTGAAAAATCAACTCAACCTAACTAATGTACTTGGCCTCTGTCTCTGAAAGCTGAGCAAATGAGACAAGATTGAAAAGCATCTTTGTTGCTCATTCACTTTGTGAGCAATAACGTTATCTTTAGATCTTATCTTGTCACATTTGCTCTGCTTTCAGAGACTGAGGTCAAAAGTCAGTTTGTCTTCCTACCCGCTAGAAAGAGCGAGTAGGCACTAAAAATAGGTTGTCCTGATTAAATCTGGCTCACCATAGCGAGCGGGTGAGTGGATATGTTGAGCCCTGGTATGAATATATAGATGTATCTATATATAAACAAATATGTACAGAATAAACACTGTATAAGAAAATGTGCCCAAGAAGGGAACATATAGGGCCACAACATCCGTCAGGGGCCACAGGTGAGACAATGGCGAGCTGGCAACCAGCCACATGGCCTCATATAAAAGTGGTTGGGTGTGGGGCAGATTCACACACCCCAGAAAACAAAGTAAGCAGACAGAAAACCATAATACCAACTGCACGGTTACGAACAGGCAGTCGAGAGACAATTAAAAAGAAAACATAAGGGGATAAAGGACTACTATGGAGTACTGTAAAAAGGGTCTAGCTGAACAAGACCACCACAGGGGAGTCCTATTCAGATAACCAATCCCAATTTTAAAAGAAGATTAGCAGGTGGAGAAGGGACACGGCTGATGCAGCGGATAAAAAACCTGAGACAATAGTATGGAAAGACCAACACCACAAGTGAAGGTCCAATCAAAGAACCAGTGTAAAGAACTGAAGTAAAAGATGGAGACCGTGCCTACAGCCTAAGTGTGGAGGCCAGAAAGTTCTCATTTGCACGGGACAACCTGCGCCCTACCAACAAGAAACCTCACATACTGAGTGAGGATCCTGACGTCACCCAAGATTGAACCTGGTATGCTCATTAGTACAAGGGATACAAACTCCTCAAGGGGTTTGAACTGTATATGTGCCCGGAAAAGAATCCCAAGGGATCACCAACTTCTGTGTGAATAAACTTAAGAGTGGGTGGTCAAGGAACCCATGCACAAGAAGCAAAGGGAGATGAGAAATAGCCATAAACCCCCAATAAGTGGTAGGAGGTACACCTGAGGAATAGCTAGGCCAGTAAAGCAATGTCAGGGTTGGCATCAGAGGTGGCATGGAAACATCTCCAATTCAAAAGTGAAAAGCAACATCAGCTTTGCGCAAGGCAGAATCAGATTAAAACACGCCATGCAGAGGCATAGAAGAGAAAGGGTTGACCGAGTAAGCCATCCATGCCAAGATACGGACAAGGTATGTCCACAAGTAACATAAGAGAAAAAAAACCTGTCTTGCATGTGTATAGCAAGAACTAGCACAACAAGTGCAAATGCCTGAAGAGCAAAATAAGAAACACCACTTAGGGCAGGACCAGTCAATGCACCCTAGACAAAGAACCATGCTCCTTCTCTTGTGATAGCTAGGAAAGCGGAGAACCAGATAGAGAGGAAGGAAAGAAACCACTGGCTAGTGTGTAGAAACACTCAACAGAAGAGGGGATGGCACAAGAAGAATCCAAGTGCATCACCTTCTGACATGCACCGGTGCACCAAAGGGCAGCATGTGGAGTCCACTATAAGGAGAACTATGGTGTCAAAAACATATTGAGGAATACCTGTAAGGCATACAAAGCACCCCATAGGACAAGGAACAAGGCAACAGTGCATCAGCACAATACCACATAAACACTCAATTCAAAACTTGAATAGAACGCCGTGCAGCCACCGGCGTAGAGCCCAATGGGGCCAAAAAGTTAAGACACATCCTTAAAACAACCAGGGACTACAACCTGGGTTAGAATGCAATCAAAGAAAATATCTGCCGGGGTAGGAGCACTCCACCAGGTGCCACTTGGAGGTGATAAATGAAAAAAAGCCAACTGGCACTGCCCTAGAACGGCACAAACAGAAAATAAATGGAGACCATCCCCGACAAGACTGAGTATGGGGAGGGATTGGGGGGGGAAGAGGACGATATAGCATTCACGGATTAAGATTTTGCTCCACTCAGACTATCCTACAAATGGCGTAAGGCCGTGTCGGCTTGAGAAGCCAGAGGTGTGTAGCCAGGCCCGCCGGCGAAGACCTACTGAAAGGGACATGGCTCATCTGACGGAATCTGTGGTATCCATGCCACAACAAATCAGCAATTTAGCCGCATGATGGCCATCCTGGATCAGCTGAGTAAGAGTGCCCCAACAGGCATCAGGGACGGAGTGGAGAAGGCACGAGGCCGGATCCCACAGCACATGAGAAAAGCAGCCCAAAATGCAAGCTGTATTAAGGGACCGTAATGCGGAGCTGGTGACAGAAAAGAGATAATGACCTAGAACATCTAGATTTCCTGTGTGGAGGGTCGTGAGGCCTGGTGCGGATTTCGAGGGAGGCTGAAACAGCCTGAATTACTAAGCTGCACGGAGTAGGCAGACGGAAAAGGCAGAGCTGTGGGGGAAGGATGATGTCTATGAGCTATAAACCAGTAAATGGAGGCCCTTAAAGCGGGTTTAGCCTAAATGCCCATCAGAATACCAAAGAGGGCTTCACTGAAGGGCAGCACAGGTGCAGTTCTCATCTGGCCCTGATGAAGCAACCAAAGTAGGTGATCAATGGCCACCTTCACAGAAGGAAGCTGCAGCCCCAGAACCACAGCAACTCTATGCAAAAGCTCATCAAAAGCCGAGCTTTTTTAGCCTCCGAAGCAAGACTGGGAAAAGAAAACCGGCCCAAGGATGAGGAAGAATCAAGACCACAAGCCTCACCAAGGTCAGACAATCAATGAAACAGTTATGTCATCACATCACCACCAAAATGCCTGTGTTCCAAGGGGAAAATAGCATAGTGCACCTCTGAAAGTTGAGGAAGTAGCCCAAGAAGAAATGTTTCACTGACACCGTTCCCGACGTCTATCAGCATTGGGCAGTAAAGACACAGTTAAGTCAATCTGCAACGTCAAAGGCGGCATCAGCAGATCCAACATTGGCGTCCCAGGTGGGAACCCTGAAGAGCTGTGCATCAGAGCCAATAAGAGGTCGATCACTGATTCAGCAACCTCCTTGGGGCCTAAACATTCATCAGAGGGAGGCTAAGAACCAAAAATGGCATGAAGAGAGAGATAGTATTCCCTCATATAAGCCCAATGCCAGGAAACACTGGAAGGGGCAGGACAGATTCTTGCTCCGATTCTGAAATCTGAGGACTAGGAGGCGTGCAGAGACATTGTGTGTATGCGGTAAAGTCAGGGAAGGCTGTGGCACCAATCATCTACCAGGCAATAGCGAGGACGAAGGACTTTGGGAGCTGGCCCTCGAGCAGTCCTCAGAAGCAGATGAAGACTGCGACCGACAAGGAGGGTTTGACCACCGCGCCGCAAACAGTGTCATGGGGCGCTTCTGCAACGCCAACAACTGAAGTTAAAGACATGAGCCGCACCGTTGGGAGTCAGGGTGTGGAGTTGACATCTTAGACCACAGCATTCCGAAAATATCCAGAAGAAAGCAAACAAAAGATGGCCAGAGAGTCGAGTTGTCCCGTTGATTGAGAAACAGAATGGTGTGTGTGTCACTGAACCAGAAGAAATTGTCTCCTGCTTTGCAGACTATTTCCGTGGGGTGTATTCCCCGGTGTCCTCCCGCTCTGAAGAGGATTCCCATGCCCTGCTCAGGGATATCGCGCTGCCTTCCCTTTCGGAGGAGGACAGAGTGTCGTTGGACGCCGCTCCAACTTCTGAAGAAATTGCCCTCGCCATGCGTTCGGTCGCTTCCGGCAAGACCATGGGTCCTAATGGTCTTCCCATCGAGTTGTATAAACTGCGACCGGATACGCTGGCGCCGCATCTCCGTGCTATGTTCCTCGCGGCCCACTCGGCGGGTTCCCTCCCGCTAGACCAGCGTCTAGCTACTATCGTGGTTATCCATAAGGAAGGGAGGCCACGGGACCGGGTCACATCCTATCGGCCTATTTCGCTATTGAATGCGGAGCCCAAAATCCTCGCCAAGGTGTTGGCCAATCGGCTGGTCGGCGTAGTGTGTGACTTGATTCACCAGGATCAGTCCGGCTTTATCCCTCATCGCAATACAGCGCTTAACCTGCGGCGTTTGCATGGGGTGCTCGCACGTGTCCCGTTCATACGAGAGCCGGCCATTTTGGCGTCCTTGGACGCCACTATGGTGTTTGACACACTTGAATGGCCTTATATTTGGGCGACGCTCGCAAAGTTTGGGTTTGGCCCAGGATTCATCAGTTGGGTAAAATTGTTGTACTCTGGCCCGCTGGCGCAGGTGGTTGTGAACGGAAGAGTGTCGGCTCCGTTCGAGCTGGGCAGGGGCACGCGGCAGGGCTAGCCGTTATCGCCGCTCCTTTTTGCGCTCGCCTTGGAGCCCCTGGCGGAGTGGCTGCGGTGGGAACCTTCTATTCGTGGTCTCCGCTGGACCCCCGAGTATGAGGACCGCGTATCTCTATACGCTGACGATATTCTCCTGTACCTGGCTTCCCCACGTAAATCACTGATAGTACTGGTTGATGTATTGCATTCATTTGGTCTTAACTCCGGCCTTGTCATCAACTGGGCTAAATCGTGCGTCTATGTTCTCTCTGGGGAGGATCCTATCCTTCCGCGGGGCTGTCCTATCCAGATCGCCCCGCGGGGATTTCGCTACCTGGGTGTCTTCATTACCCTGGACGCGGAGGCCCGATATAGTCAGAACTTGCTTCCCCCCCTCCAGCGCCTGAAGGAGGATGTCGCGCGTTGGAGGCGCTTGCCGCTCTCGCCGCTCGGCCAGGCGGCATTGTTTAAGATGATGTCGCTGCCGCGCTACTTTCGCGAGGTGGAGAGTTTGCAGCGCCGACTGTTCTGGGAAGGTAGACCGCGTATCACCCTGGCGAAGCTGACGCTCCCGTGGTATGACGGGGGGATTGCCCTCCCAGATATCAAACGGTATTATTGGGCCTCCCAGCTGGCTGCGATTAATCACGGCCTGTACGGGCCCGCTCTAAACCCGGCCTTTGAAATGGATAAGATGTTACTGCCAGGTGGTGATTATAACCGAGCGCTTTACTCCAGCTCGCTTGACGCACGTCTGACGGGCCCCACGCGTGTCATGGTACGAGTGTGGCACACGGCTAATGTGGCGATGGGGTGGAAAGATCGTTTGACCCGGGCGGCGCCACTATACGCATCTGAGCAGTTGGGCTCCCTGTGGACCTCGAAGGGCTTTGTGAAGTGGGACATGATAGGCATCAGCAGGGTGGGTGATCTCTGGACGAGGGGGGGGATTCAAAACGTTAGAGATGCTACAGACAGAATTCCAGTTGCAGGACAGGGAGTACTTTCGGTATATGCAGATCCGTCATGCGCTATGCTCCGTATTCCCGGACGTTGCCTCCATCCCGGAGTATTCCCCTCTGGAGGATAAAGTGCTAGATGGACATGTACCGGACAGCACGATTTCATTAATCTATAAAAAACTTATCAATGACCGCTCGGGACTGCTGACTAACCTTCGTGAGGCATGGGTGGCCGATGGATTGGAGCTGGATGACGAGGACTGAGTATCTGCGGTGGCCTCCCCGAAAGAGGTGGCCATACCGGCTCGCCTTCGCTTCGTCCAGCTCAAGATACTCCATAGGGTCTATGTTACGGGGCCAAGGCTACTGCGTATGGGCTATGCTGTGGACGGGTTGTGTAAGCGTGGGTGTGGTTCTTTGGGGACCTTTCTCCATATTTTGTGGGAATGCCCGGAGGTGGAGCGATTCTGGCGTGGTGTGCATGAGGTCCTGCGGGTGGTTACGCGTGTGTCGCTGCTGCCCGAAGCGAGGAGATGCCTTCTGAATGTGTGGGAGCCAACCGACTACTCAGTGCCGCAGACGCGGTGGGTGACTCTGGGATATATGGTGGCCAAACGCGACATTGCTCAACTGTGGGGTTCCCAGAGGTCGCCGACTGTCTCGGCATGGAAGGATAACATGGATTGGTGCATGTTTCGGGAAAAGGTGGTGTATGTTGCGAGAGGTAAGCCTGGGACATGGGTGAACGTATGGGGCCCCTGGAACGCCTACCGCGGGGGAATCTGTACCCCGCCGTTATTGCCCGATCCGTCACCGGCCCCGTCCCCTTAGCCAGCTTATCTCCCCGGTTCCGGGCACTGAGTCCACCTAATCCCCGTCTTGACCTTTTCCCCCTCTTGATACTCCTATGGATTGGTAGGGTCCCCCCTCTAGGGGAGCGCATGCCGCTGTTTCCGATTGTGGGTTGCCTTGTGGATTTGTTTTTTGTTATTTATATTAAAATGAAACCGTTATGTGGGGTCCGGATGGCGTGGCTACCACCGTTTCTAACTTCTGCGTATTTCCCTTTGCCGCGGCATGCGCACTATTGTTTGTATCACATGCTCCTTTTGCTTGCTAGCGGCCGGCCTGAAGGTTGTAGGCCCATCTTTGTATATTTTTTGAATTTTGTAATAAACTGTTTCAAAAAAAAAAAAAAAAAAAAAAAAAAAAAGATGGCCAGAGGTTCCGTTTTCCAGATCACTCTGGGGGAGCGGAAAGGAAGAAACCGACTTCAGGGGAGAGCTTATATGGACCCTGCAGACGTCACATCGGTGGATAACTTTGTTATGGAGTAACTCAACGCCCGCTACCAACGCGCAGAGGTACTGCCGTAGAACGATTTCCGGATCCACTCTGGCGCCTGGGGATAATTAAAAGGTAAAGAATCTGTGGCTAGATATCTCGATCAGATTTATTTCAACCTGCTCTCAAACAAAAGTGATCATTTATTACATTTAATAAGGTAACCCAACGTTATTCTATGGAAGAGGTAGGTCTTACAGTAGTGAAAAAAAACATATTTGTGAGTTTAAACCAGGACATGTAAAACTTAAGTTAATGTGCAACTTTTTAAATACAA
Organism: Triturus cristatus; assembly: GCF_964204655.1. NCBI lineage: Eukaryota > Metazoa > Chordata > Amphibia > Caudata > Salamandridae > Triturus > Triturus cristatus. Next base: position 514,560,842 of record NC_140595.1, on the reverse strand, counting down.
TGTGGCCTGTCAAAATGGCTGTTTAGGGTCTACCCTAAGGGCGACATGTATAAGAGTTTTAGGCCTGCCAATGAGTTTATTATGCTAAGTCGAACTGGCAATTTAAAACTGCATAGGGGCTGCAATTGCAGGCCTGAGGCATGTTTTAAGGGGCTACTGAAGTGGGTGGCACAGTAAGTGCTGCAGGCCCACTAAAAGCATTTCATTTACTGGCCATGGATATCTGGTGCACCCCTTTACAAGGAACTTCTAGGTAAATAAATATGCCAATCAGGTGTACACCTAAGCTTTGGGGAGTGAGCACTAGTACTTAAGCACTGGTTAGCAGTGATAAAATACACAGGGTACTAAGGCCCACAAAACAGAAGCGGAGAAGGGAAAAATGCTTGGGGTTGACCCTGCAGAAACGGCCAAGTCCAACAGCTGGCGAGCTAGAATTCGAAATCTTTGGTCTGTTGCCCGTGAAGGATTAGTTCAACATTTGGGATTCTTTTGAAGAGAGGGGTTCAGAGAGGAAGCAAGTTAGCTTCAGAGCTCAATCAGAGGAGGTTAGTTTGAGGCTCAGTAAATTGGTGTCCTTCTGTCAAGAATCTTGTGGATAACGCACACTAATTTGAATTGGCTTCCGGCTTCAATGGTCAGCCAGTTGAGGGAGATTACTATGGATAAGATGTGGTCAAGTTTTCTGAAGTCTGATACCAGTCGGGCTGCCAAGTTAAGTTCTATAATTAAAGGTGCTAGTTACATTTTGGGGGTGCTGGTCAGAATTGTATTTTCATAGTCACATTTTGTGAGGACAGGAATTGGACAATGATCTTGAAATCTTTGGCAGTAACAGGTTTTTTTTCTGAGTCTGATTTGTTGCTGTGCACTCCTTGCAAGAACATTGCTGCATCCATGTACAGGTTTTTGTCTGGGGTGAAGCTCAGAGTTTGTCTCTACAATGGTTCTTTTATAGTCAAGGAGGTTTGAAGCATATAGCAGGGATATATACAAGTGAGACTATACCGTTTTGAGATCCGAATGGATTCTGTCTTATGTGGGTTAAGTTTGAGGTATTGTTAGGTCATTCAACATTGCAACTTCACCAATTCTACCCAATGCTTCTATTGTGTCAGGAGAGGAGGCATTCACATAAAATTTGCTGTGCATGGAATAGAAGTGGAATGAGAAGAGGGGGGTCAAGGGTTCCATGTATACTTTGGAAAGCGTTGGAGAGGACAGAGCCTTGACGGATTCTGTATTAAAGGGGTGAGGGGATAGAGATGTCATTTGCCAATTGTAGGTGTTGGGAACGATTTCAGAGGTAGGATTCAAACCACTATAGGATTGAGCCCTTCGAGTCAAACTGTTCCTTCAGGATATTTAGCAGAGATGGGCAGAGCCAATCACTGATCAAGTCAAAAAGGACAAGCAGGCAGGATTAGCCCTAGTCTACAAACGTGAGCCGAGCATCTGTTCTGTGCAGGACTGATGATTCTGTGCTACACCTTGATTGGAACCCAGACTGGTTATTTTCTTCAATTACAATGTGTATTTGTTACTCCACATAGATTTTCAAGACTTCAACAATAAATGGGGGATTTGAAACTGGATGTTAATTGTTCAAAAGGTCTTAAGGATAGGGGAGATGGCTAAAATCAATCTTTATGCTTAGAAAACGTATAAAGGATAGTTTATAAAATCAACAGCTTCTGGGTACTGCAGGGTACCCGAGCAATGTTGTATTGATCAGCAAGCAGCTTTGAGTAATTTGTAATGAGGCAAAGGATGAAGCACTGTGTCAGGCCTGCTATTTAGAAAGAATAGCATACCTCAAATTAAATAGGGAAGAGTAGACCATCTGTTGCAGCTTGACAAAATATAATTGATCACAAAAATAATTTAGATTAATGTACAAGGTTTGCATCCCAATACAACTTCAGATGTTTTACTTCTATATTCTAGGGAAGCTGGCAGCAAAAAAATTGTCGACTGACACCGGGTGGAATGAGTTTATAACTTATTTTATACTAAAGAAAGAACCTAATTTTATGTCCTACATGTCCTCAACTACTTTGGTACCAACTGCATCATAAGACCCTCAACACAGAGTTAGGTTGGTTGGAATGAAATGAACTGTAAATATGAAAAAGGAAAGGTTCCTTACCTTTAATCCTATTTCACAACCCTGGGTTTTAATAGTAAAGCCTCACTTCAAATGCAGAGTACAACATATTTATTTTTTATGGAACAAATCTGTTTATTGAGTTATTTGGTAGGGGACTCGACATTCACACACAGCCAATCACCCACAACCACAGGGGCCGGCGGCCATAAACAATGCATTGAGTGTGTACATGGTCTACATCGTTGATGCCGACATCCTGGAGGCTGGCAGCACACAGAATCAAAGCTAGCAAGTAGGGACGGCATGTATGTTCAAAGGACAATGTCTGTCCAGAAACGAGAGCCCACCTGAGAAGGGGAACAAACAGAAGAACTAAACCCACCCTCCGATCCACCCCCTAAAGGAAAAGGGGAAAAAACTAAGGGGGACCCGTACCAAGATGACAAAAGCTGCATAGTGACACCAATAACCCATCCTGTTCGCTCCCAGCCCCTCCCGCTCGCCTGACAGGGGCCCCACTCATTCTGTAGCACTTGTAGGAGTTTGGGGCAAGTGACCTAACGGAGATTTTTCGATGACAATGCTATGAAAGGAGCCAAAGTTCGGCATATTTCTCGGCCTTCTGGTTTTGGATCAGCGAGAGTCGCGCCAGGGTCATCCAGAGCCTGTGGAACCAAGCAGTGTGGTCCAGAACCGTGGCAGTACCCCAGTGCACTAAGATCACCTGCCCTGCTGCGAGGAGAGCTAGCGCTATCTGCCTGCCGCGTAGTGAGCGCAATGGGAAGGTGAGGGGGTTCGAGAGCCCTAGCAGGGTGTAAGCCGGAAAGCGAGGTATCTCGGTGTCAAATGCCTCATCAATGTCATTTAGTACCCGCTCCCAGAATCGCTCTAGTCTTGGGCAGTGCCACAAAAGATGTGCAAGGGAGCCTGACAAGCCGCAGCCTCGCCAGCATTCTTCAGTGTGTTTCAGTGTGTATCCTAGCCGGGGTAAGATGCGACCTTGTACGTAGATTCAGTCCCTGACGTGTTGTAGGCTGTGTGATGCGCTCTGGAGTGGATGTTATCCCATTCCTTATCCGCGAGGGCCCGACCGAGTTCTGCCTCCCACCGGAGTTGGCAGTGAGAGCGATTTCCTATCTGGCGCTGGGTAAGGAGAACATACAATTCTGCTATGAGATGTTTGTCATCAGTTTTATTTGCTATCCATTTCTCGAAAGGGGTAAGCTTACGAGAAAAATGTGGTAGGTAGGCCTTAGAGGTAGCCCAGTGTCGGAGTTGCAAATAATAAAATTCATCAGAGCGAGGAAGGTCCAGGTCGTGACGAATTTGATCAAATGGGATAATGCCGTTGAGTTCAAATAAATGGCCCAAGCAATTGCAACCAGCCTCCCGCCATCTCTGGGCCACCGCAGTCTTATTACCCAGGGGAAAGTCCGGGTTGTGAACCATTGGAGTCAACGGGGAGGGGAAGGTAGTGAGGCCTTTCGAGAGTGCTACCCCGTCCCACATTCTCATGGTAGCTGCCGTAACCAGGGAAGAGTAAAGGTCCCAAGAACGTGATTGGCGATGGAGCCAGATTTCACGCCAGATATTCACGCCAGCTACTGCCTGGGTCTATGAAGGTCCAGTGCTTCTCCGACTGTGAACTAGTGGGAGCTTTACCCCACCATCTTCCTTAGGTCGTGACAATTGTGCCACCGAAAGGCGTGCTTTCTTACTGCCCCAAATGAATTTATTCAAAGCAAGCTGTAACGTTTGCAAGGCCTTAGGTGGCAGAGTCAACGGGAGAGTCTGGAATAGGTATATTATGCACGTCTGAATTGTCTCTTGACCGTGGCATTGCGTCCAAACCACGACAGATTGTGTTTGGTCCATTCGCCTAGTGCCTTCCGCGTCTGCACCACCAGAGTTGTGTAGTTCAGCTCTAGCGTGCGTGGGAGCGAGGGAGTCAGAAGGATGCCCAGATAAGGCACCGGGTCACTGGACCAGTGCAGAGGAGGAGACTGTTGAAGGGCCTTAACCTGTATTTGTGATAAGGACAAATTAAGGACCTGGGACTTGCCAAGGTTTACCTTGAAGCCAGAGAGCTGGCCGAAGGACTCGAGTTCTTCAACCAGCGTGGGAAGGGAAGTGAGAGGCTGCGCAAGGGACAGGATGACATCAGCATAAAGGCTTATTTTGTGAATGTCACTTCCAAACTTTAGTCCCTGGATGCCCGGGTGATCATGGATTTTCTGCGCAAGGGGTTCCATGAAGAGTGCAAATAAGAGGGGTGAGAGGGGGCCCCCTTGTCTCGTGCCCCAGGCGATCTCAAATGGGGATGAGGAGACCCCATTAACTCTGACAAATACCAGTGGGGCACGATAGGTGCACAGTACCCACTTGATGAAACGGGGGCCAAATGCGAAGCTCCGAAGGACGGCGAAGAGGTATTTCCAGCATACTCTATCAAACGCCTTCTCGGCGTCGACAGACTACGAAAGCGCCCACCTGGGAGTGGTGAACACCGTCGATGAGGTGGAGAAGGTGCTTGGTATTGGGGCCTCTGACGGGTGGGAATGAATCCCACATGATCTGCATCAATAAGACCGGCCATTAAGGGAATCAGCCGAGATGCAAGTATGCTCGTGAAGAGTTTTGCATCAATGTTAAGCAGCGAAATCGGACGGTATGAACTACAGAGTCCTGGCTCCTTATTAGGCTTAAGGAGGACAGAAATCGCCACCCCACACACAGATTCCGTAAGCGCCCCACTGTCTTGGAAGGAATTGAACAGACTGGTTAGTAGGGGAGACAATTCATGACAATGTCTTGTAAAACAGGGCTGGGTAGCCGGCCGGGACGGGTGACTTATCCAGCTTCAGCCAGGAGATGGCTGAGATCACCTCGTCCACGCGGATGGGGTTCTCCAGTGTGTCTGCCTCTGCCTTTGGGAGACGAGTGAAGTTGCTAGAGTCGAGGTAGTCCCGAGCATCAGGGACGTTCGGAGTGTCTAGACTATATAGGGAGCAGTAAAAGCATCGGAACTCCTCAGCAATCTGGGAGTCCAGGTGGATCTCTTCGCCTGTAGGCCGCTTAAGGGAGGGGATATTCCCTACCACTGACCTGGCACGCAATTTCTGAGCTAGCATCTTCCCGCATCTGTCACTGCCCAAGTAGAACTTGTGTCGGAGGCGGAGTAAAGCATATTCTGCCCTATCAAGGTCGAGGCGTTTTAGGAGCATCCGCTTCTTCTCCATCGCCTGCCATACCCACGGGGCTCCCGTGCGTTTATATATCGCTTCCAGCTCCGCTACTTCATTTTTAAGATCCGAACGGGCCTCCCTACGTCTCCGGGCATCGGCAGAGGAAATAGTCATAAATTCCCCCTGTATCACCGCTTTGAGGGTTTCCCCAGACAGTGGCCAGGGCTGTCGCACCGGTATCATTATGTTGCAGGTAGTCCAATACACTGGTACGTACATCCTTTACAATGTCCGGGGTGTGTTAGAAGCCTACGCTCAGTCGCGACCTAGCAGGAGCATGCCCTACCCCATCAGGGTGCAGGGAGAGAGAGAGAGATATGTGCGTGGTCAGAGAAGGAGCGTGTAGCTATTGAGGCGTCCTGCACTCTAGGGAGAAGCGCGCCGAGACCAGGAACATGTCCAGGCGGGCATATGATTTGTGTGCTGCAGAGTAGTGGGTATAATCGTGCGTATCCGCATGCTTAAGGCGCTAAACATCGTGGAGGTTGCTCTCGGCTAGCCATTGTTGTCCCTCTGTAGAGAGGGCTCCCACCTGAGTGTAGCGTTGCCCAAAACGGACCCAGTCATTATCCATTATTAAGTTTAGGTCCCCACCCACTATCGGTGCAGAGTCCGGAGAAGCCAGACCCTCCTTCACATGCCTGCGAAGAAAGGCCTCTTGATGCGGATTGGGTGCATAGATATTAAGTAAAGTGAGGACAGTGGACCCCCCCCCCCATTGGATTCTAAGGACGAGAACCCTACTCTTGGACTCGCAGAAGGTAAATAACACCTTGCCATCAAATTTAGACCCTAGTAGAATGGCCACCCCATTCTTTTTTGCCACACCGGAAGACCAATACTGATGTGGTAAGCGCCGGGAGCACATGCGGGGAGTGTCTTTAGCTAGTAAATGGGTCTCCTGAAGCATACAGATATCTCCTTCAGACTGTTCGAGGAGGGAGAGGATCGCAGCGCGTTTTGTGGGGTGGTTCAGGCCTCGAACATTGAGGCTCACAATTTTCAGGTCTCTAGGCATAGCAAGTGGAGGTTAGTATGCGAGGCGCACTCCCAGGGCAAATGGAAAGCAAGGCGAAAGGCGAGCTGGAGAGTGCGTGGGTCATGAAAGAGGAGCCATAATCACAGTGCCTGATAGGGAAACCCCCAAAATAAACCCCAGCAGAAATGCAACAAAACATATCCCCAAATAACAGTCCCAAAAGAGAACAAGAGCCATGAGTCCATCTGTAGGAATAAAGAAAAACAACCCTCAAAAATTCAGACCAAGAAAAGAACAGACATAAATCCGTCTGGTATGAAAGGTCAAAGGAGCTGGAGTGCTCAAGGGGAGCACGGACGGTCGTGGGTCTGAGAGGAAAGAAATCACCGTCTCACGTTCCTTCGCCATCTCCTCCGGGTCTGGCTTTGCAGAGGCCAACGGCTTACCAATAGTTTGCCATCGAGGGGGTCGTCGTGCGGCCCTGTCTTTGGGGCCATCTTTCCGCTCTGAGTTCGTGTTGGCGTCCAGCCCCAGCAGATCAAGAGCCTCAGCGAGTGAGCGCAGCTGTCGCAGTTTCCCTTGATGCTTAAAGATTATGCAAAAAGGATGGCCTCAGGAGTATGGAATCCCTTTAACGCGAAGAAAGGAAGTGACCACTGGAAATTTAGCAATAGTGGACGTTGCAAGGTCCTGGAAGAGGGCCGGGAAGTGCCCGTGGAACTGGATCGGCTGGGCGGTGTGAGATTTGCGCAAGATCTGTTCTTTGACCTGGAAATCGTGTACACAAACGAGTATATCGGGCGGGTGGGATTTCTCACCTCTGGGCAGGCCCTAACGGTGTACCCTGTCCATCTGGATTTCCTGCGGACCATCGTCCCCCAGCACCTGCCTAAAGAGGGACAGGATATACTCCCAAAGACTATCACCTTCAGCCCTCCAGGGCACCGCATGGATGCAAATGTTGTTCCTCAGTGAGCGGTTGCCTAAATCTTCCGCGTGGGCCGGGAGACACAGATTTTGATGCCGCAGCCAGATGACTTACTGCTGCAGCTGGTGCAGATCTTCAAGAGTCAGCTCATGCTCTTCCAGGACAGCCACCCTTTCACCCACTTCATCCACGTCGCGACGCACTTCAAGATCCGCCGAGAGCTGGCCCTTTAGGTCGAGGATGTCCTCTTTAATGGCGGAGAACAGTTCCATCATGAAGGCTTTCGTGGCCAGGCCGTCCGCACCTTCCACCGTATCCGAGTGCCCCTGGTCTCTGGGCGCCCCCAGTGACGTGGCCGGGCCGCTGGACTGTTTCAGCAGCAGGTCTTTGAGGGACTTCTCCCTTTTCGCTCAGGCCGGGGCCATCTTGCTGAGTTGAGGCAGATAAGGTGGCTAGGGAAGATCCGCAGGTGTGTGGTCAGAGTCACAGCAGCCACAGCGACCCGACGCAGTTACTACTTGTGTAACGATATATCTGTAACAGACATTAGTTAGTGATAGATTCCTTACCTTAGAATATCCCTAGGCATCAGACTGGATCCGGAAAGTTTTGCTAGCAGTACACTGGCGCGTCAGTAGGTGGCGTCCTGCGGCACCGCGTCCGTCGCTGGCGTCGTAAGCGCAGAGAGGATGTCATTGGGACTACTTAGGCGCCACCATGCGCGCTGACGTCAGTTCTGTACACAACGTTTCACGCCAAGAACGCAGAGCCTTGCAAGAAACTGACCAATGGTGCCATGAAACTAGGACCCTGAAGGAATGACCTTAACCCTAGAAACAGTTCGCAGAACGGGGAGGATGGGTGGGGCGGTAAGGAATCTATCACTAACTAATGTCTCTTACAGATATATCTTTATACAAGTAGTAACTTGTGCAACTGAAAGAGACACATTAGTGATAGATTCCTTACCTTAGAATAGAAACCCCAGCAATACCAACCCCGGTGGAGGGTCTTCGAACAGACTAAACCAGAAAGTCACGGAGAACAGAACAGCCAAAGAAGCAGTCTCTCCAGACTTGACTGTCAAGGCAGTAATGCTTGGTAAACGTGTGCAGCGAGGCCCACGTAGCTGCCTGACAAATGTCCTACAATGGAACGCCGCGTCCCAAGGCAGTCTGCAGTTGCCCTGGTCGAATGGGCACGCAGCCCCAGAGGAGGATCCTTCTTAGCCAAGGAGTAACATGCTTTGATGCACAGAATGACCCACTGCAAGATGGTCCGCTTGTGCACCGCCTGACCTTTTTTGGCGCCCACATAGCCAACAAAGAGCTGGTCATCAACCCGGAACTGCCGGGTGCGATGTAGGTAAAACGAGAGTGCACGTTTTGGGTCCAGATGGTGGAAGGATGCGAAGACGGAAAGAAGGTGGGCAAGGTGATGGTCTGCCCGATGTGGAAGGGCATGACAACCTTTGGCAAGAAGTAAGGACGGGCCCCTAAAACCACCTTGTCCGGATGAACAAAAGGAAAGGAGGCTTGGAAGAAAAAGCCTGGAGCTCACTCACTAGTCTGGCAGAGGTGATAGCTACCAAGAAAGCCGTCTTGAGAGTGAGAAGACGCAAAGGACAGTTATGAAGGGGGCTCAAAAGGAGCACACATCAGAAATGTCAAGACAAGGTTTAAGTCCCATTGAGGCATTCTGAACGGCACAGGAGGAAACGTGTGCGGAATGCCCTTCAGGAAACGGTTAACAACTGGGGAGATAAAAAGAGAAGACTGATCTGGAAGCCGTAAAAAGGCGAAGAAGGCCGAAAGAGAGCCTTTGATAGTGCCCAAAGCAGAGCCCTGCCGGGCCAAAGAAAGAAGGAACAGTAGGACTTCAGAAAGAGGGGCAGAAAGGGGATCCACAACCTTCGCTGTGCACAATGCCACAAACTTGTTCCACCTGCAGGTGAATACCGTTTTAGTGGAGGGACGCCTGGCTGCCAGAATGACATCACAGACTTCGGGAGGAAGATCGAAAGCGGTCAACTGTCGCCGCTCAATCTCCACGCATGGAGGTGGAGGCTGGACAGGTTCGGGTGGAAGACCGTCCCCTGCTGCTGCGACAGAAGATCCTCCCGAAGAGGCAGACTGATCGGGGGATCGATCGCCATGCTGAGTAGCTTGGGATACCAGTATCTTCGGGCCCAATCAGGAGCCACAAGGATGGCTTGGGCCTGGTCGCGCCGAATCTTCTTCAGCACTCTGGGCAGAAGTGGTATAGGCGGAAAGGCGTACAATAGACCGCAACTCCAGTAGCGACGAAAAGCATCGCCGAGCGAGTGCCGCCTTGGAAATTCCAACGCGCAGAACTGATGACATTGCGCGTTCTCTTTGGTGGCGAATAGATGTAACCAAGGCTCTCCCCACTGCTGAAAGACCTTGAACCACGTCCGAGTCCAGACGCCATTTGTGATCCATCAAGCACCGGCAGCGGAGTTCGTCCGCCCTGGCGTTCAGGGAACCTGCCAGGTGTTGAACCACCAAGGTAATGCCTAGATGTTCCAGCCAAGTCCAGAGGTGCAGAGCGTCCTGACATAGGTTCCAGGACCCCACCCCGCCCTGTTTGTTGCAATACCACATGGCGGTGGTGTTGTCCGTGAACACCTGCACCACACTTCCCCGGACAGAGGGAAGGAATGCCTTCAGTGCAAGCCGGATCGCCCGAAGCTCCAACAGATTGATATGGAGCCGGGACTCCGCCGGACACCAGAGGCCTCTGATCTCCGCCTCTCCCAAGTGGCCTCCCCATCCCTGGAGGGACGCATCCGTCACCACTGTGTGCTCCTGTTGGGGAAAGGAGAGGGATCGGTCATTGACCCAATCGTGATTCGTGAGCCACCACTGCAATTGTCGTGCAGTGCCCTCCGAGATCGGACAAGATCTGACAGGTTGCCCTGATGCTGCGCCCACTGGAACTTCAGGTCCCACTGCAGAGCCCGCATATGCCATCTGGCATGTGGCACCAGCAGGATGCAGGTGGCCATCAGGCCCAGGAGCCGGAGGGTCAGCCTGACTGAACCCCAGGACAGAGGCTGAAAGATCAGAATCATAGCCTGAATATCCCGTACTCGCTGCTCGGGAGGATATACCCGAAACAGCATCGAATCCAGAACCGCTCCGATGAAGGGGAGCTTCTGAGAGGGACTCTGGTGCGACTTCTGCACGTTGATGGATAACCACAGCAAATGCAGGAGGTCGGCCATAGTCTGAAGATGGTGGACAACTGCCTGGGTCAAGCCCGCCTTCAGCAACCAGTCAAAGAGGTAAGGGAAGAATGACACCCCTAACCTGCGCAGGTGAGCTGCAACCACCGCCATCACCTTCGTGAACACCAGAGGGGCGCTGGTAAGGCCGAAGGGGAGCACAACAAACAAAATGCTCCTGTGGGATGGCAGGACGGGGATGTGAAAACATGCGTCCTGCAAGTCCAACGCTACCAGCCAGTCTCCAGGGTAGAGGGCAGCCAAGACCTGAGCCAGAGTCAGCATTTTGAACTTCTTCCGGAGGATGCGGTTGACATTCTGGAAGTCCAAGATGGGAAGCAGACCCCTTTTGTCCTTCTTGGGGACCAGAAAGTAGTGGGAATAACAATAACTCCGTACTTCTGGCCCAGGAACGCACTTGATGGCCCCCTTGGTCAAGAGGGCCGCAACGTCCTGCTGGAGAGTCGCCAAGTGGTCCCCCGACAAGCAGTGGTACCGAGGTGGCATGGGTGGAGTGTTGAACTGAAAGGGAAGGGAGTAACCAGTGCGGATAATCTGCAACACCCACTTGTCCGACGTGATAGCATGCCGGTGGGGGAGGAGATGGCAAATCCTGCCACCCACTGGCATGGGATGCTCCACAAAGCTCGGATTAGGAAGGTTTGGAGGTAGAAGCAGCGGGGGCGGAGGAGGACTGACCCCCACACTGTTCCCAGAGCCGCCCCTGCGGAAGCCGCAGCCGCGCTGAGGCTGGTTCTGCACAGGCTTGCTGAAGGAACGTGCCTGGACGCCCCTGCCTTGGCCACGAAAGGAACGAAAACCAGGAGCGGCTGGGCTCTTTGTGGAAAGACCCAAGGACTTGGCCGTGGCCCACGAGTCCTTAAAACGCTCAGCCTTATCGCCAAACAGGCGAGTGCCATCAAAGGGCATGTCAATGAGCGAGCTATGGACATCGGGCGAGAACCCAGTAGATCGCAACCAGGCGTGGCGACGCAGCACCACAGTCGTAGAAATTGCCCTGCCCAACGAGTCAGCGGTGTCCAAACCACACCAAATGTCGAACTTAGCCGCATCCTTACCCTCAGAAACCACCTGGGAAAGCACAGCATGGACCTCCTCAGGACACTGAGGCAACACCTGAGCAACCGTATCCCATATGGGAATAGCGGTCCAATAAGCAGGCGGTGTTCACCGACCGAAGCCCCAAGCTGGCCGAAGAGAACAACCGCTTACCGAACTGTTCCAGCTTCTTAGAGCCCTTATCCGGCAGAGCCGTGGTAAAGGCACTCTGCGACGTCGAGGCTTGGAGGACCAGACTCTCTGGCGTGGGATGAGTGGTCAGAAACGCGGGGTTACCAGGCGCCAGGCGGTGACGCCTGGAGACATTCTTAGCCACAGCGGCCCCCGTGGCCAGCCTCGACCAAGTGTCCAAGAGGACGTCAGTGAGGGCGTCGTTGAAGGTGAGCAGGGGCTCCGACGAAGAGGATGCAGTCTGGAGCACCTCAGTGAGAAGATTAGTTTTGAGGGCCACCGCAGGAAGATCTAGGTTGAGGACCTCAGCAGCCCGATGGAGCACCATCCTCCATAGTAGGCGGGGGAGAGGCAAACCCCAGGTCAGAAGAGACAGAGGTCGCCGGCGTCCTCCAAGTCATCCACCCAGTCCTGCACGGAGTCACAATGACGGACAAGAGGGTCCTCGGACTCCTCCCAGTCATCCTTCACCTCCGTTGCAGGAGGAACCGGCCGCAGCGGCAGACCCGGAGAAGGAACATACGGCATTGGAAACGGTGCCGTGAATGGCGCCGGGCCGGCGCAGTCTCCCAATGCGGATCCCAGGCAGGAACGAACTGCACCCACTGCGGCGCCGGAGGCAGAGCCGAGGGCAGCGCTGGGGCCAGAGCCGGCAGCACCGGACCTCGTGGCGCCGGGGCCGGAGCCAACGGCACAGGATCCTGTGGCGCCGAAGCTGGATCCGCCGGCGGTGCTGACGGCCCAACAGGCTCTGGAAACGAGATCGCGGGGCCCGAAGGCACGCCGGCAGGAGCCAGAGGCCTAGAAATGCGGTCCATGGTGGCAAGAAACTCTTGCACCTGTTCGGGAGTCGCCGACTGATCCGGGTAAGGCGGGTCGGCCGCGGGACTCCCAGGCTCCAAAGGAGCCGCAGGGGCAGAACCCCTATCCCCCTCGTCTGCATCCGAGGACTGATTGGGGGACGGAGCGAACACGATTCTTTGACGACTTTTTATGGCGTAGCTTACCGGAATACGAGGGCAAAGACTTGGAGCCCGAGGAGCGACAACTGCAGCTCCGCGAGCGAACCCGGGAAAGGTCCCTGGATCTGGAACGGCGCTGGCACAAGTGCCGGACCTCCAGCAGCTTCCGGCGCCGCTCCCTCAAGGCCTTCGGGGCCATGGGCCGACAGTCCCGGCATGACCGGGAGTCGTGGTCAGTCTCCAGGCAGTAGAGGCCACCGACATATTGCGACGGCAGGCCCCACAAGACCTAAATCCAGGCATCCCTACGTGCACCAGGAGAAAAGGTGAGAAAAGCCTCAAAAGAGTAGTCAAAAAGTGACTAAGGTACATGCTCCAACTGGATCTGCGCTAGCTGGCGCGGAAAAAGAAAGAACTGACGCCAGCGCGCATGGGTGGCGCTTAAGTAGTCTCCGTGACATCATCTCTGCACTTGCGACGCCAGCGACAGACTCGGAGCTGCATGGCAAGACCTACTGCCGCGCAAAGGTACTGCTAGCAAAACTTTCCGGATCCAGTCGGACGCCTGGGGATATTCTAAGGTAAGGAATCTATCACTAACGTGTCTCTTTCAGATTGGGGCTGATATACGGAGGCTGCGTTGTAACTGTGGAATGCAGCCGGCATATACTCAGGCCTACTCCTCTACTGTGACCAGCTTTGGTCGGGCTAGGTATAAGTGTGGCCCATCGATGACCCAGGTCTCTCCGTGCCCTGCGGCACGTATGAAGTCCTGCGTCAGTTCGAGCTTTTAGCCAGGTGGGGTAGTCTGCGAAGATACTGAAATAGGTCCGCTCATGGAGGGGTACACTTGCTGCACAAGGCCTCTTCCCAGGCAGTGGCCCACACTGGTCCCGGTATCAGTGGCGTATTCTCAGATTGTGTCCCTTAGTAGATGGTCAGCTTGGGGTTCACCTAGCAGCTCACCTAGCGGCTGCCGCGTCTACAAATTTTGTATCTGGCAGTGCAGCTCTTTAGGCCAGTCGAAACGACCCGGGCAACTCTGATTGGGGTGGTCAAAGAGCGGTCCTGTATAGGGATCTAGCGCAGCCCTTCAGATTCTCTTTCTGGTTGGCAGCGGGGTGGGAAGAGGGTGATTTCCAGCAGGGCAATTGCCTCCAGGTAGCGCCAGGTCCCTGTGGTGGCCGCTGTTGTGGCACGCAGGCGAGGTCAAGCAGGATCGTTTCAGGTATACAGGCCTCACTCACCGGGGGTCTAGAGGGCCCGGGCAACAGTCTTTACACCTGTCTGGGCGGGCTACCAGGGTTGTTGTACGTTGGAGCTTCGTGGGGAAGAGGCCCCGGGTCCCAGGCTTCACAGTCCACGTCGCGTCGGCCCTTCAGGCGGGGAAGAGGACAAAATGGCAGGCGGAGACCCAGCGCCTCTCCGAGGAGTCACTGAGCACCCATGTCGTGTTGTGTGTCTACCCCCTCACCAGGCAGGATGGGTCGCCGGTCCTGACATGCCCTCTGGCCCCGTGGCTGAAATCCCAGAGCTTCAGGAGGAGCAGTCCAAGACGCGTCTGGTAGCAGGACAGATAAGCCACAACATGGCGGGCGACAATCGGACCTCCAGCCCGTCAGTTACTGCGCTTCAGTGCTGTAGGGGCCGCTCACCTTTCGCCGCCTGCAGCTGGCTCCCAAAGCGGGTCTTCCTGTTATGGGCTCCGAGGCTCATGCACACATCCAGGAGCACTGACACGGCCGCCGAAACCCTCCACATTGGCATTGGAGGGAGCACAAGCTGATTCCAGTCAGCTATTTGGGGACCGGGGCAAATACAACACTGAGAAACAGCGGGCCGGAGGGACAGAGTTTCACGTCCTACCGAGCCACCATCTTGGCCACGCCCCCCCTATTTATTTTTTAAAGTATATATATATATATATATATATATATATATATATATTTATATTGCATGACTATGTCAAGCAATGTAGTCTGTCTTTTCAATATACCCAAATTGTAAGGTGTAAAATAACCTCCAAATGTTCCATTTAGTTGAGAAAACGTAGTTTCTCTAATCAAGAAAAAAACCAAATGATGTCATAACCAGCTTTTCAAAATTGCCACGCAATCTAGTTCCTTAAAGCAATTCACCAAGATAAACTGTTCCATCCATCTCTGCAGGTTTTGTAAGCAAATTAATTTTTAAGTGAACAACATGAAAGGGCTCTACCTTGTAAATTGTTTTCTTTGAACCTAACTGCATGTAGAGTGGTACTCAAGGTGTTAATGAACTCAAAGAAAATACTAAAATACAAATTATGCACTAGGATTAAAAGTAATTGCATTTTCCTAGTGCATCATGGGGCTCCTTTAATACGGATTAATAGTAGAACGGAGTAGCAAGGTCATACCCAAGCAAATAAAAAAAAAAGGCTACTGAGGAGACTTAGGCTTACAGCTTATGTCACAAGGCCTGGCTCTTGAGTACACCTGCGATTACATTAAGAGTTTATACAGTAGTGCCTGGCAAAGCTGTGCGCAAATAAAGTTGCTGGTTTACACATTTGATAAAAGGGTGCTTTTTATAGTGGCTGGTTGCATTGTGACTCAATTCGTAGTTAGCCTTAGTTGGAAAGCACATGGTTACATACTCTCTGCTGTTCTTTGCACCCCAGTTAGACTAGTACGGAAAGGCGAGTTACCACAGTATTGTGCACATGTGTACAGAGAAAGGTAGTTAGTAAAGAAGGAAGAGATCTGCAAGTAGAGCCACACACTTCCGGGCAGGATGATGAGCGCATGTGAAATCTACAGCACTACACGATACAAACAGATTCTTACAGAGTAAATAACATTTTCAGTTGTAGCATGTACAGGTGTAGACTAGGGGTGGGCGGAATTTGCTTAGTCGTGCTACACAAAGCTCCGCGAAACGGTAAAAAATCTCCGCGAGCACGCAGAAATTCCGCGGACACGCGGAATTGCTTGTTCGCAATGCTTTTTTCCTGTTCGCGAACGCTGTTTGCATGACCGGGAGGAAATATCTCGCAAACACGCGAACAAGCAAAAAATTCCACGAAGCCGTGGAACACACAATTTTGGGCAATTCCGCGTTCTCCGCAGAACGCGAAATTCCTCAAATTCCGCGGGCAGAACGGAATTTACCGCCCATGCTACAGTGTCGATGATTCCGATGCCTGAAATAAAGTTCTTATGACATGCTGTCCAACCATTGCCTGCTGCTGGGCTAGGTTATCCATAAAATAATGCTTAGTGAATGTGTGTGGGGCTGCCCTACATGTGTCACCTAGTGGGATAATGCAAGGAAAAGCCATAGTTGCTACTTTGTGTTTAGGATGTGCCCTGGGATAACAAGGAGGGCTCTTTTGGCTTTGTGATAGCAAGTTTGGATGCACTTCATTATCTATTTTGAAATGCTCCCATTAGAAATAGGCTTGTCCATGTGGCATTTGGCAATGACTAAGAAAATGGCAAAGGCTAAGAAACAATGGTCAGCCTTGAGGATGGGATTTGTCCAAACAGTAGTACATGAGATCCTGTTTGACATCTAGGGTGTGAAGGGCTCGCTCTACACTGGAATATGGTTAAGTAAAGAAGACTGGGAGATCTAAGGTTTGCTCGATGTGAAAGGGGGAAACAACTTTAGGCAGGCATGTTGGGTTGGTTCTGAGTGCAATCCTCTCTTTGTGGATTTGAATGGATGGTTTCTGTAGGGTGAGTGTCTGCAACTCACTAATGCGCTGAGAAATATTATGGCTACAAGGAAAGTTACTTTCCAAGATAGAAACTGGAGAGAACAAGATTATAAGAGCTCTAAGGGGGTCGAGGGCCCTCATGATCCTGGCAAGGACCGTGTTAATATTTTACAAGGGAGAAGGGGAAACCCTTGGAGGGGTGAACCTTTTGAGACACTCAATTACTTTTTTCACACTGGGGAAGGAAAAAGGAAAGAGTGTTCCCTGGCTGCATGTAAGCAGCTATAGCTGCTAAATGGAGCCATATTGAAATGTGTGCAGTCTGATTTCTATAGATGGGGTATGTAATTTAATTTGCTTGACGGGGTCCAGGTGTCGGAGGATGCAAAAATTGACAAATCCTTCCAGTTTTTCTGCATAGCAGGCTTGCATGTTGGCCTGCAAGACTCATGTAAGATGTCCATACAGTCCAGCAGAAGGTGCAGGTAGCCACATTCTAGGGGTTTTGGAGGAGGTAGCTTCATCGAAAACTTCCCAGTATGGGCATGGATAGTCTTTTAGCCTCACGTCTAATATCTTCTGCACCCTTTGGACAGTTGGCTGTTCAGTGTCTGAGTTGGTTGTCAAAAGAGTCTTTGATGTCGATAAAGGCTTGGCAGTGGACAATGCCTTCAGCTTCAAATGGAATTGAGGTTTGTGAAGGGTCTTGGGGCTCCACAGCCAGAGGGTCAATGTCCATGAAAGCTTTCTCGGCTGCGATGCCTTTGGTCAGTGCAATCTAAAGGCGGTGGAGGCCCTGAAGGCTGCTAAGACTGATATGGGGTTGACGCCCCCCCCCCCCCACCCACTCTTTCCAGTGCGGTGATCTGTCTCCCTGCGAGTCCTCTTTAGAGGCTGTATGTGTTGGCCATTCTCACAACCAAAGTGGATGTCTTTGTTTGAGGGCCCGTCATGGCAGAGGTTGTGGGAATCTCTTCTTCATCAGCCTGGTCTGAGTCGATTGAGACGGCCAACTCAGGAAGGGGCGGAGGGTGGAGGTGAATACCCAAAGGGCCAGTGTCCTCAACTTTCTCAATATGGGATAGCACGTGCTCTATGAAGATGTTGGATGTGTCATCAGAGGATTGCTGCAGCATTCTTTTGATGTGTCAGCACCTCTCCTGGCAGTATCGTGGGTGGACTGGAAGGAGAGACGTGTTGTGGACGGGGGAGAGGCAGAGCTTACAGACCTCCTGATGCCATAGGTACTTTGGCCTGGAAGGGTGTCCTTTCCATCACCCTATGTGCATTCTCCGCAAAGAAGTCATAGATAACGGGCATGCGGACTGGAAGAGGGCCCAAGGCAATAGATATTGGGAGTCAATTGACAGGCATCGGGCTCTGAAGAAGGTCATTGACAATAGCGCGAATAACAAAGGCTTTTTCCCACCAACAGTAGAAGCTGAATTAGGCTGTATGGGCCTGAAGAAAATCTGGACAACAAGTAGTGTCTTCGAGCCCCGTTGGTACATGTCCGAACGCAATGGTGGAAAAAAGCAATCCAACATGGAATCGGTGCCCATGAGCATTGCCAGCTCTGTTACAGTGCATCCCAAGCAAGCTCGATGGAGCAGGCAAAAGGGTCCCAAGTGGAAATGGTGCATTTGACCACCATATTTCCATTTCTGACTCTGTCAAAGCCCAGCTGATCATTCACTGTCCTGTTGAGTGCTGTCAACTAAATAGGATATTGCATGTAAGAGTCCAATCCACGCAGCCGCTCCTCCTCTTTGTTGCGCTGAGGAGAAGAGAAAGATGGAAGAATAGCAGACTGATCCATGTGAAAAACAAATACCAGTTTTGGCAGAATAGATGAGCTAGTGTTACAAACTAATGTATCTGGTATCTAAAATGGAAGCCCGAAGGTTCACTGAAGCTAGAGGTTGAAATTATTGCCACCAACCAGACAGCCTTCAGAATGAAAAGTTGCAGTAGGCAACTGTGCATCAGCTTGAATGAGGACGCCATGAGAAAAGCCAACAAAAGATTCAAATACCACTCAGGAAAACTAAGCTGAGTGGAAAGAAAAACACAAACTTAAGAAAATGGGCCACTCGTGCAACTCAAACAGAGAAGGTTGGTCAGAGAGACACAAGAAGGTGAATATTGTAAACAAATAACCTGTAACAGTATCAACTGCAGCACCTTGCTGGGCAAATGACAGTGTGAAATGCAGATCAGAAAGGCAAGACTGGAATGGGTTCAATCCTGCCAACTCATACCACAGAATAAACTTGTTCAAACTACACAGAAAAAAGAGAGTTATGGCAGGTTGCCCTAAAGCTAAGATGACACCTAGAACTTTAAATGGTAAGCAAAAAACTCTAGCTGTCATTTCCATGTGAGCAGCATGCGGATGTTATGATTACGTTTTTTCTCTTCTGGAAACCACCTTTCAGATTATACAAGATAATCATTTAGGAGTCAATGTGTGTAATTAATAAAGAATGCAGATATTTTTCTCTGCAACATAATTAAGTTTGCTCGAACATATTTACAATATTTAATCTGAAGCTGACCTCTGTTCTAAATAACTTACTGAATTGTGAATAAAGTTTCATTAAAAGCTGATAACTAGGATTATTCTTCAAAAACTGCAATCTTTCAGAGTAAAAACAGGTAAAAGGGCAAAACACTTTCTGCAACTATTTATTTTGAAAAGTTAAATCTTATAAAATGTTAACACACTGTGTGAAAGGTAGAGAGGAACTTTGTACCAAACGGATGAGAGGTCATATAGAATTGCATTCATTTGCTTTAGCTGAAGGCTAAGGGGGAGGCATTCAGCCTTCCTGTGCTCATTAGCCCAGCTGCAAGCCCAAATCGAGAACAGCAGGCACTGCTATTTTAATTAACATAAATCCTTATTGTTCAAACAGGTATGCAGGTGAGAACCACCGCTGAAACTCACATTAGGTTTTCTTTTTTGTGCTAAGATTAGCTTAATTAACAAAAGTAGAGCAATGAGGGTAGGATTTTTAAAAATAGGTTAGAATCTTTCCTTTGGTTTAATCTTTTGGAACATGCTACAGCAACCATTCAGTTAGTTGGTCTTTACTATAATGACAATTAATACAGTATACAATAGGATAGGATTAAGTTTCTTACCCTTGGTAATGCTTTTCTGGTAGAGACTAACCACAGATTCCTCATCTTCAAATATATCCCAGGCGTCAGACTGGATCTAGAAAATCTTAGACAGTGTTCCTGTGCACCAGTAGGTGGCATTGTTCGGCTCTGCGTCATACTTTCAAAGTGATGTTGCGGTGCCTATATAGTCACCACCGCAGTGCGCCAATATCAGTTTCTTTCATGACTAGTTGTGTGCAAAAAATGCTGAACCACAAAAACGACATTGTTTTGACCAGTGTGCACATCTAAAGGGATCTTTTTGATAAAGAGCTCAGTTTGCAGAGCGGGGACGATGGGAGGGTCAGTGAGGAATCTGCGGTTAGATAAGAGTCTCTACCAGCAAAGTCTTACCGAAATAAAGTATCTTGGTTCTTCTGATAGAGACTTCTAAGCACTTCTAAGCATAGATTCCTCACCTTATAAAACATACACAAGCAATACTTCCCTGAAAGTGAGACTGCAAATCGGCTTAGACCAAAAAGTCCACGAGAATTGATCCATGAAATGTCCATCACGACAGACCTGACTGTCCAAAGCATTATTGTTTTAAGGACGTAGAGAGACGTCAACGTGGCAGCTTGGCAGAGGTCCAGGACAGGTACCCCAATTGCAAACGAGGTAGTGGCGGCTTTGGCCCTGGTAGTGAGAGCCCGCAAGCTCTCAGGGGGCTGTTTCTTCGCCACTGCATAGCAGATCTTTATGCAGAGTACTATCTATCTGTAGATGGTTCACTTCTGCACAGCCTTACCCTTCTTTTCTCAGGTCAAACAAATCTGACCAAGTTCTGATCATCCACCGATTATCTTTGGTGTAATCAATATAGAAGGACAAAGCAATTTTAGGGTCCAAAAATGGAGTTGAGGTGGATAGTAGAACACAGAGTAATGCTCTGGCCAATCTGAAGAGGGGTGGTCACCTATGAAAGGAAAGAGGCACATGTACGAAGAACCTGTTTGTCAGGAAAGAAGTTGGCGGATGGACCGACAGCCAGAAGCTCACTGACCACCCTGGCCAATGTAACGGCCACCAGGATATCTGTTTTTAGAGTCTAGAGCCACAAAAGGCAGTAGGCAGGGGCTTAAAGGAAGAACACAAGAGAAAAATAAGGACCAGATTAAGGTACCAGTGTGGCATCACAACAGCAGTAGGCCCGAACAAATGTTAACCTTTCAAAAACCGAGCAACAAATATTTTGTATTTCTCTATTAATCGGAATTCTACTTAATTGAAGCGGTGGAAGCCTATATTACACCAAATCACCGAATGAGACCATGCGTTTTGTCTCCCGCGCATAATGCTTTTAAAAACTGCAATGTTTAATAATATTTCAATGTGCCGATAAAACCCTCAATAATAGTTTGCCCTGCATGGTGTAGCATACTCCCTCTTATTTAGCGCCATAGGACATGTTTTATGGCGCGATGAGGTCACTTTTAAGGGCGGGACATTGTACTCTCAGGCAGCGCTCTAGTGTTTAGGAGCATACATGAACTAGGAGCATAAAATCATGGCTGCAGTGCGGACGTGCCATTGGCACGCTGAAGGGGTGCCTAAGACAAGCCCATCTGTGTCCCAACTGCGGCCAGTGCCAGCCACTCTGCTGGTGCCACAGAAGAGGTAAGCCCTCGTATCACCTACACATCGGCAGAACTACATGAATTAAAAACCCACACAACAAGATGTAAAAGTTCATTCCTTCAGAATGCTTAGGTCCAGTCTGCTGCTCTAAATGCTAATGTCCTCTGCCCCCGCTTTACACAGGAATCCACACTAAACCATTAGTTGGTTAGTCTCGGCACTCTTAAGGCAGTACTAATAAATGTGTGCTCAATCCCCAAACACGCACAAAACCTATACAATCTTCTTGAGCAGGACCCACTTTGATATCCTCTTCATGACAGACTTGTTTCACCGATGACCCTTGCCCTGACCTTCATCTAATGCTACCCCCTGATTTCGCTTGTCTACACTTATCAGGTGCGCAAAAGGGGCGGAGGGGTGGCCACCGCATTCAGGAAAACACTTGAATGTACCACCTCCATGATTGATAACAGAGTGGGTGTGGAGGGGTTAGGGTTTGTTATCTCACTCCACGAAATGCTCCTTTGCACGAGGCTTGATTTACCGGCCTGCTGCAGATTTCCTAAATTCTATCTCTCAAGCACTAGAACTCAAAGCTTTTAACTAAACAAATCTCTGTTCTAGGGGATTTCAACTAGATAATGACACCGACAGCGTTAGCCTCAAAACTAGGCAACTCGCTTGCCTATTTTGATTTATCCACGTCCCTAAAGGGCCTTATACATAAGGCAGGTCAGAGTATAGACACCATTTTCTCGAACACCATGCTCAAGATTGCTACACCTAAGGAAGTTCTGAGGTCTGATCACTTGCTACCATCATTTTCATGGACCTGGTCTGCACCCTAAAAGGTAGATAGACTTGGGCCTACACAAACAAACCTTGCATGGAATAAAGTGGACATAGCCCTGTTGAAAGACACTTTAGATCGCACCAAGCCTAATTTGATGGGCAACATAATAGCAAACGAAACCCTGTTGAATAACTGATTTACTGAAGCTGCCTCTATAGCGGCTCCACTAGCCAAAAACTGGAACGATCAGACAAATGATCTCTGCTCGCTGGGTTGTAAAGGACTTAGCAGATGAAAGAAAGCAATGTAAAGTGCTGAAACGC
Organism: Triturus cristatus; assembly: GCF_964204655.1. Taxonomy (NCBI): domain Eukaryota; kingdom Metazoa; phylum Chordata; class Amphibia; order Caudata; family Salamandridae; genus Triturus; species Triturus cristatus. The sequence continues at coordinate 514,538,549 of NC_140595.1, read as the reverse complement.
CTCTGGAGGGAACATTATGACACAGCTAATAGGACAGTGACAAAATGCAATTTAAAGCGGCCTTGACACACATTTTAAAAATAGCACGGCACACCTACTATGCACATTCAATTGAAAAGGCTAGCAACACCACCAAAGAAATCTTCAAAATAGTATCTGATTTTACAGATCCCTCAGGCTCCTCACCGCTAGAAACTAGTACTTCATTGTGCTCCCAACTTAGCTCGTTGTTTGAAGACAAGTTTCTAAAAATCCAAGACAATTTAGCTCAAACATCAAATAATGTTTCCACTGATTTTACAACCCCAATGATACATAGAGCCCAAGACAAACTAGAGTTTATTCCAACTTCCACTGACGAATTAGGAAACCTTCTTTCCATATGTAAATCTGGCTCTCCCATGGATCCCACTCCCCCCAAATTTTGAGAGTAGTATGGAACAACCTCGCCCCCATTTATGTGGAACACTTTCCAATCTCCCTGCACTCGGGGACTGTTCCCTTGTCCTGAAAAAGGGCCAGTGCCATACCCCTGCTGAAAAAACCCAATGCTGAGCCAAAGACACTCAAATTTCAGACCCATCTCCGTTACCTAGGATCTTCAAAATAGTAAAACATTAATACCCAGCTAACATCTTTTTGGGAAACATCAAAACTTCTCCACCCATTTCAGTCCAGCTTTAGGGGGGATGTACAGCACCAAGTCAGCACTTATGGAGATTACGGATTTCATCATAGTTACACTGGGCGTGGACCAAAAGGTTGCTGTGATCATGTTGCATCTCTCGGCAGCATTTAACAAGATCTTACATGTGATCTTATTGGGCTGTCTTGTTGAAAATGGAATTGAAGGCAATGCACTGGTCTGGCTTATCTCTTTTCTAGAACACAGGGAAAAAGCTGTTTGATTCAAGCCTTTCCTCTTTGAGCCCAAACGATTAAAGTATGGTGTACCTCAGGGCTCTGTCCTGAGCCCAACACTCTAATATATACCTGATCCCTTTGGCTTAACTCATTGAATATTTGACATCCAGGTGGTGTACTATGCAGATCAAATTTGCAGCATGGCTGACTACAGTTACGGATTGGCTTAAAAACAACTCTCTACAATGTAACCCAGGAAAAACAGATCCAACTATTGGCGCTGACCCTCTTCTGGGTTGGGCAGGGGCCGGCTGTTCAGCCTACGGATGTGGCTAGGAACCTAGGGGTGCTTATTGATGCAAATCTATCTTTCCATCACCAGACTGCAGATGTAGTCAAGTCTGCCAGCTGGATACAAAGAATACCTAGGAAATTCCTTTACACTCCTGCCTTGGGAAGCCCAGCAATTAGAACAACAGGCTCTAATATTGTCCAGATTGGACTACGTTAAAGTACTCTACATTGGTTTCCCCAAATACATACTGCATAAACACAAAAGATTTAAAACAAGGCAGTTCACCTGCTTTTTAAACTCCTTAAGTCTGCTTCTGTCTCTCAATACTGCATCAAGCTACACCAGCTCCCCGTAAAAAAAAGGTTCATCTTCAAAGCCCTGACGGTAGCGCATGCAGTTTACTACAAAACAGGTCACACCTACCTGCAGAAGAGACTACTAAGGTACTGCCTTCAATGACCCCTCCATTCGTAGACAGCTCATCTCTTGTCCATACCCAGTTTCAAAAGGAAGAAATGGAGTGGCTCGGGCTATTCAGTCCTTGCTGCCTAACACTGGAATGCTCTTCCTCTCCCCATTAGATGCATCCCTGACAAAAAAAAACTCATGTAAATTAAAAACTCATTGGTTTAACGAATAAACTCTGCCACTTTTCCTCTTGGGAGTGTGCTACTGTAGGAAGGTGGATTCTGATTATATGGTTGTCCCCAACTTTTTGCCTGGTATTTGAATGGTTTTTGACTAGTCTGGCTGGGATCCTGCTATCCAGGACCCCAGCCTATCTGCTTCCTCCCTAAAACTGATGTGAGTACCCTAGGTACATTCCAATTGGATACTGAGGATACCCTGTCAGCCCTTGTAGATGGTACCCAGGGCATGGGTCCCTCAGAGGCCTTCCAGGGCTGCAGCACTTATTGTGCCACCCTGGGACAGCCATACCAAATGACACCACCAGACCACTACTGTAGTCTGGGTAAGGTGGTGCTTGCACCCCCTTACAGGGATACAGGTACCCTGTATCCCACCTATGTACAACACATGTATTCTCATTGGTCACCCCTCAAGCAGGCCTTGCTAATCCTACAAGGCAGGGTGCTGGGATATGTGTGAGGGGGGACCCCTACCTGAGTAGGGCCCCTCTTCAACCCTCGTAAAAATCATTGCTGGGTTCTTTGTAGTGTAGCCATACCATATACTCTTAACCGCATTATAAGTATATCGCAATAGCGTGATAACTTGAGAATGGCAACACAGAACCATATCGTGTTTGGTGTCAAACATGTAGGAATCATACCCCCAGTCCAGCTATGGGCATGAGGGCATGATTCCCCCCTGCTAGAGGGGCGATATGGGAAAAGCGGCAGAATTTAGACACCAATTTAAAAGAGCACACATATCACAAAATGGATGCTACTCGCCACCCACACGACTCTGGCTGCCTGTTGGTGGGCAAAACCCCAGCCTCGGCAGCTGGACAATAGGGATCCTGTTGCAGGGAGGTGCCAGCAACTCCCAGACAGGCTATGTGGATTGGAACTGGGTGGGTGCACCATAGGATGCCTTTCAGAGTTGCACGTAGGCTGCTACAGCGCCTACATTCTGCATACACCGCCTGGAACAGGTTCAGGGGCATCCTGCCGCTCGCCCAGGCGGGAAACACACAAAGGGGAGAGGGTGTAGCCACCCTTTCCCGCCTCAACTCTCATTGGTGGACACTGATCTGGACACTCCCCTAATCTTGTGGATAAAGGTGAATAACGTGTCCCCATAGAATCAGATTAATCTTGGACTTCACAGACTTGACCTTCGACGAGCTGCTGCCCAGCTGACTGAAGAAATCTCCCTTGGGGTAAAGGAGTTACCCCCCTGCTTGGCAGGCACCTGAAACCCTGCAAGTGACCTGGTTGGAACTTCGCTGCTCCTTCGGACATCGACGACTCCTCTCAACCTTGAGGTGGGTTTCCTAGCATCCCAGAGGCCAGTGAGCGTGCCCAGCAAGTCTGAGCACCGTGGACCGCGTGGGTGCCGAGATCCCCAATACCCCAGGACACCGGCCACCTCTTGCGTAGCACACGACCCTGACCAGTGGGGAAGTTGTGCTTTGGCCCAATATCGAGCCAACCTCTCAGTAACAACTGTGCCAAAGATCAGCGCCCTAGCTCACTCCGGTGGCCCGTGGGCACCCTTTTACGCACTCCAAATTGCTGCCTTCCGCGGTCCCTTGTCTCTCGACTTGTGGGCCCTAGCGGAGGACAATCGTTACTTTTAAGAGTTCCCCTGGTTGCTCCAGGCCTGCTCTACAGTCTCCTCGAAGGAGACCTCTCTCAGACCTCGTGGGTCTGCACCAGTAGCTGATTTGTTCATCTTGCGTGGGTTGCGGTTGCCAAGGCTTAGTGGATCCAATCCGGACACTAACACCGCAGCGACTCTCATCCTTCGTGGGACAGTCGCCCTCCAGAAGCTGGCCTTCCTTGAAGCCTCCCGGAGCCCGTGGCTGCAGATCCAAGCTACGCCTTTTCTACTTGAAGCACCCGACATTGAAGGGCTCTTTCCTTTGAGCTCCCTGGTCACTGTGCCGTGACCCAGACTCTGTCCCCTCTGCTTTCAGGTTCTTCTCTATAAGATCTACAACTTCAATCTTCACGGCATCGACGCTTTTGGCTAGCAGCAGTTTTGTACATTTTCCCATTGAAAATCAGCCCGCGACCCGACATCAAAAACGACTTATGCACCCGGCTTCCCTGGGGCAGGTAACAGTGGTACCTCGGTACTCCCGTGGTAGTGGGCTCCTCAAAAGCTTAACTCTAAGCTCCTAACTTTGAACTCCTGCTAGAAGTGTCTTTAATCTGTTTAAATCAAACCGCGACATTCTCCATAGGCTTTAATAGAGATCCCGATAGCAGCTATTTCCACTGCACGCGCCTCCCGTGGGTCCCCTTCCTCATCACCTGGGGTGGATTCTCAAGGGGCCAGCGATCCTAAATGCCCTAGGCATTGTCTTTAGAATTGTCGTGGTTCTTATACCACATTTTTAATATATTGTTTGGTCCCCCCCTGGGGCCCTGTGATTCCAGTGCTATTTATTGTATCTATAAATGCTTGTTTGAATTGTAACTTTACCTCTAGCCTCATAAAGAGACTTGTGGGATTCTGTTTAGAATAAATACATATATATGTATACCTGTGTGGACTACTCTTTCATTTGGTCATTCAAGAGGTTATCTATGGTAAAACAATAAGCTTAACACTCCTTCAAGACTTAGCCTGAAGGCTGCTCTCCACAGCTACCACTAGGATAGCTTTCTTTAAAGGTTGTCTTTTAAACCTATCACCTTAAGAGTCGAATTGGACTGGTGCAAGGTGGCCACTTTAACTAGTGACCAGCATATGCCAGGCCAACTTCTCACAGCTACCTAGCGCCGGGACACTAGTAGCAGCTGCGTACTTCACAAGTCACATCATTCTTTCATTCAAAGGGTGAAAAACAGAGAGGGTTGATCCAGCAGCCACAAGAAAGTTAAAATGGCTAACAAATAATGTTTAAAGGTGCCCAGAACAAAGTCTTGTTGGGCTAAAGAAAGAACAAATAACAAAACCTCTGCAAGAGGTATAGAGAGAGGGACCAAATGTCATTAAGAAAACCAAGCCAAAAACTTATCGTAATGGCAGGTGTAAACAGTTTTTGTGGAAGGACGCCTGGCTGCCAAGATGATATCAAACTTTGGGAGGGCGATCGAAAACCTTCAACTGTCATAGCTCAATCTCCAAGCATGAAACTGGAATGTGAGCAAGTTCGGGAGTAGGATCCAGCTCCATTTCTGCTACAGGAGATCCGTCCAAAGGGGCAGCCCGACCAAAAGACATATGCCAATGCGCAGCAGCACTGGTTGATAAACCCTCCATGCCCAATCACGTCAACTAGGATGACTTGGGCCCGGTAAGTACTGGTCTTCTAGAGAACTCTGGAAAGGAGTGATATTGGCAGAAAGGTGTACGGGAGTCCAGAGTTCTAGTCGAGGCAGAACACATCTTCTTGGAAACTCCAGCAGGCAGGAATGCAGACAACGCACATTCTGGGCGGTGAAAGAGATTGCGCCAAGGCTCTTGCAGTCTCGGAAGAGACCTTGCACCAACTCCAGATGTAGACGCCATTAGTGATCCATGAGGCACAACCGGCCGAGTTAGCCCGCTCTGGTGTTCAAAGATCCCTTCAGGTGGTGCAGTACAACCAGAAAAGGTCCTGACGCTCCAGCCATGTCTAAAGGCGCACAGCCTCTTGGCACAGGGTCCATGACTCATACTAGACCCGTTTGTTGCATTATCACATGGCGGTATTGACCGTGAACACCTGAACCAGCCTTCCCTTGATGGATGGAAGGAGAGCTTTCAATGCCAAACAAATAGCTCTCAACTCCAACAATTTGATGTGAAACCAGCGTCTGCTGATCTCCACTTCTCCATGATGGCCGTCCCAGCCTGGGAGTGAGGCATCTATCTCCACTGTGAGCTCAGGGTGAAGGAAGAGGGGTCTACAGCTGACCCAACTGCAATTCATCAGCCACCACTGCAGGTCTTTTGCAGTTTCCTCCAATATCTGAACCAGATCAGAATGATTCCACTGATGCTGCACCCATCATCATCAGGTACCACTGCAGAGTCTGCATATGTCCACGGGCAGTTGTACCAGCAGGAGGTCATAAGACACTGCAGCCTCAGAGTCAGTCTCAACGAAATCCAGGATAGAGACCAAAACATCGGAATCATAGCCAGAATATGCTGGACTTGCTGCTCCAGAGGATAGGCGAAAAAGGGCACTGTGACCAGAATGACTCGGATGAAAGGGTGCATCAGAGAGGGAGTCCGGTATTACTTATGTTGATTGTGAACCCCAGCAAATGCAAAAGGTTCACTGTAGTCTGGAGGTGGGAAGACGACTGCTTGGGGCAAGCTCATCTTTAACAGCCAGTCACTGATTTAGGGGGCAGATTGGACCCCTAACCTCCGCAGATGGACAGCAACCACCACCAATACTTTTTTGAACAACCAAGGAGCACTGGTGAGGTCAAAGGAGAGCTCACCAAACTGGAAATGCTTGTGGCCATCCATGAACTGCGGGCTGGCAACACGGGGATGTGAAAAGTAGCGTCTTGTCGGTCCAACACCACTATCCACTCTCCAGGACAGACAGAACCTGAGCCAACGTCTTTAATTTCTCCTTTTTCAGGAAGGCTTTGAGAGGGCACAGATCCAGTATAGGGAGAAGGCTTCTGTCATCCTTCTGCACAAGAAAGTAGCAGAAAACCACCACATCCAACTTCTCGTGCAAACACCCTTACGATGGCTCCTTTGGAAAAAAGGGCCTGGTCTTTCTGACGAAGCAAGGAGAGATGGTCCTTTGTCAAGCATTCTTGGGATAGTGGGACGGGTTGGGGGGCTTTGAAAAACAGAGTTTACCCTCGGTGCGCAATCTGAAGCACCCACTTGTCAGATGTAAACCCAGACTAGTAGAGCAGGTGGTGCCTGATTCTGCTGCCAACGGATGACTATGCTGGATGGAGGGTGCACTAAAAGCTTTAGAGGCTGTGGCCGCCAGAGAGGTGGGGGACTTGGCAGCACGCTCGGACTGGCTCCTGTGTCTTATCTGGGCTCCAAGGCCCCATCCTTGAAAGGACTAGGCACGGATGAATTAGGTATGCGTGGTACTGCGGGTGCCCAAGATTTCCCATTCCACATCTGCGGTAGAGACGAAAGGACTGCTGTTGAAGCCAGGCCAGGAAGGAAAGCCCAAGGGATCTGGTGGGGACTCTGGTCTTGAGAAAGCGCTCGAGCGACATCCCAGGATTGTTGCCAAACAGGCAAAGCGCTTGTCAATCAGTGCAGACTGTACATACCCCAAGAAACCGGTAAACCGTAACCAGGCATCTCAACTAAGCGCCATCATAGAAGTTATGGCTCTACCAAGGGTGTCCAGTCCGCACAGAATGGCAAACTTGGCCGCATCCCTGCCATTCACCAAAGCTTGGTTAAGGATGACGCTGCCTTTTTCAAGCACCAAGGGTTTCAGATCCACAACCGAATCCCACAACGCATGTGCATATCAGTCCAAGAGGCATGCAGTGGTCACCGACTGCAGGGCAAGGCTGGTGGGGAACAACCTCTTGGATTCCCAATCTGGTGGTGTGGTAGGGAACACTCTTGGGCTGACCTTTGGGGTTGAGGCCTGCACCACCAATCTCTCAAGGGAGGGGTACTGGAAAGGAAGGCTGGGTCTCCGGGGTGGGACCCTGCCCATTTGCAATCATTCGGTGCACAGGAGCCTCTGTGCAAGGTTTTGTCTAGGCCCCCAAGAGCGCATCAGTGACGCTTTGTTAAAGGTGAGCATTGGTTCAGAAGAGCCTGACCAAAGTTAAAGCACCTCTGTCAAGACATTGGCCTGGACCTCAATGACTAGCAGCTAGAGATGGAGAAGCTCTGCCACTGAGAATAAAAATGGCAACAGATTCACCTTCCTCTGAGAAATCATGCCAGAGTCTGGGTAAGTATCGAGGTCACTGGCATCACCCACCTCCTCATACCAATTATCATCAGAGGTCCTCTCGGAGACCATGTACCATCTCCTCATCTTGCCCTTCAGGAAGATAGGGACTGTCAAGGGGTGGAAAGTCCAATGGCTGGTAAGGATTGGATGGCACCGGCTTTGACGTAGAATGGAGCCTGGTCAGCGTTAGTACTGCTAATCAGGTTGGGCAGGAGTCGATGGCCAAAGATGCCGTGCATTGTGTCACAAAATTTTCAGTTGGACAGGTGTCACTCCGGCGTAAAACTCTGGATAGTGTGGAATGGAGCTCCGATGCTGTATCTGCAGGTGGAGTGCGGGAGTGGGGCCTGGACGCATGATGACATGAAGGTAAGGCGGAAGAGTGCTTCAACTTGTGCTTTTTGGACTTACCCATCTTTGACGAGGAAGTAAAACAAAAAGTTAATCAAAAAATGATCGTGGAAGCTCACCAGGATCCAGGGTATTGGCACAGAGTGAAAGGAACTATTCGCAGTGCATCAGGTTGGCGCCTATATAGGCACCTTGAAGTAGAGGTCGCTGACCTGGAGCAGAACACCCCCACTGCTAAAAAAATTCTGGATCCAGTCTGACGCCTGGTGTGATTAATCTCAGGTTAGAAGTTTAGATAAGAAATAAACCTTAAAATATATCCATTGCTTCCAAGTGTTCTTGCGGGTGCTCTTCCTTAGTTGGGAGTGATTTCTCATTGGGGTGATCACTCCCTGAAACACATCTCACTCACATACTGCTTGCTTATTGTTGCAGTCCAACTGGTTTTCTGTATCCAGTTGACATAGTGTAATTTTTTTGTGCCAGAGGGTGAAGAAAGGATAATGTTACTCAACCAATAAGCATTTTTTCTTGGCATGTAGAGCTGTATATACACATGCTTTGCATACTTCTGTCATCAAGTGTTGAGTCCGGATGATTGCAAATTGTTTATCTTCGAAATAGTATTTCCAATCACGAGGTAAGGCGGCGACTCCTTTCGGTGATAAGGCACATGGGGATTGACTCCATTGTTAGATTGTTTTCCCGCTGTGGGGGATAATGGAGTTAGTAAGTGTAGAATAGAGTGGTCATGCGTATGTATACAAACTGAGAACTGCAACAACCACAGGAGACTGGGGAGACGCATGTGAATCTACAGCTCTACATGCCAAGAGCAGATGCTTACTGGGTAAGTAACATTATCCGTTTGAGGCATGTGAGCTGTAGCTCACATGCTTTGCATAGACTATACTGCAGTATACTCCCAAAGAGGTGGCTAACCGGTAGTTGTTTGAAACAGTGTTTTAAGTACTGCTTGGCCTACATTAGCTTGCTGCCTCACTAACACATCTACACAATAGTGTTGGTTGAATGCACGCGATGTAGACCATGTTACTGCCTTACAGATGTCAGCTAGGGGAATATTCCCTAAGAAGGCCATAGTAGCCCCTATTTTGCAAGTGTAATGCGCTCTGGAGGTATTAGCAAAGTACTTTTTGCTTTTGCATAACATGTGTGGATACATTTTACGATCCATCTTGCAATGCCTGATTTAGATGTGGGATTGCATTTGTGTGGTGGAGAAAAAGCAACAAGCTTGCTTTTTTTTGCAAAATTATTTTGTTCTTGAAGCTCTTCTAACATCAAGGGTGTGTAGAGCTCCTTCTGCTTCAGAATCAGGCTGAGGAAAGAACACAGGTAACTCAACCGATTGATTGATATGAAAGGCAGAAACAACTTTAGGTAGAAATTTAGGATTCGTGCGAAGAACCACTTTGTCTCTATGAAGCTGAAAGAAGGGCTCCTGTATAGTTAATACCTGGAGTTCAACTCTTCTCGGTGAAGTTATTGCGATGGGGAAAGCAACCTTTCATGAGAGGAATTGTAATTGCCACCTATGCATTGGTTCAAATGCTGGACCCATTAGCCATGTAAGTACTATGTTTAGGGTCCAAACTGGTGCAGGTGGGGCACTTGGTGGTATCACTCTTTAATCCTTTTAGAAAGACAATATTCCCTGATACTCTGAATAGAGATGAGTGTTGTCTGTTTTGTAAGTATGCAGCTACTGCTGCTAGATTTAAGCGAATGGATTTGTAGGCTAGTCCGGATTGCTGTGAATGTAACAGATGATGTTCTGTACAGAAGCATCGAGAGGATGGTTATTGTTACAATAGATAACAAAATAGCTTCCACTGTTCTGCATAATATTCCCTAGTAGTAGACTTCTTTGTGAAGTTTTGCATGCGGTACGATTATGATGCAAGACGCCATCATACCTAGTAATTGCATGAAGAGTGGCTTGTGATTAATTGTTGGGCTAAAACTGAGTGAGAAGAGACTGAATACTGAGAATGCTGGCTGCATTGGGAGAGGCTAGAACTTTGAGTGTCTGTGGTGGCTCCCAAATAAGGCTGTGTGTTTGAAGGCTGCAGATGGGACTTCTACGCATTCACTTTAAACCCTAATTGTTGTAGTGGGTGAATTGTGGCTTGAGTATGTTGGAAACACTTCTGGTAAGTGTCGGCTTTGGATGAGCCAGTTGTCCAGATAGGGGAAGACGTGGATGTGCTGTCTTCTGAGATGAGCTGCAACTAGTGCCAGGCATTTAGTAAATACTCTGGGAGCAGTGGTGACTCCAAAAGGTAGTACTTTGAATTGGTAATGTTGACCCGCTTTCACAAATCGGAGATATTTGCAAATAGCGAGGTGAATTGGAATGTGGAAATGTGCGTCCTTTACGTCTAGAGTAGACAAAGTCGGCCTGTTGTAAAAGTGGGAGCACTTGTTGAAGTGTCACCATGTGGAAATGTTCTGACAGTATGTAGTGGTTCAGTTCTCTGAAATCCAGAATAGGTCTTAACGAGCTGTCCTTTTTGGGAATTAGAAAATACAGGGAGTAAACGCCTGACCCTTGATATTGTAATGGCATTGGCACTATGGCCCCTTTTAGCAAGAGAGACTGGGCTTTCTGTTTGACGAGGTGCACATGTTCTAGTGACAGTTTGTGAGAACGAGGTGGAATGTTTGGAGGATTGGTGGCAAGCTCCAGGCAATAACCATGTTGGATAATCCCCAACACTCATTAGTCTGTTATACGCTGCCAAATAGGGGAGGAATTGTAGAAGACGTACCCCGACAGGTGTTAAATGATCGGGGAAGGGTAGGTAAGTCACAGCTAGTTAGATGAAGGCAAGTTAAGGGGTGTGGAACCCCTTCCTATACCCTTGCCGTTGTTTCCTCTCTATCCTCTGCTAACAAAACCTCTTGGGCAAGGGGGGGGGTTGATTTTTGCCTTTATAGGTGGAAACATTGGTGTCTGAGGATGTGGTCTTAGGCCCCACCCCCCCAATAAAAGGAGCGACGAAAGGAGCCCCAGCTTGTAGGAGACTGCAGAGCTCCCGTAGACTTAGCTACCTCAGTGCCTTTCTTTCATTTTCTCTAATGCCTGATCAACTTCAGGCCCGAAAAGATGCTTTTTATCAAACTGAGTATTTAGAATGAAAGGTTTGAAACCGGAAATCCTTAACCAGGGCTGTCTCCTGAGTAACACACTAGTGTTAATCTCTTGAGCTGCGGTATCAACAGCAACTAAGGCGCATCTAACAGAGGAATTGGAGAGGAGCTTTCCTTCTTGTATTAAATCCTGTGCTTTAGCTTTGAGCTCATCTGGGAGATATTGGCGCAATTGTCCATTTCCTCCCAGTGCGCTCTATCATACCTGGCTAAGAGGGCCTGGGTGTTGGCAATGCGCCAATGATTCGCTGCCTGGGCCAGAGGCGTCTTAATTTTGACTGAATTAGCCCGTTAGACACAAAAAGTGAGTCTAGGGGTAACTGCCCCTTAATGAAGATTGGATCAGACAGAGCAGGCTTATACCTTTTATCTATTCTGGAAGTCAGAATGCGAGCACAAATATTGCCTTTGAAGATCTTCTCGCCATGTCGTCTCATCCCTTTGAGCATAGGGAGAGTCTGACTAGCTCTGAGCATACTACTCTAAGTTTCGAACAAGAAGTCTTCTTCTAGGTATTATTTGTGCAGCTCTAGCAAGCAACTCTAAGTACCCTACATTGTTGTCAGGAGAGGAAGGCCCTTGCGGGGTAAAGGTCTGGGTCATTATCTGAAGGTAGATCAATAGTGTAGTCTTTCCAGGGATTTACAGGTAATTGAATATCATCATCATGATCAGGCTGTGAAGTTGGAGAGTTGGGTGGTGTGGTGTGATAAGTAAATGTTCTAATGCTGGAGAAGGTGGTGAAGGTATAGGGGAACGTGGTGGAAGAGGAGTAGGATAAGTGTCAGTACCGACATTTTTCTTTTTTAAAGGATTCTTATATTGTATGTCCTCTGACTCAAGTTTGCGTTTGTGAAGCAGTTTGGTAAGAGGATGTCCTGTTTCAGGATTAATGTAAAGTTCTTTTTGTTTAGGATCTGATTTGGGGTGTGGGAAGACAAGAATCGGATCCTGTGACTTAAGGAGCATTTCAGTTTCAGCACCAACAACTTTGGTGCCAGGATGGAAAGACCTTTCGGCGCTGAAGGATTGGGCTCCAAAGCAGTTTTCAACTTCAACGTCAAGGGTTTCGGCTCGAAAGCAGTCTTCGGCTTTGACCTCGAAGGTTTCGGCTCCATGCCCGACTCAATCCTAAGCCGCGAGGGGCTGACAATTGTTTTAGTGCCGAGCTGGAAGATCAACCGTCCTCTTGGTGCCGATCTTGGCGTAGAGTGTCATGAATTTGCCTTTCCGCGATCGCGCTCGCTGCAGACGGCCGAGACGCGAGACGCGGAACACCACAGACTACAAATCCCGATAGGCAACGCGAGCACGTTGCGCATCGGACTACGGCAGAGGACCGGAAGCAGGAAATAAAAGCCCTGCAGTCCGGACCGCGGTGCCGATTACTCTACATTTCCCGCGGGGAAGCTGGACGCTTTGCCTTGCAGTACTTTGGCGGTAAAAGTGTCAAAGGACACACCCTCCGACCGCATCCCTGAAATGTCTTTGACACACTAATAGAACGACTTCTGTGACTCCCCTGTTGGAGGTGAGAGATTCACCGTGCAGGGGAGCGACCGCGCACTTAGTGGCGCTTGGGCTGCCAGATTGACCCCGTTGGAGAAACCGGTCCCGGTTTCATGCGGGGTGAAAACGCGCCCGCGAATGGTATGCTTTGCAACGTTGGATGGATGAATGAGTGTGACGATAACCCTCTGGGCATCCCCAAGTTGCGCACATCGTGTTTGTTTGTCCCATGACATTTTCGCAACCAGTTTATACAACATTATATCGTGCCTGATAAAGGAACCTTGAATGGATGAATGAGTGTAACCCTACTCCTCTAAGTTTCCTAAGCAGAGTATACTACGTTATTTGTTTCATGACTTTGTTCAAAGCAGTATACCAGGAATCTCTCTTTCGGAAATGGAAGAAAACGACCTTCTCCATCTCAGAACTATTCAGGCCTACATTTTCTTTAGCGCTGCAGTGGTAGCATTCCAATTCTTTTGTTGCTTTCCTTTCTGGTGTACGTGTGTGCTTCTCTTTTATAGCCCAAGAGACGTACTCCTAAGCCTCAGAGAGCCAGATACGCAAAGCTGCAGCCCCCGCATCTCCTCCTTAACAAGTTGCATCGCTCTTATTTCTTTACAGGTAAGAAAGGGTGGATTGAGAGGGGGTGAAGCACAGAGTAAGGGAGAAAGGGGGAATAGAAGTGCTTATTGTGTTTCTTGTCTCTCGCCCACAGGTCTCCCTCCCCGCAGTCCCCACCCTTTCCTTCCCCCGCTCAATTGCCCCAAAAGTCTGTGTATATCCATAGCCAGAGTTGGGTCGATTCAGAGGTGGGCCCCCATACAGCATCGGCACAGCCCTGAGGATTCGGACCCGGCAAGCCTGACATAGAGGTGGAGATGGGACCGAAGCCTTTTGCTTAGTTTGAGTTAGATTTCAGGGCAAGGGGTATTCGAGACTCACAGGACCTTGAACCTGCGGTATGTCTCTTCCATCTCCAAGTTTAATTCAGGAATAGATGAGGGCTGCTCTTCCTGTTCCTCTTCGGCCCCTCGTGCATCAAATTATTCTTGCTCGGATCCTTCACGGAAGATGTCAAGCATGTATTCAATGTTCTGGCTTTGCATTTGACTACGCCGAGCCAGAGAGACACAGAATTTTCTTGGATCGAAACGATCTGCGCGTGTCGCAGTCTTGTTCATTGTGCTCTGGAGATAAGCGCAAGTTGCACACTTTGCGCAAGGCGGTGCACGGATATTTTGTGTGGAACGGAGGACAGAATTTGAATAGAGTATGTGCCATCAACTGTGAGGTGGACCGACACGGTTAGGCCCAACGGCCTTCCACAAGTCTTCTGATCGAAATTGACATTATCTTCGACCAATACGATACGCGGGGAAGTGGGATACGCGTACAAAACAATACAGATGCGAGTATAGCGGATTGTGCAATGAGGGAACCCCGAAGAATGGTTTCACACCGGAGCGCAGCAATAAACATTCGAACCCCAATGCGGAAAAAACGATCTAACAATGGAGTCGATGCCCATGCGCACTATCACCGAAAGGAGGAATTACCTTACCTCGTGACTGGAAATACTACTTCGAAGAAAAACTATTTACAAACATCCGGACCCAACACTTGATGGCAGGAGTATGCAATGCATGTGATCTACATCTCACATGCCTTGAGCACTAAATTATGTGCCATGTTATATAGACTGATCTAGAAAACATACATTGTGATTAGGGTGACAACCGGTTACGTTGAATATAGCAGAATATTGACTTTACAACAAGTGGAATGTCTATTGGTTATTTGTTTTATTAAGAATTAAGCCCTGGAAGATAGGATTAATTAGTTCACTTCAATTTATGACCTTCTAATCGCATAATTCTACAAATAATGCAGTATTCGTAGTTTCCGATTGAGGTGTAAACTCGAGTGATAAACGTGAAATTCCAGACTATTCCCCGCGCCTGTGTCCTAAGATGGAAGAAAGCACAGGTAAGTTTCTATGTCTTAATGAACAAGTTACTTACCTTCGGTAACGCATTATCTGGTTGGGACAATATCTAGCTACAGATTCCTTACCTTTGAATTTCCCAGGTATTAGACTGGAATCGGAAACTTGTGTGAGCAGTACACATGCGCGTCGTCATGTAGCTCAGTTTGGCTCTGCATGTTGTCGGCGGCGTTGGCGCCGGATGGGACGTCGCGGTTATCTATCTAGGACCCACTCAGGCCCGGACATCAGTCACTTGTCATGATTTCCACACCAGAAGCGAAGAGCCATGAAGTGAACTGACTAGTGTATGTTCAAATTGGAACCCTGAAAAGGGAGCAACTGTGGCCCTATAAATTAGACCGCAGAGTGGGAAGGCATGAGTGGGTCCATAAGAATATGTAGCTAGATATTGTCTCTACCAGATAATGTGCTACTGAAGGTAAGTAACTTGTTCATCTGAGAGAGACTTCTAACTGCAGATAACTTACCTTTGAATAGATACCCAAGCCATATTCCTAGCAGAGGGCTGTGGACAAATTACTAGTCTAGAAAGTCCTGCAGGACCGAACGGGCAAAATGCCCATCCCTGTGGACCGGATGTCGAGGCAGTAGTGTTTAGCAAACATGTGCAGTGAAGCCCACATTGCAGCCTGGCAGATGTCTAAGCCCAGCACTCAATGAGCCAACAATCCAACTGGTGAAATGGGCACATAAGCCCTCAGGAGTTGTTCTTCCACCCGGTACTCTTTTTTGCGGTCAAGGTAGAACAACAACAACTCTTTTTAGGTCCAAAAGATGGAACCGCTTCTTTTCCTTAAAGAGATTGGGAGATGTATAAAAGGTGGGCAGTGTGACCAACTGACCCAGATGGAATGTGATCACCACCTTAGAAAGGAAAGAGGCTTGGGTGCCAGGCACCATCTTATCCGGAAACATGAGAAAGGGAGGCTTAGATGATCAAGCCTACAGCTCCCTCACCCTCTGGGCAGATATGGCCACTAGAAATACTGATTTACTTGTGAGCAACCTGAGGGGACAATTATGCAGTGGCTCAGAGGAAGCGCAAACGAGGTACATGAGAACTAGGTTCAGATCCCACTGAGGCATAATGAAGGGCATAGGAGGAAACATGTACAAGCCCTTTAAAGAAACGATTTACAATAGGGGACTTGAATAAAGAGGGCTGGTCAGGCAGCCACAGAAAAGTAGAGAGCGCAGAAAGACAACCCTTGTGAGTGTCCAGAACAGAGCCCTGTTGTGCAAGAATAAACAGAATAATATCAGAGAGGCAGAAAAAGGGTCAATAGTCTTCTCTGTACAATATTTTACATTTTCATGCCAACGGTAGGCCTATACCTTTTTGTGGAGGGACACCTGGCTGCCAAGATAACATTACAGACTTTGGGAGGAAGGTTGAAAGCTATCAACTGTCGCCACTAAATCTCCACGCAAAGAGGTGGAGATTTGACAGGTTCGTGTGGAGGACCCTCCCCTGCTGCTGCGATACAAGATCCTCCCGAAGGGGCAGTCAGAACGGAGGGATCCATACACATTCAAATAAGCTCAGGAAAACCGACTGAGCCCAGTCTGGAGTCACAAGAATGACTTGGAGCCGGTAGTTCTTGATCTTCTTGAGAACGCTGGGCAGAAGTGATGTGTGCAGAAAGGTGTACAGGAGGCCTAAGCTCCACTTACGATGAAAAGCGTCACCAAGTGATAGCTGCCTTGGAAACTACAATGCGCAATACAGCTGACTGTGTATTCTCTTCGGGGGCAAACAGATCTAACCAAAGCTCTTCCCAATGTTGAAAATGACTTTGCATCACTTCCTACTGTAGACGCCATTTGTGATCCGTTAGGCATCGATGGCTGTGTTAGTTTGCCCTGGCGTTCCGAGACTTTTCCATCTGCAGATTATACCGAATGACCAGCAGTGGCAGTGTTGCACAACAGAGTATCTCTGCATTGCCGAGACTGAAGAAAAAAAAAAAAAGAAAGGGATGTCTTGACTTTGACCACTGCGTACTTCTGTTTCACTTCGGGGGACATTATTCATTTAAGATACTCGAGAAAATAAAAGTACGTTTATGGAGAAGGAGGAATTAAAAAATAAATTAACAATAAAATAACTAAGAAAAAAAAAGAAACTTAATACAACAAAAACTATTCGGTCGAATTAACATTTGAACCTATTCAGATTCTGAAAAAAAACTATTTCTTAATTCATCAAACCTTCTGTCCAATTTAAAGGCTACAGGTTTATGCACCACTCGTTGGGTTTTCTTTCACTGACACCCTTTCCTTCCTCCCCTTTTCCAGGCAAACGAGCAACCTTGTACACACCTATGAAAGCCACGCTCCTCCAGCAGCGTGGCAGGCAACTGGATGAAACACGTTGGATTTGCAGATTATGAACCATTTTGGATATCAGCGTATTGGGGATTTGGAGTACCATCATTGTGTTTTTCTCCTTTGCCGGGCAACCCCATATGGAGTCGTGCCACGGGATCCCCTCTCCTGACCCGGTCTTCACAGGACTGGAAAGGTCTCGGTGAAGAGCTTTCTCTCGGCCGTAAGTGTCTACTTTATTGGTAGCTGGTCTTCTTTCTCCACGTTCTCTCCCGTTTCTTTGCATTCTATTAGCTCAGAGGTCTGAAACACTCCAGCTAGCGGCTGGCTGCTGCTTGTGTGTGAGAGGTCATTTGATGTCTGTTGTGGCTGCTTTTGTAGAAGACATTCAAATGAAGATATCACAGAGAGTGGAGAACGAGGTCACGTGACAAGCAGCGCGAGTCGAGGGAAGCGAGCCAGAGCGGAGAGGTGCGTGGAGGTGCCGCGCTGTGACCCGCTGTAACCTGGAACATATTCGGCCAGGAAAAACTCCTTTGAAACCTCTCTTGAAGGCCGACAATGAGCGATAACACCGGAAGAATTAGGACAACGCCTGGAGGCGGAGGAAACCAGACGCTGGAGTAAGCGTGTGTGCAGCGAGCGCAGCCACCATTAGTTACGGCCGCTGAGTGCGAGCCCGGTGAGTTCGCGGAAGTGGCCCAACCAGGTTGGGTACGGCTTGTGGCTCGCTCCCGCTTGTTTCCGACTTGCTCCTACCGTTCTCCACCCACCTACCCTCACCTCCTCTCACCTCCACGCAGTCACTGAGTCGGAGTTTGAGCCTCGGGAAGGCTTTTAATTACTGAACACTTTTGAGCACTTTCGAGCACACGTGGTGAACTTGGCACTATTTCACCTCCTAGCCCTAGCCCCAAATTTCAGGCCTCAGTTATCGGGCAAGATAATCAAGATCATGAGGAAAACGTGAGACAGAGTGTTCTCTACCGTTGTCCTCCGTGAGAGAGACAGTGCCAGTGCAGAGAAACTGCAAATCCATAAAGCTCTTTGCACCTTTTTACCAAAATGTAATTTAATTGGGCGGAGCGCTTCAAAGCTATTTTAAGTAGAAATCCTCTTGAAGTGAAAAGTGGACTTAGCCCCCCTGAATCGTGAAATGAGGGAAGTGCGAGCCCCCAGGGCAGCCTTCAGATAGAAGGCCGTAATGCAATCTGGGAGAACAAGATCAGAAGTTAAGCCAAAGAAAAAAGCTTGCCAGAATATCAGTAAGACCAGTAAGGGAGTCCCCGTTTTGTCAACGGAAGAGAGACAATTAGAAATAAACCCGGAACCAGCACTAATATCGTCACCAATGCCAATAAAAAATACACTAGGAGGCAGGAAAATAAAAATTACAGACTTCCCAACTCCTTCAGGGCTCCGAATTCAGGATTCCATAACAAGAATATCATCTCCAGCCGCATCCATATCCATATCGCTTGTACAGACTGTCATCCCGCCAGAGGACAGCTTTAGCACCCCAAAGATTTTGAAACTAGCTGGCAATCAAGTAACTGTGATAGCACAAATAACATCAAATGTAAACGAACAACAAACATCACAAGCAACCGCAACCAAAGGGGCACTAGCAGCAACACTAGAACAACAAATCTTGAGTCTTTTATCACCTCCCTCCTTTATTTCAGAGGCTATATCGGGCGAAAGTCAAGCACCAGCTCTGTCCAGGGACAGCATGGACAATTACTCTGCTGCAACTGAAGATGAAAACGCCTCAGGGGGGTCTGTTAGAGGCTTTGCCAAAACCCGTACTGGAAATACAGGATTTCTTAATAGGTTCCTTCGGGCTAACACAGGAGGCCCAGAAAGAAGAAATTCCTTTTCTTAACGAAATAACACAAACATTTATAGGGCCCCTTCACGACTACAACACCTTACTCTCTCCGATAAAGACTCGTCCAGGGTCTGGTCTCTCTACTCAATCAAGCACTTGTCCGGTGGAGGACGCCATGGAGAACATCATGAACAACTCTGGAGATGGCCCCCCTCCAAGTCAGCGAACGGATGTACATTAGGCAGACCATTTTCACCCCTTTACAGCTCCGCTATGGTCCCCTTTCATAAATATCATGGAAACTATTTATTCATCATTATTTCAGCACTCAGAAAAATTTGAGTTGCAAGTCGACCTTTTGCAAGCCCTAGCGTTTCAGGTCTCGGGTATAGAAAAAAACCTTCAAGATCTAAATTCCATAATTGAGCGGGTGCAAAAAGACCCCCATACAACGTAACACTAATGTCAATGGTCCAGCACCATGAACCAACTGAAGTCCATCCCGGGGATTTTTACATATTCTGGTAGAAGTAAAAAAAAAAAAAAAAATGACTATCGTCACATCGGCCAGCCCGGTTAGCGCTTCCACCAAAACTGGTTCAAGTGGACAGAATCTCAACTTCTACGGGCACTTTGGAAAGTGCAGACGAAATTAACGGTAGCCTGAGAGATTCAGACTCAGATGACATTCTGCCAGAAACCTCAAACAATACTCCCACACAAAGCAATCAACAGCGTGGCGTTTTGGTGCTCGATGCAGCAGTTCTTAATCCACATCAACAAAAATCTAGCAACCCATTAACAAAAAGGGAACACAAGCGACTGAGAAAATCAAGGTATAACAAACAGAAGAGGTGCCAAGCCATAGTATAGACCCTCCAAAATGGAACACAAGAGTTACCTGCAACACACAGTCAGCACGCAAATTTGCTTGAGGCAGACCTTGGAAATGGGTTAATGGGAAATAAGGCAAACATGTGTTCGCCCGAAAAGACGTCTGAACCCAGACCCCATACCGATCATTGTGGAACGTTCATACTCCCGCCAGCTTCAACAACATCAAAGACAAGCAGTCATAAAGCTTTCTCGGCATCTCTCTATTCAAGACCTAAAAGAAGATGGCCTCTTATTGCACGTTCCCCGGTTAGAACAACCAAGCATATCCCAATACTTTCCAAACCAACTAAAAGTTCATAACAGAAAAGGTTTGGTTGAAATGCAGCCACCGCCTACAACGACGCAACTTTTGGCAAATCAGACCGATCTGTCATATCAGGTGATCAAGCAGAATTTCAGAAAACAAAACCAGACTTGACAATAACAACTCGCCTTCAAAATCCATCTGGAGGGAAAATGTCTACATGAGAAAATGTATTCAGCAGAATATCTGCTGGATTACATCATCACAGAGCCGACACTACATTAGGCAACGATGAACACATTTCCAGAAGGTCCATTAATGCTAGAATTGATTCCTCATTACAACTCAAGAGGACAACATGATATTCTTAACCGCAGTGCAATACTAAAGCTCACAAGTTCAATTAAAACACCTACATACAAACCATATTGAAAGCGTAAAATTCAAACCACTCCCAAGCGCAAAAGGGAGAGAAATGACGGTGGGAACCTGGAGCTACCCAAAAATTACAATGGAATTCTGGTGCCATAGAGAACTTTTTGCAAAATGGGGAATTGAAATAAAAACAATTGAAAGAGAACGGTATCCTGGCCCGCTATGTCCAACAGTAGAACTCAGGATGGTAATAGACAGCGGATTACTCCGTGGGGCAGTAGAAGCCATCGACAGTGCCCTGGAGAGCTGGTCATCTCTACATATTATCCATCAGGTAGTACCTGGAACAGCCTGTCAAAGTAGAAAAGTTCTTTTTTCAACTACTCTGGGCACTGAGAAAAAAAATAAGTGAGGCATGAGTAAGCAACTTCAAATTGTGCTCTTGGAACATCAAAGGCTTCGGCAGCAAGACAAAGGAGGCAGACCTTTTAACTTTTCTTTAAAAATTTGATATCTTACTATTCCAGGAAACCTGGTCCATGTCACCGTCATCGATCAACTGCTTTAAAGAATATCAATACGCCACCAAGGGAAAAGCATCAGGTGGAGCATCTGGTGGCCTATCAATTTACTCAACATCAACGCACCATGGACATCTGAATCGATTGAGCTAGGACAAACCTGGATTCAATGCATTAAAATTGCATTATCGCAACATCCTACTAATGAATTGCTTCGTAAAAATGAAGACAATTCTCTACTAATATGTAATGTGTACATCCATCCGGGATCCAAGGCAAAACTGGAGAAAGTTGACCCTTTTAGCGCCCTGCTCAAATCATTGCAATCTACCTTCCCACAAGCAGGCATTGTGCTGTCAGGTGTCTTCAATATGTTTTTATTATTAGAGGAACAACTCCAAAGCAAACAACAAAACAAATTTAAAGGGAAAAGCATCCATTCTGTAATTACAAATCACCACAAAAAAGATTGTTATGGCAAACTCTGTGCCTCATCATTAGCCGAAATAGGGATGCTAACTTTAAATGGACGCCTACCACAAGACCAACCAGCTGCACCAACTAGAATATCGAAGCATGCAAATTCAGTCTTAGACTACACAATAGTGGATATAGAATTACTACAAATGATCTCCAGCTAACAGGCAATTGATCTTTGCATCCACACTCCGAGAGCGGCTGAAAGTAATGATCTGCTGGAAGTCCCGAGCCTGTACAATCTAAAAATGCTTGCGTAGAACGGCAAAAACGCTGGTGTATTAATGAATTACATTACGAAAATCTAACGTCAAACACACAAGCACAAAACACGAAACATGAGCAAATTGGAAAAATATCATAATTATGCTTATTTCAAAATTTCCATCACAAAATAAACACTATGGAAATTAACCCAGGATAACACTAGAGTTTGTCAGCTCGTTAGCAAGGAAAAAAAAGGTAATTAAATCGGGAAATAAGAAAACTACATGGTAACGCCCTAATAACGAGCTACGGTGCAAATCATCAAATCCATCAGTTAAGGCGGAAATACAAACAGGAAGTATGGACTGCAAAGAAATCACATCAAACAAAAATTTGGCTAAAGCTGCAGCAGACAAGTAAATCAAATAACAAGAAGTTCTGGGCAAAAATAAATAATACAGCAAACGGCTCCTTCCGCCATCATAATGCAAACATCCTAGAGGCAGATTAGATAGCCCATTTAACTCAAAACAATAAGCATGTAATTATGGAAACTTAGCAGTATGCCAAGCTCAATTAAAAAACCGATCATGCAGAAATTGAGTACAAGGGTATCAAACATGAAGCCATGGACAAAGAACAGGGTAATTGGATTGGAACCAACCAAGTTGAGACTGTCTTAAAAAAAAATCTTATCCAAAGGAGCATCAGGCCCAAATAGCTTGCCAAACGAGCTCTTTAAACAAGATAAATCTTTTTGGGCGGAATTTTTCACACCCCTGTTCAATTACGCTTTCCAATCAAACAGCATACCAGCATCATGGAGAGGCAGAGTTTGTCCACCCGATATTTAAAGCTGGCACTAGAACAGACCCGGTGAACTATAGATTAATTGCGCTTATTGACGGAGAAGCCAAACTATAAGCGTCAAATCTCCTCTTAGATCTCGAAGAATGGGTCACCTCCAGCAAGATTCTTCCAATATCACAAACAGGCTTCAGACCTCGCACACACACAACGTGTTATCTTCTGGCCCTGAATCTCTTTGTTGAAAAAGCACAGCGAAAGTCCATCAAACTGTACACGTGTTTTGTCGATCTGAAAGCAGCGTTGAACAAGGTACCCAGAGAACTCGTGGCAAAATGGGGCATTCCGCCATGGCAACTATGGGCTATCGTTAACCTGTACTCAGCCACTTGGGGCCAGATAAAATTAGGAAATGGGTAAAGAACCACAGCAAGGATACTAACTCACATCGGCCCAAAACAAGGGTGTGTTCTCGCTCCCAGCCTTTTTAATATATTTACAGCGGATCTAGATAAAAGGCTCACAGAAGTCCAAAGCGACCCTGTAAAGCTAGCGCACCGCCAAGTTAGAAGTTTAAGTATGCAGATGATATTGTTTTATGTAGCCAGACCCCAGTAGGCTTACAGCGCTTGATCACGAAGCTGTTGGAATACACAGATGAGCTTTGTTGTAATTTAGCGATGAGCTTTGTTGCAATCACTAAATTACAACAAAACCAAGGTCATCTGCTTTTCAGCAAACACCGGGCCCATCAGCAAAAAATATAAGTGGTATACAGCAGGGAACAGCACAGAGCAGAGTGGCTCCTACAAATATCTAGCAGTGGTGGTTGATTCAAGATTCCCACTCAACGAACATTAATTAAAAGAAGAGCACAGGCAAACAAATTATGCTTTGCATTGAACACTCAAACAGAAATTTAAGTGCCCATCAAACTCCCACTTACTAAAAGTTATTGCTGCTAAGTTTCTTCCAACCCCGACATATGGCTCCAAATTATTTGAGGGCCAGGATGCACATTTTCTGAATCTCCAACAATCAGGCCTATTCAAACAAATCTTTTGGATTCCGCAATTTATACCTCAACCACAAGTTCGCTTGGAATTTGGGTTATCAAACCTACTCCCGGAAAGGCAAGCAGCAATATTAAAAATGTGCTGGAAATTAAGAGCAGCCCAAGAAGAGTCTTTGCTTGGGCTTTGCTGGATGGAATTGAACAACCAAACAAAAGGAAAGAAAGACTGGCCAACTGCACTCGAACAAGCGCTAACTACGCTCAATCTGCACGAAGCCTGGGATACAAACTATAGCTTCTCTGCATTAAAAAAAATAGCAAACAATGCTGCAAAACAAAAAGCCTGGCTATTGGACAAAGCTGCTCTAGCAAAGAAAATAAACAGCTGGATGGTTTCATCTTCATACAAGATCCGGTCACCACAGCCGTATCTTGTCCAACACAACTCAATCTGTTCAGCATCTTCTACTTTTGATCAGACTGGGAGCCTATGGTTCAAAAGATCAGGCCCCAATATGGAAACAGACCTGGCCGACCGCCCAGTACAGACTTTGCGAACAGGCGGCAGAGAAACTCATAGACCTTCTGTGTATCTGCGCAGCTGTGATCAATTTGAGACGGCATTTTCTACTCCATGCTTTCGGTTCTCTTCAAGTTAGATCATGCCGACCGGCCGTAATGGCATTACTAAATAGCCAGTCGTTACAGACTTCATGCAGGGCAGCCAAATTCTTGCAACAAGTCAGCACATTACTACAAAAATCAAGTAATAGTGCTTACCTTAGTGTTTTTCATCATATGACCGCAATATTAAATCTGCATACTTTGCACAATCTTTACCCTGGTGGCGGCTATAAAAGGCCTAGCATAGAAGTACAGCGTTTACCTTGTATTAATAAGCATGCTATACACGTCTTAATGCCAAGCCGATTGTACCATTTTCAAAGTGATATGCACATTTATATTTTTGCACACAAATCTTAAATATTGAAATTGAGGATGATTATTATCCAGTATCAACTTGTACATAGTTTACAATTCGCTTGGGTTTTAGATGTATACCACCAATTTTTTAAGACAGGTGCAAAGAACTGAGCAATAATTAGTACACACTAAGAGCTTCCACACAAACAATGGAAAGCTGCCAAGCTTACTTTTCAACAATTTGTAATTTATTTGTGCTATCTTGGCATCCAACACACTATGTTCAAGTTTTTATGTAACAAGATCAAATGATTTTTAGGTCTCGCCTGACCCAGCGCATGCGCTGGACTGGCGAGACTTTGTGAGGGCTCAAAAAATGCTACCATGGCCAGCCTAGAGCTACAGTGCATGTGCGCGGGTGCGCGCTTAGGAGCAGAGGCTGGCAAACCTCATCATGCTCATTAAGCACCCGCGATCACTTTTGCGGCGCCCCTTTGATGTTCTCGTTCAAAGAGCATCAAACATCAAAGAACATGTTATTGTGTTAATGCTTTGCTGCGCCCGTTTGACTTACAATGTGCTTTCTCTTTCCACAAACTGGATGTTTGTGTTCCTTTATTTTGAGATGCTTTTAGTATTACTGTTTTGTGACTTAAAGAACATTAAGGAAATGTTACTGTCAAACTGGACAACGTTCACAGTGTTTATTTCTGATCGCAGCGGCTGCTTCATGTCCGTTGCACCATTCAGGGAGTCCTTTCGTTGGCGCTTTCATGAGGACATGATGAGGAAGCTGGAAACTTTTGGCACATTCTCTTTAAAAGCACAGCATGTTGGCGACTGGTTAATCGATTAGACCTATGTAGCACTTTAGATCTCAAAGCGCTATGGTGGGTGCAGCAGTTACAACTCATGAAATATGGGGTTCAACTCACAAGGAGGGGGAAGGTTTGAGTGCACATTGGCTGCAATCAAACTCATAAGATGATGGGCTGTGTGTATCCATTATCAGCACTCACTCTTCACTAAGTGATCTTGGTTGTTTTGTTGTTGTGTTAATGCTTGCTGCGCCCGTTTGACTTACGGGTTTTCTCTTTCCACAAACTCGATGTTTGTGTTTCTTTATATTGAGATGCTTTTAGTATTACTGTCACACACACACCACAACCACACACACCACAACCACACACACAACCACACATCCACACACACAACCACACATACAACCACCCACCCACACCACAACCACCCACCCACACCACAACCACCCACCCACACACACAACCATACCCACCCACACCCAACCACAACCCACCCACACACCCAGCCACACCCCCACACACAACCATACCCACCCACACCCACCACCGCACCCCACCCACACCCGCCCGCAAACACCCACACCCAACCACAACCACAACCGCACCCCACCCAACCACACCACACCCCCACACACAACCACACACAACCATACCCACCCACCCACAACTGCACCCCACCCACAACCCACACACCAGCAAACACACCCGCACCCACAACCGCACCCGACCCTCACAACCGCACCCGACCCTCACAACCGCACCCGACCCTCACAACCGCACCCGACCCTCACAACCGCACCCGACCCTCACAACCGCACCCGACCCTCACAACCGCACCCGACCCTCACAACCGCACCCGACCACCCACCCAACCACACACCCACCCCCACCCACACCCACCCACACACCCAACCACACACCCACCCCCACCCACACACCCACCCACACACCCACCCACACACCCACAACCACACAGACAACCACACACACCCACCCCCACACCCAACCCCACACATCCAACCACACACAACTGCACCCGACACCCACAACCACACCCGACACCAACAACCACACCCAACCACAACCACACCTAACCACCCACCCCCACACACACACACACCCCCCACACACACACACCCCCACCACACACACACCCCCACCCACAACCGACACCCACAACCGCACCCACAACCACACACCCAACCACACACCCAACCACACACCCACAACCGCACCCACACCCAACCACACACCCACCCACCCCCACCCACAACAACACACCCACCCCCACACCCAACCACACCCACCCACCCCCACCCACCCCCAAACGCGCACACACAACCACACACCCACATCCGCACCCGACACCCACAACCCCACACACAACCACACACCCACCCCCACCCCCAACCACACACCCACCCCTACCCGCACCCCCACCCCCAACCACACCCCCAAAAACACCCCCACCCCCACCCACAAACGCACACACACCTGACACCCACACACAACCCTACACGCACACAACCCCACACACAACCACACACAACCACGCACACCCCCACACACAAAACCACACAAAGCATTGGCATAGCCAATAGGTCTCGCCTTTGGGACCTTATAAGTGTTTAGCCATGCAACAGTTGATGTGGTTGCACCAAGGATATTGTGCTGCATTACTAAATACTTAGAAGGTCCAAAAAGCGAGACCTATTGGCTATGCCAATGCTGGTTTCTTTTTGTAAATAGGAATTTCTGTCAAACTGATGATTTTAAGTTAAAATTGTAATAGTTTTAATTAACTATACACAAATTCTAATATTTGCTCATCGTCCTTTCTTTCTATTGCTTCCTCCTTTTGTAGTTTCCCCTGTCCTCCCAATTCTCACTCTTCCTCAGTTTTCTGTAAAATTAAATGTCTATTGTTTCCGTTACAGGAATAGCTGTAGTAGGTGACCAACGTCAGATCTCCGGTAAGTGTCCTAATTCCTTTCCCTCCCATGTAAGTTGCTCAATATGACAAAACCCAACCATCATGCTGCTAGAGCAGGAATAGTGGCTGATGGATGAAAGCCAACAGATTGGAGTACCAAATCCTCCTCGCCCAACCTTTGTAATCTGAATTAGCTGTGCTTGATCTCGCCACACATTTTGTAAGACTCTTAACAAGAGAATTAGTGGTAACGTGCACAGCAGGCCTATGATCAACTGAGCCTGAAGACATCCCCATGTATGGCTTGTCACAGGCACTCTTTCCAACTCCTATTTCCCTCTGGTCCTGGGCATTACAGGATGCCCTTTCCGTGTCTTGCTCATGTCACTGCTACTCAAGGCGTTGTTCCCACTGCTTGACAGGGGTCATGCTGCCGAGGATTGAGGGTATCAAATTTGGGATGCCCAGTTACCCCTCCAACACCAGCATAGTCAATCCACTCTCCATGCAGGCACCCTAAAAGCTGTGATCTTGTAGCATACATTCACACATGTCATAACAGAATTTGAGTATCTGTTGCAGGATTCAAGAATCCTGTGGTTCAAGAATCCTGCAGTCAATAACAGCAACACTCAGGGCATACCAGGTGCTTGCATTTCTTTCTTGATGCGATGGAGTCTTTGCTTGGGCTCTGCTCTTCACCTGTACTCCTAGATTTCGAATCGAGTTGACATCTTCCTAAAAGTTCACCTTTTTTGGCGCTTCTTGAAATTCCTTCTGCTTCACTCACCAAAAAGTTACCTAGAATCCTTGGTATTAGTTGATTTCTCCCAGTACTGTTCTTCGAAGCATTACTTCACATTATCCAATAGGTATATTTGAGCCCCTTGGAAGTACTTTCCTGCACGAATTGTGGTCCTTACCATTCACATTTCAATGTCAACATGCTGAAAAGGAAGTTTTCCTAACAGGGGAGGACTGTGATTCTACATGCTTTAAGTATGCACACAAGTTAAGCTTCATGGCGCTTGCAACGTCTCAGCCCCTAATTTGGCTTATTTTCTAAAAGGAAACCCAGTCCTTTCCCTTATTCCCACGCTAACTTTGCTTTTGAACAGAAGTCATCTTATCCTGAATAACCACAACTGCTGCGGCTTGCGGGCCGGCATTCCGTATATAGTAATTGTTTCCCAGCAAGTACTTGTTGTAGTAATGTTCTTTTTCCACCCCCACACGGGAGTGTTGATAGTTCACTGTGGCCTTCCATTCCCACTTTGAAAACAGTTTTCAGTAAACTAAGCAGACTCAAAGCGCTATTGTTTTTAACAAGAAGTCGCTCTCACTTCGGCTCGAGAGACCTTCAAATTGCAGGTGGCTAGAACATCTAGTGAGGTTCAGTCACTGCTAAATTCGAATCTCCCACTGTATTTTGGGGAACTGATTCATCAAATATGTAATGCGTCTGATACTGAAGACCTGGCACATTTTTTTCAAACTTGTGGGATTCAGACGATTTTCGGAGTAACACTGGCTATTATTCATTCTATTATTTCCAACGCCTTCGGAGGGTTTCAACTGATCCTCTTGCTAGCGTGCTGGTACTCCTGCTCCTGTTACGCAATGGCTGCCCTTCATGTGGTACTACGCAGACCCTGCCAATTGAGACTGTACAGTGAATGAACGCAGCAACTTTTTGGGTGCTTGCCACTGGCGACGTTTGGTGTAAGTTATGGACTTACCTTTCGCTTTGCCTATTTCACTTGCGTGCAACCTGTGTTCTATTGCTAACGATGCCCTTTCCGTTGTGCCTTGGATGTCCGCCTCGCCAACACATCATGCGCTGACCTGGAACGTGACCTGTTGGTGGGTCCATTGCTGGCCTTGCCCAGGCCTGTTCTGGGGACGGCCGTTTGATGTGTGTAGCTTGAGTGTTGGCAGGAAGGAGTACCTGTGAGGCTGCACAGTGTCTCTTGTAAATGTAAATGTAAATGTATGTAAATGTATGTGTCTTGTAAAGCGCACTGCTGCCCTGAGGCGTCCTGGCGCTGTAGACCGCTGGGGAACCCTTCCTGGCTATCCCTGTGAGATGGTCCCTCCAGGGTATCTCCAAGGTGAAACCAGGCATCCCTGGCGAATGTGGGGGGCCGTTGTGGAGATGAGGCAAGCTAATGCCCAGAGTCACCGAGTGTGATCCCTGGTTAGAGTACAAAGGAGTTTCATCGAATATCGCGCAAGTTGCCCAGATATACTCCTGGAGGCATTGGATTATGAGGAGCACGTGTGTTCATTCGTACTGCTCAACTAGATGGCATCCCTATTTTTTACAAACGACAGGGATGACCTTTTGGAACTGCTTGCATTCCATGGTGCATATAATCTGGTGAACTTTCCAGACTTGCCTTAATATTTTTTTTTAATTAATAATCACCATTTTGAACAAAAAACAAATACAACAACACGGAGCCAACCGTGTCTTTTTTTGTTATTATAATTCGCCTTTTTTACAGGCGTTTTTGGCTTACCATTGCACTTGTGTTTTACTCTATATGCTACAACCTGGCCATGGGGAGGGTATCATGTGGCCGATAGGGACATTGTCGACATCACTAAATTAGAATGAGCACAGAAGCCATGATACAGCTTTTGTGCACGTTACTACAAAGCTTTATTTTTGCAAGACTCTGTTTATGCCTTTCACATGAGAACTGTTTGCGGTGTTCGTTCTCTGCTTGTTCTTGGAGTTTATTCTGAACATTGTGAGCGAGGTCGATTAATAATGCCCCTTGTTATTCTCTTCTGGTCAGGCACTAGCACCTAGATAAAACAAACCAACGCAGCTGCTGTTGGAAGCTCGTACTTTGATATTACGGGGATACATATTTAGGTGACACACTTGGAGAGGGATCTTTCCAGGGAGAAAAGCAATACGCACCTACGATGGAGAAATACTATCTATGGTCTAAGGTATGGGGTCTGCTGACAAAGCCCAGAGATGATCTATTGTATAATAATAGTTCTTCTAAGCAAGGGGAGGGAGGTTAGGCACCAAAGTCCTTTCCCTATTGTCTTTATATGATGACATACCCATTTATGATGTAGGGCCTAGTTGCAATGCTTACCATATTTATTATGTGTGTTATGCATTTTTCTGCTTGTTGTGGCACATATACTGCATGTTAGAGCACAATAGTTAAAATAAACATTTTAAACTATATTTGTGTCTCGGTCAGATCTTATTGTGGACAGGTACGACAGTTAAAGCGAAAAGGTGTGTCTTATTACAGCGATTCCTGAGAGATACGGGAGTGTTGTGTTCTGGGGTGTCTAGTCATTTGTTTCTCCACGAGTGTGTAGGAGAGTGAGCGAGACACTATAGCTAGTCGGTCCGGGGCTCGAGGGAACTAAGGCGGTAGGAAGGCACGGTCCCTATATGCCAAGGTCCCATAATCCTGCGCATAGTTCTGTGCATGTGCAGAATCCCTGCAACATCAATTAAAAGGAATTTACTTGCCTCCTTGTAACCCTTAGTCTGCTGGCAGTACTGTCTTCAAAGGCTTCAAATGAGTAATAAGCGAGAGAAAGTTAGGTTTGTTTGTATTGTGAACTCCCAGTTGGATATTTGAAGTTCCCTCATGCATCTTCATAATGGAACTCTGTCTTGCCTTTCAAGCTGTGTTGTAACAAGTGTCTGTTGGGCCTTCACAGAGATATTTACAAATCCTAAGCAAATCTTTGGTTGTGTTCAGTGCCTGTTTAGGGCATCGGAACAGGGTCAGTCTCACAATGATTCCTTTGGCTCATCAAAATAAAGGTACTGTGCAACGGATACATGGAGTGTTACTATAACGCACCTGGTGCACAAGAACTGATGCAAAAGAAGACAGTAACAGTAGTCGTCTGTTTTGTTTAGTGCAAAGAGGTGCTAATCCCGAGACTGTAGGGCGTCTGAGTGAGCCTCCATTTGACAAGACAAGACGAGCTGTGTGACTACAATTCCTCATACTGAGTCTTAGCAGTCGGTATCGAGCATAGTCCTGGACATGTTTGCCACCATCAATGGGGTAGCAGACTGGTGCGATAGAAGGCTTTTGCTGTTAAAAGCAGTATAGCGCACTGCAAAAATATTGTTTATGTCTCAGCGTAGAACACAATTCCATCATCACCCTCACTGCTGTAACCGGCAGGCAGAGGGGTCTCTGCCACCATCAATTATGTCAGGAACCTACCAAGCCTACCACCTTCTAGATATCTGGCTGCGTGTTGTGGGTTTCAACATGGCCCGTGCACAAAAGCTTCAATTTTACAATTAAACTGGACATCTTTTTTGGATGGTGACTTTTAACATACTTTACACGTACACGATAACATACTTGGAAAGTGTTCTGCTTGCAAAGTACATTTCTTCATAAGCATTTTATCACAACATTGTACATTATGTTCAAGGATAAAGTACAGAAGAAACTGTGTGTGTACTGGGCTGCTGCAGAAGAGAGCTGCGGTTTATGGGTATTGAGTGGCAGAGGAAGTATGTGGAAAAGTGAGTTGTGAATGTACTTGGTTATAGGGGAAGTATCTGCAGGTGGAAGCTGTGTGTGTGCCTGGTTAATGAAATTGTATGCGTATGTTCTCTTGCCTCCCGGCTGCACGAGTGAGTAGCTCAACGAGTCAATGTTTTTACATTGTAGTCCTTATTAGATAATGGGATAAAGAACACTACATATCGCAGAATGCAATTAAAAACCCTGGACCGGATAAGCTACTCAGGGAGGGACCTGCAAACCTTAAGAGCTCTGCTGGGGGTCTAAGTGTAGTTGGGAGCAGTGCGAGCCTGGTTTCTGTGGATGTCAAGTTGCTGGGTGTATATGAAGCAGGGAGCTATGTGTGCTTGGCTGCTGAATGTGTCGAGTGGCTTGGGATGTATGAGCAGAATGGAGTTCGCTGTGCTTGAGTACTGTGAATGAGCGAGCTGTATGCAGGTTTGCAGATCAAGATATCCTCTCCAGGTTCAGCTCCAAGACATTCTGCCAAAGTCAGGAGTATGTGGGACATAGCACAGAGACACAGATATTAGCTGCACTCTCCCCTGCCTCAGGCAATTTGTTTCCAGGACAGTGTGCTGAGGTCTAAGTGTGTGATTATCCCCTTTTTAGTGTCAGGATAAACTGGATGATAGAGGCTGCTGGAGAGGTGGCATGTTAGGTTACTTTAACTCTTTTGTTCAAATAGGACTGTTGGATGAATGTATATATTAGCCATAAATAAGACAAGGGATCTAAGATAAATAGGCCCAAGGGTCCTGAAGCTAGAGAGCTGGGATAAGCTTACACTGCTCAGGAACCATTAAGAGGAGCATAACATATGATCTTTAGAATGTGGTCAACTGTAAATCTATCTCATAGCAGCCACAGCTAAACACAAAGACAAGAACATACACCTTTCGGTAAACCGAGGTGCTTAGTTATTTGGAGAAAGCTTTACAGAGAGAAAGATAGTTGAATTAAGAAAATAATTTCTGCTGCCACAAACCACAAGTAACCACCCAGTCTACTGAAGATGAATTAACAGACCTTTTATTGGCTGAGCTAATGCTTTGCTGACAAAGCAAAACAAAATCAAAGGGAGTACCTCCAGTCAGCTCTCATAGGTCAAGTGCACTAGGGAAAAACAATGGGTCAGCCACAAAGACAAAAGACAGGATAGCATAGCTTTCTGCACTTCACAAGCTGTTTTGTCCATAAAGCTGAAAAAAGACCTGTTTAGATAGGTTTGTTACTTTAAAATGATTTGTTTCTACCGCCATTAAATACTGTTCTTCAATATATAATAATCACTGAAAAAAAGTGACCAAATATTCTGAGAGAACTTAAATCCACCGTAATCATACAGCAAAAATATAGGATGCCAAATAGTTAAAATATTCTTACGTTTTGCAAAAGTAACATTTATTGATCGTTTTACCCACCAGATTCATGAGCTTCAGTCCTTCCAGCAGTTTGCAATTTTTATTCTTCAATCTGTGTGCTTCATCAATGATAACACAGCGCCACTCTATGGCATTGAGTTCTTGACAGCCACCAAGAATCATTTCAAAAGTAGTTATAATGGCATGGAATTTGTAAGCTCCACGAATAACACGCCCCTGGGGATGTGTGAACAAATATAACAATTTGTCAAGATATGACAGAGCATCACATTTCTCATAGCTGTTATGTTTGCTCTAATATCCGTTGATGTTCATAATTATTGCAAACAAGTAGTAAAATCTTCCTAGCCAGATAATTAGTACCAAATTTACTGTGTTTCAAATTTGACAAGCAAATCTTTCAAAAAAATGTGCAAATCAAGATATTTTACAGATTACTTCATTTCAATACATCAAGTTGATAAAATTCAGTGCTATCCCTCTTACAGGAAACTTATAGAGGTACACATTTATCCATATTCATATAGGAACCATAGCTTCATGATTGAGTGTTACTAACGACAACAGCATTAAGTTAATACAAATATCATCGAGCGAGGGGCACTTGAAGAAATGGTCTACCTATTTAAGTGTTTATTTAGATTAGTTATGTTATAATTGTTGAACAGCATTAAATCAGTTCCATAAACCAAATATTGTTTTGCATACCAGTACATAACACGAGGATCTAGGCTTTAATGGTAAATGTACCAATTAACCAATACCACATCGTAATTAACCAAAACATTCAAAACACCATTCACATATTTCTTCCGGTTTCATATGAAATATATTAAACTTTCCAGGGTATCCCCTTTACTAACGCTGCTATCTAAAAATCAATTTGTGCTGCCCCACACCCTTTAATTTGTTATAGATCAGCTTTGTGGCCGATATCACTGTTTTTTTTAACACAAGGAATGTCATGTGTATATCACATATGCACATTGTCCCTATAATCAGACTACTACTTTCCAATAAACCTTCCAGAAATCTGAAGTCGTACGAAATTCAACTGACACATGCTTATAGTCCTTCATATCCTTCATGAACTACCCACAAATATCAGAATCTATTTGCCGTAGTTGCGCAGCATAGGAAAGAGACTGCAAGCCATTGGTTCCCTTTTTCGCCCAAAAACGTGCACGCGTTCCATTGCCTACAATGGCGACGCGTGCACGTTTGGCGATTTCCTTGCGGGAGCGAGCAGCTGGCCCCATATGTTATCAATGATCGCGCCTTGCTGCTCGCTCCCCCAAGGGAATCACGTAGGCCCCCTTCCTCTCTCCCCTCCCCCTGCTGCCGCATGAGCCGCGCGCACTTGTGCTTCTTTTTTTAAGCTTACTTTGCTCCTAAGCATAAAGGTAGCGAGTTCAGTAAGGGTGGGTCGAACATGGAATGGAGTCTAACTCGAAGCGAACAGAATGTTTTTGGAAGACTTAATTACAGCAGCTGAACATTATGCAACCAGTGTCAAAAGGCAGCTCAAATATCGGTGGAAGGTCACTGCCTCTTCGGTAAGTCTCTGCCTGTACGCTGTCCATGACGACCTTCCCATTCTTATCGCACCTTTATAAAACTCCCTTTGAAAGCTGGGTTGATAAATACACCCCACAGGAACAGTCGTCCGTCTGGCTGCCAGCATACGTTCGTCTGTCTGGACTGGCACACCTCAAATCACGGTCCATATGTTTTTCCGTCTTTTTCTTGAAATTCAAAGCTCTAACCACATGCGTCAGCGACCTGTGCTGGGACATTTTCTTGAGTGGGGAGGCGAAATACCAAATAATACCTTAAACAAAACCAGAAATCACAGCAGGTTAAAGACCGTGAGCTGTGGGGTGCTCCTAGAACCCCAAGGTGCCAGCTCTTTTGGGTATGAAGGGTTTGTGGGTCACACTCGGAGCTCTTCGTGTGCTGAAACGCGTTTTCTATTTCGCCACAAGTTTGCGGTTTGAAGTATTATCTCATTGATACCCACGCGGTCGTGAATGTACAGTAAAAAGCGCCTCAAAAATGAAACAGTTACATTATTCATTCATTAGGTCGTGCCCACAGCTAATCATCGACTAATCATAACTCTCAATGGATATAGGTGAACACTGACAATCCGGACACCTTTCTGTGAATTAAACATCTCCCCTCTGCTCAAGTGCGCAGTGGGCACTGCCCCCTGGTGGCAGTCACTGCCTGAGGCCGAGACGTAGCTCGGTTGGATGTCCCTTTCAGGTTTTGGAGGTGACTGGTGCGTTCTGTTACTCACAGTGCAAGTACCAAACACCGGACAGTGAAATCTCTGATAACCTCACGGACATAGAAAGGACTTAGCCATCCATGCCCGAATGCCAAGCTTTGCAGGTGGCTCCATTCACACTTATAGTGGTACAGCACGTTCGTCGCCCCTCACCCATTCTCCCCCACCCCTCCTTTCCAAGAGTGAGACACATCTCCTATGTTCCAGGGAATCTTCCCGCCTTTACTTCTCCGGGTCGCCTGTGTTTGGAATCACAGACACACCTATGTAAACAGCCGCACACATGTGCTTCTTTCAAAGGCAGGCTGGCTTTTTACAGGCGCGGTTCACACGATTGACTTTGGACACATATGGCCAGGCGTGGGAATTCGGAAAACATGTTTGTTTCCCGAAAACAAGGAGTCCACCAACACTTTGGTTTCGACTAGAGATGTAAATAATTTTGAAACACTTCACGAAATGTGACAAGCGCACCAATGTTATCAGGTGCGCTTCTCAAGAACGCACTTAAAACATGCAAACAAAATACTCACAGTGACACTATATTCACAGCGATAGACTGATTAAAAAGACGTGATTGCAGGCGATACTTAATCTGAACACTCACACAACCGTGAGGCTCGTTGTTTCTCTTTGTCCTAGAAACAAGTCTCGTCAGAAACAGCCTTAAACACTTAGCTTGCATTTTATCAGCCCTCAGAAGTTACATTAACGGGAGAGAAAAAATAAATTAAATGTATAACGTTTATGTTTTATGACATCGGTGCACCCATAGGAGCATTTTTATATTGTTAAAATGTCATAATTTAGAACAACTAATTTATATTTGTTTTGAAATGTAATACCCTTTATAAATATCTTAATGGACGTCAAATCCCTGCTTTGACCACTAATACAAATAAATCTGATCTAACACTAGGTGTTTGCCAAGTTTTTCTCCTTTAGAGTGTACTGTACAGAGTTTGAACGTGTGTCTGGAATTGACTAAAATGTTGCTTTTAAATTGCAGGGCTTTAAAGTGCCAGGACAGGAGGCACAGTCTACGAACCTGGAGGGGTGACATTAAAAAGTGCATGTCTTCCTGGCATAAGGAATGCCCATTTTAATAAGTCATTAATTCAAAGTTTTTAAAAAAAATTGTTGCTGCGGCTGCTTATCTCGTTTAATTTCTTCCCAGTTTGTGTCAGCCATGCAGAAGCCTCGCACTTACCCTTCCTTCCTCGCTCGGATCCGGCTGTGGGACAGGATATTATCATAATAGGCAGAGGAGTCAGCGGGGTCAAAGGCGGACAGTAGCACAATGGCACACACTGTCAAGAAAAGCATCTTGATGGTGTAGCCTCCCCCGTGCCCTTGGCTAGTCACAAAGGCGAACTGGCAGGAGACGTGCGGAGCCCCTCGGTTATATCCCAGCTACGGGGCTGTGGGAGGGCCGCAAGGAACAACCTGAGACCGGCACCACCCTCCAAGGAGCGGCAGCACAACCACCACCTGCCTGAGTCAGTGTGAGGGATGCTGCTGGTGGGGAGACACCAGCCTGCCCGGGACAGCTGCAAAGCCTGACGCTGGTGCGTTAAGACAGAGACCCCCTCTTCATCTCAGTAGATGACACCGCAATACGGCAAGCCCCCCTGACATCTCTGTATATGACATCCCAAGTCAGAGTCCCCCTCACATCTCAGTATATGACACCCCAAGACGGAAAGCCCAGCCCTCGGATCTCAGTATATGACACCCCAAGACCGCGAGCCCCCCTCAGCTCTCAGTATGCGACACCCCAAAACTGCGAGCCTCCCTTTTTCTCAATATAGGACATCTCAAGACGGCGAGCCTGCTACGTTCCTCTTTTGTCCTACTTGGGACACCGTTCTAGTTTGCCCCTGTGTGTCCCTGCGCGGACGCCTTACCTGTGAGGTCATCAGCTGTCCAACTGTTCGACTGACAGTTGACAGCTGATCGCCGACACTGCAAGTCGTCATTCGCTCCTCCCTTCTGGAGCAATGTGTTGGTTCATGTTAATTAAAGGAACTTTCAGCTTCATCTAAGCATGAGCGTATTCTTAACAACTTGGCGACGAGTGCCAACACGGAACCCACGTTCGCCGTACAGAGAAAGTAAATTCTACACTTTCCTGACAAGAGACTTGCACATTCTTCAGTCGGATTTCCTGATACGTGAATTTTGACAGGACATCACCCAGCATTTGAGGCACTTGCGTTCAATGTCATTGGACTTCGTTTTTCTTCTTCGTGCCCTGCGGAGTGTTAACATATATCTTCAAAGAACTTCCGCTCCTCCTGAGGTGAATATTTGCTAATTTAACGTTTTCCTGCTAAAGCAAAAACAGAAATTTTTGTGGCGATATCTAACGTAAAGATTTAACAATTCAGCAGTGGCTGATGGTGAGAAAAACCTCCGTTTCTTTTACTGACATTCAACGGTTTTTCCAACCGCTTCAACTGTCACCTGAACTGTCATCCGTCAACTGTCAACATCACCAGACTCGCCTCTCAGCTGCTTCGCACGTCATCACGCTCCTACGTGATACGTGCCGCCATCTTGGAAATCCTTCTTCCAGTGTTTAGCGGTCTAGTGTTCCCTGCTGACGATCTCCACGACGCATCACGCTGCAATCTTCCTTCCTCCTGTCAATTTCAACGCGCGCACTGGATTAAGCAAACTAACTTCCATTGAGCAGCGCGCTCTCAATGGGAGACTACACGGTGTACCAGGACTTTCCTTTGGGACTTCACCACCAGTAAGAGTTTCACATAAAAAGAAAATAATTTTTTTTTTGACTTTGATACTGGCATCTTGTGGG
Organism: Triturus cristatus; assembly: GCF_964204655.1. Taxonomy (NCBI): domain Eukaryota; kingdom Metazoa; phylum Chordata; class Amphibia; order Caudata; family Salamandridae; genus Triturus; species Triturus cristatus. The sequence continues at coordinate 514,500,384 of NC_140595.1, read as the reverse complement.
TAGTTTTAACCCTTCTCTCTCCCAATGGGTTGGCAGATAATGTGAATCTCCACGCTATTAAGCATTTTGTTTTCCTTTTCTAATACCATGAGAATCACCCTTACTATTTCATAACGTGTACTTTCCTCACTTCACTATTGTACTTTGGATAACCTATTTAACATAACTCCTTACCATGGCATCTGGATACGTGTGGAATCTCGCACCACCCGAGACATTTTTAAGAGCAGGGGATGAACCAGTTCTCAAATGGGAAGAGTGGAGAGATTACTTTTTAAACTACATCTCCACATTAGAAGAAGATGACGAAGTTAAGCCTGAAAGGAAGTATAAGTTACTAATGCATTCATTGGGGGCTGGTGGCATAAAAGTTTATAATGCAATAAACAAAAGGATTAGGGCCGAAAATGAAGGCGACGTTTTCGTAAATGCCATTGACGACCTCAACACGTACTATAAACCCAGAGTATGCGTCGGTGTGGACAGATACAAATTTTTCCACAGAAAACAAGGTGAAAATGAATCTATTGACGATTATGTGTCTGTATTGAAAAACCTTGCATTAAATTGTCGATTCGGAGACCTGCATGATGAACTTATACGTGATCAGATAGTAATGCAAGGATCTAACTTCAACATACAAGACAATCTGTGGGCTAAGGGAGAGTATCCTCTACAAAACATAATTGATATAGCCAGAAAGGCAGAACTTACAGGGCGTTGCGCCAAGGCAGTTCTGGCAGAGACGAAAGAGAAAAATAAAGGTGATGTCGTGGGGAAGGTGGTTGATAAAAGGAACTATAACAAAACCAATGTACAACAAAAAAACTATAGAAAAGTGTACAAGAAAAATGATACCAAAACTGAATTTCATTGTTATCGATGTTTGAGCCCATCTCACTTGGCCAATGATCCCAAATGTCCAGCCAAAGAAATTAAATGCACACATTGCGGGGTTAAAGGGCATTATGTGAAGGCTTGCAACAAGAGAAAACCGCAAAAAATCAAAATGATTGAGTACAGTGGGAACTCAAGTGATAGTGAAGATGAGTATGATGACGTTAACATGTATGTACTAGGCATTGAAGAAGAAAAGGGCGAGTACGTAGATGTAATAAACACCACAGGGAGAATAACCAGAACAAGAAAACCCATATGTCACATGACTATTGGAGGAATAAATATTGACATTGTGGCAGATTCCGGATCTCCATACACCATAGTTAACAAGCAAGTATGGAAGGATAAGTTTGAATCTAAACTAGGAAATGACCTAGAGAAACCAGATATAAAAATAAGGTCATTTACTGGAGAGCCAATTGAAGTATGTGGTTACAAGAGACTCAATTTCAAATATAAAAGTCGCGACTCCGACAGTAAACTGTATGTCTCTGAAGTTGGTCCATCTGTATTGGGGTGGATGGATCAGGGAAGTTTGGGAATCATCCTTGATCCGAGTAGAGAGGATCCCGTTCTAAGCCTTTTTGATGACGAGAATTACGCAGACTCCTTGCTAAAAAAATACCCCAAGGTATTTAGTGGGACTGTTGGAGAGCTCAAGGGGTATCAACATAAAATACAACTTAAACCTATGAACACTCCCGTGATACACAAATCAAGAAATATCCCTTTTGCCATCAGAGAGGAGGTTGAATCTCAATTGGACCAACTCCTGAACGAAGGAATTATTGAAAGAATCGATGCCTCTGAGTGGGTCGCACCATTGGTTATTGCCAAACGAGCCAACGGAAAATTGAGGCTTTCCGTCGATTTGAGAGACCTCAATCAAAACATCATTGTAGAACAGTACCCACTTCCAAAAATAAACGAAATGTTAGCTGCGACCAAAGGTATAAAATGGTTTTCAACAGTGGACTTGAAGTCTGCATACCACCAAGTGCCACTACATCGTGACAGCAGGTCGTTGACGACTTTCATTACTCCACATGGCTGTTTCAGGTTCACCCGAGTACCTTTTGGTTTGGCTTCAGCGGCAGCTATGTTTCAGAGACTTATGAACCATGTCTTCAAAGGAATTAAAGGAATTTTACTATTTCAGGATGATATCCTGATTATGGGGAAGACCAAGGAAGAACACGATGCAAGAGTGGAGCAAGTCCTCGAAATCCTGGAAAGTAAAGGTCTCACCGCAGAACATTCCAAGTGCAAATTTGCATGTAAATCTGTAAATTACCTGGGCCATAAGATAACAGGCGAAGGTGTTAGCCCAAAAATGGAATTGTTACAGGCCATTAAGGATTCCCCTATTCCGTCCAACAAGGAAGAAGTAAGATCATTCTTAGGGCTGGTGGAGTTTTACTCCAAATTCATCAAAAACTTTGCATTGAAAACTTACGATCTTAGACAACTACTCAAAACTAAGAACGGGTTTGAATGGAGCAAGGACTGTGAAACCGCTTTTCAAAACCTCAAGAACGACATGTGCACGGCTTTACCATTGCAAGGATACGATTCCACCTTGCAAAACTATTTGACAACTGATGCCAGTAACAAAGGCATTGGTGCTGTCCTTACCCAAAAAGACTCCAAGGGCAATGAGAATACTGTGGCTTTCGCTTCGCGATCACTAACTCCAGCGGAGGAAAAGTATTCCGTGATTGAACGTGAAGCACTCGCGTGTGTATGGGCATTGGAGCATTTCCGGCAGTATATCTGGGGAAGGATGGTCCATCTCTGCACTGACCACAAGCCACTAGTCAAAGTGCTGACAACCAAGGGATTATACACTGCATCCTCAAGGTTGGCGAGAATGTCTGTACGCTTGTTTGACTTCGTATACATGGTGCATTACATACCAGGTGTGAAGAATGTCGTGGCTGACTATCTCAGCAGAATGCCTTTAAAGAACAGGCAGCAGACTGATGTGGAAAATGAAGAAATGTGCATTGCCAAAATTTTTGATGAGGACAGCAGGTTAGAAAAAGAAGAATGGTTCGCCGAACAGAGGAAAGATGACACCATCGTTCAAGTGATGGAAAAAATTAATAAGGGGTGGCCAGCAAAAAATAGGCTACAAGAAAAATTGAAACATTTTTGGGAAGTCAAGAGCGAATTGTGCCAGGAGGATGGATTTTTGATCAGAAACGGAAGATTCGTACCACCAGAGTCATTACGTACCAAAATTCTCAACATATGCCATGAAGGGCATCTGGGTATTGCCAAGACTAAGAGCAGAGTGAAAAATATGTACTGGTGGCCAGGCGTGAGCAAAGACGTTGAAAGGGTGATCAGAGAATGCAAGTTATGCATGGATGCAGACAAATCACAAGTCCCCTTTAGACCACCATTACAACCCATTGCGTCACCCACTATGCCATGGGAAAGAATCGGCATAGATGTGATGGGACCCATCACGGAAACGCAGGAACAATGGTATGTGATAGTAATTAAGGATCACTTCAGCAAATGGCCGGAAGTAAAAATAACCAGTAAGCCAGATGCGCACAACCTTGTTAAATTTATGGACGAGACATTTACAAGGGAAGGTCTGCCCAAGCAGATTATTAGTGACAATGGAGCACAATTCATGTCTCACATTTTTCAAAATTATATACATAAACACAATATAAAACATAAAACCACATCTGTATATCACCCCGCTGCCAATGGGGCAGTCGAAAGATTTAATAGAGTGTTGAAAGGGACCATCAAACTGGCAGCGAACAATAACCTCGACTGGAAACAAGAAGTGTTGAAAACTGTGTGGGCTTACCGCATTACACCAAGTGACACCACGGGTCATAGCCCATTTGAACTTATGCGCGGCAGAACGCCACTAACAAAGGACAACGTGGGGTGGATAAATGCTGCCAAAAGAGTGGAGTGGTCAGCAAGAGCAATCCAAGAGAGACTTAGGCAAGCCCAGCACAAAACAAAAGTTTACTATGACAAAAAACACGGATGCAAGGAAGTAGAAATCAAAGTGGGAGATCTTGTCAAGGTGAGAAGGAGTGGTCACGTGGGGAAAACGCAGAATAGATATACCCCACCCTTGACAGTACGGAACATTTATAGCAACTCAGCACGTTTGAGCTACGGAAGAGTGTGGCATTTCTCAGCACTGTCAGCGTACAAGTATCCAGCAAACCCCGAAGCCGAGTCCAAGGAGGATCCCGTTCCGGAAAGCTACAGGGATAATCAAGGTACTGCCGCCAAAGACAACAAAACATCCATGGACTTTTCGGACTACGAGTCTGACTATGAGTTCCCTGCTACACCCGTGACTGGGGGAAGTAGCGACACAAGAACCACCATGGATCCATCAATAACGATAAACGACACTCAGGCCATTAAGGAAAACCGGCGCAAGTTGCCACCCACACCGCTTGAAGGAGATTTACCACTAGTCCGCAGAACACGTGCGGGAAGGTTGTTGGGGGCACCCATGAAGCTCAAGGACTTAGTTTGTGAATGATACTCACCTCTTTTAGACCTGTCAACCTTTCCATAGTTTCCAGACTTTTACGTTGATCTCAAAGGGGGAAGATGTGTTACGTTCCTCTTTTGTCCTACTTGGGACACAGTTCTAGTTTGCCCCTGTGTGTCCCTGCGCGGACGCCTTACCTGTGAGGTCATCAGCTGTCCAACTGTTCGACTGACAGTTGACAGCTGATCGCCGACACTGCAAGTCGTCATTCGCTCCTCCCTTCTGGAGCAATGTGTTGGTTCATGTTAATTAAAGGAACTTTCAGCTTCATCTAAGCGTGAGCGTATTTTTAACAGAGCCCCCCTTACATCTCAATATTTGACATCCGTTTTTTTAAACTAGTAAAACGACTGTGCATCACTTGGCACCATTTTATGTGATCAGATTTCCGTTAAAACTCTTTGAAGTAGTTATCTCAAAGTGTGTTTTTATGAGCAGCACTTTAAAAGCATTGAAAGGCAGTTATTTCAACATTCGAATAGTGTGGTATCTGCTGTCAGAAAGGACGCTCTGGTCCTCAGATAAAGCTTCGGAACATCCCACTGAAGGGCAATGTGTACGTGCAGTTGGCACAAGGGTTCCCAAGCCTCTGTGAGGCAGGAACACACCAGGAGTGAACAGGCTCGGTGGCTGGGAGAGTTCCATTAAGTGGATCTCTTCTCCCCTCCTCCCTCCATCACCCCACAGAGTGCTTAGGATAGGCCACTGCAGCCACCAGTCACATAATACACTCGGATCCAATTGGCTGCTGTCTGGGTTGCTTGTAAATCATTAATTATAATGATGTCACTTTCAATGAATGACTTTTGCTGAAATGATTAGAAAAAATAGTACGGGACAGGAATTATGTGCGTCCTGTTCTTGACCGACAAAACCACCAATCGAGAGTGGCACCGCCCCACGTGAGGGCTGCTGTTCAATTTTATGGCTCACACCAGTCATCACAAAGGGCATATATAAAAGTGTACATTCCCAATATGTAAAGTTACACCAGGGAAAGCTGCAAATTGGAGTTGCAGATTTGCTAAGTTTCACTCAGCAAAAACATAATGGAAGGGTGTGTACATGATGTCAAGCATAGGTTTTGTACTGGAAGGGTATCTTTCTAGTACAACATACTATAATCAGACATGGTTTAAGACTTTTCTAACTTTGTATGTGTTCCATATAGAGCAGCATACCTGCAAAGTGGGAAATGTATTTAGAAAATACATCTTTTCTCAGTTAATGCATGCTTCAAGGAGGCGTTAATTTTTTACACAAAGACCAATGTACCATTTTTAGTAGCTAGAACTTTGCTTCAAACCACATTTAGAGCCCTATTCTAAAAAGAGAAAATTAGAGGCGAAGAGCTATAGCCCTCCATCTGAGGGAGATGACAATTTGAGTGAGATGACAATTTGGGCGTTATATGTGAGAAAAACAAGGAAAAGCCCAAACTTTTAATTACACCGGCTAAAGGTGTGATGTATATATTATATAAAGTGGGGCTAAGCGAGGACCCTTGAGGGATGCCGCAAGGGGAAAATAAAGCTTGAGAGGCAAATTCATCCAACCAGAAAAGATTGTTCTCTGTCCAATAGGAATGATTTTAGTAGATCCCAGGCCCAACCAACGACATTGATTTATGTCAGACATTCAAACAGCAATCCATAATTTACAGTATGAAACATCACTCTCTAGTTCTCTGAAAAACTACTGATTTGTCACTATTTCTCTAGGGGGACTACCAGATCAAATGGACAGGGTGGAGTGAACACAACCCTTTGACACTAGTGCTAAAATATCAGAGTCAGGGATTTTCCTCACCTACTCATGGCTTGCAACATTTGACCCCTACGGACCAAGGCAGACACATAAGGTGGTTGAAATTAACTCAGAGGAACTTTCTGGGACTCTTTTCAGCCAATTCAGCCTAGAATTTATTTTTGTCTTAATCCAGATCTCGGTCCCGAGAACATTCTTATTGCTTTTTCAGCACTTTGCACCAGGGTTAAGTCTCACCTTGCTGCTCCCAGTCCTGGCCCTCCAGCCTTTGCTAGACTTCTGTGGTTTAACAAAGCATGCTCAAAAGTCCAAAGCGCACAGAAAACAGCTCCTAAGCACCGCCTGAGAGTCAGGTCTGAGATACATAGTGCTAGATAAAATTAGAAAATTGAGTTGAAGTAGAGGAAGGACTCCCTTAAGGTCGACATTTGGGATCAGTTACTCTGTGCTAGCGTTTCTAAAGACCATGCAGCATCCTGGAGAGGTGTAAATCACCCCTTCCTGAGTGAGGATACCATGCCCAGTTTGGCCACCACTATCTCAGAACCTAACTGGTTCGCCCATTTCTCTCAAATCTACTCTTTCAGTGACAGAAATAAAGTCAATGACCCTTAACTCTGGTTTGAAGGCAGTTAGTTCCCCCTGCCTCTCCTTTTTTATCATGGAGTTTTTTTAATACCATTAGATGCATGTCCGGCAAGAAGGCTCATGGGCCAGATTGTGTGCCTGCCGATCTCTTCATGAGTGACGTTACCATCTCAGAGCCCTTGTTGACAAACCTCTTAAATGCCAGAGCTTCCATTGGCCCTTCAAGTTCTTGGTCACAAGCCATCATTGTGCCAGTATTAAAAAATGCAGACCGGGAGGACGCAGAACGTTACAGGCCAATTTCCCTTATTGACCCCACACTCAAGGTTTTGGGGCAGGCAATTTTAATAAGGTTGTCAAACTGGGCCAAGGAGAAGAACGTTATCATTGAATCAGTACAGATTTAGGCCCGGCCAGGGTACCACTGAACAATGTTTAAATTTACACCACCCGATACAAAAGTATACTACAGCCAAAAAGGGATCCCTCTTTCAGCGATTTATGGACCTCTCGTCCGCCTGTGATTGGGTATATTGATCAAAGTTGTGGTCCTTGCTTTTGTCTTTAGGGGTAGAGCAGGCCCTGGTCTCTTCCTTGCCAGACATCCATATGTCCGTCCCTGTCAGATTCAGGAAGGATGGCACCTGCACAAAAATATTCCCTATCGCCAGAGGGGTGAGACAGGGATGTATTTTGGCCCCCTTACTTAACATATATCAATGGCCTTAAAGCAGCATTGCTGGAAGTACAAGAGACCGCCCCCTCCCCCCGCCGACCCTTGGGCAGGTTCTCTGGCATTACCAGTCCTTTTATATGCCAACAATGGCATCCTTAAGTCAAGGACGCCACTGGGCCTTTAGCGACTTCTAAATTCGTATGTTTACTTTATGGAGGGCTTGGACTTTTCAGTCGACACCTTAAAATCCTTTGCGATGGCTGGGGGCCCTAAGTCGACCAAAAGAAATGAAGTCATTACTGCAGTAAAGCTAAGATCATGCAAGTTCACTCTTCACTATCTGGGTATCCTGTTCCATGATAGGCCCTCCCGGGGCGCTGCCATCTAGTCGAAAAGGCTTACTTTAGCCAGATTGTGTGTTGCGGCTCTGGTTTTCAGTCTTAGGGGGGGCAGGAAACCTGTAAAAGCACTGCTCGGGATAAGGCTAAGTGCCTCTGCTACCTGTTACGGCAGTTCTATCTGGGAGTTACGCGATTGCGGTCTCCTTCAGCAAGAGGAAGCTATGTTTTTTAGGCAATTGCTGGGGGTGTCCCAAAGCTCACCCACATTTGCAATACATGAGGAAATTGGCCTCAGGTACATTTTGGACATTATTAAACTTAGGACTATATTACTCTGGATGACGATATGGTACAAGAGTGAGCCAACTCTTAGGCTAAATATCCCGGATTGTCTTTCTTTAGCCAACGCTAGCAGTCCTCAAGCCTTTTTTAGCCAACTTTATCCATCTTGGGCACACCACCGACAAAACCCTCTGCTGTAAACAGCAGAGGGATTTCACTCATTTTTTTTTTAGCCGCGGTAGGTAGGGAAGAGCTTTCGCAATTTCCAGAGGTATTTTTTTTTTCTCCATGTAATGACGATTGTGTGCATGTCGTGCTGACATTACATTGAAAGTGAAACAAATTAGCCGATCATTTCAGTTTCACTGCTTCGGTGCACAAGTGACGTATCATACGCTGAACAAGTAAGTGATTGTTTATATCGGGAGACCAAAGGGAGCACTAGGTGGTAGGAAATTTGTGCCGACGTGGCAATTCCAGGCAGAAATGTAAAGAACATTTTATTTATTTTTGCTAAATTTGAGGTTTGCAGATGAATCTGGGTAGAAAAACAGAGGATCCATGCAAGCCACACCTCCCTGAACACCCCCGGGGGTCTACTTTTCAGAAATGTCTGGGTTTGGTAGGTTTCCCTAGAAGGCCGCCTAGCCTGGGATCAAAAACCTTACAAAACCAGGTCATTTTATGATCGATAATTTTGATGTCTCTACAATACATTTTGGGCTTTTACCGGTCGCGGGTACTTGGCCCACCTACACAAGTGAGGAAGCATTTTAATAGTGAGACCTGGGAGAACTCTGGATCGTAGAAAATTTGTGTCTGCCCGGTGATCTCACAACTTCCCCACTCAAATGTGAGGAAAGGAAAATGCTACTTACCCAGTATGCATCTGTTCTTGGCATGTAGAGCTGTAGACTCACATGCTGTGAATAGCCTGCCATCTAGTGTTGGGTCCGGATGTTTTCACTTTGTTTTTTGTTCAAAGAAGTCTTTTCCCGTCACGCGGTATGCAGCGACTCCTTTCGGTGATAGTGCGCATGGGCATCGACTCCATTGTTAGATTGTTTGCCGCAGAGGGTGATAATGGAGTTAGTAAGAGAAGTAAGATGTCCATGTATATATGTATCTAAGTAGGATGTAACTGCAACTGTTATAGGTACCTGGTTAGGCAGGTGGGCGCATGTGACTCTACAGCTCTACATACCAAGAACAGATACATACTGAGTAAGTATAATTTTCCGTTTGAGGCATGTGAGCTGTAGATCACAGACTAAAAGGCAGTTATCTCCCAGAGCGGTGGCTAACCTGTAGCTGTTGCAGTGGTCTGAAATAGTGGACGTAAAACTGCTTGGCCCACACTAGCTTGTTGTCTCGCTAACACATTTACACAATAGTGTTTTGTGAATGTGTGAGGTGTAGACCATGTTGCTGCTTTACATATATCATCTGCGAGTACATTTCCTAAGAATGCCATAGAGGCCCCTAGTTTGCGTGTGTGGAGTGCGCTCTAGAGGGAATTGCTTTTGCATAGCATATTTGAATGCACTTGACTATCCACCTTGCAATGCCTGATTTTGATATAGGATTGTCTTTATGTGGTGAAGCAACAGCGACGAATAGTTTTGCTGAAAGGTTTTGTCCTTTCTATATAGTAAAGAATAGCTCTTTTCACATCTAAAGTGTGTAAAGCACATTCTGCCACAGAATCTGGCTGAATGAAGAGCACAGGCAACTCAACAGATTGGTTGCTATGAAAGGCAGAAGTGACTTTTGGTAGAAAGATCGGGTTGGTTGGCAGAACAACTTTTTTTCGGTGTATTTGTAAGAATGGTTTTTCTGTGGTTAGTGCCTGAAGCTCATCCACCCTCCTCAGATATGTGATAGCTATGAGGAAAGCTACTTTCCAAGTAACAAATTGTATTTCACATTTATGCAATGGTTCAAAGGGTGGACCCATTAGCCTGGTGAGGACAATGTTGAGATTCCACACTGGAGCAGGTGGAAGTCTTGGAGGAATGATTCTTTTAAGTCCCTCCATAAATGCTTTGATCACAGTCACTCTAAAAAGAGACAGATGTCTGTTCTGTAGGTATGCAGCTATTGCAGCAAGAGGTAAGCGTAAGGAAGAGCACGCTAAATTGGAACGCTGCAGGTGTAGTAAAAAGCAAATTATGTTTTTAACTGAAGCGTCCAGTGGATCTATTTGATTGTTATTGCAGTATATCACAAATCGCTTCCACTTTGCTGCTCAGCATGCTCTTGTGGTAGGACGTCAAGCCTCTTTGATAATATTTATACAGTCTGGCGGTAGATTAAGGTAGGCAAACTCCAAGATTTCAGGTGCCAGAGCGCAAGGTTGAAATGGCTGGTATCTGGAGGTCTTATTTCTCCACGGCTCTGAGTGAGCATATTGGGAGTGAGGTGTAGTTTTTGGTGAGGAACTACTGAGAGCTCCAACAGGGTTGTGAACCAGGGTTGTAGAGCCCATGTGGGCGCAACTTGTATTAATGTCAGGAACGTCTGTCTGAGCTTCCGAACCACTCATGGAATGAGTGGGAGAGGCGGAAAAGCGTAGGCAAATATCCCTGACCAATTCATCAATAGTGTATTGCCCTTGGACAATGGGTGTGGATGCCTGAATGCAAAGTTTGGGCTTGTGGCGAACAGATCTATGTCTGGAAAGCCCCACATTTGAAAGAATGGGAAGAGAACTTGAGGGCGGAGTTCCCATTTGTGGATCTGTTGTCTTTTACAACTGAGCAGATCTGCATTCTGATTTATTCCTAGAAGGTGTTCTGCCAGGGGAAACATTCTGTGATGTATGGCCCATCTCCAGATGTTCTGTGCTAGTTGTGACACCTGGAGAGTGTCCCCACTTGTTTTTGTATGTAGTGCATTGCTTGCATGTTTGTACGGATCAGGAAAGCTTTGCCTACTAGATGAACTTGAAACGCTTTGAGCACTTGAAAAATTGCTAGTAGCTCTAGATGGTTTATGTGGAGCTGCTTTTGCTGCAAGCTCCACATGCCCTGAATTGCTTGTGTCTAGAGATGAACTCCCCATCCAGTGAGCGATGAGTCTGCTGATAGCAGTATCTGTGGAACCGGGTCGATGAATGGCTGCCCTTTTGAAAGGTTTTGTGTATTCCACCACTGCAGAGCGCGATGGGTGTGGCCGTCCACCAATACTAGATCTGATAACAGACCCTGAGCCTGGTTCCACTGACGTGCTAAGCACTCTTGAAGGGGACAAATGTGAAGTGTTGCGTAAGGGACTATTAGTATGCAAGACGCCATCATCCCTAGTAACTGCATCAACACTCGAGCTGGCAACAAGTGATGAGGCTGTAACTGGCAGAGCAGAGTCTGCATGTTGTGGATTCTGGCCGGATTGGGGTATGCCTAAGCCTTTTGTGTATTTATTGTGGCTCCCAGATACACCTGTGTATTGGATGGCTATAGATGAGACTTGCACAGGTTTACTATGAATGCAAGATTGTGGAGCAACTGCACTGTTTTGCGAGTGTGATGGAGACACCTTTTTTGCAAGTTGGCTTTTATGAGTCAGTCGTCCAGATATGGGAAGATGTGAATGTGTGGTCTTCGACAGTGATCTGCGACTACTGCTAAACACTTAGTGAAAACTCTGGGTGCGGCTGTTACTCCAAACGGGAACACCATGAACTGATAATGCTGTCCTGCTACTACGAACATGAGGTATTTGCAATGAGCAGGATGCATTGGGATATGGAAAAAGGCTTCCTTTAAGTCCAGAGTGCACAGAAAGTTGTTTTGTTAAAGGAGCGGAAGAACTTGTTGCACAGTGACCATGTGAAAGTGGTTCAATTGAATGTATAGGTTTAGTTCTCTACAGTCTAGTTTAGACCTGAGAGAGCCGTCCTTCTTGGGAATTAAGAAGTACAGAAAGTATACTTCGGTCCCTTGATGTTTTAATGGGAGTAGCTCCATTGTTCCTTTCTCTAACAGAGAGAGAACTCCTTTTTTTTTTTTTGAAGGGTAAGATGTTCCTGTGACATTGCATATGATCTTGAAGAATGTTTGGGGGAGTGTCTAAGTTCCGGGCAGTAACCATATTGCATAATTTGTAAAACCCATTTGTCTGAGGGGATGTTGTTCCAGACAGACAGAAATTGAAAGAGACGTCCCCCAGTAGGAGTGGAATGATCGGGGGTAGCAGAATGAAGTCACTGTTTGCTAGCGGGGGAAGTGCGTGTGGGCCCAGGCGTCGTCGGCGTACGTAACATCAGCGAGGTCACATAAGACCCGCCCCGGCGCACCCACGTCCGTTTTCTTCGGAGAACTTTTCCGCACCACAATGCGGAACCACCAGATAAAAAACTGTGGGAGCATGGGAACAGTGTGCGAAGAGCAGAACAATTGGAAAGACACGGTGACTAACACCACCAGGGTAGTGCCAACACTGCAGACCCCAAGGGCAGGGAAAGAAGAACAAGCAGAAACCTGTGCAGCTACCCTGCCTGCACATAGACAACCTCCCATCCCTGTGACCCGAAGTGAAGAACAGGCATAAAAGTCATGGCACACGTAGGAAGCCCACTCCCCTCATCCAGAGCAAGGAAGGGGACCAGTCCCAAGATGGACAGGGACAACAAACCACCAACCTAGAGGGCAACCACCCACAAGGACAAGGGCAAGATATGGCCAGAGGACCCTCAAACCAGAGGACAGCAATGGAAGGAAGGGAGGGGAGGGAGTACAAGGATAGAAGCAATCCCCCCCCAAACCTGTAGTAGCCAGAGCAGCAAGGCACCAGCGCACTGAAACCACATCCTCCAAAGAACCAAGGGAGGAATGAACCGCCCCCAAACGGAGCCACCCATCAAGAACAAGGCAGGCACTCACAGGAGACACAGCCCCCACCGGGAGGCGAGTACCGAAGACCAACCCAAGGGTCCTCGCAGAATAGGGGAGGAAGGGCGGGCCGTGAAGGAGTCTGAGGGGATGTTGTTCCAGACAGACAGAAATTGAAAGAGACGTCCCCCAGTAGGAGTGGAATGATCGGGGGTAGCAGAATGAAGTCACTGTTTGCTAGCGGGGGAAGTGCGTGTGGAGTTGCCTCTGCCTCTTGTCTTACCATTGTTACCTCTAAAACCTACTCTATAATATTCTCATGATGAGGGTGATTGGTTGTTGCCCTTTTAAGAGGAGGGATTTTCTGTGGAAACAGTCTTGGAACCACCCCTGTAAAAGGAGCAACGAAAGGAACCTCTACTAGCAGGTAATTGTAAATCCCCAATGGACTTTGCGACCTCAGTGTCCTGTTTCATTTTCTAGAGTCAGGTGTCAACTGCTAGACCAAATAGGTGTTCTTTGTCAAAAGGTTGATTAAGAATGGAGGCCTGTACCTCAGGTTTAAAACCTGATATTCTTAACCATGCATGTCTGTGTAGCAACGCGCTTGTGTTTACTGCCCATGCTGCTGTGTCTGCTGCATCTAATGCACATTTGATGGAGGTATTGGTAATGAGTTTTCCTTCCTCTATGAGATAATTAGCCTTAAATTTATACTCATCAGGTATATATTGGATATGTGTTTCCAAATCATCGTAATGAACTCTATCATACCTGGCCAGCGAAGCCTGAGCATTGGCAATGCACCAGTGATTAGCTGCCTGAGAAGCTACCCTTTTACCAGAGGCAACAATCTACTTGGACTCTATCAGGAGGAGGGTCCCCACCTGTTTGTGAATTTGCTCTTTTACGAGCATTAGAGACCACCAAAGAGTCTAAGGGCAGCTGACCCTGGATGTAAGCAGGGTTAGTAGGTGCTTGTTTATATTGTCTCTCAACCCTGGGTGTGATTATTCTTGCTTGACAGGGTCTTTAAAAACCTCATCCGCATGCCTAAGCATACCCTTTAGCATTGGTAAAGAGTGTGTTGTTTTTTAAGTGGAGCTTAAGGTCTCAAATAAGAAGTCCTCCTCTTAAGTCTCTATGTAATTCCACCCCATAATTGTGAGCAGCCCTATTAAGAAGCTCAATATAACCTATATTGTCATCAGGAGGTGATGGTCTAGATAGATACAAATCAGGGACAGTGTCTGTATGTGGATCAGTATTATAATCCTTCCTTGGGTCAACATCTTGTGGCCTATTATCCCCATTCCCATCCCCCTTCCCCTCATCCTGTGGGTCAGGAGACAGTAGTGGGGGTAATGCGTAGGTGAAGGAGGTGAAATATAAGGTGTTGATGGGTTTGTACCCATATTCCTTTTCTTAGAGGTATATGATGCTCATCCTGATGTGCCATTTTCCTTTTTTCAGGTAATTTGGCATGAATATGCCCAGTATCTGGGTTGATAACCAATTCTTTTTGTTTCGGATCCGGAGGTGGAACATCGGACTGAGACTCTTGTTGGGGTCTTTTCCTCTTTAGTTTTAGGCGTCGAAAGTTTCGGCTCCGAACTCTTCGGCATCGAAGATTTAGGCTTGGACAAAATTAGACGATGGACATCTTTGGTTTTCGGCGCAGAGGATTTCAGTTAGGTGCCGCTGGGGGGCTGACTCAATCCGGAGCCGGGAGGCTTTTCTTTGTGTTTCGGCACTGGGCCCGCGGGCGAGATGCTCGAAACCTTTTCTCGTGCCGACCTTGGCTTGCAGTCAGAGAAGTAAGAGTTACTTACCTTCGGTAACGATGTATCTGGTAGAGACGATTCTAGCCGCAGATTCCTTCACGGAGAATTAACCCCAGGCGCGAGACTGGATCCGTAAACTTTTTGCCACAGCATCCCTGCGTGCCGGGGGCGGGGTGACATCACGCGACTCCGCCCAGGCGTCGTCGGCGTACGTAACATCAGCGAGGTCACATAAGACCCGCCCCGGCGCACCCACGTCCGTTTTCTTCGGAGAACTTTTCCGCACCACAATGCGGAACCACCAGATAAAAAACTGTGGGAGCATGGGAACAGTGTGCGAAGAGCAGAACAATTGGAAAGACACGGTGACTAACACCACCAGGGTAGTGCCAACACTGCAGACCCCAAGGGCAGGGAAAGAAGAACAAGCAGAAACCTGTGCAGCTACCCTGCCTGCACATAGACAACCTCCCATCCCTGTGACCCGAAGTGAAGAACAGGCATAAAAGTCATGGCACACGTAGGAAGCCCACTCCCCTCATCCAGAGCAAGGAAGGGGACCAGTCCCAAGATGGACAGGGACAACAAACCACCAACCTAGAGGGCAACCACCCACAAGGACAAGGGCAAGATATGGCCAGAGGACCCTCAAACCAGAGGACAGCAATGGAAGGAGGGGAGGGAGTACAAGGATAGAAGCAATCCCCCCCCCAAACCTGTAGTAGCCAGAGCAGCAAGGCACCAGCGCACTGAAACCACATCCTCCAAAGAACCAAGGGAGGAATGAACCGCCCCCAAACGGAGCCACCCATCAAGAACAAGGAAGGCACTCACAGGAGACACAGCCCCCCACCGGGAGGCGAGTACCGAAGACCAACCCAAGGGTCCTCGCAGAATAGGGGAGGAAGGGCGGGCCGTGAAGGAATCTGCAGCTAGAATCTTCTCTACCAGATACATCGTTACCGAAGGTAAGTAACTCGTACATCTGATAGGGACTGCTAGCCGCAGATTCCTTCACATAGAATAGATACCCTAGCAATACCACCTGGGAAGCAGGGACTGCGAAAGGACCCCACCAGCCAATGCAGAACAGAGGGCCCCACAGGGGACACGATCTGTGGACCAGGTAGAACCTCGTCCCTGCAAGGCCAAGGGAACCCCCACAAGCAGAACCCCACCGACCCCAAGGGTTGCAGGAGGGAAAGAAGGAAGAAGAGGCTTGTACACTCAAAGTAGAGGAACCAAGGGCAAGGGCTGAGAGGCCGAAGCACCTCACTCCCCCACAAGACAGCATAGCTTCCGTCGAATGCCAAGCCAGGAAGACGGAAGAAGAAGAAGGAGGATAAGAAGCCTAGAGAGCCCAAGGAAACTAGGGAGAAAAAGGCGAGCCCACTCCAGATGAAGAGCAGCCTTTTAGCCAGAACAGTGCCGGCAGTCAAGGCCAGAAGCAAGAAGAACAGCCCGAGGCCCCAGGAAGACCAAGTAAGCAACGCCTGGCAAGGGACATCCAAGACCGCAGAACGGAAGCAGGAAGAAGAGGAGAGGCCCGGGCCACCACAACGAGTGGCCACGCACACGGTCTCAGGAAGCAAAAGCAACCTACGTAAACACCAAGGAGAACAGGTACCCGAAGGCGACCAGAACCCTCCAGCAGAGCACAAGCCATATGACAGCTACCATAATCCCACATGGGGCACGTGAAGTCCCAATATATGGGAACCCTCTTTGGAAGAAATTCCGCAGCAGAGGAAGAAACAGAAGAACCACGAGGAAAAAAGCATCCTGCTACAGGCTTGACAGCAACCCAAGCAAAGCAGAAGGCCCAATCTCAGGGCCAAGACTGCGCAACAACTCCTGCAGAACTCACACACAACAACAAGGGGCCGTCCAGCAGCCAACAATGCCAAAGTCCCAAGGAAGGACGAAAACGGCCAGAAAAACATACTCCATAACCGACTGCCTAAGAAGGCCGAAAAGCAACCTTAACTCAGAAGTCACTGAGGAGGGGATGGAGGAGGAGGACGGAGCCCTGCCAAGAGCCTCTGGATGGCGGAGTCAGCCGGGGCATGAAACAACAGACTGCAATCAGATGGGAGATCAATGAGCCTTTCCCGAATATTTTCGGGAAAGACGCCGTCCCGAAGCCAAGCATGGCGACTGAGGAAGCCATGGCCCGGGCCAGCGCCTCAGAGACGTCAAGAGCGGAGAATAAACGCCGCAAGCTCCCGGCCATCCAATGCATGGTGCCGCAAATCCACCTGAGCAGACTCCTGGGACGCTGCAGACCCCAGAGACTCAGCCGAGTCCCACAAACAGGAGGAGGCCCTAGCCAGCACACACAAGGTGTTATGGGCCCGCAGGGCAGCGCTGGTCAAGGTGAAAATGTTGCGTCTCCAAGTGTCCAGCCAGCGGGCCTCTCTGGACGGCGGAGCCAACAGGGGCGGCAGGGAGGGAAAAACAGTCCGCAGAAGGGGACTGGCGGCTGAGGGGGGAATGGACAGGCACGCCGGGTCACGCGGCATCGGAAGGTGCTGATGCAAAAGATGCGGAGGCACTGGGTCCCCGGAGGCAGGACGCCTCCAAGCCTCTTCAAAGGGAAGCAAGATTTCGCTCCCACCAGAGCCCTGGTGCAGGAACTCCAACAGATAGTCCGCCGGAAAGTGAGCCACCGGGTCACCCATGCGTAGGATGCCCACAGCCGTGGACACCGCATGAGCGAAGGCCGCACCCGCATCCGTAGGGCCCCACGGTGGAGAAAGCAACTCCTCTGTGGGCGACGGCTGCAAACTAAGGTGGCCGTCCCCGAGGACAAGCAGGGTGTGCAAGGGCCAGACCTGGAAGTCAGGAGGAGGCGAAGAATGAGGGACCTGCCGCTCTTCCGACGAACACCCCTGCCTCAGGAAGGGTGGGGAGCCACCCTTCGACGCCGGTGAAAAGGACACCACACGGCGACCATTCTCCTGGAAGGACGACACCAATATGCAGCCTGCCTCCGGAGAAGGAGCGTCCGACGATGAATCCGCGCTACGAAACCTGCGCGGAGTCGTGGAGTCTGCCGCTTGAGACAGGACACCGGCGCCATCCGGCATTGCCAGGCAAGGGACCTCCAAGTCACCCCACACCGGAGCGCGGACCGGAATAGAGCTGGAGCCGCTGGCCCGACCCCCGCTGAGGCAACCACCTGCGTGGGAGAACAGGATGGGCCCGGGGAGGGGCCAGAAGCCCTCCGCCGGCCACGGCCCAGAAGGAGGCGAAGGTCACCCGGCAACCCCTGTGTCGGCGCCAGGGACAATACAACCTCCGACTCGCCCTCCAACGAGGAAGCCACCTGTGAGGAGGTACGAGGGGGCCCGGAGAGGGACGAGGGGTCTGCCCTCCACCTGGAGCGGAACGAGGAGGGGCCACTGACCCCTGTGGCTCCGCACGGTCTAGCTGCTGCCGGCACCATAGCGGCGTCACCTCGGCCTCAGACAGGACAACCCTGCCAAGGGACCGAGGGGTTCGGGGATGCGACCCTAGCCCCGGCGATCTCCCCGTGACACCACAGGGCCGCCCACGGGGCTTTGCGGCGAGGCAGAGACGCTGTGGCCTGAAGGAGGTGCCCCAGAGGAGCCGCACCCCAACAGCACCACATCCTCCAAGCCTGGATCCGACCCAGTCAGCGCCGGAGCCACCGGCGACGCCGCGGAGGGCCCTGCGCGAAGCGAGGGATCTGCCGACGCCCCAGGAGGGGAAGGAGGAGGAGACGCCAGCGAGGCCTGCAAAGCCGCTGCGTAAGTCTCCATCTGGACTCTCGATG
This sequence comes from Triturus cristatus, assembly GCF_964204655.1. Lineage (NCBI taxonomy): Eukaryota > Metazoa > Chordata > Amphibia > Caudata > Salamandridae > Triturus > Triturus cristatus. Next base: position 514,481,868 of record NC_140595.1, on the reverse strand, counting down.
CCCCAACACCAGGAAACGGTGGATAGAACGACACGCGGGCCGCATCACCCGCGGAGAGGCCACGCCCCCGGTAGGCCGAGAACCAGCCCCCGGAGACGAACTGCGACACTTTCCCACCAGGGAGCGACGCTCACGTGACATCGGAGAAAGGAGAGGACAACTACCACGGCCGGACCTGAAGCCGTCCGCTGAAGCAGACCGAGGGGAGGACGTCGACCTGGAGAGAGACGCCGAGAGAAGTTTCATTTGGCTTCAACTTTTGGCACGCCGCACAATCTGAGGTGCCGTGATCCTCCCCCCAAACACCACATGCAAATGAGGAGAGGGTCCGTCGCCAACATAAGACGCCCACAAAAAGTGCAAGTTTTAAAGCCCGAAGGCATTCGCACACTGTTCCACCAAAAAAGAATGGAAGAAAGGGGGCCTTAAACAGACCCGCAGCAAGGAACGGATCCGCGTTGCACGCGGAAAAGGAAAAAACTGACATGGGCGACATCACACGACGCCTGGGTGGAGAAGCGTGATGTCGCCCCCGACGCGCAGGGATGCTGTGGCATAAAGTTTCCAGATCCAGTCTCACGCCTGGGGATAATCTCCGTGAAGGAATCTGCGGCTAGTAGTCTCTATCAGATAGGACCTGAGCCTTTTTCGTTGTTGGTGCAAGGGGGTTTCTGTACTCACGGTACGCTGACCCGGTGTAACTTACTCCTCGTCTTCCATGTCAGAGTCTGCCTTGGACACGGAGACATGTTCCTCTTCCTTGGCTCCTTTAGGGTGTGTTTCTTCTCAGTCGAAATCTTCGCCGAAGATGTCCGGTACGGAGCTACCTTGGTGTTGCATCTCGTGACGTCGAGCCCGACAGTCACAAAGGGTCTTCTTTGATCGAAACGATTGCCACGTGTTGCAGTCTCTCATCCTGTTCCTAGGGCAAACAGATTGCACACTTCGTGCAGTACGGTGCGCGGAAACTTGGTGCGACACCTGGGACAGAGCTTGAATGGAGTCCGTTCCATCAACTGCTAGCGAGCCATGCACGGTTAGGCCCAACAGCCCTCCACGAGTTTTCCGATCGAAGATTCTTGGTTCGAGACGATATGCGGAGAATGGGAACGTGATCGAGAAACATTACCGTCGAGGGTGGTGGATTGTGCGTTGAAGGGAACCCGAGAAACTGTGCCGAAACGGAGCGCAGCAATTCACATCCGAACCCGATGACGGGGAAAAAAAACAATCGAACAATGGAGTCGATGCCCTGCCCATGCGCACGATCACTGAAAAAAGAAGTCATCTGAGTCGTGACTGGAAAAAACTTCTTCAAACAAAAACAAATTGCAAACATCCGGACCCAACACCAGATGTCAGGCTATGCACAGCATGTGATCTACAGCTCACATGCCTTGAACATGAGATTTGTTTTAGGTAAATTTGAGGTTGCAAGGGGTTCTGGGTAAGAAAAAATTGGGGAATCCACGCAAGCCACGCCTCCCTGGACTCCCCAGGGTGTCAAGTTTTCAGAAATATTAGGGTTTGGTAGGTTTCCTTAGATGGCCACAGATTCCAGAACATTCCAACACAGAAACCCATGGAAATGTATTTTTTTTAACAAAGTTTGAAGTTTGCAAAGGATTCTGGGTAACAGAACCTGCTGAGAGACAAGTCACGCCATCCTTGATTCCCCTGGGTGTCTTTTTTTAAACAAAATCACAGGTTTACTAGGTTTCCCTAGGTGCCAGTTGAGCTAGGGCCCAAAATCCACATTGAAAAGAAAAAAGAAAGGGGGCCATTTTCAGAGGAAAAATGATGTGTTCATGTTGCATTTTGGGCCACTTCCTGTAGCAGGCACTAGGGCTACGCACACAAGTGAGGTACCATTTTTACCAGGAGACTTAGTGGAACACAGAGTAGTAGAATACGTGTTACCATTTGTCTTTCTAGGAGTTTCTGCCTTCCAAAAGTCATTTTGAAAAATACCCTTTAATTCACATGCTAATTTGGGTACCCACACAATCGAAGATGCTCAAATAATCACTGCTTCTAAACTTCATATCTTGTTCCCATTTCAGAAATACGTAGGATTCCTTCATACCTATTTTTCACTCTATATTTTACCAAATGAATTGCTGTATACCAGGTACACAACATAATCCCATTGCAAGGTGCAACTCAGCTATTAGCTCACGGTTCTTGGTGAAACTACAAGCCATATATATTCCTGCAATCAGAAGAGTTCCTCAGACCGAACGGAATATTGCGTTTAAAAAATCTACCATAATTAGAAGTTACAGTTGAAAATGTAAGAACAAATGGCTCTTTAACAACTTAATTTAATCAGCTTTACTGAGTTAAAATACAAAACATAATAGCATTCTAAAATATATCTATCGCAAATATACATTATAAGCTGTCCTTGCCGCAATTTAAAATTAAAAATCAAATAAAAATTATATAAAATTCCCTAGAAGGGTTTTACAATAAAACTGTGGAAATCAATACTAAACATGTGATTAACAGCTCATGTTATATTGCATCTTATCCAAAACACATCTAGTCTAAAACATGGAATCAAGTTACCCTAAGAGAATATATCCTATACAATATCAATAACTAGAGCCTCAAGATGTGAATTAGCCTTCTTTCTTTTAATAACTAATTGAACATAGGAGGCCACAGTTTAACATACTCTCTCATTTTCTAAACTATAAATAGAATTTGATGCAACTTTGTATGGTTATAATTTTTTGTTGAAAACAAAATATATATATTTTTTTTAAAAGCAGAAAATTCTCTTCCTAAACTTCATAGCTTGTTCCCATTTCAATAAACATTGCAAAAAAGAATAAAATATAATGTTGACTGATGCGACTTACCGTCGTAAGGGCAATTTGGTAACTTTTGATTCCATTTGCCCATGTCAGGAAAAAGCTATTAAAAAATGGAGTACCCAATCTTAATCTGGTAAAATAAAATCTATGTTGTAGATTTAGTGCCCAAAGCAGATATTGTTGTATACCTTCCTAAGCCTTAATGGTTGGTTTTGCGCATTCACAAATTTCTCTTAGGGAATCTCTCACCCCTATAAGTTCCAATTTCAATTCCTTCTTATTATAACAAACCTTTCATGGGGTCGCCAATATAAATGTTCTCATCAAACTCCTTTAGGAGATTGTTGACATACGCCAGCCATGGAATTGTTTTGCTGTAATCAAGAGTCAAACAATCAGCTATAAGATCCTGAGAAAATGTAGTTTGCTTTTACTCCAGATCCCATGCCAGACAATAAGTTGGATGACACAGATATATATTCCTTGATATGAGGAACTGCTAACTCCTTATGAGCTATGCAAAAAGGGGATGAATTTTGAACTGCTAATAATCTCCTTAAGAAGATGCTCTCTTGGATCTGAAGTGAGGCACAATTAGTCATTCCCTAAAATGCAGCGCCATAGCAAGTTCCAGTTAAGCACTTGCTTGTATACAAGGTCAGGATCTCTCGGGTTGGCTTGTTCCTCATCTTGGCAGAGTATCTAAAAAAGCCCTCTATAGACCGTAAAAAATGTTGTTTACATATTTATATCTGGAGCCCCCTATGGATGTAAAATGTATACCCAAGTACGTAAAAAGTGTAGGTTTAAGCTATTGGCTCCACCTTGACATGGTGTATTCTAGTTTTTGATTTCCCTTTCTCACATACCATTGTAAATGTTTTTTAAAGATTTAACTTCAAGTCTTTTTCTTCCATGTATGAATAACATTTTTGATTAGGCACTGCGGTTCTAGACAACAGGACCGCATCATGTGCATACAATAACACAGGGGTTAAAGGTTTGCCAACTGTAGGGGCATCAGCTTTCGCAATAATTTATCAACCCAGTTAACAGAGGGAAAACAGCAGCGGGGCAAGGAATTAGCCTTGACTAATTCCACGTGTGACCCTAAAATGTGGTGTGCACTCATCTCTTATCCCGTAACATACCCTGGCAGTTAGATGTTTGTATAATTGCAATAAGTAAATAATGATCTCACTAGGGGGCGCCCATCTTATCCAGGCTCTGCCATAATTTTGCAAGATTAACCAAGTCAAACACGCTGGTTAAATGTACGAAACAAAAAATTAAGGTGGCCCCTCTTAGGGAGAGTGCATTTACTAACGATAAGTTGAAGGTTCATACACTGATCCATAGTCCCTACTTCTCTTCCAAACCCATATTAGGATTCTGTAAGCACCGATTTATCATTCACCCATTTTTCTAGTCTTTCCAAGAGGTCTCTGCCCATCAATTTGGAGGTTGAGTGAAGAAGGGATATGGGGCGATAGCATCTTGCGTCCCCCCAGTCTCTCTTCTTGAAGAATGGAACGATTATACTTTCTATCCAGGTTGTGGGCAAGAATCCACCTGCCGATTCATTTATTTATAAAATCTGTTTATTGAAGTTTAATGAAGCGTACAGTACATTATGAAGCCAGAACAACTCACATTAATATTTGTACCGTTGTTATTTACCCAGGTGAGTGTACATTGATTGATGAGGGGAGGATACACCGCCTAATCTCATGTTGGAGGCCTCAACTGTGGCGGCAAGTATAAAGTCGCTTTTGGTGTCATACCACAAAAAGGAGACGACCCCGATTAAAGAGCACTAGCACTCCACCCACTCTCCCACAGTATGTCTCCATAAACCATGTAATAACAGGGGCAGGACTTCAAATGCCCAACCAAAACAGCAACAGCAGCAACGTCCGACCTTTATTCTAGTATCACCTGTCCATGTCCCTTGGGTCGTCCCCCCATCCCGGTTCCCCACATACAAACTAGTTTCACAGACAATATCACATTTGCTTTTGCGCCCAACCTAGTCAGCTACCCGCTTGCTACCATACGCCAGGCCTCTCATCTGGATTGACTGATGCCAGGCCCCCCCTAGGAAAGCGCCCTCGTCACGCACCTGACTAGACACTGCTGGATCCCCATCTAGTCGCATCATGGTCTGCAAAAGCGTCTCCCACTGAGCTGCTATGGGCGTCTTCCTGAGGCCTAGCGTTTCCTCCCTCATTACTTTTTTTTTTTGTGTTTCAATTTTTTATTGAAATTTACAAAAGAATACATATAGTATAATAACTGTTTGCATTATCATACATTAAATATATAAGAAAATTGTTATATATAAGCATATAATAAAACTTTCTGAATAATTAATCATATTATATAATTTAATAAATACATAAACAGATCCATGCAAAGAAATATTTGACTGTATATTAAGGCCATAAAAGATGGAATTACGGGAAGGGGGGGGTTGGGGGGAGAGGAGAGAGAAAGGGAAGGCAAAGAAGGGATCACAAAAGAAAACGATAAATGAAAATGTACACAAATATAACACATAATGCTATATAAAGCTATATAAATATGTTCCTGAGAAAAGAAGACACTCTAGAAAACCAATAAGAATAGAGAAAAGATGAATATAAGGGATAATAATTTCACTTGATGTACGAGAGGACATTCTAAATGATAGATAGCATAAGGTAAGATAAGATAAGATATGATAAATACTTACCATAACATAAAGTAATTATGCTGATTCGAAGAAAAAGAAAAAATAATATTCTTTGAAATAGACAAAATGAAATAAATTAAATTATACTACAGGTATATGAATATATTGTTACGGAGCCAAGGGAGATAAAGTAGGGAAAGGAATTACGAGATAAGAATAGAAAGGATAATGAAATGGACAATATAGAAAATGTGCAAACAATAAATAAAGACAATGGGTATATTGTGTAAGATGAAAGTGTAAGCAGAGAAACCCTCATGTATAAATATATATATTAAAAGATACAGAAATATATGTAAGTGTTCTGGTGAGTAGATATTAAAAACAACAAATAATAGGTAGACACAATATGTATTAAGATTTATTAACCACCAATAATGAATAATGAATGAGAATGAAAAGGGATAAGAATTAAATTACTGCGTAGATGGGTCATTAATATTAGCATCGGTATTTAAAGCTAGAAAAGGTGACCATACTCGAAGAAAGAGATCAGATTGATCCTGTATGTTGTATATAATGCGTTCGTAGGAAGCGGTTTGAATCATGGCCACCATCCATATTTCTTCTGATGGTGGTTGAGGCGACTTCCATTGCCGTAGTATACAAATTTTGGCTGTAGCTAAGGCTGTGTGTAAGAGTCGGACTTGTGGTTTAGAAAGTGATTGTGATTGACGTGTATCATGCAGAATAATGGTAGCATGCGAAAGTGGAGTTTGTAGAGGCATCGTGGAATGTAAGGTTTTACCTATATAATTCCAAAAGGTTTGGATCACTGGACATCCGCAAATGATATGAGAAATGTTACAAGACGTACTATCACATCTCCAGCAGTTAGAATGGGGAAGCAAGCCAGCTTTATGCAGTTTTGTTGCTGACCAATGCCAATCATGTAAAATCTTGAATATGCAAAATTTCAATCGTGCTTCACGTGCACCCTTGTTGAGATTGTTAAGAATGTCAGACCATTCATCGTCAGTATAAGAGACTGATAATAAGGTTTGCCATTTAGCTCCCTCATGACTTTCATGGAAGGAAGAGGTGTAACAGGTAGGTTGGCCATTCGAATGGGATATTGCGACCTGTGCACGCGCAGAGTGCCTCTCGCACTGCCTGCCAGTACGGACACAATACTGGACAGCTCCACAACATATGGATTAGGCCGGCATCTAGCTCCGCACTGCGGGGGCAGCCCGCATCTGTACGATGGAAGTATCTATTGATGGATTCGGGCGGGAGGTACGCTCTATGCAAGATGAAGAATTGTATTTGGCGGAAACGCATGTTCCTGGGGATCCTAGTCGGGCCCTGCAGTGCCCTGTCCCATTCCTTGTCGGCCATGGGCTGGGCCAGGTCCGCCTCCCACTTACGACGCAGCGGGGCCAGACTGATCGCCGCATGTGTACGCAGGGAGGCCGCAAACCACCGAACCAGATGTCTCCCCCGTCCCATTACATGGAGATATTGCATCGTAAGATGTTGTTCCTGTTCCTCCCTAAGATCTCCGCAACAGCTCGTGAGTGTCGCCGTCAAAGACCGGTGACTAAGAAAGTGGCCGGGGACTGCCCCGTCTCCTCCGCTAGGGCAGCGAACGAGACGAGGGCACCCTACCGGTAAAGATCCCCCAGCGTTTGTATGTCAACAGCGCTCCTGTGCACAAGTTTCGAAGGACTAAGCACCCCCTGCCCGCTAGGAGAACCTTCGAGTGGTATGGCCGGGGCGTAAGGAGTCCCGGCCCGGGTGAGGTAGTGGCTGCGGCGGTAGTGTTTGTAGGCCACCACCACGAGAAGGGGCACAGGCCTCAACACTTTCGAGGCCGGGTGGAAAAGCTTGATGATATCAACTAAAGGGATGGGGGTGCAGCAGTCGCAGTATCATCACGCCCTCTGTCTGCCAACCACCGGGCTATACACTGTGGCTGCTCAGCCAGGTAATAATGCTCAAAGCACGGTATTGCAAGTCCCCCCTGGTCGGTGGGGAGGTACAGCTTGGGCAACGCAACTCTGTGGCGTGCATTACCCCATAGAAAGTCCCGAAGTGACCGCGCAGAAAGATGCCGGAATATAAATGGGTAGGTTGGCGAAGTAGTACAGGAGCCGGGGTAAAATCACCATTTTGTCTAAGGCGACTCGGCCCGTGACCGTGAGGGGAAGGATACCCCAGAGCCGCATCTGAGTCTTGACTGCTGCCACGGCCCTGCCCAGGTAGCCCTCCACAAGATCCGCCGGCTGACGATATATCTGGATACCCAGATAACGGAAGGTATCCGGCCGCCAGTGGACCTGCACGCCCCCAAGATGATAGTTCGGGTCTTGAGAGTTGGCTCGAAACGCTTATAGACAAGACTTAGCGGCGTTCACCCGGAGGCCTGAGAGAGCAGCAAAGTAGAGTAGAATGCGCTCCAGTTCGGCCGGGATGTGAGCCACATCTCTATCAAAGACCAGCAGGTCATCCGCATAAAGCGAAACCTGATGCGTCGCATCACCCAGAGGGACGCCATCAGCCAGCTCCCTACGGAGCGTGGCAGCGAGGGGCTCTATTGCTAGCGCAAACAGGAGGGGTGAGAGCGGGCACCACTGTCTGGTGCCACGGCAGATTGGGATGTAGTCGGAGATGTACGGCCCAGTTCTCACTCTCACCGTGGGCTCCTTGTAAAGGAGGGCTGCCAGCTGGAGGAACCCGAGGCCCAACCCATAGTGCGACAATGGTGCCACCAGGTACCCCCACTCTGGACAGTCGAAGGCCTTTTCAAGATCTAGAACCAGGCAGCCCGCCCTAGGTCAGTAGCCACCCAGAAAAACCGCCGCAAATTAAGGGAGGTGCTGTGCTTGGGCACGAAACCATTTTGATCGGCGTGCACCAACACCGGCACCGTTGGCGCCAGGCACTCCGCCAGCACCTTAGCCAAGATTTTGTAGTCCGCATTAAGCAGGGCAAGGGGGCGATAAGACCCCAGATTGGTGGGATCCCACCCGGGCTTGAGCAGAGATACCAGATAGGCCTCTCACATGGAAGCGGGCAAGGTACGTTCGAGGGCGGCCAGATAAAGAGCGTGCAGTTTAGGTACTAGTGACTCCCGATAGGTCTTGTAGTATTCCGCTGGGAGCCCATCAGGTTCCGGCGCCCTCCCAGAGGCCAAAGAGGTGACTGCCTCTCCTATCTCTTCCACGGTGAGGGGGCACTCGAGCGACTCTTAGATACTCATCTGGGACCGTGGGCAGACAGGCAGCCTCAAGGAACCGATCCAGGTCTTGTGCCTGTCGGCGTCCCGCTGAACAGTACAGGGTCGCGTAGTGTTCCGTCATTGCCTGATGCATCTCCCACTGCGTGTATACGAGTGACCTGTCGGGCCCGCGAATAGCATCTATCGGAGCATGAGCAGTCTCCTGTCTGAGCAGCCAGGCCAGCAACCGCCCGCCCTGTCCGACGTGGCATGAACTCGAGCCGAGTGAGCCGCATAGTTGTGACAACGCAAGCGCTCCAGCAGCTCAGCATGGCGCACTCAAAGCCGCGCCGAGTCTCAACCTCCGCCTTCACCGTGTTGTTCGCACAAGAGTAGGCAAGATTCCAGGCTAGTGAGCGACAGTGCAAGCCGCTTACGAATGTTCCACGTCGCACCCAGACAATGCCCCCTGATAGTGGACTTATGGGCGTCCCACTCTGTCAGTCCACTGCTCGCTGTCCCCTCATTCAGTTCAAAGAACTGCTTGATCGCTGTGCCTAGGGATGCATGAAATTCTGCATCCTCCAGGGCCGCTGGTTGGAGGAGCCACGTGGGGACTGGGGGACGGCCGGGGTTCCATCTGAGACGCAATCTGAGAGGGTTATGGTCGGAGTGTGTCCGGCCCAGATATTCTGCCTGATCTATCAGGGGAATCAGAGAATGGAATCCCACCACCCTGTCGAGACACTCATGAAGGTACGAGTAGATGCGGTCGTCGGGATGCAAATTGCGCCACATATCGAACAATGCCCAGTGCGACATCCAGTCAGTGAGGGTCCGCGTGTTCGAAACCGCCTGTGTGCTGCGGAGGGGCGGGAAGGACCGATTAAGGTGTATGTCAAGGACTGAGTTGAAGTCCCCTTCCAGTAGCCAGGGAAGGCCCGTATATGGTGCCAGCACCGTGGACAAATGGGCAACAAAAAGACGGTTCCTCGACGTTCGGGCGTATAAGGAGCCTAGTAATATGTGTTGGCCATTGAGCCTCCCGCACAATAATGTGTATCGCCCTGCCGGGTCAACAACTACTTCCGTGCATGTAAGCGGTGTGCCCGCCCTCACCCAGATCAATGTACCTCGGGCGTGTGCGGAATATGTGGTCCCAAAGAGCGGACCCCTCCAGCGGGCACGCAGTCAGGCTATTTCTGGCTGTGTCATGTGAGTCTCTTGGAGGAGGGCTATGGCCGCCTTATGTCTTTGCAGATGAGCAAAAATGGAAGAGCAATGCGCTGGTGTGTGCATACCCCGTATGTTCCATGTGATTACGTTGGTGGTGGCCATCTAAAGCAATTAAGGGCTGTATTGGCGACGGAGCCGGGGTCCGATCAGCCGGTGGAGGGGACATAAGCTCTAGGTGTCTTGCCGGTACGCTGCAACAAAGAAAAGAACAAAAGAACGTTTGTGTGCTGCCGAGCACCCGACATGGGAATCGAGAACTGTGTAACTACCAGGGCAAATCCCCGAACGGGCATTCGTCCAAACTGCAAGCTAAACGCTTATGGAGTGGAACTAAGCCAGGTAATGGCTAAAGGGTGCGCGGCGTGGCTATAGCTGACGCAAGCTGCTTCTCTACTGCATTACCCCTGCAGTCACTATGGGTGGCTTCTGTGATGCGGGCTTAACTGAGTGTGGGCGAATGGCCTAGCTGTGTCCATCTACACCTCCTGCCGCAGATCCAGCGTGGCGCATGACCCCCCCCCCCCCCCCCCCGAGCAGGACTTCCCACCACCCCGCTCGCACAAGGTGACCAAGCAAACTTAACAGCGCCAGCACACAACACTGCACCATAGCATAAATGGGAGCCTGTAAGCAATCAGTCACTATGACACATTGTCTATCACATGTTGACATGTGTGCCAGCGGGCGCCGCCGCCTCGCTGCCCTTGGCTCACACGATCTGGTCGGCAGTCTGGGGTGTTACCAGCGGCATAAGTTGATCTTCTGAGAGCGTGGTGGACAGGGAAGACGATCTGCTGGTCTCGGGGTCACTATGTCCGTGAGCTTCCGCTTCGCCCTGGCTACTCGAAGACCCAAGGGTCGCCACTGCCTCCAGGGCTCCCCGACGCTCCAGCCACATCCTCTCCGGACTGGGCGCCACAACAGGGTCCGGACCCGCATCCCTGCGGGACCCCCTCCGTCTCCGCCGCCGTGGTCTCCTCTCTTGACGGCCACCAACCCGGGTCTAGGAGCATTCGTCCCCCGCACTGCCCAGTCTCCTCCAGCCAGTCCCAGACATCCGACGGGGCGTCGAAGAAGCGAGTCCCCTCCTTCGTGACCGCCCAGAGACACAACGGGAACAGCAGGGATTATGGGATCTCACGGTCGCGCAGCTGGCGCTTCACTGCCAGATAGCTGCTCCTCCGCTTCTGCACTGCCGCCGTGTAGTCCGGGAAGAACATCACCTGCCCACTTCCCACTGTGATGGTGCCCAACTTCCTGGTCTCGCGAAGCACCACGTCCCTGTCTCGGTAATTGAGTCTGAAAAGGAAGGGACGGGGCCGGGCCCCTGGCCTGGGTTTCCGCGCCGGGACCCTGTGTGCCCGCTCCACCACGAACTGCGGGGAGAGCACCCCTGGGGGGGAGCATGTCCCGGAGCCACCCCTCTACATACTGTTCCGGATGCCGTCCCTCCTCGCCCTCCGGTAATCCCACCACTCGGACATTGTTGCGCCGGGAGCGACCTTCTGCGTCCTCGGCTCGGTCCTCCCGGGCATGGACGCGGTCTATCAGATCTTGCAGGGCTATAGTGTGATTGCTCACCACCGGCTGGACATCCTGGAGCGTTTGGCGTTGTTGGGCCACTGTTTCCGCCAACTTGCGGTGGTCCGCATGGAGAAGGGTGAAGTCCACCGTAACTTTGTCAATCCGTGACTTCAAGGAGGCCTTTGTCTGTTCCAAGGTAGAGCCAATTCGTTCCACTGCCGCTAGCACTGTGTCCAGTTTTGCCGCAAGTGCTGCCGCCTGAGGCTCCACATTTCTGTTGTGGCGTCCCAGCGCGGGACCCGGGCCTTCCGCCTGCGACCGGCCCTCCTTCTACGTGTTTCGCAGCGGGCCATGACCAACTGCTGTGCTGAAGGCATCCGCTGGCAACCCCGGCACTAGACGGGCGACCAGAGCCCAGACCCCCGTAATATGAGAGAGTCGACACCACGTTCCCTCCGCTAGTGTGGGGAGGAGGGAGGAGGGAGGGGGGAGAGGGTGAGCAAGGACCCTCCCGATAGTGGCTACGGCCAACGTCCAGGAGACACCAGCTTTCTGCTACTTCCAGGCTCAGGAGGCCACCAGGTCCATCTCGTGTCGCCCCCACGATGCGCCAGGATCCCCCACCAGGCACCTCTCCCCCGCCTTGACGTCGATGTCCCCCGCTGGTCAGTTCTGGCAATTGTCCGCCGCCGCTGCCTACGGCTGCCGCTCCTAGGCCACCGTCAACTGATGGGCACCGCCCCGGCACTACAGGCGCGGTACAGACAGCAATACGGCCCAAACGGCTTCCCGGCCCGGCTATCTCAGGGCGCTCCAATCAGTTCGCACCATTAGGGAAGCTCCCTCCGCAAAGAGCCCCCACTGGCCTACCACCACCCGTACCTGCAGCCCAGTCCGCGTCCCTCCCGTCCTCTCAGCTCTGCACGCGAACGGCTTCAGGCACCACCGCTACGCGCCAACACCTCCTGTGTATGCAGCAGGCCTAGGTGCTCTCCTCATCCCAGCACCAGGACGGCCCCCTCCTCCCTCCGCAGCCGCTCACACCACTGTCCGAATCCAGACCATCCACTGTCCGCTGACCAGGCATCAGGCTGCGGGCCCCTCAATCCCTGGGCCCCCGCGTCGCTGCTACGGGTCTCAGGTCAGTCTACTGCACCACAGTCTACCTCGCTGACCTCCTCCGGGCCCGCCGCTCCACTGCTGCACACAGAGGCCCGCCTCACTCCCTAGGCCGCCCCGTCGCGCCCATTGGGCCCTCGGAGCCTTTCCAGGCGGCCCCGTCAGACAAACAGGCAGGTCCCGAGTTGAGGCACTCCAAGCGGCATTACAGATATATCAGGCAGGACCCCGGAGAGTCCAGAGCAGGTCCGCTTCACAGTAGCGCCACAAAAGTGCATGCTCTGCAGCACCGCCGGCAGACTGTGGCCGCTTCTGCGCCCTCCTCGCACTCACCGCTCCGTTGAGCTCGTCTTGCAGTCCGTAGCGTCTCCGGCAGGCCACGGACTGGGAAGCCTGCCTCACACCACTACCGCTGATACTGGCCGCCACACTGGAGGGGCCCGGCGCCGTCCCGCTTGTTCTGCCGCAGAGATCCCGACCAGCGCGGCCTGGTCACCTCGTGGCGAGCCGCAGGCTGGAGTACCCGCTGTAGCCGATCGCGGCTCACCGCCCGCTCCGCCTCCCTCACCAGCTTCAGCGCTGCATAACTGGAGCAGCAGGCGGTCGTGTCCGTCGAGTTTCGCTGTGGGGTGGCAGGAAGCCTGAGTTTTGCGACTGGCGGTGTCTGGTGCTGTGAATTAACCCAGTTGGCAGGATAATTGCCAGGATGATGGCACCTGGCAGCAGGAGCTTCACCTACGCGCGACCATCTTGAAAGCGCGCGACCATCTTGAAAGCGCCCCACCCATCCACCTGCTGATTCATTATATACTCTAAACAAGAATGGTGCCTAAAATTGGATATCCGATTTTAAAGTATCTATGGGTACACCCCCTCAGGACCAGGTGCCTTCCCATTAGCGCAATTCTCTAGAGCAACCAATCTAACCCAGGGTAAAGGGCATCAAATTTGGGAAACCTATAGTTACAAGTTTATCATGAACTAACAGGCTATCATTTTTGAGGTTGAATAGCTCACCAAAATGACTCAACCAATCTAAAGGTTGTACTAGGATCTATCTATATTAACAGAAGTTTGACCTTTGAAAAAGGGGTGAATTATTGTTTTCCGAAACAATTTTGCATCCCCTGAATCTGATGCCTGTACTAGTTTTCCCCAGACTTCCTCCTGTATCGCTGTTCTTCTTTTAAGGCTTGTTTAGAAGACTTCAAGGTTTTAATAATTTAGCTATTTCTAGGGTTGTCTTTCAAAGCTTTACGGTCCCGATTTGCTTTTGTGCACTGGTGGTCCAACCAGCTAAAGCTTTACTTGAAATTCTTCTTAGCGCTAATTGTTAGATTTCCTGCTATTGCATCTGTAATATTACAAAAGCTCATAATATGTGGGTCTGTCAAATTGTCCTGCATACAAATGTTGATATCTTGGTTGTTTTCATGTGCTATTTGATCCAGAAAGAAGGACAGACCTTAAGTTTAATTGTCAGTGGCTAAGCAAACCCTCTCCTGATAAGTTGTCATAAGTCTAAGGGTAAAATATAGCAGCAGATGATCACTAAATGGGCTTTCTCCACCTCAAATTTTTCAATCAGCCCTAGGCCAACTTCGGATACCAAAACATGATCAATAATCGAACAATATCTAATACATCTTCATACATTGGAGTAACAGCTTTTCCTTCTGCACAAGATTGCTCCAGGACCTCTAGATTATACCTGTACATTATCCAGTTGTCTCACCATAGAGATATGAGGAAAACAAGGGTAGACTTCATGTTCATCCCTATGTCCACAATTGTTCCCTTCTAGAATATCACATTTTCTACAGCTAAAATTAATGACTCAGATACATAACAGAATCATTTTTAATGTATTTTGTGAATATATCTAACTACTTTTTAAGTGCCATGACAACTTGGTTTCTGGTATTATCAAAAATATTATAACAGTTACCTAACAATATTCTCAACTTTTCAGTAGTCTGGTCCAAAGAAATTGGAAATACTAACTTTCTATAGAATTTTTTTTTAACGTTCAACAGGGATTTGATAGAACTCAAGGTGACTAATCCTCCTTTTGCCCTTCTGTTATGGGAAGGAATTGCTGGTGTTATAACAGACGGAAACCCCACGATGTAAAACGCTCATGCAAGCCAAGTTTCTTCTAAGGTAATTAAATGGCAGGTTTTGACCATATAAAGCCAGACTTCATCCTTCATCTTAATTCTAATCCCAGCTATATTCCATGTTGTAATAACCAGATTTGTATTCAACAGGGTCTTTTTGTGGCAATCTTTGGACTAGTTATGATTACTGAAGGCATCTGTATACTCAACTGTGTTAATTTCTTGCGTTGAGTTCTTATGTAGTCAGTAAAGTTCGCTACATCCTCTGAGTGGAGCAAACCTATTTGATGGTGAAAATGGTGTATACCAATCTGTGTGTGTGGCCTGTACTAATAATAGTAGGTTGTTCAGAATCTGTTTTATAAAACCCGAGTGGTACTGCTACAATAACAACTGGTCGGTTCTCCTATCATCCTCTGCCTGTGGTAAGATTCTCTGAGCAATGCTTCAATCATTAATGGGGAGCGGAAATTTACATCAACACAAACCTCTTCTTCAGGGGGGCAACTAGGTTACTCTTCTTATAATCATTTCCTGGTAAAGAAGATTAATACTACAGTTACTATTCTTTAAGAACCATTAAACAACCTTGTTTTTCAAGTCCCTCCATGATTCTTTACCCTTAGATGTCAACTTTGGTACGTCTTTCAGAATAATTCTATATGGCGTTGCCTGATGTAATAATGGCAAAGTGTCTTGAGCACTCCTTATAGCTCTAAAGGTTGTTTCTTCCGTATTACTATTACAGTTATTGATGGTATTCGTGCGGATAGGTTCAGATGTTCTTGTGCATATAGTTGTATTCCCTCTTATTTGATGCGGCACACCTAAACAAGATGAATTATTGGCCACTGCACTTGAAGAATGTCCCGTGAGCTCCCTATTAATCGATTCAATAGAGTGGGTTGCACCAGAAACCTTATCTAGGGATGTTAGCGCTTTAACCATTTTTCTTATCAGTTCAACATTTATTTCAGCCATTAGTCTTCTTTCAATAGTATTTATTTTGGTATGTTACTTTTTTTAATACACCCTCCAAGTTTTTAAAAATTATTTGCCACTGAATTGTCATCCATCCCTTGTAATTTTCAAGCCTAGTTTTAGGCTTAGCCGTTTTATCCTGGATATTATGCTTTGTGGATACTATTTCTGCTGGCTACTTTATTTTTTTGGTGGTAGGGGAAATCAGTTCAGTGCTATGTGACAGAACAGATATCTCCAATGAGGATGGCAATACACAGAGTGACTTGGTTGTATTAGGCAGGGTGCGTGTGTTTTCCCACGGACAAATAGTGCCATTTGTTCCGCTTTCTAGACTCACTATATCTGTCCTGGCTTCTTCTATGGCTGTATTCAAAGCTCACTTGATAACGGCTAAACATTGCTCTGTGTTCACCATTTCACTATAAGACCCATAGCGTTAGTAAGATAGTTTGATATTGGTGTGCTTCCTCCTGCAATTTCTTTCCCCCTTTCCCACAGAGCTTGATGGTAATTTCGGTTTCCCCATAATGGAGATTGGGGATTACAAAATATATCACTGTTGGAGATGAATTAAAGGGGCTAGTATGAGCCTCTTACTGTTATATTTGTTCCAGGAACCAAGAGTGGGGACCAGCCTGCCTTGGACGGGCGCAGACTGGCCGGGGTGCGTCCCACGCTGCGAGGTTAGAGGCAGCGCTATATAGCGCAATGTCAGGGCATCTCCCCCTGTCAGCAGCTGTGGCCGAAGTGATGGAAGACAGGTGGGCTCTGGGACCGCGAGTCTCACAAGAACAGAGTAGAAACTACTAAATTTCAACATTTTATTTCACCTGTTATTTTCTACAGGAAAAGCTTGACAGATCTACACAAATAACCCCTAGCTCAATTGAGAATTTTGTCTTTTCAGAAATGTATATCTTTTCAGGATCCATTAATGGTTTCACACTCATTTTTACCACTAACTGGACGGAGGTTGAAAGCACAAAAAACTGGAAAAATAGGCCATGTCCAAGTAAAATATCAAAATGTAAGAAATGTTGGTTTCTGACAAAAGTCTGCCTGTTCCTGAGAGCTGGGAAGATGGTGATTTTAGCACCACAAACCCTTCACTGATACCATTTGAAGGGGGAAAAAACGGACGCTTTTCTGCAGCACTTTATCTCCATTTTTCACAAATTAACAAAATTTAGCTGTATTTTGGTTAATTTCTCGTTCCGCTTAAGGGGATTTTACAAACTCTTGGTAGCTTTAGAATCCAGAATGTTGGAAGAAAAGGATGCAATTTTGTTGTGGATACCTTATGGGAACAAAATGTTATTTGGAGGGGGGGGCTGGCAGCGGAAGGGTTAACAGGATGGTAATGTTCAATCTAAGTTAGGAAGCTAAACAGGTTTTGCCATTCTCCGACCTTGTATGAAGAACCATGTAAGCAGCTGACCTCTCGCTACCTTAGTGCCTAATCAGGGGTTGGAATAGTAAAGCAAACAAAAAGCAACCCAATTGGACCTCTGACATGTAGATGGTGAAATGCAGAGGATCATGGGGCACAGAAAGGAACCCTTGAAAAGGTGTCACTACTTTTGCCAGGATAGTGGCACAGTGAACTTGAAAAGAAAAGGAGTAGGAAGCACATGAAGGTTGTTACTTTCCACCCTGTTATCACCAGTGTGTGGCATATAGTGCTGTAGATTCACATGCTCTGCATACTCCTGCCATTTAGTGTTGGGTCCTGAGATATGCAAGCTGTTATTCTTCAAAGAAGTCTAACGAGTCATGAGGTCAAAAGGCTCCTCTCTGTTGTAATGCGCATGGGCAACAACTCCATTGTTAGAGTGTTTTTCTGCAGGCAGGCAAGAAAGGAGTGTACTGTGCAAGTAATATGATGAACATGCTAAATGTCTAAATAGTGAATGTAGTAAATGTAACGAACGCCAACGGCCACAGGTGGGCACATTTGAACCTACAGCACTACATGCAACGTACAGATGCTTACAGGGTAAGTAACAATCTGTTTGATGGCATGTGTGGCTGTAGACACACATGCTCTGCATAGACTGTTAAGCAGTCCCTCCTAATAAGCGGTGGCTAACCTGTGGGTGTTGCAGTGGTTTGAAAAAGATTACATAGCAATGCCTTTCCTACATTAGCTTGTTGGCGTGCTAAGACATCCACACAATAATATTTGGTGAAGTGTGTGGTGTGGACCACGTAGCTGCTTTACATATTGCGGCTATGAGAATATTTCCTAAAAAAGCCATGGTTGTTCCGTTTTTGCAAAATTGTGCTCTGGGAGGAACAGGTAAAGGTCTTTTGGCTTTAGCATAGCAAGTCTGAATGCACTTTACTCTCAATCTGGCTATGCTTGCTTTGGATATGGGGTTGCCTTTGTGTGGTGTTGAAAAGGCGACAAAGTTGCTTAGACTTTCTGAAAGATTTAGTTCTATCAATGTAGAACCTAAGTGTTTTGACACCTAAAACATGAAGAGCTCTTTCAGCAATAGAATCAGGTAGGGGAACAAAACTGGCACTTCAATAGAAGGTGAGGAATCTAACTAACTAATGTTTCTTACAGATACACCGTTACCGAAGGTAAGTAACTTGTTCATCTGAAAGAAACACGTTAGTTAGATTCCTCACCTTAGAATAGATACCCCAGCAATACCAACCCCGGTGGTGGGTCTGCGAACCAAGATCACACCACAAAGTCCTGGAGAACAGAACGGCCAAAGAAGCCGTCTCTCCGGACTTGGCTGTCCAGGCAATAGTGCTTGGCAAACGTGTGCAGTGAAGCCCACGTCGCCGCCTGACAGATGTCCCGCAAGGGAACTCCCCGACCCAGGGCAGTAGTCGCCGCTGTGGCCCGGGTGGAATGGGCCCTCAAAACAACAGGAGGGTCCTTTTTTGCCAAGGAGTAACAAAGTTTAATACACAACACGACCCACCGTGAGATGGTCTGTTTGTGTACCGCTTTCTCCTTCTTAGCTCCTACGTATCCAACAAAAAGTTGGTCGTCCACCCGGAACGGTTTGGTGCGGTCCAAATAAAAGGACAGCGCCCGTTTTGGTTCCAGACGGTGGAGCCTCTCTTCCTCTTTTGAAGGATGCGGAGGCGGAAAGAAGGTGGGCAACGTGACAGATTGCCCGAGGTGAAAGGGGGTCACCACTTTCGGGAGAAAAGAAGGACGAGGCCGGAGGACAACCTTGTCCGGATGAACAGAAAGAAAGGGAGGCTTAGATGACCGAGCCTGGAGCTCACTCACCCGTCTAGCCGAGGTGATGGCTACCAGGAAAGCAGTTTTCAGGGTCAGAAGACGAATGGGACAATTGTGAAGAGGCTCAAAAGGAGCGCACATCAGAAAAGTCAGAACAAGATTCAAGTCCCACTGAGGCATTACGAAAGGCACAGGAGGGAACATGTGAGTAACGCCTTTGAGAAAACGGGAAACAACAGGGGACTTGAAAAGAGAAGGCTGATCAGGAAGCCGTAAGAAGGCAGAGATTGCAGCAAGATACCCTTTCAAGGTGCCCAAAGCAGAGCCCTGCTGGGCCAAAGAAAGAAGAAAGAGTAGAACCTCAGAAAGATGGGCGGAAAGGGGATCCACAGCCTTTGCTGTGCACCATGCCACAAATTTTTTCCACCGGCAGGCGTATACCGTCTTTGTGGAGGGACGCCTGGCTGCCAGAATGACATCACAGACTTTAGGAGGCAAGTCAAATGGCATCAACTGCCGCCGCTCAATCTCCACGCAAGCAGGTGGAGGCTGGACAGGTTCGGGTGGAGGACCGTTCCCTGCTGCTGCGACATAAGGTCCTCCTGAAGAGGCAGTCGTATTGGGGGGATCAATTGACATACTGAGTAGCTCGGGATACCAGAACCTTCGTGCCCACTAAGATAACTTGGGCCCGGTCGCGCCTGATCTTCTTCAGCACTCTGGGCAGAAGTGGTATAGGCGGAAAGGCGTACAACAGACCGCAACTCAACTCAAAACGAAAAGCGTCTGAGCGAGTGCTGCCTTGGAAATTCCAACGTGCAGAACTGCTGACATTGCGCGTTCTCTTCCGTGGCGAATAGATCTAACCAAGGCTCTCCCCACTGCAGAAAGAGACCTTGCGCCACGTACGAGTTCAGACGCCATTCGTGATCCATCATGCACCGGCGACTGAGTTCGTCTGCTCTGGCGTTCAGAGAGCCCGCCAGATTTTGAACCACCAGGGTGATGCCCTGGTGTTCCAGCCATGTCCAGAGGCGCAGAGCCTCCTGACAAAGGGTCCACGACCCCACCCCGCCCTGTTTGTTGCAAAACCACATGAAGGTGGTGTTGACCGTGAACACCTGCACAACACTTCCCCGGACAGAGAGAAGGAAGGCTTTCAGTGCAAGCCGGATCGCTCTCAGCTCCAAAAGGTTGATGTGGAGTTGAGTCTCCGCCGGAGACCAGAGTCCTCTGATCTCCGCCTCTCCCATGTGGCCCCCCATCCCAGGAGGGACGCGTCCGTCACTACTACGTGCTCCGGTTGGGGTAGGGAGAGGCATCTGCCGCTGACCCAATCGCGATCCGTGAGCCACCACTGCAACTGTTTCGCAGTGCCCTCCGAGATCAAGACATGGTCGCACAGGTTGCCTCGATGTTGGGCCCACTGAAACTTCAGGTCCCACTGCAGAGGCCGCATTCGCCACCTGGCGTAATGCACCAACAGGATGCAGGAGGCCATCAGCCCCAGAAGCCGCAGCACCAACCTGACCGAAACCCGGGATAGAGGCCGAAAGATGGGAATCAGAGCCTGAATATCCCGGACCCGCTGTTCCGGAGACTAAGCCCGGAACTGCGCCAAATTGAGAACCGCTCCGATGAAGAGGAGCTTCTGGGAGGGACTCCGGTGCGACTTCGGCACGTTGATGGAGAACCCCAGCAAATGCAGGAGGTCGGCCGTAGTCTGGAGGTGCGAGACGACTTGCTGGGGCGAGCCCGCCTTCAACAGCCAGTCATCGAGATAGGGGAAGACTGGAACCCCCGATCTGCGCAGATGAGCTGCGACCACCGCCATCACTTTCGTGAATACCCAAGGGGCACTGGTGAGGCCGAAGGGGAGCACGGTGAACTGAAAATGCTCCTGACCCACCGTGAACCGCAGGTAACGCCGGTGGGCCGGCAGGACGAGGATGTGAAAATTGGCGTCCTGCAAGTCCAACGCTACCATCCAGTCTCCAGGGTCGAGGGCAGCCAGAACTTGAGCTAAAGTTAGCATCTTGAACCGTTCCTTTGAGAGAAAGGTGTTGACACTCCTTAGGTCCAAGATAGGGCGTAGGCCCCCTTTGCCCTTCTTGGGAACCAGAAAGTAGTGGGAATAGCAACCACGGCCTACTTCTGGACCAGGAACATGCTCGACGGCCTCTTTGGCCAAGAGGGCCGTAACTTCCTCCCGCAGAAGATTCAAGTGATCCTCCGATATACGGTGGCACTGCGGTGGCATGGCTGGAGGGGTCGTCTCGAAGGGGAGAGAGTAGCCCCTTCGGACGATTTGCAGCACCCACCTGTCCAAAGTGATGGTGCGCCAGTGGAGCAGGTGATGGCGAACTCTGCCTCCCACTGGCATGGAATGAGCCTGAAAGCTCGGACTAGGAGGGCTTTGAGGCGGATGCTGCCGGGGTGGATGTGGACTGACCGTGTTGTCCTCTAGAACCGCCACGGCGGAACCCACGTCCGCGACCGCGTGCAGGTTGGTTCTGCGGCCGGTGGCTAGGCGGACATGAGGAGGCGCCCCTTCCTTGGCCACGAAAGGGGCGGAAGCGTGCGGCCGAGAGACCAAGGACGTGGCCGTAGCCCGGGAGTCTTTAAAACGAGCCAGCGCACTATCCGCCTTCCCACCAAAAAGGCGAGCGCCATCAAAGGGCATATCCATCAGGGTACTCTGGACATCCCCCGAAAAAGACGTGGACCTCAGCCAGGCATGGCGCCGGAGCGCCACCGTGGTGGAAATCGCCCTACCCAGCGAGTCCGTGGTGTCAAGTCCACACCGGATGGCATGTCGCGCTGCATCTCGCCCGTCAGCAAGTGCCTGGGAGAGACATGTCCGGGCCTCCTCCGGACACAGTGGCAGCACGTCCTCCACCGCATCCCACCGAGAGTGGGAGAAACGGTCCAAGAGGCAAGCGGTGTTCAGAGACCGCAGGCCCAAACACAGGGAAGAGAACAGTTTCTTTCCGAACTGTTCCAGCCTCTTGGATTCCCGATCCGGAGGAGCGGACGGGAAGGAGGATTGGGAAGTAGAGGCCTGGATAACCAGGCTCTCGGGGGTGGGGTGTTGGGACAGGAAATTGGGGTCGCCCGGAGCAGGGCGGTGGTGCCGGGCCACGTTCCGATCCACAGGAGGAACTGTGGAGGGCTTGGACTAAGTGCCCTGCAGAAGGTCGATGAGGGCCTCATTGAACTGCAGCAGAGGCTCTGTGGAGCTTGCTGACGGTTGAAGCACCTTTGTGAGGATATTAGTCCTCACGGCCACAGCAGGCAACTCGAGCCCCAGGGCTTCGGCCGCCTTGCGCAGCACCACTGAAAAAGCTGCACCATCCTCCGAAGCCACAGTCGGAGGAGAGATGAAGCCAGCGTCCGGCGAAGTCTCCAGACCACTGGCATCCCCCAGTTCGTCTGCCCAGTCCTGGGAAAGTTGACCCTGGAGGGCCATAGGGTCCTCAGACCCCTCCTAGTCGCCCCAGTCATCCGATTCCTGATAAACAGGAGGAACGATCGGAGCCGGACGGTAGATGAAACGGTCATCCATCGGCGTCGGGTGCGGCACCGGGCGGCGCCGTGCCGGCGTCGGGTCCGGACAGGGGCTAAACCGGGGAAGGGCATCGTCCGGAGACGGCGCAGGAGGTGGAACCGGTGTCTGCGCCGGCGGAGGAGTTGTGAGGTCGACCGGCGCCGACAGAGATCCAGGCCTAGATCCCTCGGGGACCTGCGGCGTCGGGACCGAAGTCGTCAATGGCGCCGGGGCCGGAGCCGCCGGCACGCAAGGTCGCCCAGTCGAGCCCGCGGGGCCCGAAGGCGCGCCGGCTGGCGTCGACGGCGGAGCCAGGCCCCTCATGGCCGAGAGGAAGACACTGACCTCCGCTGGAGTCGCGTCAGTCCCAGGGACCGGCGGGTATGGAGACGGACGCGGCTCCGGCGGAGCCGTGGGGGTGGGACCACCCTGACCCTCGGCCGAGTCGCGTGACCGGCGAG
Source organism: Triturus cristatus (assembly GCF_964204655.1). Taxonomy (NCBI): domain Eukaryota; kingdom Metazoa; phylum Chordata; class Amphibia; order Caudata; family Salamandridae; genus Triturus; species Triturus cristatus. Next base: position 514,458,947 of record NC_140595.1, on the reverse strand, counting down.
AGGAATCCAAAGAGCGGTGTCGCCTCTTGGACTTCTTTGATCGCTTCGACTTACCCGAAGACTTTGAGCCCGACGAGCGATGATGGTGACTGCGGCTCCGCGACCGGTCCTTGGACCTCCTCCTGGACCGGGAGCGGCGTGGAGCCGAGTGCCGAAGCTCGAGAAGCTTACGGGACCGCTCCCGCCTAGCCTTCGAGGTTAAGGCCTGACAATCAGGGCACGACTCCGCGTCGTGGTCGGCCCCCAGGCAGTAAAGGCACCGGCGATGGTAATCCGTCACCGACATCAGGCGATGACAGGCATCACAGGCCTTAAATCCAGGCATCCTACCGGCACCAGAGTAGAGTCGACAAAAGACCAAAAAGAGTCAAAAAGTTTAGTCAAAAATTGACTAAGGGGTAAGCTCTTCCCGGATCGGCGCTGTCTGGCGCGGAAAAAAGAAGAACTGACGTCAGCGCGCGAGGGCGGTGTCTAAGTACTCCGACGACGTCATTCCGGCGCACGACGCCGACGACGCCTAGCGACGCGCAAGGGGTATTGCTGACGAAAAATCTTTCCGGATCCAGCCTGACGCCTGGGGATATTCTAAGGTGAGGAATCTAACTAACGTGTTTCTTTCAAATATATATGCTAAGCCTACCTTTAGTAAGTGAAGTAGATAAATATTTCACAGCTACAGTACAAAACACTGTGTTAATTTGTTTTGAGTGACATTAGCAAACAAAACGTTCCCATTTTGCTGGATAGCAGGCCCTAGTAGTAGGTTTTCGTGCTTCTTTAAGAATGTCCATACATTCTGCTAGTAAGTTAAGGTAACCAAATTCTATTACCTCAGGAGCCAGATCACTAGGTTGAGAGGTTTGGGATCTGGGTGTCTGATTTGTCCGTGATTTTATGTGAGAAGGTCCAGCCTGTTGGGGAGCTTCTTGTGTGGAACTACTGAAACATCTAGTAATGTTGTGTACCAAGGCTGACAAGTCCAAGTGGGAGCTATTAGAATAATTGTTAGAGATGTCTGCCTGAGCTTCTGAACCAGAAAGGGAAGGAGAGGGAGCGGTGAAAAAGCATAAGCAAATATATTTGACCAACTGATCCATAGTGCATTGCCCAGGAGTGTGGGAATCTGGAAGCGAAGCTAGGGCATTTTGCGTTTTCTGCTGTGGTGAAAAGATCTATTTGCAGAAAGCCCCACTTTTGGAAGTAGGGTAGGAGGACTTGCAGCTGGAGTTCCTATTCGTGAACTTGTTGCTGCATCCTGATGAACAGGTCTGCAAAGCTGTTGTCTATTCCCAGAATGTGGTGATGTAGAGCCCAGTTCCTTATGGTCTGAGACAGTTGTGAAAGTTTCGTAAACCGTGTAAAGCCGCCCCCCCCACCCCCTGTTTTTAAAGATAATGCATTGTTGTCATATTGTCCGTCCAGACAACTTTGTGAGTGTGGAAAGCTTTCAGTGCCAGGTAACACCTTGAAGCTCTGGGTAGGTACTGTGGAGTGACTGATGTTTGACATCCAATAGGCCCTGGACTGTGAGCCGTTGGAGGCGAGCACCCCATCCTGTCTTTGAGGAGTCTGTCGTTTGAGTGAGGTGGGGGAACAGGGTTGATAAAAAGCCACCCCTTCCACAGGTTGTTGGTGTTCCACTATTACAGAGAACGGGGAGTGTGGAAGTCTATCAACACTATATCTGCTAAGTGAACCTGTGACCGTGACCCTTGATAAGCTACATATTGCAGTAATGGATGCATATGTAATTTGTGCATGGGGAACTATTACAATGCAAGAAGCCATCATTCCTAGCAGACACATGACATCTTTCACTGTGAGTTGTTACTCGGTCTGAAACTGGGGGAGTATTGTTTAACTTTTTTTTTTTTTTTTTTTTTTTTTAATTCTTACAGGATTGGAGTAGGACAATCCTGGTTGTGTGTCGAGGATTGCTCCTAGATATGGTTTAATCTGTAATGGTTGTGAGATTTGGGGATGTTGATAGAAAGCCCAAAATTGAAAAAAACGATCGTCATTTGAGTGTCCTGTTGGCACTGACGAAGAGTGCTGGCTTTGATAAGCAAGTCATCCATATATGGGTTAATGTGGAAAGCTTGTATTCCGAGATATGCTGCAACCACTGTCAGACATTTGGTGAACACTATGTACAGTGGTGACCCCAAATGGTAAAACCTTGAACTGGTAATGTTTACCCGTTATAACAAATCTGAAGTATTTGCGATGAGCTGGAAGTATTGGTATGTGGAATTAGGCGTCCTTTAAGTTCAGTGCGGTCATAAAGTTGCCTTGTTGAAGAAGTGGAATGACATCCTGTAAGTTAACAATATGGAAATACTCTGATAGGATGTATTTGTTTAAGGGCCCGAGATCTAAATCTGGTCTTAAAGCCGTGTCCTTTTTGGGGATTAGGAAGAACAGAGTATATCCCTGAACACTGATGTTGAAGAGGTGATGGGTTCTATTACACCTTTGAGGAGAAGAGCTTGAACTTCTTGTTTGAGCAGTTTTTGATGCTCATGTGACATTCTTTGTACATGAGGTGGAACGTTGGGTGGTGTGGTAATGAGCTCCAGACAATAGCCATATTGGATAATGGCTAATACCCACTTGTCTGATGTGACGATTGCCAAGTGGGTAGGCAATTGTGAATTCTGCCCTGGACAGGTGTTATGTAATCCATAAGGGGGGGGATAAGGTAGTCACTGTTTAAGTGAAGGTGTTGCTCCAGGGGGGAAGCACTCTTGCTGCTGGCGTAGTTTCCTCAATAGGAGCCACGGTTTTAGCCTTTCGAGTACAATCCCTGACCTTGTTGCTTCTGTTGAGAGGTGGAAGCATCAGAGGAGATGGATTTGGAGGATTCACAGTATCCCGAGATATAAAAGAAATCTACGGGTGGCAGGAGTTTGAAGCGCCCCCATAACTTTGGCTGTCTCCGTATCTTTTTTAATTTTTTCGAATGTAGAATCTACCTGAGGACCGAATAGATGTTCTTTGCCAAAAGGCATGTTTAGGACAGCTTGTTGAACCTCAGGGTTCAACCCGGATATTTGAAGCCAAGCTGGTCGCCGAAGTAAAATGCTAGTATTTACTCCCCTAACTGCGGTGTCTTTAGCATCTAATGCACACCGTATGGAAGTTTTAGTCATAATTTTACCTTCAAACACTGTTATGCACGTTTTTGGTGCTCCTGTGGGAGATATAGAAGTAGATCTTACATTTCATCCCAGTGGGTGCAGGCATACAGTGCTAGAAGAACTTGTGAGTTGTCAAATAGCCAATCGTTGGCACCTTGAGCTGCAAATCATTTTCCCGCAGCATCTATCTGTTTACTTTCTTTTCAGGAGGTGGCGTGTCTCCAGTGGCATGAGAGTTGGCATGTTTGCGTGCTATGGTGCTAATTAAGAAGTCAGGTGGTAATGGTGCTCTGATGTAAATTAGGTCAGATGGTGCAGGGTTTATATATTTTATCTAACCTAGGGGTGTTAACTCAAGCCCTAATAGGGTTTTTAAATAGGTCTTCAGTACGCCCAAGCATACCTTTTAACATGGGCAGTTATTGAGTAGCACTGTGTGTGGTGGATAGCGTGTCAAAGAGGAAGTCATCCTCTTAAGGATCTTTATGACGCTCAATATTGTGATAAGCAGCAGCCCTTGATATAACTTCCTGGTAAGAGGAAGCATCTTCAGGGGAAGAAGGACATGCCCGATAGATATCTGGATCCGTGTCAGCAGGTTGATCTGTGTCATTGTTGTCCCAGGGGTCATTCTCCGTGGCTCCCTATACCCGCCAGTGTCTGACAGTAGAGACACTGGGTGAGTCATCTAGTTGCTCTCCTTGAGGAGATGGTGGTGTAGGAGAGTGAGGAAGTGGTTGCGGTGGGGGTGAAGGTGGTAGAGATGAAGGGCTGCTAGAGTTGCTCAAAGTCTTTTTTTGAGGATCTGGCATGTCTAAATCTAAAGCTTGTCAAAAGTAAGCTTCTTCTTAGGTGGTGGTTTAGAGAAAGGGGCAGCCAGTATACATCCAGTATGCGCCTGTATATGAATGTTCTTCTGGAGCGTGCCCAATTGCTCCTGTAACATGTGCAGGATTAGTTTCACTTGTGTCGCGGAACTGAGCTTGGAGGTCAGTTTGGACTTTTTCGACTATGTAGCTTTTGGCTTGGAACTCTGAGCCTAGGTGGACGATGTTGGCTCGGTACCGACACTATGCCCGTTGGTGATCTCGGTCCGAGAAAGCTGAAGTAGATGACTTCGACTTCTCATGCGCTTTTGGTGCTGAGCCCGAAGGCGGGCATCCATTGCGTTTTTTCGAAGCAGACCATGGCTAGATAGCAGTGGTGGCCCGGGGACCTGAGATTTTGAGACCAGCAGTGCCAAATGTGTTTTTGATGGGATAATGCTGGTGGACAGCAGCAGGGGGGAAGATGTACTCACATATTGTTGAGCTGGAATAATGTCCTCTACCTCAAAGTCTTCTTAATGCCCGGAGTCAAAGGCTTTGTCAGAGAAGACACCCTCCACGTCGATTGATGGCTGCTCCTGGGCATGCACCTCAAAGATGTTGGGGTGTCATAAGTGGTTGTGTAAAACATCTTGAGCCAATGAGCTCTCTGATCCCAAAGAGTCTTTTTGGAGCGGAATGACTTGCAGGCGTCGCAGACCATTTCATTGCACTCGGGGGACAAGCAAAAGTTGCACACCGAGCGTTAGTCTGTGTGAGTGTACTGATAATATGTTGTGTGCTCTGTTTCAAATTTAAACTAGGAGTATTCTAGTTAGAAAAGGCTAGAGCATCCAAATAGAGGAAGCACTTTCCGGCTTTTTTAATTAGGGTATAAGGTGCAACCACTGAGAAACGATTACCATGAGACGGCAAGCACTTTCAAAAACCGCAACTACTACTAACTTTACTTAAGAGAACAACGCTAATATCCCCAGCAAATATATGGTTTTAGCCCAACATAACCCTTCTTTATATTTGCGGTAACATGTCTGTTGTGTCTTTGGAGCCCATGTCTTTTAACCATTCAATGCCAGACATTACGGTTGCTGGAATGGAGCTTGACTGGATTGGGCTTCAGAAGTTAGGTCTTAGCATAGAACCGGCCCCAGTCCCACTACCAAAATCATAACACCAGTTTGAATCCTTTCTGTCTGTTTCAAAGGAAGTGCATGGAGGATTTTGTTTTACAGTATACTAGGTTCTGTGATTGTCGCTATCCACTTTTCAGGTATGAAAAATCTCCTGATATTGTAACCTTCAGGGAGCTTTGAACACTTATTTTATGCCGAACTTCTGCATTACCGGTTTTTGAAGAGTTTTGCCACAAGTCGATCAGTGATTTATTCAGTAGGTTCTGCCTGAGATCTTTCATCAGTACTACCAGCTGAAGTAAAAAACCCTTTCTGCTTTTGGTTCCTTGTTGCATTCACTTACCTGCACATTGTTCTGGACAGGGAGCTTTTACAAAATCGATCCATGGTTGAAGCCTAAAATGGTTTCTTCTTTTCACCATCAAAATCCGATACCTTTGATTTCTTTGTTTTCCTGCATCTAGATTTAATGAGGAAGAAGCTTGGCAACTGCTAAATATCTCAATGGAAATGAACAACCTTTCCTGGTCTTCGGAAGTAAGACTCTGTGGCAGCTTGTTCTATTATATTTCCATAATGGACAGCAGGCAACTGCATGAACACAGAGTTCAAGTATTGATCTCTAGCTTATGAATGAGTAATGTACAGAAGCTGGGGGAAGAGCGAGTTTCCATTAGGGATATTTGTTAGGCTGCATCATGGGCAGTTCCTTCCACCTTTGTATCCAAATAGATGCAAATGTTGGAGATAAGTGGTCCGTAGGGTTTGTAACTCCCGGAATGATTAAATAGAGTACTGCCTCAACAAAAGACTTGTTGTCTGCTTAGGTTGATGCTCTGCTATTGCACATCCTCATAATTTAATGACTATGAAGTGGAAGGGTTTCATTAGGTAATGCTGCATTTACTTACCAGTAATCTTGAGTAGTAAAGCTTGCCTTACTTTTCATCGTATTTAAAACCCTGCTTCTTGCGCGCCACCCCACCCTAGCTCAAATTTTTCAATAAATTCTGGTTTACCTTGGATCCAGCTTGAGACAAATTGTGGAATCGATCTAAGTAGTGTAAGAGGAGAAAAATAGCCTGTGGGAAGGAGTTAAACATTTGCTTTGGGCAATGCAGTGTCTACGAGGAAAACACACATAAAAACCGAAGTATTAGATCAATGGGAATTCGAATAATGTAGGTCACCAGTAAGCAATTGGCATGTTATATAATACACTGTCAGGAGTCAATGTTTTCAATACAGAAATGCTTATTTTATAGGTAAACATCTGCTACCAGAACAAAATGTACTGCTTGTAGGTAATTGAATTTTTACGGTCAGGGTGGTCATATTTAGCGGACTGTGATTTATTACCGGACTGTTAACTTAAGAATAAAAACATTAAATGCCAAGAAGAAATGAGTCCAAGCATGAATAGACAACAAACAATAATGATGCGGGTCATCCTTGTTCTGCAATACGGTGCCTGCCTTCAAGAGACCAGGAAGGATGGGCGTGATTAGGCTATATATCACCCTAGTAAAATGCAAGGGTTGCAGTCCCTCACTCAAGCAGCATTTTTAGGGCTCAGTCCAGTGGTCTTTTTTGGGCAATTGACAATCTTCCTGCAAGTTAAGGATTAAACAAATGTGGTCAAATTTTAATCTAAACAAGTAAAAAAAAAACACTGGTTTGCCACATGCAGACATTGCATGATGTCTATTAGACTTTGATATATTAAAGACCAGCGAGAATACCTGAAAGTCTCTAGGGTACATTTCATATTGCTGTATCATTTGCCTGCTGATCATGCTCCCATGGAACACAACAACATTGAGGTCTGTCCACGTACGAAACTCTCTTTCCCAGTTTGTAATGGTTGAAAGTGGAGCGATGATTAGGAAAGGTCCTCTAATACCAGTTAGGAAGATTTCATGCAGGAATGTGATTGACTGAATGGTTTTCCCAAGGCCCATTTCATCTGCTAAGATGCAGTTTCGTCTGAAACAGAAATAGGACAGAATCTTTTAGTCTTTAAGCTGAGTTCTGGGACTTGCCAAGTGTTGCACTCAGCATAAATTAACCTTTCAATGCAAATGACAAAATGATATAAACTGATTAACAGATAAAACACTTGTAAAGTTAACAATGCCAGGCTACAAATACTAAAGTACTATTTTCCATGTGTCTAAAGATCTGAGAAATTCTAAAAGGAAAAGGCTCATTGTGTCTGAGGAATGGAACTCACTTACAAAATAACTTGCGTCAATACATCATTTAGCTAAAAAATATTTTTGGGGACAAGATTTCAGAACAACTGATCGTGCCGGGGAGCAGGTGGCCTGTGCAAAATGGACTTACTTGTATGGGAGTTTATCGGCATTTACAGCTGAGGTCTACAAGAAATATAACAGGGGAATGCTGCCTAATTACGGATTCTGATGGTAACTAACTTTTGCTTGCTCAGGGTTTTGCTTTATATCAAGCTAATACTTCTTATTTAGCTTTACTTATTAGGAAATAAAGAATTATAATTAGGGCTCCCGGTTTTATGGTATTTTTTTTTACACCTCTACATCTGTATTTATCCATATTTATTTTGTGTTTTGCACATAAATGAAGTTGTAAAACTGTAAATTTCCATATCTAACTGATAGATGCACACTCATACTTTGATGTCTGTTCTGTTTTAGCTATTTAAGCTGCCAAATATTACATAATACATCCACTGATAAATACTAGCATTATACTCCAAATGTATATTGACACATGGCATTATTTAAAGGAATTTCATTCGCTGTTTTAATTTCCCATGCTGTCCAGCTGCTCAGCTGTTGAACTATAATTCATGAAAGACAGCACAGAGACTCCCTTAAAAGCAGCACAATGTTCTGTATGTATTCCCTTTAAAAGATAAATGCAGATAGAAAACAGATTTTCTGTCTGTATTGATCTGCAAAAATCCATAAAAACAGAAAACAGGGAGCCTTAATTATAATTAATGAAGTATATGTTGTTGTACAACCTTAATAAACCTATATTCAAATAATTCAGGGAGCACGTAAATTGATATAGAGTTTCACTGGAGCCAACAAAAAGTCATTTACTGATGAAATGGCATCCTTTAAAAATTCAGGATGCAATTGTCTATTGCTAATTTAATAGTCATGCTTGTTTACAGAGAATCATATACATAATTAAAATAAGTAATGATGACCAAATTGAGGAAAGCAATGGTGGTAGATTAAGACAATCTGAAAGGATCCTCTCCGCTGATGAAAGTATAAAAAAAAGATTTACGTACCTTTTAAAGATTTTTACAGAGGCTTTAGACTATGTAGAACAGTTCTAGGTCAAGGCTAAGCCACCAACTGGTATGGCCTCTTGACAGTGGAGCTCTGATCGAAACTTCATTATCCACCCCACATATTCTCTCTACCTGACATAAATGAACAAGTTACTTACCTTTGGTAATGTCTTATCTGGTAGAGACCATCTACCTGCAGATTCCTCACCTTACAATATTCCCCAGACGTCAGACTGGATCCAGAAAATCTTGAGCAAAACACCCCTGTGTGCCGGAAAGGTGGCATTGAACGGCTCCACGTCGGCGTCGTAGGTGTCGCCCACAACAGATATAGGCGCCACCCCAGCGTGCTGACATGAGTTTCTTACTGTGAATGCTTCTGCACCAGAAACATGGAGGCACGTCAGAAGGCCGAATAATCAGATTGTAAGTACATTGTTAAGTGAAAATTCCCGTTCACGGAATGGGGAGGATGGAAGGGTCGGCAAGAAATCATCAGCTAGATACGCTCTCTAAGGGATAAGGCTTTGCCGAAGATAATTAACTTGTTCACCTGATAGAGATTTCTAGCTGCAGATTTTTGGGCGTAGAATGGATACTAAAGTAATACCTCCCCAGATGTGGGCCTGTGAACTAACTCAGACTAAAAGGTCCTGAAGGACCGAAAGGGCAACGTGGGAAGTGTCAAGGCAGTAGTATTTGGTAAATGTATGCAAGGATGCCCATGCAGCAGCCCGACAGACATCAAAGACAGGAACTCCATGAGTTAAAGCAATTGATAGCCTTGACTCGGATTAAATAAGCCTGCAAGCCCTCAGGGAGTTGTTTCCTGGCTATTGTGCAGCAGGTTTTAATGCAAAGTACAACTGAAGATGGTCAGAATCTGCACTGCATTCCCCTTCTTTGTTCCAGTGAACACTACAAAAGAGTTTATCACCCATCTAATATTCTTTGGTATGATTGGTGCCCTTTTAAGGTCCAGGCGGTGGAGTGTCTTCCTCCTTGGAGAAATGAAGTGGAGCAAAGAAAGTCAAAAGTGATGCTTCGGCTGACTCGAAAGGGTGGCACTACCTTTGGTAGAAAAGATACACTGGTGGTGGAGAACCAGTTTGTCTGGAAAGAAGCTGGTGTATGGAGGAGGAACAGTGACGGGAGCTCACTGACTCTCCTTGCCGATATAATGGCCACTAAGACTGTTTTGATTGATAAAACAGTGACAGGACAGCTATGCAAGGGTTCAAAGGGAGAACACATCAAATAGGTTAAAACCAGATTAAGGTCCTATTAGGACATAATGAAAGGTGTGAGAGGAAAAATATGCTTGACCTAAAACAGGGAGGGTTGGTCTAGCCACTGCAAAAATGCTTACCTGGACGAAAAATACCTCATAACTTTGCCCAGAGCCGTGACTTGCCAGGCTAAGGACAAAAACAGCATTGTTTCAGACGGGGTACAGCAAGAGGGTCAATGTGTTTCCCAGCACACAAAGCCACAAACTTGTTCCAAAGGCAGGTGAATACAGTTTTTGTTGACAACACCTGGCTGCCAATACGAGGTCACAGACTTTGGAAGGAAGGTAAAAGACTCAACTGTCACCACTCAATCTCCTCGCATGAGGTGGAGTGTGAACAGGTTTCTGTGTAGGACCCTGCCTTGTTGCTGCAACAGCAGATCCTCCCGAAAAGACATCCTAATCTAAGGACAGATGATCATGCACAGGTCTGGAGACCATACTCTCATTGCCCAATCCAAGACTAGGGCCCGGTTCGTTCTGATCTTTTTCTGAACTCTGAGAAGTGGAGGTATTGGCAGAAAGGCATATAAGAGTTTCACAGTCTAGCCGGAATGAGTCTCCGAGCAAGAGCCACTTTGGAAAATCCAGCGCATAGAAGTGCAGGCATTGCACGTTCTTGGAGGCGATGAATAAATCAAGGCAAGGTTTTCCCCAATCCTGAAAGAGACTTTGAGTCACCTCCCGATGCAGACTTCATTCGTGGTACGCCCTGGCTTTTAGAGATCCCACCAGGTGCTGCACAATCAGGAAAGTGTCATGCCATACCAGCCAGGTGCAGAGCCTCGAGGCACAGGATCCATGACTTCACTCTGCCCTGTTTGTTGCAGTAACACATTGCAGTAGTATTGTCTGAACACCTGGACCAGCTCCCTTTTGATGGAAGATAGGAAAGCTTCTAATGCAAAGCTTATCACCCTCAGTGCCAGAAGGCTGATGTGGCGCTGTCTCTCCCCGGGAGAACTGGTCTCCACCTCTCCCAAATGGTCGCCCCAGCGATGCATCTATCAACATTGTAAGCTCTGGGTGGGAAAAGGGAGAGGGTTCTGCCGCAGACTCAATCGTGGTCCGTTACCTACCACTGCAGATCTTTTGCAGTCTCTTAAATCTGAACCACATCAGATTCCCACTGTGTTACGTCCCTTGGAACTTCAGATTGCAATACAAAGTCTGAATAAGTCATCAAGCTTGCTTCATCAGCAGGATGCAGGAGACCCTGCAGGCACAGAGTCCATCTCACCGTACACCAGGACTAAGGTTGAACTATCTGGATCACAGCCTGAATGTTGCAGATTCTCCGCTCCGGAGGGTAGGTGCAATAATGCACCGTATCCAGAATGGCTCTGATGAAAAGGAGAGTCTAAGAAGAACTAAGGTGTGACTTTGGCATGTTGATCGTGAACCCCAGCAAATGTAGGAGAACTGCCATACTCTGAAGGTGGGTACAACAGACTGTCATGAGGTGAGCCTACCTTCAGCAGCCAGTCATCGAGGTAGGGGAAGACCAAGACCCTCGACCTCCGCACAGGTGTGAAGCAACAAACCGTAGGTAACGCTGATGGGCCTGCAGGACAAGAATGTGAAAATAGCTATCCTGCTGGTCCAACACTACCATTCAGTCTCCAGGCTCTAACAGACAGGACCTATGCAAGTGTGAGCATCTTGAATGTCTCCTTCTACAGGAAGGAATTGAGAAGGGACAACTCTAAGACAGGGTGGAAGTCTCGGACTTTCTTTCACATCAGAGAGCAGCAGGAATAGCAAACAACCTACTTCTGATACGGACACCCTCTCAATGGCTCCTTTGGCCACAAGAGCCTGTACATTCTGGTGCAACATGGATAGGTGGTCCTCCATCAGCCAATCAAAGTACTGTGGCATGGGTGGCAGCACCTCTAGGAGTGGAAGGGCATATTGGAATTTGGAGAACCCATTTATCCAAAGTAATGGCTTGCCATTGGGGCAGGTGGTGCCTGATCCTGCCTGCAGCAGGGTGCCTGTGTTTTTGCAGGAGCATTCTTAATGGGCTTGGAGACTGCGGCTCACAAACTTGGCTAGTCTCTGGCCTTGGTTCCCATGGGACTTGTGAGAGCCGTGGCCACAAAAAGGCTGGAAAGCCTTTAGGATGTGGTGGCTCTGCTAAAAAGGATGCAGCTGATGGACCTTACCATAGTCACAGATGGTACAACAAGAGTTTGGCTGGCGTGGGGCCACAGCGAGACCCCAATGACTTGGTGGTAATCCTACTCTCCTTGAATTATTAAAGTATACAAAAAAAGAATGATGGATGGAATGCTTGAATTAATATCAGCCTCTGGTATTTACTCAGGACGCATCCCTTCCCATAGTTATTTTGTACACCATGTCACCTCAGCATTCCATCCATCACTTTTTAGTCTACTCTCCTTGAAGAGCTCATTCACTGAGTCAGCATTGTTGCCGACAAGGTGAGTGTCATTGAAGGGAATGTCCATAAAGGATGCCTGTACATCACCTGAAAAGCCGCATGACTTCAGCCATGTGTGGCTGCAGAGTATCACTAATGAAGCAATGGCCCTGCTCAGCGAGTCTGTTGTGTCCAGCCCACATCTGATGGCAAACTTTGCTGCACCCCTGCCATCTGCAATAGCCTGGTCCAGAATGCAGACCTGAAAAACCCGAAATGTCGGGTAAAGAACCTAGCAAAAAGGGAGATATTTTCGCTTAATCTGAGCCAGAAATTCAGCAAGAAAGAAAACTTTCTTTCTTGAGTCCCATCACTCACCAGGGTATCCCCTTTTTGACATACTTCATCATAGGGGCCATCTCAGTCCGCTGTGAACTGAGGCGTGCTGCAAATTGCGGAATTACGTAGGAGCACTATTGTGAAAACTATGTGTGGTGCAGAGGTGTAGTGGAGTGGACAGAGGAGAATTAAAAATACCTAGCTAGTCGGCGAAATAATTTTATTCTTGCTCCTAGTTGGTATGTCTACAAAACGGGGTAAGATACTGGAAAGACCTAGCTGTAATGGGTTAGGAATACCTAGTATACGTCAATATGTTTCGAGCATTCCCCAGAGCTCTTCGTCAAGACTACACAGGGTCCAGCCCTGTGTACGCCACTCCTAAATGACCTACATTCAGGTATTTAAAAGAAAATAGAAAATACGCTGCAACTAATAAGCTTGTGTTAATACATACGATCAATCATTGTCACGTAGTATCTGCGGGATAAAGAGAGACTTTCTTATGGGAACAAACTCCCCCAATAGGAATTGGTGGGTTAAAATCAATGTAATGTTGTCGTCACACATAATTCTCCTCTATAGTGCGTGAATCTTAGCAGTACTCAGTGTTTCGCCGTGCCTGTTTAGAACAAAAAACACAATGCTGTTTGTTCAAGTGGCGCTAGTGAGTGACATTAATAAAAACATACAACACGTGACTTAAAAACATACATGACACACAACACATCCAGTATGTACTGAGAACTTAATGACATACTTATATGTAAGCAAAATTGTGCCCCATGGTCTTGGGGGGGGATAAGGGTTCTCGTGTATCTAATTCTGAAAGAGGAAAAAGAATGGGAGAAGCATAATTAGTGGCCTCTCACTCCCTGGAAAAAAGTTCGGTAGACCATACGGTAGCGTCCATGGTCGAGACCGACGTATGTCCGGTTATTGCTCTGCCTGCAAAGGAAGGACTTACTTGACGGGAGATCTCCTCACGGTGTATCACCTACTTGGTTTCCCTCCAGACCGCATCTTAACGTGTCTTGCATCGGGTGCCAGTATTTATGCTTCCATTTCCGCCCAGTCATTGACGGCAAGACTAGAGCGGAAACGGTATCCAAAATGGCCACCGCCCACGGATAATATAGTCAGCCCTTTTGGAGGTATAGAATGCGATGTAATGTACGGAATAAATATATCGTCTTGCAGGGAATGAACTGTACTGAATATCTACGGCGAATAGAGTATTAAAGTTTTAAAACTAAAGGACCCTGATATTAAAGCTGTCTGTAGGACGGCTCATAAGGTTACATGATGCCTTGCTTTTGACTGTGAAACATTCGTTGGTATAGAGGTATAAATGCACTCAAATGCAGATATTTTTAGGAGCTGCAGTGTGGTCACAATGTGGCCACTTAGGACCCTATATGATTAGACATTTTATTGTTGACTCACCGGAGTTAGGTGAAAGACCGGTGGTATATGTGGTCTACAACAGGAAGTGTAGGTAGTGATACTTTCCCAAAGGTTGATCTAGTTGTCTGGTGGACCGGCCATCAAAGAAAGTAAATGTCTGTCGCGGGTACTTGGGCCTCCCACACGAGTGAGGCACCGTTTTTATCGGGAGACCCGGGGGAACGCTGGGTGGTAGGAAATTTGTGTCGCTGATGCTACAACTTTCCCACACAAAAATGTGTGAAAAAGGTGATTTTTTTCAGCTAAATTTGAGGTTTGCAGGGAATTCTGGGTACGGAAACGTTGGGGGATCCACGCAAGCCATACCTCCCTGGAATCCCCCGGGTGTCTAGTTTTCAGAAATGTGTGGGTTTGGTAGGTTCCCCTAGGTGGCCGCCGAGCACCGGGCCAAAAACATAGGTGACCCCCCCTTGCAAAACCAGGTCGTTTTGAGGTAGGCAATTTTCATGTCGCCTCAATACGTTTTGGGCCCTTGCCCGTCATGGGTACTTGGGCCTCCCACACGAGTGAGGCACTGTTTTTATCGGGAGACCCGGGGGAACGCTGGGTGGTAGTAAATTTGTGTCAGCCCGGTGATGCCACCACTTTCCCACACAAAAATGTGTGAAAAAGGTGATTTTTTCAGCTAAATTTTAGGTTTGCAGGGCATCCTGGGTAAGGAAATGTTGGGGGATCCACGCAAGCCATACCTGCCTGGAATCCCCCGGGTGTTTGGTTTTCAGAAACGTGTGGGTTTGGTAGGTTTCCCTAGGTGCCGGCAGAGCTAGGGTTCAAAAACTACAGCTAGGCACTTTGCCAAAAAAGGTTCATTTTTCACTGCGAAATTGAGGTGTGTCCACGATGCGTTTTGCGCCGTTTCCTGTCGCGGGCACTAGGCCGACCCACACATGTGAGGTACCATTTTTATCGGAAGACTTTTGGGAACACGGGGTGGGTGGAAATTTGTGGATCCACGCAGATTCCAGAACTTTCCACCACAGAAATGTGGGGAAAATGGTTTTTTTTGAAAAATTTTTAGGTTTGCAAGGGATTCTGGGTAGCAGAACCTGGTGGGAGGCAGTCAAGTCACCCCATCCTGGATTCCCCTGGGTGTCTAGTTATAAAAAATGTATAGGTTTGCTAGGTTTCCCTAGGTGCCGGCAGAGCTATGGTTCAAAAACTACAGCTAGGCACTTTGCTAAAAAAGGGTAATTTTGCATTGTGAAAATGTGGTGTGTTCACGTTGGGTTTTGAGCCATTTCCTGTCGTGGGCACTATTCCTACCCCTACAAGTGAGGTACCATTTTTATCGGGAGACTTAGGGTAATTCAGGTTTGTAAAGGAACTGTTATTACCTATTGACTTTCGATGCATTTCTGCCTTCCAAATGAAAGACATTGTGTAAAAAAGAAGTCATTCTAAAAAATGACTGATAATTCTCATGCTAGTATGAGTATTCCCAATTTCGGAAATGTGCAAATATCTACTGTTTCTAAACTCTATATTTTGTTCCCATTTCAGAAATACATAGGTGTCTTTCATACCGATTTTTCCATGTACACATTTTTACAGAATTACTATATACCCGGTACATAATAAAAAACCATTGCAAGTTGCTGCTCAGTTTTTGGCTCTGGGTTCGTCGGGTTCTTGGTGAACCTACAAGTCCTATATATCCCCACAATCAGAAATGTCCAGCGGATGTAACGGTATATTGCTTTCAAAGAGCTGTCAAAATTAGAAGAAGTTACAGGTGAAAACGTTGACACAAAAGGCGCTTTTTTTCAACAAATTTTCAATTTATCCTATATTTAACTGTTAGTTTCTATAAAGAAACCTTGATGGATCTACACAAATGACCCCTTGCTGAATTCAGAATTTTGTCTACTTCTCCAAAATGTATAGCTTTCCAGGATCCATTATTGCTTTTGTACCCATTTCTACCATTAACTGGAAGGAGGTCAAAAGCACAAAAATTAGCAAAAATAGGCTATGTCCCAGAAAAATGCCAAAACTGTGTAAAAAATGTTGGGTTTCTGACAAAAGTCTGGTATCCCCTAAAAGCTGGGAAAATGGTGATTTCAGCCCCACCAACCCTTTTTTGATAACACTTGCAGGGAAAAACCCAGATGCTTTAATTTGAAGCCCGTTTTTCCCATTTTCCCCCCAAAAAACTAAATTTTGCTGTATTTTGGCTCATTTCTGTGACCCCTCCAGGGGAATCGACAGACCCTGAGTACCCTCAGAATCCCCATGATGTTGGAAGAAAAGGACGCAAATTTGGCGTGGATACCTTATGTGGTCAAAAAGTTACAGAGGCCTCAGCGCGCACTACCCCAAAACGCCAAAAAAGGGCGTGGCACAGGAGGGGGGAAAGGCCTGGCAGCGAAGGGGTTAAGTACATTGAAATGACTCCTTTGGGTTCTTTATGTAAACTGGCCCTAGGGGATATTATCATTGAGGCCCTGGCTGAGTGTAATTTAAAAACACAGCGTTGTTCTCTCATGGAGCCTCTTTTCTAGATTTTCACAACACAATGTATTCCAGGACCACCCATCTCATATCATTGGGGGTGTGCAGTTTCTCTAAGAAATGGGTTCTCATTTTTGTAGTTGCTCGCTTGCACCTTATGTTGCTTTGGTGTTCCACTATTCTAGTGCTGATCTTTCTAGTGGTCATTCCAACGTAGTGGAGATTGCAGGTACACGACACCTGCTGTGTTAGTTAGTAAAACTTCTTAGTTCCGAAGTCATTTCGTTGTTAAATTCAACTTTTTTGGTAGCTGAAGATAGGTGACATACGCTACAATTGCTGCACGGTTACTGGCCCAGTGGTAGTGGGTGTAAATGGCATTGTGGCCCTTCTGTCACTGTCGTGCTTTTAGGACGTGTGTGCAACAGATATATATTCTTGCCTTTTATGTGGCTGAACATAGGTCTTGGTATGTCCAGGTTACCACTGTTCAGGGTCCGCCAGTGTTTCTCCACTATCTTGGTAACCCTGTCAGGTGCAATATTAAATGTGGTTATGCAGATTGGTCTTTTGTCTTGAGTGGTCATTGTTTTTTGGTTGGGTTCCAAAAGTGCTTCTCTGTGATTGTTAGAGGCTCTTTTTCTTGCTTTCGACACTAGATGTTTAGGGTATTGTCTTAACATCAATTTGTTAGACAGATCTTTTGCTTGGATGTTGTAGTCCTCCTTGTCGGTACAGTTCTGTCTCAGTCGTAAGAATTGTCCGAAAGGGAGGTTGTCTTAGAGTTGTCTGGGATGAAAGCGGTCATAGTTCAGGAGGCAGTTCCTTGCTGTTGGTTTAAAATGGGTGGTTGTTGCCAGGGTACCATTACGTACGATGATATTCAGATACAGGAAAACCAGACGCGACCGACTCCTAGTAAAAGGAAACTTCAGAAATGGTCAACCACTCTATGAAGGCATTGGCTTCTGACTCGTTTCCTTCCCAAATGAGTAGCACATCGTCTATGTACCTTTTCCACAATTGTACATGCTTAATGTGCGGGTTGGTGGTGTTCAGTATTTTTTTGTTTCTCAAGATGATGGAAGTAGAGCCCTGCCACGATCGGCGCAAAGGTGCTCCCCATGCTGGTACCATACTGTTGGCGGTACAGGGTCTCTTCGAACTGGAAGAAGTTCTCTGTCAGGGCCAGCCTGCAACATTCTAGGACTACATGTCTGGGTGTGAGGTAACACCACTGGTCTTCGAAGAGTACTTCTTCCAGAATTTCCAGTGTTTCTTTATGTGGCAGACTGGTGTACAGGCTTTCCACATCCAAGCCTATTAAGATGCTGGTCGTAGGGTTAAATGTTCCAGAATGCCACAGGTCTCCTCCGAGACCATAGGCAACACATGTGCTGCCAAGTCTCACACAGTGTGCGCAAAAGGCACACTATGTTAACCAAAAGCAGTGCAAGGCTGATTGAAAAGAAATGATTATGTTACTTACCCTGTAAGCATCAGTTCTTGGCATGTAGTGCTGTAGATTCACATGCTTTGCATAAGTCTGCCATCTAGTGATCTTCAAGTCACAAGGCTTTGTGACTCCTCCTCTTGGTAATACTGTGCATGGTCATCTACCCAGTCTTCAGATTGTTTTGCTGTGGGTAGGTGAGTATGTAAAAATACTGTATATGTAAGCAATGAGATGTCCATGCGTTAGTATGAAATAACATCTATGAACTGCAACCTACACACGATTTATTGGGGAGGAGGGCTGGCGCATGTGATTGTACAGCACTTACGTGCCAAGAACAGATGCTTACAGGGTAAGTAACAATCCGTTTGAGGCATGTGTGCTGTAGATACACATGCTTTGCATAGACTGTAAAGCAGTCCCTCTCCCTAGGTAGTGGTTAACTTGTGGGGGTTGCAGTTGTTTGAAAAAGAGACTTAAGTACTGCCTGACCAACATTGGCTTGCTGTCATGCAAATACATCGACACAATGTTTTGTTGAGCTGTGTGGAGTAGACCATGTTGTTGCTTTACAAATATCGGCAACAGGAATGTTCCCCAAGAATGCCATGGAAGCTCCAATCTTTCTAGTGGAGTGGGCCTTTGGGGAAACAGGTAAAAGTGGCTTTGCTTTTGCGTAACATGTTTGGATGCTATTTAACTATCCATCTTGAAATTCCTGATTTTGAAATTGCCTTTCCCAAACGAGAAGGTGCAAAGACAGCAAACAACTTTCACTAAATGAATTAGTCCTGTCAATATAACACTTTAGTGCCCTTTAGACATCTAAAGTGTGTATTGCCCTTTTTGCAACTGTGTCTAGTTACGGGAAAATAACAGGTAAATCAATGGATTGATTAATATAAAAATTGGAAACCACTTTCGACAGGAATTTTGGGTTAGTTCCAAGTACTACTCTGTCCCGATGTAGTTGAAAGAAAGGCTCTGAGAGTTAACGCCTGAATTTCACTGACTCTTCTAAGAGAAGTAAAAGCGATTAAAAAGGCAAGTTTCCATGAAAGGTACTGTAATTGACACACGTGTCAAAGGGAAGACTTATTATTCTTAGTAAATTCCATGCTGTGACCGGTGGAAGTCTAGGAGAAATTTTCCTTTTAAGTCTCTCTATAAAGGCTTTGACAACTGGAGTTTTAAGGAGTAGTTTCTTACCTGTATCTCCAGTTCTGTAGTAGGGGTATCTCTGTTATAGTCATAATCTATGAATAGTCCCGCCCATGTGCGGGGACCCCGGAGCAATCAAAATATTTCTTAAGCTGTCCTGCATTTGCAAACCTGCAAAGACACTTAAGAGACAGACAAAATAATACAGCCTAATAACAATATGGCTGCACTGGCCAGCACTTCATCTGAAGTGAACACAAAAGCCAAAATAAAGTTTAAATGTCATTTTTATTCACATCTGACATGTTCCTTTATTGTATCACACTCCCTTCACCAAAATCCCTTTAAACAATAGAGAGGAAGGGGTGGACAGACAAGCCCTATAGGCTGTCATTATGTGTCTGCTAAAAGGATACCGTACCTTTAAGGAACTCTCCTGAGACCCCCGGTATCCCAGGATGCACAGCCAAAGCAAGTTACTTTCAGTTCTTTTTGAAGGTGTATAACAACAGGCCTGATACTGTCAGTTTACTCCACCGGGGAGGAGGGAGGGTCGCTTATGACTATAACCGAGATACCCCTACTACAGAACTGGAGTTACAGGTAAGAAACTACTCCTTCTGTAGTAGGGGATCTCTGTGTATAGCCATAATCTATGAATAGAATGGCAAGCCCATCCCAACCAATAAACAGCGGTGGAGTAAAAACCGAACACCAACAAATTACTGTGCAAACAAATTCCTCAGCGAAGCCTGTCCAACCTGCGCATCTGCCCTAGCATCAGAGTCCAGGCAGTAATGCTTTGTAAACGTATGGACCGACTTCCAGGTGGCAGCCTTACAAATGTCAGCGATTGGAACATTCCTAAGCAAAGCTGTAGTCGCTGCTTTGCCCCTAGTCGAATGCGTTGTAGGCTTACCCCCTAACGTCTTATTAGCTTTCTGATAACAGAGCTGAATACAGGACACAATCCATCTGGAGATGGACTGTTTTGAGGTAGCTAGACCAGTTCTTACCGAACCATAATTTACAAACAGTTGATCCGACCTGCGGATGTCTTTTGTCTTATCTAGATAGAATTTCAACACTCTACGCACATCTAGTGAATGCAGAGACCTCTCCGCCGGAGAGGAGGGATGCTGAAAAAATGTAGGCAAAGTTATCATTTGATTTACATGGAAATCAGATATCACTTTAGGTAAAAACTTAGGATGAGTACGCATTACCACTTTAGAAGCATGGAATACAGTATACGGCTCTTGACAACACAGAGCCTGAATCTCACTTACTCTCCTGGCCGATGTAATGGCCACAAGGAAGGCAGCCTTGCAGGACAAATGCTGCAAAGAAGCCTTATGAATAGGCTCAAAAGGCTCCCTCATTAATCTGGACAACACCACGTTCAATTCCCATGTTGGAGAAGGTCGTCTAACAGGGGGAAACACCTTACGCAAACCCTCCAAAAAATCTTTAATCACAGGGATTTGAAAAAATGAGGTTTGGGAAGGGCCCTTTCTATACGCAGTCAAAGCTGCGAGATGAACTTTAATAGACTGAAAGTTAAGCCCAGATTGAGCTAACTGCAGCAGATAAGGCAGAATAGCATCTTCTTTACAGGATGTAGGGTCAATGTCCTTTGCCGTGCACCATAAGCAGAATCTCTTCCACTTATAGGCGTAAGAAGTCCTCGTAGACGATCTCTTCGCCTCTTTCAAGATCTCCATACAGTCCTGAGGTAGGTTCAAGTGTCCATACTGTACTAGCTCAGGAGCCATGCTGCCAAACTCAAGGACGAGAGATTGGGGTGAACCATCTGTCCTCCGAATTTCGCGAGAAGGTCCGGCCGACACAGCAGGCGCCGGTGTGGTAGAACAGACCGGTGAAGAAGGTCGGTGAACCACCATTGCCTCGGCCACTCCGGAGCAATCAGGATCATCCTGGCTCTGGATTGCGACAGCTTGATCAGCACCGCCGGAATCAGGGGAATGGGTGGAAAGGCGTAGAGAAAGCTGTTCGACCAGCTGATCCATAGTGCATTCCCCAGCGTCCCTGGTTGGTAGTACCTGGACGCGAAGTCGCGGCATTTGCTGTTTTCTGCCGTAGCGAACAGATCGATATCCGGAGTGCCCCACTCTGCGAAGACGTCTCTTAGCACGTCGTCGTTTAGCACCCACTCGTGATTTTCTTGAACGAGCCTGCTGAGCGCATCGGCTTGGGCATTCTGCACTCCCGGCAGATGGGTCGCCGTGATAGTTAGGTCCCTGGCCACCAGCCAATTCCAGATCGTCTGTGCCTCCCGAGACAGCGTGCGTGAACGGGAGCCCCCCTGCTTGTTGAGGTAATACATGGTAGTAGTATTGTCCGTCTGAACTAGCAGGGAGTTCGTCTTGAAGGAGGGATGGAACGCCTTCAGGGCCAAGTGTACTGCTCTGATTTCCAAAAAGTTGATGTGGTAAGTCATCTCAGTCTGTGACCATATCCCCTGAATCTGAAGAGGGCCCGAATGCGCTCCCCAGCCCTGGAGAGACGCATCGGTCACTATGGTCTGGACCAGAATATCCTTGTGAAAGGGAGTCCCCTTGCAGACATTCTCTGAGGAGCACCACCATTTCAGAGACTGTAGAGCGTGTTGGGACAGATGAATCTTGTCCTCCCAACGCCCCGCCTCTGGTCCCATTGATCCTCCAGACATTCCTGCAGAGGCCTCATATGCAGACGTGCATTGGGGGTGAGAAAGATGCATGAAGCCATCGATCCCAGTAAAGAGGCCACCGTCCTCACTGCAGGAGAGTGGGCTGAGAGGAGGTGCAGGGCCTTCCAACGGATAGATAAGCGTCTCTCCTCCGAAGGACACACGCTTGCGTTCAAAGTATTGACTGAGGCCCCCAAGTACTGGAGACACTGCACAGGGATCGGCACTGACTTCGTCATGTTGATGTGCAGTCCCAGACGATGAAGCAAGGCAGCTGTCCTGTTGAACTGACACTGGGCTTCCTGGTACGTGGAAGCTTTGATCAGCCATTCGTCCAGGTATGGGTACACAAACACTTTGTTCTTCCGCAAGTGTGCCGCCACCACTGCCATGCACTTGGAGAACGTCCTCGGTGCAGACTTCAGACCAAACGGAAGTACTGTATACTGGTAATGGTTGTTGCCTACCAGAAACCTCAGGAACTTGCGATGCTTTTGTGCGATCGGCACATGAAAGTAAGCGTCCTGCAGATCTATGGCGCACAGCCAGTCTCCTCGATGCAACTGAGGGTAAATCTGATGCAGGGACAACATACAGAACTTTTCTCTGCGGATCCACTTGTTTGCTTGACACAGATCTAGAATAGGCCTGAACTCGTTCTTGTCCTTTTTTCTGACGAGAAAGAACCTTGAGTAAAGACCTTTTCCTTTTTGCCTCAAAGGAACAGTCTCTATCGCCTTCTTCTTTAACAGAATGTCCGCCTCCCACTGGAGCTCTCGCACCATGTAGGGAGAGCGCACTGGTGGGATCTGTGGAGGCGGGCTGGTGAAACAAAGACTGTACCCATTGCAAACAATATTCAGCACCCACTTGTCTTGAGTTATTGTTCTCCACTCTGCCAGGTAGTATTGAATACTTCCCCCCACCGGAGCGGGTAACGGATGAGGGGGAAGTGACCTTTCAGGGCTTCGACCCGGCCGGGCCTTTGTTCCCCGAAGAGGATTGATGCTGTCCTCTGCCCCTCTGGCGCTTTTGAAAGGACTGCCTCCGGAACTGTTGTTGTTGCTGGTGTTGCTGTTGTTGACCAGACCGACGCCCTTGGCCGCGTTGTTTAGAATAACGCCTGCCATAGGAACGGAATGATCTCTTCTGTTCCTTGGGTTTTTCCAACCCCACGGCCTTCAGGGTTTCTGCTTCGGCCTTCATGCGGGCCATTTCGTCATCCGCATGAGACCCGAACAACGTAGTGCCAGAGAAAGGTAAGTTAGCAATCTTTTGCTGCGCTTCAGGCTTTAGAGAGGTAAGTCTCAGCCAGGAATGTCTCCTCATGTGTACTCCAAGACAGTACCCATGGGCCGCCAGCAATGACACATCCCCAGCTGCACTGATGATCTGGTTGGAGACCATCATGCCCTCATTCAACACCTCCTGGAAGTCTTCCCGTTTATCCCTAGGCAGGGAGTCAGCAAACTGTTGCAGGGAGTCCCATAATGATCGGTCACAGTGACCCAGCAGAGCGGAGGCGCTAGCAGCCTTCATAGTCGTGGCCGACGTAGAGCACATCCTCCTCCCCAAGGAGTCCATCTTGCGACTCTCCATATCCAGAGGAGCTGTTGAAGAGGGCGACGTGGCATGTTGTTTCCTAGCCGCAACCACAATGACAGAGTCCGGGGGAGGGTCCACCCTGAGGAACGCCGGGTCAGAATCAGGGGCCCTGTACTTCTTCTGCAACCTTGAGGGAGCAGACTTCACCACGGCTGGTGTCAAGAAGACCTCCATGGCTGGTTCCTCCAGGCCTGGAACCAGAGGGAGGAGGGGGCGTGAGAGATGCGCCTTGTGTAATGTCTCAAATATCACAGAGGTAGGGGGAACTGGTACTGTCACTGAGATTCCCAATTTTGCTGCCCCTCTCATCAGTACATCTTGGAAAGTGGCAATATCATCCACTGGCGAGATTCTAGTAGGCGGTGTTTCCGATAACGTGGGGGAAAGCCGTCCAGTGCCAGAAGAGTCCGTATACCTCGTGCCTCTGGATCGAGATCTATACCTCCGTCGTCCATGCCTTGTGTGAGTGGACGATCTGTGTCTGCTCCGTGACCGCCGGCGAGATCTAGAGCGTGATCTCAGTCTGCGTGGGGTCTTAGGAGCCACTGGTAGCCGCGGAGAAGGCGGGAGCTGTGGCAACGGAGGCGGTGGTAGCGGAGGTGGCGTAGGTGGCTTAGGAAGCGCCACAGGGGGCCGGGGGTCCAGTGGAGGAGGAGGAGGAGGAGGAGGAGGAGGAGGCGGCGGCGTAGGAGTCTTCTGAGGCCGCGGCTGAAGGGGCAGTGGCAGGGGGTCCATTGGAGCCTCACCCCGTCCATCACCCCTTGCAGGAGAACCCGGACTAGCTCTGTCCGGACTTCCGTCCCCCTTCCTTTTCTTTGCGGGTATACCCCGTGAAGAGGCTGAAGTGAACGAGGGAGAGCGTCCCCCTCTCCTAGATCCACGACTGGATATCGTAATCACTGAAGAAGTGTCACCAGGTGATCTCGTCCTAGACGTCGAACTGTGCGTCAACCTCGTACGGCTTCTCCTCGCCGTTGAACGCAAACGGCGAGCCTCTCGACGTCGATCTCCGTCGCCTCGACGGCGATCTCCGTCGCCTCGACGGCGATCTCCGTCGCCTCGACGGCCTTCGCCGCTGTCTCTGCGTCGATGTCGTCGACGTCGATCTACGAGTCGACGGCGAAGGAGACGAGCGGGCTCGCCTCGACGGCGAGCGGCGCTGTCCGCGGGGCGCAGTACGACGTCGATGGTGTGTCGACGTCGACTGCGAAGTCTTCGACGGCGACCTAGTCCTAGGTCTCGCCGGCCCCTCTCTCAACGTCGAGGACGCCGAGATCCAGAACCCTGGATCGACGGCGAACACACCGGTGCTGTACCGCTCGCCGTCGCCGTCGACGTCGTCGTCGTCGTCTTCGACGTCGAACGGGAACGTCCGGCCGGTAGGCGTCGTTTCTGCTCCTTTTTCTGCCCGGAGGTCCCTCCAGTGGCTGACGCATGGGCAGAGGAAGGTAAAGGAGATCCTCCATGCCCAGAAGTCCCACCTGTTCTCTGCTTCTCCTGTCCCTGAAGGCGAATCTTCTCTCTGTCCCTCAGGGTCCTCTTGGAGAAGGTCTTGCAGATGTCACATGTAGCAGGGACATGTGAAGATGATAAGCAGAGAATACAGACATCATGTGGGTCCGTCTTGGCCATTTTCCTCCCACACTCAGGGCATTTATCAAATAAAGCCATGTTAATTAAAATAGAGTGGGTCAAACTGCACCAAACCACAGGATGCAGCAGAGAAAGGCTCTAGACGTCGAATGAACAAACTTTTCTCTTCAAAAAACCAATTTTAGTCCAAAACATCCACCCAAAAGGGTAGAGCTCAATGCTCCCGGGTCCTGCTAGCAGGAGCCGGAAAAAAGAACTGAAAGTAACTTGCTTTGGCTGTGCATCCTGGGATACCGGGGGTCTCTGGAGAGTTCCTTAAAGGCACTGTATCCTTTTAGCAGACACATAATGACAGCCTATAGGGCTTGTCTGTCCACCCCTTCCTCTCTATTGTTTAAAGGGATTTTGGTGAAGGGAGTGTGATACAATAAAGGAACATGTCAGATGTGAATAAAAATGACATTTAAACTTTATTTTGGCTTTTGTGTTCACTTCAGATGAAGAGCTGGCCAGTGCAGCCATATTGTTATTAGGCTGTATTATTTTGTCTGTCTCTTAAGTGTCTTTGCAGGTTTGCAAATGCAGGACAGCTTAAGAGATATTTTGATTGCTCCGGGGTCCCCGCACATGGGCGGGACTATTCATAGATTATGACTATACACAGAGATCCCCTACTACAGAAACATAGTTGTGTTGTCTCTTTTGCAGATATGCCTCAATAGCTGCAAGATATAATCATATAGAAGTGTATACCTACCCTGCAGTTTGTAAATGTAATAGGTATAAAATTATTGTTTGTACCTTTGCATGAAGAGGGTTGACGTCTTGTATGTGGCAGAACATAACAAATCTTTTACATTTTGTTGCATAACATTGCCTTGTAGTTGGTTTACAAGCCTCTAAGAATGTTCATACATTCTTGAGGTAAATGTAAGTATCCGAATTCTAAGACTTCAGGAGCCAGAATGTAAGATTCATTTCTTTGGGACTGAGATGTCTTGGTGTTCCGTGGATCTCTGTGAGAAGGTCCGGGTTGAGCTGAAGCTTCTCGTGTGGGATTAAAGACAGTTCCAGGCATGTTGAAAACCATGAGCTCATGTTAGAGATAGTAGTATCATGGTGAGAGATGTTTGTCTGAGATTCCTGACCACAACGGAAGTAGTGGGAGAGGAGGAAAAGCATATGCAAATATACCTGATCAGTTTATCCATACAGCATTGCTTTTGGATTGATGGTGTGGATACCTGCTTGCAAAGTGTGGGCATTTCTTGTTTTCTTTTGTTGCAAACAGATCTATTTCCGGTAAAATCCGCTTGCGAAAGTATGACTGAAGACTGGGGTGAATCGCCCATTTGTGGACTTGTTGTTGCATTCTGCTTAGAAAGTCTGCAATGTGATTGCTCGTCCCTGGGACGTGTTCTTGTCAAGAATTCCTGTCATACAAGGGAAACACGCCCTTATGTAAACAGGAGAGCTGTTACATAACTCAAGGGAAACACGCCCTTATGTAAACAGGAGAGCTGTTACATAACTCAAGGGAAACACGCCCTTATGTAAACAGGAGAGCTGTTACATAACTCAAGGGAAACACGCCCTTATGTAAACAGGAGAGCTGTTACATAACTCAAGGGAAACACGCCCTTATGTAAACAGGAGAGCTGTTACATAACTCAAGGAAAACACGCCCTATAAAGGGAGGAACCGGGAGGTACAAGGCTGTCGGATATTGTGTTTACACCGACGTACCTGCTTCGTGAAGAGCAGTGTTCCGGAGTGGTGCTCCAGTAAGGCAAGAACGGAGGTAGGTCGAGTCGTTACTCCCTGGGCCGTGTCTTGCCCCATCGTCACCTGTGAAGGACCCGGAAGCTCTACCGGTCAACCATTGAGCTTCGCTTTTTGACTCGGCTGAGTCCAAGCGCAGTGGCGCTTTTGCTGGTTGGAGTCGTAACTCCCAGCCCGACCAGAGACACAGGGACTGCCAGCTGTAACGCACACCAGGAGGTGTTTGCCGCGTTACAGACTCGGAAGTCCACAGGATCGATCGAGCGGCTGCTCTCGGTTCAGTCTTCTTGCTTGTGATTGGGGTATCGGTGACGCATCACCAGGAGGTGACTCCGCGTCCCGGTGCAGTCTGAGGAAGAGGTTGAGCGGCTGCTCCCTTCAGGTAGAGACCCCGGCTGGGTGTTTCCCTGACTCCTCGATTCTCCCCAACACTCTTCGTGCCCCTCACAGCCTACCGATTGGCATTGTCGGCCATTTCATTTCTGCCCTCTGTTGGCATACGCCGGGATCGGCGTATATGCAGAGGACGGTTAGGACCATCCGTGCTGTGGGCTGGTAACGTACTTAGCCTGGAGGATTCCAGTGACTATAACTTTTGTTTGTTCTTTGTATTTTATTTGCCTTCATTAAAAGAACTCACCCTTCACAAGTGGTTGCGTCCTCATTTTCGTGTCTGTTAAACGATCCTGAGACGTTCAGGGCGTTACAGTTCTGTGGAAATATGGATTTTTCTGGTCAGTTATGTCCCCTATCTTGGACCCCAACGGTTCCATGTGCATGTTACAAGTACATGTATGTTCCCTCCAGTTCCAGTTATGAAGACGCAAACACATGTGCGTCCACCATCAACATGTCCTCTGTCAGATCCGCCATGAATAGGCCGGATATTCCATTCTTAAGTATGAAAGGCCACCGGCTTTGTATGGTTCACCTATGCCATTTTACAGTCCAGGCAAGTAGGCCCTGATTCTGTCGTCAAACTCTTCTTGCCTTCTGCCTCTGAAAACTCCAGTCTGAGCCTGCATCTGTGACCATGAACTTTGTCTCATTCTCTGCGCGGCTCACGAAGCCTGACATCAGCCTATTCTCTGCCAAGAACTGTATTTCACCTTCGAGTTATCTGCTTCGCTCCCTGCCCAATGCATTCCTGTCTAGTAGTTTAAATAAACATTCTTCCAGCTACCGAGCAATGGCTCGGCTTCTCTGTCTTTATGCAAGTAATTCATAGTCCTGTTACCATGGAATATTCCTACCCCCTCGCATTTAGTGTAGACACTTAGACGCTTGTACACGCACGGTCAGTATAGAATAGATTCTGTCCGAGAGTCCTTTTATGGATAACATAGTTCTTTAAACATAGGATGTTAGATATGATTTGGGATTAGGTTGACTTGACCCCCCAGACTTTTCGTCTCCACATGTAGAGCTAAATGTCAAGTCCCCTTCACCCCCTAGTTGGACGTCAATCACACGTCATGCTGCTGCGCGCGCATCTATGCCAAGTATTATCTTATAGATCCACCTATATATGACATCATAACCAATTATGTTCCTTTTTACTCCTTATTACACCCATTTTCGGTTACGCATATGAATCGTCATTTTCCTTATCAATTGTTACGCCTACTGCATTCGCTTCATTGTAATGTATGTACTATAAAAGTCATTTCTTGTCAATAAAGTATGTACTTCACTTCCTGAACCTCCGTGGTGATGGAACTTGGAGCAACCGATTATAATCGATCATTGGAATAAAGCCCATTCCGAACCTCTAATACCACGGATTCTGCCTCTCATTTTACTGAGCTATTTTATTATGTTTCCGTATCAAATTAAGTCCCGGTAATGAATTTTATTTACCACATGAATGGCGCCCGAACAGGGACACTTTCTCATCTCACGCGCCGGCGGTGAGTTGCAGGCCCGGTCTCCTGCCACAGCTGGACGGACAATAACGCGTACCAGCAGGATTTCCTGTATCTCCCTCCGGTCAAGCGGGGGCGACTGAGGCTGCGATCAACACCCAGACGAGGCGGTGAGAAGTGCGAAGTATCCCGACCAGAGCCTAGCTGAGAGAGCAAGATCCGAGGTATACAGAGGCCCACCAGTTCGAAGTCGAGTCCAGTTTCCGACGAGTCGAGTCGAGTCCAGTCCGGTCCAAGTTCAGTTTCCGAGGCCTTCCGTTTCCGAAGCTACCCGGTGAGTACCATTGCTGGGGAGGCATCTCTGACGTGCACATAGGTTGTGCCGGTCAAGACGGGTTTGGGTACACAAATCCGGTCTGCACTGTTTTAGCAGTGTATATGTACTGTTTAGCAGTATATCAAGTATTCCGAAGTATCTAGTTATTGTCAAAGAATTATGCTTGGTGATTAGTTATGCAGACGATCATCATTGTTGGTTATTTTAAAGGTTAAAAAAATGTTTAATGTTTAATGTTTAATGTGTTAAACGTCCTGCATATTGTGGTATGAATGGTTGTTCATTATTGTGCTTTTGTACTAAGTGTGTTCAAGATTAAGTATCAGATCAGTTCTCAATATGCCGCTCTTTTCGAAACTAAGACAGATCACTACAAAAAAAGGGGTACTCGAAGAAGCCGTTCCTATTCCTCCTAGGGACACTCCAGGGTACTTCATGTATCATAAACATGGCTTAGACGCTATATTATTTCTTGATTTATGGGTAGACTACACCAAGGAATTACCAGAAAGTCAGAGGTGGCCCACAGCGGGAACCTGGGATGCAGAGTGCATCATGAAAGTAGAAGAAGAGTTATGGAAAAGTAAAGTCAGACAGTCACAGAAAGATGCCGTTGAGTTATGGCGTAAAGAATCTCATAGACGTACAGAAAAAGCACGTAGACAGGAGGAGAAGAGTAAAGAGAATTCCAATAAAGTTCGAGAAAATCTATTAATTGAGGAAGGTATCCGAGTGAAATCAGAACAAGTAGACAGACAAAGAAATGCCCTTATGAATGGTATGTATCCCCTTCTGGCCGAAGGATTACCTAAAGCTACTCCAGAAACACCGAAAGACTTGCCGCCCCCATTATTCCCAATAAAGGTACATCCTAAGGGGCATCCTAGAACCGCAGAAGATGTTTTTCTTTCCTCATATTTAGATGACGCAGCTCCCGAGTATGCTAATTCCGCCCCACATAGACCGCCTATCAGGGAGGTTCAACGCCAAGACCCAGTACCCGTATCCCTACAGCAACAGATCGTGTCACAAGTTCCGACAAGCACCTCTGTTTCTACATCTGTTCCTACAGCTGCTTCTATAGCTGTGTCCACACCTATAGTTGCTGTGTCACGTTCAACGAATCCTTTCACACCCGACACCCCAGATGGAGCTACGGGAGGTGCTAGTAACATTTTTTCTACGCCACCCAGAATAAATAAACTTACTTTTCAAGAGTCAGCACATTCACGTACCCCCAAACTCATAAATGCCCGTACGCTTAAGGAACTTCTTGTAGATTGTAGATATGACCCTGTGCCCGGCAAAGAGGACGAAATGACCCTGGCATCATTACGTATCAGACGAGCCGCGGTGTATCTAGGGAAGTTACCAGGAATGACTGCGCATCTAGATAAAATATACCATTTTGTCCAAACAGGGCGAGATTCAGAATGTATTAACAGAGCTATGGAATACCAGAAAGTGGAGATACAGGGGGAACTGTTACGTTTCCTCATAAATTGTGTGATTAGAAATGAAGACCGACCGGGGGTAGACCCGGAAGCAATGCAAATTCTTACCAGATGGAGCCAGAATATATCAGAAGGTAGACATGATAAACAAAATTGTATAATAGCCATGTGCCGAAAGATCCGTAAAGAAATAGAACGCCTACACGAAGAAAGATTAGCGGTAGACGAGTTCGAACAAAACGAGGAGGAAGGGTCAGGACTGCCCGCAGGACAGTCAGACACCATAGCCTATGTAGGTAAAGGAAGATCTTGTAATAGTAATAGATGTCCTATTGACCCGATACGTCCGATATGTCCAGATAATAACAGGAATTTCCAAATACCTATAATTAACATCAGGTCTAACGAGCATTCGTTCCAAGCCGCCGACAAACTACTCCGAGAACGAAGGGGTTATCATTTCCTCGATTCTATGGATGAACAAGATTTAGCTAGGGCAGCTGTCCATTGGGTTGACAGTCCCGGAAAATATAGTGATGATACAGTAGCACGCACATTTTTGAATCTCACCCCAGATGAACAGCGTTTAGCTGGGATTTATATGATTCAACAACTCATTATACTATATCAGAGTCAGCATTCGGACCCTGGTCCCTTACCTGACATATTGACTGAATTGCTTATGAATAGATGGAGAGGTTCAGGTACTAAATTAATTAAAGAAATTCTAGAATCAAGAAAGCAGTATATTCTTTTTGTATGCTCAGACCGTGTCTCATTGCCCATCAAGGAAAGAACCACGTATTACATGGATAGACAGAATCCCTTACGAGAAGTGCACCCAATAAAGGGCGAGGACAACGAGTTTAAGCGCGTATTTGTATATACGCCCATATCAAAAATAGAATTGTTAGAAATGAAGAAAGTGGTACCCAGTCATGACAAAGATCCAGCGGGTTTTCACCGAGAAATTAAAGACATGTTACTCATGGGAGAGTATACCTATCCCGACATTATGACAATATTAAAGGTATTGATGCCTGCTGGCATTTATGAGAAACTCAGGGAAAAAGAGTGGGAGGTAGGAGACCAAAAGATAGAATGGTCAGTATTAGAAGCAGAAGAAAAGGCCCGAACTGCAGGAGCAGGACTCGGGGATAAAACTAAAGCACTACCAGGTTTATTAGTACAGGTACTGCCACGTTTACTAACTACAAAAAAGGAAGATTGGGGTACAATTTCAGCCTGTAAGCAGAAGCAAGATGAAGACACTAGTGATTACTATGCCCGATTTGAAAAATGTTTTGGTATAAATAGTGGCCTAAAAGCAAGTAGCGAATCATACCCACATCTGTTTGTAACAAAATTAGTAGAAAATGCTCTGCCCCAAGTAAAGAATAGAGTATTAAAATTCGAGAGTACCTGGCAAGGTAACACTCCATCACAAATGTTACAAATGTTACAGTACCATCACAATAGAATTAGAGAGGAACAAGAACATGAACACAGACGCATGAAAGACACGAAAATGAAAATGTTAGTTTCTCAGACAGTCCCAGCTGAAGGACATAAAAAGGGTATGACACATTCCGGTGATTCAGCCGGACCTGTAAAAGGGACATGCAATTATTGTAAAAAGCCAGGTCATTACGTACACGATTGTCCAGTTTTGAAACATATCGCCATAGGTAAAACACAAGAAAGACCACGGCCACCTAGACAGGACCAGAATGAACAAGGAGCTCCGCAGCATGCACAGTCCATGCCAGCTTCACAACAGTCTATACAATTTGTGCCAGCTGCACCGGCGCTGCCTGTTGCTGCCACACAAACCACGACACGACAACTGTACCAGACCGCACAGTACGACTATCCTGATTATCAACGATACGCATGAACAAGCCTAGAGGGGGAAGTTGACTTACCCCTTATCGAGATCCCTGTAGATCAAGAAGGACCTTATGTACATAGTGAATTATTAGGCCAAGACAGAAAATTTTTACTCGATACAGGGGCAAGTCGAACAACCATAAAACGTAGTGAAGTTCCAGGGGCACCCCTCTCAGGCTCACAGAATATTTCCCTTGGTTTTTCAGGAAAACCTATTGTTAATGAAGTATCACAGCCTCTCCCACTTACGATAGGACCTTTGACCCGAACTACAGATTTATTGCTTACTAAATCATGTCCAGAAAATCTGTTAGGAATAAAAACACTGAAAGCTCTAGGAGCTATAATATGTTGTTCTCCGGAAGGAGTAAGGTTGTTTTTACGTGATTTTAAAGGTCATTATGTGTCTAGAGACATGGATCCCCGACTGCAGACTTTACCTACACATCTATGGGCACAAGGCCCTACTGATGTTGGATGCATGAATATTACACCATATCGAGTCACATTAAAGGCAGGAGCGGTGCTACCACGAATGCGACAATACAAGTTACCACCAGATGCTGTAGTGGCTTTACTACAAATCATTGACGAGCTCATTACCCAAGGAGTAGTTGTAGAAACAGACTCCAATGTATGTAATTCACCAATAATTCCGATTCTTAAACGAACAGATCCAAAGGCCCCGCCAGTATATCGATTGGTTATTGATCTGCGCGAATTAAACAAATGCATTGTGCCACAATTTCCTGTGGTCCCAGATATCTCGTCATTACTGACAGCTATTGATTCCGAAGCGACATTCTTTACTGTAATCGATCTCAAGAATGCCTTTTTCAGCGTCCCAATAGATCCGGAAAGCCAATATTTGTTCGGATTTAGTTTAAATGGACGTAGCTTTAAATTCTCACGCGCACCTCAAGGATTTACAGAAAGCCCCAGCATCTATAGCCAAGCACTGAAACGAGAACTCGACCGTATCCACATGCCAGTTAACACTGCTCTGCTTCAATACGTCGATGATCTGTTGATCACCGCGAGAAGTGAACCGGAATGTGAAAAAGCATCACTGACAGTTTTACAATTTCTAGCCGAAAAGGGGCACAAGGTGTCCCCTTCTAAGCTGCAATTCTGTGTCCAGCGAGTTATTTATCTTGGACACTCGCTGTCCAAGGAGGGAAGGCAGCTTACACCCGACCGCATTCAGTTAATAGCTAACATGCCAATACCCAAGACACAAAAGGAGGTGCGGGCTTTCATAGGCCTCACGTCATATTGCAGGCAGTGGATCCCTCAGTACGCATTTCTAGCAAAACCACTCATTCAGTTGACAACACAGGAGGCAGCCACATCGACTGTTCTCCCTTGGACTCAGGAACATACACAAGCTTTTGAAAGCCTAAAGAAAGCTTTATGTCAAGCACCTGTTTTAGCAACGCCATGTTACAGAAAACAGTTTACACTTTTTGTTACAGAACGCGAAGGTACTGCCTTGTCAGTACTCACACAGGAACAAGCAGGAGCACACAAACCATGTGCTTATTTTTCTAGTACATTAGATCCCGTAGCTCAGGCTTTGCCTGCATGCCTAAAATCAGTGGCAGCGACAGCTTTAGCAATCAGACAAAGCGATGCCATAGTGTTAGGACATCCATTGACAGTTCAAGTACCACATGCAGTAGAGGTTCTTGTAAATAGAACGCAAACACAACACTTGACTATAGCGCGACTTACAGGGTACGAACTTACATTGTTTCAGCCACACATAGAAATCAGACGCTGTAACACATTGAATCCTGCCACACTTTTGCCAGTAATCGGAACAGACCCACTAGCCCATGACTGTATTGAAGTTATTACAATAACGACGAAACCTAGACAAGACTTAACCGATGTCCCATTGTCAGACCCAGACCTGACATTGTATGTAGATGGTTCATGTATGAGAACAAATACAGGAGAGTTGGTGGCTGCTTACGCAGTCACAACAGATACTGAAGTCATTGAAACTAATCGTATAAATACTTTGTCAGCTCAAGCCGCAGAGCTTATTGCTCTGACACAAGCCTGTATTCAAGCCACAAATAAAAAAGTCAACATATACACTGATTCACGTTATGCATTCGGAGTTGTACATGACTTCGGCGTGCTATGGCGAGAGAGAGGTTATTTAACTTCCCACGGTGCCCACATTCAGCACGGACCCCTCATTCATGCCTTATTAGATGCAATACATCTACCTACTGCAATATCAATTATGAAATGTAAGGCTCATACGAAGGTTACTGATATCATTTCTCAAGGCAATGATCTAGCCGACAGAACAGCTAAACAGACTGCTCAAACCCAAACATCCGACATGACAAAGACAATAGTCCCGATGCCGACACATTGTATGACAGTTAAAGATCCTACTTTTGACGTAATTGACATCCAGACACATGCTACACCAGATGAAATAAAGAAATGGACCGAATTAGGAGGGATCCAAACGGATCAAGGATGGATTATGAAGGAAAGGTCTGTGTGGTTCCTTCCTGATTCAATGGTCCAAGTTATAATTAACACTATACATAGTCCAGCACATCTAGGAGAAAAAGCTATGCTAGATAGCATTCAACACATTTGGTTCAATAAACATTTACGAGCAGCAGCCAAACAAAAGGTCCGTACCTGTATGATCTGTTGCCAGTTCAACCCAGGAAAAAGCGTTCCCGTAGAACAGGGTGGATTTCATCCTCCTGATCACCCTTTTGAAGTCCTCCAGATGGATTATATCCAGATGGAACGATGTCGAGGATTCAAATACGTTCTCGTAGTTGTTTGTGCTCTTTCCCGTTGGACGGAGGCATACCCGGTTTCAGATTACACTGCCCCGACTACTGCCAGACAGTTAGTTCGAGAATTCTTCCCACGATACGGTTTACCACGTGTTGTTCACTCAGATAACGGCCAGCCGTTCTCATCCGAATTAATGAAACATGTTTCACTTCTGTTAGGTTATCAGTGGAAATTTCACTGTGTCCGACACCCCGAAGCAGCAGGTCTCGTAGAAAGACATAATCAGACCCTGAAAATTAGATTGTCCAAAATATGCAGGGAGAAAGGTGTCGACTGGGTAGTAGCACTACCAGTTGCACTCTTTTACACAAGAATGGTAGCACACTCTCGAACAGGGCTATCCCCGTATGAAGTGATCTTCGGCAGACCACCAAATATGTGGGGGACGCCTATGCCACGAAAAATAACTGATATTGACTGTAATATGCTAACAGATTACCTAGCTTCCTTGATGTCTGCACTACAATCTTGTCGTTCACAGGTAGCTGCAGCTTTTCCTGACAACACTGAGGTGAAACCCCATGACGTAGTTCCGGGGGACCTTGTGCTTGTGAGAAATTTCGACCGAAAGACTCAGCTGGAGCCCAGGTGGAAGACACCCCAGCTGGTCCTGCTGACCACAAGGACAGCCGTGAAGATCGAGGGCAGGAAAGGATGGGGCATTCAAGTCATATCAAGAAATTTCATGGACTTCCTTCAGATGTAAACAGCCAAACCAATTGACTCAAAACTACCTCTGGCTGAGGCCGACAGTAAAGAACTCTATAAACTAAAATTAAGGCCTAGGCCGTCGGACGATTTGATTGTTTAAGTCCTCTCCTAGGTGAAGCGGTTGAATCTGTCTCCGACATGTATCGCCTAGACCTGAATCATGGACAGTCGCGAAAAATGATGAAACGACAGGCGTATTGTAAATCACTGCGTAGCCATTGCATAGTGACATTATTAATCTTGTTTTTCTTAAGTCTTTTAATAATTACTGCAAGTATATTGTTGCACATATATTACCCTATTGCCAGAAACGTTTACAATGTTACTGCTGAACATTCTTTTAGTGACTTACCCCCGCATGAATTGTCTTATAGACTTGCGCTGCGCAATAACACTTTCATTAGTATGTTACATCATTCCCATCAGACTAGTAATGCAACTAACTGTTGGGTGTGTGGCCGGCTCCCTCCCTATCAGAATTATGAAGGAGTCCTGCCTTTCTTTCCACATCCGTTTACACATAATGGCTCCTGTGGAGCATGGTTTAGTTTAATCAATTCCATAGACTCAGATACAGCCGTTTACCAAGACCAGTGGGTATGGGGAAATCTGAACCTAGTTTTATTCAAAGTCTGTTACCCTGACAAGGAGGGTCGCCCCAAAGGAACAGGAACTGATCTAGAAAATGAAGTATATGGATTAGGTAACTTTACTCCTAATCTCATGGTTCTAAATGTCGAATCCGAAGTTGAACTAGTTTTACCAACCATGTCA
Source organism: Triturus cristatus (assembly GCF_964204655.1). Lineage (NCBI taxonomy): Eukaryota > Metazoa > Chordata > Amphibia > Caudata > Salamandridae > Triturus > Triturus cristatus. Next base: position 514,422,460 of record NC_140595.1, on the reverse strand, counting down.
GTATTCCCAGCGAAAGGTGAATTGTGTGTAAGAAAAGTTGGTTCCATACATATGGGCCATAGTAAATGCACTACTACAGTAGAATTCAGTGATCAAGGCAAATCTTCATTTAGAGCTTATCGCCACTCCTACTTTATATGTGGTCAGACTGCATATATGCGTCTACCCCTAGATTGGGATGGTACCTGCTACATTGCATTCCTTTTGCCACCTGTTTTCCTAGCTCCTCCTGATTATTATAGAAATATTCATTTAGTACACAACAGAGAGCGGAGAGATCTCCCAATTGTCGATTACACTGAAACAGCATGGGAAAAATACACAGATTTCAATAAAGGCATCTTTCCCTATATAGGTACTGTTACTAATAGTAAGCTGATACGTAGATTAACTAGAACCCTTGAAGCGGTAGTGAATGAAACTATTTCCGCCTTAGGCAATTTAACAGAAGAGCAGTCTGCTATGCGGATTGTTGTGCTTCAAAATCGTCTTGTCCTTGACGTCATCCTGGCTGATAGGGGCGGAGCTTGTAGGGTCATCGGATCAAGCTGCTGCGTATTCATACCAGAAAATTCGCCATCTGTATATAAAGCTATAACTCGCCTTCATAAGATTGTAAGCCAGATACACCAGAACCCAGGCACTTGGACTTGGTCCGGTTGGTTTTGGAGTGTGATATCAGCCTGGGGATGGAGAGTTCTATCCTTCCTAGGTATTGGCCTTCTCATACTATTCAGTTGCTGTCTATGTCTACAATGTGGACCAGCGATCTGTGGTCTGTGTGCCACATCATGTATTCCACCACCAAGAATTCATTCGTCACGTAAGAAGAAAGAAGAACAAATGATGTTATATGAACAGATCAATGGATTGATGAAGATTGATATCTCTTAACGGGCAAGTAGGGGACAAGGAGGGAATGTGGAAATATGGATTTTTCTGGTCAGTTATGTCCCCTATCTTGGACCCCAACGGTTCCATGTGCATGTTACAAGTACATGTATGTTCCCTCCAGTTCCAGTTATGAAGACGCAAACACATGTGCGTCCACCATCAACATGTCCTCTGTCAGATCCGCCATGAATAGGCCGGATATTCCATTCTTAAGTATGAAAGGCCACCGGCTTTGTATGGTTCACCTATGCCATTTTACAGTCCAGGCAAGTAGGCCCTGATTCTGTCGTCAAACTCTTCTTGCCTTCTGCCTCTGAAAACTCCAGTCTGAGCCTGCATCTGTGACCATGAACTTTGTCTCATTCTCTGCGCGGCTCACGAAGCCTGACATCAGCCTATTCTCTGCCAAGAACTGTATTTCACCTTCGAGTTATCTGCTTCGCTCCCTGCCCAATGCATTCCTGTCTAGTAGTTTAAATAAACATTCTTCCAGCTACCGAGCAATGGCTCGGCTTCTCTGTCTTTATGCAAGTAATTCATAGTCCTGTTACCATGGAATATTCCTACCCCCTCGCATTTAGTGTAGACACTTAGACGCTTGTACACGCACGGTCAGTATAGAATAGATTCTGTCCGAGAGTCCTTCTTTTATGGATAACATAGTTCTTTAAACATAGGATGTTAGATATGATTTGGGATTAGGTTGACTTGACCCCCCAGACTTTGTCTCCACATGTAGAGCTAAATGTCAAGTCCCCTTCACCCCCTAGTTGGACGTCAATCACACGTCATGCTGCTGCGCGCGCATCTATGCCAAGTATTATCTTATAGATCCACCTATATATGACATCATAACCAATTATGTTCCTTTTTACTCCTTATTACACCCATTTTCGGTTACGCATATGAATCGTCATTTTCCTTATCAATTGTTACGCCTACTGCATTCGCTTCATTGTAATGTATGTACTATAAAAGTCATTTCTTGTCAATAAAGTATGTACTTCACTTCCTGAACCTCCGTGGTGATGGAACTTGGAGCAACCGATTATAATCGATCATTGGAATAAAGCCCATTCCGAACCTCTAATACCACGGATTCTGCCTCTCATTTTACTGAGCTATTTTATTATGTTTCCGTATCAAATTAAGTCCCGGTAATGAATTTTATTTACCACAGTTCTGCAAGGAGATAAATGTTGTGGTGTATTGCCAATCTCCATATTTTCTGTGCCAAGTGAGATAACTGGAGAGTGTGTGCCCCATGTCTGTTTTTGTAAATAATACATAGTTGTAGGTGAGGTAGGACGGCTTTGATTGCTAGATGAACAGCTTGCAGCTCTAGGTGATTGCTATGGAAATTCTTGTATTTGGAAATCCATATTCACGGAATAGTGAGGTTGTGGAGATGTGCTCCCAACCTGTTACGGAAGCATCTGTAAGAAATATGTGGGGAACTGGGTCCTGAAACAGCCACCCTTTGGATAGATTCTTTGGGTTCCACCACTGCTGAGTGTGATGTGTACAGTTGTCAACCAACACTAGATCGGGAAGTTGACCCAGTGATTGAGTCCATTGTTGAGAGAGACATTGTTGTAGGGGTCTCCTATTTAGTCTGGCATGTGGGACTATGTGAATATAGGATGTCATCATGCCCAGAAATCTGATAAGTGTTTTGACAAGAATTTAACTTCCTGCTTGAAACTGCTGAATTATTGTTACTATATTGTGTATTCTCTCTGTTTGGGTATGCTAATGCTAAGTTTGTGTTGAGAATAGCCCTTGGGAACGACTGAGTAGCAGCTGGTAGTAGATGAGACTTTTGGAGGTTGATGGTAAACCCTAGTTGAGTGCATACGCCATTCATGATCCATGAAGCACCGACGGCTGATTTCGGCCGCCCTGGCGTTCGGAGAACCTGCCAGGTGTTGAACCATCAAGGCAATGCCTTGATGTTCCAGCCATGTCCAGAGGCGCAGAGCCTCCTGACATAGGGTCCATGACCCCACCCCGCCCTGTTTGTTGCAATACCACATGGCGGTGGTGTTGTCCGTGAACACCTGCACCACACTTGCCCGGACAACGGGAAGGAATGCCTTCAGTGCCAGTCGGATCGCCAGAAGCTCCAAAAGGTTGAAATGGAGCCAGGACTCCGCCGGAGACCAGAGTCCTCTGATCTCCGCCTCTCCCAAGTGGCCTCCACATCCCAGGAGGGACGCATCAGTAACCACTTTGTGCTCCAGTTGGGGAAGGGAGAGGGATCTGCCATTGACCCAATCGCGATTCGCGAGCCACCACTGCAATTGTCGTGCAGTGCCCTCCGAGATCCGGACATGATCGGACAGGTTGCCCTGATGCTGCGCCCACTGGTACTTCAGGTCCCACTGCAGAGCCCGCATATGCCATCTGGCATGTTGCACTAGCAGGATGCAGGAGGCCATCAGGCCCAGAAGCCTGAGGGTCAGCCTGACTGAAACCCGGGATAGAGGCTGAAAGATCAGAATCATAGCCTGAATATCCCAGACTCGGTGCTCGGGAGGATATACCTGAAACCGAGTCGAATCCAGATCCGCTCCGATGAAGGGGAGCTTCTGAGAGGGACTCGGGTGAGACTTCGGCACGTTGATGGAGAACCCCAGCAAATGCAGGACGTTGGCCATAGTCTGGAGGTGGGAGACCACTGCCTGGGGCGAGCCCGCCTTCAACAACCAGTTGTCAAGATAGGGGAAGACTGACACCCTGACCGGCGCAGAAGAGCTGCGACCACCGCCATCACTTTCTTGAAAACCCGAGGAGCGCTGGTAAGGCCGAAGAGGAGCATGGCAAACTGAAAATGCCCCGGGCCTACCGTTAACCGCAGGTAACGCCAGTTGGCCGGCAGGACAGGGATGTGAAAATAAGCGTCCTGCAAGTCCAACGCTACCATCCAGTCTCCAGGGTCAAGGGCAGCCAAGACCTGAGCCAGAGTCAGCATTTTGAACTTCCCCTTCCAGAGGAAGCGGTTGACGTTTCGGAGGTCCAAGATGGGACGCAAAACCCCTTAGTCCTTCTTGGGGACCAGGAAGTAGAGAGAACAACAACCACTCCCTACTTCCGGCCCAGGACCGCACTCGATGGCCCCCTTGGCCAAAAGGGTCGTAACTTCCTGCTGGAGAGTTGCCAAGTGGTCCCCCGACATGCGGTGGTGTTGAGGTGGCATGGCTGGAGGGGTGGACTGAAAGGGAAGGGAGCAACCCTTGCAGATGATCTGCAACACCCACTTGTCTGATGTGATAGCGTGCCAGTGGGGGAGGTGATGGCAAATCCTGCCACCCACTGGCGTGCTCCACTAAGCTCAGATTAGGAAGGTTTGGAGATAGAAGCAGCGGGGGCGGAGGTGGACTGACCCCCATGCTGATTTCCAGACCCGACCCTGCGGAAGCTGCCTCCGCGGCCGTAATAAGGGTGGTTCTGCACAGGCTTGCTGAAGGAACGTGCCTGGGCGGCTCTGCCGTGGCCACGAAAGGAACAAAAACCAGGAGTGGCTGGGCTTTCCATGGAAAGACCTAAGGACTTGCCAGTGGCCCGCGAGTCATTAAAACGCTCCAGTGCACTGTCAGCCTTATCGCCAAACAGGCGAGTGCCATCAAAGGGCATGTCCATGAGTGAGCTTTGTTCAAAAGATTAGAGGGTTTTACCCAAATGACCCTACTATACCTGGGTAAAGAACAATAAAACAAGAAAATAGAAAAATGGCACTGAGGAAAGAATATATATAATTCTCATTCTTTGTATAGGGAACCATATATTCCCCTATTACCAGTACATAGTCTTGTCATTAGTACAAGTTCCTTCTTAACAACAAAACAATCACATACCAAGGACACATGATTACATAATTTAATTATCGTAATCTTGATTCATTCATCATAATTTTAGAAATTCTATCATTAACCTGCATACATATATATACACATAATTATATACAAATCACAAAGAATTAACAACAATTCATAGGTTCCTTCCACCCGCTTGGTCAAAAAGGAAAGTGTTCACCTATTCCATACAGGGAATACACTTAGAGGTAATCTTATATGCACACCAGATTCTAATTCCTCCAGAACATTAAAAAAGTTGTGCATTTAATCATTAAAGAATTAATTTAAATCTCATCAGACTCCTCTTTATCGTAACATGTTGACGCGGACGCGTTTCGGCCTTCATACACATCTTGGCCTCCTCAGGACAAGGGTGAGGGAAACGTCTAACCTATCTAAATATACAAACCTATAGTACCCAACCACAACAATAACTATCTCAATCTCTGCGCCAGTCCCCACAAACGAACGTGTCAGTAGAGAAACTCGCCCAGAGAAAATCATAGTGAGAAAGGAATAAAATCAAAATGCAGCAACCTTTAAGTGCAACATCAAAAATAACATGTGCTCAGAAATACTAACACGTGAAATAATAATGGAGAACCAGACAGTCCCAAATCAACATCTCCACCGGAATCCTCAGCTATGTAACAATAGCTAGACCTACATGTGAGCGTCATGTGAGAAGTTAAACAAGGTACACTCACTTGTATGAAACAACTCCATGTGCCATGAGGTCAGGAACTGGTTAATCAAACGTGACAGCATCCAGGGCGTTTAACTACAATACATAAGGTAGTCGAAGTAACTTGGCTTTCTAGCAAGGTATAACAATATTTACGAGTATACTATTGAAGGGAAAAAATCCCCCTCATCCTAAATGATCTTACCTCAACTTCATAATGTGTCTGTATCCAAAAAATAAAGGCACTCGACTATAGTAAATAGCCTCTACTCCAATCTTTGGACATCCGGCGAGAACACCGTAGATCTCAACCAGGCGTGGCGACGAAGCGCCAGTGTCGTAGAAATCGCTCTACCCAGTGAGTCCGCGGTGTTCAAACCACACCGAATGGCGAACATCGCTGCATCCTTACCCTCGGCAAAAGCTTGGGACAGCACAGCTTGGGTCTCTTCATGACACTGAGGCAACACCTGTGCAACTGCATCTCACCTCGTGGGAATAGCGGCCCAATAGGCATGCGGTGTTCACAGACCGCAGTCCCAAGCTGGTCGAAGAGAACAACCGCTTACCAAACTGCTCCAGCTTCTTAGAGTCCTTATCCAGCGGAGCCGTGGGAAAGGCACTCTGTGACGTCGAGTCTTGGATGACCAGGCTCTCAGGTGTAGGATGAGTGGTCAGAAAAGCGGGGTCACCAGGCGGTGACGCCTGGTGACATTCACATCCACAGAGGACCCTGTGGCTGGCCGCGACCAAGTGCCCAGCAAGACGTCAGTGAGGGCGTAGTTAAATGGCAGCAGGGCTCTGGCGAAGTTGACACCGTCTAGAGCACTTCAGTGAGGAGGCGCCCTCCTCCATGGTAAGCGGGGGAGAGGCAAAACCCGGGTCAGAGACTACGTTGAGGTCGCCGGCATCCTCCAAGTTATCCGCCCAGTCTTGCTCTGAGTCACATTGACGGGCATTCCAGTCATCCTCCACCTCTGCCGCATGTGGTACAGACCACGGCGGCAGAGCTGGAGAAGGAACAAACTGCGTCGTTCCCGGCGCCGGCCGGGGCCGAGCCGGCTCCGAGTCCCAATGTGGATCCCAGGTAGGAACAAAATGGTCCTGGAACCTGGGCAAGGGCGGGACAAATGGCACCCACTGCAGCGCCAAAGGCGGAGGGAGGGTGGCACTGGGGCAGGAGCCGGCAGCGATGGACCTTGTGGCGCCGTGGCCGGAGCCAACGGTGCAGGATCCTGTGGCGTCAAAGCTGGATCCGCCAGCGGCCCAACAGGATCCTGACACGGGACCGCGGGGCCAGAGGGCGCGCCGGCGGGAGCCTGAGGCCTAAAAAGGCGGTCCATGGTAGCAAGAAATTCTTGCACCTGTGCGGGAGTCGCCGACGGACCCGGGTAAGGTTGGTAGGCCACGGGACTCTCGAGCTCCGGAGGAGCTGTAGGGGCCATGCCCCCGTCCCCCTCATCCGCATCCGAGGACCGACGGGGGGGGGGAGGGTACGTCTGAGACCGAACACGCTTCTTAGACTTCTTTTTGTGTCGCCTCTTACCTGAATCCGAGGGTGAAGACTTGGAGCCCGAGGAGCGAAGACTGTGGCCCCGCGAGCACTCCCTGGAACGGCCCCGGGAACGGCGATGGGACGAGTGCCGGACTTCCAGCAGCATCCGGTGCCGCTCCCTCAAGGCCTTCGGGGCCATGGCCAGACAGGACCGGGAGTCATGATCGGTCTCTTGCAGTAGAGGCAGACATCGTGGGGGTCCGCCACAGACATATTGCGACTGTAGGCCCCACAAGCTTAAATCCAGGCATTCCTATGTGCACCAAGGAAACCAAAATTGTACAGGAGACAAAAGTCTCAAAAAGGGTAGTCAAAAAGTGACTAAGGTACGTGCTCTAACCGGATCTGCGCTTTCTGGCACGGAAAAAGAAAGAGCTGACGTCAGCGTGCATGGGTGGCGCCTAAGTAGTCGCCGTGACGTCACCTCGGCGCCAGCGACGGACGCAGAGCCACATGGCGCCACTTACTGACGTGCAGGGGAACTGCTAGCAAAACTTTCCAGATCCAGTCTGACGCCTGGGGATATTCTAAGGTAAGGAATCTATCACTAACGTGTCTCTTTCAGATGACATGAATATTTTGTCTGCGCAGATGTGCTGCTATCACTGCAAGACATTGTGAATACTCTTGGTGCAGTTGTAATCCCAAAGGGAAAAACTTTGAACTGATCATACTTGCCTTGAAATAGAAATCGGAGGTATATCCGGTAGGCAGGATGACTTGGTATATGGAAATAGGCGTCTTTTAGATCTAAAGCCGCCATTTAGTCCCCTTTTTGTAATAATCTCTTGAAGAGTGACCGGCCATATGGAAGTGTTCTGATATGATAAAATGATTTAATGTTTTGAGATCGAGAATGGGGCGTAGGGATCCATCTTTTTTGGGGATAAGAAAATATAGTGAATATACTCCTGCTCCCTGAAAATTGCTTTGGAACTGGTTCTATTGCTCACTTTTGTAAAAGAGTGGTTATAGCTTTTTGCAGAAGGATTTGATGTTGTGTAGATAGTTTGTTTTTGCAAGGGGGGATATTTGGAGGAGCTGTTATGAGCTCCAGACAATAACCATGTTGTATAATGTCCAGACCCACTGGTCTGTTGTGATCTATTTCCAATTGTTGAGAAACTGTTGCACAGAGACGGCCCCCGATAGGTGGTAGGTGTTCGGGGGAAAATGGTAAGGAAGTCATTGCTTGTTATTGGTATTTGAGCATTGGGTATTGTTTCCTCTGCCTCTTCCTTTAAAATGGTTTCCTTTATAAGAACCTCTGTAGAAGGTTCTAGATGTAGAGGTTTGTCCCTGATTTTTGTTTTATGAGCCAGAGCAATCTGTGGCAGCTGTTTTGGAACCTTGTTTATAACTGGGCTTACAAATAGAACCACAATAGATGTTAGTTTGTAGAGCTCCCACTGATTTTGTTATCTCAGTGTCCTTTTTCATTTTTTCAAGAACTGTGTCCACTTGAGATCCGAAAAGATGTTCTTTATCGAACGGAAGATTTAGTATGGCCTGCTGTACTTTAGGCTTAAATCCTGACACCCTTAACCATGCGTGCCTGCGTAATAGGAATCCGGTGCTAATATTCCTAGCAGCGGTGTCGGCTGCATCTAGTACACACTTAATAGAATTGTTGGTAATAAATTTACCTTCGTTTACTATTTCAACCCCTTTTTCGATGCTCCTCTGGGATGTGTTGGAGGAGCCCCTCCATTTCATCCCAGTAGGCCCTGTCATACCGCATTAATAAAGCCTGGCTATTGGCTATATCGCCAATGATTAGCCGCCTGTGCTGCAGCAATTACCAGAGGCATCTATGAGCTGGGACGTTTTCTGGAGGTGGTGCATCTACAGTTGTTCAGGAGTTAGCTCCTTTCCTTGCGTTTGACACTACTAAAGGGTCCGGGATTAAGTGACCTTTAATAAAAATGCGGTCTGATGGTGCTGCCTTGTTCATTTTGTCAATGCGTTGAGTAATTATCATTGCTTTGACTGGATCTTTAAAAATTGTCAGAATGACGTGTCTTACCTTTAAGTAATTTTAAGTACTGTGCCCCTCTCTGTGCATCAGACAAAGTCTCAAACAGAAAATCCTCCTCTATTGAGTCTTTATATAGAGATACTTGATGGAAAGTGTCTGCATGTGCTATTTGGTCCTGATAAGCAGAGGCATCATCAGGTGGTGATGGGCGAGAGATCTAAATCCGGGTCAGTGTCTGTTTGAGGCTCAATATCGTATTCATCCCAAGGATCCCCTGGTTGTTTATCACCTGGGATGTACTGATCTTCCTCTACTATAAATTAAGGGAATATTTTACGTGCCTCAGACAAATGTGGTGAGTGACGTGGTGGAGGCTGAGTTTGTGGTATTGGTGAAGTGGGAATAGGAATGTGCAATGGACTAGTTGCAGCATGCTTTTTCCTCTTCTTCATAGGTTGAACAGGAATGTCCAAGGCCACATCAAAACTCACCTACTTTTTAGAAGCTTGTTTTGGTGGTTGTATCATTATTTTCTTAATTCCAGGCTGAATTAGCAGTCTTTTTGTTGCAGATTGAGCTTTAGGTGAAATTGCTAGAGAATTGGCTCTGAAGGAGATTTCAGACCGAAAACAAAGCATTTTGGTGGTGAAAGCTTTGTTTTCGACGAGGGAATATTCGTTTCGAAATATGGAGTCAGTTATGGTGCAGAGACCGAAGATCGAGGTGTTGCGGCCTCGGACGGAAAGGAGGTGGAGGCCCCTGCTGTATGCCGAAATTTCAGAGCTGAGCAGAAGGGTGTGGCTTTCGAGTCATGTTTTCGATGCACGCCATGGCTTGTCTACAGTGGCGGCCTGTGAGCAGGTTTTTTGGAGGAAACCGATGGTTTGGGCTTGGGGTCAGGGTTAGAAGTACTGACTGTCCGTTGCTTCTGCGCTGGCTGAAGAATGGTTGAGTTATCCTCTGATTGAGACTCGGAATTATAGATGGAAAGTGATTCCTCTTGCGCAGCTGAAAGCTTCTTCCTCCTTGCCGAAGGAAGATGTCCGAGACATTGTCTGCTCGTTTGCACTGCATTTCCTGTCGTATCGCACGTCGGTCCAGAGAGTCTTTTTGGACCAAAGGGATTTGCAGGCCTCACAGGTGTCTACTCGATGCTGGGGCAAGAGGCATAAGTTACAAACGGGATGTTGCTCGGTGTGTGGGTATTTGGAGAGACACTTCGGACAGAAATGGAACAGAGGGCGTTCCATTAGCCCGTCATTCTACGAGAGCGTTGAAAATAAAGACGTTTTGCCCATTCGAGCGCAGCCTGTGTGCCGAGGAAGCTAACTGAAAACCTGCTATTGAAAGTGTAATGGACGCAATGGTATACCTAAGGGAGCTGGAAGGAGTCTAGACCCGGAGCGTGAGATATTACATTCGAACCAGTTGGCGGAAAATAATCTGAAGATGGCATCGATGGTCATGCGCGGTATAACCAAGGAGTCACACAGCCTCGTGATTTGAAGAACAATAGATGGCGGACTAATGCAAAGCATGTGTATCTATAACACAAATGCCTCAAACATACTTTTCCAAAAGATATCCAACCTGTCCGGTGGAGACGGTGAGGACTGCACCACCAGGCTCTAAAGGGTTGGGTGTTTGGTAAAGAAAGTTGGTTCCCCAGAAGCAGAGCAGTGGCGATGTGCAATCTTCCTGTGCAGAGCTTAGCTCAGGCCTCGGGCAGGACACTACATCAGACTTCATTTTAGGGCAGGAGGGGTTGTGTGAGGGATAGCCCAGACTGAAGCACTTCTTTTTTTTTTTTTATTCCTCATATACCAAGAAATAAGGGCGATCTTGATGGGCGGCTATAACCTCTCCTCCATGGTCAACCTATCCCGACTCTGGTGTTTAAGACCGGTATGGAGAAAAGGAAAGGCTCAATCCCTCAAGCCATCACTACTTCTACAGTCCACTTCTCTTCCCAATGTGATATAAACCAACATCGAATTGAAGGGACCAGCCATGTAGTGCCCAGGTGAAATCATTGGAATATTCCCTATCTGTTCCGCCATGCAACCAAGGGTGCCCAAACATTACCATAACTATTACAGTCACATGCCATATCAGATTCACAAGTATAAATTATACGTTTCAAGCAATCTGAAAAAGTAGGGGCATTTATATTTTTCCATGCTCTACATATCTCACGTCTTGCCAGAATAATAACATAAAAAATAAGTTTAGATCCCGGATCGTTAAGATGGTAATCAATATGTAATCCGAACATAATCAAACCTGTGGTAATTTCGATCTGTTTATCCAGTACCTCAGCTAGAAAGGTTTGTACCTTTGCCCAAAAAGCTACTATTTCAGGGCAACTCATGAACATATGATAGTCATCTGCCGATGGTAATTTACATCTTGGACACTGATAATGTAAACCTGTAATCTTAGTTAACTTTCTTGGGGATAAATATACTCTATAAGTAGTGTATAAATGGTTTCTTTTAAGAAGAGCCGATTTTACCACAGCATGTAACATAACGTAAGAATCTCCCCATAATTTCATCAAGTTGTTTAAATCAGTACTAATAACATTACCCCAGAGAGTATGAAGTTCCGATTCTGATATCCCTTCTGGCTCAAGAATAGCCGAATACCAGAAAGACACCTCCTGATTCAATACACCTCTTCTGGATACAAAATCAAACTTAGAATTCAGTGCCTCAAAATCCCAAGATTTAGTTGTCCACCACCCTGCCAGCTGATAGTACTTATATCTAGATAGGGTACCGTTTGTCAGGCCAGAAAGCGTCTCCCAATTCAACAACTGGGAATCTTTCTCTAAATCCTGCCAATAGAACAAGCCAGCCATTTTAAGAGGGCGAGACAATTGATCATTAAGGCATTCTGGGGTACCCGGGGAGTCCCAGATCGGAGCTTGGGGTGCATAATACGGGATTTTTAGGCTTTTCCTGAGATATACCCAGTTCTTAAGGGCTGTTTCCAATACCTTTAATCGTACCCTCTTAAAGAACCTAGGATCGCCGTACTTAAATAAAAAATATTCTTGCCCTTTAGGTATGCCATATAGTAGAGCTTGAAACAAGAGACCTTGAGGGGAAGCATCTGTCTTTCCAGCTAACATTCTAAAATTCTTAAAGTGAAATGAATGGCAGTAAATAGATATATCCGGGAGAGCTAAACCTCCCATTTTTAAGTTTCTTCTTAATTTTTTCCAGGAGATCCTTGGTGTCTTAGCGTTCCAGATAAAGGAACCAATTCTCCCCTGCATTTTGGCGATGTCAGATACAGGAAATGTCAACGGGATGGAATTAAACAAAAATGTGATCTTTGGGAGGATAATCATCTTTACTAAATTTACTCTACCATAAATGCTCAGAGAAAGCCCAGACCATCTTTGTAATAGATCACAAATATCCTTATAAATTCTTGTCATATTTACTTTGGCTATTTCAAGAATATTATGAGACAAAATTATGCCCAAGTACCTCATGCGCGTCTTAGCTACAACAGTTCCGCCGACCTGATTCCAATGCATAATCTGTTTTTTCTCTGTTTACCTTATATCCCGAGATTACTCCAAACAATTCTGCTTGTTCAAGCAATCTCGGAATAGCCTCCTCAGGATTAGAGGAGAACATTAAAAGGTCATCCGCATACAAGGCGAATTTTAACTCGAGATCTGCAATTCTAAAAGGGTGTATCACTGGGTCCGCCCTCAGCAAGCAAACAAAAGGTTCAATATAAAGATTAAATAGCAGGGGTGATAAAGGACACCCCTGCCTTGTTCCACGTGTAATTGTAAACCAGTCTGAAAGTAAACCATTTACCAATACTTTTGCCCGTGGACTCTTATATAGGGACCGAACGGCTACAACAAAATTCATGGGAAATCCGAACCTAGAGAGTACCGACCATAAATATGGCCAGTGTACTTGATCAAAAGCCTTAGCGGCATCAATAGCCGTAAGGGTCAGCGGGAGTTTCTTAGATATAGCTACATCTATTGCCGCTATGGCTTTAAAGGTTAACTCGTTTAACTGTCTACCAGGAATAAAACCCTTTTGGTCCTGATGTACAATTGTTTTTATTACTTTAGCCAGTCTTGCTGCCAGAACCCCCGCAAAGATTTTGTAGTCAGAATTCAACAGTGAAATAGGTCTATATGACTCAATTTTAAGGGGGTCTTTGTTGGGCTTCAAAATCAGAGCTACAGTGGCTTCAGACCAGGATTCTGGTATAATATCCCCCTGTAAGTAAATTTTATTAAATAGGACCGTCAAGGCAGAGACAGCTTCCCCTGATTCTATCTGGTATATTTCTATTGGGAGCCCGTCTGGACCAGCTGCCTTACCTCTGGCCATCTTTTTTATCTGTTCTAGAACCTCTTCTTCCCTGATGCCCGCGGCCAGAACAGTTCTATCCATTTCAGTTAATTGTGGAATCTCTATCTGATTTAACCAATATTCGATGTTCTGAGTGGAGGGGCACAGATCGTCTTTATATAAATTTTGCATATACAACCTTGCCTCCTCCCGAATCAGGGTGTCGTCATGGGTAATTGAACCTGTATTCTGGAGGCATATACTACTAATCTGATTTCGGAGTCTGTCTGATCTGACCTTCCAAGCAAGAAGTCTACCGCATTTTTCCCCATAGGAGAAATTCTGGAGCCTACTTGAGTCCCACTTGTCTTTTACTATTTTATCAAGATTTGCTTGGAATTCTGCACGCAAATGGTCTAATTCATTTTGGAATTTTATTATATTAGTAGTTTGAAGGTCGGCAGAGGCCTGCTGTAGTTTTTCTTCCTTTTGCTTAATCTTAGCAAGGCTCTCCTTTTCAGTCTGTCTCCTAATCTCATTCCTTTTAACCATTACCATACTTAACATCCCTCTAATATATGCCTTAAATGCCTCCCAAATATTCTGATCGCTTACTGTCCCAGAGTTAAATCGAAAATATTCCTCTATAGTTAATTTCAAATTGCTGATTACCTCATCCTGTATCAATATGGATCTATTCAATGTCCACCTCCTCTGTTGGTTTTTACTCTTTAAATTTATGGTTAATTCCACAATAGAGTGATCGGAGAGTATAGCTGGGATGTACTCAATAGAATCTACATTAGGGTAAAGGGCTTGATCTAACAAAAAATAATCTATCCTTGAGTGGTGTCTGTACTTACGACTATAGAACGAAAAATCTCTCCTATTACCGTTTTTCACTCTCCATATATCTATAAGATTGAAATCCTTAGTGAAATCCTTAGTGATATTCTTCAGCTCTGCTCTGCTAGTGACTTACGGGGGGGGGAATACTTGGCTCTAGAGGTGCGATCTAATTTTTCATTTAAGACCAAATTAAAATCCCCCCCCAGCAAAACTGGTGTTGTCAGAGCTGAAAGACTAGTTTTTAATCCTAATAACGCTCCCGGCATATCCTGGTTAGGCCCATAATATACTGCACATGTTAATGGGGAACTTTCAATTAGCAGAGATGCAACCACCCATCTCCCTGACTGATCGGTCTCGAACTTGTCTACTCGAATTCCTTTATTAGATCTGATTATTATAGCCACTCCCCTTGTATTTCCAATCTGTTTTGAGCAACAAATCTCTTGGACCCACCTTAACTTGCCGAATACTGCCTCACATTCGTGGGACTCTAGATGTGTCTCTTGTAATAGACAGATATGTGCCTCTGTTCTATTTAAAAATTCACTAACTCTAGCCGCTTTCCTGCTATTTCTCAAACCATTGACATTCCAGCTGATAAATTTTATCCTATTGTGTGTGTTATTCATCAGGTAGAAGCACTTCTGTCAGGACATTAGTCTGGACTTACACGGAAGACAGTTGGAGACAGAGGACCTCTGCAGCCCTTCTCACTGCCACAATAAACGATGCTCCCTCCTCTGTAGCCACACTAGGAGAGACCAGACCAGTGTCTCTATGGTGAGGTATCCAGGCCACTGGCATCTGCCAGCTCCTTATACCAGTTATCATCCAATTGAGCCAATGAGTCTTTATGGCAGTCAGGATAACCTTAAGGATCCTCCCCAGCACAAAATTCCCCAGTATCCACATCAAAAGGCACTGGTCCAACTCTGTGTTGGAGTCAGGAATGACTGAGTTCTGAGTCAGCAGCACTGGGAACGGTGTCACAGGCAAATCTGATGGCAGAGGTTCAGCCGGTGCACCTCCCAGACCCATAGGGCCCAAAGACACTCCAGAGGGGTCCGCACACAGGGATTTCTCCGCCTCCAGGAAATTCAGAGATGAGCGGACCGAGACTCAAGCTCTGTGGGTGGAGTGCAGGAGTGGCGCCTCAACTTCTGGTGTCATTCCCGTGCCATATCCGGTCAATTCTAAGAGCCCCTTGACATCTTGTGTTTGTGGAACTTACCATATGACTACTTCAACCATGACGCAGACTGGCAGGACACAGGACCGGGAACGCAGAATCTTCTGGTGTCGGACGGTAAAGGCTTAGTCAACTTCTGATTCATGGCACAGCAGTCGTGACAGTTTCCTGGAGTCATGCTTCAGTTTTATTCACAAGAAACCAGATGTGGGTCTGTCACAGATATTTGCCCCTAACAGCCCCCACTGGGCTTTTTAGTGACATCCCTAGCACACTGGGAGAAGAATAGTCAAAAAAGATGGACTGTTGAATAAGCTGTTGAGCAAAAGCTACACGGATAAACATATCGCCGATGACTGCTGGGAGAAAAGTGTGACTTAAGATGGTGTTGCTTCTGAGATTTGTATTTCTGTTAATACTCTATTGCCACTTGATAAGATTTAATTTCTCTACTCTCACTGCTCACTACACTTATTTCCAATTGGGTACACACACACTTTCGAATGAAAGAGGGGACTTCACCATAATAGCGCTTAAACATTATTATGTGATCCAAGCCTACCTTGCATTACACCTAATCATTTGATTCCTCCCAGACTTCAAACTCGATCAGGAGGTGTCAGTTAACATAACCAAAGCCGTAGAGTGCCCACCCGAGCATAATGACTTCAGTTTCTATCCATTTTTCCCCAACTTCAAAGCGTGTGTATGGACTGATATCAACAGAACAGTGAAGTGTCAAAATGTATGCATATATGGTATCTTATTAACTATCCCTATAACTATACATCAAACAGGAAAACTGTCGGTTTGGTGAGGCATCTGTAGGTAGACCGTATTCAACGGAAGGACTGTTACTTCAAGTAAAAAACTTTTTATTCTGATGAATAGTTCTACCTGCAGAATCCTCACCTCTAGAATAGACTCCATAGCCATACTCACCCAGCAGGAGGGTTGATGGATGGTTATACTAAGAAATCCTGCAAGGAGGATCCAGCAAAATGACCTTCTCTATGGACCTCAGAACCCAGGCAGTAACCCTTGCTTGTGTGTAAAGACGCCCATGTAGCTCCCATGCATTTTTCAACAGTAGGAACTCCTCTTGCCAGAGCAGAAGTGGTGGCTTTGGTTCTAGTAGAATGGGCTGATTCCTTCTGGAGGTTCCTTCTTGGCCAGCAGATATGAGCGACCTAGAAAGGTGCTTCATCTGAACCGCTTGATTGTCTTGGCACATAGTACCCCACAAATAGCTGGTCATCCAGTCTGGTCTCCTTGGTGCGGTCCAGGTATTGGTTGACCACCAACCTAGGATCCAACAGGTCCCTTGGGGGAAGGGACACAGGATAGAAGGTCTGAGAGGTGATGGACTGACAAACTGAAGGGAGTCACCGCCTTCGGCAGGAAAGGAGCTCTGGTTCTCAATGCAAACTTATCTGAGTAGAAAGATTTAAAAGATAGACAATTGTTTAGGGACGGTGGATGCGGGGGGGGGGGGTATCTTCTGTACTCATGTCCCCTTGTCCCCTTGTCCCTGCAGCACATAGTCTTCATCGAGGTTGGTCTGCAGTTCTAATCCGGAGTCAGATGCAGCCGAGGCCTGTTGTTCTTCAGCCACTGAGATCTCCTCTGGCTCAGAGTCTTCGTCAAAGCGATCCGGTGTGACATCTAACTGCTGCGGCCGCATCTCTCAACGTCGAGCCAGACAATCACCAAGAGGATCGGCAGTCTTGTTCCTTGTGCTCTGAAGATAAGCACAAATTACAGACCTGAAGCAAGTCTGTATGGTGATATTTCCCGTGGCACAGGGGGCAGAATTTAAATGGAGTCTGTTCCATTGACAAGGAGCCTAACGGACGCGGATAGCCCGGAATGCCGCCTGCAATCTTCCGATCGCAATGGAGATTTATTGAGAGTAGAGTCGAACCCTGGAGAAGGGAAATGCGTTCGAAGACAATACCTTCGAGGGCAGTGCAGCGCAGCGCAGCAATACATGTCCGAACCCGATGGCGGAAAAAAACAATCAATGGAGTCGATGCCCATGCACACTATCACCGAAAGGAGGAGTCACCCTACCTCGTGACTGCAAAGACTTCTTCGAACAAAAACAACTTGCAAACATCCGGACCCAACACTAGATGGCAGGAGGATGCAAAGCATCTGATCTAAAGCTTAAATGCCTCGAACATATCTCTATATTTATTTATTTTTCCTTTGGGAACGTTACAGTTAGGTGACTATGCCAGTGATAACTAACACTTTCAACAGAAAAAAAAAAACTATAATTAGAGCAAACTATAACTAACTATTTTTTTAATTTTTTTTTTTTTAACTAAAACACATCAATCTATCAGACGTACCTTTAATGTTACTTTAACCTTTGATTTTTAAGAAATGTCTTTTTTTAACAAAGTAATATTTTATTATCATACGTAAAACCATAACCCTGCAGCGCATGGCCTTCACCTTTGACCAGCAGGAGGCTACAGTGCTTGGCCTGTGGCCAACCCCCACCCGGAGGCAGCCCCCATCCTGCAGGTAACCAACGCTGCGCATTGTGTTTCATTGTAGGAAGCACTGGGGTGGCCACAGGGCCTGGTATGGAGCCAGGCCCTGCATCCAACTCCCCACATGCAGCCAAACACACGCTACACACAGCCTTTCGCCATTTACAGGCTTTCCGTAAAAGCTAAAGAAAAATTTCAGTAAGCAAGCATCATGTACAAGGCCATTCACAACCGATACCTGGAAAACTTAAAGTTCTTTATAACTTTTAAAATGGTGGCATTATGACCATCTAGAAGTCTAGTATGGAATCCAAAAATTAAATAACTGCAAGCTCCAATACAGTTCTCCTGTGGCGCCTGCCCCAACAATCAAGAATGCACTGCTAGTATTAACAAGATGCTATGAAAAGCTCTTCCAATTTCTTAAAGGACTAAAAAAACACAAGTTTAAAATTTATTTCAGTTAATTTCTGTTCACTCCCATGGTCTCCTTTAAACTCTCCCCCATCAAGTCATCCCTTCAGACTTAAGGCCTATAACTCTGTTACTCTCCCATGCCATTAACCTCTTCTATTGTATGTTTAATTCCCTCACTACACTAAGTTGATACTAGTATTAACAAGATTCATTTTCTTCCTTTACTTTTGTGCCATCTTGGTATCTTTTCAGTACTACATAGGTGTTAACTCGAATTTCACTTGTTGGATACAAATTTAGAGAAATAATGATGCAGTAACCTCTACCTTTGAGCTCAACACACTTGGCGGGTTCTAGATATCCCTGGAGTGTGGGAATGTCAGATTAAGACTTGAAACGTTTGCTTTAGGGATGGAGGCTTTACAGAGGTAATTTTCTTTCCTAAAGGAGAGCAAATCCAGTACCACTGAGAATATGACAGCATATATCACAACTCTAAACATAGTATGTGAAGTGATATTAAAGGTCTTTGCTATGTTAATTGCCACAAAGTTGTTTTTTCATATCTACCTCTTGAGAAATCATTAGAGTAGTTTTCATGTTTTGATGTGGAAAAGGCACCTCCACCAGAAATGTTCACACGCTAAATCTTTTATAAAGTTTTACACACCATGAGTGTCCTTGTATCCTCCATGTTTATTCTACCTTTGATTACACCCAACCTTTGTGTATTCCTTAACATTGTGACACCAAACGTACAAGTTACTACTTGTGTAACGATATATCTGTAATCACTGGTGCCATGAAACTAGGGCCCTGAAAGGGGGATGACCTTAACCCTAGAATCAGTTCGCAGAACAGGGAGGATGGTCGGGGCGGTGAAGAATCTATCTCTAACTAATGTCTCTTACAGATATATCGTTACACAAGTAGTAACTTGTGCATCTGAAAGAGACACATTAGTGATACATTTCTTACCTTAGAATAGATACCCCATTAATACCAACCCCGGTGGTGAGTCTGCGAAAAGATTACACCAGAAAGTCACAGAGAACAGAACGGTCAAGGCAGTAATGCCTGGTAGACGTGTGTAGCAAGGCCCACATAGCTGCTTGACAAATGTCCTACAAGGGGACGCCACATCCCAAGGCAGTAGTGGCTGCAGTTGCCCTGGTTGAATGGGCACGCAGCCCCACAGGAGGCTCCTTCTTCGCCAAGGAGTAACATGCTTTGATGCACAAAACAACCCACCGAGAGATGGTCCGTTTGTGCACAGCCCGACCTTTCTTGGAGCCCACGTAGCCAATATAGAGCTGGTCATCTACCCGGATCTGCTGTGTACGCTTTAGATAGAATGCGAGCGCACGTTTTGGGTCCAGACGGTGGAGCCTCTCTTCCTTACTTGAAGGATGCGGAGGCGGAAAGAAGATAGGCAAAGTGATGGTCTGCCCGATGTGGAAGGGCGTGACAACCTTTGGCAAAAAAGAAGGACGGGTCCTTAAAACCACCTTGTCCGGATGAACAGAAAGGAAAGGAGGTTTGGAAGAAAGAGCCTGGAGCTCCCTCACTCTTCTGGCAGAGGTGATAGCGACCAGGAAAGCCGTCTTCAGAGTAAGAAGACGCAAAGGACAGGTATGAAGGGGCTCGAACGGAGCGCACATCAGAAAGGTCAAAACGAGAGTCAAGTCCCATTGAGGCATGATGAACGGCACAAGAGGAATCATGTGCGTAATGCCTTTAAGGAAACGGTTAAAAACCGGGGACTCAAAGAGAGAAGGCAGATCTGGAAACCTCAAAAAGGCGGAGATGGCCGAAAGATAACCTTTGATAGTGCCCAGAGCAGAGCCTTGCTGTGCCAAAG
Organism: Triturus cristatus; assembly: GCF_964204655.1. NCBI lineage: Eukaryota > Metazoa > Chordata > Amphibia > Caudata > Salamandridae > Triturus > Triturus cristatus. The sequence goes on along the minus strand of NC_140595.1, from coordinate 514,402,331 downwards.
AAAGAAGGAACAGAAGAACTTCAGAAAGAGGGGCAGAAAGGGGATCCACAGCCTTCGCTGTGCACCATGCCACAAACTTGTTCCACCTGCAGGCGTATACCGTTTTAGTGGAGGGACGCCTGGCTGCAAGAATGACATCACAGACTTGGGGAGAAAGATCAAAGGCTGTCAACTGCTGCAGCTCAATCTCCATGCATGGAGGTGGAGGCTGGACAGGTTTGGGTGGAGGACCGTCCCCTGCTGCTGCGACAGAAGATCCTCCTGAAGAGGCAGACTGATCGGGGGATCGATCGCCATGCTGAGTAGCTCGGGATACCAGTATCTTCGTGCCCAATCCGGAGCCACAAGGATGACTTGGGCCCGGTCACGCCGAATCTTATTCAGCAGTCTGGGCAGAAGTGGTATAGGCGGAAAGGCGTACAATAGACCGCAATTCCACTCTCGACGAAAAGCGTCGCCGAGCGAGTGCCCCCTTGGAAATTCCAACACGCAGAACTGATGACATTGTGCGTTCTCTTCGGTGGCGTATAGATCTAACCAAGGCTCTCCCCACTGCAGAAAGAGACCTTGAGCCACGTCTGAGTGCAGACGCCATTCGTGATCCATCAAGCACCGGCGGCTGAGTTCGTCCGCCCTGGCTATCAGAGAACCTGCCAGGTGTTGAACCACCAAGGTAATGCCTTGACGTTCCAGCCACATCCAGAGGCGCAGAGGCTTCTGACATAGGGTCCAGGACCCCAACCCGCCCTGTTTGTTGCAATACCACATGGCAGTGGTGTTGTCCGTGAACACCTGCACCACACTTCCCCGGACAGAGGGAAGGAATGCTTTCAGTGCAAGCTGGATTGCCCGAAGCTCCAAGAGGTTGATATGGAGCCAGGACTCCGCCGGAGACCAGAGTCCTCTGATCTCCGCCTCTCCCAATAGGCCTCCCGATCCCAGGAGGGACGCATCCGTCACCACTGTGTGCTCCAGTTGGGGAAGGGAGAGGGATCTGCCACCGACCCAATCGCGATTCGTGATCCACCACTGCAATTGCCGTGCAGTGCCCTCCGAGATCTGGACATGATCGGACAGGTTGCCCTGATGCTGCGCCCACTGGAACTTCAGGTCCTACTGCAGAGCCCGCATATACCATCTGGTATGTTGCACCAGCAGGATGCAGGAGGCCATCAGGCCCGGGAGCCAGAGGGTCATCCTGACTGAAACCCGGGACAGAGGCTGAAAGATCAGAATCATAGCCTTAATATCCCGGACTTGCTGCTCGGGAGGATAAACCCGAAACAGTGTTGAATCCAGAACCGCTCCGATGAAGGGGAGATTCAGGAGGTCGGCGGTAGTCTGGAGGTGGTTCACGACTGCCTGGGGCGATCCCACCTTCAACAACCAGTCGTCGAGGTAGGGGAAGACTGACACCCCTGACCTGCGCAGGTGAGCTGCGACCACCGCCATCACCTTCGTGAACACCCGAGGGCAACTGGTAAGGCCGAAGGGGAGCACGGCAAACTGAAAATACTCCTGGCCTACCGTGAACCGCAGGTAACACTGGTGGGCCCGCAGGAGGGGAGGATGTGAAAATATGCGTCCTGCAAGTCCAACGCTACCATCCAGTCTCCAGGGTCGAGGGCAGTCAGGACCTGAGCCAGAGTCAGCATTTTGAACTTCTCCTTCCGGAGGAAGAGATTGACGTTCCGGAGGTCCAAGGGTGCAGGCCCCTTCGTCCTTCTTGGGGACCAGAAAGTAGTGGGAATATCAACCACGTCCGACTTCTGGCCCAGGAACGCACTTGATGGCCCCCTTGGCCAAGAGGGCCGTAACTTCCTGCTGGAGAAGCACCAAGTGATCCCCCGACATGCGGTGGCACCGAGGTGGCATGGCTGGAGGGGAAGCATGAAAGGGAAGAGAATAACCCTTGCGGATGATCTGCAACACCCACTCGTCCGATGTGATATCGTGCCAGTGGTGGAGGTGGTGGCGGACCCTGCCACCCACTGGCGTGGGGTGCTCCACAAAGCTCGGATTGGGAAGGTTTGGAGGTATAAGCACCGGGGGCGGAGGTGAACTGACCCCCATGCTGATTCCCAGAGCCGCCCCTGCGGAAGCCGCGTCCGCACTGAGGCTAGTTCTGCACAGGCTTACTGAAGGAACGTGCCTGGGCGCCCCTCCCTTGGCCACGAAAGGAACGAAAACCAGGAGTGGCTGGGCTCTTAGTGGAAGGGCCCAAGGACTTGGCCATGGCCCGCGAGTCCTTAAAGCGCTCCAGCGCACTATCAGCCTTATCGCCAAACAGGCGAGTGCCATCAAAGTGCATGAGCGAGCTCTGGACGTCAGGCGAGAACCCAGTGGACCGCAACCAAGCGTGTCGACGCAGCGCCACAGTGGTAGAAATGGCCCTGCCCAACGAGCCAGTGGTGTCCAAACCACACGGAACGGCGATCTTCGCCGCATCCTTACCCTCAGCAACTGCCTGGGAAAGCACAGACTGGACCTACTGAGGACACTGAGGCAACACTTGAGCAAACGTGTCCCACACCGCATGGGAATAGCGGCCCAACCAACAGGCGGTGGTCACCGACTGCAGCCCCAAGCTGGCCGATGAGAACAACTGCTTACCAAACTGCTCCAGCTTCTTAGAGTCCTTATAAGGTGGAGCCGTGGGAAAGGCACTCTGCGACGTTGAGGCCTGAATGACCAGGCTCTCAGGCGTGGGATGAGTGGTCAGAAACGTGGGGTCACCAGGCGCCGGGCAGTGACGCCTGGCGACATTCTTATCCACAGGGGCCCCCGTGGCCGGCCGCAACCAAGTGCCTAACAGGACGTCGGTGAGGGTGTCGTTGAAGGGAAGCAGTGGCTCACACGAAGTCGAAGCCGTCTGGAGCACCTCAGTAAGGAGGTTAGTTTTGAGGGCTACCGAGGCCTAAAAAGGCAGTCCATGGTGACAAGAAACTCTTGCACCTGTTCGAGAGTCACCGACGGACCCGTGTAAGGCGGGTAGGCAGCGGGACTCTCCGGCTCCGAAGGAGCCGCAAAGGCAGAGCCCCTGTCCCCCTCATACGCATCCGAGGACCGACGGGGGGACGTCAGAGAGTGAACATGCTTCAACTACTTTTTATGTCGTCACTTACCGGAATCCGAGGGCGAAGACTTGGAGCCCGAGGAGCGACGACTGCGGCCCCGCGAGCAGTCCCGGGAACGGTGCCTGGACCTGGAGCGGCGTTGGGACGAGTGCCGGACCTCCAGCAGCTTCCGGCGCCGCTCCCTCAAGGCCTTAGGGGCCATGGCTCGACAGGCCCGGAAAGACCGAGAGTCATGGTCGGTCTCAAAGCAGTAGAGGCAAACATCATGGGGGTCCGTCACCGACATGTTGCGACGGCAGGCCCGACAAGAGTTAAATCCAGGCATCCCTACGTGCACCAGGAGAAAAAAGGGGGAGAGAAAAAGCCTCAAGAGTAGTCAAAAAGTGACTAAGGTACGTGCTCTATCTGGATCTGCGCTTGCTGGCGCGGAAAAAGAAAGAACTGACGTCAGTGCGCATGGGTGGTGCCTAAGTAGTCTCCGTGACGTCATCTCGGTGCTTGCAACGCCAGTGATGGGCGCGGAGCCGCACGACGCCATCTGACGCGCAGGGGTACTGCTACAGAAAACTTTCCGGATCCAGTCTGACGCCAGGGGATTGTGAGAAGTTGGCCTGATATGTAGTGCTCACTATTCTAGTGATCACTGTGTATCATTCCAAACGACCCTTATTGATGATTGGTTGTAAGTCAACCTTTTAGACCAGCTATCCTAGTAGCGTGGATACGAGCAGTCTTTAGGCTAAACTCTAGAGGGCGTGTTAAGCCAGCTGTTTACCATCACATATACCCCTTGAACGTCAAGTGAAAGGATACCACACAAGTTGTTATGAAAATAAAAGATATTTATTTATAACAAGACTACCCTGGCTCTTTATGAGTCAGGGAGCTAAGCACAATACAAAACTCTTGGGAAAATACTTCTAGTTGCACAATTTACACAAATGCCCGAAGGGCACGAGAAACCATCTACGCTAACAGTGAAATGCGAGTGGTTAGAGTCTGGAGTTACTGATTCCGGAGTGATCCGATCAGTGGGACTAAACGGAAAAGGAACTGGACACTTGTAGAGCGAACCTGCGATGGAGCACCGAAATGCTCTTGTTACCTAGCCCAGAGGCTGCGGCTGCGTGAGGTTCGGCAAGATGTCGGGAGTCCTCGTTGTAGTCTCGGGAGCCTGAAAGAAGAAGTTGCTGGCAGGCGACCAGTGTCGATGTTTCAGCGAGAACCAAGCCTGGATCGGTGTTGAAGGAAACCTGAAAGCAGAGGGGACTCAGTTCTCAACCGCTAGCCAGCGATCGTGTGGGTACCAGGAAGGTACCGGCTGAAGTCACCTCGACCAGGTGAGTGGATGACGTCGGACTCGGCTGTTCCTCGGACCAGGAGGCGCGGCGGCGACCAGGATGGAGGGCGAGCTGTCCCACGAAGGTGTCTGCTGTCGATGATGCTGGGCCCAGGAGTGGGGCAGCAGGTCTTGGCAGTGGCAAACCCACGCGGGGGAGTCAAGATGGCGTCGGGAGTGGACCCGGAGGGTCCGAGGTACTCCTCTGTTGAAGGGGAGCAAGGGCCAGTCTGGAGCAACCAGACCAGTGATGAAAAACAAACTATCGTGGTGCGTCGTGAAGAGGGCCACAAGCCGGTCGGCGAGTGGTCGGACAACGCGGTGAACAGCAAGGAGCAGAAGGGCCCCCACGCAGATCTCGTGGATGCTGGGGAGGCGGACTGCGGTGCTGGAGCCACTCAGGGTTAGGGCTTCTCAAACCCTAGGTACACTCACTCGAGGGTCCCTCGGTGGGCGTGTTAGATAAGCGTCGTGCAGGTTCTGAAGATGGCCGGTCCCGCAGGTCTCGTCACACCTACGAATCTCAGCTGGGCTGACGATGTAGGTAGAGGTCAGAGATGGCAGGGAACCCGGGTCTCGTCGAGCTGGGCAGTCTTGATCCGTGGGAGAGACGTACAGCAAACCGCAAGCGCTTAGTTGGTGCCTGCTGGTGCAGGGTGGCTACTCCTTAGCCACAAGGGAGAGTCTTCAGAAATAGTCAAGAGTTCCTTTCGTGGAAAGTAGTTCAAGATTCAGAATTATCCCATTTGGGAAGGGGACCCGCTCCCACCTTTATTCTAGGAAAAAGGGGCTGGCCTGTGACTAGGTCCTACCTATGGGTGGGGCCAGGAGGGGGGTGGTTACACCCCTATCCTTTGTCCGGCTTCGCCCCAGCTCAGGGGCTGGTGTGCCCCCGAAACTGGTTTGAGCCGGGCTATGCACAGTGAGCACCGGGGTGCCACTTGCAATCACCTTCCTTTCAGCCCTGCCTACCTGGGATACACAAACCCTGTCTGGGATGGTGCTAACACCGCCCTCGACAGGAAACCCTTTGTCCAAGCTCCCTTCGCTGGAAGGTCTCCCAGCAGCAGGAGGTCAGACTTGTGTCTGGTGGCAGCATCCATTTTGTGATGCTGAGGCTTGAGTCAACTTTAACCGGGGTTCAAGGTTACTTCCATGTCGTGCCCCTCTAAAAGGGGGGAATGCTAACCCCGTCGCCAGAATTGGCGAGGGGTTCGTATTCCAATTCGTATGACACCTTACTCGACATGTGTAGGTGATGCGATGCCAAAGTTAGCAAATAACCGCAAGGATTATAATGCATTTTAAGGTAGCTGGCCCGCGTCACCATGGAACGGCTATTTAGGACTTGGTTCCGCAAGCCGTCGACTGGCTCAGCTCGCGCCAGAGCACCGTCCCACATGATCCCCAGCACTCTGCTTTCAGGATTGATAAGGCCTGCCATAGGAGTGACTGATAGGAATCCATGTGTCCATTTTAGGGTTAGGTATAGGAATACTACACCTACAGCAACGGGTGATTACACCACCTTGCCCTAGCTGTCGTGCAGCCAGTTGTGTCAGATTTGGGCGGCCATCCAGGGGTGGCATAATACATGCTGCAGCCCCTGGTAGGCCCTGGGTACACCGATGCCCTGGATACCTGTGGTATGCTGATACAGGGACTGATAAGGCGGCCCAGTTCCAATTAGTGGATGCACCTAATGTACATGTGTGTTAATTTCGAGAGAGAACAGCTAGGCTGTGGGTCTGATTGGCAGGCCCACAGCCAGGGGAAGTCGTAAACCAATGAAGCAAAAGCAAAAAATCTGGGTGATCATAGGATTGCAGACCCTACTCTCCTACAGGGATATTCTAAGGTAAGGAATCTATCACTAACGTGTCTCTTTCAGATTGACACTTTCACTGCCTGGGTGTCAAGGAGACTAACAAATAAAGGAGAGTTCTCCCGGATGTCTTTCTGCCACAGGATGAGGAATAAATATATGGTGAAACAGTTGAGGGTCAGTTTCTGAAATAATGTGCAACATTAAACAAAATTAGGACTTTCCAGTTTATATTTAACAAGAAAAGTCAGAAGACCTTAGGTGCTGAATCAATGTAAAAAGATGTCAAAAATGTTTTTTTTCCTTTCAAGAAAAATTCTGAAGGCAGACTATTGGTGCACAGGGATCATGTACTCAAAGAATGATAAAACTGTGACACCAACTGTTACAGTAGGGCAAAACAGGATAGTGGAGCTACTGCCTACCTTAAAAGTGCAGTGAATAATTTGTAGAATAAATTGCTGCCCATCTCACCCTATTTTCACTTACTCTTTCTTTTATATAGGAATCTGAAAACAATCAGTATTACTGTCACTTTTGAGGGTTCTCCAGTTACCACTAACAGATGTTTATGGAAATAAAAATCACATTTAGCTAATAGGTGTATCTATGAAAATCACGACTCATGCTGTAGCGCTCGGAGCTGCTTTACAGCTTTTAATGTGAGTGGGGCTTGAGTACATTAAGCTACTGCTAATCACAGCATGATAAAACACCTGTGATTGCACTGGTTTAAATGTTACCCCTCATACCCTGCATAGATTTTTGATTGGATAATGTATCTACAGCCATAGTTGATTCATGCTGGCTGTGTTCCAGTAAAAGGGATGAGGGGGTGGATCACATGGATTCTAATGAAGTCACTAGCATCCAGTAAAACCACAGTGCCGTGCTGCAATATTAATGACAATGGACTCTACAGCATTGCATGGTATGTGCACCTAATTGTCATGTAATATAAAATAACACAATATTTACCGGTTATACCAGTTGAAGAGAAGCCAGTTGAGTCCTTCCAGTTGGTATTCCCTGAGCTCGTTGCCATTACTATAATCTCTAGACTGCTCTATCTTCTTCCAGGTGTTAGGAAGAGGTCGATCCTTAAAAATAGGTTCAAAAGAAAACATTAAATGTGTTAATTAGACACTGATGTCACAAAATTAATTTATTTTCACTTGAAGGGGCTATGCATATCTCCTTAAAACAAATCTACCTTTAAAAAAAAAAAAAGAAAAATCACAATGATCACTTTAGTGCCTTGTTTTGCCCAGTGAGATCCTAGTTCTCATGAGGGGGCATGAGCAGGGGAAGTGGACACTTTACAAAGCACAACAGTTACATGCTGGTATGAGCTGTTCACAGATGCAACTTAAGACACCGGCATTCACAAAAGGTGGTGGAAAAGAAGTGCAGCCAAAAGAGGTATTGAAGCACAGACATAATTCAGGAAGATGAGTGTGCAGCACCCATACATGGAAACGGATTAGGCTAGGTATTGAGAGAAGAGGAAGGTTACTGAAGAACAGGTGTGAGAGGGCCAGTATCAAATGAAACAGCAGTTTATCCAGGTATTAAAAGCTCAGAAGAACAATTGGCCTTTGTTAATTTTACCTTCTTTGTAGTGAATTGACTTAAATAATTGAAAAAATGATTTCAATTTGATGTATTCAGGAAAAAGAGGGATTCGGTGACAATCCTGGAATGCTGAGGTATTGAAAAATGAAAGCAAGGGCTGGAGGTAGGTAACAAAAAGCGGGAAATCGAAACAGGCAACAGAGTTTCCAGCATTGGTAGTAAGCTTTGGCATTAGGAAGTGAAATTCTTTAGCTTTGTAAAAAATACATACAAAAGCATGCAATATATTTTATGTTTTAAATGGAGTAAATGCAAAAACAGTTGGACAGAATGCAAAACAATGTCATACATTCACGCCAGTACAGAGATTTGGGCCTAAATCCATCGTTTTTCTGCTCACCATGCCATTCCAGTTTGAACCCAGCCATATGCAAATCAGTCTTGACCCTGTACATCATGGGAACAGTCCAGCCCAAACTGGTCCTCCCTAGACTGGAGACAAGCATCCTAGGACTTGTTTCGGGGTTTCACCCCTCTTCAGCCAGGATAGCTTGATTCCAGTGGCATGGAGAGCATGGAGCACGGAGCAAAGACTGTTTATCAGTCATCGTAGGATGTACAGTCAGATGTCATTAGGACTGAAAGCCTAAAAATCTACTTATCTTTGGTAATGCCTTATCTGGTAGAATCATGATTTAGCCGCAGATTGCTTACTTTTGAACTTTCAGGCATCAGACTGGATAGGGAAGAGTGTTTGATACCAGTACCCCTGCACGCCGGTAGGTGGTGTCGGTCGACTCCGCGTGACATTGTAGGAGTCTGGTTCGTTGTCATCTTCTATATAGGCGCCACCCCAGCTCGCTAACGGCAGTACTTTACACAAGGTTCCCTGACAAAAGCACAGCGCTATTAAGTGACTGACAACGGTGTGTTAAAAACAACTAGGGTGCTGAAGGGGAACAGCCCTTGACAAAATAATCCACAGAGCGGGGAGGATGGGTGGGTTGGTAAGGAATCTGCGGTTAGATCATGTCTCTACCCATTAAGGTGTTATAGAAGGTAAGTAACTTGGTCATCTGATAGAGACATCTAGCCGCAGATGAATTACCTTCGAACAGAAACCGAAGCAATACCTTCCCCGGAGGTGAGACTGCGGAAAAGCTATAACCCCTTCTGTGCCACGCCCTTTCCCCCTCCAGTGCCGGGCGTTACATTAGTGGGTGGGGTTCATGACGAGATAGTCTCGTCATGGGCACAGCGCGACCGTGCTCCATGACGAGACTATATCGTCATGGGCACCGAAGAGGTTAAACCAGGAGATCCTGCAAGACAGAGCAGCCAAACTGGCCCTGCCTGCGAACCTGAGAATCCAGGCAGTAGTGTATGGCAGACGTGTGCAAAGATACCCATGTGGCCGCTTGGCAGATATCGGCAAAGCTGGAGGGCTGTGGTGGCTGCCTCCGCCCTGCTGGAATGGGCCCCAAGGCTTTCAGGAGGCTGTTTCTTTGCTAAGGCATAAAATTTTTATGCAGAAGATGACCCAGAGCTATATAGTCCTCTTCTCGACAGCACGCCCCTTCTTTGCTCCCACATACCCTACAAAGAGTTGATCATCCACCTAGAAATCTTTTGTGCAATCAAGTTAGAACAATAATGCTCTTTTTGGGTACAGAGGGTGGACACGCCACTCATCCTTGGAAGGATGCGGAGGTCAATAGAAAGAAGGCAGGGTAACGGACTGTGCCAAATGGAAGGGTGTTACCAACAATGGCAGAAAATATGAACTAGTACGGAGCACTACTTTGTCCGGAAAGAAGGTAAGGTGGCTTGGTTTGGATGACAGTGCCTACAGTTTGCTAATCCTCCTGGTAGAGATTGCCATTAAAAAGGCTGTTTTGATAGTGAGCAGCCAGCGGGGACGATTGTACAGCGGCTCAAATGGTGCACACATCAAGGAGGTAATGACAAACGAATATGCTACTTACCAGTATGCATCTGTTCTTGGCATGTAGGGCTGCTGACATTCATATCTGTGCATAGATCGCCGCCTAGTGTTGGGTCCGGATGATTGCACATTGTTGTCCTGGAAGATTCTTCGAAGTATCACGAGATAGGTGGCTCCTCCCCTGGACTACAGTGCGCATGGGCATCCTCTCCATCCTCAGATTGTTTTTCGCCATTGTGGCAGTGATGGAGTAGATACAGTAAGTGATGACCATGCTATACAGTAAGTCTGAGTGCTGCAGCCGCCACAGGCGCCGGGGAGGAGGGTGGGCGATATGAATGTCAGCAGCCCTACATGCCAAGAACAGATGCATACTGGTAAGTAGCATATTCGGTTCGAGGCATGTGGGCTGCTGAATTCATATCTGTGCATAGATTACATAGCAGTCGCTCCATTAGCGGCGGCTACCTGTGCCAGCTGCAGCAGTCTGAAAAAGGGTCTTGAGAACAGCCTGTTCTACAGCTGCCTGCTGTTTTGAATGTACATCTACACAGTAGTGTTTTGTAAATGTATGTATAGTGGACCATGTGGCTGCTCTACATATGTCCTCTAAAGGAATGTTCCCTAAGAAAGCCATGGACGCCCCTAACTTTCCTGTTGAGTGGGCTCTTGGAGGAATCATTAATGTGCGTTTAGCTTTTTTATAGCAAATCTGAATACATGTAACGATCCATCTGGCTATCCCTGCTTTGGAAATGGTGTTGCCCTTGTGTTGTGGAGAAAAGGCAACGAACAATTGTTTTGTTTTCCTAAAATCCTTTGTTCTGTCTATATAGTACATGAGGGCCCTCTTTACATCTAGTGTATGGAGCATTCTCTCTGCGACATTTTCTGGATTTGGAAAGAAAACAGGTAGTTCAATAGTCTGATTCATGTGGAACTGCAATATCACTTTAGGCATGAATGTGGGGTTGGTACGTAGTACGACCCTGTTTGCGTGAACCTGTATGAATGGCTCTTGAATGGTTAGTGCCTGGAGTTCACTAACTCTTCTCAACGAAGTGATTGCCACTAAGAAAGCTACTTTCCAGGTGAGGAATTGAATCTCACATGAATGTAGAGGTTCAAAAGGTGGACCCATCAATCTTGTGAGGACCACATTTAGGTTCCACACTGGTGCCGGTGGGTGTCTTGGAGGAATCACTCTTTTGAGTCCCTCTAAGAAGGCTTTGATGGCAGGCACTCTGAATTAAGAGAGGTGCTGCCTGTTCTGAAGATAGGCTGCTATTGCGGTTAGATGTATACGTATGGAGCTGTATGCCAGATTGCACCGGTATAAGTGTAACAGGTAACAGATGATTTTCTGAATGGATGCATCCAGCGGATTAATGTCATTGTTTTTACAGTAAATGACAAATCTTTTCCATTTAGCCGCATAGCAAGCTCTGGTTGTGGGTTTCCTGGCCTCCTTGATGATATTCATACATTCCGGAGGCAGGTTCAGGTAGCCAAACTCTAAGACTTCAGGAGCCAGATCGCCAGGTTTAGATGTTGCGGATCTGGGTGCTGAATTTCGCCATGGTTCTGCGTTAAAAGTTTGGGTGTTAGCCGCAGTCTTTGATGCGGTACCACGGAAAGTTCTAGAAACGTGGTGTACCATGGCTGGCGTGCCCACGTTGGAGCAACCAGGATGAGTGTTATCGAGTGTTGCCTTAGTTTGCGTGCCACTAGCAGTATTAATGGCGCTGGGGGAAAAGCGTACACAAATCTGCCTGACCAGTTCATCCATATCGCATTGCCCTGCGACTGTGGATGGGGGAACCTGGCGGCAAAGCTTTGGCATTTTGCGTTCTCCCTTGTGGCGAATAGGTCTATCTCTGGATGACCCCACTGCTGGAAGTGCGGTTGGAGTACTGACGGATGCAGCTCCCACTCGTGCATTTGGTGGCTGTGTCTGCTGAGCAGATCCGCTATCTGGTTGTCCGTGCCCGGGAGGTGTTCCGCCATGAGGAACATGTTCCTCTGAATGGCCCACTTCCACATGCTCTGAGCAAGATGAGACAACTGTGGAGAGTGTGTTCCTCCCTGCTTCTGTATGTAGTACATGGCAGTCATGTTGTCCGTCCGGATCAACACGACTTTGTTGCACAAGTGTACTTTGAATGCCTTTATTGCCAGGAAGATTGCCATCAGTTCCAGAAGGTTGATGTGCATCTTCTTTTGCTGTGTTGTGCATAGTCCCTGCACTGTGTAATTGAGTACATGAGCTCCCCATCCCTGGAGAGACGCGTCCGCTGTCAGTATTATTTGTGGAACAGGCTCTTGGAACGGTCAGCCCTTGCAAAGGTTTTGTGGATTCCACCAATGCAGAGAGTTGTATGCCCGACCGCTTACCAACACTAGGTCTTTCAACTGTCCTTGAGTCTGATTCCATTGACGTGCCAAGCAGTCCTGAAGCGGGCGCATATGTAGTCTGGCGTGCGGGACTATGAAGATGCAGGAGGCCATCATGCCTATCAACTGCATGGACACTCGCGCTGGAAGGGAGTGTTGAGGTCTGAACTTTGTTATCAGCAGTTGCATGCTGTTGATCCTCACTAAATTGGGCTGAGCAGTGGCTGCCAGAGTGTCTATGGTCGCGCCCAGGTACTGCCGTACGTGGGCGGGTTGAAGATGTGATTTTGGATAATTCAGTGAGAATCCCAGACTGTGAAGAAGGTGAATGGTGTGGGATATGTGGCTGGCACACTGCTGGGCTGACTTTGCCTGAATAAGCCAGTCGTCCAGGTAAGGGAAGACGTGAATGTGCTGTCTCCGTAAGTGTGCAGCCACTGTCGCTAGGCACTTGGTAAAGACCCTGGGCGCTGTCGTCACTCCGAAAGGGAGGACTTTGAACTGATAATGTTGATTCTGAATAGTGAACCTGAGATATTTTCTGTGTGATGGGTGCATGGGTATGTGGAAATACGCATCTTTCAAATCTAGTGTTGCTAGGAAGTCTCCCTGACTGAGTAACGGCAGAACCTGCTGGAGGGTGAGCATATGAAAATGCTCTGACAGAATGTATTGGTTGAGAGGTCTTAGGTCCAGTATAGGTCTCAGAGACCCGTCCTTTTTTGGGATTAAGAAGTACAGAGAATACACCCCTGAGCCACGTTGTTCTACAGGCACGAGCTCTATGGCTCCTTTCTGCAGCATACTTAGTACTTCCTGCTGCAATAATGTCAAGTGCTCTGCGGACATAGGACGGTGTCTTGGTGGTATGTTGGGTGGATTGGATGTTAATTCTAGACAATAACCGTACTGGACAATTTTTCTGACCCACCTGTCTGTGGTGATGGATCTCCAGACTGGCAGGAACTGTTGGAGTCACCCCCCGACTGGTGTTATGTGGTCGGGCGGCAGTGACAAGACGTCACTGTTTGTTATTGGCGGAGGACCTGGTGTTGTTGTTTCCCCGTCCTCCGCCTTTGGTGCTGGATCCACGATATCCACCCCTATTGGTCTTATTATAGGTACTCTGGGTACCTCCTTTATTGTGCTGCTGCTGGGACCCCTGACCTCTAGCTGCTCCTCTATTCCCGGGGCGACGAAAGGAGCCACTCCGAAACTGCTGCGACTGTAGAGCCCCCATAGATTTTGCAGTTTGTGTCCTTTTTAATCTTTTCTAGTGTAGTATCAACCTCGGAGCCAAATAAAAAGTCTGGGTTGACTGGTTGATTCAAGATATTAGTTTGAATTTCAGGTTTGAAATCTGATATTCTCAACCATGCGTGCCTCCTTAACATCACACTAGTGTTGATTGCCCTAGCTGCAGTGTCAGCTGCATCTAGTGCGCATTTGATGGACGGATTTGTAATGAGTTTTCCCTCTCTGATGAGGAGCTCCGCTCCATCTTTTTAGTCATCTGGTAGGTGTTCCATTAGTGTTTCTAGGGTATCATAGTGTGACCTGTCGTATCTGGCCAGGAGTGCCTGAGTGTTGGCAATGCGCCAGATGTTTGCTGCTTGTGCTGCTATCCTTTTTCCCGATGTTTCTAGCACTTTGGACTCCTTGTCTGGAGGAGGAGCATCACCGGTGGTTTGCGAGTTAGCTCTTTTGCGAGCATTAGAAACTACCATTAAGTCCAACGGCAATTGACCCTTAATGTACATTGGGTCTCCTGGGGCTGGTTTGTATTTTTTTTCTATTCTTGGGTTCAATACCCGTGCTCTGGTTGTCTCCTTAAAGATGTCCTTAGCATGTTTAATAACCCCTTTTAGCATTGGTAGAGTCTTGACCGTTGTTTCTGATGGTGAGAACGTGTCCACCAAGAAATCCTCTTCCACCGAGTCAGAATGAAGTTCCACTCCATGATTGGCCGCCGCTCTTTCAATGAGGGCGTTAAAAGCAGCAGTATCTTCATTGGGAGATGTTTTTATATTATAAATATGAGTGTCAGGAACATTTTGTGGGTCTCCTGGGTCATTAGGGTCTCCCCATGCTTGATCCTGGTCTTACTGTTGTTCATCAGGGTCAATATCCCCAGGATAAGTGGTATCCTCATGATAGCCCTCTCCTACATCCGCCTCAGAGTGTGCGGGAGAAAAGGATTGTGGTTCCTGATGATATGTTTGGTAAGGTTCCACAAGCACTGGTGTCGAACCTGACGCTATTTTATTTTTCAGTGGAATTTTGTATGATTTCAAAGTCTTTTATGGGACAATTTTCCGCTTGCGGAACAACAGTCTACCAGTGTCGACGTCGATAAACTGGTCCTGTGAGTCTTCGACATCTGTCCTTCCTGTCGACACCGTTTGTGGTTGTTCGATACTCTTCCTAAGTTCGAACATCTTAGGTGTCCCCGGTGGTGGCAATCCAAACTTGATCGGTGCGGGCGCCGAGTGAGCCTTAGCGACCTTCTTCGGTTCGGGACCAGTTTTCGGTTCGAGAGTGTCCCGTTCCCTGATGCGATTCAGGGACTCCGATACCATTTGCAACGTGAATGTCGACGGTGCTTTCGATCCGACAGGCTCTTTGGAGACAGGCCTCGACGCGGTCTCCAGTTTCTTTCCTGTCTTCGGGGCTTCGATCTGCTCAGCACTCTTTGGTGTCGATGTAGTCGGATCGACCACCTTGACCTTGGTCTTCGGTGCCCCAACCTTCGGTGCCATAGGCCTCTGCGTCTTCTCGGGACCAAGGGCCTTCTTTTGTTTCTCGGTGCCGAAGTCCTTTTTTGGTTTCTCGGTACCGAAGTCCTTCCTTGGTTTGTTGGCTCCGATGTCCTTCTTTAGTGTCGACGGATTGGAAGGTTTCTATGCCTTCGATCAACCCTGAACCAGTTGCACTTTCGGTTTCGATTTGACCGGTGCAGGTTTTGGTTTCGATTTTACAGAACCGACTCCAGTCTTTTTTGATGTTTCTGGCTCTTTTGAAATGTTCGAAGCCGGGCTTTCATGCGGGGCTGTAGAATGATCCAACCGATCTTGGGTAAGGCCCGCAGGCGATCCCTCGACCTGAGCCTTATCAAGACTATCTCCCTCGGCCTCCGCATCGACGGATTGGCCTAGCTCCTCGCTTGAGCTATCTTCCTCGGCCCCAAGGGCCTCCTCGTCGTCTCCTACCTCGTCGACATCTTCTTCCCTGAAGATCTCCTCATCTTCGTCGTCATATTGGGAGTCATGCTCTGAAGCAGGGTCCGATGGGTCTTGAACATCCTGCTCTTCTACCTCTTCGACACTCTCTGCTTCTTCGTCCTTGGTACTGAATATGTTAACCGGGTTAGGCGCAGATTTCTTGGCCTCCAATCGAGCCGCTCATCGATTCCAAAGGGTCTTCTTCGACCGGAACCGGGCGCAGGCCATACATTTGGTCTCATCATGATCCGGTGATAAACATTTGTTACACACCGGATGGACATCGACGTGTGGATATTTGGCGTGACATAGAGGGCATCTTTTGAAGGAAGTCCTCGATTCCATCTTCGAACGTCAATCGATGTTCGGACCGAAACTCGATCCGATAAAGGTGAATTAGTTCGAAAACCAGTATAATAATCTATCGATACCGAACGCAAACGATACCGACGATATCTAAAGGCTTTTGGCCCTGAATAAAGTTTTCCTAACTTGAGCTAAGATAAGCACATCCGAACCCAATGGCGGAAAAAAACAATCTGAGGATGGAGAGGATGCCCATGCGCACTGTAGTCCAGGGGAGGAGCCACCTATCTCGTGATACTTCGAAGACTCTTCCAGGACAACAATGTGCAATCATCCGGACCCAACACTAGGCGGCGATCTATGCACAGATATGAATTCAGCAGCCCACATGCCTCGAACATTAAGGTCCCAATGGGGCATTATAAAAGGAGAAGGGGGAAACAAATGGGTTAACCCCTTCAAACATCTCTGCACAAGAGGGGACTTAAAGAGTGATGGCTGATCCAACTGCTGGAGAAAAGCAGATAGGGTCAAAAGGCAGCTCTTCAGAGTTCCCAGTGAAGAGCCCTGCTGGGCGAAAGAATTAATAGAAGGAGATCTGATAGGGAGGCCAACAAGGGGTCTACAGACAGTTCTGGACAACATTTACAAAATTTTCTGTATCGGCAGGCATACACCAACTTCGTGGAAGGCAGCCTGGCTGACAAAATGACTTTGCAGACTCTGGGGGTGGAAGGTCAAAGGCTGTCAACTGTCGCTGCTCAATCTCCACGCAATGAGGAGGAGAGTGGACAGGTTCGAGTGGAGGACACTTCCCTGCTGCTGCGACAGAAGATCATCCTGAGGGGGTAGCCTTATCGGAGGATCGATGCTCATTTCCAGAAGCTAAAGATACCAGATTCTCTGTGCCCAGTCCGGAGCAACAAGAACGACTTGTGCCTGGTCGCTCTTGATCTTCTTGAGCACTCCAGGCAGGAGTTGCATGGGTGGAAGCCTGAGCTCCACTAGCAACCAAAAGTGTCACCGAGCAAGAGCCGCGAAACTACATCACACAAAACTACTGACATTGCACTTTTTCTTCAGAGGTGAACAGATCTAACCAAGGCTCTCCCAACGCTGAAAGTCCTTGCACCACCTCCAGATGGAGATGCCACTCGTGATCCGTAAGACATCAGCAGCTGAGTTTGTCCGCTCCGGTGTTCAGAGAACCAGCCAGATGTAGAACCCCAAGGGAAATGCCCTGTTCCAGCCAATTCCAGAGACGCAAGGTCTCTTGACAAAGGGTCCACGACCCCACACCGTCCTGTTTGTTACAGTACCACATGGTAGTAGAGTTGTTGTCCATGAACACCTGAACTAGCCTTCCATTGATGGATGGTACAATGGTTTTCAGTGCCAATCTGATCGCTTGAAGCTCCAACAGGTTGATATGGAACCTGGCTTCCGCCGGAGACCAGAGTCCTCTGATCTCCACCTTCCCCAGATGGCCACCCCATCCCAGAAGAGACACATCCTTCCCTACTGTGAGATCTGAGTGGGGAAGGGAGAGGGGTATGCCTCTGATCTAATCGCTGTTTGATAGCCACCACTGCAGGTCTTTCGCAGTGCCCTCTGATATCTAAACCAGGTCCGTCAGATTTTCCCAATGCTGTGCCCATGGGAACTTCAGGTCCCACTGCAGAGCCCGTATGTGCCATCTGGCATTGTCCACAATCAAGTGGCAGGAGGCCATGCGGCCCAATAGCCTCAGTCATTCTCACTGAAATCAAGGATAGAGGCTCAAACATCAGTATCATAGCCTGAATATCCTGGACTTGCAGCTTGGGAGAATGAGCCTGAAACTGCAGTGTCCAGAATTGCTCTGATGAAAGGGAGCATCTGAGAGGGAGTCAGGTGTGACTTGGGCACGTTGATAGTGAACTCCAGCGAATGCAGGAAATTCGCCGTAATCTGGAGGTGAGATACTACTGCTTGGGACAAGCCAGACTTCAACCACCAGTTCTCGTGATAAGGGAAGCCTGGAACCCCTGATCTTCGCAGAAGGGCTGCGACCACCTCGATCACATTTCTAAACACCAGAGGGGCACTGGTGAGGCCAAAGGGAAACACGGAAACTCTGAGTGCTTACGGCTCACCATAAACCGCAGATAGCGTTGATGGGCACGCAGGATGAGGATATGGAAATAGAAGTTCTGCAAGTCCAATTCTACCATCCAGTCTCCCGGGTACAGGGCAGACAGGACCTGAACGACGGTGAGCATCTTGAACTTCTCCTTTTTGAGGAAGTAGTTGAGGGCTCTGAGGTAGAGGATAGGACTAAGGCCTCCATCCTTCTTTGGATCCAGAAAATAGAGTGGTTAACAACCACAGCCTATGTCTGGCCCGGGAACCCTCTCTATAGCTCCCTTGGACAAGAGTTTTGACTTCCTTGCGGAGTTGGGCAAGGTGATCCTCCGTTCGCGGATCGTAAGTTGCAGGCATGGATGGAAGGGAAGTCTTGAAGGGGAGGGAGTAGCCCCTTCAGATTATTTGCAGTGGTGGCGGTGATGACCTATCGAGCCACCAACAGAACGTTCATGATCCAGGGGGATCGGGCCAGGAAGGCTTTGGGGTGGAGGAGGGTAGTGTGGATTGGCTAGACTTCTGGCCACCCAATCTTCAGGGTCGGGGTGAACAGCGTCTACGACCCCGCAGAGGTTGCTGAACTTGCTGGACCCTGTGGCTGGAATAGAGTTGGTGCGATTGGAAGCCCCTTCTGCAGCCACAAAACGAGTGAAAACCAGACCCCGGCAGGGTTGACATGGTGAGGCCTAAGGACTTGGCTGTAGCCCACGAGTTCTTAAAACGCTCAAGCACTGCATCAGCTTTGTCTCCGAAGAGACGGGAGCCATCATAGGGCATGTCCATAACAGCCTGGACAACCCCTGAAAATCCAAACCTCCTCAGCCAGGCATGGCCCCGTATGGCCACCACTGAGGAAATCGCTCTGTCTTGCAAGTCTGTTGTGTCCAAACCACAGCAGATGGAGATCTTTACTGCATCTCTCCTATATGAGGCTGGCTTTGGTATATAGTGCACACTTATTTAAGTAAAGCACCTTGCACTAATCCAGACAACACTTGGGGTGATTTCAGGGGTCTTACAGAACCGTAGAAAGCTCTCTAAGTGCTAGCTGTAGAGAGCAGCTTTCAGGCTTAGTGCAGAAGGAGTGTTAAGTAGCTTGTGTACCAGAACTAATCATATAGTATAGATTACATGAAAAAGAACCACACTGTGTAGTTTTAAAAATAGTTATATTTATTATACACACCCACTAACAAATTGGTATACCTCCACCCCGAGATATAAACAATACACAATATTTTAAATGTAAAACAGGTAAGTAAGCACAAATACACAGTGGTCTCCAGGGGGAGACTGTGGCAAAGAGCTGAACGTAAATCTGACATCTAGAATGTAAGTAGGTCAGAGAGAATAGTGGGAGGGAACTTTGAGGAGGGAGAGGTAGTTGGAGATGAAGCGCTGTTGGATGAGGGGTAATGAATAAAACTGAACATACCTTAGACTGCAATGGTGTCGTGACTCTATGAGACATTTCTGGCGATGCAGGATGGGATTGGAGTTTGCAGCGTAAGGAACACCTCATCAAGGCGGAAGATGTGGGGTGTTGTGGACCCTATTCCAGGTTGGCTTGGAGTGAGGATTTGCTTTGTGAAGATATTACATCTTGCTTGAGAGTAGGAAGCAGCAGTAACCCTAAGAGCGTTGTTTTGAGGCAGCTGTCCGTCTCAACCACATAAAAGGGCACAGTCGGGCAAGTGGCGTGAGGAAGTAGAGAGCTGGTTACATTGTCGAGACACTCCAGCGCATGTTGAGGACGACGCGTGTTATCTTGCTCACGTGCTGTGACTGGTGCACGTGGTGCAGATGGCTGAGCCTTTCACGGCGTGCGAGGTCAGGAGAGCAGAGGAACATCCACTTTGCTCACTGGATCCCCGGTCTTACCGTCCTCGTTTTTCTCATCATGAAAAGAGACGCGCATGCGCGTAGTATACTGTAGTTACGATTGGATAATTTTTTTTTCTTCTTCGTCTCTGCGAGTGCACATTTTAAGTTGGGCCAAGTTTCTCATCTGTTCACCATTTCTTGGGACAACGAACGCTTCGGGAAGAATATATAGTTGGAATTACAGCGGCCATAATGGATTGATGGTTCTTTGATGCATGTTAAGGGTGTTAACGATGAAATGCACATCAGTTTAAAGTGTTTGTTGTTACCATTCAAAATTTGTGTTATATTAATCTGACTATACATTTATATGTGTTTTTTTTCAAAAAGCTATTTCTTTTAGCAGTGACCGTTCCTCCGTTCTCATTCGGTGATCAATCATCATCGGTGACACACACCTGCGGTGTGTCAAGAAGCTGTGTTTAAAAGAAAGTCAGGAAACATTACAAGTCCTCCATTTTTCTTACTCGGCCCTGGGGAACCAGTGATTAGATGGGCCAAATGGAAAAAGATTTAATGCAATTATGCGTGTGTGTGTGGTGGAACGAATCAGAGTGCATAGAGGAAACATGTTTTGTTATTGCACCGTTTGGGTGCAGAGGGACAAGATGTGTTGGAGACCCTACCAGAACTCGCTCAAGCTGAAGCACGTGACCTTAATGAGTTTGAAATAGCCATAGTCAAATTAGATAGGCACTATCTACCAAGGGTCAGTACAATTCTGGAGAGGTATCACTTTGGTTTGAGAAGTCAAGATCAAATGAGTCAGTAGAAGAGTTTGGCGCGAGTTTAATAAAATTGGCTTCAAATTGTAAGTTTGGGAGTGCAATTAAAGAAAGAATTCAGGACCAATTTGTATTACATTGCAACAGTGACAACATACATGAAGAGTTATGGATCAAGGATGAACCACCGCTTGAGGAAGTAATCTTAGACGCCAAAAGAGTAGAATATATGTTGAAGTGTGTGGGGAAACTCAAAGCTGATAAGGTTTCAAAAGGTACGGATAAACAAGAGGTGAAAGGTGTGTGAAAAGTGAAGGCACAAAAAAAAATTAGGAAAGTAGAACCAGCAGTGAAGGGACAGAAGAAGCTAGAACCAAGTTTTAAGGGCACATGCTACAGATGTGGACTTCAAGGTCACAAGGCCAATGATACGTTTTGTCTAGCATGGTCACAGATGAGCAACTCCTGTGGAATCAGAGGGCATTTTAGCAGATGTTCTAGGATTAAGAATAGAAAAGCTGTTAGGACTAGGAGTCAAGAAACATGTCAAGAAGTAGTGTTACAAATAAGAGAAGCAAACAGGTTGTTTCCCTCTGGGATGGTAACTATTGATGGATAACAGGTTTCAATGAAATTTGATTCATTCTCACGTATTACCATCATCTCTAATCAGACATTTGAAGAGACATTTGCAGAAGAAAGGCAACCGAAGCCAATGGATAAACATCCTGGTTGTGATGGAGGGACTAAGATTGAGATTTGGGGTATTTTTAAGCTGACAAAGGCATAAGTGGGAAGACTACATCTGGTAGAATGTATGTCAGGATGACGACTTATTGGGGTGGGCTCACCAGAGAGAATTTGGAGTGAGTTAACATCCTAAAATAATTACTCAGGTTCAGGTGGATGAAGTTAATGCTAAGCAGGACAAGTTCTTGAAGGAATTTGAAGGTTTGTTTCAGAATAAACTGGGTAAATTACAGGGGTACAAACAAAATCCGATCATGGATTGAATCCAACCCCATCAGTAGCCAAAGTCAAAAGAATTCCCATACACATGCAATTTGCAGTGCCAGATGAATTGGAAAGGTTGTGTGAGTGTGGTGTAATTGAACCAGTTGAAGCTACTGAATGGTTGGGTCCCATAAAAGTGGCATGCAAAGGGAATGGAGACATTAGTCTTTGTGTGGATTTGCGAGCGCCCTTGACAAGGAAATGATAGTGGACAAATTTCAGGTACCCAACATCGAAGAAATGTTTACAACATTTGCAAGGGCAATATTTTTCACCACTCTTGACTTAGTGCAAGGCTATCCAAAAGAACTTGACGAAAACTCACAAGATCTAACTGAGTTTATAACGCCATTTTGCGTATATCATTTAAAAAGAAAGCCTTGTGGCTTAATCTCGGCAGCTGCGGTTTTTCAAAGGATCATGGTAGGAAATTTAAAGGGTCTACCTGGTATAAAGTGTTATCAGGATGACATCCTTATTTTTGGAGCTACAAGTTCTGAACATGATCCCCAAGTGAGGAGAGTACTAAGCAAATTGCAAGATGTGGGTCTAACATTCAAGGCTGAAAAGTGCAAGTTTGGTGTTACTGAGGTCTGTTAACTGGGATACAAGGTTGCAGAAACAGGAACCAAACCAAGTACGGAACTGTTGGGAACAATCAAATTACTTTAAGAACCAAAGTCGAAAGAGGAATGGTGGAATATTACAGAAGGTTTATCAAGGACTTTGCTAGTAAGACATTCATTATGAGGAAATTATTAAAGAAAAGGGAAGAGTTTGTGTGGGATACTATGTGCAGAAATGAATTCATAAGGGTAAAACAATAACTGAATAATGCACTCTCTCTTCAGGCTTATGATTCATTGTGTGACACCAAAGAGGTATGTGATGCCAGTGCCAGGGGTTTGGGGGCTCTACTGATTCAGACCAAAGACGGGGAGGAGAATTTGATACACTGTATCTCACGGACCTTGAGAGATGCAGAATGTAATTATTCCGTCAGAGAGGAAGTCTCTTGCAGTGCATTGGTCTATCAATAGATTCAAACAGGTTTTGTGGGGAATCAATATCACTGAACGAGCGGATCATAAGTCACTAGTAGAAGTATTTACAAGGAAGGTTTTGATTCAATCTCTTCACGCACTAGGCCATGGATTGTGAATTTACAGGATTTTTGTTTTGCTGTGCAGTATGTTCCTGGGGCCAGCAATTACTCTGCAGACTGCTTATCGAGATTAGTGAATGTGATGAACAGACTTGGTTAGAAGTCAGGACATCGATGAGAAGGAGATAGTGAGTGTTAGTGAAGTAGCTGATGGCACAATAACTGAAGATGAATGGTTGGAGGAACTTCAGTCCGATGAAGAAATAAAAAGAGTAATATGGGTGGTAAGCTTAAGTAAACCAAACACAGCAGAGTTAGATCACAAAGGAAAGTGGGGGGAAATTTTGTGTGAACTTGCAGTACAGTGTTTCTATTGAGAGGGACAAGGTTAACTCCACCTAAGAAATTGAGACAAAGTATTACAACTAGCTCATGATGGTCACAAGGGTATTGTCAAAACCAAAGGAAGTCTCCGAAGAGATTTTTAGTGGCCAGTGCTTTATCAAGATGTGGAGTGCATGATAAGGGACTGTGTGGAGTATGTGGCGCGTGATAACGGTTACAAATCAAATGCCCATGGTTTGCAGGAACTTTACCGAAAAATCCATGGGAGGAGATAGCCATGGACATTTTGGGTCCAGGAAGAGGCAACCTTGCTAATCCCAGTATTTTGGTATTAATGGATCTATATTCTAGGTGGGTCGAAGTATCGTGTGTGTATGATATATCTTCCTCTGCAGTTAAGTTTCTAGAGTATATTTTAAAACGTGAAAGCTTTCCACTGTACTTACTTACAAACAATGGGGTGCAGTATTGTTACCAAGAGACTGCATCTTTTGGAATTGAGCAGAAGAAATCACCCTTGAGGCAAATGGTGCCATAGAGAGGGTTGTCGAAACATTAAAGGAAGGAATACAGCTGGCAATAGTTAATGATATAGACTGGAATGAGGAACTGTCAAACAAGGGAGATCTCCAACTGAAATGTGTCCTGGTTGGATGTACAGGAACAATGGCTGCGTGGATAATACATTAGGAGAATGGAGAGGTAAGGAGATTGTAGATCAAAATAAGAATAAAGAAATCTTTGACACAAATAGGAGGTGAAAAATGTGGAAGTCAAGGTGGGAAATTTTGTGAAATTAGGAGCACACAAGGGTTACGCTGATTTGTCCAAATTTACTATGAGACTAGAAGTGATTATATGTTTAAAGAAGGATATCAAGACGCATGATGGTCGCATTTGGAAAAAGAGCAGGGTGGTTGTTCTTAACCAAATGCAAGATCGTTCTTGTAATTGCAGGCATTTGCCTGTAGGCTGCAGTAGAGTATCAAGAAAACAAAGAAAACTGACACCTTGCCTTTAAGACATTAGAGTAGGGGGACCGTGCCTTTAAGACCTGCAGGAGACCCCTTGCTCCCATGATGCACCACAGGTGGCAGTTAGGTCAGTTCTTTTTGACGGTGCACCCGCACCTGAGTAGATCTGCAATCAATAAACAATAACTTGATGAGAAATGTTCATCCGGGGAGGTGGGTGGGTCGCTTATGACTTTGATGAGTATACCCCTGGATGAGAACTAGGATTACAGGTAAGTAACTAATCCTTCTCATCCAGGGGATACTCATCAATAGTCAATCTATGAATAGAGTAGCAAGCCCATACCCAAAGTCTCGCGGACGAGCAAAATAGTATCTAGAACATGCATTAACATCACCTTAGCATAGCAGTTATGCAAACAAATTCCTCAAAGAGGCCTGCCCCACCTGGGCGTCGGCCTGTGCGTCTGAATCTAGGCAATAATGGCGTGTAAAGGTATGTATGGAACGCCATGTAGCCGCTTTGCAAATTTCAGACATGGGAACGTTGCGAAGGAGAGCTACAGTAGAAACTTTCCCTCTAGTAGAGTGTGCTCTTGGTCTAACCTGTAGAACCTTGTGAGACAGTTGATAAGCCAAGGCTATACAAGAGACAATCCATCTAGAAATGGACCTCTTGGAGGCAGCCAGCCCGGTATTTATTGGACCGTAATTGACAAAGAGCCTGTCAGACTTTCTAAGCGAAAGGGTTTTGGCAAGATAAAATGTCAATACTCTCCGGAGGTCTAGAGAATGTAAGGTTCTCTCCGGAGGAGTGGTTGGCTGAGGAAAGAAAGTGGGCAGCGTGATCACCTGATTAATGTGGAAATCCGAGACCACCTAGGGCAGGAAGCTCGGATGAGTACGTAGCACCACTCTATTGGTATGCAACACAGTATAAGGTTCCTTGCAGCAGAGGGCCTGAATTTCACTTACCCTGTGGGCAGAAGTGATGGCTACTAAGAAGGCAGCCTTCCAGGTCAGATGCTGTAAGGATGCCTTATGAATAGGCTCGAGAGGAGCTCCCATCAACTTAGAGAACAATAATGTTGAGTTCCCAGGGAGGGGAAGGAGACCTCACTGGTGGAAATACTTTAAGCCCTCCTAGGAAATCTTTGACTACCGGCATCTGGAAGAATGAGGCCTGTGTAGGAGATTTTCTATAAGCTGTGATAGCAGCTAAGTGGACTCTGATAGATGTATACTACAGACCCGACTTTGCTAAGTGTAACAAGTAGGGGAGAATAACCTGTTCCTGACCCTGGATTGGATCAAGGGCGTTATCTCTACACCAAATGTAGAACCTCTTCCACTTGAAGGCATAAGACTTCCTAGTGGAGGGCCTTTTTGCTTCTCGCAGAATGTTCATACAGTCCGCCGGAAGATTTAAATGTCCGTACTGGATGAGTTCAGGAGCCATGCCGTCAAGCGAAGAGAGGGGAGGTTGGGATGGAACACTCTCCCCTGGCTCTTGGTCAGTAAGTTCGGCAGGCAAGGCAATCTCCGGTGTGGCACCTCTGACAGCTGGAGTAGATCCGGGTACCACCACTGGCGGGGCCACTCCGGAGCTATCGGGATCATCCGCGTTCTGGTCCTGTAGAATTTCTGTATCACCGCTGGGATGAGAGGGAGAGGAGGAAAAGTGTACAGCAATGTCCGCGACCAGCTGATCAAAAGTGCGTTCCCCTGAGATCCCTGTTGGGGAAACCTGGAGGCAAAGACACGGCATTTCTTGTTTGCCGCGTCTGCGAAGAGGTCGATGTCCGGTACTCCCTACTGCCAGAAAACCTCTTGGGCGACGTCTTCGTTGAGCACCCAGTCGTGCGCTTCGACGAAGTCTCTGCCGAGGCCGTCTGCCTGCACGTTCAGGGTCCCTGGCAGGTGAACAGCGATGATCGAAATCCTCTCGCCAGTAGCCATCTCCAAATGGACTGAGCTTCCAGAGATAGGACTCGTGATCTGGTGCCTCCTTGGTTGTTCAGATAGAACATAGTTGTCGTGTTTACAATAAAGAACTTGGTGGATATGCTGGAGTGATCTGCACATCATTATATGTACATAAATAATGTCATCAAACAGTAAAGATTCAAACAGTAGTATTGGGTGCTGACACGAAGCCAAATACTCATCAACTAAGAGTATTAAACATATCTTTGCGACTATAGAGAATCCAAAGATTTAAATCCACTAGAAAGGCAACGCAGCACACCACCATAGTCTAATAATACCCTGAATTATCCATTTCCTTGAGTAGTATCCATATATTGTAAAGTTCATATACAGATGTTCATCATTGTCCAGCCTTGAGAAAGCCCTGTGGGCGAAACGCGCGTCGGCTGCGGTTTAAGTATTGGATACATACTTGGCTAATAAAACATTCAACACAACAACCTTATCAAGATTGGACAATGATGTACATCTGTATATGAACTTTACAATATATGGATACTACTCAAGGAAATGGATAGTTGTCGTGTTGTCTGTCTGAATCTGAACGTGGCTGGCTCGGAGAGACGGGTACAAGGATTTGAGAGCCAGATGGACTGCTCGTAGCTCCAAGAAGTTTATGTGATAACTGTTCGGTATTGGACCAGAGACCTTGTACCAGAAGCTGGTCCATATGAGCACCCCAGCCCTGCATGGAGGCATCTGTGACCACTGACTGTGTCGGAGGCGTCTGATGGAAGGGGACGCCATGAAGCAGATGGGAGCGTTTCATCCACCATCTGATGGAGTCTTTGGCGGCTTGGTGAAGAGAGATCAGATCTTCCCAGCGACCGGACCTCTGCGACCACTGATCCTCTGGCTCTTGTTGAAGAGGACGCATGTGAAGACGTGCGTTGGGTACAATGTAAATGCACGAAGCAATCGACCCCAGAAGTGACGACACTTGCCTGGCTGTGGGGAATGCAGTGTCGAGAAGTGCGTAGCATTTCTGAAGCATGGATAATAACATCTCCTCCGAAGGACACACGCTTGCCTTTGCGGAGTCCAGAGAGGCACCCAGGTAATGAATCCGCTGAGTGGGATTGAGGACCGACTTTTTGTAGTTGACCTGTAAATCCAGCGACTGAAGCAGATTGAGGCAGAACGAGAGATGGCTCTGGAGTCTAACAGGAGTGGAACTCTTCAGGAGCCAGTCGTCTAGATAGGGATAGACGAATAGCTTCAGTTTGCAGAGAAAGGCAGCTACCACCGCCATACACTTGGAGAATGTCCGTGGGGCGAATTTGAGGCCAAACAGCAGAACTCTGTACTGGTAGTGCTGCCGAGAGATCTGAAACCTGAGGAATTTTCGATGTTTCACTGAGACAGGGATATGGAAATAGGCATCCTGTAGGTCCATGGCACACATCCAGTCTCCCGGGTGTTTCAACGCGCTGATGAAAAGCGCGCTTCTCGCCCTGACGAAAACGCCTCCGATATTCCTTGCGCTTTTCCAGACCAACAGCTTTAACAGTGTCCATCTCTGTTTTCATCTTGTTCATTTGGTCATCAGCGTGAGCCCCAAACAAGGATGACCCGTTAAAAGGCAGATTAAGAATCTTCTTTTGAGCATCAGGCTTGAGGCCCGTTAGCCACAGCCAGGCTGAGCGCCGAGAGCATACGCCATGAGAGTAGCCATGTGCGGCGAGGTCCGAAGCATCCGCAGCCGCACTTATGATTTGATTGGCTACAAGCCCACCTTCAAGGAGAATTTCATTGAAATCCTGTCTGTCTTCCCTTGGCAGTTTATCAGCAAATCTGGAGAGGGAATCCCAAAGTGAGCGATCATAATGCCCCAGAAGGGCTGAAGCACTAGCCACCTTCATGTAGGAAGCAGAAATGTTGCACATCTTCCTACCATACGAATCCATCTGCTTACTGTCTTTTTCCGGGGGGACAGAAGAGGAGACAGACGCAGAATGGGACTTCATGGCAGCCGCCACAATAACTGAGTCCGCTGGCGGGTCCGCTCTCAGAAATAAGGGATCCTCTGCCGGGGCCTTATATTTCTTAGCGATTCTTGAAGGCACAGAGACTACCGTAGCCGGAGTACGAAATGTGGCCATAGCTGGCTCCAACAGTCCTGGCACCAATGGCAGCAAAGGTCTGGGTGCTGACCGGTGATGTAACGTGTCAAATATAATTGATGTGGGAGCCAGAGGGGTGTGCATCGTGAGGTTTAATTTCTGCGCACCTCTGCCCAGAACGTCAGAGAAAGTAGCGATGTCGTTAATAGGAGGCACTCGTGATGGAGGTGTAGAGGAAAAGGTCAGAGAATAATCCCAGACCGAGGACCTTGTGGAGGAAGACCAGGTGGGAGATCTAGTGCGTCGCCTCTTGTGGAGACGATCACTGTGATAAGCCCTGGACCGTGATCTGTGTTTAGAAGGAGATCTTGGCCTTCTGTGAGAGGAAGGGCGATCCCTGGGTCGTGACCGTCGTGGAGAAGGTGACTTTGGTCTACCAGGAGGAGACATGCTTCTACGCGGAGAAATCCTGGAGGGAGAGTACGTGCGGGAATAGTCCGAGCCCGGACTCCTGCAGTCACCTGTACCCACATTCTCCAACCAGCGAAGTGAAAGACCAAACTTCTCTGGTGTCTTAGGTGATTTCTCCAGAGAGATCTGCACGATATGAAGATCTGAAGATGATGAGCGATCTCCTGACGTTCTAGATCTGATTCTAATCCTCTCCGTGGCTACTGCAGGTCTATCCTTCGACATCGAACGTCTCGACGTCGATGATGTTTGTGTCACCATCGGTTGCTGGGAATGCCGCTCCGCCCTCGACGGCGGTCTCGACACCGATCGCCTACGGCGTTGTGGAGACCTCGACGTCAACCTTTGTCGTCTAACAGGTGACTTCGACACCGACCTTCGTCACCGAACCGGCGACTTCGACGTCGACCTTCGCCGACGAGCTGGTGACTTTGACGTCGACCTTAGACGGCGGTCCGGTGTTCCAGGACTTCGAGCTGAGGTTGATCTTCCCGACGTCGAATGCCTTGACGTCGATCGACCCACTCACGGCGAGACATACGTCGTCGCAGCTCTCGACGCCGATCCCCCTCGAGGGCGGCGGAGAATGTCTCGACGTCGACGGAGACTGTCCGGATCTCATCGGACTAACAGCCTTCGAGCCCGAAGGGCTGTGCCTCGACTCAGACTTACTTGTCTGCGGCGGAGAATCTCGACGTCGAGATGAACCTCTTGACGCAGAAGTCGTCCTGGATTTTTTAGACAGTACCGTCGACGGCGAATCTCCTGGAACCTTGGTCTTCCTGGGGTCAGGAGAAGTGGTATGTCGCCGTTTCTGAGGTCGTCTAGCTGAAGGTAGACGGCTTCTTTCCTTCTCCAGCTGGGCATGCAGCTTAATGCGCTCTCTATCGCGCAGAGTGCGCCTGGAAAACTTCTGGCAGTGGGGGCACCGGTCAGGATTGTGTGAAGTTGGCAAACACACAATACACACAGAGTGTGGATCCGCCAGTGCCATCTTATTGCCACAGGAAGGGCATTTCCTGAATAAAGCAGGCATTCTGACTGGAAAAAATTTGAAATTCTTCAGGAAACCAGCAGATCAAGCTTTCAGGAGCCAGAAAATGTCGAATTTTCTGTAAAAATCTGAATTAGAAATCTTTCAGTCAAAAAACTGAAGAGCTCAAGCTCCAGGATCCTCATAGGAGGAGCAGGAAAAACGAACTGACTTAACTGTCACCTGTGGTGCATCATGGGAGCAAGGGGTCTCCTGCAGGTCTTAAAGGCACGGTCCTCCTACTCTAATGCCTTAAAGGCAAGGTGTCAGTTTTCTTTGTTTTCTTGATACTCTACTGCAGCCTACAGGCAAATGCCTGCAATTACAAGTTTGCTTTATGGCAATAAAGCATTGTGTGACAATTGGCTTAGTGCTTCCTTTTTTCCTTATGGGTTGGGGGGTACTACAATGCAAACCTATGTAATTTCAGCATTGCCATGTTTGAAACATTTTAGGCTGCTTGTATATGTTTTCACATATGCATATATATGTACATATATGTATTTTCTATATGCTCCGGGATCCCGCACGTGGGCTGGGATTATTCATAGATTATGATTGAGGAGTATCCCCTGGATGAGAAGTTGTCTAGCCGCAGATTCCTTAACTTAGAATATCACCAGGCGTCAGACTGGATCTGGAAAAATCTTTGCAGCAGCACCTCTGCGCGCCGGGGGACGGCACCACATGACCCCGCCCTGCCGTCGTCCACATACGCGACGTCAGCGAGGTCATATAAGTCCCTCCCGGCGCGCTGATGTCAGTTTTCTTCAGAGAAACTTTTGCGACAATGCGGAGCCAACAATAAATTTAAAAAAACTGAAAGTATGGGAACAGTGTGCGATGGATGAAAATCCGTGAATAAATAAAGAGGTTGGTGAAAGACACCATCGTATAAGACAGAATTAGACACTACCTGAATATATCGGTGAAAACGCTGTAAGAACCTCGCAAGCTAAGCGAAGACCCTTCCCTAGTACAAAGGGATAACATCTCAACAGACTGAAATAGACTGTTAGTAACATGCATAATAACAGACAAAAATAGACTGTCAGTACCGTGTAGAACTGTGCCATCCAGCAAGAATGGAGCACAGAGAGAACAGTCCACCGCAGGAATGAAAAGTCTGGCACGGAGGTCTGAAACAGAGGCGAACAGAGCCCCCAAGAAGACTACCGTAGAGGAGCCCAGAACCCTGAGCCAACAGAGAAGGCGGAAATACAACAGGAGAAGAAGAAAATGATGAGGAATCTCCTGGTGAAGGACAATGGAAATGGCCTCATTTTACAGATAAGAAACTCTTGATAGGGATTCAACTGTAGTATTTTGACAGAAACCCCTGAGAGGGAGTCAGTGGTATTACGGCAAATCTCAAAGGGACGCAATAATGTGAGCACCCATCATGGTGGTTAGGGGTAGGTTTTAGTTATGCAGGTTTTTGGTTTATTTTACGCATAACTCTGGAAAGATTTGTATATCCTTGTACTATGCACGGTATAGGTGGCGGGGGGCTTTTGATTAATCCTCAGTGAGTATGCTGATAAATACTGTGTACGGATTTGTAGGTGTTTGTACAAAAACTTAATAAAATGCGTGTTAAAAAAAAATAATAATAATGTGAGCACCCATGAGAGAAAAAAAACAATGCCAACTGTAACCGGGGGGCCAGCGGAGAACCCCCCTTGGCAAGGTCCTCGCAGAACGGGGAGGCTGGGTGGGCTTTAAGGAATCTGTGGCTAGACAATGTCTCTAAAAGATACATCGTTACCGAAGGTAAGTAACTCGTACATCTGATAAAAACATCTAGCCGCAGATTCCTTAACTTAGAATAGATACCACAGCCATACCCCAAAGGGGAGGTGGGTCTGCGACAGAACAACAGAAAACACCAAGCATCCGATCCGGCAACAGAGTGATGCATAAAGGGGGGAGGCTGTGGTGGAACGGCCATACAGCAACCCAAGCAGCTCAGAAGAGCGGAAATAACGGGATCGTAGATATCCTAAAAAATGCCAGAATGGCGCTACACCATACACGTATAAAAAAATGACAGGTGAACGGCATGAGCCATATACCAGAGCAAAGAAGAGAGGAAGCAGGACCACTCTCCACTTAATGGCGCACGATGAGGACACTGACCCAAGCTCGAAAAGAACCTGAAGAGATGCAACCAGAGCCTAACAGACTAGCCTATAGAAGGAAGGCTGAAGGAGCCTGTGCCAAGAGCCCAAAGGCAAGAGCTAGAACCTGAGAAATGGGTTTGGAACAGCCGGCGGGACAAGAAACACGCCAAGTGCACAGCCAATCCCAAAAAGGAGAAATGGGGGCAAATCGCAGCAATTTTAAACCCGCTGACGAAGGTAGAAACACGCAGCAGGCAAAACGGCCAGAGAGACCTTAAAGTGGCTAACACAAAAAGCATAAGAGTGCCCGACCGGCAGTATGAAGCCAAAGTGAGAAACACCCCACAATATAGACTTGCAGCAGTAGCATATCCGAAGGATGTGGCCAAAAACACCAAGGTAATGAATCGTGGAAAGAGCCTCAATCTGCGACCAAACACTCCAGAAAAGACACGTACAGTGTCGAACACCAAAAAGAGAGCATTTGGCAAATTGTGAAATCACCCCAGGAAGTGTAAGCAAGGAGGAACCTATGGGCAGCTTGCAACAAATCAGAAAAGCTCACACACATGGAGATATCGGTCTTTCCCTCACAGCCTCGAAAAGTGGTGTCCATGTAGGAAAAGGAATACCAAGGCAACCGGCATGCATACATAAATGTATAAACATAAATATGTAGAGACAGAAAAAGCCAGGAGCATGAACATGTCCATTCCGGAACACACCTAGTAAAGTAAGGGCAGGTAGGAGCCGCTTTTGAATAAGAGATCAAGAAACCTCACTAGGAGGTGGAACAGGCAACAGGCAGGATGACCATGGCGTAAGAAGATGGCACCAGGGAAAAACAGAGCACCGTACAATGGACCACCAAGCGATGCATGGAGCCCACAGGATCTCCAGGCCCAGGTGAGATCAGCAAAGCTATATAATAGCATAAAAGTACCCCACATGGAGTATGCATACCCCAAACAACGGAGGTACACCTCTTAGGGCAATAAGCCAAGCTAAAAGAGCGCAGTAACAAACTGAACCCGTGAACATGAGTTCTGAGCCGTATGACATTACCGAGCTGAGCCACCGGGTCAATACCACGGTCAGAGGACCAGACACAGCAATCTGTGTAACACGGCCACAGCAGGC
This sequence comes from Triturus cristatus, assembly GCF_964204655.1. Classification (NCBI taxonomy): domain Eukaryota; kingdom Metazoa; phylum Chordata; class Amphibia; order Caudata; family Salamandridae; genus Triturus; species Triturus cristatus. Next base: position 514,369,659 of record NC_140595.1, on the reverse strand, counting down.
CAACAGGCAGCTCAAAGCAAAACGCATCCAACGAATCAGTAGAGCTTCCCACAGGTAAGCCTTAAGTGACCTAGGGAAAGGGTTGAGACGATTCAAGGATCCCTCCCAGAGGAGGAGCTGCACAGAGGGGAGGATACTCATGTCCTTTGTCAAGATTTTATGCCAGTGTATGGGGGCCAACGGCTCCCTGAACTGGCTCAAACTGGTGTATGCAAGGAGGGCACCAAATGTGCCCTTCAAAGCAGTCTGGTGGCGCTGGCAAGTGCCCTCACCACAGCCCAATACACTAAGTCCTGTCTGGGAGGTGGTCACACCTTCCTGTGGCAGGAAACCTTTTCTGCCTTCCCCTGCTCCAGCTCAACTCGGCAGCAGGAGGAGGGTAATAACATGTTTGTGGTCGGCAGCAGCACTAGCTTGCGTTTAGACCGTAAAAGGATGGTATGGGAATACAGAGAGGCACCCTAGGGGAGCCCCCCAGTACAAAAGATCCTACATCCAACACTGAATCGGTGTAGGGGTAAGATTTCCACATGTTAGATAGCAAACATGACCAGTTTCGGTGCAGCCAGTATGTAGCTTGACATCTCGTATATTACCTAATGTCTGCTATATGAAATAAACGGCTGACCGCACTTACAAAGCTTGTAGAATCGACTTTCTGAAGCTTTCTAGCCTTTTGGATTCCCTGTCCGGGGGTGTGGAAGGGAACGCGCCACAGTAGGTGGAAGCTTGGACTACCAAGCTTTTTGGGGTAGGATGGGTGGTGAGGAAAGCTGGGTCACCCAGTGCAGGTTTATGGAGGCGGGCAATCGTTCTGTTTGCAGGTGTCCCTGTGCTGGGCTTGGACCAGGTGCCCAAAAAAAATCCGTCAATGCCTCGTTGAAAGGCAGCAAAGGATCTGAAGATGACACCAGGCTGCAGGACCTCAGCCAAGACATTAGTCTTGACTGCCATCATAGGAAGCTGCCGGTCCAAGCACTGTGTAGACCTACGTGCCACCATTGCAGATGAAGCCGCCTCCTCCATAGCCAGATTGGGGGAGACAGCATGACAGAATCGGGGGAGTTGACAAGTCCACTGGCATCACCCAGGTCCTCATACCAGTGCAGATCTTGAGGTTGCAGTATTTCTAAGGGATCCTGATGCCCCTCCCAAGCCTCATCACCCATTCCTAATCCTTTCAAATAGGGCAGGTTGAACAGCATGGAGCCGTAAGGCTCAGTCTGCGCTGGTCTCAGCATCTGTGGACGCCCAACTGGCTCCGAGTCATCTGGAATGAGGAGGCACGACCAGCGCCCGCTGGCTGATGCGGCGCTGGACTGGCTCCATGTTGTCTAAAATTACGGTTGGGGAGGGGCACTGGTGGAGGCCGGCGACGCAGAGGACCTTGGTGTCAGACGCGCCAGGGAAGGTCACCCCTGGGTCCCGACCAGTGCTGGTCTGGACACTTAGGTGGGTCCAGTAATAGTTTGTGGCACCAGGGCCGGAGGCGCAAAACCCAATGGATCTTTCTCATCCAAACCTGCAGGGCCTGAAGGCGTGCCGGCAGGATCAGGCTGCCCAAATATGGCACACATGGCGCCTTAGAACTCTTAGCTGGGCGGGGGTCGCTCCGGCCATGGAAAGGGAGGGAAACACTGAGCCGCCTAAGGCACCTGTTCTGCAGAGCGGGGCCTCAAATGCCCGAGGTTCCTCTGTCTCGTCATGCGACGGATGAGGTGAAGTCGAAGCACGCTTTAACTTAGTGTTTCTTATGGTGCCTCTTACCTGACCGCGATGACTGAGGAAGTGGCCTTCGACTTTCTGGAGTAGTGCTCGGATCTTCCTCTCGACCGAGACTGGGAACTAAGTCAGCAAGGCGACCTCCGCTGCACCGTACACTGGGCCATGATCAGCTTTAGGGGCCGCTCCCTCAAAGTCTGCAGCACCATGGCCCGGCAGTTGGGGCACTTTGTGTCATGGTTGCGCTACAGGCACTAGAGACACATGTGGTGGGCTCCTGTGACTGGCGTGGCACGGTGGCAGGCTCCGCATAGCTTGAACTCTGAGGTCGTCTCCATAGACATCCCTACAAACCCAAAGGAGCCGTCAAAAAGTTGAAAAAAGTCTGTCAAAAAATGACAAGAGTAGCTCTCTTCGACAGATCAGTGCTGGCTGGTGCGGAAAGAAAAGAACTGACATCAGTGTACCAGGATGGTGCCTATATAGACGCGGACGTCACAACATCAACGAACAAGACACCTACGACTTCATGTCGACGAGCAATGTCACACATCCAGGAAATTAGTTCATATTACCGCAGTCCTTTGGTTAGGTATTTCGGGTCTAAAAAGTCAAAACTCAAGCAGTAGGAGGAGGAATTCAAGGAGAGAGATCCTCAAACGCATTAAAGGGGCATTAAGTTCTCTCACTTTAATATCTCCCTGGGTCTCTTTTGCAAAGCTGTGTGCCTAGCTAAACACACTGCAATTCAACCGGCAACTTACTACCGAATTTATCCAAACAAGAATTTAGATTTATTGTTCTAAATGGTGTTTTAGGGCAACTTCTTTCAAGAAAGTTAGCCAAAACACTCCAAGTACAAGATCATGTATGACTGAGGATATGAAACTAAACCTTTGGGTATTAGAACATTATCTAGAAGCTACTGTACAAATAGCATGCAAGTGGTCAGTGGGTGGAAACTGAACACAAATTGGGAAGAGTCCGTAAAAAATTAATTACTTACAATCAATCAGACTCTTTCTGTTGGATGCACAGCTCCCACAAGATTCTTTACAAGAACACCCTCCTGGCAATTCACTACTTTCAAACCCAATTAAGAGACTGTCAATTCCTAAAATATGTAGTCCCTATAAATGTAATGGCCAATCCATCTTCTTCAATCAAGCCCATGCAGACTACTGGGAGTCTGAAGGAAAGGAGAAAAAGCATTGTGCAGAGTAAACATCCACAACAGTATCGCCAAGACAACCTTTCCTCAAAAACTCCAAGGAGAAAGAGAAATTGCATTTCTTACTGTAGCTGGTAGCAAACATATCTATCAAGGGGAACCATCAAATGGACCTAGGATCCCCTCCTGATGAAATTACCACTGACAGTTTACAGAATCCAGCATGGTCAGGGAGTCCACCATCAGATTCTCTGTCCTGCCCAATAAGCTGCTGACAGCCCGATTTTTTGCCTCCAGTCCAGTCCCAAATGTGAAAGACACTCCGACATAGCTGTTGCGACCATACACTGGCTCGCTAGTTCAGACAGAACATCACAGTTCTGTTGTGCGTCAGGCTTTGACCTCACCAATTCCAACACAACCAACCTCCCCGAGGACCTGTTCAACCTCTGACTCACCCAGTGGGACCAACATTTATTTTTCCTCATGAGACTTTGCCCGAGAGCAAAAGAGAATTTGTTTTTAAAAAAGCAGAAGAAAGGCGGCAAAACCTTCACAAAGGGAGAAAGCACGAACTTGCAAGAATAAGATAAAGGAGCAGAGAGTGTCTGATAGTGAATTAAAAAGGCGGGAGATATATTTGGGACTGTGCATCCTTTGTATTTGAAGCACCGGCATTTAAATGCACCAGACGCAGGTTTCTGAGCAGATCCTTGGGCACCGGCACTTATTCTTTTAAAAATTGAGCACGGACTGGACCCCATCTTCAACAGTATACTCAACATCACAGTAGACAAACCCTCAATGACCACCTGGTCCAACAATACCCTCATCAACTTCAGCATACCCACTGTCGAAACGCTATCACCAAAGCTTTAAAACGGGATTAGAACAAGATCTCAGAAGTATCCTGGTCTTACAAACTTAAACCACCAGCTCGACACAGCATGCCCAAATCCATCTTTAACTTCAACGCCAGGGTCACCACCTGTCCAGGTACCCTGGCTCCTCTCAAAGCCATGAGAGCAAGACAAAAAGAAAGTTTGGTCACAGAATTGCAAACTCCACTGCAAGCAACTTAGAATGTAGATGGAGACAAAGTCAGAGAGACATCGACAAGAGCACCTACAAATTCGCCATCAGCAAATCAGAAACAGCAAACGCTCCGTACTCAACATCCACATCGAAAGCAGCACCAACAGCTCAAAGGAATCTTTTCCATAGGGAAAGACACTACAGCAGCACACTCCCACAGTGTAGCACTCTCTCAAGACCTTTGCACTTAGCTGTCCCTATTTTTCAACAACCAGATCAGCAGCATCCAAGTAAAAAAAAAAAACTCACAGCCCTTCTGTCCATCTCTATCAACACCCCCGAGGACCACCATGACCACCTGGCCCAGTGTCACCACACAAGTAATTTAAACGGCCATGCAGTACATACACACTTGCAACCTAGGACCCCTGCTCTCATCATGCCTTCATCAAAGAACTGAACCACACCCATCCTGAATGACTTATCACAACCAACTAAGCGGACGACTGATGGATGAAAACAAACTGACTCAGGCTCAACACAGACAGGACGAAAGTAATAATCTTCAGCAAAGACCTCGCTATGGGACTCGACCTGCTGAACTCTGATCCACATTCCTCCCGACAACCCACTCAAAGAACTGCAGAATAGCGTTCGACAACTCATCCTGTCCAGCAAAGTGAACAGTCCCCTGCTTCCACTCACTCAAGATCTTTAAGATCTTCAAATGGCTCTCCACTAAAACTCGCAGAACCTTCACCCAGGCCCTCATCACCAGAAAGAAAGACTAAGGTAACTCTCTATGCTGGAATCAACATTCAATTGACCAGAAGACTCCAGACTGTACATAACTCCACACCCAGGCTCATCCACAACCTCCAATTCATATCAACCCACACCTCTTAGAGCTCCACTGGCATATAATCCCCAAACATGTACTCGCCAAACTCCTTGACAGCATACAGTTCCACAAAGCTATCAGACACCTCAGCTCCCCAGTTCCGGAAGTGGTGCCTTCTCCTACCTCGCTCTTAAAGCTTGGAACATCCTGCTACGCACATTAGAGCCTCTTTCTCAGTTCTTGAATTCCTCAAGAAACTGAAGACCTGGCTCTTTACTTAACCCTCACTCAGCTCATACAGCTCTGGTTTAAGAGATTGCCAAAGCTGCGGCTTGGCAGAAGTCCCTAGGGAACCAAATGGATACACATAGGAAAGGGACATTTTATTTTGAATGCAGTTCGAGATTTTCTTACTTAACACATTTTTAAATAGTGAAGACTTTTAAGGATCCAGTCACACACAATGTGCAGTAAGTAGAGCATCTGAGAAATTACTGCCTCTTCAGGAAGCTTTGTAGATAGAAAATCCAAACCATTCTGAAAGCCAAATCAATTTTCTTAATAACAACTTTATGATTACCTTTTCTGCCCCCAATCTAAACAATAAAGAAGGAAGAAGTAGGGCATTTTTAACCAATCCCTACCAATACTTTATAAAAATACATATCAGTCTAAGGCACTTTTGAATTCAAGTCACTGCAACAGAATCTTCAAATGTCACCAGTGGGTTTGTATTACTGACAAATTTCAGATCCAGCGCGTTACCTATGAAGGTGGTTACGTAAGAGAAAATAGTCAGGAATACATAGATATCCAACAAGCATTGGCATAGCCAATAGGTCTCACCTTTGGGACCTTATAAGTTTTTAGCCATGCAACAGTTGATGTTATTGCACCAAGGATATTGTGCTGCATAACTAAATACTTATAAGGTCCCAAAAGCGAGACCTATTGGCTATGCCAATGCTTGTTTTAAATATCATAATTGCTCACCGACCTATCTATGGAGAGATGCATCAACACGCTGCGGCGGGATTGAAAAATGCATATGGTGATAAACGCTCACAACAATGAAAAAGTGGCACCTACATGGGGAAAATATATACAAACATGGATATGAGTAAAGCAACTCTTTTGCAAGAACAAATTCAACCTTGGGCACAGCAGGTAAGTTTAAAGCGAGTGATTGCCTCAAGAAATATCCGCCGCTTTACCCCAGCCTTTCAGAATCTCCCATAACTTTGTTAATGGGTGAAATATGACTCACTCGTGATTGTGTTGGCAACGCTTTTGAATTCTTAGAGCGCTGCATGTCTATACAATAACATTTACATACCTGCCAACTCACACAGTGCCACAGTGTGACACACGATATTGGCTCCCACACCATGGTCTCCCGGTGAGGAGCCAATATCAGACATGGTGGCAGGGAAAATCAGCTGAAAACAACAGTAAATAGTGGTTTTCCAGCTTGTTTTCCGAGGCTTTGAACTGCTGATGTCCATTAAGGAGTGTGAAAACACCCCAGGACATCGGCACTAGCCTTAGCAAGCTTTTTTTTCTGTTCTTGGGAAGAGGCAGGTTGGGGTGGGGTTCAAAAGTGCCATGAGGCCGTGCCCCCTGCCCTTCCTCACACAGTGAGATTGTTCTTTAAGTTGTCAGGTATGTATTTAAAGTACTACCAGGAGTTTACTTTTTTGCTGCTGACTGTTCACATACAGAGGGAGGCACAAATGCAATCAGCTGCAGTCTTAAGGGTGAAATCGCAACGCTTACACATTGTTCTCTGCTGGATTCTGCAATACAATCACTTTTGAGTGTTCATTGTAATAAATAAAAGATAAAGCTACATACAATACAACTGCTCAATCCCGGATGTCTACTTGCAGGATATATTAAGTATCCTCACATAACATGCCCCGTTTGGAGAGCACGAGGAGGTATCCCTTAATATTGGTTTTATATCACCAATGATCGAAACCTAAAAAAGCGTCAAAAGTCGAAAGCACATGCCTTCACTAGCATCTTGCAATAAATGGCATGCAGTCAAAAAACATCCGTGTGTAACCCTTTCCAGGGCAGGAGGCTGAATAAACATTACAGAAATACCCGATTAACTGTGCCCAACGAGTGTGAAAGACCACTAACTAAACTATGAGGAATGCTGCATACATTTACTTTGGGCAGGTTATCAATTACTGTGTAACACTAAAGATGCAGTACTCTCGTGCCTTTATTCTATAGCAATGCATGCTGGTACTTTTAGTCTTGCTTCACATCAACGGATTGTAGTAGCCAATTCCACAAAAGTCATAGAAAGTCATGTTATCCTTAACTACATATTTAAATTGGGCAGGTGAAGATTATAGTCTACAACAAACACTTTGTATTGTTGCGATCTACTAAAAATGTATTTATATACATATTCATGACACGATTAATTAACCGCGTATTAATAGCAGGCTAAGTCAGCTGGTGGTGTGAGCCAAACCAGTGATCAGCAGGTTACAGGCAGATCTCTGTGAGGAGGCGCTTAACACACTGCTTAAAGAAATACCTGTAGTTGCCTTAGTTTAGATCGTCCTATTCTAATGGACTTTACAACTTTGTTATGAGCTGCTCTGCACCTTTCTGGGCATTTAAGTTACCGGTTCCAGCTTACATACCAACCATCCCTCAGACTACACACTGATCCCCCGAGAAGCCTCCTATACTCTCCGTGGGTTAAGGGATACAATGACTTGCTGTCATTTGTCGATAACTCAGAGGTAAAATAAGATGCTGTGAGAAAACAAAGGGCAACCGACGAAGGGGAGGGTGGGTGAAATCAGTCACGGGGCAAGTAGCCGTCACGGGGCACTGTACCTGCATTAACTTCCCTTACTCCTCTGGTATCCAACCTTGAATTGAAAAAACTGCTTACTTATTTAGACTTGCTTCCTTTTCTCTGCGACTGCAGTTCTTTAGAAGAGGTGTGGCTCACTGGTTAGAGGCGGCAGACCCGTAAGCAGAGAATCAGCCAGGGACCAGGGTTCAATGCCCGACACGGCAGAGTTGTGGACCAGGGTCAAAACGGACTCGATAATTCTCGCCTCGGTACCTACTCTAATCAGGAACACACTCGGCAACTCTGGGCATTAAGCTTGCCTCATCTCTACAACGGCCCCCCACAGACGCCAGGGATGCCTGGTTTCACCTTGGAGATACCCAGAAAGGGACCATCTCACAGGGAAACCCAGGACGGGTTCCCCAGCGGTCTTCAGCGCCAGGATACTCCATGGAGTCACAGCGCGCTTTACAAGTACACCCACATTTACATTTACATTCTTTACAGTACTCAGACGCTGTAATGGTGAAAGAGCAGGGTGGGGGGAGGAGAATAAAACTAACACGGACAAAAAAAAAAAAAAAGGTTTTTGGCCGCCATACTTAAAGATGAAGTGCAGCGAATGAGATGCAACATGCAGGTGTGGGGTCTCCTGAAGCGACAGCCATGGTTAAAGGTGAACTGGGTCACCGCGCTGATAAAGGGAAACGCACGAACGTGCGTGAAGCGCTATGAAGAGCTGTTTCGAATTTTTTATAAAGTTCAGGAGCAGAAAGTAAATAGAAACAAGCATTGGCCGTGCGGCCGTAAAAGTAACGGCCGCGCGGCCGTGAAAGTGATCGCGGTGAAAGCGAAAAAAATCGTGGTGAAAGCGAAAGTGATCGCGAGGACGAGCAGTGATCGCGCTGGAAGGGAGACAGATAGCGGCTGTGCGCGTGCACGCTCGCGTAAACGCAAGCGCTAGGCCACCAAAAGCCTGTGGAAGCACTTTGTAAACACACACGCTAAATTTCTAGCAGCGCATGCGCTGGCTCAGCGACACCTAATAAAAACAGGTTATAGTGACAAATGTACAAAGATCAAGCCGCTAACGAAACTGGAGATCAAAGATGCTATAACAATGTTTATGGCACCATGTCTGTCAATTTGAGACTTTACTTTATCACCACCTCTCAAATAAATTAGTGGATTTGTCACTGCTTAGGAACTACAGGATCAGGTATAACTAGTAAAGATGTAATTTTATTAACATGTGAAGAAGGATTCAGCTGAGACGTGCATGTTTTTGCCAGATTTAAATCGATGCATCATCGTCAGATAGCATGCATTTATTAGACATCTATTCGCACGAGCACACAAACATGCAAAGCAAGATAGGTCAACCGACACAAAACATAGGCCAACCAATACCAAGCAAACATGCCAGCTTGCTCATTTCCCATTCAAGCTTTCAAAGATCACAACAAGCAGGACATTACAGAACATTTTACCGCTAGCAGCCATTTGTAAACCCTCAGAAGAGCAGCAAGGAGCCTGTGTTGTCATTGTAACATTACATTATTTATTATTGCTGAACTTCTCTGAAATAGCAGTTTGTGGTTGGAATACTAATATTCCAAATAAATCAAACAAAAAACAAGTAAGCATCATCTTACCACACGTCTTGGGTCAGGCCTGTAAGATTGCAGTTGTTCGAATTCATCTATTTTACTTTGGTCAACATCTTCTTTTAGTTCCCATGTACTATCTTCGTAGGGCAATGAACACCACTTAACTAAGTAGTACGTAACAGACTGCAAAAAGAAAAAAGGCACAATCATCTAGTTGAATAAATCTGTGTGTCACATTTTGGAAGGAATTGTCAATCTGTGAACCAGCACAACTACCAAAAGCTCAACTACTTTGTTGTTCAACCTCTCAAGTGAAACTGTATTGTCCCTCCCTTTCATTTCTTTGCATTCACTCTCCACTTCATGCTCTCAAGTAAATCTTATCTGATCTCTTCCTATACATCTAATAATGGCATCTCCTATTTGTTCTTTCGTACGCTATCTCCAAGTCCCCATGTCCTGTGTTCAATCTCCATCACTTCCTGCATGTGCTATCACTTTCCATTTCCTCTCATATCTTCAACACATCATTTGACCACATGAGCCACAAATATTTCTAGTAGATCAAAGCCTTACTGCACCATGGAAGTGGCAGATGGGTATGACCCTGCCTCAATGAGACGCAGTTGGAGCTCTATAGTGACAAAAGTGGAAGGGACAATACAAAGTAGTATTCTCCATTAATGTAGGTTGTCACCATTACAATTTGGTTGTAACTTATCAAACTATTAAATTGCCGACTGACTAAAGAAACGTTTTTCTATGTTAAAATTAGCAACAGCCTGTTCGATAACAGCTTGCTCTAAATACATGTAATCAGTCTTACCTCCCCAGTATCATTATCTTCACAAAATGATACTTCTAACACACGATCCACTTCAGTATAATCTGGATTAAAAAACTCTTCTTCCATCTGCAAATCAGAAGTAAAATGATAAGAAAAATGTTGCTACCGGATAATACATTCGCTCTTCACCATATTTAGCATAGAAACAGCCAATTCACTGTACGGTGAAAATCTATCCTGGATAACTTAAAGCCAGGCACTACTACTACCTTAGTGAATTGATACACTCTGATGCATGGTAAATCAAACAGTAACAGCTGGTCAGCAATCTGATCCTGCAGGAGGCCACGGTCATGATGCAGATACGAGTAGCCACTACTGCATGGAGAAGGAAAGAGCCCACAAGATGGCATCTGCAATGCAGGATGCTCAATAAATCAGCACCCAAGAAACTGGAAGCTTCTGGATTTCAAGACAGGCAAGCCCAAGTGATGCATCTGGTGCTGAAAAAAACATTCTCTTCCCAGCTGAGGGACATTAGCGCAGCATTCATTTTTTGAATACATCATCCCATGTTTTTTCACATTTAAATTAGCAACAACATGCAGTTGAGCAAACTACACATCAATATCTGATAACGACTGAGCTCTAAGATGAAATAGAGGCATGTCCCCAACTACGAAATCGGATTCTTTAGAGTAGAACCCCCTACCTAGGACGAGACTTGCAGTATCAATCGTTCGCCCGCAAGCGACAAAACCACATCTTCAGGATGTTTATGTGGAGACGGGATAAGTTTGGGTTCCTTCTTCAGCAGTGGTGTTGCATACTCTTTCATACTATCTTAAAGACCCACTGGTCTGAAGTTATTTCTTGCCATTGCTGGCGGAATGCACACCTGACCCCTCTCCCCCACCCCCCCCCAAAAAAAAAAAAAAAAAAAAAAAATCGGCATTTTGGGAGACTACGGAGAGGTTCTGGAATTGTGGTGATAAAGGAGAAATTAGGGTATCCTTACCTTCCTCTTCATAAACATGTATAGCTGTTGAGGCACAAAGAATGGTGCAACTTTGTTGTTGCTGCTGTAGGTAATGTCTAGCTATGGCTGCCTACCCTAAATTAAGAGTATTGATGGTGGAACCACTTGGAGAAGAAAAGGCAAGTGCTCTAGCCATCACCCCTACTTTATTTAAACCTCTCTAGTGGAATGTAATTTCTCTTGCTGAACTGGTGTTGCCCATCGAGGAGCATATTCAGGAGTTACTATTAAAATTCCTATCTGAAAGTCCTGTTGTCTGTATCCCATTATGCCAAGAGGTCTTCACCTAGATCCAAACATGCCATGGTACCCAAGATCAATGCATTGCTTGCTTTGAGACCTTTTTTTCTTGAGGTAACAAGATGCTTGGCCTTTTTTGTGGCCTAGCAAACTATGCGCTAGTAAAGCAACTAAGAGACAGTGTGAGTATATCTTGACAAGAGTCAAGTATCATTAACACAGGCCAAGCGCAAGACTGCCAAGGTTGAAGGCTTTTTTGCACAGAGCATCCAATATTCACTATAGTAAATGGACCAGGAGAAAGGAGGGTTCTCTATTCGCCAAAGGACAACATTGCAGAAATGTGGCACTAAAAGGGACCAAAACAAGGACGCATGATCAGAATGATAAATGAAAGCCAGCATAGCAATCGGGTAACCCTTGACTGTAGCCACAATCTACTCTAAGCCTCATCATCCACAGACTACTCAAATGTATCCAGAGACCCACATCAATGGATTTTGCAGTGTGTTTTCTGGCAGCCAAGAAGACAACTACAAATTTGTAACAGAAGCACAAAGACTCTAGCTGGTGCAGCCTAATCTCCACATCTACAGCTGCAGCTTTTGGGGATTGTGAAGAAACCATCTCTAAGGTGGATGTCATGGATGGCACCAGACAGAGGAAATGGCACTACATTCTTCAACTTTTCTTTAGATGCAAAGCCCTGAGCTTTTGCTGGCATTGGAGTCAGGAGGTATGGGTATTGGAACAGCTGGCGTTGCCTGGAGTGGTATCAGAAAACCAAAAAAGGGTGAGTGAAGAGGTGGTGCTCCAAGAGCATAAGATGTGGATACGTCCTCCTCTAGTCAAAGTATGTTTAAACAAAGGGATCCACCCTCATACAGATGAGAAAGGGTTCCTCTGAGCCACGGTGAGGTAGTATCCAGACGAGTCAGTAACCTTGATGACTGTTTGACTACAGGTGCTCCTCTCCTCCTGTTCAACAGGCTCATGGGGCAAGAGATGGGAATTAAAAATACCCATAACAAGAGAAAAATACCTATTAGGGTACAGTATCAAAGTGCATGATTAATATTATGTACATTAACTAGTGTTTTTCGGATATAGTATTTATCTATCACCAGCATTTAGAGTGTTGAAGGGCTCTGTCTAGGTCCTGATGAGAAGTCAGGGCTTCGAAACATGTCGACAAACGAAGTACTGCCCATTATAGCATAGTACCTCCGCTTCTTTCCCCACTTTTAATAATACCAGCTTATAGGAATATTAAAGTTTATTTTTCTGCATAGCCGAACACGTTACTTACCTTCGGTAACGATATATCTGTAAGAAACATTATTTAGTTAGATTCCTTACCTTAGAATCTCCCCAGGCGTCAGGCTGGATCGGGAAAGATTTTTTATCCGCAGTACACTTGCGCGTCGGTAGGCGTCGGCTGCGACTCAGCGTCCATCGTCGTGATCGCCGGGATAACAGAGTACTTAGACGCCGCCCTCGCGCGCTAACGTCAGTTCTTCTACATAGCTTTCCGCGCCAGGAACGCAGAGCCATGCAAGAAACCGACACTGGTGCCATGAATCTAGGGCCCTCTAAGGGATAACTTAACCCTAGATGTCAGGTCGCAGAATGGGGAGGATGGGTGGGGCGGTAAGGAATCTAACTAATGTTTCTTACAGATATATCGTTATCGAAAGTAAGTAACTTGTTCATCTGAAAGAAACAAGTTAGTTAGTTTCCTTACCTTAGAATAGAAACCCCAGCAATACCAACCCCGGTGGTGGGTCTGCGAACCAAGATCACACCAGGAAGTCCTGGAGAACGGAAAGGCCAAAAAAGCCGTCTCTCCGCACTTGGCTATCCAGGCAGTAATGCTTGGCAAACGTGAGCAGCGAGGCCCACGTTGCCGCATGACAAATGTCCTGCAGAGGGACTCCCCGTCCCAGGGCTGTAGTAGCCGCTGTGGCCCGAGTGGAATGGGCCCTCAGCCCCATAGGAGTTTCCTTCTTAGCCAAGGAATAACCGGCCTTAATGCACAAAACGACCCACCGAGAGATGGTTCGCTGGTGCACCACCCGCCCGTTCTTAGCGCCCACGTAGCCAACGAAGAGTTGGTCGTCCACCCGGAACTGTTTCGTGCTGTCCAGATAGAAGGAGAGCGCACGTTTTGGGTCCAGATGGTGCAGCCTCTCTTCCTCTTTCGAGGGATGCGGAGGCGGAAAGAAGGTGGGCAATGTAACAGACTGGCCGATGTGAAAGGCAGTAACCACCTTACGGAGAAAGGAAGGACGAGTCCTGAGAACAACCTTGTCTGGATGGACAGAGAGGAAAGGATGTTTAGAAGAAAGAGGCTGGAGCTCACTCACTCTTCTGGCAGAGGTGATGGCAACCAGGAAAGCAGTCTTAAGACTCAGAAGACGAAGAGGACAATTATGAAGTGGCTCAAAAGGAGCGCACATCATATAGGTTAACACTAGGTTCAAGTCCCACTGAGGCATTACGAAAGGGACAGGAGGAAACATGTGAGTAATGCCTTTGAAGAATCTTGCAAAAACAGGGGACTTGAAAAGAGAAGGCTGATCAGGAAGCCGTAAAAAGGCAGAAACAGCTGAAAGATATCCCTTGAGGGTGCCCAGAGCAGAGCCCTGCTGGGCGAGAGAAAGAAGAAAGAGGAGAACTTCAGAGAGAGGGGAGGAAAGGGGATCAACAGCCTTTGCTGTGCACCATGCCACAAATTTGTTCCACCTGCAGGCGTATACCATTTTAGTGAAGGGACGCCTGTCTGCCAGAATGACATCACAGACTTCAGGAGGCAAGTCAAATGGCATCAACTGTCGCCGCTCAATCGCCATGCATGGAGGTGGAGGCTGGACAGGTTCGGGTGGAGGACCGTCCCCTGATGCTGCGACAGAAGGTCCTCCTGAAGAGGCAGTCGAATCGGGGGATCGATTGACAGACTCGGGATACCAGTATCTTCGTGCCCAATCCGGAGCCACAAGGATGACTTGAGCCCGGTCGCGCCTGATCTTCTTCAGCACTCATGGCAGAAGTGGTATAGGCGGAAAGGCAAACAACAGACTGCAACTCCACTCGCGACGAAAAGCGTCTCCGAGCGAGTGCCGCATTGGAATATCCAACGCGCAGAACTGATGACATTGCGCGTTCTCTTCGGTGGCGAATAGATCTAACCAAGGCTCTCCCCATCACTGAAAGAGGCCTTGCGCCATGTCAGAGTTCAGACACCAATCGTGATCCATCATGCACCGGCGGCTGAGTTTGTCCGCCCTGGCATACAGAGAGCCCGCCAGGTGTTGAACCACCATGGGGATACCCTGATGTTTCAGCCATGTCCAGAGGCGCAGAGCCTCCTGACAAAGGGTCCACGACCCCACCCCACCCTGTTTGTTGCAATACCATATGGCGGTGGTGTTGTCCGTGAACACCTGCACTAATTCCCCGTACAGAGGGAAGGAATGCCTTCAGTGCAAGCCGGATCGCCTGTGTAGGAGAGTAGGGTCTGCTTTCTATGTTCACCCCCACTTTTTGCTTTTGCTTCACTGGTTTTCGACTTAGATGTGGCTGTGGGCCTGCTAATCAGACCCACAGCCCAGCTGTTCTCGCTCTAAATTCATACTATGTACTTTAGGTACATAACCCAATTGGTAAGGATCACCTTCTAGGGCCCTGTACAGTGTACCTTAAGCACCCAGGGCATAGGTGTACCCTAGGTCTACCAGGGGCTTCAGCATGTATTTTGCCACACCTGGCTGGCCTTCCATTATGACACAACTGGCTGATCACTCAGCTGGAGCAAGGTCGTGTAATCACCCCTTGCTTAGGTGTAGTATTCCTATACCTACCTTATATATAGACACATGGGTAACCTATCAGTCACTCCTATGGCAGGCCTTAACAATCCTGAAGGCAGAGTGCTTGGTAACATGTGAGATGGTGCTCTAGCATGAGCTGAGCCTGTCTGCAGCTTTCGGAACCATGTCCTTATAGCTGTTCTATGATATCGCCTACCATATACTCTTAAAGTGCCTTATAATCCTCGCGGTTATGGTAACTATGGTTTGGCTTTATCAAAACATGTCGTGTAAGGTGTCTAACACATTGGAATACTACCCCCACACCATTTCTGGCGATGAGGATAGTATTCCTCCCTTCTATAGGGAGAAGACATTTTGAAGACCTACTACCCGGTTAAAGTTAACCAGAGCCCCAGCATCACAAAATGGATGCTGCTGCCACAGACACAAGTCTGACCTCCTGCTGCTGGGAGTCCTTCCAGCAAGGGAGGCTTGGACAATAGGTGACCTGCCTTGGGAGGTGCTAGCACCACCCTAGACAGAGCTTAGTGTATTGGGGCAGGGAGGGATGAATGAAACTAGACACTGCCTGGGGCACACAAGGTGTCCCATGCATAGTCCGGTTCAAACCGGTGCTGGGGCACTCCAGCCCCAGTCCTGGTGCGAAACTGGACAAAGGGAAGGGGGTGTAACCACCCCCCTCCCTGGTCCCACCCATAGGAGGGACATAGCAGGTAACCCAGCTCCCCAGATTAGTATAAGAGTGGGAGCTGAGTCCGTAGGACTTAGGATTATCCTGATAACTGAAACTTGAACAGAAACTCTGGACCTTCGACATTAGACTACGGAAGAAGACTGAAGAATCTCCCTTGTGGCCAAGGAGTGGCCACCCTGTGCAAACAGGCACCATCAAGCGACCTGCCGTTTGCTTTGCCTAAAGTTCTACGAGGAACAGACTGCAGAGCCCGACCAGCGCCTTGACTTCCAGACTTCTCCGACCCTGATCCACATCCACAGCAAAGCTGAGATCCGTGGAGGCGACGAGAGACGTGGGACCAGCTACCTGGGAAAATTGGCTACTTGCTTCCAGCGCAGCTTCTGAGGCATCCTCTAAATTGTGCTCTGGGGATTGAGAAGCCCCAACCCCGAGTACCATCTGCACCGAAGATCAGCCCTCCACACTCCATGAGTTCTGCGTGGGGCCCTTCTGCATTTACCTGCTCGACGCGTCTGTCCGGTTGCTTGCCCGTTGGCTAGTAACCTCTGCGACGACGAACCCTTGACTTTCCACCACTGGTTTGGCTCCTCCAGACTGGCCCTTGCTTCCCTGTCAAAGAGATGCACCTCAGGCCTTCCTGGTCTGCAACAGAAGCGAATCCTTCATTCTGCGTGGGTTGCGCTTGCCAAGGCTTGTTGTGTCCCAACTCGACATCGACGCCGCTAACAGCAAGAGCCCTAGTGGGACAGCTCGCCTCCTGGTTCTGGTCGTCCTCGACGTCTCCTGGTACCCGTGGCTGCTGCGACAAGCTTCACCTCTTCACCTGCATCTTCACGACATCGCCTGGTTCCTTCCTGGTTCCTTCCCGGCTCCTGGCTGGTGACCTAGACTCTGTCCCCTCTGCTTACAGGTATCCTCCTTCTTGATTCCATCCCTGGAATCCACCGGACACTCTTCACTGACTGCCTGTTTGCATCTTTTCTTCAGGCATCCATAGGAGTCGAGGACGAAACCCGACGCAAGTTCACACCTATGCACCCGCAGCCCGTGGGCTAGGTAACTTGAGTACTCTGGTGCTCACAAGGATATTGACTATCCTAGTGTCTAGTTTCCAAGTCTCTAACTCCTAGTTCCTTCCGAAGTGTCCTAAAACTCTTAATTTCTAAATACTACTATTTCTATCGACTTTAACGCATTACGCGTGAGTGTTTCCACTCTGCACCTGAATCTCGTGGACCTCCCACTGCCTAGCAACTGATAGGATAGTGTAGCCCCAGCGATTCCCAAGGCCTAGGCCTAACCTGTGTTCGTGACAGTGGTTCTTATACCACTTACTTAGTATATGGTTTGCATGGCCCCTAGGGCCTAACTGTATTACTTACCTGTGTGACTTATGTATGCTTAAATAAGACTGTGTTGTACTTCCCTCGAATCTCATAGAGTGCTGAGGGTATTTTGACTAGAATAAATCCATTCTATTTTTATAATATATCTGTTGTGGTGTCCTTTCATTTGGTATTCAGGGGGTTGCAAATGGTATAACAGCTGGCTTCACATGCCATACAGAGTTTAGCCTAAGACTGCTCTTGTCCATGCTACCACTAGGATAGCTGGTCTATAAGGTTGACTTTACAACCAAACACCATAAGGGTTGTTTGGACTGATACAAGGTGTACACTAGAACTAGTGACACCATATATCAGGCCAACTTCTCACAGCCTGCAGCTCCAATAGGTTGATATGGAGCCCGGACTCTGCCGGGGACCAGAGGCCTCCGATCTCCGCCTCTCCTATGTGGCCCCCCCATCCCAGGAGGGACGCATCCGTCACCACTACATGCTCCGGTTAGGGTAGGGAGGGATCTGCCACTGACCCAATCGAGGTCCGTGAGCCACCACTGCAACTGTCTTGCAGTGCCCTCCGAGATCAGGACGTGGTCGGACAGGTTGCCCTGATGTTGAGCCCACTGGAACTTCAGGAACCAATGCAGAGCCCGCATCCGCCATCTGGGGTGATGTACCAGCAGGATGCAGGAGGCCATCAGACCCAGCAGCCGCAGGACCATCCTGACCGAAACTCTGGATAAAGGCTGAAAGATCGGAATCAGAGCCTGAATATCCCGAACCCGCTGTTCGGGAGGATAGACCCGAAACAGCGCAGAGTCCAGAACCACTCCAATGAAAAGGAGCATCTGGGAGGGACTCAGATGCGACTTCGGCACGTTGATGGAGAACCCCAGCAAATGCAGGAGGTCGGCCGTAGTCTGGAGGTGGGAGACGACTGCCTGGGGCGAGCCCGCCTTCAACAACCAGTCGTCGAGATAGGGGGAAGACTGGAACCCCTAATCTGCGCAGATGAGCTGCGACCACCGCCATCACTTCCGTGAACACCCGAGGGGAACTGGTGAGGCCGAAGGGGAGCACAGTAAACTGAAAGTGCTCGTGGCCTACCGTGAACTGCAGGTAACGCCGGTGGGCCGGCAGGACGAGGATGTGGAAATACGCATCCTGCAAGTCCAACGCTACCATCCAGTCTCCAGGGTCGAGGGCAGCCAGAACCTGAGCTAAAGTGAGCATCTTGAACTTCTCCTTCCGGAGGAAGGCGTTGACGCTCCTTTGATCCAAGATCGGGCGTAGGCCCCCCCCTTGCCCTTCTTGGAAACCAGAAAGTAGTGGGAGTAACAACCCCGTCCTACTTCTGGGCCAGGAACGCGCTCCAAGGCCCTCTTGGCCAAGAGGGCCATAACTTTCTCCAGCAGAAGTTGCAAGTGATCCCCCGACATGCGGTGGTACTACGGTGGCATGGTTGGAGGGGTCGCCTCGAAGGGGAGGGAGTAGCCCCTTCGGATGATTTGCAGCACCCATCTGTCCGACGTGATGGTACGCCAGTGGAGCAGGTGATGGCGAACTCTGCCTCCCAGAGGCGTGGAATGGGCCTGAAAGGTCGGACTAGGAAGGACGGAGCCGGGTGGTAGATGAAATGCTCATCCATCTGCGCGGGAGACGGCGCCGGACCCGGACCGGGGCTAAAACTGGGGACGGAGTCGTCCGAAAACGGCGCCGGGGTCGGCACCGGCGGAGGGGTTGTAAGGCGTCGACCGGGATCCAGGCCTGGATCCCACGGGGACCTGTGGCGTCGGGACCGAAGTCTACAACGGCGCCGGGGCCGAAACCGCCGGCTCGCTAGGCCTCCCAGTCGGGCCTGCGGGGCCCGAAGGTGCGCCGGCAGGGCTCGACGGCGGAACGAGACTCCTCATGGCCACGAGGAAGTCCCGAATCTCGCCCGAAGTCGCATTAGGCCCAGGGACCGGAGGCTATGGGGTCGGATGCGACTCCTGCAGCTCCGGAGCCGTGCGGGTGGTGACACCCAAACCCAAGTCGCGCGACCAGTGAGGGGAGTTAGAAGAGCGATGTTGCTTCTTCGACTTCTTATTGTGCCTCGACTTACCTGAATGCGAGGACTTCGAACCCGACTAGCGGTGATGAGCCGAATGCCGGATCTCGAGGAGCTTGCGGGACCGCTCCTGCCTAGCCTTCGAAGTCAAGGCCCGGCAGTTGGGGCACGACTGGTCATCATGGTCGGCCCCAAGGCAGTAGAGACACAGACGGTGATCGGTAACCGACATCAGTCGGTGACAGGCGTCACACGGCTTGAAACCGGGCATCCCTACCGGCACCAGGATTCTAGGTCGACTCAAAAGAATAGACCAAAAAAATCCAAAAAGTTAGTCATAAAGTGACTAAAGGGTATGCTCTTCTCGGATCTGCCCTTACTGGCGCGGAAAAAAGAATAACTGACGTCAGCGCGCGAGGGCAGCGTCTAAGTACTCCCGCCGATCACGACGACGGACGCGGAGTCGAAGACGACGCCTACCGACGCGCAAGGGTACTGCCGACGAAAAATCTTTCCGGATCCAGCCTGACGCCTGAGGATATTCTAAGGTAAGGAATCTAACCAACGTGTGTCTTTCAGATAGGTATTTTTTAATCATTCATCACTTTCACTCAACCACTGCTGACCCTTCCACTCATTCTTACACCACACAAAATTGTTCAAAATCAGTTCTCCCGCATATTCGCAGGTCACAGCACGCCCCGTCTCGCATGATGAAGCATGCCACCAAGGGCGCTTTCGGTGGGTGAGTGGTATTTTAACAAAGCTGTGTGCTTTCCTTGAACGTAGGAGACACACGATTTCTGGAAGGACATACTTTCTCATCTGTATGAGGGTGGATCCCTTTGTTTAAACATACGTTGCCTGGAGTGGCCCACCGTGTGCTGTAGCGGTCCTAATGAAGTCAAACATGGCCTGACAGAAGATCTCCACCTGAGTGTGGAAAGCAGACAAGGTCCAAAATTTGGCAGCTTCGGAATCTGAATCAATGGAGAAGCCCAGCACCTGGAATTGAACCAATTGCTCAAGGAGGAAGATTTCTCCTTCCTATGATGCTTTCAGTATTTTAATGGGGAACTCTTGGGAGACCATGCACTCATGGGGACATACCTGGAAGAAAGGAATATGCTACTTACCAGTATGCATCTGTTCTTGGCATGTAGAGCTGCAGATCTACACACTTGTGCATAGATCGCCATCTGGTGTTGGGCCCGGATGTTTGCAGTTTGTTTTTCCTCTTGGAAAGTTTTTGGAAGTCACGAGTTCGGTGACTCCCCCCTTGGATCGTATTGCGCATGGGTTTCGGCTCCATCCTCAGATTGTTTTTCGCCAGCAGGGAAAGATGGAGCGTAGTAACAGTGAAGATGCCCATGTGTGTGTTATCTAAATAAGATAAGCTGGAACAGATACAGGTAGCCGGGAAAGCGGGTGGGCGTGTGTAGATCTGCAGCTCTACATGCCAAGAACAGATGCATACTGGTAAGTAGCATATTCCGTTCGAGGCATATGAGCTGCAGATTACACACTTGTGCATAGATTATATAGCAGTACCCACCGTTAGCGGCGACCACCCGTATCTGTTGCAGTGGTTTGAAATAATGTTTTGAGTACAGCCTGGCCCACACTAGCTTGTTGCTTAGTTTGCACATCTACACAATAGTGTTTGGTGAAAGTGTGCGGTGTTGACCATGTAGCTGCTTTGCAGATGATATCTAATGGGATGTTACCCAGAAAAGCCATTGAAGCCCCTATTTTACGTGTAGAATGGGCTTTAGGGGGAACGGATAGCGTTCGTTTTGCTTTATTGTAGCAAATTTGAATACATTTGACAATCCACCTAGCTATTCCTGACTTGGAGATGGGGTTGCCTTTGTGTGGTGGGGAGAAAGAGACAAACAACTGTTTGGTCTTAAAGGAAAGGTTGTGTTCTCTCGATGTAGTAGAGTAAAGCTCGTTTGACATCTAGTGTGTGAAGAGCTCTTTCTGCAACAGTTTGTGGTTGCGAGAAGAATACTGGTAGTTCTACCGATTGGTTTAGGTGGAAAGGAGAAATGACTTTGGGAAGGAATTTTGGGTTGGTACGAAGATCCACCTTATTATGGTGCATTTGCAGAAAAGGTTCTTGAATAGTAAATGCTTGTATCTCACTGACCCTTCTGAGGGAAGTGATGGCTACAAGAAAGGCGGTTTTCCATGTTAAGAATTGAAGTTCACATTTGTGTAGGGGTTCAAAAGGAGGTCCCATTAGTCTGGTAAGAACGATATTTAGGTTCCACACAGGTGAGGGTGGTACTCTGGGGGGGAATTATTCTTTTAAGGCCTTCCATGAAGGCTTTAATGGCAGGTACTCTAAAGAGCGAGACATGTTGCCTGTTTTGTAGGTAAGCTGCTATGGCTGCTAGGTGTAGTCGAATGGACGTATATTCCAGATTGCACTATTGTAGGTGGAGCAAGTAGCCTATGATGTGTTGAATGGACACATCTAGTGGATTGATGGTGTTGTTATGGCAATAGATTACAAAACGTTTCCACTTGGCGGCGTAGTGCGCTCTAGTGGTAGGGTGCCTAGCTTCTTTGATGACGTTCATACAGTCAGGGGGAAGATTTAGGTACCCAAAATCTAGGATTTCAGGAGCCAGATCGCAAGATTGAGCTGAGCTGGGTCCGGGTGTCTGATCTCTCCATGGTTCTGGGTTAGGAGGTGTGGAGAGAGGCGTCATTTTTGATGTGGTACTACCGATAGTTCCAGTAGTGTGGTGTACCACGGTTGTCTGACCCAAGTTGGCGCTACTAATGAGGGAGTGCTGTTGTAGTTTGCGCACTACTAATGGAATTAGTGGGAGAGGCGGAAAAGCGTAGGCAAATCTGCCTGACCAGTTCATCCATATCGCATTGCCTTTGGACAATGGGTGTGGGTATCTGGCGGCGAAGCTTGGGCATTTTTTATTTTCGTGGGTGGCGAAAAGGTCTATCTGTGGATGCCCCCACATTTGAAAGTATGGGTGAAGAACTTGTGGGTGAAGTTCCCACTCGTGGAGTTGTTGTGTTTGTCTGCGGAGTAGATCTGCTATAGTGTTTTGTACTCCTGGGACATGCTGGGCTAGGAGAAAGATTTTCCGGGGTATGGCCCATCTCCATATGCTCTGTGCTAATTGAGAGAGCTGTGGAGAGTGTGTCCCGCCTTGTTTTTGAATATAATACATGGCTGTCATGTTGTCTGTGCGGATTAGGACTGCTTTGCCCAAAATTTGTGTCTGAAAGGATTTTAGGGCTAGGAAGATTGCTAGTAACTCCAGATGATTGATATGGTGTAGCTTCTGTTGAGGTGACCACTTGCCTTGCATGGTGAGAAGTAATAGATGAGCTCCCCAGCCGGAGAGCGATGCGTCTGTTAGTACTATCTGTGGAACCGGGTCCAGAAACGGACGACCTTTGGAAAGGTTTGAGGTAGTCCACCACTGCAGAGAGCGATGGGTACGACCGTCTACCAACACCAGATCTGTTAATTGACCCTGGACCTGGTTCCATTGGTGCGCTAAGCACTCTTGGAGAGGACGCATCTAGAGTCTTGCGTGAGGTACTATGAAGATGCAAGAGGCCATCATCCCTATTAGTTGCATGACCACCCGAGCTGGAAGGGGGTGTTGTGCTATAAATTTTGCGCGTAGTGCCTGGATGCTTGCAATCCTGGCAGGATTGGGGTAGGAGAGCGCTTATGAGGTGTCTATAGTGGCAACTAGATATTGTTTTACGTGGGATGGGTGGAGATGGGACTTTTCGTGGTTTACCGTGAAGCCCAGCTGATGAAGTAGCTGGATGGTGGTGTGTGTGTGTTGTACACACTGATTGTATGAACTGGCTTTTATCAGCCAGTCGTCTAGGTAAGTGAAGACGTGAATGTGTTGTCTTCGCAGATGTGCTGCCACCACTGCTAGGCATTTGGTGAATACTCGTGGTGCGGTTGTGACTCCGAACGGGAGCACTTTGAATTGGTAGTGTTGGCCGTCCACTACAAATCGGAGGTACTTCCTGTGGGCCTTGTGCACTGGAATGTGGAAGTAAGCATCTTTTAGGTCCAAAGTGGTGAGGAAGTCGTTTTGGGAAAGTAGCGGAAGTACCTGCTGAAGCGTCACCATATGAAAGTGGTCTGAGTGTATGTATGTGTTAAGGGGCCGAAGGTCTAGGATGGGCCGTAGAGTTTCGTCCCTTTTTGGTATGAGAAAATACAGGGAGTAGACCCCCATATTTTGTTGGTTGGCTGGAACATGTTCTATTGCCTCCTTGTCTAGGAGGGATATTACCTCCTGCTTGAGTAGCCGTAGATGTTCTGGTGACATTGGGCATTGTCTGGGTGGAATGTTTGGGGGGGGTAGATGTTAGTTGTAGGCAGTAGCCTGACCGAATTATTTGTGTTACCCATTTGTCTGATATGATGGTAGACCAGACAGGAAGGAAATGTTGGAGTCTGCCCCCGACCGGAGTGTGATGGTCTGGGGGAAGTGGAGGGAAGTCATTGGGGAGGCGCGGTGGCAGAGCAGGCGGTATTTGTTTTGCCTCTGCCTTTGTTATTGTTGCCCCTGTAGCCGCCTCTTTGGTAACCCCTTGTAAACGTGGACTGAGTAGGGGATTTGTATGTAGTGGAAGCGGAGTCTGAGGAGTAGCCTCTGGATGTGCACCGATAGGAAGAGCGGCGAAAGGAGCGTCTGGGAGGGTGAGATTGTAAGGCTCCCATGGATTTTGCCGTGTCCGTATCCTTTTTCATTTTCTCCAGGGCGTCATCCACTTTGGGGCCAAACAGATGTTCCTGGCCAAAGGGATGGTTGAGGATGGAGGTTTGTACCTCCGGTTTAAAACCGGATATCCTTAGCCAGGCATGGCGACGGAGGAGGACACTCGTATTGATAGCCCTAGAGGCTGTGTCTGCTGCGTCTAAGGCACAACATATGGAGGTATTAGTAATTGTATTGCCCTCCTGAATTAGCTCATTGGCCATAGCTTTGTATTTATCAGGGAGATGGTGCATTATGGCTTCTAGCTCATCATAATGGGGCTAGTAGCGCTTGTGTATTGGCGATACGCCATATATTGGCCGCTTGAGCTGTAGTACGTTTGCCTGATGTGTCCAGGAGTTTAGACTCTTTGTCAGGTGGTGGTGCATCACCTGACGCCTGAGAGTTGGCCCTTTTTCGTGCTGTGGATACCACCAAAGAATCTAGTGGTGCAGGCCCTCTGATGTAGGAGGGGTCTGTTGGAGCGGCTTTATATTTTTTCTCAATGCGCGGGTTAATGACCCTGGCCCTGAATGGGTCCTTAAAGACCTCCGGCGCATGTTTTATAACACCTTTTAGCATAGGCAATATGGAGGTGGTCCTATGTGTGGTGTCAAATGTGTCTAGGATGAAATCCTCCTTGTGAGAAGTTGGCCTGGCATATGCGGTCTCCTAGTTATAGGGGACAACTTGCACCAGTCCAATTCGACTCTTATTGATAGGTTTAAGACAACCTTTAAAGAAAGCTATCCTAGTGGTAGCTGGGGAGAGCAGCCTTCAGGCTAAGTCTTGAAGGAGTGTTAAGCTTATTGTTTTACCATAGATAACTTTTTTTTTTTTTGTCCTCATTTATGCGACCTTATTAAGTGCAATCAGGTCTTCTTGAGTTTAGCCGCCCTTGTAGTAGAATTTGAGGCCTTGCTTCAATACCACCAATTTCATAGATCAAAAATTTTGGTTACTGCATCTATGAGCCAACGGTTTTGATTGCGGTGTTAAATCATTGGACAACCCTTCCTACCCTACCATCTGAGATTATCCCATAGATCCCAATGCTCGGTACGTTTGCATACTCCTCTAGATTTATCCAAGGACCTAAATTTGTGTACCGACCCCACCCACTCGTGAATCATTGGATGTTTCTGACCTCTTGAATGACCAAATGAAAGAGTAGCCCACACAGGTATATATATTAAATATATGTATTTATTCTAAACCGAATCCCACAAGTCTCTTTATGAGGCTGAGGCAAAGTTACAATTCAAACAAGCATTGATAGATACAATAAATAGCACTGGAATCATAGGGCCCCAGGGGGGGGACCAAACCGTATATTAAAGTGGTATAAGAACCACGACAATTCTACAGACAATGCCTAGGGCATTTAGGATCACTGGCCCCTTAAGAATCCACCCCAGGTTATGAGGAAGGGGACCCACGGGAGGCACGTGCAGTGGAAATAGCTGCTATCAGGATCGCTATTAAAGCCTATGGAGAATGTCGCGGTTTGATTTAAACAGATTAAAGTCACTTCTAGCAGGAGTTCAAAGTTAAAACTTTACAGTTAAGCTGTTGGGTAGCCCACTGCCACGAGAGTACCGAGGTACCACTATTACCTGCCCCAGGAAAGCCGGGTGCATAGGTCGTTTTCAATGTCTGGTCGCGGGCTGATTTTCAATGGGAAAATGTACAAAACTGCTGCTAGCCAAAAGCGTCGATGATGCCGTGAAGATTGAAGTTGTAGATCTTGCAGAGAAGAACCTGAAAACAGAGGGGACAGAGTCTGGGTCACGGCACAGTGACCAGGGAGCTCAAAGGAAAGAGCCCTTCAATGTCGGGTGCTTCAAGTGGAAAGAGGTGTAGCTTGGATCTGCAGCCACGGGCTCCGGGAGGCTTCAAGGAAAGCCAGCTTCGGGAAGGGCAACTGTCCCACGTCGGATGAGGGTCGCTGCGGTGTTAGTGTCCTGATTGGATCCACTAAGCCTTGGCAACCGCAACCCACGCAAGATGAACAAATCAGCTACTGGTGCAGACCCACGAGGTCTGTGAGAGGTCTCCTTTGGAGAGACTATAGAGCAGGCCTGGAGCAACCAGGGTAACTCTTAAATGTCGAGATTGTCCTCCGCTTGGGCCCACAAGTCGAGAGACAAGGGACTGCGGAAGGCAGCAAAATGGAGTGCGTAAAAGGGAGCCCACGGGCCACCGGAGGGGGGCTAGGGCGCTGATCTTTGGCACAAATGCTGCTTGCTGGTTGGCTCAAAAATGGGCCAAAGCACAACTTCCCCACTGGTCAGGGTCGTGTGCTATGCAAGAGGTGGCCGGTGTCCTAGGGTATTGGGAATCTCAGCACCCACGCGGTCCACGGTGCTCAGACTTGCTGTGCACGCTCACTGGCCTCTGGGATGCTTAGGAAACCCACCTCGAGGTTGCTGGAAGTCGACGAAGTCCGTAGGAGCAGCGAAGTTCCAACCGGGTCACTTGCAGTGTTTCAGGTGCCTGCCAAGCAGGGGGGTAACTCCTTTACCCCAAGGGAGATTTCTTCAGTCAGCTGGGCAGCAGCTCGTCGAAGGTCAAGTCTGTGAAGTCCAAGATTAATCTGAGGCTATGGGGCCACGTTATTCACCTTTATCCCCAAGATTAGGGGTGTCCACAGTAGTGTCCACCAATGAGAGGTGAGGCGGGAAAGGGTGGCTACACTCCCCCTTTGTGTGTTTCCCGCCTGGGCGATGGGCAGGATGCCCCTGAACCGGTTCCAGGCGGTGTATGCAGAATGTAGGCGCTGTAGCTGCCTACGTGCAACTCTGAAAGGCAACATATGGTGCACCCACCCAGTTCCAATCCACATATCCTGTCTGGGGAGATGCTAGCACCTCCCTGCCACAGGAGCCCTATTGTCCAGCTGGCGAGGCTGGGATTTTCCCCAGCAACAGCCAGCCAGAGTCGTGTGGGTGGCTGGTAGTAGCCATTTTGTACTACGAGTGCACTTTTAAATTGGTGTCTAAATTCTGCCGCTTTTCCCATATCGCCCCTCTAGCAGGGGGGAATCGTGCCCTCATGCCCATGGCTGGACTGGGGGTAGGATTCCTACATGTTTGACACTAAACACGATATGGTTCTGTGTAGCCATTTTCAAGTTATCACGCTATCGCGATAGACTTATAATGCGGTTAAGAGTATATGGTATGGCTACACTACAAACAACCCAGCAATGATTTTACGAAGGTTGCAGAGAGGCCCTACTCAGGTAGGGGTCCCCCCTCACACATACCTCCGCACTCTGCCTTGTAGGATTAGCAAGGCCTGCTATAGGGGTGACCTATGAGAGTATGTGTGTTATAATGGGGTGGGATATAGGGTACCTATATTCCTGTAAGGGGTGCTAGCACCACCTTACCCAGACTACAGTAGTGGTCTGGTGTTGTCAGTTTGTATGGCTGTCCCAGGGTGGCACAATAAGTGCTGCAGCCCTGGTAGGCCTACTGAGGGACCCATGCCCTGGGTACCTAGGGTACCATCTACAAGGGACTGTCAGGGCATCCTCAGCATCCAATTGGTTTGTACCTAGGGTACTCACATCGTTTAAGAGAGGAAGCAGATAGGCTGGGGTCCTGGCTAGCAGGGCCACAGCCTGGCTAGAGTCATAAAACAGTCAAAACATCAGCAAAAAGTTGAGGCAACTATGCAGTCGATGCCACTCTCCTACACTCCTCCACTGGGTCGGTATGTAAATCTACCCCGTGGTAGTGTGCCGCCCTTTGCAATAATTGATTGAACCCCAAGGAGTCTTCTGGTGGAGAAGGTCTGGAAGGGTAAAGGTCGTCTTGTGGGACGGTAGGGACATCAGGGATGTTATAATCGTCCCATGGGTCTGGGGAGCCTGTGAGTGTGGGGTCCCCTGTAGGTATGGGTACATCCCCCATATCGTTTTATGGATCCCCGTGATCATCATCATCCAGGAATGGAGTGGGGGAATGATGAGGTGGGGAAGGTAATCTGAAAGGGGAGGTAGCAGAATCCTTCCTTTTTGAAGGTGGAGGCGGAGCAGGCTTGTCTAATTGTCTCTTTTTGATAGAGAGCATCAAATGTCCAGTTTTGGGATCCTTAGTTAATGTTTTTTGTAAGGGATCCGGTGTAAATAGTCCTGGAGAGGCTGGTTGGTCCGTTGGCGCCGAAGGCGTCGGGCCGTTGATGTTTTAGGCTTATCGGTGCTGGTTCGCTGTTTGGGACCATGCTTTGGAAGCTCCGGTTGTTTCGTCGGCTTCGAAATGTCGGTGCCGGTGGCCTTATGGGCTTTTGTCGGTACATAGGATGGGGTCAGTGCAGAGGAGCTGGGTCTCGACCCAGAGTGTTTCAGCGTGGGGCTCGGTGTCGAGATGGAGGCCGGTTTCTTTTTCGGTGCCAAAGGGTGTTTATCGGCTCCGACGGTGGGCTGGCTCGAGCCCGAGCCGCCTGAAGGCTTAATCGGCTTCTTTACCGGCCCCGAAGGTGCGGTGTGGGAAGCAGTGCCTTTGGTCTTGCTTAGGCCCGAAGGCGTGACCGAAGCCTTTTTCAGTGCCGGCGAGGGTGTTGGGGGGGGGGGGGGGGGGGGGAATAGTAGTACTCACGACCCTCTGTGCCGGAGTGATGTCCTCCACATCTGAATCGTCAGCTTCGGAGGCGCTGACGAGTCCCTCGTCGGTGTGGTGTTCTTCCGGAGCGTCGGCTCCTTCCCCGAAGATGTCGTCCGGGATCGCCGAAGTGTGTGCCATGGTTCTTCTGGCTCTTTGGTCCCGAAGCGTTTTCTTGGACTGGAAGGATTTACACGCCGGACAGTCTCGAGCCTCGTGTTCAGGGGAGAGGCAGAGGTTGAATACTCGTGGAGATCGGTTTGGGGGAATTTTGACCCACATAGAGGACACTTTTTAAATGGAGTCCTTTCCATTAGCCAGGACCGGAGCGTAGGTAGGCCCGAAGGCCGCCTTCGATGACTGGAACCGAAGGTCTTGCCGATGAGAGGCGCGTAGAGTGGGGAGATCGTGATCGAAAACAATACCGCGAATTGGGGTGAGGATTGCGCGTCGATCGTCTAACTGGAAGGTGTTCGGAACCGGAGCGCGAAGATTACATCCGAGCCCGATGGCGGAAAAAAACAATCTGAGGATGGAGCCGAAGCCCATGCGCAATACGATCCAAGGGAGGAGTCACCGAACTCGTGACTTCCAAAGACTTTCCAAGAGGAAAAACAAACTGCAAACATCCGGGCCCAACACCAGATGGCGATCTATGCACAAGTGTGTAATCTGCAGCTCATATGCCTCGAACAGGGGTACGCTTTGATATATCCCTTCAGGCCTCAGCCAGGAATAACTTGGGATCAGGTTGCCCGATGGCCTCCAGTTTGATCAGGGAGCACAGACTGCAGCCATGGCATCAGATCCAAGACACCACATACAGATATTGTGAGGATATGATATCCACTAGTTGAATTTCTAGAATGGCTTTAATCATGAAAGAAATCATTTGTTCCAGTCACTGTGGAAACTGTAGAAGCTCAGAAATAATTCATCAGTGGAGCACTGAGAGTGAGCTCCTCAGCTGCAGAAAAAACGGGACCAACGTAAGTGAGCAAGTTGGCGCCTTTTATACAAAAATGGCATCATGTACGGTGGCTAGAGCCACAGATGGAGCCAGATAGCGTCACATACTGGTGCTGGAAAGCTAAAAGTTAAATCATCCTGATGCCTGGGGTATATTCTTAAACTCAGGAATCAAAGGGAAGATGTACCCATCAAATACAAACATATTACTTACCTATACACTGTAGTTCTCCAATACTGATCTCTTTCATAGATTCACATGCTTGAATCTTACCTTTAGCAGAGACAGGAGTCCCACAGGAAATATGTCAAGTAGTATAAGACAAGCACTGCACAGCATAGTTTAAGCAAGTGATACTGTTAACCAATTCACATCTTTTCATTAGGAATCAAACTTCAGCCAATCAAAAACGTGCTGCAGAAGCACTCTTCCCCTTAAGGGACACCATACCTCAGATTTCTCAGCAGAATTGAAAAGGAATTTTGTTTGAGGTACAAATAAGGTGACCTATCAAAGAGAAGGAATGAAAGGTATCAATACTGCCGAACTATAGTATAGAGATAAGTAACTTGCTTTTTCTCCAGTTCTGAATCTTTCAAAGATCCACATGCTTGAATCTGAATAGCAAGCAGTAATCAACATAGAATGTATTCTAAGATGAGGTGGGCATTTAAAGTAAGCGTTAAAATATATAATCGAGCTAAATTCAATGAAGCAGATGGTACAGGACTGCCTGACCCACTGCTGCATTGCGGTTTACTGTGGCATCCTGGCAATAATGACGGGTGACGTAACCTTGTTATTCCATGTGGTTGCTCTGCAGAGGTCTGCTATAGGTACTCAAGCGGAGCAGTAGAAGTAGACACTCCTGTTGTGGGATGACCTTTCAATTTAAAGGATATCCAGCCTATTGGTGGCAGAAAACTAAAGCTGCACAAAACCATCAAAATACACTCGATAGTGCATATCATTTGAGGTCCACAGACTATGATAAGCTGATCAGACTTACTGAAAGTTTTAGTTATATCTAGATTAAATTTATGGCAACAATTCACATGTAAAGAAACAAGTTAATTACCTTCAGTAATGCCTTATCTGAAATAGACTATCTAGCTGCAGATCCCTTACCTCAGAACTATTCCCAGGCATCAGACAGATCCCAGAACTTTTCTGTGAGCAGTACCCCTGCCCGCAGCTAGATAGTGTAATCCGGCTCCATGTGGTGTCTTTGGCACCATCCGCGACGGAAGTGACATTCGCAGTGCCTATATAGGATCCACCCCAGCAGGCTGAAGGCAGTTTCTTTTTGCAACTTTCCACGCCAGGAGCGCGAAGCCACAAAGAACACTGACACTGGTGTGGAAGACTAGGGCCTTGAAGGGAAACGGCCTTAACCTGAGAAATCTAGGTGTGGGTCATTAGGGAATCTGCGGATATAGTCTCTACCAGATAAGGTGTTAGTGAAGCTAAGTGACTCGTTCATCTGGTAGAGAGTTCTACCCGAAGATTCCTTACCTTAGAATAGATACTCAAGCAATACTTCCCCGGAAGTGTTTGCGAGAACAATTCAAACTTAAGTCCTACAGGACTGTACGGGTCAAGTGCCAATACCTACAGACATGATTGTCCAGGTAGTAGTGCTTATTGAACCTGTGCAGGGAAGCCCACGTTGCTGCCCAGCAATTAGCCAGGATCAGAACTCTGCATGCTAACACAGTGGTCACAGCTTCACAAACCTTCTGGGGGTTGCTTTGGTGTAGCAGACTTAAATGCAGACCACGATCACCGAGAGATGGTTTGCTTCTGCACAGTCTTCCCCTTTGCTCAGATATACCCAGCGAAAAGTTGGCCGTCCACCAGAACTCTTAGTGTGGTCAAGGTAGTGACATTCGAGGTGCTTATGTAGGTGCCACCCAGGCATGCTGACATCAGTAACTTTTCACGACTTGACTTTCCACGTCAGAACCACAGAGCCATGAAGTACACTAACCACTGGTGTAGAAAGGAAAATGCTACTTACCCAGTATGCATTTGTTCTTGGCATGTAGAGCTATAGAGTCAGATGCTGTGCATAGCCTGCCATCTAGTGTTGGGTCCGGATGTTTGCACTTTGTTTTTGTTCTAAGAAGTATTTTCCAGTCCTGAGGTAGGTGACTCCTCCTTTCAGTGATAGTGCGCATGGGCATCGACTCCATTGTTAGAATATTTGCCGCAGAGGGTGATAATGGAGTTAGTAAGAGATATCCTTGTATATATGTATCTAAGTAAGATGTAACTTCAACAGGTATAGGTACCCGGGGAGACGGGTGGGTGTATGTGACTCTACAGCTCTATATGCCAAGAACAGATGCAAACTGGGTATATAGCATTTTTCGTTCGAGGCATAGATGCTGTGCATCGACTATAAAGAAGTTATCTCCCAAAGCGGTGGCTATCCTGTAGCTGTTGCAGTTGTCTGAAATAGTGTAGGCAAAACTGCTTGGCCCACACTAGCTTGCGGTCTTGCCAACACATCTACACAATAGTGTTTTGTGAATGTGTGAGGTGTAGACCATGTTGCAGCTTTGCAGATATCTATGGGTATATTTCCTAAGAAACCCATAGAAGCCCCTAGTTTGTGTGTGGAGTGCGCTCTAAGCATTCAGAAAAGCTTTGAAAACACATCTGTTCGCAAAAGCGTGTTAATCCACCCTGTAGCCCGCCACAGTAATCAGTCAAAGCGCTGCGAGGCCTCCGGGTAGTTACGCGCTATACAAATATAATTTTTCATTTCATTTCTAGGGGGAATTGTTAGTGTTCATTTTGCTTTTGCATAGCATATTTGAATGAACTTGACTATCCACCTTGCAATGCCTGTTTTTGATATAGGATTGCCTTTATGTGGTGGAGCAAAAGCGACAAAGTTGTTTTGCGGAAAGGTTTAGTCCTTTCTATACAGTAAAGAATTGCTCTTTTCACATCTTAAGTGTGTAATACACATTCTGCCACAGAATCTGGTTCAGGTAAGAACACAGGCAACTCAACAGATTGGTTGATATGAAAGGCAGAAATGACATTTGGTAGAAATTTAGGGTTGGTCCAAAGAAGCCCTTTGTTTTGGTGTATTTGTAAGAATGGTTCTTCTATGGTTAGTGCCTGAAGCTCACTCACTCTCAGAGATGTGATAGCTATGAGGAAAGCTACCTCCCAAGTGAGAAGATATTTTTCACATCTATGCAATGGCTCAAAGGGTGGACCCATTAGCCTGGTGAGGACAATGTTGAGATTCCACACTGGAGCAGGTGTAAGTCTTGGAGGAATGAATCTTTTAAGTCCCTCCATAAATGCTTTAATGACAGGCACTCGAAAAAGAGACAGATGTCTGTTCTGTAGATATGCAGCTATTGCAGCAAGGTGTAAGCGCATGGAAGAGTACACTAGATCGGAACGCTGCAGATGTAGTAAATAGCAAATGATGTTTTGAACAGAAGTCTCCAGTGGATCTATCCGATTGTTATTGAAGTATATTACAAATAGCTTCCTCTTTGCTGCATAGCATGCCCTTGTGGTAGGACGTCTAGCCTCTTTGATAATATTCATGCATTCTGGGGGAAGATTAAGGTAGCCAAACTAAGATTTCAGGTGCCAGATCGCAAGGTTGAGATGCCTGGGATCTGGATGTCTTATCTCTCAATGGTTTCGAGTGAGAAGATTGGGAGTGAGGTGTAATTTTTGGTGAAGAACTACTGAGCTCCAACAGGGTTGTGAACCAGGGTTGTCGGGCCCATGTGGGAGCAACTAGAAATAATGTCATGGACGCCTGTCTGAGCTTCCAAACCACTAATGGAATGAGTGGGAGAGGCGGAAAAGCATAGGCAAATATCCGTGACCAATTCATCCATAGTGCATTGCCCTTTGACAATGGGTGTGGATGTCTGGATGCAAAGCTTGGACATTTTGCGTTTAGGTTTGTGGTGAACAGATCTATGTCCGGAAAAACCCACATTTGGAAGAATGGGAGGAGAACTTGAGCGTGGAGTTCCCATTCGTGGATCTGTTGTGATTGACGACTGAGCAGATCTGCGATCTGATTGTTTACTCCTGGAAGGTGTTCTGCAAGGAGAAACATTTTGTGACGTATGGCCCACCATCTCCAGATGGTCTGTGCTAGTTGTGACAACTGGAGTGTGTGTGTGTGTGTGTTCCCCCCCCACTGTTTTTGTATGTAGTACATTGCTGTCATGATTGTACGGATCAGGACAGCTTTGCCTACTAGATGATCTTAAAACGCTTTGAGCGCTAGAACAATCGCTAGCAGCTCTAGATGATTTATGTGAAGCTGCTTTTCCTGAAGGCTCCACATGCCCTGAATTGCTAGTGTCCGGAGATGAGCTCCCCAACCAGTGAGCGATGTGTCTGCTGTTATCGCTATCTGTGGAACCTGGTCTATGAAGGGCCACCCTTTTGAAAGGTTTTGTGTATTCCACCACTGCAGAGCGATGGGTGCGGCCATCCACCAACAATAGATCTGATAATCAATCAAGACATTTGTAAAGTGCGCTACTCACCCGGAGGGGATAAGAGACCCAGAGCCTGTTTCCACTGACATGCTAAGCACTCCCAAAGGGGACACATCTGGAGTCTTGTGTAAGGGACTATTAGAATACAAGACGCCATCATCCCTATTAACTGCATGAACACTTGAGCTGGCAATGAATGTTGAGGCTGAAACAGAGCAAAGTTTGCATGTTGCGGATTCTGGCCAGATTGGGGTAGGCCAAAGCCTTTTGTGCATTTATTGTGGCTCCCAGATACTCCCCTGTGTTGGATGGATGTAGATGGGATTTGGACGGATTAATTATGCCAGAAGTCTGGCGTCCCTAATGGACTGAAAACAGGAAGAACCCGGGCAAAACACGCACCCACATCCGGGAGCGGTTAGCGGTCTAACGGCACTGGGGAAGGAAACTGAAGTGTCCGTGACGTCACCCGCCGGACAAACCAAGAAGGCGGGACTCGGAAGGAAGGGTGCCCAATGGCGGAAGGAGCGGAGTGAGGACTACTGACGCGGAAGCTGTAATGGCGGTGACGACAGAAGAAGGAGGTGGAGTACTGGAGGAGCTGGAAAGGGAGAGAGACGACGGAGGCAAGACCGTAAAGGCAGCGGAGATTGCGAGCAAGCCCGGCGGCCCGGAGGAGAGGGAGGACGCCCCGGGTCCCTACGCCACGGCCCAAAGCACGGGTCGTGGCTCAAGGAGAGTAACGTTAGGTGGGGCATTCTGGTGGGGGAGGTGCAGAAACATAGGGCACGGTATCTTGCTTTGATGGTAAAAAGAAAGGGCCTGGCCCTCCCTCACTGCACATTTGGTTTTACCCTTCCCCCCACACGGCGTCTGGTGGTGGTGGCACAGTGTGTACCTGAAAGCACGAACATTAAAACCAGTTTTTGTTCTTCTGCTCTTTGTTTTCATTCCCTCCCTTTTCCTTGGAGTGCCCTGGGAAGATGTGAGAGCAACGCCTAGAACAGGACCGAAACCTGAGGAGCCCCGAGCTCGGCAGCTAAGAAGAACCCCTCCTGCAACTCCCTCTTCCGCCTCATGTGCTCCCCACCCGATGTACAGACCCTTGCTTTTGTTCTATTGAAAGGACAGTATTGATTCCATGGGACTAAAGTATAAAAGAGTGTGAAAGTCACTATCAAGAAAAATAATAAATTCCCAGAAGTCCCTGTACTATACGCGTGTGGTGTGTCTTTCTGCTACACGAGTCCCCGTGCCGCGTACATCTTGGTGTTAGAAGTGGGATACTCCCCTTCTACTAGTGTGTCGCACCATGACACAACCCTTGCCCGTCGAGGATGTCGTAGCCCAACTAGCCGAAGGACAGCGGCACCTCCAACTAGTTCTGGAGCAGCAGATCCAGACAGCTCAGATGGACCGAAAGGCCCTACAAGGGGCCCTTAGAGAACAGGCCAACCTGATTTCAACCAACCAGCAGGTGCAGGACACAGCCATCTTGCGCCTCACGGACGCCATTGTAAACACCCAAGTTCGCCCTAATGTCCCTAGCACTGTCCTTCAGAAATACCAAGAAGGAGACGATCCAGATTATTTCTTCCTGAACTTCGAACGGGTGGTGACTACCGCAGCCTGGCCCCAAGAAAGGTGGAGCCAGTACGTTGCCCCCCCCCCCCTTCACTCCGGTTACTTGCAAGCTGCCTACCAGGCAGAAAACCCTTCGGGTACCACGGTTTATGAGGACGTGAAAAAGGCCATCCTTCAGAGGCTAGGATGTGACCCCGAGTACTATAGAAACCGGTTTCGAAAGGAGCTATGGGGAGAGGGAGACAATCCCCACGCCCTCTATTATCGGATCAGAGACCTAGGCAATAGATGGCTGACCCCTCATACCTCGTCTATAGACAAAGTAGTGGAAAAAGTATACTTAGAACAGTTCTTGGAGGCTCTACCCCCCCAGTACACGGTCTTGGGTGAAGCAACACCTCCACCTCACCTCCGCATCGGCGGTAGAAATCGCCTGTGCCTATCATAGGTCGCCCGTTTTCAAGGCTGGTATAGCGCGACCCAAGTACCACCCCGTCCCAAAAGGCCCCCCTAAACCCGAATACAAACCACAGCCGCTCTCCCGTCCGGTGCCCAAGCCTGCCTACCCATCCCCTGGCCTCAGCAGGCAGGGGCCACAGTGTTTCAACTGTGCAGAATGGGGGCATATAGCCAGGCAGTGTCCGCACCGCTCCCCAGCAGCTGAACCCATGGAGGTTGGATATTCCCGGGGCCATATATGCGTAACAGGTCAGGGCCCTCATTATAGGAAGGAGGTCGTCCAACGGAAAGAGACAACTAGCATTGCTCGATACAGGTTGCCACGTGACAGTAGTGGATAGCTCCTTGGTTTCCCCTTCCCAGTTAAATAACACAGAACAAGTGAGGGTAACCTGTGTCCACGGGGATACCAACACCTACCCAGTGGCCGAGGTCCTCTTGGAGGTAGACCATGATCCCCAGTTACGAAGAGTAGGGGTGATACCCACCTTGCCCGAGGCAGTCATAATAGGGACAGACCATCCTAAATTCAAGGACTATTTGGGCACCACAAAGAGGGATGAAGGGACCTGGCTACAGGAGGTCCCGTTTTGTGGTATCGACTTAGAAACCCCGAATGCCAAGATCAGAAAATGCAGACAAGAAAGAAGAGATAAGAGACTTTACCCTTTCACAGCTATCACATCCTGCTTTTCCTCTTTCCCTTGCAGACACAGACAGAAAGAAACCGACTAGCTTCCATATGGCGCAACGGGAGGACAACACCCTTACCCATGCCTGGGAGCAGGTCTGCGAACAAGAGCTAACACAGGTAGGACCATACTTTCTTGTACAACGGGGATTGCTGTACAAGGCTGTTAATATGGGGGGGGGGGGGGGGGGGGGGGGAGGGGGCCGGGGGGATGGGGTTGCAGACATCCACCCAATTAGTAGTACCGACACCTTTCAGGGAGCACGTGCTTCTCCTTGCTCATAATAAAATAAAGGGAGGACATTATGGTAAAGAGAACACGCTAAAATATCTCCTAGAAAACTTCTATTGGCCCGGAGTCTATAGGGATGTAGAAAGGCATTGTGCTGCGTGTGTTCGCTGTCAGTATACAAGTCCTGGGGCAGTGGCGAAAGCCCCGTTGCAGCCATTGCCCATCATAGACGTCCCCTTCAAGCGGGTGGGGATGGACCTAGTCGGGGCCCCTGACGCCCTCGGCCAGAGGACACCACTACACTCTGGTCCTGGTAGATTATGCTAGCAGGTATCCGGAGGCCTTCCCGCTATCAAGCATGGCCACTCCTGCGATAGCTCACGCCATGATATCGTTCTTCTCAAGGGTGGGGTTCCCAGAAGAGATACTAACTGACCAAGGGATCCCCTTCCATGTCTCGTCTCATGGCACAAACCTGTGCGGTGCTGGGTATCGACAGGATAAGAACCTTGGTTTACCACCCCCAAACAGACCGCCTTGTGGAGCGCTACAATAAGACTATTAAAAACATGCTCCGCAAAGTCGTCTCGGACTCCGGGAGAGATTGGGACCAGAAGCTGCCCTTGGTCCTCTTTGCGTTGAGGACCCACAAACAACGGCACACAGGGTATTCCCCGTTCAAACTTGTGTTTGGACGGAATCCCAGGACCTTGCTTGATAAGGCGGCAGAACAGTGGGAAGAGAAAGACGAAGAAGGGAAACCCCTGTCCCGCTATGCCGCCGACCTTCAGTGTTCCCTGACCCACTTATGGGGCTTTGTGCATGACCACTTGGAAGAGGCCCAAAGGGCCCAGAAGCGGTATTACCACCGAAATAGTCGCCTACGCGAGTTCACCCCTGGCGACAAGGTCCTCCTGTTGCTCCCTTCTATGGAATACAAGTTATTGACGAAATGGCAAGGGCCATACGTCATAGAAAAACTAGTAACCCCAGTCACATATAGCATACTGCTGCCCCACCGAGTCGGGGAAGGAAAACGGATATATCACGTCAACCTATTAAAGAAATGGGAAGACCCTTTGCCCTCCCAGAGTACAGGAATTCCTGTTAACCTCGCTTGTAACAATAAACCCCTGGAGTTACCCCTCCTGTCGGTCCAGGAGCCCGCAGACGGGTCGGTCCCCACAGGAGAATGTCTGTCACCCACACAAAGCGATCAACTAGTGTCCCTACTAGGGTCTTTCCTGGGTCTCTTTTCCACCAAACCGGGACTAACCACCTTGGTCCTCCACCACATTGTGTCCATAGAGAATAAAACCGTACAGCAATAACCCTATCGTATCCCGGCAGCCCGTAGAGAAGCTGTAGAGCGGGAGGTGTAAGACATGTTGAAAGCCAACATCATCGAACCCTCCCAGAGCAACTGGTGTTCCCCAGTGGTGCTCGTACCAAAACCAGACGGGAGTCTGCGTTTCTGTATAGACTTCAGACAGGTGAATGCCATTACCATACTTGATACATATCCCATGCCAAGAATAGACGAGATGGCCGAGTGCCTAGGAAAGGCCAGGTATATGTCAACTCTTGACCTCACAAAAGGGTATTGGCAGATCCCTTTATCTCCTGAATACAAGGAAAAGACAGCGTTCGACTCCCTTCGGTCTATACCAATTCAAAGTGCTCCCCATTGGATTGCATGGGGTGTTCGAAAGGTTGATGGACCTTATTCTCAAACCCTATAGGAGCTATGCCGCGGCATATCTCGACGACATCATATACGGCCCAACATGGGATGGGGGGGGGGGGGGGGGGGGGGGGGGGGGAACACTTGCAACATCTAGAAGCTGTGTTCAAAGCACTCCAAGGGGCAGGACTCACGATTAACCCAGAGAAATCACTGTTAGGAACCAAAACAATCCAGTACCTTGGTTACACCAGGCGGATATATCCCCAGGTGGATAAAGTAGGAGGCCATCAGAACGCACCCCAGGCCCATAACCAAAAGAGATGTCCGTTCGTTTTTAGGGTTTATAGGCTACCATCGCAGGTTCATACACAACTTTTCTCCTCTAGCCAGTCCCCTAACCGATCTCCTGAGGAAAACCCAGCCATCCCGCATACACACCTGGACCCCGCAACACGAGATCAGCTTCAACACCCTAAAACACACCATCTGTACAGCACCAGTGTTACACTGTACCGATTTTGACCACACATTTGTTCTCCAAACCGACGCCTCGGTCTGGGTGCCGTGTTATACCAGCCTGACCATAGCAATGATCTAAAACCAGTGCTATACATCAGTAGAAAGATCTTTGCACGTGAGGTAAACTGTTCAACGATCGAGAAAGAATGTCTCGCCATAAAGTGGGCCGTGGAGGCCCTACAATATTACCTGCTGGGACGGAGGCTCACAGTCCTCACTGATCACACACCCCTCACATGGCTCGCGAATAACAAAGACACCAACCCCCGTGTTCTAAGATGGTTTCTTGCTTTACAACCCTTCTTTTTCCAGACTATCCACAACCCAGAGGCAAGGCAGATTGGCGCGGACTACCTGTCTCGACATCCATCTTCTGAATGGCCCCAATGTCCATTCCTAAGGGGGGAGATATGTGAGAAGTCCGACGTCCCGACGGACCGAAAACAGGAAGAACCCGGGCAGAACACGCACCCACTTCCGGGAGCGGTTAGCAGTCTAGCAGCACTGGGGAAGGAAACAGAAGTGTCCGTGATGTCACCCGACCCGGACAAACGAAGAAGGCGGGACTCGGAAGGAAGGGTGTCCAATGGCGAAAGGAGCGGAGTGAGGAGGACTGACGCTGTAGTGACAGCGACGACAGAAGAAGGAGGCGGAGTACTGGAGGAGCTGGAAAGGGAGAGAGACAACGGAGGCAAGACCGCAAAGGCAGCGGAGATTGCGAGCAAGCCTGGCGGCCCAGACGAGAGGGAGGACGGCCCGGACGAGAGGGAGGACGTCCCGGCCCAAAGCACGGGTCGTGGCTCAAGACGAGTACAGTTAGGTGCGGCATTCTGGTGGGGGTGGTGGGGAGGTGCAGAAACATGGGGCACGGTATCTTGCTTTGGTGGTAAAAAGAAAGCGCCTGGCCCTTCCACACACGGAGTCTGGTGGTGGTGGCACATAGTGTGTACCTGAAAGCCAGAACATTAAAACCCGTTTTTGTTCTTCTGCTCTTTGTTTTCATTCCCTCCCTTTTCCTCTGAGTGCCCTGGGAAGACGTGAGAGCAACGCCTAGAACAGGACCGAAACCCGAGGAGCCACGAGCTCGGCAGCTAAGAACGCCCCATCCTGCAACCCCCTCTTCCCCCTCATGTGCTCCCCACCCGATGTACAGACCCTTGCTTTTGTTCTATTGAAAGGACAGTATTGATTCCATGGGACTAAAGTATAAGAGAGTGCGAAAGTCACTATCAAGAAAAAGAATAAAGTCCCAGAAGTACCTGTACTATACGCGTGTGGTGAGTCTTTCTGCAACCCGAGTCCCCGTGCTGCGTACACTGTGAATCCAAGATCGTTGAGCAATTGCACTGTTTTGGGAGGGTGACGTAGACAGCTTTTTTGCGAGCAGGATTTTATGAGCCAGTCATCCAAATATGGGAAGAATGTGAATGTTTTGTCTTTGAAGATGAGCTGCGACTACTGCCAGGCACTTGGTGAAAACCCTGGGTGCGGTAGTTATTCTGAATAGGAGCACCTTGAGCTGTCCTTTTTGGAAATCAAGAAGTACAGGGAGTATACTCCGGTCCCTTTATATTTTAATGGGACTGGTTCTATCGCTCCTTTCTCCAACAGAGAGAGAACCTTTTTTTTCTTTTTAGAAGGTTAGAAGGGTAAGATGTTCCTGTGACATTGCGTGTAATCGTGGAAGAATGTTTGGGGGGGGGGGGCAGGGGGTGTTTTTAAGTTCCAGGCAGAAACCATATTGGATTATTTGTAAAAACCCATTTGTCTGAGGCGATGGTGTTCCAGACAGAGGGAAATTGAGAGAGACATCGTCCTTCAGGAGTGGAATGATCGGGGAGTAGCAAAAGGAAGTACTGTTTGTTATTTGCAGGGGAACTGTTTGTGAAGTTGCCTCTGCCTCTTCCCTTACCATTGTTTCCTCTAAAACCTCCTCTAAAATAGCCTCTTGATGAGGGAAATTGGTTGTTGCCCTTGTAAGAGTAGGAGGGATTTTCTGTGGTAATATTTTTTGGAGCCCCCCTCTAAAAGGAGCACCGAAAGGAACCCCTACTCGCAGGCAACTGTAAAGCCCCCATAGACTTTGCGAGCTCAGTGTTATTTTTCTCCAGTGAGGTTTCCACTGCTGGACAAAAGAGGTGTTCCTTATCAAAAGGCTGATTGAGAATGGAGGCCTGTACCTCGGGTTTAAAACCTGAAATTCGCAACGATGTGTGTCTACGTAGCGGTACGCTGGTGTTTACTGCACGAGCTGCTGTGTCTGCAGCATCAAAAGACCACTTGATGGAGGTACTGGTGATAAGTTTGCCCTCCTGGATAAGATCATTTGCCTTAGATTTCTACACATCAGGCAGAAATTGCATACGTTTTTTCTAGCTCATAACGATCCCTATCATATCTGTGTAGCGAAGCCTGAGCATTAGCAATGCGCCAGTGATTAGCTGCTTGGGAGACTACCCTTTTGCCAAAGGCATCAATTAACTAGGACTCCTTATAAGGAGGAGGGGCCCCACCTGTGGTCTGAGTTAGCTCTCTTGCAAGCATTAGAAACCACAAGAGAGTCTAAGGGCAGTTGACCCTTGATGTAGGCAGAGTCAGTAGGTGCTGGCTTATATTTCTTCTCAACCCTGGGCGTGATGAATCTTGACCTTACAGGATCTTTAAAAACCTCATCTGCATGCTTAAGCTTCCCCTTAAGGATTGGTAGTGTATGTGTAGTTTTCTGAG
This sequence comes from Triturus cristatus, assembly GCF_964204655.1. Lineage (NCBI taxonomy): Eukaryota > Metazoa > Chordata > Amphibia > Caudata > Salamandridae > Triturus > Triturus cristatus. Next base: position 514,327,720 of record NC_140595.1, on the reverse strand, counting down.
TGGAGCTTAAGGTCTCAAACAAGAAGTCCTCCTTATGAAGTTGCACACCATGGTAATGAGCAGCCCTATTAAGAAGCTCAATGTCGTCAGGTGGTGATGGCCTGGACGGGTATACGTCAGGGTCAGTATCTGTGTGTGGCTCAGTATCATAATCCTCCCATGGGTCAACATCTTGAGGACTATCCTCATCTCCATCCCAATCCCTTTAATCCTGTGGGTCAGGTGATGGTGGTGAATTAATGGGTGTGATGAGTAATTGAGGATTAGTAGGTGGCACATAAGGTGGTGAAGAGTTTGTACCTACATTCCTCTTCTTCAGGGGCATGTGGTGCTCATCCCGTTAGGCCAATTTCCTTTTTTAACGCAATTTGGCATGAATATGTCTAGTATCTGGGTTAATAACCAGTTCTTTTTGTTTCAGGTCTGAAGGTGTAACATCGGACTGAGTCTTTATCTTTACTTGCAGTTTTCGGTGTCGAAAGTTGGGGCTGCAAACTCTTTGGTACCGAAGATTTAGGCTTCGACAAAGAAGGAACATGGACCAGGACGTGCTTGGATTTTGATGCCAAGGTTTTCTACTCGGGGCTACCAGGGCTCCACAATCGATCCCTTCAACATATATAATGACCTTTCCTGTGCATTTTACAAGGAGCTAAAAGTTGGTCTGGTGCTTGCAAAACCTACGCCCGGAGCAGAGGCAACCTCAGGTCCCACTAGGTCTCCTGAGTGACTGTTTGGAAAAGGAAAACCAGTCAAATGGACCAGAGAGCAGAAAAACACACGGCACGTACAACTTAGTGAATCTGATTTGGGAAAAATATACAGAAGCATATTTGTGGGCCAAGAGAAGTGGGCAGAGCTAGCATTAGACTAACTGCAATTTTCTGCCCTCCCAGCAAAATGGGCTCCAGCTCTACAGAGGTCTTAGACGGTAGAGTGGAGAATAAATAAATGACTGAGTAAAATCACAAATTGAAAGGAAAACCAGGAAAATCTGCTAAGACCCCTCAACTTCTGATGACATGCATCATAGTAACAAGTGACCTACATACCAAGATTGCGAGGGACTGAAAGTGTAGCCTCAGCACCCAGACCATGATTATGAGGGACAAACAGCTGGCAATAGAAAGCAGGACCAAGAGTAGCTATGTAAAGTGGAATAATAAAAAGTACTGAGGTGCATGGAGCCGAGAGAGGCATTAGAGTATAGAGACCAGGCCTGAGTATGTGGGTCCAGGGCACATTTTCTCTGTGACCTTAAAGGTTTACTTTTTTCTGTATTTTAAGTCCATATTAGGTGAAAATGAAGCACTGATAAAACCATCTCAAAGTGTTTCACTGCACTACATTATGTGTTATTGAATAACAATACTTTTGTCTGAATTCATGGGAGGAAGTCAAACATTTAAACGGTGCATTCTCTGAAATGCATTGTTTTTGCTGGGTAAAGATTTAAACATTCTGAAATCTGAAATAATTTAAAACAAGAATAGAAAGGAGACATGTTTACTGCTAAAAGGTTTTCTAAATTGTTCTTTAAATTACAGAACTTAGATTTGAATTAGAATATCAAAATTAATTTTGTGGAAGCACCTGTATCCTCATACAAAAGTCAATGATATATTTCCATTACTTACATCTGCAAAAAAGTGTGCTCTTTGTGCTTGCTTTATTTTAAAGCGCTTTATTTTCTGCTGTATTCTTTTATCCTTAAGCAGATGCTGTTCTGTAGCCCATTCACAGTGAAGATATGAACTTGAAGAAAATAGAAAAAAGTTAAATGATCAATCCACTTCAAGACGCAAGAACTCATACAGGCATCTTTTGGACTATTTTAAAATGACAATTAGCGACGCATTATTACTAAAGCTGAAATTAGCACAATTCAATATATTATTTGTGAACAAAGCAACAAAAATTCTATGACGTGCATCAATACTGCATTATGATGGTCAGAGACCAAAGAAGGATAAAGTTACCATCAATCTTAGTGCTCAGTCTTCCACATTATACTCTGTAGGTATGCTGCCATCTAGTGGCAGGGCAAGAAACTGGTTCAAAAGTGGCTGCTTTCTCCTCCTGCAATTAGCGTACACTCACTATTTCCACTCTTGAACTAAGCATTAGCAAAGCCATCGACTTTCTCATAGTGTATGTAAACATTCATAAACATCGCTATGGACACATCTACACATAGGAATAGTTGGGACGGGAATGTCTCCTTCATGGCATGCACACCAGTCCTGAGTGACCCTAAATGAAGCTTAGAGTGTTTTGACATTTTTGAACCAGCTGATAGCCCTGTGGGCACGATGAGTCCTAGGCCTGTTACAGACATGAGACACAGGGCCTGAATCTGAAGTCTGGAGGGGCAAACCAAAAACACTTTCTAGATGACATGGTACTACACTCCAAGTCCACATTAGGAGGTAAGGCACCATTTTACGATTGATATTACTAAACAGGCTTATTCAGGTATGCGTGTGGTGACTGCAAGCTACACCTGAGGAAAGTTCGGCTTGATTTGGCGTCTTGGATAGGCATCTTGGGAGACATTTGCAAAATTATAACGGGCCCTATAAGGCATTATTATAATTAGCTTTGTTCAAAACCTCACTGTGAGAGTATCTCATCATGGATATAACATAAAATGTGTCCAATCACTTACATTTTAGTGCAACACCACACTTTAAATAAAATCAGAATGATGTAATTTGCATGTCTAGTTTAAGGGGACCAGGATGCAATTAATCTTTTACCATCACTCACTGATAATGCCAGTTTCATTTAGGGATTATAGTCCGATTCACTCTCAATCAAGTTTTATATGAAGGGTGAGGAATACGATGAAATACAGCATATCGTGAGGGTGAAATAGAGCATTCCGTGAGGGGTGAGTCTGCCGCCTATCGTGATAAAAGTCCATGGAATCGTATCATTAAGACCTCAATTTATAAATCCATCTTTGCTCTTTTATAAATAAGTTAAGGTATTTGTTCCATCAGGTTATTATTTTCAGGACAATTCATGTCATCTGGTGTGTGGTTCAGCTCCAGGAAGTGATTAGTCAGATTTTTATAACAATGTCTTTGACAACTCAAGGTACCAGGTTGTACTTGCATTGGAATCCGCTATGGAAGATATTGTAACTAAGTTTGATACTGTCTTTGATATCATCTGGGTGGGAGATTTTAATACAGTGGTGTGTCCTCTTGCCACTCAAAGGGTATGTGGCTTTATTGATTGTTGGGGGGATGGTGTCTTCCACTTCCCTCACAACTCTTATGGTAATTCTCTGAACAAAATTTTAACAACATACGACATGGAAATATTGGTTAAGCAGACTAATAACTCAGGTGAAGTTGTCCCCACTTATACGGGAAGGAACTCCAATACAGTGATTGATTTTATTTGTATATCATCTAGTATCGGCCCAAGGTGTTCTACCCCTGTGGTTGTAGACAACATAATTAGTGATCATAATTGTATCACAGCTGAGATAACCTTATGGAAGGAACGACCTGCGTTTATCCCATGTATTATTACCAATATTGAGCCCCATCGCCCTAACGGTATTCGTATCAGATGGAAAGGCAATAAAGCGGACATTCAGTCTAATGCCATTGTGTCAAAATGTCTTACAGAAATAGTTACAATATTAGAATGTGAGGAGGGAAACGCCGAAATTATGCATACTTTTAACAATCTTAATTTAATTATAGACAGCAACTTCACTATATCTCATAAGGGTAGGAAACACCAGCTTAAGGGATGGTTTGACCATACCTGCACTATTGCACTTAAAAGACTCAAAATAGCATTGTCAGCTGAGAAGAGAGATATTGGAACTATTAGGGAATTACGAGGGATTTACCAGACCGCTATTAAGTCTAGGAAAACTGAACTAAGACAAGAGGCTTGGGATAAATTGGATCAAGCAGCCTCTACAGTGGATTCTTCTTTATTTTGGGCAACAGTTAATAGTCCCTTTTTGAAGGATGATAAGATCGCAGAACTAACAGCAAATGTCAGTTCGGAGAGTTGGGTCACCCATTTCTCCCAGATTTTTGATTCGACCAGAAATGGAGAATTCTATGATGACAGGTGGCCTGTTATATCCTTGGACATTACTACTGCCGAAGTGTGGGATAGTATTAAATCCAGCAAGGGTGGGAAGGCCCAGGGACCTGATGGGGTTCCTATTGATGTATACAAAACAGCGCCAGAGATATGGGGCCCACTGCTTACAAAGGTTTTTAATACTGCCGTACGCGCCGGGGTTCCACACACTTGGGAAGAGTCCATCATCGTACCGATCTACAAGAAAGGAGACAGGGGGATGCAAAGAATTACCGCCCAATTTCCCTCCTGGACTCCTCGGTAAAAGTCATGAGCCGGGTACTTATGGTAAGGTTAGAAGAATGGGCCGAGTCCAATAATATCCTGGCTGATTCCCAATACGGCTTCAGGCGGGGCAGAGGAACATTAGAACAATGCCTCAACCTTGATTTAATCATAGGCAAATATACTAAGGCTAAAAAAGGATCTCTCTATCTCTGCTTCGCAGATTTGAGTAGTGCCTTTGATATGGTGGATCATAACATTTTATGGACCACGCTATTGGAAATGGGGGCCCCAGAGGCTATCGTTTACTTTTTAGCGAGACTTTATGTCAAATTAAACTCTAGTGTTCGCTATGGTCAGGCCGGGGAGTGTACCCCTAAGTTCAGTGTTAGACGGGGAATAAGACAAGGGTGTGTGCTTGCCCCTCTACTTTTTATTCTTTTTATTAACAAAGTGGACACAATTTTAAAAGAGATCGTGGCTGACGCACCAAAAATTAACGATTTCAGCGTTCCCGTACTTCTTTACGCGGACGACGCTGTAATTTTGTCTAGGACCCCTATTGGCCTACAGCGCCTGATGGACAGGTTCCTGCTGTTCATCAATGACAGAAAGCTGTTGATTAATAAGACTAAAACCTTTATTATGGAATGTGGTGCGGTATGTAAAAAACCTCATGCCTACTTTTTAGAAGGCCATAAGGTGTCAACAGTGGAATCTTTTAATTACCTCGGCATCACCTTTTCTAAATCAGGCAGCTGGACTAGCGAGATTAATAATGTCCAGGCAAGGATGGCAAAAAGCTTGCATGGGGTGTTTAAATTCGCTACAAACATTGGAGATAAACGGATTAAAGATATGCTGACGATCTTTCAAATGAGATGTTTATCTGTGGCCCTTTATGGAGCCGGAGTGTGGGGGCATACCAAGACAGGGAACCTGCAAGTGGAGGAAAGAAAACCTCTTTCTAAAAAGGTTGCTTTGTTTGCCTAAATCTGCTACCAATGATTTGGCCCATAGAGAACTAGGTATCTCCCACCTCTCCGATTTACTGGCACTAAGGCCCTTAATGTTGTGGCGTTCTGTATGGTTAAAAGAAGAGACCTCCCTAAGCAGAGCAATTATTGGAGATTGTCTCACCATTGACGGCCACCTAAAAATTCCTTGGATTAAATATGTCATAAACTGTTACTTCGAGATTTATGGTATTAGTCTTAAAGATGACTGTAACGCCTCCTCCAGTCTGTCTAAAAAAGTGATGAAATCGGTCTTTATGAATTTTATGCTAGAGCAAAGGGAAAGGATTAGTAGTAATTTAAGTACATGTATGTTTAACAGCAGATTCTGTGAAAACGAGGGTTTTCAGCCATATCTGAGCCTAGTTACTCGACCCTCCCATAGGTATGTTATTACTAGATTAAGGTTTGGGATAGTTCATCATTTGGTGGCCTACCCGTGTATTAAAAAACACCCGGTAGGCCCATGCCCATGTGATAATGTATCAGCTCAAAGCACCATGCACTTTCTTCTGTCATGTAACCTTTACGACAATTATCGTCAAGCCTATCTTAAACCTATCCTTTTAAAATATGGAGTCAGAAATAGACAAGATGCCATGAAGCTGCTTTTTAAACCATACCCAGATGTATGCTTTTTTACTGCAACCTTCCTCCTATCAGCTATCAAAGTAAGGCCTGGTATGCTTTTTTAATTATTTAAATATCTTAAATCATGTAACCTGTCTACAATTTTTATCATGAAATGTTTATTGTATTTGCTGTGTATTTGTTTAGCTTTTATGGACTTGTGTTTTAAGCTCCGAATAAAGCCTTATGAAATGAATGATTAGTCAGTTTGGTGGTGGTGCATCTAAAACAAAGAGAATTTGTGCATTCATTTATTCTCACCTTGAAAGGTCTTGCCATCATGCCAGTATACTATAAAAGGCATGGACATATCCTTCAAATACAATTGTAAGTTAGGCAGTTAGTGTGATTAAGCAAAACCCATCTCCATCAAAATGCTCCTTGATGGAGCCCGTTGAGTATTGCATTGCCCGACTCAGCGATAAACAATGCAACCTCGAGTGATGGTTTGTACATTGTGTAAAGGATATCCCTTGTGGCCTAAGGGTGGACATGCAGAATTCTTCATTTTTGTACCATTTTCTTTTGTAAGAACTTCACAATATTTCATAGAGTGCTCATTTAGGAAGGACGTGTGATGGACGAATAATTTCCATAATTCCTCTAATGTTAAACAAAAAATATAACCCTAGACCTTCTTTTGTGCAAGTGGAGCTAAAAGTCCACCAATGCAAAGTTCTATTGGCTAGAAAAATGCCACTCAACTTTATTAAGTTATCACACAGGACATGGGGCATGCAGCAAATTAGGCGCAAGGAAGAATGAGAGCAACAAAACAAATGGCGAGCTAATGACTATGCCACTTTGAAATTGCAATAAAATCATAATACAATCAAATTGGCCAATGGTGCATCCAGATACAAGCACACAGAAGAAATGGTTACCCTGAACTAGTTTATAACTTACAATATGATATGCATCACCACACACAGGCAGCCATTTAGTTAGAAGAAGTCCATAAAAAAAAGAAGTTTAATGTGGTCAGGCTTTTTTCCCAAGATTATTTACTGCTCCAAGATAGAAAATGGACATTTTTAAAAGGCAAATTAAAACAAGCATTGACAAAGCCATCAAGTCTTGCCTTTCTGCAGCATAATGGACACCAAACTTGAAGCAATTAGTTAAAGACAAATATATACAAAATCACGCAAAAAGAAAAGTAGCAGTCTGGTAAAAACAAATTGGGGTTGCTAAGCCATCCAACAAAAGAAGAGAAAGGAAAATGGTACTTACCAGTATGCATCTGTTCTTGGCATGTAGAGCAGCGGAGATTCATATTGTAGCAGATCGCCATCTGGTGTTGGGCTTGGATGCTTTCACCTTGTTGTGGTCTTGGAAGAAGTCTTTTGAAGTCACGAGATAGGGGACTCCTCCCTTGGACGATAGTGCGCATGGGCATCGACTTCATCCTCAGATTGTTTTTCGCCATGATGGAAAATGATTGAGTCAGTAAGCAGTAGAAGAGATGTCCATGTGAATGTATCTAATTAAGATAACACTGGAACAGATACAGGCTCCGGGGAGGCGGGTGGGCGTATGAATCTCCACAGCTCTACATGCCAAGAACAGATGCATACTGGTAAGTAGCATTTTCCGTTCGAGGCATAAGGGTTGCGGAATTCATACTGTAGCATAGACTGTATAGCAGTGTCTCCCCTAGCGGTGGTCGCCTGTATCAGTTGCAGTGGTTTGAAAGAGTGTCTTAAGAACAGCCTGGCCTACAGAAGCCTGTTGCTTTGCCTGCACATCTACACAATAGTGTTTAGTGAAGGTGCGTGTTGTAGACCATGCTGCTGCTTTACAAATGTCTTCTAGGGGAATATTCCCTAAAAATGCCATGGAAGCCCACAGTTTGCGAGTTGAATGTGCACTTAGGGTAATTGTTAGCGTACGTTTTGCTTTCTGGTAACATATTTGAATGCATTTTACTATCCACCCTGCAATTCCTGCTTTGGAGATGGGATTGCCTTTATGAGGGGATGAGAAAGCTACAAAAAGTGGTTTTGTTTTTTTAAAGTGTTAGACCTGGCATCATTGGCATGAGTCTCTCCTCCATTTTGTTTCTGTTGGCCTCCTCTGTTTACGATGTTTTGCTGGAATATTGCTTTAGGCACTGTGCCACTGCTGATCAGTGCCTCAGTGCAAGTGCTCCCTATGTTAAATTGATACATTGATTGGTGTTACCATGATTGGCTTGGTTGACTTACTGTTCAGACCCTAGTCTAGTGCACTGCGTGTGCCAAGGGCATGTAAGTTAACTGCTGCTGGTGGGCTTGCAGCACGGGTTGTGCCACCCACAGAAGCAGCTTGTAAAATGTGTCCCAGGCCTGCCATCGCAGAGCCTGTGTGCAGTCCCTGACTGCCATGTCGACTTGGCAAGGAAACCTACTTGCCAGTCTCTAAAACCTTCCGTTTGCCACATTTCAGACACCTCTAAGGTAGGCCCTAGGACTGGGTGCATTGTTGGTAAAAGGTAGGTCATGCCCTGATGTGTGTGGCATGACCTAATAGTGAATTACAGCCATTTTCGTTTTTCACTATTGAAGGGCTACCTGCCTTCCATAGGCCAGAATGGGCAGACTGATTATTAACTCCATTATAATCTTATCTGACTCAGGGAGCATGGTAGCGGTTCGAGTTTAGTATCCCTGAACTCAGAATTTAATAACACATCCTTTAGGATGGATGGTTTTTAAATTCTGTGTTTGAAAATAGCCCTTTTAGAAAGAGGCTATTTTCTTGTCCAACTATCCACCGGTCTCTGCTGGTTTGGTGTGTGTGTGTGTCAGGGGCTGGGTGACTCCAGGGGTCTGAATGAGTCAGTGTGAGGTGAATGAGGCATTTACCTTTAGAGTGGGGGAAGAGTAGTCCCTGGTAGCCTGCCCTGCCTGACACAATGCTGGCTCCACCTCCTGCCGGGCGACTGATGGCCCTGCCCCTGCCAGTGCCAATACTGGCTCCACCTCCTGCTGGGCGGCTGATGACCCTGCCCTGCTCAGTTAATAGGCCAGGTGCCTCGGCCTGGCAACACCCACAACAAACCTGGGATGGGGGGAATTTCCCTGCTTGGACAAAGGGAACAAAGCAGAAAAGGGGTATAAAAGAAGGACCCCTGAACCAAAGAACTTAGATCACTTCTGACAAGGAAACCTCTACCAAGGACAAGAAGCCTGCTGATCCAAGGACTTGCCTCCCCCTTCTTCCAGTGTGCTGTTTGCTGGGGGGAACCTGAAGCTGCTTCTTTATTTTTGCCAAGGGACAAGGAGAGAGGAACTTAGTGTGTACTCTCAAGCTTGCAAGAAAATCTCCAAGGGCTGGAAGAGTGCCAGCCTCCTGTTGAAGTCACAGGGCTAAAGGACTTCACCCTCTGCTGAATTGCTTGTTGCTGGGGCGTGGTGTTTCCAGTGCACAGGGGAAATCTGCAATCTTGACGTCGATGGACGCTGCCGAATCCAGCTCGACATCGTGAGTACGGCTCCAGTGTTCCGAGCCTTGGACGCCGGGCCCGATCGACGCCAGTAGCGACGCCAGTGAGTTCGGCTCCAGCTCCAAGTGACCCCGTCTCGACGCCGCTGCCGATCGCATCGACGCGGCGCCCTTCTCGACGCCGTGAGCGCTGCTCCGGGCCGACACCTCTCGACGCCGCTGCGGATCGCCCCGACTCCGAGGCACGATCGACGCCGACCTCTCGACGCCGACCTCTCGACGCCGTGGATCATCGTGGTGCTTCATTCTAAAGGTACTGTGTTTGTGGGGTCTGTAGCGACTCCAGGCTCGACGTAGCGCTCCTCGCGGTCGATGCCGAACCTTGGGAATATCGTAACCTCGACGTCGTGTGACTCCCGTGGGGTTCACATTGTTGCCAAGAACTGTGTTTTGAGAAGAATACTTACTTTTGTTGCTAAAGAACTATTTCCTAAGAAGAAACTTTACCTGAACTATTATTTTTCCTTCCAAAGAGTATTTATTAAAATTTTGGTATATTTTTATCGTTATTTGGTCTTGTGATAAGCCTTATATAAAAATACTTATTTTTATTATAACTCCTGTGTTGTGTCCGTTTGTAGTGTATTCACTTTATTACTGTATGTGGTCATAAATGCTTAACACACTGCCTCTGAGATAGGCCTGTCTGCTCTGCCAAGCTACCAAGGGGGCGAGCAGGGGTTATCCGAGTGTGTAATCCCCTTGCTCTGACTAGAGAAGGTGGGTCCCTATTTGTCAGAAGTGCATACCTCTGCCAACTAGAGACCGTCGGTTCTAACAGAAAGGCTTTAGTCCTATGTATTAAAGTAAAGCCTGGATCTCACTTCCTCTTCTGAGAGAGGTGATTGTGACAAGGAAAGCTACCTTCCATGTAAGGAATTGTAATTTACATTTATGTAAAGGCTCAAATGGGGGACCCATGAGTCTAGTAAGAACAATGTTAAGGTTCCACACTGGAGAGAGTGGTAGTCTGGGTGGAATTATTCTTTTAAGGCCTTCCATAAAGGCTTTGATAGCGGATACCCTAAACAATGACAAGTGTTGTCTGTTTTGTAGGTAGGCTGCAAGGGCAGCTAGATGTAATCGGATTGATGCGTATGCTAGATTGCATCTTTGTAGACGTAGCAAACAGCAGATAATGTTCTGAATTGAAGCATCTAATGGATCTATTTTGTTGTTGTTGCAGTAAATTACAAATCTTTTACATTTAGCTGCATTGCAAGCTCTAGTAGTGGGGTGTCTGGCTTCTTTAATAATTATCATACATTTAGGTGGGAGGTTAAGGTAACCTAACTCTAGGACTTCAGGAGCTATATCGCTAGATTCAGCTGCGCTGGATCTGGGTGCCTGATTTCTCCATGGTTCTGTGTGAGCAGCCTTGGGAAGAGAGGTAGCTTCTGGTGTGGAACTGAGAGTTCGAGGGGTGTTGAGAACCACGGTTGCCGGGCCCATGTGGGAGCAACTAGGATCATTTTGAGAGACTGTTGCTTGAGCTTGCGTACTACTAACGGAATGAGTGGGAGGGGCGGAAAAGCATACGCAAATCTGCCTTACCAGTTCATCCATAGCGCATTGCCCTTGGACAACGGGTGTGGGAACCTTGCAGCGAAGGCTGGGCGTTTTGAGTTTGTGTGTAGCGAACAGATCTATGTCTGGTTGTCCCCACATTTGGAAGAAGGTTGAAGAACTTGCGGATGAATTTCCCATTCATGTCTCTGTTGAGTCTGCCGACTTAACAAATCCGCTATCTGATTGTTCACCCCTGGAAGATGTTCTGCTAACAGATATATGTTTTGTGGAATGGCCCATCTCCATATGCCTTGCGCCAGATGAGAGTTGAAAAGAATGTGTTCCTCCTTGTTGAACAAGTTACTTACCTTCGGTAATGATGTATCTGTAAGAAACATTAGTTAGTTAGATTCCTCACCTTAGAATATCCCCAGGCGTCAGACTGGATCCGGAAAGATTTTTGTAGCAATACCCCTTGCGCGTCGCTAGGCGTCGTATGCGGCTCCGCGTCCGTCGTTGGCGTCGGAGTACTTAGACGCCGCCCTCGAGCGCTGACGTCAGTTCTTGTACATAGCTTTCCGCGCCAGGGAAGCTGAGCCATGCAAGAGACCAACACTGGTGCCAAAACATCTAGGGCCCTGAAAGGGAGAACCTTAACCCTAGATGTCGGTTCGCAGAACGGGGAGGCTGGGTGGGTCGGTGAGGAATCTAATTAACTAATGTTTCTTACAGATACATCGTTACCGAAGGTAAGTAACTTGTTCATCTGAAAGAAACACGTTAGTTAGATTCCTCACCTTAGAATAGATACCCCAGCAATACCAACCCCGGAGGTGGGCCTGCGAACCAAGATCACACCAGAAAGTCCTGGAGAACAGAACGGCCAAAGTGACCATCTCTCCGGACTTGGCTGTCCAGGCAATAGTGCTTGGCGAACGTGTGCAGTGAAGCCATGTCCTACAAGGGGACTCCCCGTCCCAGGGCAGTTGTCGCCGCTGTGGCCCGGGTGGAATGAGCTCGCAGCCCAACAGGAGGATCCTTTTTCGCCAAAGAATAGCAGAGTTTAATACACAACACGACCCATCGCGAGTTGGTCCGCTTGTGCACAGCTTTACCCTTCTTCGCACCTACATATCCAACAAAAAGTTGGTTGTCCACCCGGAACTGGTTTGTGCGGGCCAAATAAACTGACAGCGCACGTTTTGGGTCCAGACGGTGGAGCCTCTCCATCTTTTGAAGGATGCGGAGGCAGAAAGAAGGTGGGCAGCATGACAGATTGCCTGATGTGAAAGGGAGTCACGACTTTAGGAAGGAAAGAAGGACGGGTCCGGAGGACAACCTTATCCGGATGAACCGAAAGGAAGGGAGGCTTAGCTGACAGAGCCTGGAGCTCACTCACCCGCCTAGCGGAGGTGATAGCCACCAGGAAGGCAGTTTTCAGAGTCAGTAGACGAAGTGGACAGTTGTGAAGGGGCTCAAAGGGAGCGCACATCAGAAAAGTAAGAACAAGGTTCAAGTCCCACTGAGGCATTACGAATGAAACAGGAGGGAACATATGAGTAATGCCCTTGAGAAAACGGGAGACAACAGGGGACTTGAAAAGAGAAGGCTGATCAGGAAGCCTCAAGAAAGCAGAGATAGCAGCAAGATAACCCTTCAAGGTGTCCAGAGCAGAGCCCTGCTGGGCCAAAGAAAGAAGAAAGAGGAGAACCTCAGAAAGAGTGGCAGAAAGGGGATCCACAGCCTTTGCTGTGCACCATGCCACAAATTTGTTCCACCGGCAGGCGTATACCGTCTTTGTGGAGGGACGCCTGGCTGCCAGAATGACATCACAGACTTCAGGAGGCAAGTCAAATGGCATCAACTGCCACCGCTCAATCTCCACGCATGGAGGTGGAGGCTGGACAGGTTTGGGTGGAGGACCGTCCCCTGCTGCTGCGACAGAAGGTCCTCCTGAAGAGGCAGTCGTATCAGGGGAATCGATGGACATACTGAGTAGCTCGGGATACCAGTACCTTCGTGCCCAATCCGGAGCCACCAAGATGACTTGGGCCCGGTCGCGCTTGATCTTCAGCACTCTGGGCAGAAGTGGTATAGGCGGAAAGGCGTACAACAGACCACAACTCCAATCGCGCCGAAAAGCGTCTCCGAGCGCGTGCCGCCTTGGAAATTCCAACGCGCAGAACTGCTGACATTGCGCGTTCTCTTCGGTGGCGAAAAGATCTAACCAAGGCTCTCCCCACTGCAGAAAGAGACCTTGCGCCACGTCCGAGTTCAGACGCCATTTGTGATCCATCATGCACCGGCGGCTGAGTTTGTCTGCTCTGGTGTTCAGAGAGCCCGCCAGACGTTGAACCACCAGGGTGAAGCCCTTGTGTTCTAGCCATGTCCAGAGGCGCAGAGCCTCCTGACAAAGGGTCCACGACCCCACCCCGCCCTGTTTGTTTCAATACCACATGGCGGTGGTGTTGTTCGTGAACACCTGCACGAAACTTCCCCGGACAGAGGGAAGGAAGGCTTTCAGTGCAAGTCGGATCGCCCTCAGCTCCAATAGGTTGATATGGAGCTGAGTCTCCGCCGGAGACCAGAGTCCTCTAATCTCCGCCTCTCCCATATGGCCCCCCCATCCCAGGAGGGACACATTTGTCACTACGACATGCTCCGGTTGGGGTCGGGAGAGGGATCTGCCGCCGACCCAATCGCGATTCGTGAGCCACCACTGCAGCTGGTTCGCAGTGCCCTCCAAGATCAGGACGTGGTCGGACAGGTTGCCGCGATGCTGGGCCCACAAACTTCAGGTCCCACTGCAGAGCCCGCATCCGCCACCTGGCGTGAGGTACCAACAGGATGCAGGAGGCCATCAGCCCCAGAAGCCGCAGCACCAACCTGACCGAAACCCAGGACAAAGGCCGGAAGATGGAAATCAGGGCCTGAATGTCCCGGACCCGCTGTTCAGGCGGATAGACCCGGAACTGCGCCAAATCGAGAACCGCTCCGATGAAAAGGAGCTTCTGGGAGGGACTCAGGTGCGACTTCGGCACATTGATTGAGAACCCCAGCGAGTGCAGGAGGTCGGCCGTAGTCTGGAGGTGGGAGATGACTTGCTGGGGCGAGCCCGCCTTCAACAGCCAGTCGTCGAGATAGGGGAAGACTGGAACCCCCGATCTGCGCAGATGAGCTGCGACCACCGCCATCACTTTCGTGAACACCCGAGGGGCACTGGTGAGGCCGAAGGGGAGCACGGTGAACTGAAAGTGCTCGTGACCCACCGTGAACCGCAGGTAACGCCGGTGGGACGGCAGGACGGGGATGTGGAAATAAGCATCCTGCAAGTCCAACGCTACCATCCAGTCTCCAGGGTCTAAGGCAGCCAGAACCTGAGCTAAAGTGAGCATCTTGAACCGGTCCTTCCGGAGGAAGGAGTTTACGCTCCTGGGGTCCAAGATCAGGCGTAGGCCCCCTTTGCCCTTCTTGGGAACCAGAAAGTAGTTCGAACAACAACCACGACCTACTTCTGGACCAGGAACGCGCTCGACGGCCTCTTTGGCCAAGAGGGACGAAACTTCCTCTCGTAGAAGATGCAAATGATCCCCCGACATACGGTTGTTCAGCGGTGGCATGGCTGGAGTAGCCCCTTCGGACGATTTGCAACACCCACCTGTCCGACATGATGGAGCGCCAGTGGAGCAGGTGATGGCGAACTCTGCCGCCCACTGGCGTTGAAAGGGCCTGAAAGCTCGGACTACGAGGGCTTTGAGGCGGATGCCGGGGTGGATGTGGACTGACCGTCACGTTGACCTCCAGTACCGCCTCGGCGGAATCCACGTCCGCGAGCAGGTGGGTTCTGCGGCCGGTGGCTGGGCGGACGTGAGGAGGCACCCCTTCCTTGGCCACGAAAGGCGCAAGTTTGCGGCTGCGGGGCCGAAAGACCCAAGGACTTGGCCGTGGCCCGGGAGTCCTTGAACCGAGCCAGCGCACTGTCTGCCTTCTCACCAAAAAGGCGAGTGCAATCAAAGGGCATGTCCATGAGGGAACTCTGGACATCCCCCGAAAATGACGTGGACCTCAGACAGGCGTGACGCCGAAGCGCAACCGTGGTGGAAATCGCCCGACCCAGCGAGTCCGTGGTGTCAAGTCCACACCGTATGGCATGCCGTGCTGCATCTCGACCATCAGCAAGAGCTTGAGTGAGTCGTGTCCGGGCCTCCACCGGACACAAGGGCAGCACGTCCTCCACCGTATCCCACAGAGAGTGGGAATAACAGTCCAAAAGGCAAGCGGTATTTAAAGACCGCAGTCCCAAACTCAGGGACGAGAACAGTTTCTTTCCAAACTGCTCCAACCTCTTGGATTCCCGATCCGGAGCAGCGGACGGGAAGGAGGATTGGGAGGTTGAGGCCTGGATAACCAGACTCTCGGGGGTGGGGTGTTGGGAGAGGAAACTGGGGTCGCCCGGAGTAGGGCGGTGGCACCAGGAAACGTTCCGGTCCACAGGATGGACTGTGAAGGGTTTGGACCAAGTGCCCTGCAGAACGTCAATGAGGGCCTCATTAAACTGCAGCAGAGGCTCAGTGGAGCTTGCTGTCGGTTGAAGAACCTCAGTGAGGACGTTAGTCCTCACGGCCACAGCAGGCAACTCCAGCCCTAGGGCTTTGGCCGCCTTGCGCAGCACCACTGAGAAGGCTGCACCCTCCTCCGAGGCCACAGTCGGAGGAGAGATGAAACCAGCGTCCAGGGAGGTATCCAGACCGCTGGCATCCCCCAATTCCTCTGCCCAGTCCTGAGAAAGTTGGGCCTGAGCGGCCATAGGGTCATCATACCCCTCCCAGTCGCCCTCGTCATCCAATTCCCGATAAACAGGAGGAATGATCGGAGCCGGGCAGTAGATGAAGCGTTCACCAATCGACGCCGGCAGCGGCGCCGGGTGGCGCCGCGCCAGCGTCGGACCCGGACCGGGGCTAAACTGGGGAACGACGTCGTCCGGGGACGGCGTCTGAGGTGGAACCGGTGTTGGCGCCGGCGGAGGAGGCGTTGTGAGGTCGACCGACGCCGACCGAGAACCAGGTCTGGATCCCTCGGGGACCTGTGGTGTCGGGGCCGGAGCCGTCGACGGCGCCGGAGCCGCCGGCACGCGAGGTCGCCCAGTCGAACCTGCGGGGCCGAAGGCACGCCTACAAGCGTCGACGGCGGAGCCAGGCCCCTCATGGCCGAAAGGAAGGCACTGACTTCCGCCGGAGTCGCGTCAGTCCCAGGGACCGGCAGGTATGGGGACAAACGCGGCTCAGACGAAGCCGCGGGGGTGGGACCACCCTGACCTTCGGCCGAGTCACGCGACCGGCGAGGGGAGTCCGAAGAGCGATGTCATCTCTTGGACTTCTGAAGACCCCGACGAGCGATGACGATGGCTGTGGCTCCGCGATCGGTCCTTGGACCTCCACCTAGACCGGGACCGAGAGTGGCGCGGAGCCGAGTGCCGAAGCTCGAGAAGCTTATGGCACCGCTCCCGCCTAGCTTTTGATGTCAAGGCCTGACAGTCGGGGCACGACTCTGCGTCGTGGTCAGCCCCCAGGCAGTAAAGGCACCGGCGATGGTGATCCGTCACCGACATCAGGCGATGACAGGCGTCACAGGCCTTAAAACCAGGCATCCTACCGGCACCAGAGTCGAGTCGATAGACCAAAAAGAGTCAAAAAGTTAGTCAAAAAATGACTAGGGGTAAGCTCTTCCCGGATCGGCGCTTACTGGCGCGGAAAAAAGAAGAACTGACGTCAGCGCGCGAGGGCGGCGTCTAAGTACTCCGACGACGTCATTCCAGCGCACGACGCCAACGACGGACGCGGAGCCGCAGACGACGCCTAGCGACGCGCAAGGGGTATTGCTACAAAAATCTTTCCGGATCCAGTCTGACGCCTGGGGATATTCTAAGGTGAGGAATCTAACTAACGTGTTTCTTTCAGATTTTGTATATAGTACATCGCAGTCATATGGTCTGTGCGGACTAGGACAGTTTTGTTGAGAAGATGTGTTTGGAATGATTTTAACGCTAGAAATATTGCTAGCAATTCTAGGTGGTTGATGTGGAGCGATTTTTGTTGTGTCCACTTGCGTTGAATTGTGTGGTGTAGGAGATGGGCTCCCCAGCCGGAGAGAGATGCGTCTGCTGTTAGCACTATCTGTGGAACCGGCTCTAGGAACGGCCGCCCTCTGGAAAGGTTTTGTGTGTTCCACCACTGCAGAGAGCGATGTGTGCGGTTATCTACCAACACCAGATCTGTTAGTTGACCTTGAGCCTGGTTCCACTGATGTGCTACGCATTCCTGTAAGGGTCGCATTTGAAGTCTTGCATGAAGTAAAATGAAAGGCCATCATTCCTGTGAATTGCATGAACACCCTCGCTGGAAGAGTGCTGCGGTTGAAATTTGGTGATGAGGGTTTGTATACTGGCTATCCTGGTTGGATTGGGATATGCCAGAGCTTTGGAGGTATCGATTGTGGCCCCTAGATACTGATGTATGTGGGAGGGCTGAAGATGTGATTTGGTGTAGTTTACTGTGAACCCCAAGTTGTGTAGTAGCTGGATGGTTTCGTAAGTGTGATGGACACACTGGTTGTGTGACGTGGCTTTTATCAGCCAGTCGTCGAGGTATGGAAAGACATGGATTTGTTGTCTTCTCAAGTGTGCTGCTACAACTGCAAGGCACTTTGTGAACACTCTGGGCGCTGTGGTCAGCCCGAATGGAAGGACTTTGAACTGATAGTGGTGTCCGTCCAACATGAATCTTCGGTATTTCCTGCGAGCAGGGTGTATGGGAATATGGAAGTAGGTGTCCTTGAGATCTAGTGTGGCAAGGAAGTCGCCTTGTTGAAGTAGTGGGAGGACCGTTGAAGAGTGATGATGTGGAAATTATCTGACTGTATGTAGAGATTGAGGGGTCTGAGGTAGAGTATTGGCCTTAGGGTGCTGTCCTTTTTGGGGATTAGGCAATACAGCGAGTAAACCCCTGTTCCTTGATGCTCTAAGGGAACTAGTTCTAGTGCATGCTTTTGAAGCAGTGAGAGAAATTCCTGTTTTAAGAGCGTGAGATGTTCTGTAGACATTGGACGTGTCAAGAATTCCTGTCATACGAGGGGAGGAAAACGGTAACCAGCGAAAACGGACTACATCTCCCAGGATGCTTAGCGGTTGAGAGGTTATGTAAACAGGAGAGCTGTTACATAACTCAAGGGAAACACGCCCTTATGTAAACAGGAGAGCTGTTACATAACTCAAGGGAAACACGCCCTTATGTAAACAGGAGAGCTGTTACATAACTCAAGGGAAACACGCCCTTATGTAAACAGGAGAGCTGTTACATAACTCAAGGGAAACACGCCCTTATGTAAACAGGAGAGCTGTTACATAACTCAAGGAAAACACGCCCTATAAAGGGAGGAACCGGGAGGTACAAGGCTGTCGGATATTGTGTTTACACCGACGTACCTGCTTCGTGAAGAGCAGTGTTCCGGAGTGGTGCTCCAGTAAGGCAAGAACGGAGGTAGGTCGAGTCGTTACTCCCTGGGCCGTGTCTTGCCCCATCGTCACCTGTGAAGGACCCGGAAGCTCTACCGGTCAACCATTGAGCTTCGCTTTTTGACTCGGCTGAGTCCAAGCGCAGTGGCGCTTTTGCTGGTTGGAGTCGTAACTCCCAGCCCGACCAGAGACACAGGGACTGCCAGCTGTAACGCACACCAGGAGGTGTTTGCCGCGTTACAGACTCGGAAGTCCACAGGATCGATCGAGCGGCTGCCCTCGGTTCAGTCTTCTTGCTTGTGATTGGGGTATCGGTGACGCATCACCAGGAGGTGACTCCGCGTCCCGGTGCAGTCTGAGGAAGAGGTTGAGCGGCTGCTCCCTTCAGGTAGAGACCCCGGCTGGGTGTTTCCCTGACTCCTCGATTCTCCCCAACACTCTTCGTGCCCCTCACAGCCTACCGATTGGCATTGTCGGCCATTTCATTTCTGCCCTCTGTTGGCATACGCCGGGATCGGCGTATATGCAGAGGACGGTTAGGACCATCCGTGCTGTGGGCTGGTAACGTACTTAGCCTGGAGGATTCCAGTGACTATAACTTTTGTTTGTTCTTTGTATTTTATTTGCCTTCATTAAAAGAACTAACCCTTCACAAGTGGTTGCGTCCTCATTGTCGTGTCTGTTAAACGATCCTGAGACGTTCAGGGCGTTACAGGACGCTGTTTGGGTGGTATGGTGGGTGGGGTGGCTGTTAGTTCCAGGCAGTAACCATACTGGATAATTTGTCTTACCCACTTGTCTGTAGAGATGGAATTCCAGACAGGTAGGAACTGTGATAGTCTCCCTCCGACCGGAGTGGAATGGTCTGGAGGGAGTGGAGGGAAGTCATTGATTGTTAGTGGGGGCGGTGCGAGGGTTGTTGTTACCTCGGCCTCTTCCCTTATTGTTATTTTCCCTGTATCCTCTTCTAAAATATCCCCTGTTGGAGGATGTTTGCATGGTGTTTTTGTAGGAAGAAGAAGAAGTGTCTGCACAGATGTTCTTTGATGCTCCTCTATAGAAGGAGCGTCTAAAGGAGTCACGTGTGGATGGAGACTGTAATGCTCCCATGGATTTAGCAGTCTGTGTCCTTTTTCATTTTTTCTAGAGTGGTGTCTACAGCCGGTCCAAAAAGTTGTTCCTAATTGAACGGCTGATTGAGGATAGTTGTTTGTACGCCTTGTTTGAAGCCAGAGATGCGCAACCAGGCATGTCATCTGAGTAACACGCTAGTGTTAATGGACCTAGAGGCAGTGTCTGCTGCATCAAGGGCACACTTAATTGATGCATTAGTTACTAATTTCCCCTCTTGAATTAAATCATTGGTCAGGTAAATGTTACAATAGGGTTTCCAGTTGGTCATAGTGAGCCCTATCGTATCTAGCAAGTAATGCCTCGGTATTGGCTTTCCGCCAGTGATTAGCTGCTTGGGCAGCAACTCCTTTGCCGAAAGCATCTAATAATTTAGACTCCTTGTCCGGAGGTGGCGCATCACCGGAGGACTGAGAATTGGTACGTTTTCTAGCGTTCGTTACCACTAGGGAGTCTAAAGGGAGTTGACCCTTGATGTAGGTGGGATCATTAGGGGCAGGTTTATATTTCTTTTCAATCCTGGGATTGAGAATTCTAGCCCTAACAGGGTCCTTGAATGTGTCAGGGGCATGTTTAATGACACTTTAACATCGGCAGAGTTTGTACAGTCTTTAGTGACTGTTCAAAGGTGTCGATTAGAAAGTCCTCCTCTGCGGGGTCTGAATGCATTGGAACTCCATGGTATTAAGCAGCCTTATGTACAAGCTGACTAAAATCAATATTGTTATCTGGGGGAGATGGCTTTGTTGGGTATGCATGGGGATCAGGGAGGTCTTGAGGATCTACTGGGTCATCATAATCGTCCCAATCGTCCTGTGGTACGTCTGTGTCGTAATCAGGGTCAGTAAAAGGGTCATTGTTGCCTCCCCCATCCCCCTAAATCATCATCATCCTGTGGTGGTGGTGAGTTTGGAGGAAGTATAGGAGAATGTGGAGGAGAGACAGGCTTAGTAGGAAGAACAGGAGAAGAGGGTCGTAAAGGTGAAGTAGCACAGTCTTTCCTTTTTACAGGCACTGCAGGAATGTCTGGGGTGTCCAATTTCCTCTTCTTGTGTGGAATAGCAGCCACATGTCCTGTTTTGGGGTCCATGTGGAGAGTCTTTTGTTTCGGATAGATAGAATCCGGTCGAAACATTTCTTCCTGTTCCGTAGTCGATTTCGGCGCTGATTTTTTCGGGTCAGAGCGAGGTTTGGATTTCTGCTCCAGAGCCTTGGGAGATGGTTTTGGGTCCTTCGGCTTCGATATGGAGGCAGAGATCTTTTACGGTTCCGAATGTCTCGGTTTCAGACCCGATGCCTTTTCCTTCGGCGCCAAGGGGGGTCGGTGCCGACGTCTTTGTGGGAGAAGGCTACGCTTCAGTCTTTGGTGCCAATGGCGCCTGTGGGACACTGATATGCGGATTGTTCGGTCCCGAACCGCCGGAAGGCTTGTCCTTAATTTTCGGAGCCGGGCCCTGGGGCGGGACTTCTGAAGCTTGTTTTGGGTCGCAACTGGGGCCAGCAGGCGAAGTCTTGACCAGGGCCTTCTTTTTTTGAGGTAAGATTGGGGTTGGGGCAGTTGTACTCACTCGTTGACCTGGAGTGATGTGGTTGTCTGAGTCAGAGTCGTCTGCTTCGGACACCATTTCAAGATCCTCAGCATCCTCCTCCGGTATATCGGGGCCTTCATCGAAGATGTCCACCGGTGCCGGAGCTGCTCGCTGCGCCATGATGTGTCGTTGGGCCCGGCAATCACGGATGGTCTTTTTGGATCGAAAGGAGGCGCAGGCCTGGCAATTATTCCCGTCGTGCTCTGGCGAGAGACAGGTTACAGACCTTGTGGTGGTCACTATGTGGGCATTTAGCTCCACACTGGGGGCATTTTTTAAATGGAGTCCTTTCCATGAGCCCTAGGCCCGGAGTCGATAGGCCCAGCAGCCCTTGTCGATGACCGGAATCAAATATTTGAGGAGCGCGTCAAAGATCACGCGATCGAGAACCATACCGTGGAGTTTATGATGGTTTGCGCGTCAAAAAGGTTTGGAGAATATGGTGCCAAACTGGAGCGCAGAAGTTACATCCGTACCCAATGGCGGAAAAAAGCAATCTGAGGATGGAGTCGATGCCCATGCACACTATCGTCCAAGGGAGGAGTCACCTATCGCGTGACTACAAAAGACTTCTTCCAAGAAAACAAGGTGCAAGCATCCGAGCCCAACACCAGATGGCGATCTATGCTACAGTATGAATTCCGCAGCTCATATGCCTCGAACACATTGTTTAAATAAAAACATAATGGGACAGGTGGTGAAATGGAGAAGCAGGTGGAGTGGACAGAAATCATTGCATCAAATGGGGAAAAGGAAAAAGGGAGGGGGTAAAAAAAAAAATATAGAAAAAAGCTGGGAGAAGCAACGGATGACCTGGGCGGTAGAGGAGACCAACAGAGAAAACACAGGAGTAAGGATATGAGGGAAGTAGTACAAGATAGCAAGAAAGAAGGGGGTGTGGCTAAGCCAAGGATCAAGGCGGACGCGTTAGCCGAAAGCTCTGCGCCAGACCGTTCTTTTATCCTTATAAATTACAACGCTGGGGCTGATTTGCAAGACCATCCCTGGGGGGGCATAATGCCATGGGGCACGCCCAGACGGAAAACTTAAGCTAGTCGAGAGCAGAGGCCCGCTGCCAGGTGTGCATGGTTGAGGCTGGAGTCTGCACTTCGCGCCATTTTCGTTGACTGCACATTGTCACCTGCGTCGCCACCTCATGTATCAAGAACACAATTTAGCACCAGCTCCAATTCAGGTTCACGCATTTTTTGCCTACAGTGTTGTTACAACTGTACCTTCTTTAATTGTTATCCTAATTATATGATGCCAAGTGCACATTTCAAAAATCTACTTGGAGCCTCCGCTCTTCTTTTCGTGTAATCTATTGAACATACAAGGCCTGTAACACGTGGCAAGACCTTCGGGAAGGGAGGAGGTGATACAGGCGGTTGGGACCAGATGACTGCTGGGCTGACTGAGTTGTGGTGTGGGAGGATCTGGGTCTCTCACTGGCCCCTGTCCCCGGGAGTGCCCTGAACTCACTACGCTCTGTTGGGCAGAGGCAACGCTTTGGTGTACATATCACTTGGCGCCATGGGCAAAACTAGAGGCCGCCAGGTCGGGGCCCTCCATGACCCGGAAGACAGTGCTCGGGAACAGTCACAATCCGGAAGACCCGGTGCAACAACAACTTAGTAAAATATTGGAGGCCATAGCAGACACGAAGGCTACCCTCCACCAAGATATCAGCACTGTTGCGGTGGTCTGCTATGAAAAGAATACAAGAAACTGTCGGAATGAGTTAAAGAAGCTGAGTCTCAGGTTACGGAGCTGGGGCCGGCGCAAAAGGTGCTGGAGCAGCAGATGGGGGCTCTTGTGGACAGGGTGTGCCTGTTGGAACGCAGGGCCGAAGATGCAGAAGGGCACAATAGGAGAAACATACAAGTCCTGGACCTGCCGGAAAGGACAGAAGGCGGCGACATGGTGTCCTACTTGGAGCGTTGGTTCAAGAATGTGGTGGCACCTGAGGGTCTGTCTGCCTTTTACACTTTGGAGAGGGCCCACAGAGTGCCTGCAAGGCCGCTGGCCCCAGGGAGACCCCGAGACCCGTGGTGGCCCGCCTGCTTCACTTCCGGGACAGAGAACTCCTTTTGCAAAAGGCGAGAGCAGCAGGCCCCTTCATTGTAAACAACAGCAAGGTCTCTCTTTTTCCGGACTACACGCTGGAGGTACAGTGCAGGCGAACCTCCTATCTGGAGATCAAGAAAGCATTGAGAGAGGAGGGACTTCAATACTCTCCGATGTTCCTGGCTCGACTACGTATAGTATTGGAGGGCAACACTCACTACTTGGATTGTCCCAAAGATGCCTGGGACTGGCTGGAGGCCTACAAGGGCAAGTCACCACGAAACCGGAACTCTGGTGCCCTCGAGCAGAAGACCTCAGGCACCGGAAACGCCAGAGACATCAAACTCGTAAGGAAAACCCAAAGAAACCATCCTCATCCCAGACCGAGCAGGAGAGAGCTGAGGCGGCACTGATGCAGAGTCGGGGCTCTCCCCCGGGGGCGGGGGCTGGCTCTACACGAGAGACGGAGGACAACGAAACAGACACTTCCCATAGTGATAGCGTTAAGATGTCACTGGTGACACCAGATACCGCGGATGACAATTTGATATACTTGGTAAGCTAAAATAACTGACACTCAGTGGGTGCCGAGCTGCACTTGGCTGCTACAAACCCCGAGCTGCTCTTTCCATATACGGGATTGGTGCACTCTGATTGGTGGGAGCATAGTTTGATAACTTTGCTTTCCCGATCCCAGTTGAGTGCTGTATTAGGTTAGGGCCTCATTTAGTATTACATTTTTACTCAGGAGGTTTGGGCGGCCGACCGTTGTCGGACTGCCCTGGGCTTGGAGAGTTGACCACCGTATGGGTCAGTTTGTTGAGGGGTTTTCTTTTGTTTGTTCTTTAATGCTAGCAGAGGGGTGGAAAAGCACGAGACTGGGGGTCGGGGGGGGGGGGGGCCATTTCGGGCTGTTTGGCGCGACCCACCATAAATGGCAGAGACTCGTAGTGTTAAATTGGTTCCAAACATGGAACGTCATAACATATACTTATACCTGAGGCGTAGGGACATTCACATATCGTTCCTCCAGGAAACCCACTTGAACAGTG
Organism: Triturus cristatus; assembly: GCF_964204655.1. Classification (NCBI taxonomy): domain Eukaryota; kingdom Metazoa; phylum Chordata; class Amphibia; order Caudata; family Salamandridae; genus Triturus; species Triturus cristatus. The sequence goes on along the minus strand of NC_140595.1, from coordinate 514,303,386 downwards.
AGGAAGCTGGAAAGCTGACACGTCTATGAAGGGGCCGGGATTATGCGACCACCAGTTCGGCCTTTGCAAGGGGGGTGCTGATCTGAGTCAGGCCAGGGGTCCGTTTGCTGTTGAGTGGACACTGATGGATGCAGGTGGCCGTTACGTACTGGTTACGAGGAGACTGGTGAGCCAGGAGGTCACCCTAGGTAACATTTATGCTCCTAATCAGGATTCCCCTTCTGCTGTAATTGCTGACAGCCTGCGGGGCAGCCTGATCCTTGGGAGGGACTTTAACTGTGTTGCAGACATGGTGGCTGACCGATTGCACCCTCCCTTAATGGGGTCTCCGCCGCGCCGCACAGCCTTGGGGTTTTGTGTATGGATTACTCACAGGGGTCTCGAAGACACCAGGTGCACACACGACTGGATACATTTCTATGTTCCCCCGCCTTTAATGGCTCTATCATACAAACCGAGTACTTGGGACGCACATTGTCAGATCATAGCCCTTTAATAGGGACATCAACTCTTTGGTAGGTGCCCCCCAATTCCCACATGAAAGCTTAACCCAGCATTGCTGGAGGATGATCCCTTTCGCACATCATTGCACACACTTTTGGATACCTACTTCCCCATTAATTTCAATACAGCATCTTCTCAGCTGGAATGGGAGGCATTTAAGGTGGTGGTGCGGGGCCACTGTATGGGGCAGATGACGGGAGCATATCGGGAACTCCGTCGGGAAATTTTGAACCTGGAGGGGTGCATTCACGGCCCTGACAATGCTCAGGGCACGGGTCGGCCCTGCCCGGGTAGCACTGCAGGAAGCACGGGCAAAATATAATGATGCTCTGATGCTATGACCACAAGGGTTACTTAGGCAAAGTACAGAGGGAGGAGGGGAGAGCGGGCAGTCTGTTGGCACGGTTAATCAGACCCGAACTAGGGGGATCTCCCATCACACAACTGGGCCTTGCCACCGGGAAGGTGGTGTATGACCCGAACGTGAATAACGTTTCCTTTTTAACGTATTATGAACATCTGTATGCAGCCCAGTCTGCTGTGAGGGTCTATCTAGAGACTCTGCCCCTCCGGGTGTTGGAGGACGGAGCCCGGGATGAACTGGGGGAACCTATAAATTTGCAGAAAATAAAGGCTGCCATCCACGCATTGGTGCCTGGTAAGACATCGGGATCGGACAGTCTCCCAGCGGAATTTTATCAACGTTTCGCAGATACCCTAGCGCTGCAACTGGTTAAGCTGTATGCTGATGTGTATGAGGCTGGGGCGCTGCCCAACTCCACACACACAGCCCTGGTGATTTCCCTTCCGAAAACGAAGAAGCCGGAGGCTGGGGTTAAGGACTACAGACCCCTTTCCATGCTTAACATGGACTTTAAGACCTTAAGTAAGGTCTTGGCCAGTAGACTAGTACCGCACGTGGCGACACTGATGCACCCTGATCAGAACGGGTTCATCCCTTACCGCAATACCTCTTTTAATCTTGGCCAGCTTTACTCTATTCTCTACCATGCGGAGGGCCCCGACCCGCCACCAGGCCGCGGTGCTCTGTTAACCCGGAGAAAGCCTTCGACACGGTGGGGTGGGAATACTTATTTGAAGTGATGCTGCGCCTGGGCGAGGACTGGGTGCGGCTTTGGTATGCAGCGCTTACTGCAAGGCTTAGAACAGGCAGGACAATCCCCAGAGAGTACAGGGTCTTCCGAGGGACCAGAAAAGGGGTGTCCCCTCTCCCTTCTTTTATTTACCTTGGCGATCGAGGACCTCGCAGGGGAGGCGATGGGATCGGGTTGGCTACCGAAGGGCGAATGCATCATGTCTCCCTATACGCGGATGACTTATTGTTATACTTGTCAGGTGCATTTGTGGGTACCGCAGATACTATACACATCCTAGACGAATTTGCGGATCTCTCGGGATTGAGAGTTAACAAAACTAAGACGTACTCGTTTCCGGTGTCAGGCCCTACGCCTCGGCCAGTTGCCCTGTTGAGGGATATACTATGGGCTCAGAAATCGTTCAAGTACTTGGGCATACATATCTTCCACTCACTAGATGATCTGAAGGAGGGTGACCCTTGCAGAGCGCTGCGCTAGTTACGTTCATGCGTGCACTTCTGACGCACACTGCAATTGCCAGTCATGGCCAGGATCGCTCTATCCTAATGGTCATGCTCCGCGCTTATTGTATTTTTTTGTTAATCTCCCAGGTATTATGCACAGCAGTTGGTTCAGTCCTTGAATACCTTGCTGCGGGAACTGGTGTGGGGGAACGGGCGTCCCAGGGTGGCTCTTAAAACGTTGCAGTGCCCTGTGTCCGTGGGGGGGCTAGGTGCCCCGAATTTTGAATACTATATGTTTGCTGCTAAGCTACAATGGCTGGCACAATGGATAGAGTGGGTAAATGAGGATGGAACGTTCCTGTTGCGCCCGGACTCTTATCACAGTCTCGTAATGGCGAAACTATTGGTACCAAAGACACCCACCCGAAACTACTCCCTGCTACAGCGCATAGTCTTTTAAACCTGGAAGCGATGCCAGGGCGGAGAACGGCGAGTCGCCAAATATTTTCCTGTGTTACCCCTTGTGGGACTGCCGCATGGCGATCCACAATCCGTATTTACATGTGAGCAACTGGCCCACTGGACTGAGGCAGGGCTAGATAATGTTGGGGATTGTGTCCTGGACAAATCTCTGCTCCCATTTGACGGGCTGATGGAGGACTGTGGCATACATTTGCACAGATATGGAACAAAGGGAGGGATGAACCGGAGACACACCCAGTATTGCACACCCGGTTTACACTTGCGACGGCGGGACACCAAGTGAAATGGTTTTATGGAGCTTTTCAATCGGCGTCAGTGCGTCCCCTAAGTAAGCTGAGCGCAAAATGGGACGGGATCGGGGGTAGATTCCTTACAGACGCATAGTGGCAAAGGGTCCTATATTACCCTTAGAAAATTTCCCGCAAAATTCGCCTCAATTACATACAATTCAACTACACCCACATGGCCTACATGACACCTCATCGCCTAAATGTGAACTATGGGGGAGGGGGGGGGTCCGTTCATGCCCTAGATGCACGCACACGGATGCAGATTTTGTACATCTGACTAGGGACTGCCAGTGCCTGCAACCCTTCTGGGAGGCTGTGCTCGGTAAGCTTAAAGACGTGTTGAGCAGGCTGCTACCCCCTACTGTGCAGACTTGCCTGTTGGGCCTATTCCCCACACCGCCAAAGCGGAAGTTTGGGAAAAGGTTAAGAGACCTCACGCTGGGAGTGGCTAAACCGTGCATTGCATTGGAAATCCCAGAGGGGACCCAAGTTTGAGGCCTGGAACAGGGATGTTATGTGGGCTGGGGCGGAGGGTAGAGCGTTCAGCTGGGAGGAATCTAAGGGTGTGAAAAAGCACCCGATAGCTGGACAGTGGAGGGACGTGACGGCGACATGGGAGGACCCAGAGGGGCAAGCAACTAGTGGGCCAGGTTCAGATTCCGGTCAAGGGCCCCACTCCGAAGGTACATGATCCATGAATACAATTGAAACCTTTAGGCTACACTGGGCACTGCCTTGAATGTAATCGACTATGGGGTAAGGATTAAGGCAACCCCCTGACCCTGGTGCAGTAGCTCTGACAAGAATTGGGGGCCCTTCCCCGTGCCTTTCCGACTACCCTAAAAGGTTGTACTACGGTATGCTCCCCCTAGAGCACAGGCCATGGTAACGAAGACTGGTTCACCACCTCTGCACAAGTCCTATTCACTCCTTTCTTGGTTATGTTGTGTTATTATTTCCTTTGTTTTCCTTTCCTTTAATTAGGATTATTTTATTAGTAAAGGAAGTATTATTATAATAAATTCTCACATGTCACTTATAGGGAATGATAACTGGTGTAACATGTACTAAGAGCTTAGGCCATAACGTGTAGGCGGCTGTTCCTAGATGGACAATGACTGGAACACAACTTTGTATGCACATAGGCTGTATGATTTGTGCCTGGGCCATTGATCTGACTATTATAAAGCATTGTGCAGTATACTGCCGCAATGTGTTGCAGCCACCTTTGAGAAATTTGCTTCTATCCGTGAAGCTGTTTGACATTTAATGTATATGTTGCACAAGTTACTTACTTGTGTAACGATATATCTGTGAGAGACATTAGTTAGTGATAGATTCCTTACCTTCGAATATCCCCAGGGGTCAAACTGGATCCGTAATGTTTTCGGCAGCAGTACTCCTGCGTGTCAGTAGGCATTGTCGTGTGGCTCCGCGTACGTCGCTGGCATCGTAGCCGCCGAGATGACTTGGTCGGAGCTACTTAGACAGGCCCACGCACGCTGACGTCAGTTCTGTACATGACTTTTCCGCGCCAGGAACGCAGAGCCATGCCAGAGACCGACTACTGGTGCAATAGAACTAGGGCCCTGGAAGGGATGACCTGAACCCTAGAGAACAGTTCGCAGAACGGGGAGGATGGGCGGGTGGTAAGGAATCTATCTCTAACTAATGTCTCTTACAGATATATCGTTACACAAGTAAGTAACTTGTGCATCTGAAAGAGACACGTTAGTGATAGATTTCTTACCTTAGAATACATACCCAAGCAATACTAACCCCGGTGGGTGGGTCTGCGAAGTGAGATTACACCAGAAAGTCACGGAGAACTGAACGGCCAAATAAGCGGTCTCTCCAGACCGGACTGTCAAGGTAATAGTGCTTACTGAAAGTATGCAATGAGGCCCAAGTGGCGGCCCGACTGATTTCTTGCAGGGGACACCGCGTCCCAATGCTGTAGTGGCTGCTGTCGCCCTTGTAGAATGGGCGCGCAGCCCAACTGGAGGTTCATTTTTAGCCAGAGAGGAACAGGCTTTAATGCACAAGACAACCCATCGGGAGATAGTTCGCTTGTGCACAGCCCAGACTTTCTTGGCGCCCACGTAGCCAACAAAGAGCTGGTTATCCACCCGGAACTGTTGTGTGCGGTGAAGATAGAAAGAAAGCGCACGTTTAGGGTCCAGACGTTGGAGCCGCTCTTCCTCTCGAAGGATGCGGAAAGAAAGTTTGCCCGAGATGAAATGCAGAGACTACTTTCGGGAGAAAGGAGGGACGCAGTAGAAGCACAACCTTGTCCGGATGAATCACCAGGAAAGGAGGTTTACAGGAAAGAGCCTGAAGCTCACTCACCCGCCGAGTGGAGGTGATGGCCACCAGGAAGACAGTTTTCAAAGTCAATAACCACAAAGGGCCGTTATGAAGAGGCTCAAAGGGAGCACACATCAAGTATGTGAGAACCAGGTTTCAAGTCCCATTGAGGCATCACAAAAGGAAAAGGAGGGAAAAGGTGAGTAATGCCTATGAGAAATCTACTGACAACTGGAGACTTGAAAAGAGAGAGCTGATCAGGCAGCCTAAGCAAGGCTGAAAGAGCAGAAAGGTAGCCCTTGATAGTGCCCAGAGCAGAGCCCTGCTGGGCCAAAGAGAGAAGGAACAAAAGGACCTCAGAAAGAGGGGCAGAAAGGGGATCAACGGCTTTCGACGTGCACCATGCCACAAACTTCTTCCACCGGCAGGCGTATACAGTTTTAGTCGAGGGACTCCTGGCTGCCAGAATAACATTACAGACTTCAGGAGGGAAATCAACTGTCGCCACTCAATCTCCACGCAAGGGGGTGGAGGCTGGACAGGTTCGGGTGAAGGACCGTCCCCTGTTGCTGCGACAGGAATCCTCCCCAAGAGGCAGTCGTATCAGGGGATCCACGCACATACGGAGTAGCTCGGGATACCAAACTCTTCGAGCCCAGTCTGGTGCCACAAGAATGACTTGGGCCCGGTCGCTTCTGATCTTCTTCAGCACTCTGGGTAGAAGTGGAATAGGCGGAAAGGCGTACAAGAGACCACAACTCTACTCGCGACGCAAAGCGTCTCCGAGCAAGTGCCGCCTTGGAAACTCAAACGCGCAGAACTGCTGACATTGAGCGTTCTCTTCGGTGGCGAATAGATCTAACCAAGGTTCTCCCCACTGCTGAAAGAGACCTTGTGCCACCTCTGAGTGAAGACGCCATTCGTGATCCAACATGCACCTGCAGCTGAGTTCGTCCGGCCTGCGGTCCACCAAGGAAATTCCTTGACGTTTCAGCCACATCCAGAGACGTAGAGCATCCCGACATAGGGTCCACGACCCCACCCCGCCCTGCTTGTTGCAGTACCACATGGCGGTGGTGTTGCCCGTGAACACCTGCACGACACTTCCCCGGACAGAGGGAAGGAAGGCTTTCAGTGCAAGTCGGATCGCTCTCAACTCCAACAGATTGATGTGGAGACGAGACTCCGCCGGAGACCAGAGGCCTCTGATCTCCGCCTCTCCCATATGGCCACCCCATCCCAGGAGGGACGCATCCGTCACTACCACATGCTCCGGTAGGGGTAGGGAGAGGCTCTTGCCCGTGACCCAATCACGGTCCGTGAGCCACCACTGCAACTGCTGTGCAGTGCCCTCCAAGATCAAGACATGGTCGGACAGGTTGCCTCGATGGTGGGCCCATTGAAACTTCAGGTCCCACTGCAGAGCCCGCATTCGCCACCTGGCGTAATGCACCAACAGGATGCAGGAGGCCATCAGCCCCAGCACCAACCTGACCGAAACCCAGGATAGAGGCCGAAAGATGGGAATCAGAGCCTGAATATCCCGGACCCGCTGTTCCGGAGGATAAGCCCGGAACTGCGCCGAATCGAGAACCGCTCCGATGAAGAGGAGCTTCTGGGAGGGGCTCAGGTGCGACTTCGGCACGTTGATGGAGAACCCCAGCAAATGCAGGAGGTCAGCCGTAGTCTGGAGGTGGGAGAAGACTGCCTGGGGCGAGCCCGCCTTCAACAGCCAGTCGTCGAGATAGGGGAAGACTGGGATCCCTGATCTGCACAGATGAGCTGCGACCACCGCCATCACTTTTGTGAACACCCGAGGGGCACTGGTAAGGCCGAAGGGGAGCACAGTGAACTGAAAGTGCTCCTGACCCACCGTGAACCGCAGGTAACGCCGGTGGGCCGGCAGGACGGGGATGTGGAAATATGCGTCCTGCAAGTCCAACGCTACCATCCAGTCTCCAGGGTCGAGAGCAGCTAGAACCTGAGCCAAAGTTAACATTTTGAACCGTTCCTTCCGGAGGAAGGCATTGACGTTCCGGAGGTCCAAGATAGGGCGTAGGCCCCCTTTGCCCTTCTTGGGAACCAGAAAGTAGTGGGAATAACAACCACGACCTACTTCTGGGCTCGGAACGCGCTCGACGGCCCCCTTGGCCAAGAGGGCTGAAACTTCCTCGTGGAGAAGATTCAAATGATCCCCCGTGATACGGTGGTGCTGCGGTGGCATAGCTGGAGGGGTCGTCTCGAAGGGGAGAGAGTAGCCCCTTCGGACGATTTGCAGCACCCACCTGTCCGACGTGATGGAACGTCAGTGGAGCAGGTGAAGGCGAACTCTGCCGCCCACTGGCGTGGAATGGGCCTGAAAGCTCTGACTAGGAAGGCTTTGAGGCGGATGCTGCCAGGGTGGATGTGGACTGACCGCGTCGTCCTCCATTACCGCCTCGGCAGAAACCACGTCCGCCACCGCGTGCAGGCGGGTTCTGCGGCCGGTGGCTAGGCGGACGTGAGGAGGTGCCCCTTCCTTGGCCACGAAAGGAGCGAAAAGCGGAAGTTTGTGGCCGCGGGGCCGAGAGGCCCAAGGACTTGGCCGTAGCCCGGGAGTCCTTGAAGCGAGCCAGCGCAGTGTCCGCTTTCTCACCAAAAAGGCGAGTGCCATCAAAAGGCATGTCCATGAGAGTGCTCTGGACATCCCCTGAAAAGGACGTGGACCGCAGCCAGGCGTGACATCGAAGCGCCACCGTGGTAGAAATCGCCCTACCCAGCGAGTCCGTAGTGTCAAGCCCACATCGGATTGCATGGCGCGTTGCATCTCTCCCATTGGCCAGAGCCCCTTGACAGAGGGAAGGAATGCTTTTAGTGCAAGTAGGATCGCGCTGAGCTCCACAAGGTTGATATGGAGTTTGGACTCCGCCGGAGACCAGAGGCCTCTGATCTCTGCCTTGTGGCCTCCCCATCCCAGGAGGGACGCGTTCGTCACTACTGTGTGCTCCGGTTGGGGAAGGGAGAGGGATCTACCACTGACCCAACGCTGGTCCATGAGCCACCACTGCAAGTCTTGTGCAGTGCCCTACAAGATCTGGACGTAGTTGGACAGGTTCTCCTGATGCTGCGCCCACTGGAACTTCAGGTCATACTGCAGAGCCCGCATATGCCATCAGGCATGGTTAGTGAGCAGGATGCAGGAGGCCATGAGTCCCAGCAGCCTCAAGGTCGTTCTGACCGAAACCCAGGATAAGGGCTGAAAGATCGGAATCATAGCCCGAATGTCCCAGACTCGCTGTTTGGGAGGATAAACCCAAAATTGCGCTGTATCTAGAACTGCTTCGATGAAGAGGAGCTTCTGAGAGGAATCAGGTGCGACTTCAGGACGTTGATGGAGAACCCCAGCAAATGCACGAGGTCAGCCATAGTCTGGAGGTGGAGGACCACTGCCTGGGGCGAGCCCGCCTTTAACAGCCAGTCGTCGAGATAGGGGAAGACTGAAACCCCTGATCTGCTCAGATTAACTGCGACCACCGCCATCACTTTCGTGAACACCCGAGGGGAGCTGGTAAGGCCGGAAGGGAGCACAGTGAACTGAAAGTACTTGTGGCCTACAGTGAACGGTAGGTAACGCCGGTGGGCCGGCAGGATGGGGATATGAAAATTAGCATCCTGCAAGACCAACGCTACCAGCCAGTCTTGCGGGTCTAGGGCACACAAGACCTGAGCAAGCGTGAGCATCTTGAACCTCTCCTTCCGGAGGAAGCGTTTGATGTTCCGGAGGTCTAAGATAGGACGCAGACCTTTGTCCTCCTTTGGAACCAAGAAGTAGTGGGAGTAACAACCACGACCTACTTCTGGCGTTGGAACACGCTCGATGGACCCCTTGGCCAAGAGGGCCGCAACTTCCTGCTGGAGAAGTGCCAAGTGATCCCCCGACATGCGGTGGTACTGAGGTGTCATGGCTGGAGGGGTAGACTCAAAGGGGAGGGAGTAGCCCCTTCGGACTATCTGCAGAACCCACCTGTCCGAAGTGATGGTGCACTAGTGGGGGAGGTGATGGTGAATCCTGCCGCCCACTGGTTTCTGGTGTGCCTGAAACACAGGACCAGGAAGGTTTTGAGGCGGTTGTGGCAGGGGTGGTGGTGGATTGACCCGCCCGCTGGCCTCGGGACCCACCACGGCAGGTCCCACGACCGCGGCTGCGCTGAGTCTGCGGCTGCGCTGGCTGGCGGTTCTGAAAGGAACGCGCTTGGGTGCCTCGACCCTGACCTCAAAAGGAGCGAAAAGCAGAACCCAAGGGGTTGCGTGTGGTGGCGAGACCTAAGGACTGGGCAGTAGCCCGAGAGTCCTTAAAGCGTTCCAGGGTGCTATCCGCATTGTCACCAAAGAGGTGTGCGCCATCAAAGGGCATGTCCAACAGTGTTCTGGACATCTCCTGAGGAGCCAGTAGTTCTGAGCCAAGCGTAAAGGCGTAGCGCCACTGATGTGGAAACTACCCTGCCGAGGGAGTCTGCTGTGTCAAATCCACAATGAATAGTGAATTTAGCAGCATCTCTCCCCTCGGTAATGGCCTGGGAGAGCACCGCCCAAGCTTCCACCAGGCACTGAGGCAGCATGTGTGCCACAGTGTCCCACACAGAATGTGAATAGCGGCCCAACAGGCACGCAGTATTCACCGCCGGCAACCCGGAACTGACAGAAGTAAAAATCTTTTTCCCAAACTGCTCCAGTTTCTTAGATTCCTTGTCTGGAGGAGCAGAAGGGAATGCGGTCGGCGAGGCAGAAGCCTGGACAACCAGACTCTCAGGCATCGAGTGTTGTGTGAGAAAGCTGGGGCCGATGGTGGCATGTAACACCCTTATCTACAGGAATGCCTATGTTAGGTTTGCTCCAGGTGCCCAACAGGATGTCAGTAAGTGCGTCGTTGAAGGACAGCAGCGGCTCCGCGGAGGAAGATGCTGGCTGCAGCACCTCGGTCAGGAGATTGGTCCTGATAGGCACAGAAGGGAGCTCGAGGTTAAGAGCCTCAGCCGCTCTACGCAACACGACAGGAAAAAGTCCCAACCTCCTCCATAGCCACGGAAGAAGGGGACAGTGTGCCAGGGTGTGGAGAGAAATCCAGATCACAAGGACCTTCCATATTACCCTCCCACTCTGGCTCATTCTCGCATTGAGCTGTGAGAGGGTCCTCAGACCCCTCCCAGTACTCCCCTTCGTCCACTGGCTGTACAAGAGGCCGCTAAGGACGAGGGGCCCGGGGAAATGGGGAAAAACTCCCCACCTGGAATGGGAATTGGGGGGGTAATAGACCAATCCAGGTCCAACGCAGTCCAGCGTCGTATCTGGCGCCGTCTCCGACGCCAGAGGCGGCGCCAAGGCCGGAGCCGGCGGCGCCGCAGGGTATGGTGCCGACCTAGCTGGGGCCAAAGGCGGCGGCACAGGGGCAGAACAACCCCAGGAGGGATCCGACCCGGGGAACAAATGGCACATGGCCGACAGGAATACCTATATTTCTTCCTGCGTCGTGTGCGGACCCGGGAAAGGTGAGTAGGCCGCAGGCAACGAGGGAGGCTCCACCGGACCCGCGGGGAGTGACCACCCGCCTCCTCCAACGCATCCCGCGACTGGTGAGGGGTAGACGAAGAGCGACGTTGCTTCTTTGACTTTTTATGGCGCCTTGACTTACCTGTCCCCGATTCCGACAAACGATGGTGTCAGCTCCGCGATCGGTCCTTCGACCTCCCACGGGAGCGGGACCTCCCGGCAATCGGCATGGAACCGATTGCCGGGACTTCAACAACTTTTAGGAGACGCTCCCGCAAAGCTTTCGGCGCCATGGCCCGACAATCGGGGCACGCTTCGGGGTCATGGGCGTGCCTCTAGCAGAAGAAACACGTAGTACGGGTCCGCCACCGACATGTTCCGATGGCAGGCCCTACAGAACTTAAAACCGGGCATCCCTACTGCACCAAGAGTCAAAACTCGACAAACAAGAGAAACATGTTTTCAAAAACCAAGTTAAATTAATAACTAGTAGTACCGCTCTCTCTCGGATCTGCACTTGGTGGCGCGGACGAAGAAAGAACTGACGTCAGCACGCATGGACGCGTCTAAAAGGCTCAGATGACTTCATCTCGGCAGCTACTAAGCCAGCGACGTACGCGGAAACGCATGACGACGCCTACCAACGCGGAGTACTGCTGACGAAAACTTCCGGATCCAGTCTGGCGCCTGGGGATATTCTAAGGTGAGGAATCTATCACTAACTAGTCTCTTTCAGATCCATGTGACTGTTTATAACAAAAAATAGGTTTGGTTATCACTGTCGACAGTTTAAACATACTCGAACTGCTTGTAGTCTATGGTTTTTCATTAATCGTTAATACAGCCTTCAATAACAGTCATATTTGTCTTGTTCGACGTGGTATTTGTCGCAGTCTTGGCTGTTTCTTTGTCGATGCATGCTTTGTCGACGGTGATGCCAAGGACTACTTCCTAATCTGAGGAAATATATTCCCTTACCAATGAAGTTGAGGGCTCAGATCTAATTTTTGTTTTCTTCACTGACCGCGGCGGTGAAGGTCTTCCTAGCGATTTTGGAGCCCATGAAGATGCACTTCTTTCAGGTTAAGTTTTGCATGTACTGTACTTGTGAAATCTCTTGTATTTAATATATGTTAAAAGGGGCTCTTATCAGTTCCCAATGTCGAATTACTGTGTTGATTCCCTTTTGTGTGGGACTTTTTTTATTTTTTATTAACTTCCCTGGCTGCACGATACTCCTACTAAAGATGTTCACACTGTTTAAACACCATCCACAATCAAGATAAGATCTCTTACCGCGGAAAAGGCAGACAACTTCTAACAGTATGCTGGAATGCTTGCTTTTTAGGTCTTGCCTAGCGACGCAGCGCATGAGCCTTGGCGAGACCTATTGTTGTCGGTTTGGTGTGCGAAGTGGGACAGGATATGTGCACGAGCACAAAACAGTACATGTGCACGCGAACGTCTCGCTCAGCACACAGGACAAAACATATGAACGCGCTCTGCTCCCTCTCTCAGCACGCAGAACAAAACATATGCACGTGCTCTGCTCCCTCTCTCAGCACGCAGGACAAAACATATGCACGCGCTCTGTGACTCAGTTTTGCCACTCACAAGTCGAAATAGAGCAGAATATAAGAGTCATCCCTATGCTCTAGAGTCATTGCTCCTCGTTTTTTCCACGACCTCTGACAGCATAACTGACCTAACTGAAGTGACAACTGGAAATGAGCGAAGTCTAACTTGGGACGTTATCGATACTGGGAAAACATGGTTGTTGTAGAGACAGTCCTTCCTCTGCCTGTAAAGAGCAGCGCCCAGATACTTTTTCGGGCGCGAGTCCTGCGTGATACTAAGTACCTATAACATTACATTGATGCCTGAAAGTCCATTGCATAGAAGGGGTGTGCGGGAGGGCAGTGGGGGTTTGATTATCCGGCAGACTGAGCGATACTAAAGGTAAGAAACATTCATTTTATAGGGGTTTCTCCTCTTTTGTATCGGTACAGGCCAGGAAGTCCCCGCAATCATGTGAATCAAGGTAGTAGGGTATGGCGAAACGTGCTAACAAAAGCCCACGTATTGGCACGACAGATTTTCAAAAGAGGAACACAGCAGAGCTTGAGCGCAGCCTTTGCTCTGCCGCATGAGCCCCTGGTGAGGATACTGTGACCTCAGTAGTTTGACGCAGAGGACCGCCCAGCAAGACGTAGTCTGGACTGCCGTCTTTGGCCAAGGTGAACTGAATAAGTAAGTGATCATCAAGCTAATTCCCCTCAGTCCAGTCTATACAGACATGCAGGACACGGCTAAGGTCCAATGGAAGAACCTCTCCCTCCTCCTTCTATGGACGCGAGGGGAGAAAATGTAACAGTGTAATGGACCGCACCACACCAAAGGGAGACATCACTGTCGGAAGAAAGGGTGCGAGTCTTAAGAACTTGATTTCATTCTAGGATACAAGGAGCACATGGCAAAGGAACCAGCAAAACCTGCAGTTCACTAATGTAGCACTGAGAAGTGATCTCAACGCAGCATGATAAAAGGAAGGGGGAGGGACGTGTTACAGCCCTTTTAGGAAAAGCACCACAACAGCTGATATGGATAAGGAGGGCTGAGTAAGCAAATAAAGAAAATCGGATGGGGCCTAAGTACCTGTAACTGAACAAAACTCTTGGGGCCAAACAGACCAGCAGTACATCAGAAACCAATGCATGTAAACGGTCAACACACCGGCACAAAACATTATGTCAACTCCTACTCAATCGCTTCCTCTTTCCTTCCTTTTGCAAATGTTTATATGCTACGTAAAAAGGTCTAATAAACCAATATTAAACACCAACAATTGTACTGCATATGTTAATGTCCAAATACCTCATGCCTACAACACACAAAAAGCATTTTCAATGCAATAGGTCTTGCATTAGTGAGACATTGACCTATTGGCATTGTAAATACCAAGGCATTTTATTTATGTATTTTAAAAGCCTGCAAGAGTGTATAAATATGCACATTGTACTTATAGTCCTTGCTTGCAAAATGCACAGCTGCCAGTAAAACAAACAGTTACTAACTGCCTTGCTTCTCGTAAGCAACTACTACTATAACTACAAAGTGTGTGTTAATTCACTCATTGCAGGCGTTCAAAACACATAAATAAAAGGCATTGTCATCTAAAATGGCAGTAACTCAAACTCTCACACATGCGAGACCTATTGCATTGCAAATGCTTGTTATTACTTAGTTGTGTTAAACAGTTGCTTTCGCCTTAGAACGTATGTGGCATTTCCTATACATGCCTCAGTACCTTTCTTTGCACTTTGTAGGCATTATTGGATTGATTTTTTCAACTTAATCTATTTGGTCATTATGATCAAATTCTAAATGTTGTAATAAACATTGTGCGTTAAATGTAAATATACAAGAGCTATGCTATATTATACTACTAAACAGGCAGCCACAAGTGCATTTACCTTGCAGACAATGATCTGAATGGTGCAGTAGGTGCAGTGGCACAAGGCCCAAAAGTTGTCAGAATTCGCCTGAACACCTACTAATGCTGTATTTTACTACTAAACAGGCAGTCATAATTGCAGTTACCTTGCAGTTAAAACGGACTTGAATGGTGCAGAAGGTGCAGTGGCACCAGGCCAAAAACTCTAGGGACCTCACTAAACCCAGATTATTGCCAACATTTTAAACTAAACAGGCTACCACAAGTGTAGTGATCTTGCAGGCAATAGGGTCATTATTTGAATGGTGCAGCAGGTGCAGTGGCACCAGGCCCAAACATTATCAGAACTGATCTAAGCACCTAATATTGCTATATCTTACAACTAAACAGACAGTCACAAGTGCAGTTATCTAGCAAGCATTAGGGTCAAGATTTCAATGGTGCGGCATGTGCAGCAACACCGGGACCAAAAGCTCCAGGCACCCCTCTAAACACCTAAAATTGCTATATTTTACTACTAAACAGGTAGTCACAAGTGCAGTTACCTTGCAGACAACAGGGTCATGATTTGAATGGTGCAGTAGGTGCAGTGGCACCGGGCCCAAAAGTTGTCAGAACTCCTCTAGACGCATACTATTGCTATATTTCACAACTAAACATGCAGTCACAATTGCAGTTACCTTGAAGTTAAAAGGGACTTGATTAAAAAGGTGCAGCAGGGGCAGTGGCTCTGGGGCGGAAAGCTCTAGGGACTCCACTAAACCCATATTATTATTAAAGTTTAATACTAAACAAGACAGTCACACATGCATTTATCTAGCAGGCTGTAGGGTCATGATTTGAATGGTGTAGCAGGTATAGTAGTTCCAGGACCAAAAGCTCTAGGCACCCAACTATACATCCAATGTGCTATATTTTACTACTAGATGAGCAGAAACAAATGCAGTTATCTTGCAGTTCAAAGAGGCTTGATTTGAATGATGCAGCAGGTGCAGTAGCACCAGGGCCAAAAGCTTAAGGGACCACACTAAATGGAGAATATTGCTATTCTTTTTTTACTACTAAACACACAGTCAAAAGTGATGTTATCTAGCAGGCACTAGGGCCACGATTTCAATGGTGCTGCAGGTGCAGCGGTGTCAGGGCAAAAAGTTGTCAGAGCTCCTCGAAACATCTAACATTGCAATATTTTACTACTAAACTGGCAGTCACAGTCACAATAGGGTCATGATTTGAATGGTGCAGCGGGTGCTGCGGCACTGGGACCAAAAGTTGTCAGAACTCCTCTATACATATATTATTGCTATTACATCAATTAATTCGATTATTTCCTTCTTTCATTTTTCAACATTTTGATATTACTTACCCACACTACATCACAAGTAGCAGCACAATATATTGCCTTTTTGTACATAAACAGGTCATTACATTTTAACAGACTTTCTGTAACTTATATTGTACAACTACGAGTCTTACCTATCACTTTTGTGAGTCTTCTTGAGAACAGAAAATGTTCCTTCTCCATCTCCAGAAGCTAGAGTTCCCATTGCTTTTTTCTGCAGCCGCAGAAGAAGCCTGGCCTACCTGTCCTTAAGTGTTTTGGCAGAAAATGTACGGCAGTATTTGCATTTCTTAGATTTATGATTAGGCTACAAACAGCATAGGTACTACTTCTGCGGGTCCTCGAAGAATAGCATGAGTTTGCCACAGGATTTGCAAGGTCTGAAAATACCTTATTTCGGATTTAACAGCCAAAATGTTACCTTCAAGTGTATAGCAGGTGGAGCTCAGTTCTAGGTCAAAAGCTCTAGTAAATCAATTGTCACACTGAAGAAACTGATAGACTCCCGTTACACATGCAGTAAGAACTCTGAGGTATGGTGGCCCATGAGGAAAACAATGAGCTATGAGCTGTTTGCTGATTGGCCGGCGTTTGGTTCCTATTAAAATGATGAACTGGTTATCAATGTCACTTGTTAAGCTTTATCAATGCTTTGCTTTATGCTACTTACTGCCTGTCATTGGATGGTATGGCCTGGCCTATCATTGTATAGTATGGTACGGTACGGTATGGTCCGGTCCTTCATTGTATGGCATGTCCTGTCACTTTATAGTATGGTATGGTCTTCCCTTATGTATGGTATAACCTGTAATTGCATGGTATGGTCCGGTATTGTATGGCCTGTAATTGTATACTATGGTATGGATTGCGATCATATAGTATGGTATATCATGTCGTTGTATAGTATGGTATAGCCTGTCATATAGTGTGGTGATCTGTGTTAGAAAGTACACATGAACGAGAAGGGGATTATGAGCAGCCAAACAAGCAAATAAGAGCTTTTATATACCGCAATAAGCATGCAGTGCCTGTGCAACAGAACGCTGGGCTTGAAGCCCGGAGCAGCAGTGCCCAGCAGTGCCTAGGGAACAATCAAAAATAATAATAATAATAATAATAATAGGCATTTGTAGAGCATGCAGCTACCCCAAATGAGGTGTCCCGGCGCTATAATAGACAGTGATCAAGGTAGAGGGCAGCGCTAGACTAGTCATTCCAATTAAAAAGCCAGGTCTTCAAGGCCCTTCTGAATTCCTGTTCGGACTGCATCGTGCGTAGGTGAGGGGGAAGGTTATTCCAACATCTGGTGGTACCCACTTCGAATGTTCTGCCTCCCATTCTTGCTTTCACAAAGCGTGGTGTGGCGAGAAAGCGTTTGTGATTGGACCTTAGAGGTCTGTCTTGTTGATAGGGGCGGTGTCTCCTTCTCAGATAAATAGGCCCTCTCCCTTTGTCTGCTCGAAAGGCAAATGTCAGTGCCTTAAATTCAATACGCTTGGCTATCGGTAGCCAGTGCAGTTGTCTGCGGTACGGAGAGATGCGGTGTCGGACCGGGACCCCTCAGACAAGCCGGGCTGCCGCATTTTGAATGATCTGGATTCTATAGATCAGTCCAAGTGGCAGATCCATGTACAGGCCGCTTTCATAATCAAGATGGGAAGTGATTAAAGCATGGACCATGGTTTTGCGGGTTGAGTCAGGCAGAAGGTTTATACATTTCCTGATGGTTTAAATTTTGCCAAAACAACCCGCCGAAACCGATTGTACATGGGTCATAAGGGACAGATCTTTGTCCCACCACACACCCAGATTTTTGACAGAGTTCTTCGGGGTAGGGGCATCGCCCAGTTCCGATGGCCACCAAACATTGGGAGGGGTCGGTTCATTAAAAAAACAAAAACTCTGACTTGCCCGCATTAAGTTTTAGGAAATTGCGGTTCATCCAGTCAGCAATGTTTTTGAGACATTCTTTTAGCGGGTCAAAGGTGGAATCTGATACTCCGCTAAAAGAAAACATCTGAGTATCATCAGCGTAGGAAGTGTTAAATAAACATTAACGAGAAGCGGGCTCCGGGCCGAACCCTGGGGTACCCCCCGTTTCAGAGGTTTGGCGGGCGAGGTGAAGGGGTGGGTCAGGACCTGTTGGTTTCGGCCATGCAAAAAAAGATGTCAACCAATTCAGAGCTGAACCCTGGATGCCTATGTCCTTCAGGCGGTCTAATAAGATAGGATGAGACAGGGTTGAATGCTGCAGATAAATCTAACAGCACCAACATGGCCTTAGCGCCTCCATCCACAGCCCAGTGTATGGAATATGCCATTTCAATTAGAACAGATTCTGTACTAAATTCAGGGCGAAAGCCGGATTGAGACTCATGTAGGAGATTATTAGACTCTATAAACGTTGCCAATTGCTGGTGTACTAATTTCTCTAAAACTTTCGCTGGGGCAGAGAGCAGGGAAATCGGCCTATAGTTGCTGGTGACTTCGGGGTCGACATTGGCTTTTTTCAAGATTGGAAGAAGAAAAGCATGCTTCCAAGCCGAGGGAAAGACACCCTGTCAAATAGACAAATTCCAGATGGTATTTAAGTGGAGGTTGAGACACTCAGCGAGGGAACTGTATAGTTTGGCTTGCCATGGGTCACCCCGGGACCCTGATTTGCATTTCTGAAGCTGTCAGCGATGCTTCCATGGAGATCTCAGCAAAATCTAAAAAACTGGCCTAGGAGTCTGCTCAAGTTTATGAGCATATGTCATCCCAGAGAGACAGGGAACTGCTGGGAAGTAAGTATAAATCACAGCGATTTTTTCCTCGAAGAAATAAGATTTTTTTACACAGTTTCTGTGAGGGGGGGACAAGCGTGAGTGAGCGCAATTGGATTTGTAAAAGACTTTACTATTTTAAAGATTTCCCTATTAGAGTTCTTAGTGCTAGTAATAAGTTTGGCAAAGCAGACTCTTTTTTTTATAATAAGGAGTTTATGATAATCTTGGAGTGCTGCACGATAACAGGTTTCGCTTTCCTACAAGTTGGGTAGTCTCCAGATGCGTTCCAATCTTTTACATTCTGATTTTTTTGCTCTGATATCCTCAGAAAACCAGGGCGCGGAGGGAGACGTTCTCGCATAGTTTACCGGTCTCAGAGGGGCCATTGAGTCGAGAGCGTCACTGACCCATTTGTTGAGATTCATGATGCTAGTCTCTAAATTATTTGAAAGGGGGGAAGGGAGTTCTGCAGGTTTTGCGAGAGTGACTCTGGGGTTACCCTACTCCAATTCCTTCTGAAACCTTTTGGGATGGAGGAGGTTCTCCCTTTGCTTTTCAAGTGCATCCCAAAAGGGATCAGGAAGTGGTCTGACCAGATCACCGGTTCAGGAGGATGGTGTGTCATGTCGGGGAGGTTTGAGCAAATAAGGTCTAGTGTGTGGCCAGCCTTGTGTGTTGGGAATAACACACGTTGCGTTAAATTGCAGCCGGCCAAAGTGGAAGTGAAGTTAGTACTGTGGAGGCAAGTAGGATCATCCACATGAAAGTTAAGGTCGCCTAGCATTGTGAAGTTAGAGTACTGCGTGCTGGCCTGGGCGATATAGTCCACTGGGTGGGGGTGGACTTAAGGCTGGAGTCAGGCGGTCAATAAAGCAGGAGTCCCGAGCAGGAGGTGGAGGCAGAGAGTTTTATACAGAAGGGAAGTCCTTCAATGTTATCAATCCGCTCAAAGTTGAAAGTGACGATCTCCAATATCACTTTATGGATGATCGTTAACCCTCCCCCTGGCTTCTGCTTTGTCTATTAACACAAACTATGCCATATCCCTCAGGGATAGCTAGAGTCACTGCGGGGTTCGAGTCTTCCCGTAGCCAAGTCTCCATCAAGAACATAAGGTCCCAATTGTTGTCAGCTAGGGACTGATGTATGTCCAGGCTTGCTTGGGCAGAGATCTACAGTTGATCAAGCAAGCTTTTAGCTCCACAACCAAAGGGGGCTTAGCAAGGTTAACGCAAAGACCCTTAAGTCGCCCCATGTTGCGACTGGTGGTAGGGGTAAACCCACAGCCCTGACAGAAAGGACTGCATTGAACCCCCAGGTGCAAGAAGAGTTGGGTTGCAGCAGGTGGGAAGTCTGAGGGCAAGTAGCTCCTCGCGACTCCAACTTAGCAGGGGATCCCTCGGAATTTGGGCAGCACCACTGGCCCTGGCCGCTGTCTGGATGCGGACGGGCGCAGAAGGGCTTGTCTTTGGCGCGCCCGTTGCACGCGTCTGCTGCGTGTCGGCGCCATCAAGCCCTAAAATAGCCAGGTATGGGTGAAAGGCTAGAACATCACTCTGCCAAGATGGCTGCCCGCAAATGGCCCACCGGAAGTGCAGGGGGTCAATGGTTTCTCCCTCA
Organism: Triturus cristatus; assembly: GCF_964204655.1. NCBI lineage: Eukaryota > Metazoa > Chordata > Amphibia > Caudata > Salamandridae > Triturus > Triturus cristatus. Next base: position 514,283,531 of record NC_140595.1, on the reverse strand, counting down.
AGCCCAGGATGCTCCCTCCACTCAATCAGCACAGGTACTGCTGCGGTGGACCGAGGAGTAAGCGAGCGAGGAGGAGGTAAGCTTAAGTCGACATGCCCGATGGTCGAGTAGTGTCTTCTTGGAGTGGAACGAGCAACATGCATTTCTAGCAACCATGTGCTCAGGAGACAGACAGATTACACACTTGGAGGCCGGTCCAAGGGTATTTTGTATGGCCAGTAGGATAAGGGTGGCTGTTACATCACCATCAAAGGCATAATAGAGGGGACAAAGCCAAGAACCAGTAGGAAGCCCCGAGGGGGAGGCCCCCACGCAGGACGGAGCCCAACTTGGAAAGTCGCCCAGGCAAATCTGCGGTTGTCGACTTAAGAGGGAAAGAAACGTGATAAATACACAATACCAACATAGAGAAGAAAACAGTGTAGCCGAAAAGAAGTACCGCAACTGTCTCAAACCACAGGACCACAGCACACGTCCGAACCCAACAGCGAAAAGAAAATAATCTAACAATGGAGTTAATGCCCATGCGCATTACCAGCAAAAGCAGGAGTAATAATACTTTGTGACTCAAAAGTCTTCTAAGAAAAAAAAAAACTTCCAACACTAGGTGGCAGGAGTATGCAGAGCATGGGTATCTATAGCCACACATGCCTACAACGGTACCGAAGTTAGGTACAAAAAAGAAATTCTGATTGATACTTCTACCTGCAGATTCCTCATCTGTAGAATAGATGCCATAACCGGTTCATCTACCAGGTTGTGGGTCTCAAGGAATGGTAAGATGAGGAATCCTGAAGCTCCCATCATGTGAAATAGCTATCCCTTTTCACCTCTGAATCTAAACAATGTTTGGCAAAGGTGTGAAGTACTGAGGTACAATACCTTTCCCTTGTGCAATGGGCCTCGAAACCCTACAGCAGTTACTTCTTAGTGTGATTGCAGCACATCTATGTAGATATTATCCATCAGCATACAGTCCTCTTTTGTACTGCCTCGAACGTCTTGCTGCCTGTATACCCCATAAAGAGTTGAGAGTCAGAGCAGATCTCCATCTTGATGCAGGCCTTTCTGGGATTCAAGAAGTGTAATATCACCTTACTAGTGGGATCAGAGGGACAGTAGAAAGGAGGTATAATGGATTAACACAGATGGAACACCACGCTGGGAAGGAAAGACTTTGTGTTCCAAGGACTACTTGTTAGAGAAGAAGCATGTAGAAGGCCAATTGATGCTCAGTGCTTGCAACTCATTCATGAGCCTCACTGAGGTAATGGGCACAAGAAAAATTGTTTTACAAGTCAAAAACTGCAATTGGCAATTGTGGATGGGTTAAAAAAGAGAACCCATCAATAAAGTGAAAACAATTTTCAAGTCTCAACGAGGCATGGCAAAAAGGAGTTGGTAGAAACAGGTATGTCAGCCCTTTCAAAAACCCAATCATGATCAGGGATCTAAACAGGTAAGACTGGTCTGGCAAACAATTACCAACGAAGCCCCAATTTCTTGGTGAAGCCCTCTGTGCAGCCCTGTTGAGCACAAAGTGAAGGAACTCTTACACACAAGCCTTCAAGGGATCCACATTCTGCTCGACACACTAAGTGACAAATCTATTCCACGTTCTAGCAGAGACTGTCTTGGTGGAGGATCGATGAGCTGACACCATTACGGTGACTACCCACGGGAGCAACTAGAAGTTCAGGGGCCCGCACTTAATCTCTCAATCTCCAAGCATGGAGGATCTGTAGTTTGGGGTGCAGCACCTGCCCATGAAACTGGGAGAAGAGGGGGACACTGGGAGAGAGGGTATGAAACCAACTTGGCCAGTCCAGGGCAATGAAGAGGACTTGGACCCAGTCCTGGTAAGTCATCTTCAGAAGTTGAGTATTCAGATGTATTGGAGGGGTTACGGAGCTAAGGACAGGGTGGGAGGGGGATGCATGTAGTGAAGCAGAAAGTTACAGCAGGGATGGAATCTGATTTCTCTCCCATAAACAAATTGGCATGTCCTAAATCCTCTGAGAAGAGAAAATTTGTACACAGGTTGTGTCCATTATTTTCCTTATGAACAGGAGACACAGAGCTCTAGGTGACACTTGGGCACGTTTACGGACACACTGAAGACGATCAATGTGAGACACTTGTCTGCAGGTGATTAAATACCATATGCGGTGTACTGTTGCCAGCAAATGATGTAACACTACCAGCAGCGAGCCAGCTGTGTGCAGTCATTCAGGTCCAGTAAAACAGACACCTGACCTCCCAAAATAAGACACAAGCCACAATCACCTTGGTGAACACCTGTGGTCTTTATGTCAGTCCGAACAGAAGCACTAGTAAGTGGTAGCAAGGAGACACTGGAACGAAGTGAAGGTGCCGCGTGCAAGGCTGTAGACCAGCATGTGGAAACAGGCTTCATTCAAGTTGAGGGACACACTACAGTCTTCCACAAAAAACCTGAGGCAGTGGCAGCACCTTCAACTTTTCCTTGCAGAGATAAAAGTTCAAGAGCCTGAGGTCTAGAAATAGATATAGACCGTTGCCCTAGGAAACTAGGACCTACAGAGAGCAGCACCCCTGTCACTGTCCTTCCCTGCAACAAACCCTGCATTTATGCAGCAGAACTGACTCCTCCTGCTGCAGTATTCGAAGATGATCTTCTGAATGAGGAGACTGAGGTAGGGGGTATGGGAAGGAGCCAGCTGGAAGGGTAAGACACAATCTGATGGGCCCCTTTGTCCTATGTCATGGCCTTTCAGGTCTGTAGAAAGGAGTATACCATTTACCTCTGTATTGTCAGAGAAGTGGATTCTGTTGCTGGGGAGGTTGGGTAGGCCTACAGTGGCAGAAGTTGAAGTCTCTTGAGAAGCCTAAAAAATTCCAAAGTTGACTAGTCTCTCGCCGAACACTGAAGGCCCAAAAAAATGGCTGGCGGTTTTCCCCACCTTGAATCCCTCTAGAGTCGCATTTTCTTTATTTCCAAAGAGACATGCATTATCAAATGGAATGTCCATTAATGTCTCAATATCTCCATAAAAGCCGGCAAATCTCATCCAGAGATATCTTAGGGCTACTGAGGATGGAATATTCATGGCCACAACCATGATAATCTGTCTAGAGGTGTCCTGTCTATCACAAACCACCTCCGCAAATAATCCTTGAGGTAGTCCGGAAAAGGGAGCACCACCATTCCCGTCACCTCCCACAAGGCTTTCATGCATCTCCACAACCAACATGTCGCATTTAAGGTTAAAATACTTTCTTCCCCAAAGCTTCGAGTTTTTTTTTTTTTTCCATCTGGCAGAACTTCAGAGAAAGCACCAGTGGTTTGTTTTGTGCAGTAAGAATGCCTGCACCACTAAACTTTGAGGGTGGGTGTACTGACAAGAAAGTTGGGTCCCCAAGTGCCATTCTAGAATGTCTGGCAACCAGTTTACTACTGGTGCCGATGTGGTTTTCTCCCATGCAGCTTTCACTGTGCCAACAATGGGCTTATTAAAAGCCAGCAGAGGTTGTGATTTTGATTACGAAGGTTGCAAGGCATCGTCTCTACAGTTCAGAGAAGCAGCTCTGGCATATCAGCAGCCTTTTTGAGCCGGACATGAAAAGAGACCACCTCCAGGTGACCAGCCCTGTGGTACACTCCATTTCGATCTTTAGGGAAGTGTTCAGCCCAGTTGCATTTTGCAGAGCCATATATGCCATGTCCAGGGACAAAGGTGGCAGCAAGTGGTTACTTAATTGCAGTCCTCTGTCATGTGAATGACTTCTGGCAACTGAAGTGTATCTGAGTCAGTGGAAGACGTTATGCATTGTGTGCCTCTAGCTTTGGCATGAAGAGTCCTGCTGCTCCTCCCTATACCTTTCCTCCTCCAGTATCCCACAGGCCTCACTTCTATACTTCTACATAATAGCCTTAGACACCTGCTACTCTGTCAGTGTTGTTGGGTTTGGAAGCCATCTTGGATCGCCGCATCAGAATGCCTCCAGACAGCAGAGGGGATATATGGCTCAGGGGGAAGATGCACCACTGGGAACCCAAAGAAACCCAAAAAGGTCCCATGGTGACGCAGAGAACTTCGGTTTAACTTTTTTGATGGGCTTGATAAGGAAGCTGTTGCTGTCTTGATATTGGTCTACTAGTTCGTTGATGGAAACTGCTATATTTCCTGCAACCAGGAGTCTTAATCGGTATTTGCTTCAGCTTCAAATGCTGCATTTTGTTGATAATGCTTCAGCATTGCCACAGGATCACCCTGATTGTGACCATCTCTTCAAGACTCGGCCTCCTCTTGATCATTTTGTAGATCCTTTTAAGAGATCTATGTCCCAGAGTAGGAAATAGCTGTGGATGAGTCTTTGGTCATGTTCAAGAGCCGTTTGATTTTTAGGCAGTAATTCTTAGCAAGACGGAAAGGTATGGAATTAAGATGTGAATGCTGTCAGAGTAGTAAAGGATATGTCTATAATTTGAGATAGTAAACTATTAGGCATTCTTCTATTGACCCCCCTGTTTGTCTGTCTTTTGGAGTCAGTCAGAAAATTGAGTTCTTTTTAAGAAAGGTCACCATTAATACGTAGATAACTTCAACAGAGGTGTGCAATTGTTCAAGGAATTGTTCAAAGTGGACATGGATTGAATATGCTACTTACCAGTATGCATCTGTTCTTGGCATGTAGGGCTGCTGACATTCATATCTGTGCATAGATCGCCGCCTAGTGTTGGGTCCGGATGTTTGCACGTTGTTGTCCTGGAAGAGTCTTCGAAGTATCCTGGGATAGGTGACTCCTCCCCTGGACTACAGTGCGCATGGGCATCCTCTCCATCCTCAGATTGTTTTTCGCCATTGTGGCAGTGATGGAGTAGATATAGAAAGTGATGACCATGCTTACAGTAATTCTGAGAGCTGCAGCTGCTACAGGCGCCGGGGAGGAGGGAGGCGATATGAATGTCAGCAGCCCTACATGCCAAGAACAGATGCATACTGGTAAGTAGCATATTCAGTTCGAGGCATGTGGGCTGCTGAATTCATATCTGTGCATAGAATATATAGCAGTGCCCTCTTATTTGCGGCGGCTACCAGTGCCAGCTGCAGCGGTCTGAAAAAGAGTTTTGAGAACAGCCTGTCCTACAGCTGCCTGCTGTTTTGAGTGTACATCTACACAATAGTGTTTGGTAAATGTATGTGTAGTGGACCAGGTGGCTGCTCTACATATTTCATGCAAAGGAATGTTTCCTAGGAAAGCCATTGAGGCCCCTAACTTACGTGTTGAGTGGGCTCGTGGGGGAATCGTTAAAGTACGTTTAGCCTTTTGATAGCAAATTTGGATACATTTAACGATCCATCTGGCTATTCCTGATTTGGAGATAGCGTTACCTTTGTGGTGTGGGGCAAAGGCAACGAAAAGTTGTTGTGTTTTCCTAAAGGGTTTGGTCCTGTCGATATAATACATGAGGGCTCTTTTGACATCTAGTGTGTGGAGTGCCCTTTCTGCGACAGTTTGTGGGTTTTGGAAGAAAACGGGCAGTTCAATGGTTTGATTCATGTGGAACTGCGATACCACCTTTGGCATGAATTTGGGGTTGGTACGTAGTATGACCCTGTTGGCGTGGACTTGTATAAATGGCTCTTGAACGGTTAGTGCCTGGAGTTCACTAACTCTCCTCAAAGAAGTGATCGCTACTAGGAAAGCTACTTTCCAGGTAAGGAATTGAATCTCGCATGAGTGTAGAGGTTCAAAGGGTGGACCCATCAGGCGTGTGAGGACCAAATTGAGGTTCCACATCGGAGCCGGTGGGTGGCTTGGAGGAATGACTCGTTTGAGTCCTTCCAAGAATGCTTTGATGGCAGGCACTCTGAATAGAGAGAGGTGCTGCCTGGTCTGCAGATAGGCTGACATTGTGGTCAAATGGACACGTATAGAGGTGTACGCCAGATTGCATCGGTATAGGTGTAATAGGTAACCAATAATGTTTTGGATGGATGCGTCTAGCGGGTTAATGTCATTATTATTGCAATAAATGACGAACCTCTTCCATTTGGCTGCATAGCAAGCTCTGGTAGTGGGTCGCCTGGCCTCCTTAATGATGTCCATACAGTCAGGTGGCAGGTTGAGGTAGCCAAACTCTAGGACTTCAGGAGCCAGATTGCCAGGTTCAGCTGTTGCGGATCTGGGTGCTGAATCTCTCCATGGTTCTGCGACAAATGCTCGGGTTTGATCCGTAGCCTTTGATGCGGCACCACGGAAAGTTCAAGAAAGGTGGTGTACCACGGTTGGCGTGCCCACGTTGGAGCAACCAGGACGAGCGTCAGTGAGTGTTGACGCAGTTTGCGTGCCACCAGCGGCATCAGTGGTGCTGGGGGAAAAGCGTACGCAAATCTGCCGGACCAGTTCATCCATATCGCATTGCCCTGCGACTGTGGATGTGGGAACCTGGCGGCAAAGCTTTGGCATTTTGCGTTTTCGCTTGTCGCGAATAGGTCTATCTCTGGATGACCCCACTGCTGGAAGTACGGTTGGAGTACTGATGGGTGTAACTCCCACTCGTGCATCTGGTGGCTGTGTCTGCTGAGCAGATCCGCCATCTGGTTGTCTTTGCCGGGGAGGTGTTCTGCCATACGGAACATGTTCCTCTGAATGGCCCACTTCCACATGCTCTGAGCCAGATGAGACAACTGTGGAGAGTGTGTTCCTCCCTGCTTCTGTATGTAGTACATGGCAGTCATGTTGTCCGTCCGGATCAACACGACTTTGTTGCACAAGTGTACTTTGAATGCTTTCATAGCGAGGAAGATTGCCATCAGCTCTAGGAGGTTGATGTGCATCTTCTTTTGTTGTTGTGTCCATAGTCCCTGCACTGTGTAATGGAGTACATGAGCTCCCCATCCCTGGAGAGACGCGTCCGCCGTCAGTATTATCTGTGGGACAGGCTCTTGGAACGGTCGGCCCTTGCAAAGGTTTTGTGGATTCCACCAATGCAGAGAGTTGTATGCCCGACCGCTCACCAACACTAGGTCTTTCAACTGTCCTTGAGCCCGATTCCACTGACTTGCTAAGCACTCCTGAAGCGGGCGCATATGTAGTCTCGCGTGTGGGACTATGAAGATGCAGGAGGCCATCATGCCTATCAACTGCATGAACACTCGCGCGGGCAGGGAGTGTTGTGGTTTGAACTTGGAAATCAGCATTTGCATGCTGTTGATTCTCACTAAATTTGGCTGAGCTGTGGCTGCCAGAGTGTCTATAGTTGCACCAAGGTACTGTTGTACGTGTGCGGGCTGGAGATGGGATTTTGGGTAATTCAGTGAGAACCCTAGACTGTGAAGGAGGTGAATGGTGCGGGACATGTGGCTGGCACATTGCTGGGCTGACTTCGCTTGAACGAGCCAGTCGTCCAGGTAAGGGTAGACGTGTATGTGCTGCCTCCGTAGATGTGCCGCCACAGTAGCTAGGCACTTTGTAAACACCCTTGGTGCCGTTGTCACGCCGAAGGGAAGGACTCTGAATTGGTAATGCTGTCCTTGAACAGTGAACCTGAGGTATTTTTTGTGTGATGGGTGAATGGGTATGTGGAAATACGCATCCTTGAGGTCCAGCGTGGCTAGAAAGTCTCCCTGCTTGAGCAGCGGGAGGACTTGCTGGAGAGTGAGCATGTGAAAATGCTCGGAAAGAATGCATCTGTTTAGGGGTCTCAGGTCTAATATAGGTCTGAGTGACCCGTCCTTCTTCGGTATTAAAAAGTACAGGGAGTACACCCCCGTACCTTGCTCGTGGGCGGGTAAGACCTCTATTGCGCCTTTTAGAAGCATACTTTGCACCTCTTGCTGTAAGAGCGTTAAGTGCTCTGAGGACATAGGACGGTTTTTTGGAGGTATTGTGGGTGGAGTGGAGGTTAGTTCTAGACAGTAACCGTATTTGACAATACCTTTGACCCACCTGTCCGTGGTGATGGAGTTCCACGTGGACAGGAACCTTTGTAGCCTTCCCCCGACAGGTGTTATGTGGTCGGGAGGAAGGGAGAGGGCGTCACTGCTTGTTCTTGGGGGAGGACCTGGTGTTGCCGTAGCCGCGTCCTCTACCCTTTGTACTGGAGCCACGATATCCACCCCGGGTGTTTTTAACGTAGGTGGTTTGTGTATTGCTCTTGTTGTATGTTTGCTGTGACACCTGTCCTCTACCTGCTCCTCTATTTCCGGGGCGACGAAAGGAGCCGCTCCGAAAGGACTGAGTTTGGAGAGCCCCCATGGACTTTGCAGTGTCCGTGTCCTTCTTTATTTTCTCTAGGGTGGTGTCAACCTCCGGGCCGAATAAATAGTCGGGGTTGACAGGCTGGTTGAGTATGTTGTTTTGCACCTCAGGTTTGAATCCGGAGATTCGTAACCAGGCATGTCGTCGCAGCAGGACGCTAGTGTTTATGGCCCTGGCAGCTGTGTCTGCGGCATCCAGCGCGCACTTGATGGATGCGTTTGTGAGGAACTGTCCCTCCCTGATGAGGATCTCTGCACCTTCTCTGAATTGGTCAGGGAGATGTTGGATTAGTTGCTCTAATGTGTCATAGTGCGCTCTATCGTAGCGAGCGAGGAGTGCTTGAGTATTGGCAATACGCCATATGTTGGCTGCCTGGGCGGCAATACGTTTGCCAGAGGTCTCTAACACTTTGGACTCCTTGTCCGGGGGAGGAGCGTCGCCTGTTGTTTGCGAGTGTGCCCTCTTGCGAGCATTCGCAACGACAATGGAATCCAGAGGTAATTGGCCTCTGATGTAAGTAGGGTCCCCAGGCGCTGATCTGTATTTTTTGTCGATCCTGGGGTTTATCACTCTTGCCCTGGTGGGTTCCTTGAAGATGTCCTTTGCTGGTTTGAGGACACCCTTCAACATGGGTAGAGTTTTTATATTTCTTTCTGAGGAAGCAAAAGTGTCCATAAGAAAGTCGTCCTCGACGGTGTCCGAGTGAAGTTGCACCCCATGATTGGCCGCAGCACGTTCAATCAGAGCGTTGAATGCTGCCGTGTCCTCTGTGGGAGATGTTTTTGCTCCATAGAGTTGCGGGTCTTGTGCATCCATAGGTGCACCTGGGTCCACAGGGTCATCCCAAGTTTGATCAGGGTCTTGCTGGCCGTCAGGGTCCATGTCTCCGGGGTAGGGGACCTGGTCACCCATGTAGTCCCCCAACGCATCCGTGTCGGAGTGTGTGGGAGAGAAGGATTGTGGATCCTGGTAGGGTGAGTGGAAAGGTTCGTAAAGAACTGGTTCTGAAGCCACAGGCAGCTTTCTTTTTAGTGGAATCCTGAAGGAGTCCAAAGCCGGCTCCGAAGTTATTTTCCGTTTGTGGATAATCATCCTGCCGGTGTCGGCGTCGATTATATGCGATGGAGACGTCTCCCCAGAGTGTTCGGCAGGCGTGATTGTGGTATGGGTCACCCGTGTCCTGATTTGGAACATTTTCGGGGCCGTGGATGGTGGCAGGCCAAAAGTAATGTTGGCTGGTGTCGAAGAGGCTGCTGGAGCTTTAATTGGCTCGGAGCCCGACGTGTCTTGGAGGACCATTTTCTTTTTGGTGCTTTGCGCAGCAATGGGTCGAGTCTGGAGCGCCCTCGAGTCTTTCGCACCGACCGGTTCAGTGGAGGCGGTCGTGGATTTTTTCGACGCCGGTGGGTCATCGAGTCGAGGGGCGGGAGTGGCCTTCGACTTCTTCGATGATTGTGGCTTAGATGTCGCCGTGGAAGCGGCGTGAGACGCAGCAGGCTGTTTGACCTTTGGGGTCAGAGTCGATTGCGTCGGTGCCGGGAGCCGAGCAGGTTTGGTGGTACCGACGGCCTTTTTCCTTATGTCGACTCCGACGTCGGCCGCTTCGAGTTCGGCACCGAAGTCTCGTTTGGTGCGCTCGGTGCCGATGTGTTTTGCTGGCGTCGAAGGTGTGGAGGGCCTCGATCCGACCAGCGCCACTTTCGGTTTCGGTTTCAAGTGAACCAATACTGCTTTCGGTTTCGGTTTTAGAGAAGGGAAACCAGCCATTTTTGGCATTAATGGCTGCCGCTGAATGTCCGAGGCCGGGCCCGAGGGCGGGGCCGAAGAACTGCGGGATAAGTCTTGGTTAAGGCCCGAAGGCAATCCCTCGACCGGAGCCATAGACTGTTGCACTGGGCTTTCTTCAGTCTGAACGGGTAGGCCTTGCTCGTCACCGGAGCTACTCTCTTCGGCCCCTAAGGCCTCATCGTAGTCTCCTACCTCGGTGTCGTCTTCATCTCTGCGAAAGAGTGTTTCATCGACATCCCCCGATCCGGAGTCATGTTCGGAAACGGGACTGGAGGGTAGGTTCTCCACTTCTTCGACATCTTCGGTCTCGGCGTTGAAGATGTCGGCCGGGGCCGGTGCCGCTTGCTGCGCCTCGAGTCTCGCCGCTCGTCGATTCCGTAGAGTCTTCTTGGATCGAAATCTGGCACAGGCCATGCATGTAGATTCGTCGTGATCCGGTGAGAGGCATTTGTTGCACACCGGATGGACGTCGACGTGGGGGTATTTCGCATTGCATACCGGACACCTCTTGAATGGTGTTCGATTCCATCGCTGATGTCGAATCGACGGTCGGGTAAGATGCGAAAGTTTGTTCTAGAAGTTAGTAAACTAACAGAGATACTATCGATACCGATCGATAACAGTACCGACGCGAGCTAAAGGCCTTTTGGCCTGAAAACAGGTTTTCCTAACTTGAGTCAAGATAACACATCCAAACCCAATGGCGGAAAAAAACAATCTGAGGATGGAGAGGATGCCCATGCGCACTGTAGTCCAGGGGAGGAGTCACCTATCCCAGGATACTTCGAAGACTTTTCCAGGACAACAACGTGCAAACATCCGGACCCAACACTAGGCGGCGATCTATGCACAGATATGAATTCAGCAGCCCACATGCCTCGAACACATGTGGCACAATCCACTCTAAATGTAAAGATTAACCTAAACCTAGTATGTAAAAACCTTCAGAGAGGACAGTGCAGTGCCTTGCATAGTGATGAACTCTTAGCGGTGACATGTCCACATGCTGGCAACCATTCATGATGAAACTACTTCACCTGTGACTGTTTGGGGTCAGGTTACTCAAGTGCACAAACCTATGAGAATTTTAGACTACAAAAAGCACAATGCTGCTGTATATAAAGTAAATCAGAGATTGGAGCCTTACAGTGCTGTTCGTAAGTCATACATTTGGTACAAGAATTCGGCTATCAAATTCTTTCATTTGGCAACCTTCAATACTTTTGTTGTACTCAAGGATTGTTCTCCAGATTCAAAGATGACTTGTTCAGTTCCAGCAGTTTGTAATAGGCAGGCAAGTGTTCCTAGAGTTGGAGTAGTGGACGATGTGGCTAGATTGAAGGATCACCACTTTCCTGATTACATTAGTACCACCCCCAAAAAGAAATAAGTTCCCTGAAGGAAATGTAGTGTGTGTCCGAAAAGGCATGCAAAGAGAGAGTCATATGTACTGCCCGAGTGTCCTTCTAATCGTGGGCTGTGTGTGCTCTCATGTTTTAAATCATACCACACGCAACTAAAGTTTAGGGCGCAACCATGAGAGTAAAAGTGAACGGACTGGTCGGAATCTTTTCATGTTTTTTGTCCAGTTTCACGTAGGTGGGTGTTTCATTTATTTAGTTAGGTTATTGATCTACTTGGTTTGTGTCTTCTGATTTGCTAAAAAAAAATCTGGAGGTGTTGCAGGCTGGCAGCGTGTGTAGACTGGCGCTTGGCTGGCGGCCTGTGTGCGGGCTGGCGGCCTGTGTGCGGGTTTGTTTGTGTGTGGGTGCGCTGGCGGTTTGTGTGTGGGCCGGCATTTTGTGTGTGGGCCGGCGGTTTGTGAGTGGGCTGGAAAGCAGTATGTGTATTGACTTGCTTGAGAGGTGTGCTGTCAGTTGTCTGATGTTTGGGTGCTTGGTGGTGTGACTGGTGTGTTAGTCCTGTTTGCATACGATTGATGTGCCCTTGAATGGTGCTCTTTGCAAAAGTAAGTGTTGTACTGTGTTGGTCCCGCTTCTGGCAGTGTGAATGGTTTCAATGTCTAAAGCATTAAAGGCGTGTGAATGGACTGTAAAGAGGGGTAGTGTCTTGACGAAGCTTCACTGCTCGGATTATTGAAATTATTAACAATGACTTTTGTGGATTATTTTTCATAGCGTCATTGGTGAAAAACTTTTTTTATGAACCATTTACTTACCCTCAAGCCAAATCCAACCAATATGCATGTGATTGACTAGTGGGTGGGTGTGCAATAAGGTTTTGGTGTTTTTAGCTTTTTACTGTCCGTGCATACTCTCTCTGTAGTGAACACCACCCGATCTCACATCTTTTTGGAAACTGGTCGCTAAAGGAACAATACATGGTATGTTTTGTGTGGATCCCACAAGGTTTACTAACCCAAAAGTCCTTGTAAATTTGATACATTGACAAAAACATTTTTCCATCACATTTCTGTGTAGGAAAGTTGTGGGATGGCCGGGCCGGCACACATTTCCTGGCACACAGCTTTCCAGGATCCACCATAGGCTTCACACCAGCTTCCACCACAAACTGGATGGAGGTTAAAACACAAAAAATAGGAAAAATGGTCTCTAAGTAAAATGGCAAAACTATGGTAAAAGATTTGGTTTTCCGAATCAAGTCTGCTTGTTCCTGACAGGTGGGAAGATGACTTAAGCACTGCAACCCTTTCATTGATGCCATTGGCAGAAAAAAAAAATCAGGTGTTTTCTTCTGCAGCACTTTCTTCCCATTTTTCCCAAAAGAAAACAAAATGTAGCCAAATGGAGGCAAGTGATTTTACAAATGAAAATCACATTCATCCACTGCAACAAAATTTGTTTTGATTTTCAAACTTCCAAGACCACATTGTACAGCTTTTTTTCCCCCTCAGCCTTCAGCTCTTTGCAGGCCAGATGGTGTGCAATCTAAAGTACCCTGGACATCTGCACCTAAACAGGATAACACTGACTTGAGTTGGGTGGAAAGTTATCCACAAACTGTTTAAGTCAGCAATACTAAACAAGGTTGTACAAGTGTGCATCCCTGTTTATGTCCATATCCAATAACAGTTTGCTCATTTGACCACACTCCTCCTGCACCAAGGCCCTCATGAATAAATGTTTTAGAACCCTCAGCAAGCCCAGTGGGGTTCTGCACTCTTGCAAACGGAATTTACCACATCAATATTTTTACCCCGTACAAAGTTGGTGAGAAACCCAAAGCTCTCACGATTGAAGACGCCCATTAAAAAAAGCTGTAATCCATTGTCCAAAAAAGTTCGCAATCCGGGGGCAGAGAAATTATGGACTGCAATGATCGACTTAGTCTTCCTTCAGTTTTAAAGGTCTCGCCTACACAGCACAAGCGCTGCAAGATTAAATGAGTTACTGACCTGTAACACCATCTTTCCAACATTGTATCTTTTATATATTCACATGCCTGAATCAATTCTTAATTTTCAGGCTGAGGAACCCAGGTACATTAAAGAACCAGTTACTTACCTTCGGTAACGATATATCTGTAAGAAACATTAGTAGTGATAGATTCCTTACCTTAGAATTACCCCCAGGCGTCAGACTGGATCCGGAAAGTTTGTCAGCAGTACCCCTGCGCGTCGGAAGGTGTCGTCGTGCGGCTCCGCGTCCGTTGTTGGCGTTGTGGTCGTCGAGATGACGTCGCGGCAGCTACTTAGATGTCACCCTCGCGCGCTGACGTCAGTTCTGTACACGACTTTCCGCGCCAGGAACGCAGAGCCATGCAAAATACTGACCACCGGTGCTTTGAAACTAGGGCCCTGAAAGGGATGACCTTAACCCTAGAGATCAGTTCGCAGAATGGGGAGGACGGGTGGAGCGGTAAGGAATCTATCACTAACGTTTTACAGATATATCGTTACCAAAGGTAAGTAACTTGTTCATCTGAGAGAAACCCATAGTGATCGATTCCTTACCTTAGAATAGATACCCCAGCAATACCAACCCTGGTGGGGAGTCTTCGAACCAAGATCACAAGTCCCGGGGAACAGAACGGCCAAAGAAGCAGTCTCTCCAGACTTGGCAGTCCAGGCAATAGTGCTTAGTAAAAGTGTGCAGTGAGACCCATGTAGCTGCCTGACAGATGTCTTACAGGGGGGACACCACGTCCCAATGGTGGAATGGTCGCGCAGCCCCACCGGAGGTTCCTTCATAGCCAGAGAATAACAGGCTTTAATACACAAGACGACTCATCTGGAAATAGTCCGCTTGTGTACGGCTAACGTAGCCAACAAAGAGCTGGTCATCCACACGGAACTGTTGGTGCGATTCAAGTAAAACGAGAGTGCACGTTTTGGGTCCAGAGGTGGAGCCTCTCTTCCTCTCTAGAAGGAGGCGGAAAGAAGGTGGGCAAACTAATGGTTTGCCCGATGTGAAAAGCAGTGACAACCTTTGTCAAAAAGAATGGACGGGGTCTGAGCACAACCTGGTCCGGATGGACGGATAGAAAAGGAGGTTTACAAGAAAGCGCCTAGAGCTCCCTCACTCTCCTAGCGGAGGTGATGGCAACCAGGAAAGCAGTCTTTAGAGTTAAGAGACGCAGAGGACAATTGTGAAGAGGCTCAAAGGGAGCGCACATTAAATACGTGAGAACCAGATTCAAGTCCCACTGTGGCATCACAAAAGGAATAGGAGGGAAAAGGTGAGTAATGCCTTTGAGGAATCTATTTAGAACAGGGGACTTGAAGAGAGGTTTTATCAGGGAGCCTGAGAAAGGCCGAAATAGCAAAAAGGTAGCCCTTGATAGTGCCCAGAGCAGAGCCCTGCTGGTTCAAAAAAAGAAGAAACAAAAGGACTCCTGAAAGAGGGGCAGAAAGGGGATCCACAACCTTTGCTGTGCACCATGCCACAAATTTGTTCCTCCTGCAGGCGTATATCAACTTAGAGGAGGGCCGCCAGAATAACATTACAAACTTCAGGAGGCAAGTCAAAAGGAATCAACTGCCGCCGCTCCATCTCCACGCAGGGAGGGGGAGACTGGACAGGTTCGGGTGGAGGACCGTCTCCTGCTGCTGCGACAGAAGATCCTCCCGAAGAGGCAGTCGGATCGGGGATCGATGGTCGTACTGAGTAGCTGGGGATACCATACTCTTCGAACCGAGTCCGGAGCCACAAGAATGACTTGGGCCCGGTCGTGCCTAATCTTCAGTACTCTGGGTAGAAGTGGTATAGGCGGAAAGGCATACAACAGACCGAAACTCCACTCGCGACAAAAAGCGTCGCCTAGAGAGTGCCGCCTTGGAAATTCCAACACACAGAACTGCTGACATTGTGTGTTCTCTTCGATGACGAATAGATCTAACAAAGGCTCTCCCCTCTGTTGAAAGACATTGTGCCATGTCCAAGTGAAGACGCCATTCATGATCCTTCATGCACCTGCAGCTGAGTTCGTCCGCCCTGGCGTTCAGTGAACCTGCCAGGTGTTGAACCACCAGGGAAATGCCCTGATGTTCCAGCCATGTCCAGAGGCGCAGAGCCTCCTGTCAAAGGGCCCACAACCCCACCCTGCCCTGTTTGTTACAGTACCACATGGCGGTGGTGTTGTCCGTGAACACCTGCACAACTCTTCCCCAGACAGAGGGAAGGAATGCCTTCAGTGCAAGTCGGATCGCCCGAAGCTCCAGAAGGTTGATATGGAGCCGGGACTCCGCCGGAGACCAGAGGCCTCTGATCTCCGCCTCTCCCATGTGACCGCCCCATCCCAGGAGGAACGCATCAGTCACCACTGTGTGCTCCGGTTGGGGAAGGGAGAGGGTTCTGCCATTGACCCAATGCCGGTTTGTGAGCCACCACTGCAACTGTCTTGCAGTACCCTCCGAGATCTGGACGGACTCGGACAGGTTCCCCTGGTGCTGCGCCCACTGGAACTTCAGGTCCCACTGCAGAGCGCGCATGAGCCATCTGGCATGATCGACCAGCAAGAGGCCATGAGGCCCAGCAGCCTCTGGTCCAGCCTGACCGAAACCCAGGATAGAGGCCAAAAGATCGGAATCAGAGCCTGAATATCCTGGACTCGTCGTTCGGGAGGA
The DNA here is from genome assembly GCF_964204655.1 of Triturus cristatus. Classification (NCBI taxonomy): domain Eukaryota; kingdom Metazoa; phylum Chordata; class Amphibia; order Caudata; family Salamandridae; genus Triturus; species Triturus cristatus. The sequence goes on along the minus strand of NC_140595.1, from coordinate 514,267,450 downwards.
TAGACCCGAAAGAGCGTCGTATCCAGAACCACTTCGATGAAGAGGAGCTTCTGAGAGGGAATCACGTGTGACTTTGGCACATTGATGGAGAACCCCAGCAAATGCAGGAGGTTGGCCGTAGTCTGGAGGTGGGAGACGACTGCCTGGGGCAATCCAGCTTTCAACAGCCAGTCGTCGAGATAGGGGAAGACTGGAACCCCTGATCTGTGCAGATGAGCTGCGACCACCACCATCACTTTCGTGAACACCCGAGGGGCGCTGGAAAGGCCAAAGTGGAGCACGGTAAACTGAAAGTGTGGGAATATGAAAATATGCGTCCTGCAGATCCAACGCTACCATTCAGTCTCCAGGGTCGAGAGCCGACAAGACCTGAGCCAGAGTTAACATCTTGAACTTCTCCTTCCGGAGGAAGCGATTGACATTACGGAGGTCAAAGCTAGGACGCAGGCCCTTGTCCTTCTTGGGCACCAGAAAGTAGTGGGAATAACAACCACGACCTACTTCTGGCGCAGGAACGTGCTCGATGGCCCCCTTGGCCAAGAGGGCCAAGTGATCCTCGGAATGCGGTGGAACTGAGGTGGCATGGTTGGAGGGGAAGTCTCGAAGGGGAGGGAGTAGCCCCTTCGGACTATTTGTAAAACCCACCTGTCTGTAGTGATGGTGCTCCAGTGGGGGAGGTGATGGCGAATTCTGCCGTCCACTGGTGTTTGATGGGTCTGAAAAACCAGACTAGGAAGGTTTGGAGGCAGTGGTGGCTGGGGTGGAGGTGGACTGACCCTCCCGCTAGCCCCCTGAAACCTCGGCGGGTCCCACGTCCGTGCTGTGACTGCTGTTGTGCAGGCCTGTGGCTCTGAAGCAAACGTGTTGGGGCGCCCCTTCCGTGACCACGAAAGGAACGAAAGGCATAAGGCGGAGGAGGACGAATGGCCGAAAGGCCCAAGGATTTGGCCATAGCCAGTGAGTCCTTAAACGCTCCAATACACTATCCGCCTTGTTGCCAAAAAGGCGAATGCCATCAAAGGGCATGTCCATGAGAGTTTCCTGGACATCCCCCGAGAAGCCAGTAGTCCTCAGCCAGGTGTGGCGACAGAGCGCCACTGTCGTGGAAATCGCTCTGCCCAGCGAGTCAGCGGTGTCAAGCCCACATCGAATTGTGAACTTGGCTGCATCTCTCCCTTCAGCAATAGCCTGAGAGAGCACTGTCCGGGCCTCCTCCAGTCACTGAGGCAGCACCTGCACCACCGTATCCCACAGAGTGAGAATAACGGCCCAAGAGGCATGCGGTGTTCAAATCTTCCCAAACTGTTCCAGTCTCTTGGATTCCCTATCCGGGGGTGCAGTAGGGAAGGCGCTTTGGGACGTGGAGGCTTGGGCAACCAAGCTCTCAAGGGTGGGGTGTTGGGAGAGGAAAAGGGGGTCGCCCGGGGCCGGGCGATGGCGTAGGGCCACGTTCCTGTCCACAGGAGCCCCTAATTTTGGGCCTGGACAAGGTGCCCAAAAGAACGTCAGAAAGTGCGTCATTAAACAGCAGCGGCTAAGCAGAGGTAGCCGTCGGCTGATGCACTTCTGTCAGGAGGTTAGTCCCGACGGCCACTGTAGGGAGTTGGAGGGCCTCCGCCGCCCTACGCAACACCACTGCATAACCTGCACCCTCCTGCATAGCCACGGTAGAAGGAGTTAGCATGCCAAGGTCAGGAGAGGTGTCCAGACCACTGGCATCCCCCAGTTCCTCTGCCCAGTCCGGGTCATACTCACACTGAGCTGTGAGAGGGTCCTCAGACCCCTCCCAGCCCTCCCCTTCCTCCGAAGGCTGATGAACAGGCCTAAAATAAAGAGGCTGGACATGGGGATAGAAATCCCTCATCGGCGTCGGAATCGGCGTCTAGCATCGCCCTACCAGCTCAGTGTCCACATCGAGGCCGACATCGTCCGGTGCCACGGGTGACGTCGGACGTGGTGCCGGTGGGCTAGACATCGGTGGAGGTGTTACGAGGTCAACTGGCGTCGACCGAGATCCAGGCCTGGATCCTTGAGGGCCCTGCGGCGCCGGGGCCGAAGCAGAAAGCGATGTCGGAGCCAGAGCCGCCAACAACAAAGGGCGAGGACCCCGCGGGGCCCAAAGGCGCACCGGCGAGGCATGGTGGCCCTACGTGGCGATTAAACAGAAACAATGGCTCGTATGGATTAATGACCCAATATGTAATATATAAAGCTCAATGGCAATGACAAACAAAGGGGTTGAACGTTATGTCAGAAAGAAAAGTTGACCATACACATTAGAAACTTTGTAAAAAACATTGTTCTTTATATTTACAATGAAAAAGCCTTTACTAAAAACAATTTCACAATATACATTCCGAACAAAATGACAGTTTTTCTAGACAATTCTGAAAAGTTTCCCAGTGAAAAAACAGTGAATAAACCTAAACTAAACAATTAACAACAAGATGCAACATAAAAGGTTTCAATTATTCATTATGTTGGCGATCAAAGAAGAATATTGCAATATAGTTCACCAACACTTATTCATCATAAGTGTTGAATAATGATTCGCCTCTTAAATCTCGTCAACGACGTTTCGACCCCATTTGCAATAGAGGGTCTCTTCAGGACAATTTAATATAGGGACACCTGAACGATAATAGTGTTAACCAACGCGTCAAAAAGTGTCACCGTGCTAGGAGTGAAGCAAAATAACTCACAGATTACCCAGCGTGGCGGGCCATGGCTGACAAAAATTCCTGCAGCTGGGCTGGCGTCGCCGACGGCGACACCGTAGGCTCCGCCAGAGCCGCGGTGTAGGCACCATCCGCACCCTCAGCCGCGTCGCGAGTTGGGAAGTCTGTGAGCGATGACGCTTCTTCGACTTCTTGTGATGCTTCGTCTTACCTGACCCCGAGTGCGAAGACTTCATTCCCGACGAACGAAGATGATGGCTCTGCGACCGGTCCGTCGACGTCCCACGGGACAGGGACTTTGAGCAGCGCGGAGCAGACTGCCGGTCTTCCAGCAACTTTCGGGACCGCTCCCGCAAAGTCTTCGGCGCCATGGCCTGGCAGTCAGGGCACGACTTGGGGTTGTGGTCACGCCCCAGGCAGTAGAGACACACGCGGTGTGCGTCAGTCACCGACATCATAGGATGACAGTCCCCACAAGACTTGAAAGCCAGGCAGCCCTACGGCACCAGGAGTCAATCAACTCAAAAAAACAGAGACAAAAAGCCTAAAAAAAAAACTCAGTCAAAAAATGACTGGGGGTACCGCTCTCTCCGGATACGCATTTGCTGGCGTGGAAAAAGAAAGAAATGACGTCAGCGCACGAGGGCATCTAAGTAGCTGCTGCAACGTCATCTCGGCGCCAACAACTGACGCGGAGCCGTACGACGCCACCTTCCGACACGCTGGGGTATTGCTGACGAAAACTTTTCGGATCCAGTCTGACGCCTTGGGGTAATTCTAAGGTAAGGAATCTATCACTATGTATTTCTTTCAGATATAGCATTATTCAGTGTACAATATACAGCATACAGTATATAGTGTAAAATAGCATAGCCTGAAACAACCTAGTATGTTTAGTAACACATCTACCTAATTTGAAAGAACCCAAACGTGAGCCAATAATGTGGAAGGAAGCTTAATCTCTCCTACGCCCCCTAGAGGTCAGAATAGCTCATATTTCAAAGCATAAGTGCAAGAATAAATATGATGAGACTGACCGGGAAGGAGGGAGGATTGCATTTGAATATATAAAAAGCTACTATTATTGGAGAACTAGAGTTACAGGGGGATCTCCAATATATTTACATGCTTGAATTAAAATTCCAAAGAGTACACACTAAAAAATACAAGCAGGAAGAGAGCTAACCCTTGATGAAAACGGTTTCTCAGGACTGTCTGTTCTAATTCTGCATCCGCTTCTGCGTCCACATCTAGACAGTAATGCTTTGTTAACACAAGCCTGCTCTTCCAGGTGGCTGCAAGGCAGATGTCTTTAAAAGGCTCCCCAGCATAAAGTGCTTCAGTTATTGCCATGCCTCTGGTAGAATGAGCCCTCACTCTTTCCTGGAGAGGACACTTGGTTTTGGCGTGACAAAGCAATACAAGCTGAGAGCCAACGAGCTATTCCCTGTTTGCACAGGGCTTGGCCTTTTCGTAGCTGACCAAAGGTAAACAAATACTTGACGAGAGTGTGTATGTCCTTCGTGTTGTCTATATAGAAGGTGAGACATCTTCACCAGTCTAGAGAATGTAATGATCTTTCAGCTGTTGAAGACGGAATGGGGATTAAGGATCAAAGAATGACAGGTTCATTTAAATGGAAGTCAGTAGGCACCTTAGGAATATTTAGGATTGGTTCTGTGTATTACTTTGTCCTTAGTGAATCGGAGAAAGGGTACCCTGATGGTAAATGCTGGAATTTCTCAGACTCTTCTAGCGGATGCCAGAGCTAGGAGTACTGCTGTTTTCAATGAGACAAATGTTAAATCCGCTCTAAGTACAGGCTCAAAAGCATTAGCTGGCCGAGGACTATATTATGCTCCCATGGTACCGGAGGATGTCAAAGAGGTGGTAAAGCTCTTAAGAGCGGTTTCATGAAGTGTTTAATGATCCTTTGGGAAAACCGAGTAAATGTTGATGAATCCATCCTTCTTAATTTCGAGATTACAGCCAGATGGAGCATGACTGAAGAATATTAAAGGCCACTCTTAACCAAACTTAACAAATATGGAAGTATCTGAGAAGGCTTTATTTGAAGTGGATGATGACCATTATTCCTGAGCCAGACAGAAATGCTTCCATTTAGCGCTGTAAGTCTTGTTAGTAGCTAGAGACCCTGCCAGAATCTGTTCACACTCCTGCGATAGTTCCAAATGGCCAAATTCTAGATGGTCAGGTACCATGTTGTCAAGTTCAGCAACTTGGATCATGGTGGAGAAACTCTCCATGATGTCTGAACAATACTCTGGAATGCACCTTCAAAGGAATGGCTGGACTTGCTGCCAACTGCATTAGCTCACTGTACCAGTAATGGCGAGGCAATGCCGGAGCAATGAGGATCAGAATACAATGGCCTATCTTCGCCTTCAACAGCCTGTGAATCTAAAGAAAAGGAGCAAAGGCGTAGGCAAATATCTTGGATCAACTGATTGAAAGAGCATTGTCCATCATCCCGGGATGCCAAAAACTGCTTGTGAAGCACAGGCATTTCCTGTTGTTCAGAGTGGCAAACAGATAGATTGTAGGGGAGCCCCCACCGATTGAAATTGTAATCCACCTATTTTTGTTCTAGTTCCCACTAGCGACAATCCCACATTTACCAACTGAGTGCATCCACCTGATCGTTCTGGCAGCCTGGCAGATGTTCCACAGCAATGTCTATCCTGTGAGAAATGGCCCAGTCCCACAGAAGTAGAGCTTCCTCTAAAAAGCTCTTTGACGGTTTTCCTCCTTGTCTGGCTACATATAACATGGCTGTTGTGGTGTCTGTTCTGCCTAGGACTGCTTGACCTGTTAATCTGGGAAGAAATGCTTGTGCCCCTAGTTGTATGGTGCAAAGTACCTACACACCGATGTGAAGCTTCTTCTCCGCATCTGACCAGAGGCCTCTGATTGAAATCTCTTGCAGGTGGGCTCCCCATCCGTCCATGGACTCAACCCTGGTGAGTATTAACCTTTCTGTTACTGGCAGAAAATAAAGACCTGCACTTAGGTTTGATGGAATCCTCCACCATATTAGCGCTTGCTTCAAACGCCTGGTGATACAGACCATATCTTCTCATGAGCCTACTATCGAGTTACATTGCAAATCCAGCTCTTTTTGAACAGGTCTCACATGGATCCTGCAAAACGGAATGAGGTCTATACATGATGCATCAGGCCTTACCGGGGCTTGTATTGCCGAACTGTGGTTGATTGTTTTTCAGCAATGGTCGCTGCCTGTAACTTTTTAACAGTTTAGGTAGATTTTAAAGCTTTTCTGAACTGAGTGTCAAGTACTGCTCTCTGAAATTGAATCTTTGTCCTTAGTGCCAACAATGATTACTTCCTGTTCAAATTGAGACCTAATCTCCAGAAGAGATTGCTGCAAGCATTCATAGAAGCTTTTGTTATTTCCCTGGATAGAGCTTTGCCTAAACAGTCATCCAAGTATGGGAACACCTGCAGACCTTTCCACCAGAGAAAAGCGGCAACTGGTGCGAGACATTTGGTGAATATTCGTGGTTCTGATTTGAGACCACAAGGGAGCACCTTGAACTGGTAGTGCTAACTGGTTACCGAAAATAAGGGGCACTTAGTGTTTGATGAATAGGTATGTGGAAGTATGCATTTCGAAGGTCCAGGGAGGTGAGAAATCTCCTACCTGCATCATCAGGAGGATTTATTGCAAAATAATCATCTGAAATGACACTTTATGAACTTGATCAGCTCTCTCAGATCTAGTATTGGTGTCCACCGACCTGTCTTTTTAATTAGGAAGAACCTGGAATAAAATATTTTTCACCTTTGTCATTTGGGGACAATTTCTATGGCTTCTTTGAAGATAGGTATGAAAATGTCCATTTGCAACTCCTTCAAATGACTATGTTCCTTTCTTGGCGGCCAAACTGGGGGGCTCTGAGTGAACTCCAACAAATGGCCTGATTGGATCATTTGTATCATCCATCTGTCTGATGTTATATTCTTCCATGTGGGAGCTAAAAAGAGAAATCTCCCCCCCAAAAAAAACTTCTGAGGACCAGACCGAGGAGGGGTGCAAGCTGGGAGTCAACCTCTTTTCTGATTATCATCGGTTTGTGCTTGTGAAGAAACTCTTCTTTCCTGAAAACCCCCTGTAAGACTGTCTTTGGTTCCAACTGAAAAATATCCTTGAGCATATCCAGATTGTTTGAGGGCAATATAAACGTCCCTAGCCTCCATAATGATTGAATCCTGCTCTTAAAATGTGTGGTTTTTGTGAGCTATGAGAAGTAGAGGTCCCAAATCTGAGATACTGCAAAAGTCTAAACGCCTTTGCTGTGTCAGTTTTCAGGCCTTGCAAAGCTTCATCAACATGTCTACCAAAAGAAGTTAGCCCATCAAAAGGCATATTGGATTTTAAACTGGACGTCGGTACGGAAGGCTCTGGTTTTTAACCAGCCTGGTCTCCTTAGTACAGCACCTCCTGCCAACTGGCAAAAAACGGTATTTGAGGCATCCATAGAAGCGTCAATAATAAAAGTTAGTTCTCCTTCCGTTAGGATAGCTTTTGACGTTTCTCTCATTCTAAGGAATAGATTCTAGTAATGGAACAATGTCATGCCACATCTGGTGATCATAACAACCTAAAATCTCTTGGGCACTGGTTGTCTTCATTGAGTTTGCTACCATAAAACACGTTATTTGACCCAGATTGTCAATGCATTTGCTATCCTTGTCCGGCAGACTAGATGATGGCGTTTGTGGGGTCTTGGTTCTTCGAGTTGCTGATGCAATTCTAGAATCACCAGTGAGGCACCCTGGAGCTGAATCCGGTACCTTATATTTTTCTACAGGCACGGTATAACCGCTGGACCAACAGAAGGTGTCTTCATTCATTTTAAACCTTCTGACCAGACATAATCAAGAATGGGTATGGACTGGACTGATTTCTGAGGTAGCCATTTAAAAGCATTAAAAAAATGAATGGTTGAGCTACATAGGTCGTTGATAAATTGAATTTCCCGGCACCTCTCAATGAATGAATGACATTTACTGACATCTGTAGAATCCTGTGGAACTGGTCCATCATTTACACTTTGGACAATGAATTCTGGGCCATTATCAGCTCTTCCCTCACCATGTTGTGGCAGCTCTCCTTCCATACAGGAATATTTAGAATCATTATGATAAGTATCATCTATGTCTTCTCCATGGACCGATCACCTTGGCGTTGGAGAAGGTAGCAATGATGGCTGCCAAGGAGGTGAAACTGGTAAATGAGCAGGTTCAGGAGGTAGGTATAGCAGGTAACCCAGTGTTAGGATTATTAGATGGTTGTTGCAGTAATAAGTTAATTCAAGTATCCATCATTTGTTGCAACGTCGAAAAGAAGCCCATTGGCACTTAGCCACATCTGGTTCCCTATAATATTTAGGTGGTTTCTGCCTCATATCAATTAGAGTACTCTCAGACTTTTACTGCTGAAAAACATTTGCTGTAGGACTCTGTAGTGATGAAGGTCCACAGAGGAAGAATGTAATTCAGTAATTTATTTCATGAAGATAACAAGTAGTAAGGTTCAGGACATCAAGTAGTTAAGTTATATATCAGAGACCCACCAGGAGCTGCCTGTCAGCTGCTCAGCCCATGACCAACTGTCACTTCAGCTCTCAGTGACCCAACATTCTGAGGCATCATCAGACTCCAACATTCTAATGAGTCAAAGCACAGGCACTGGCTGACCAGGGGTGGTAAAATACCTTACGGTATTATATGCAGGATACTACAGACTACTTGTCTTCCATTGCTTCCTCTCCAAAATCTGAAACATCTCACCACTAATTGTGTTGGGCTGTCAGTGAGGCACAATCACAAGCCTCTTCTTCTTGATCTGACTGCAAGGACTGAACGTGGAGTAAATCAGTCTCCCTTAATGGTGAAAATACATTTCAGTCCATGTTTTCCATGGACTGCGTGGTTCCCAACAGTGATGCCATCGACAGCTACTTCATCTTTGATGGTATGGTCATAGTCATGTAAGATTTCGTTGTCGAAGACAGAATGCTCGTTGTCGAGGGCAGAGTTGAAGTCGTTGACTAGAATTCCTTTGAAGATGGGTCCTTTGAAAACCACTTCTTTACAACAGGTGAATCTCTGTAGCGCGTAGACGCATAGTTATCTGGTTTGTCACCAAAGGAGATGGCTACAAGGGCTGTACCAATTAAATCAAGCTCAAGAAACTGTAGAAGTCTCCTTCTGTGCGCTGCCGTCATGGAAGTGCTTAGAGGGGCACTTCTCATGGAATCTTCCCTGAACAGCGGGCACCTCCTTTACAAGGAGGAGGAATATTTACTCAAAAGAAATAATACCAACCTCATTTCTCTGTGCTTAAGAGTATTAGTTGAGAAAGACTTGCAAATCTTGCATTTTGCTGACTAATGTTTAGGATAGACAAATACATAGTGTGCGTCAGTGTAAAATATCTTGTGGCCACAAGATGAATAAGACTTAAATAGAGATTTTTCTGTCAGCCATGCGGACAGTTGATGGCTAATTTTAAGGAGGTGTGGCTCACTAGTTAGAGGCGGCAGACCCGTAAGCAGAGAATCGGCCAGGGACCAGGGTTCAATTCCCGACGCGGCAGGGTCGTGGACCAGGGTCAAAACGGACTCGATAATTCGCGCCTCGGTACCTACTCTAACCAGGAACACACTCAGCAACTCTGGGCATTAAGCTTGCCTCATCTCTACAACGGCCCCCCACAGACGCCGGGGATGCCTGGTTTCACCTTGGAGATACCCAGAAAGGGACCATCTCACAGGGATAGCCAGGATGGGTTCCCCAGCGGTCTACAGCGCCGGGACGCCCCGTTGCTGGGGTAGCTGTGCGCTTTACAAGTCTACAACATTTACATTTACAAATGATCTCCCTGTTCCAGAAACTGTTACAATCTCCTCTAGAAACAACTTACAGTACAGTAGTACTGAAGATAGAGCTGGTTCAAATCGAGGGCACACCAAAATAGATACAATTTAAGTTTCACTGAAAGATTAGAGCGGAGTTCTGGCAGGGGACCCCCGCACACATTACGTGTGGTAGAAATCTGAGCTATGGTAGCCTCTAGGGGGAGATGGAGATCTTAAGCTTCCATCTCGTTGGCTGAAGTTTTGGTTCAAATGAGGCGGATGTGTTACTAAACATACTATGTTGTTTCAGGCCTATGGCCATTTTGCACTATATACTGTATGCTGTATATTTTTAACTGTATAGTGCTATTTGAATGTACCTGGGATTCCCAGCCTGACAATGGGGAATCAATCAAGCATGTGAATAGATAAAAGATCCAATGTTGGAGATTGTTTTCAATTTAACGGGTTTACAACCTGCCCACAGCATACCATTAGTTGCTTTTGTTGTCACTCATCTGCAATCTGCTTGCCTCCCGTAAGCTACCCTTCCTTTCTTGTATTAGCTTCTCCCTGGAGCATGGACCAAGTACATGTGTTCTTATTTGACTTTGTTCTTCCTTGTCTTTTTGCAACACACTTTTTTTTTTTTTTTTTACATTTTAATAGCATTTCAGTATTACTCCTGGACATGAAATGTGATTCCTACTTTCAACAGAGACTTGCGTCTTCCTATTTATGTTGCATATACCCTATCTGCCGACCTATTGACGCTTTAGTGACTTACACCGACAACTGTACTTCTCTACTCCATGGTACTCCATGCCACTCAACAGCACTTTACTTAAACGCCACTCCATTCTACTTTACGTCGCTCAACACTTTCAACCACTCTGCACCACTCCACTTTACTATGCCATTCCAATCAACACAATGCCACTCTACACCTCTCCAATCCACACAATGCCACTCTACATCATTCCACGAACTTGTATGCTTGTTACCTTTGCAGCTGCACTGTTAATGCAATGTCCTAGCCTGCATTATGGAACAAGTCAAGGTTCAGAATGCCTCCATACAAGACACTGAATGCTCAGGCAAAATAAATCTTATATCTCTCCCTGAATACGAGAAGGGAAGAATGCAGGTTCACAGCAACTAAATGTGATTTAGATACTTAAAGAACCTAACTGGCTTCTAGCTGAAAGAAATATTTCCTGAAGAATAGCCTAGTGGAAGAACATAACAGTCTATTGGAGCACATAGCGAATAGTTGTAATAAAAGTGTTGAGATATTTCATAGGCCAGCATGCCTCTGAAGAAGCCTAAATTCAAAAGCCTCTACAAGTTTAATAAATGGCATAAGATAATCCAAAAAAGAAAGCTCAAGTTATCTATGGCGTATGTGGAAGATAAATCTATCAATTTCTGACAAACAAGTTGGAAAAGTGCAGGAAAGAGCACAAATTAATATTCTTTCAGACCAAAAGCAACCTTCACTGTAATAGGATGTGCAGAGTCGCTATGAACACATTTATTCAGTACACTGAAAAATATAGCAGATCCAAGAAGGGATCCTGCACGCAATAAAGAGTCAGATGAATCTAACTATACAAGACTTGAGATGAAATAATACTTCTAAGCAGGCTATTATGCACGAAAACTACAAAAAACACCAGTAGAACGCAGAAAAAGTGTGTGAGACCATGTAAGCTGAAGAGGGTTCACAAATCCGCCCCCCCATGCAATCAACGGCCCCACTTAGGGACTGATAGAGCTGCCTACTGCCTCCAGACCCACCTCAAAAACAGGTGCTCTCCACCACCACGATACCCACCTTACCCAACCCCCACCAATATCACCTAACACCCATTCCTGTCGTGACCACGACGCCCTGTCATGGCGTTCCCCCCTCTAACTGCATATGGTGCAATCTTTGCACCCCACTTGGGATCCAAGAGTGCCCAGACCACTCCCCACCACCACTTTGACCTACAAAGACCAGGTCCACACCTAGATTAAGTTCTTCCATACAAATTATATTTAAGTATTTTAGAACAGAAACCAGATAATCTCCTACTTTCTAAAGAAAAAGTAAAAAACCCAATGTTATTTCTTCCGACCGAATTTCATGCAGGTAGTTTTGTGCAGTCATAATATTAAATAGACGCCCGTTGCTGCTGCTGGACACCAGAGGGGGGCGAGAAGGACCACAACACCCGCCATCCTTTGCGGCCGGTGCCGCGACCCAATTTTCACACCCAGAGGCACATTAAAAACAGACCAGGGCTCCTGCATCGCGAAGCCTGGGCCAAGAGTGGGCCCGTCTGCAGCAGTTAGCGACTGGCAGAGGCTGGCCCACCCCTCTGTCGTCCATTCAACAGCAACCATAATGGGTAAGGGCAAACAGCCATGCAGTTCCGATTTGGGCAAATTTAAAGCTAAAATTCCCCAGAACTCTGCCTCTATCATTTCGTACATAACTACAGCAGTGGGAGAATTAACACAGGAAATCTAAAATGAGGAGGAACAGTTAGGACAGAGGGCTGAACATTTAGTGCTGAGTGTACCACTAGCTGATCCTCCTTCAATCGTAACCCCATGTGAGGCTCCCGGTACCCCCATGAAGCAGGTGGTCTTGGCACAGGGATCGCAGGAACCGGTACGGGGGGGGGGGGGGGGGGGGGGGGGTCCCAGTCAGCAGAGGAATGAAACCAGGGTGGGAATGCTTTACCTCCACCGCATTTGGATGTGGCCTCCGTAAAGAAGAAAGGGAAGAAGAGGGGCACAAAATCCAGCATGGTGCAGGCTGAACCCCCTCTGTGGAACGACCGGGGAAGGAGCTTAGACCCTGAACACTTATCTCTCCGAGGTGCGAGTCAAATCGTGGATAACCTAATTCAATCGCGCCTGGAACACTATTCTCAACACTCATTGAGGATATCTCCAAACTCTCTTAAACAATGGTAGACGGGATCGTGGGGAAAATGGTGCAAATAGAGACTCTATTGAGGGACGTAAAAACAGGGGTGCGATATTAACACACCTGATGTACTCTCTCTGCTAAATACAGCTTCTAGTGGGGGGAAGGGGGGGGGGGGGGGGGCGGAGATAGAGTCCTGAAGGTGAGAGCACCCTACAGATTGGTGTAGGAATTCAAGGAAAAGTTAGCGTGGCAGATCAGAATAGCAAGTACATGGGTGAAAGTATCCCTCCAAATAATCAACTCCCTGCTGGACAGGCCAAGATAACCACAAACAGGAGTGTAAGTGGGATTGCAAGTAGTTTTAGGTTACATCTGCCCCCTGAAGCAGTTTTGACCGGAGTACCCTCGCTTAAAGAGAAAATTACTGAATCAACCGAGGAGCTCATCCGTAAAACTAGATTTTGGTGTAAACAACTTCGGTAATGGAGCCCAAGCGTACACCCATATCATCATGGCTAGACGGGTGGGCTGGGTGGGTAGAAGGCCAAAACAAGAAGAGGGCAGTTGTATTATCAATTTTGATCAGATCGGCATTGCAGGGAAGCTGTTCCAGGGAGGTCCAAACCAGGGCCCAGGGGGCATCAAGACCTTGCAGTTTGGCTTTTTTTACCCACCACTAGAGGGCCCTCAGGCTCATAGCCCGAGTGAGTCAGGGAGCTTTGCACCGGAGCCAGAAAGGGCCAGTTTGATGCATAGATTAAGATTCAGGGATGGCCGTCCTCTCCTGCCTAATCCTCCTATTGCTCTTATACCACCCCCTAATACAAGAGATTTCGTTAGGGAGGATATAAAGGAGAACAGTCTAGTATCCACAAACCGATTCCTCCCTCTGAGCCAGCTGGACAATGATTGACTGGCGCCATTCCCCCCACAGCCAAACCATAGCTTGGATGATCCAAGTACTGCCATTTCTCGCCTTAAATACAAGAAAGGAGAGGGGGATAAATCACACCTAATGGTTCTTAGTTGGAATATAGCAGGCTTGAGAAACAAAAGAAATGATCCTAGGTGGTCTGATAACCTGAGGGAGTATGACGTGGTGGGCTACAAGAAACTTGGAATAGGGCTAACAACTTTTGGCTGGACGGATATAAGAGCTATTGGGAACCCGCACGGCCCGCTCCAGCAGGTAGAGCTGAGGAGGGATTAATAACTCTTATTTCCCTTAAACTGCAAGGAACACATTGTATAGTGGACTCTGGTTCCTGTAACTGTTTAGCGATAGAAATAACTGCCCATGCGCCGAAATTATTAATTGTTAAATATTAATTGTTAATTAATTGTTAATTTTACAACTCCTCTGAAAGTAGTTTCAAGAATGAACAGTTATATAACTTAAAAGTTTTTTAGACATTTATAGGGAGAAGCAAACCACTTTTTATTCTTTAGTAATCTTAGGCGATTTTAACATGCATTTATGCACAATGAATTGTCACGCCACAGATTTTTTGGGTCCTGAACCTGTTTATGCTTGCATTTTGAGCACACGCAGCAAGGGGGATTCCTAAAGGACCTACTCGCTGAATTTGATCTCGTACAACCGTGTCTAAATCCAGGAGACCCCAGGATCCCCACTTTCAAGGGGAGAGGCCTAAACTCTATAATAGACTACATCTTTATTTCCCAAGGCCTGCTAACTAAGGTGGTTTTCTATAATGGGCTGTGGTCACACTTTAGTGATCACAATCCTATTCACCCTATATAGGGTGGCGGTATGGGATTAGATGGTAAACCTGGAGAAACCTCCATTGGTAAATGTCTATAGCAAACAGATCAGGGTCGTAGGCTGAAATGGAGCAAGGTAGTCCCAGGCGTTTTTCTACAAGAACTATGGGATACCGCTAATGAGGATATTGGGGTTTGTTTCGACTATACCAAGATGGGGGTAGAAACTCTTAGCCTTTGAAACGATCTGTGAATGCACTAAAGCACATCAAAAGCTTATTTTTGCCTTAAAACAAGTTATCACAAGATAAACCACAAATAGTAGCACTTAGAAACACATTTAAGCATGTCCTTGAAAGCCGTAAAACCGAAATCAAACGAGAAGCCTGGAACGATTTACTTTCCGCGAATGTCACCAAGAACAGCGCCAGGTATTTAGAGATTGTAAATAAACCTTTTGTACTGGAATTGGCAACTTCCTGTTGGAATGTAATACAACTGAGGATCAATGGTTCACTCATTTTAAACTCACATATGATGAGCAGAAAGACGCGGGAACCCCGGTCTTGTTTTTAATGAAGAGGAAGTTGGGTTGGCAATCACACAGATGTCTAGCAATAGGCCCCTGGACCAGATGGTGTTCAGGATGATCTATATAAAATGAATGAGACACTATTAACAGAAATTTTAACCAATGTGTTTAATTCAGTAAGCCAGCATGGTTTCTCCAAAGTCTTGGTCCCAATCAATTATTATACCGGTATTTAACAAGCATTGGCATAGCCAATAGGTCTCGCTTTTGGGACCTTATAAGTATTTAGTTATGCAGCACAATATCCTTAGTGCAACAACAACTGTTGGATGGCTAAACACTTACAAGGTCCCAAAGGCAAGACCTATTGGCTATGCCAATGCTTGTTTCAGGATGAAAATAAGTACAAAAATAGTATGCGATAAACCACAAACCTTCAGGCCACTAACATCCTGTAATGCCACTCACTCATCCTACCTTTCTAATGCCATCCAGGAATTTACAAAGCAATCAACGCAGGTGTCAAAATATGTATTTGTGCGGAGAACTCCACCACCAGTAGAGAGTTCTCCACGCTTGTAAATTCCAGTCAAGAAGTAGGGCACTCCAAGCTGTGCTCACCTTTGTAATGTCCACTAACATGTAGAATTGTCTGTTTTCACAAACCCTTTTCTATTGCATTTCCGCTTTGGAAAGCATTGAATTTTTACCCCAACCAAGCCATTTCTAAAGGAGTTTCTCCAGACGGAAAAATATTTTCTCCTAAAATAAAATAAAAAGTGAATTTGCACAGAGTATCTTATTCCCCTGGTTCAGAGCTCTGTACTGTGGAGAACTTCCTGCCATAAGAATAGGATCTCACCGGCAATGTCACGTGACCTCCCAGAGTACGCCTGGAAACGTGTCTGGTACAGCTTTCCAGGCACACTCCTAGAAACGTTTGTGAATTCCAAAAAGTAGAAAAGCTAAGTACGGAGGTCCTTTCCATCCTTTCTTTGTAAATGGGGGCTATGTGTGCAAATTGAACTTAAACGGGAAAATGACTTGGCGAATTGGTCCTCTAACAGTTTTCCAGGTGCAGGGGGAAAATCACTACAGGGTCGAATGTTGCCCCTGCCCAGGATTGAGGTGCTATAGGATGTATAAAGACATGCTGCATAGAGCCAGACATTGTTGAATAAGCATGTAATAATGCACGGAGAACCATCACTGCAGGTATGAAATAGACCACTGCTGGTGCTGCGGCTGCAGGTGGAAGAAGACGCAAGACGTCAGGCGGTCACGAAAGTTGGAGCAGACACCAAGGCACAGGGTGCAGTCACTATCAGAGCAGTGGGTGCTGTGCTCTCCGAGAATGCAAGACAAGCACAAGACGAAGGCACTACAGGGCGATCGGGGACTGAGGCGCAGGGTGCATTCAATGTAGGAGTAGATGCTGATGCAAAGGATGAAGTACTCTAGGAGAAAGCAAAACATGTATAGAGTAGAGAGTGAGTACAGGGTGAATGATGCAGATGGAGTAGTTTAAAATTAATAGGACCAGAGGGCAAGTCATGGGACGCAGTCACTATAAGAGAAATAAATACAGTTTGAGATGACTGAGTCGCTCTAGGCTGAATAGAGGTTGATGCAAAGGATCCAATCACAGTTGAAGGAATGGCCCCGGGGACATGGTGCTGGTGCTGCCACTATAACAGGAAGCAAAAGCAATGTCCAGGAAGAACCCGTGGTCAAAATGCAGTCACTTTCGAAAGCACAGAGACTGATCTGAAGGGTGCTGTCACAAGAGAAACAGACTAACGGAAAGGGTACTGTCAATACTGGATGAACAGAGACCGACAATGTACAGTGTGCAGTCAGTAAAGGAGTAAAAAGACAAACGACAGATGTCAGCTGCTGTTAACAAAGACGAGAACAGGATGCAGTCTCTAAGATGCCAAACACTGCTGATCGTGAAGTGACAATGGAGGAAGGGGTCCAATGACAGGAGTACAGACACCAGTGCACATGGAGGGGGCACTGTTGAGCAGGCAAGAGAGAGACAAGCGCGGCCCTGGCGAGCCTCGCATACAGGAAGGGGCCGCGAGACGCGCTCTGTGGTGGGGGAGGGGGGAGGAGCATTGAGGCGCAAAAGCAAAAGCAGGCTGGCTGGAGAGTGGTGTGCGATGTGCGCGCACCATGCCGAGAGAGGAAAGCCATATGGCGCCTCTGCTCGTCATTGTGCGCGTAACCGCACGCCCGTCGCCAGTGGGCTGAAGCGCTTCACAAAAGCGGATTGCATGGCGGCACGATTCACGTGATTGTGCGCGTGCTCGCCATGCAATCCGCTTTTGGGAGCACTTTTGGGAGCCCCTTTACTAGAGAGTCTCGCTGAGCGATCGTTTACGCGATAGCCAGCGAGACCTAAAAAGGGCCAGAGAGGTGATCCCCGATGTTACAGGCCCATATCCCCCATTGATTCCGCTGTGAAGGTATAAGGGAGAGTAATTCTCAGCAAACTAACAGAGTGGCTGAAAGAGAGTAGTGTACTGTCAAATCTGCAGTATGGTTTTAGGACGGGAAGGAGCACAATCAGTGCTTAAACCTGCAGTTGATAGTTGGGAAATACACAGCAGCCAAGTCCGGGACATTACATCTGGCCTTTATGGACCTATCCTCGGCATTCGATGGAGTCAATAGATCGACATTATGGGTTTTATAAATTGACATGGGAATGGACCGTTGTATAGTTAATATTTTTTAGAGGACCTGCATAGGGACCTCTCTACAAGGTTGAGATTTGACCAGAGGGGTAACTGCACTGAGCACTGTCGTATTGGAAGAGGAGTAAGACAGGGTTGCACCTTGGCTCCCCTTCTTTTTACTTTATACATAAATAACCTTGACACCTCCCTGTGCACAGCTAGCCAAGATATCCCTCAAGTGGGGGTTCGGTCAATTCCTGCTCTTTTATACATGGATGACGCAGTTCTACTAGAACGCACAGCAGTGGGGCTCCAGAGTCACCTGGATTCTTTTGCAGATTTCATGAGATCCCTGGATTTAAGTGTTAATATTTCTAAATCGCATACTATGGTTATGGGTCAGACCCAAAACGTTTTTTAAAAATTCTACTGCGAAGGAACCATATTAACAAGGGTGACATCATTTACATACTTGGAGGTGACGTTTGATGAGAGGAGATCTTGGGTACCGCAACAGAAAGCAAAAAAGTATGCCATGGTAAGAGCAACAGTAGCTCTCCTTTGTTTGGCACAGAGACTCAGGGCTAAGCCAATTAAAGCCCTGCTCAATATTTACAGATCTAAATGTATTGCCAATGCTAAGTATGGGTCAGAAATCTGGGGCTACAAGGCGGTAGAGGAATTACAAATAGTGGAAAAGAAGTTTTTCAGGAACTTACTCTTGGTACCGCAATCCACTTCCTCATATATTAATCACCAAAAATTAGACACTGGCTTTGTTTCAGACCGGATACGACTGGCACCACTCGTAAGTTGGATAATTATCTGGATTAACCAGGACTGATGATAAATCGAGAGATCGTCCCACAGTGTCTATCCTTGGATAGAGCCAGTTGCATCCTGTGGTTACAGCATGTAAAGACTAACAAAGAAATTGGGGCACCCTGATCTCTTTGAGGCTCCAGACCATATCGGGGAAGAGGATCTATCGTGGGTTAAAAAATATTTTTTCAACATGATGTACACAGAGAGAGGCAAATGAGATAATGAAACCCATGGTACGAGCCTATCTCTTGCTGAAAACATCCCCATGGATAGACCCACAGGGTTGGAGAAAGGTGAAAGATTTAGGCCCTTGTACATGGGATAACTTCTCCACCCAAGACACCTTGCACTTTATCATGTTTTGTGACCACTTCCATGAATTTCGCAGAAGGTTTTTAGTGCCTATTTTAAAACGAAAAGGCTTTATTCGGGTACGGCCTGCATTAGTGTACTTACAGATGCTGAATGACACATGGGAGACTTTATATAACCAATTTTTTAGTTGCTGCAGTTAGGAAAAGAAGGTCCATTATGCCAAGTAATGCTGCAGTCCTTTTATAATCATGATGAATTGTGTTTTAAATGAATACCGTTTTAAATTAATGCCGATTTAAATGAAGATTACCTTTCTATACACTATGTGAAGAAGTGGCTATCATGTTTGATTGTCCATTGGGCCCTAGAGAAATCTCAAAGACATTTTGCATAGACCTTTTTATCGTCCAAACTGAGAGGCTGAAGTACGTTTTTAAAGAATGTTACGAAGTTGGAGATGAAATGTTTTTATGGTGCCCGAGATTATTCTAATATGTCTTTTGTATATGTTCTTATGTTGTTGTATATGAGGTTTGTTGTGTACTTTTATGGTTTTTATTAACCGAATAAAGTGGATTTGACGGATTTTAAATTCTCCCTTAAACAAAGTTCACAATCTGGCTGGTTGTAAAATCCTTCCTTGCCCACCAGGGTAGCATTGGCTGAAATCCCCTTTGTTGATTAACTTGTACTTCGAATCAATCTGTTTTTGATGCTGCTCTGTTTTATAGCGCTATTTAACACATTTTCACGCATCCTGTACTCTCCAAAGTTTACCAACATCGTACAAGGATGGGATATATCCGGATACTCTTGAAACAGCATTCGACAAGCACGAGTTATCATCAAGTTTTCAATAAGGCCAGTCAGAAGATCAGTAAGGATCAGATCATTCAATATAGCCAATAGTCGTCTGTTTTCCCCCCATCCCTTTCATGTATGCCAACAAATCTAAGGTTAGACCTCCTTGAGTCGTTTTCTTGTTCCTCCAATTGTTGTTTCACAAAGGCAATCTCCTTTTGAAGGATGGAATCCTTTTTTTATAGCTCACTCTGGCGATCCTCAAGATCCAATATCCTAGTTGTCATTAACGTGAACTGTTCTCCCAAAAGTAGTTTTCTTTTCAATTTCTGCCATTCTGCTACCAAGAATATGAGCTATGGAGTTTTGAAAAAATTTAACCTCCTGAATTTCAGCCAAAATAGTCAGTAATAAGTATTCAATCTATGTATCCACCAAACGGTTCACTCCGACTTCTATAACCAATTGGAACATCATGTAAAATTCTTTCAAAGAAACATTACCATCTACAACCCTTTTTAATTGATCCGAATTTTGCACTTTCCGTAGATAAAGGCATTTGTCTCGGACTTTGATCCCTTAACTGAAATACAGATTAATCTCCACCTGCTGGGCTGAAACTCCTTTCATCAGCACTCTTCTCCCTAAAAAAATCACACTGGCTTTGGAATTTGCGGCAGTTTTTTATGCTTAGTTAAAGACCGGTAAGCTCTTTCCCACCCCTGCTTGATTTTATTGCAAAAGGACGGTGTTCAAGGTTGTTACCATCAAGGAAATAGTATCCTTCTACCTGTGACCGTCATCCCCAATACTGGTTACATTGTCGACTGGCCCTGTCACGCTTGGTGAGACCTTGGGATCCAGACTACAGAACAAGTTACTTACCTTCGGTAACGATGTATCTGTAAGAAACATTAGTTAGTTAGATTCCTCACCTTAGAATATCCCCAGGCGTCAGACTGGATCCGTAAGATTTTTCGTCAGAAATACCCCTTGCGCGTCGCTAGGCGTCGTCTGCGGCTCCGCGTCTGTCGTCGGCGTTGTGCGCCAGAATGACGTCGGAGTACTTAGACGCCGCCCTCGCGCCACTGCAACTGCTGTGCAGTGCCCTCCGAGATCAAGACGTGGTCGCACAGGTTGCCGTGATGCTGGGCCCACTGAAACTTCAGGTCCCACTGCAGAGCCCGCCTGCACCGCCTGGCGTGATGCACTAGTAGGATGCAGGAGGCCATCAGCCCCAGAAGCCGCAACACTAGCCTGACCGAAACCCAGGATAGAGGCCGAAAGATGGGAATCAGGGCCTGAATATCCCGGACCCGCTGTTCCGGCGGATAGACCCGGAACTGCGCCGAATCGAGAACCGCTCCGATGAAGAGGAGCTTCTGAGAGGGACTCAGGTGTGACTTCGGCACGTTGATGGAAAACCCCAGCAAATGCAGGAGATCCGCCGTAGTCTGGAGGTGGGAGACGACTGCCTGGGGCGAGCCCGCCTTCAACAACCAGTCGTCGAGATAGGGGAAGACTGGAACCCCTGATCTGCGCAGATGAGCTGCGACCACCGCCATCACTTTCGTGAACACCCGAGGGGCACTGGTAAGGCCGAAGGGGAGCACGGTAAACTGAAAGTGCTCTTGACCCACCGTGAACCGCAGGTAACGCCGGTGGGCCGGCAGGACGGGGATGTGGAAATAAGCGTCCTGCAAGTCCAACGCTACCATCCAGTCTCCAGGGTCTAGGGCAGCTAGAACCTGAGCCAAAGTTAACATCTTGAACCTCTCCTTCCGGAGGAAGGCATTGACGTTCCGGAGGTCAAAGATAGGGCGTAGGCCCCCTTTGCCCTTCTTGGGAACCAGAAAGTAGTGGGAATAACAACCACGACCTACTTCTGGGCTCGGAACGCGCTCGACGGCCCCCTTGGCCAAGAGGGCCGAAACTTCCTCGTGGAGAAGATTCAAATGATCCCCCGAGATACGGTGGTGCAGCGGTGGCATGGCTGGAGAGGTCGCCTCGAAGGGGAGGGAGTAGCCCCTTCGGACGATTTGCTGCACCCACCTGTCCGATGTGATGGACCGCCAGTGGAGCAGGTGATGGCGAACTCTGCCGCCCACTGGCGTGGAATGGGCCTGAAAGCTCGGACTAGGAAGGCTTTGAGGCGGATGCTGCCGGGGTGGATGTGGGCTGACCGCGTCGTCCTCCAGAACCGCCTCAGCGGAAACCGCGACCGCACGCAGGTTGGTTCTGCGGCTGGTGGCTAGGCGGACGTGAGGAGGCACCCCTTCCTTGGCCACGAAAGGCGGAAGTTTGCGACCGCGGGGCCGAGAGGCCCAAGGACTTGGCCGTAGCCCGGGAGTCCTTAAAGCGATTCAGCGCACTGTCCGCTTTCTCACCAAAAAGGCGAGTGCCATCAAAGGGCATGTCCATGAGAGTGCTCTGGACATCACCCGAAAAGGACGTGGACCGCAGCCAGGCGTGACGTCTAAGTGCCACCGTGGTAGAAATCGCCCTACCCAGCGAGTCCGTAGTGTCAGGCTCTGTGTTACAATTGTTGTATTTTTGCCCATTGGTTCAGATTGTTCCATTTCCTCCCTAGGTCTCTTCATGCCCACTGGCTTTGGTGTTTTGAGCGTGTTTAGTGCGCAACCATGAATTACTCAATTTCTTCTTTTTAATTAAATTCTAATTTGATCTCTAAAGTGCCCTCTTTTTCTTCTAGATGATGAAACCATCAGAAGGAGTTTTTTCTCTGTGTTGCTCCTCTTGACTTGAAATCAAGCCAATGCACTCAGGCTAAACACTGTGGCCTGATCTTTGGGCTCGTTAGGATAAGACAAATTGACAACTTCCATGGCATGAGTGTTTGTCCTTACGGAAACTTTCTTGATCTTTCAAAGTGTTCAATATCATCATTTATATCAAAGGTTTGGCTACCTTTATACTTTAGCAGTTTCGAAAGCCTTTTACTGTCATGCACTGGAGATTAGGATCTGGCCTCTGGTAATATCTATGAGCCGTGACTTTTTGGGAATGGGGCTTTTTTTAGGTCTAAATCAAAATGGTGCTCTCTCTGAGCCTCTTAGCTGCCTGTAACCCCTTCAGAGGATCACATTTCTTCATAGATGGAGCATCCTTCTTAAGTTCTTACAGCCCCAACATGTCAACATGCAGTCCAGTGCACAAGCAATATTTTGTCCCTGAGCACTAGAGTTTTTGGTTTAAAAATAGAACAGGCATACCAGTCTTCTGAGATGTAGTTCCCTGGAAGGCAAAACATGCATACCGGGTGTTTGTTTTTAGAAGCGAACTTTCAGTGGCAATTAAGCAGAATGATCGTAATAATGCTACAAAAAGATTGTGTTCTTGCTACAAAATTGCACTGAGGAGTCTCAGGGATACTACCACCACATATCTCTAGTATGTAACACACTCAGACTATGTCAAAGGTCTTGCAAGTAATCAGAATCCAATTGACCTTGGAATTTTTTTGGCTACTTACTAGCAAGCGTTTCCAACGCATTGGTGGAAAAGAAAAAGGCTAAAATAGAAGTCACTGGCGGGGGGGTGGGGGTGGGGGGGGGGGGGGGTGGGTGGCCGGGGGGGTCCCTTCATGTCAGCAACCATCAAGGGAAAAAAAGTTTAGAAATTAACATTTTTGAACCCAACCACTAGAAAGCGATCTGTTGCCGACCATGTAACTCTTGAAGAGATATCATCCAGCGGAAACTCCAAAAGAGCAGCCAACAACCTTTTTAAAATTGCACACTTCTAGCTTATCTTGAGGAAACTACATGAAGCAATGAGTAATCAAACTTAAAATTAAAACATTAGCCTTGGTAGACATGGTTACGAACAAGAATACTAGGAGAGGATAGCAAATAGATTCTGCATAAAGGCATTTAAGACCCAGAGGGAACAATTTGATTACTCTGACTGCCAATGGAAGAGTCATGGTGGGGCAGTCAGTTTTTCATTTCCAACCGAAGCAGGCACACTGTGGAAGAATGTGTACGATGGGCAAGAATGAACATGTGACGACATTCAGAAATAGAATAAAACATCTCTTCTGATGGCTTGGATGTAAATTCTTCACGTTCACAGTAGTTAGCTATATTGCATATACCCCCAGGACATTGAGGCCTGAATTGACATATTTGGTTGACCGAAAACAAGAAATTTGCTGTAAAAAAAAAAAAAAAGCGAATATTTCATTCTTTTTGCGACAGGCACAGCCTGTGCATGTCACAAAAATACTGCAGCCCAACCAGCAAGCGCAATCTGGGGAATGAGTTGTCTGATGCAGAAAGAGTGCAGAATACAGTTTAAAATGTACTCTTTCTCTGGCACTATCGAGACACTTTGTGTCCCAGTGTCTTACAGGATGCTAGAGGAAGCGGTTAATGTGCCCCCTGCACCATTCCTCCTGCCTCAATGTAAGTTGGAGGAGGGGGCTATGCAGTAGCATGGATTTCACACTGCTCAGTGATGCTGGGAATGGTGATGGTTAGCAGGAAAGTGGGCCAGGGCCTGTGTTTTTGAGTCTTAAATTAGCGCTAGACCAAACTATTTCTTTTATTTATCTGGTACTTTATTTATAACTTTTTCTTCAACTTTTTTTTTTTTATTCTTTGTTGCATATTTGGAACAGAAAAAGACTGTCTATATACAGAAAATACTTGTGTACATATGATTGACAAAACACTAAACAACAAAATTGTATTTTAAATACACAATCTAAATAAACATTAATGTGAAAAAATCATAAACCAACATCCTGTCTTAGAAAGTCTTATATCAAAATCCTATTTCATATATAGATATTATTTCATAAATTTTCAACAAATGTGTGTATCAGGGTTTCAACTAAGGAAACATGACAAAATGAGCAAACACAGGGAAAACGCTAGTGTCAAATACATGGGATTTTTCCTCTATGTCCTGACAAAAAATAAATTCACAATTCCTCCATGTAGATTATTTTGTGAGCCGGCTCTGAAAACTGTAGCTTCTGCTTAGAGCGGTGAAACCTTCATGTTTGCAGCTCACAGGAACTTTTTAAACGAGCTGTGTTATTTAGTGCGGTCAAACCTTCGTGCTACATTAACTCGCATGGGGCTTTTTAACGAGCTTTGGTTAAATTAAACCACGAGCTCTCGTCTTCCTCAAATGTAATGAGCGTCTTTCTTGTGATTATTCTGTTCTTCTCTTCTGATTCATTCTGTTACGAAATAATATAAAGGCAGAGAAGTCCTTAGTTAAGCACTCCCGGCTGAAAGAAAAGATAAAGAAGACTAAACGGACAAAAACACACTAGTGTCCAGAAACCCATATTGCTGTAAAAAAATCAAGAGCCCTGATGATAGTCCGCATATTCAATATCAGAGACTTGAAACGCGTTGACTTTATTATGATTCTTGATATGAACATGGAGAAATTGGGAATTTATTTTTTGTCAGGACAGAGGAAAAATCCCATGTATTTGACACTAACGTTTTAACCGTGTTTGCTCATTTTGTCATGTTTCTTTAATTGAAACGCTGATACACACAACATTTGTTGAAAATTTATGAAATAATATCTATATATGAAATAGGATTTTGATATAAGACTTCTAAGAAATTAGGATGTTTGGTTTATGATTTTTCACATTAATGTTTATGTAGATTGTGTATTTAAAACAATGTTATTATTTAGTGTTTTGTCAATCATATGTACACAAGTATTTTCTAAATATAGACATTGTCTTTTTCTGTTCCAAATATGCAAAAAAAGAATTTTAAAAAAAGCTGAAGAAAAAGGTATAAATAAAGTACCAGATCAAATAAAAGAAATAGTTTGGTCTAGCGCTAATTTAAGACTCAAAAACACAGGTCCTGGCCCACTTCCCGGCTACACATTTATAAACGGCCCAGCCAGAACCTGTCCCACTGGGCCTAACTCCCGTAGTTAAAGGGAATGGTGATGGAGCATTGGAAGAAATGTGAAAGGATGGTTGGGTGAGTCGGGGGAGCCTGAAAAGGAAAGTAGGAAGACTGGCAGGGGCAGGTGGGTGGGGGAGGGCAGAATGGAAAATGAATTATAAAAAGTTCTCCTGGCCACCCTCCTTTAACTGACCCGGAGGGACAGAACAAGGTCAATAAAATAAGGATTATATAAGCTTTTAGGTTTTTTAAAAATGATTTTGCAAGAGCTTGCGTAAAAAAAAAAACAAAAAAAAAAAAACAGGATTTTTACAAAAGCCCTATTTTTTTTTTTTTGCAGTCACAGAATTCTGGAGGGTCTGCTTCTCTGTTTTACAGCTGAATGAAATGGTAAACCCATGTTAAACGGAAATAGGGAGCGAATATCTTTAAAAATTGTGAGGTGTAGGAGGTGGTCCTTTGTTTAAAAAAAATCTTTAGCGGAAACAAATGTTAATAGGTACAAATGCATTATAGCATTTTCCCAGAACTGTGTGCGTACATTTATCAATACACAAGTGACTGCACATACAAGAATGCCTGGGAATCAGAAATAGTCACAACTTTCCAGAACTAATCCATACATTCACCAAAACAAAAACAAAGTGTACACCCTGAAACCAACAAGTACATATAAAATAACAAAGGGGCACCTTTAAATAAAATAATAAAGCTTTTATTTCCCTCCAATCAATCCCTGTGAGAGAGTAATGGAGGTGAATCCTAAAGAATATCCTCCTAGCTAAAGAAGTCAACACAAAAAAAAAAAATACTCAAGGTTTGAGAGGTCGTGTCATCCTTAACATATCAAGGCATGCTTCATCATTGGCGACCTCTAACACTGGAGTAGGAACAATGACACTCCAGCAGACTTAACCAAGGGAAAGAAATGCCCTAGGAGTTCGTATAAGGAAAATGCTACTTGCCAGTATGCATCTGTTCTTGGCATGTAGAGCTGTAGATTTGTATACTTGTGCATAGTTCTCCATCTGCTGTTGGGCTCGGATGTTTGCACTTTACTTTTGTCTTGGAAGAAGTATTTTGCAGTCACGAGGTAGGGGACTCCTCCTCAGGACGATAGTGCACATGGGCACCGACTCCATCTCCAGATTGTTATGCCATGGAGGGTTAGGATGGAGTTAGTAAGAAAAAGAAAAAGATGTCCATGTGGAATGTATCTAAGTAAGATAATACTGGAACAGATAGAGGTATCGGGGGGGGTGGGTGGGCGTATACAAATCTACAGCTCTACATGCCAAGAACAGATGCATACTGGTAAGTAGCATTTCCCGTTTGAGGAATATGAGCTGTAGATTGTATACTTGTGGATAGACTATACAGCAGTTACCTCCTTAGCGGTGGCTACCTGCATCTGTAGCAGTGGTTTGAAAAAGTGTTTTTTAATACAGCCTGGCCCACACTAGCTTGTTGCTTTGCCTGCACATCTACACAATAGTGTTTTGTGAAGGTGTGTGGTGTAGCCCATGTTGCTGCTTTACAAATATAATTTATGGGAATGTCCCCTATGAATGCCATAGAAGCCCCTTATTTGGGTGTGGAATGCGCTCTAAGGGGAATGGATAATGTACGCTTTGCTTTTTGGCAGCATATCTGGATGCATTTAACGATCCACCTGCCAATTCCCACTTTTGATATAGGATTGCCTTAATGTGGTGGTGAAAAACCTACAAAAAGTTCATCAGTTTTCCTGAAAGTTTTTGTCCTTCCAATGTAATAAAGGATAGCTCTTTTGACGTCAAGTGTATGAAGAGCCCGTTCTGCTACTGAGTCTGGTTGAGGAAAAGAGACTGGCAGCTCAACAGACTGGTTAAGGTGGAAAGCAGAAACTATTTTTGGTAAGAATTTAGGGTTTGTTCTAAGAACCTCTTTGTTGTGATGTATTTGCAAAAATGGTTCTTGTATGGTTAATCCCTGGAGTTCACTAACTCTTCTGAGAGATGTGATCGCTAGAAGGAAAGCTACTTTCCATGTGTGAAATTGCAGCTCACATATATGTAAAGGTTCAAACTGGGGACCTGTGAGCCTGGTAAGGACAAGGTTTAGGTTCCACTGTGGAGAGGGTGGAACTCGGAGGAATCATCCTTTTAAGGCCTTCCATGAATGCTTTGAATGCAGGTAACCTAAACAATGACAGGTGTTGTCTGTTTTGTAGGTAAGTGGCTATGGCAGCTAGATGTAATCGTATAGATGTGTATGCCAGATTACATTTTTGTAGATGCAAGAGAACAAATAATGCTTTGGATTGAAGCATCTGGTGGATTGATTGTGTTATTACAGTAGATAACAAATCTTCTCCATTTAGCTGCATAGCAGGCTCTAGTGGCAGGACGTCTAGCCTCTTTAATGATATTCATACAGTCTGAGGGAAGGTTGAGGTAACCAAACTCTAAGACTTCAGGAGCCAGATTGCTAGGTTCAATTGCGCTGGATCTGGATGCCTCATCTCGCCATGCTTCTGCAAGAGAAGCTTTGGGCAAATGTGCAACTTTTGCTGGAGAACTACTGAGAGTTCCAGCAGGGTTGGGAACCATGGTTGCCGGGCCCATGTTGGAGCAACTAGAATCATTGTGAGAGACAGTTGTTTGAGCTTGCGTACCAGTAAGGGGATGAGCGGGAGAGGTGGAAAAGCGTAAAAAAAATCTGCCTGACCAGTTCATCCAT
The DNA here is from genome assembly GCF_964204655.1 of Triturus cristatus. Lineage (NCBI taxonomy): Eukaryota > Metazoa > Chordata > Amphibia > Caudata > Salamandridae > Triturus > Triturus cristatus. The sequence continues at coordinate 514,239,423 of NC_140595.1, read as the reverse complement.
ATAGCATTGCCTTTGGACAATGGGTGTGGATACCTGGAGGCAAAGCTTGGGCATTTTGCATTTAAATGTGTGGCGAACAGATCTAGGTCTGGGTGGCCCCAAATCTGAAAAAACGGATGAAGAACTGGAGGATAACGTTCCCATTTGTGGATTTGCTGTCTGACGACAGAGCAGATCCGCAATTTAATGTTTCCCTGGAAGATGTTCTGCTAAGAGGTATATTTTTGAGGAATGGCCCATCTCCATATGCTTTGCACTAGGCGTGAAAGCTGCAGAGTGTGTGCTCCCCCCCCCTGTTTTTGTATATAGTACATTGCTGTCATATTGTTCGTACCGACGAGGACAGTTTTGCGTATGAGATGTGTTTTTCGGTGCCGAAGGGCTCTGCGTTGAAACAGTTTTCGGTGCTGATGTAACAGGATGTGGCACTGGGTCTATTTTCAGCTTTTGTTTTGGTGCCAGGGTTGTTTTTTAGAACCGGTACGTGGCTGACTCGATCCCGAGCCTCCTGAATACTTTTCTTTGTGCTTTGGAGCCGGGCCAGAGGGCGGGGGCATCTGAAGCATTACCCCAGTGTCGACCTGAGCCAGAAGGCAAAGGTGTTACCGGAGCCTTATCTTTTGTTTTAGATGGGGCAGAGGGGTCGAGGTAGGTTCTCATGATCTGTTGACCTGGAGTAACCATCTGATCCTCGGCATCTGGCTCGTCTTCCTCGCAGACGCTGATGTCTTCATCCTCTGTTTGTTTTTCTTGTGGAACCTTGGGGCCTGCATCAAAGATGTCGTCCGAGGCAGGTGATCGAGACATTACGTGATGTTGAGCCCGGCGATCACGTATATTCTTCTTTGATCTGAAGGAAGCATAGGCCTCACAGTATTTGTCCTCGTGTTCTGGAGAGAGGCAAAGGTTACAGACCTAGAGGAGATCCGTGTGTGGGAATTTAGCGCCACACGGGGCATTTTTTAAATTGAGTTCTTTCCATTGACTGGAGGGCCTGGTGGCGCAGATGGGCCCAACGGCCCGCGTCGACGACTGGAATGGAAGTTCTTGATGATTTTTTAAATGCGCGTCGAAAGGGAACGCGATCAAAACAACACCGTCGAGCAGTGAAGGAGTGCGCGTCGAAGTGGGATAGAGTACGACACCAACACGGAGCGCAGCAATTTACATTCGAACCCAATGGTGGAAAAAAACAATCTGGAGATGGAGTCGGTGACCAAGCGCACTATCGTTTTAAGGAGGAGTCACCTACCTCGTGACTACAAAAGACTTCTTCTAAGACAAAAACATCGGAGCCCAACACCAGATGGCGATCTATGCACAGGTATACGATCTACAGCTTATATGCCTCGAACATCTTGTATCAGGACAATACTTAAAACAATATCATAGGTATTTTTAACTATTTTTGCTTCAAACAGGACCGGAGTATTTGTCCTGAAACAAGATTTATAAGAACTCCAAGGGCATTTCTTTCCCTTGGTCGAGTCCGCTGGAGTGGCATTGTTCCTACCTCAGTGTGAGAGGTCACCAATGATGAAGAAAACCTTGATACGTTAAGGGAGAGACTTTATCTTTTGATGACTCTATCCTTTTAAGTCTGAACTGGGAATTAACAGTTGTTACTATAAAAACCTCAAGTATTTTTTTGTGTGGAGCTTTTATTTGCTTACCGTTCTGTTATAGACAGCTAAGTACATTCCAAGTAGAAAGAAAAGGATAAATGGAAATACAAAGGAATGTATGCAAAGGACCATAAGAGAAGAATGCATAATTTTTCATCAAAAGGTTAACTTAGTAAATGCTACTGGCCATTCAAATCGTTATGCAGGTTTAATCAAAGCACTTACTAGTTCTTGTACTTGACGTAAAATTCTTCTTCTTCAATCAGAATTCCAGAAGAAGTCTAAAAGATAAAAGGTTAATGTGTTTGCACACTCCAACTGTTTAAATATTTACAAAAGCAGAAAAACAGCAAATAAATTACATTCAAATGAAGTACATACTTCTTTTTTCGTTATCCGTGAGGAAAAAATCTTGTCAACGATTGAAGCATCATCTTCACTGGGATTTTCCTGGAAGCAAGGGGATATATAATTAAATGACATGTAGATTTAAAACACTCATTTCTGTCAAGGCCTCACTTTAGTATGTGGTTAGTTTGCTAAATTACATATTTACACATCTTATTGATTCCTACGTAATTAGCATAAGCATCCCTGGGTAGAAAAAGTTATGTGAATATTCAAGACCGTATAAGGGCTTTGCATTACTACAATTCACTAGGAATTCTTGCTTCAATTTGTCAAGTCACATTTGGTGTAATAAACCTTCAAACCCCAAAATAAAATAGATTAAGTAAAGCGTATTGAATCTTAAAAAGAAAAAACGACAATAGGTCTAAAGGGGGCAAGCAGTGCTATGGTTATTTTTTATTGCATACCCCAAAAAGAACAAGAAAACAGATCACTACTTTTATTTTCTTTAAACACAAATAACCATTACCTACACATTTACAATAATATAGTGCTTTAGCTTAAATGCGTATTGCAGGAAAATATGATCCTTACTGGCTCTGGAAAAAGGTGCTAGTGACTTTGTATTACTATAAGAAAACAAATGAAACCTATAACCCCTGGATTGAGGGCGGGGAGACCAAAGTAATTCTATGTGGTAGGAAGTTAACCTACTTAAGCAAGTTGCTCATAATGTAGATCATAAATATGAAATCCTTTTCTCACACAAGGTGGTATGTTTCCTTATAGTGCAGCTACTCATCAATAACACAAGTCTAAGATAGGCCTAATTTAGATTGTGGGTGTAAGAAAGTGGCTCTGTATATACTGCACCAAAGTAAGGTACAGTATGTACAGAGTCCAACAGTCCCCAGAGGTTTGGCAGAGGTTAAAGTTAGATATAACCTTACTCTCTAAAGTGGTGGCTTGGTCGAGCAGTAAGGCAGTATCAGAGGACAGTGTAAACCATTTTATGTACACACTCAGTCAGCAAATGGTCTCACACACTCAAGAACTGAACTCTAGGCCAATGGTTTTGTATATAAAAAATATTTAGTTTTATTTTAGAAACACAAGTAGGTATCAAAATACTTTCTCAGAATGAAATGCTCTAGTTGTATACTTTCAATAAGCAATAGACTTAAATTTAGTAGTTACAGGTGTTGCAATAGGCAACACAAGTTAAACACAATTATAACATTGAGCTCAATGGGAATCTTTAAGTAAATGCAATATCAATTACTTTGCATAGGTTTTCTTACTCGGGGCTGAATCCTGGATTCAGCCCTGCTGCATCTACTGTAAACAGTTGAAAGAAATCGTTGTTGTTACACAGGCGATTTTTAAGGAATATTTGTATGTTTCAAAAATCGACACTTAGAAGAATTTCTGGTAAAAAACAGGCAATGTTATCCTATGGAGGAAAGTTTGTTTATCCGAAAATCGCAGTTCTAATTACTTTTGAAGGTCAGTGCTGGGCACCAAGGTCCAGCACTGGGATCTCTCCTGGTAACAGGTGAGTAATTTGGTTTGCGTTTATCGTGTGAATTTTAGCGAATATTTCAAAAGTGGTAGCTTGGTCGAGCTGTAAGGCAGTATCAGAGGACATAGTAAAGCATTTGTTGTACACACAGTCAGCAAATGGTCTCACACTCAAGAACTTAACTCAAGGCCAATGCTTTTTGTATAAAAATATATAGCTGTTTTATTTTAGAACCAACATAAGTTATCAAAATATACTCTCTCACAATGAGATACTTTAGTTAAATACTTTTCAACAGGTAATAGACTTTGGATGTAATAGATACAGTTGTTGCAATAAGCAACACAATTATACATTGAGCTCAAAGGGAATTCTTAATAAAATGCAATAGATTACTTTTTGGATTACTTTTCTTACCACAAGACTGGATCCTAGATTCAGTCCTGGGACAGCTCCTGTAAACAGTTGAGTAAAAGAGTTTTGGTTACAGTAGTGATTTTTAAGCAATATTTTGGTATTTTAAAAGTTGACACTTAGAAACTTTTTCTCACAGAATCACCAATATCATCCTATGGGAGGAACTTCATTTAGCAGGTAAGTGGGGTTATGGTTACTTTTTCTAACTCGGTGTTGGATCCTGGATCCAGCACTGGTGCACCACCTGTAAACAGTTGGAAGAATGTGTTTTAGTTATAAAGGCGTTTAACGAATATTTGTAAGTTTGCAAAATCGACACTTAGAAACTTTTTCAGCAAAAGCCAGGCAATGTTATCCTATGGAAGGAAATTCAAGTTACTGGTAAAGTATTTTCTCGTTACTTTTGTAATCCAGTGCTGGGCTCCTAGGTGCAGCACTGGGGCATCTATATAAAACAGGTAAGTAATTACATTTTCACAAGTGGTGCGATTTTGAAAAAATATTTGTAGTTTGCAAAAATCGACACTTAGAAGAAATTTCACAGAAAAACAGTCAATGGTTTCCTATGGAAGAAAATTGGGTTAGTGGTAAGTACGGTTGTAATTACTTTTCAGGGTCAGTGCTGGGCACCAAGATCCAGCACTGGGATCTCTCCTGATAGCAGGTGAGTATTTTCGTTTTCTTTACTCGGTTGATTTTAGGTGAATATTTTAAAGTTTAGAAACTCCACACAGAAGAATTTCCAAGTGAAACCAGTCAATGTTCCCCTATGGAAGAAAAGAGAGTTATCGTCTTTTGGGTAAGTACTCGACTGGCAGAGTTAAGGTTTTGGGAATAGACTCAGGGGTCTCCCAGGGTCAGGTCAGTACAGTTGTTACACCCTCAGCGGCACAGGGGCAGCCGAGTGCAGAGCGAGTGAGGCCCAATGTTATCCTATGGGAGGCAGGGGGCCCTTGGTTGGTGGCTGCTGGCTGGCAGGCCACGCGGCTGAGGGAGCTGGGCTAGCGGGTCACTTGCTCAGGGCAAATGGGGAAGTAGAGTAGAGTAGAGTAGAGTAGAGGCTGCACTGCCAGGGGCACTCGGGCGGCTGGGTGCAGGGTGCTTTTGAGTCGTCGGGCGCTCAATGGATTGCAATGGAGAAGCTCAAAAACGAACAAAGGCTGCAAAGCTCAGGACGAAGATTCTTCAGGTGCGACCACCACTTTGAGAGGTAAGTTGGGTAGTTGGAGGATAGGTAGGCACCCAGGAGTTGGGCACAGGGGGCCGCATGCGCCAGGTGCAGCGGTGCCTTGGCGTCGGGAAATCTTACCCTCTGCTTGTCGCGGTTGGAGGGGGCTGAGGCTGCAGGCGTCGTCAGGAGCGTCGAGGTGGGTCCTTGGGTGCTGGATTCGGGGTCACAGTCGCCGGGGGGGGGGGATGTCCTCGGGGTCTTTGTTCACTCCAGCAAAGGCCAGGGTTGGTGGGTGCAGAGTGTGCAGGGTTCGCGGTTCCTGGCTGAGGCCAGGGGTCAGCTACTTGCTTTGAGCAGTACCACTGCTTGTGGAAGTCCCAGTTGCTTAGTCACAAGGTAGCCACGTCCTCTGGGGTTTGTGAGGTTGCTGGTCACGAGAGATGCCGGAGTTTATCAGGAGCAGATTCGAGGGTCGACAGGCCGGTAGGGCTGGTGCCAAAGCAGTTGGTGTCTTCCTCTTGTGAGCAGCTGCACGGCAGGTCTTCTTGATCTTCTTTGCTGTTTTGGAATCTGGATCTTTAGAAGGAAGGTTCAAGGTACCCCAAAATACTAAATTTAGAGGTGTTACAGGTAGGTAAAGGGCAGGGACCACTGGGTCCCTGCCCTGGGGTGGGTACACCCCCTATCCTGCCACTCTCCCATGGGAGGGGGCAGTGGCCTAGTCCTGATTGGGCAGGGCTCCCCGTCTTCAAGATGGCGAGAGCCCGGAGATGTGAGTCACCTCGTCTCCCCCCCCACCTGAGGGGTGGGGTTGGCAGAGGCTGGCACACCCCCTGTCCTTCCATGGGGTTTCCGGCCAGTTTTCCAGCCAGAGAGGGGGTTTAGAACTGGTAGGGGCCAGTTGCTGAGTACAGCAAGTGGCCTGGAGAAGCTCACAAAAGGTGGCATGCCTTTGAAGCTTCCCCTGCCCATCCTGGGGAGGAGACCTAGCACCTCACCCAGGATGTGCATTGTTGCAGGCCCAGGAGAGCGGATAGCTCTGTACCCAGGGGTCCAGCAACCGGTCTGCTGTGTGGCAGCCTAGGCAGCCCCTCAGACAAGACGTGGATTGTAGGTTAGGTTCAGGGGGCCTCTCTAAGATGCCCTCTGTCGTGCATTGTACATTAAATCCTGCACTGGATCATGTGCTGAGAAGTTTGATACCAAACTTCTCAGTCATCAGTGGAGCCATCATGGTGCTGTGGAGTTCGTGTTGACGATCTCCCAGCACCATATACTCTTAAATGGCAGCACTGCACTTACAGTGCCCAGGAATGGACCTGGGTACTGTAGTGGCACAGGGCTCATGCTCCTGTACCCACACCACTGGCATAGGGCACCCAGCTAGAGGGGTGGCTGATGTATGCCAGGGCAGTGTAGGTGGTGGGCATGGCACACAGGGATGTGTGCCATGTCAACTGTTTTGTTCTGTACCCAGACACACAGCCTGCAAGGGCAGTGTGTTTGTGTCCGGGTACAGGGCCTCTAAGGGTGGCACAATAAGTGCTGCAGCCATTAAGGGGCCTTCCCTGGTCACAAGGCCCTGGGTACCTAGTGTACCATTTACCAGTGGATGACATGTGGCCAGGGTTTGCCAATTTGGGTTTAGGTTTCAGCACAGTTTTTAGGGAAGGAACATAGGCCTGGGCACCTGATTGGCAGAAGCCCAGGGCACACTCAGTCAAAGTACATTCAGCAATTCAGCAAAAAGTCGGCCCATACCATGAAAGAAAGATGGAACTTTGTCACAGGTTACATACACTGATTTAGCTGGTCTGCCTACCATCTTTTAAAGCTAATCCAGCAGTGTTCCTTATTAGGTCTTTTCCACTAGGTGTACAATGCTGGATAGATGTTCTGTTTTAAGAAACTGACTAGATGATGCTGTGCATTACACATTGCATGGCTGGACTAATGGAAACTGCAGTCTTGCTACACAAATCTTACTTAGAAAGCATGAGCAAAAATCTTCAACAATTTTAAGGATCTTCAGACTCAATTTCCAGTTCCCTAGACCTCCCTAAACACAATTCAAACCACAGCAGATTGTGTGCTCTTTTACCTGGACCTCATGGACTGTCTATATTTAGGAATCCAGATCCCTTCCTAAGAAAATTACAAGAAATGCAAAAATTAGCTGTCTAGCTACTTCTCCAACTGAATTCCTTGGAACACCCCCGCCCTTAAAATCTTGTACTGGCTACCATCTCGGATTGCATTTGAACCACTGTGGGTAACACACTGAGCTCTGTACAGGATTGGCCAAACTTTATTCTACAATCATTTTATATCCAGCACCCTAAACGAAAACTTCAGTCCATATACGTCTACAGCTTAAAGTTACACGCTTTATTGAAACAGGTTTGAGAGACAACTCTTTCAATCCAAGCCAGCAAGTTGCATAACGCAAACCCCTCCAAAATTAAGAAACTAGGAAACCGGCTCACCTTTAAAAAAAGCTGTTAAAAAACCAAACTCTGAATTCTGAAAATGAAACCTAAAGAACGCAAATACCCCTACTACAAAACTAGTGAGCTACAATGCATAGAAGGATAAAACCTCCTCAAGACAACAACTGAACCAATGTTAGGAAAAATAACGTGATCCATCACTCTCACAAATTATTTAAATAAAAACAAGAATTTAGGCACCGCCCCACTCAGAACAAAATTACTAGACCATACGTCAGAACATCCCACAACTTGCAGTTGTATGCTATAGATGTGCCAGATAATGCCTAAATAAATGTCCACTCGGTTAGGTGGCTTTTTTTATGCAGAGAAAAGAGTTCATAGATTTATAGTATATATATATATCTGCTAATATACTAGTGTATTACTTAGTTCCGTTTATTCAAACACTAAGGGGGTCCACTAAATTGAAGCTCTACTTGAATTAAAAAGATTTTCTTGCCATAAATGTTCTTAATGATCTTGCATATAGTTCTCATCTTCCCCCAAAAAATCCTGATCCGATAATACTTGAAAAATATAAGCTTTCTTATACACAACTTTGTATTAACATTCATGAAGCTTGAACCCCATTTTTCAACAGACTAATACAATGAAAAATTTTGGCCTGCCTGTGAAAATACAGATGCATTTCTATGGACCTGAAGCTGGATAACATAATATTACATGTCTGCATCAAAACGACAGCTCAGTTAACACAAAAGTAGAAACATATGTTCGTATTCTTGGATGACGAATAAAGTGCTGGTGACAGAACTGCAGAATATTACAATTCATTAAGTAATGGATTTTGCCAGCGCCATAACATTTACTTACCACAAACAACTGCAATGGCTGTTCGGCAGGCAAATGAGTGGAACTCTTTTTTGTTTTAATGCTTGCCTTGGTGTCCTCTTCTGAATTTTTGCCGGTCTCCTCAACATATTTCTTTCTTTTCACTTGACGGTTTGATCTCCGCTTCTGATGAAAATATTCAAACATCACTATTTCCACAATTGCCTTTATATGTTCGATGAAATTTTACAAAGGCATTTATTCAGAAGAAATTCTTCATCAAAATAATACATCATTCTTCACCTAACAGAATAAGTGCCAGTGATCCAGCTGATTACATGTCCCACTCTAAATTCTGCTCTTGACAGACAATTTCTTACACATCTACTGTTATCCAAAATCGATGCATTCTCTCTTGACCCTAAAATGTTTGGTACAAAGATTTAAGCCCAATCACCCATAAGATCACATACAAGTGACATGTGCCTGCTAAACTAGAATGGTTGAGCTCAAGCAAACTCACACAAACTCTAGTGACAAATCGAAATTTAACTAGAGATAAATCTGTTCAATTGAACTCTGTAAAATTCCCTTTTTCCTTCTATTGTGATCATTTTTGAATACGCACACAAGTCCTTAACAGCGCTAGATGTCAAAAAGACCACAGAAAGCCTCACATAAAGGAACACAGTGGTAGTTGCAATGCTGGTTTTCAGCTGTAATACTATAAAGCACATTTTTAAACTAGCATATGATTAGCAGAATTATGCAAATCCCAAACAGAAGTCACATGTATTTTGTTTAGTGAGTATTTTAACAAAATGCATACAAGGCCCAAGAACATTAAAGCACTTTACAAATGGAAAAAAGAAAAAGAGAATGACTGTATACTGAACACTAATATATACAATTATAGCGTTACAGACAGCGGTAGAGAGTTAACCAGCCACTGAAGAACAAGCTACAGCAAAACAAAATTGTAGTGGTAGTAGAACCAGCTAGGGCGGGCTATCTATAAGAATTTTACAACATTCCGCCCCATGAGGTCGAAATCTCTTAATTGGTAAAGAGCCTACTTGGAGAAGCAGGGGGTTTACAACCCCTCGCATCCCTGAAAGTTGGAGTGCCTCTTACAGCTTTTGATGTTTGAGTGCCTTGCAATTGCTAGATCGAACACAGAGCAAGAGCTGTGAAAGTAGGATGCATTCAGCCCCATTTGACTTCGCTTCAGCGAAATGGTTTTTCAGCATTTGAAAGGGGCATAGGTTAAGGAGAATTCCTCCTTCCCTGCTTCATAGGGTCCAGTGACAGAGCAATGAGGAGGGGGGGTGGGGGGGGGGTACAAGTTACTTACCTTCGGTAACTATGTATCTGGTAGAGACAGTCTAGCCGCAGATTCCTTCACTTAGAATATCCCCAGGCGTCAGACTGGATCCGCAAAATTTTTCCTGCAGCACCTCTGCGCGCCGGGGGGCGGCACCATCTGGCTCCGCCCCGACGTTGTCCCCGGACATAACGTCAGTGGAGCTATATATGCCCCTCCCGGCACGCTGACGTCAGTTTTCGTTCGAGAAACTTTTCCGTGTCAGAACGCGGAGCCATCACCAAAAAACTGTGAAAATATGGAAACAGTGTGCAAAAATGATGAAAAAATAGAAGTGGCAAGTGAGACACCACGCAAGAGCGAAGGCTAACGCAACGTTTAAGTGGGACAAGGATGAAGAAAAACAGCCTGGCAGAGGACAGAAAGTCCATATCGTGAAAGTAAAACCGTGAAGGAAAACCGGTCCGGAACCCTAGATTAAAGAGAATTCACCATAAGACGTCACCAGAAAGGGACGTCGCAATCCCAATCAAAGATCCACAATGTACATAGCCAATAGACCTGAAGGAAAGGCCGCCGAGGTGGCAAAGACCACAAGGCAATGCAGAAGGGGAAAGCGGGATGGTGGGAAAAAGCGTGAATGGATTTCACACCCTACAATCCAGGCCAAGGACTGGAAGGAAACATATGATCTAGGAACAGAACGAATCAGACTGTGTTGGAGTGAGAGTATAGCACCTTGCAAAAGGGCAAGCCACCCAGAGAGAGATGAGTATAGAAAAGCCACTACCTGAAAAGGCCCTCGCAGAACGGGGAGGCCGGGCGGGCGTTAAGGAATCTGCGGCTTAACTGTGTCTCTACCAGATACATCGTTACCGAAGGTAAGTAACTTGTACATCTGATAAAGAAGTCTAGCTGCAGATTCCTTAACTTAGAATAGATACCAAAGGCATACCCACAGAGGAGGCGGGTCTGTGACTGAATCCCATGAAGTTCTAGAAAGAACGTAGGGGTCCAAAAGGTGACTTAACACCATAAGGAGGACAGAGCGCAGGTAACCCCCCCAAGCATGACGCTCTAAAGGGAGTGGAAGCAGTGTGAGGCAAAGGCAATAGAAGCCATCACGAACAGCAGGAAAGAACCCAGTTATGGAAAGTGGGTTGAGGCTAAGTGAAAGTTAAGTACTTGAAAGAAGGAGACTAACTCAGTTAGAGTGTGAAAGATCTCCAGGATCTGAAGCAGCGACAAAAGCCTAAACAAGTACAGGTCGTCCAAGAAAACAGTGTGAAAGAACACTGAGGAACTTGTGTCCGCGACAGCACGTGGGACAGCAGAGGCAAAAGGTTGCCCCTCACCCAGAAAGTGCCGGCATTGAGAAGAAATCATATCCCAGATATGGCGAGTTTTCTAGATGCAGAAGGCAGCCAAGCCGTGAGAGACGGCAGCAGGTAAGACAGCGACCTCGCATGCCAGCCTAAAGAACACAACAACGAAAAGTAGCACTTTGGAATCCAGCACCAGTAAGACAGGAGCAACATAAATGGCAAAATGCCTAGTTCTGGCGCAAGATGCTGGTAATATGGAAGGTAGAAGACATGCCATGACCAGGCGATGGTGCCATGGTATGTGAAGGCAGAGTACAAGCAGTGGGTCTTCACCAACTAGAGCGAACACAGGAAGGAACCCAAGCACGTTGTGTGGACTCTGGAGCTATAAGAGGGACGCAAGGACTTCGTGTTGGGTAGCAGAGCAGCCCAGAGGCACCAAACTGCAAGAGGGCAGCAGCCTAAAAAAGGGCACCACGGAACCGAACACTTTAGGAAATGGCGGAAGAAGTAGACAGGGGCAGGACCCAAGGACACTGTATGAGGGAGAGAGTATGCAGGAACCCTTCGGGTAAGAGCACCGAGGGGAGCTAGAGCAGGAGGGGAAACGTTGAACAATGAAAACATGACCCAACGAGAGTCCCACGCAAGCCAGAGTGGGAGAAAAACGAGGCATAACCCTGGCAAAAGTGAGGCCAGAGGTAAAGATCCACGAATTGAAGGAGGAAAAGACACCCCTTGTAGAGTGTACAGCATGAATCCTAAGCAAAGCCTGGAAATCCCCAAACGGAAAAAGCAGGGATTAAGGACACTGCTATATGATAAGCGGCCACCAAAAGCAGGGATTAAGGACACTGCTATGGGATAAACAGCCCCACTTATGGCAGATAACCTCTGCAAACCCAGTAGCTTGGAGGACCAGAAGTTGCAGGTGCACCAAGAAGGAACAACAATAAGCAGGCCGCATAGCGGCAATAAGAAACAGGCCACATAGCGGTAAACAGGGTGCCGTTTGAAGAAGAACCGCCACAACCAGGCGGTGGACCAGACGTACGAGATACAGTACACGGCACAGGACTCATGCCAGATCCTGATGCCATACAGACAGATCAACCCAACTTGCAATAGGGCAAGTTACACAAGGAATCCTGTAGGAAGAGACAAGAGACTTTGAGCAGGATCTCTGATCAGAGACTGCATAGGAGCATACCAAGACAACGGTAGAACCGAATGCCATCAAGTACCCCACATAGGATAAGGCAAACCAGTATGGGTGTCCTCTTGGGCTAAGCACACAGTGAGAGGACTGAAAAGGAACGAAGCAGCCAAGCGGCTGCGCCGAACAGACTGAGAAACGGCTATCCAGCCGTGAACAGTAACAAGCCCCGAAACCCAACCCGTGCATCAGAGCGGGTCCTGGAAAATAACGCCGAGAATACGACAACCAGAGTTATCGCAGGCCGGACTAAATTCGGGAGACCGCCAAATCTGCATGGCGATCAAAAAGATCCACTCCATTGAACGGAAGATCCCTGAGGGCATCCCAAATATGATCAGGGAAGCGACTGTCGTGCAGCCAAGCATGGCGTCGTAAAGCCACAGCGCGAGCTAGGACCAGTCCCATAGAATCAGTTGCATCCAGGGAAGACCGAAGGGAAAATTGAGCCATGCATCTTCCATGCAGAACAATGCGGAGCAATTCCGTATGGGACCCTTCTGGAATAGAGGGGAGAAGGTGAGCAACTGAGTCCCAAAGAGCTGCAGATGCGCGCACAAACACACAAGCTGTATTAAAAGCCCAGAGGCCTGCGCTAGCGAAGGCGGAAAGCCTGCAGCCACAATCCTCCAGCCACCGAGACTCTCTCGTGGGAGGTAACAATGGTAAAGAGTGTTAAGAGTGCAAATCAAAAGCTGCCTGAACAACTAGGCCTTGAGCAAGATTACCTGGTGCCGGGCGGTGCCTACGGGCAATAGCCCGATCAACCGGGTCACCCGAAGAGGGTCTGGAGCAAGTGCCACGCAGGGTGTCGAACAGCGAGTCCCCGAAGGACAGCAAAGGTTCTACCTCAACAGGCTCCAAATGGAGAAAGTACCATAGGGGGTTGTAGGCCAAGCACAGCAGTCGCCCCCCCCCCCTCCCCCTCCCCCACTGAATAGCTCGCACGAAGGCAGCACTAGACTCAGTTGCCATCCGAGTAGGAGATAACAAATGGTCAGTAGGAGCCGGTTGAAGGCTAAGTCTACCACTGGACATGAGGAGTGGAGAAGGCGGAGACTGACCGGAAGGCCAGGCTATACAAGGAACTTGCACCCTGGCCCCTTTAACAGTGGAGTCCATAGAAGCCCTAGGATCCACAGGAGGAGGCGTAGATGGGAGCACTGGCATGAACGGATGCCGCGGGGGAGATGTACAGCCGCCAGAGGAGTCGGGGGTGGGGGGGGGGGGGGGGGGGCAGATCATCCACCAAGGGAAGCCGGCTCAATGCTGGAACGGACGTCGAACGGCGCCCTCGTGGAGCCGCCAGGACTCCTACAACCTCTCTAAAGAGAGTACAAGGCACCGGCGCCAAACCTGTGGTAGTATCCGGCACCGAATTAGGCGTCGTCGGCACTGAGGTTGACGTCACCGGCGCCACCTCCGACGTCGGCGCAGGAACCCCTACAGGGCTATGCGCTGAACGACTGGAAGGGCAGTGCTCTGGGCCCTGGCTTGTGGGCGTCTGCTCCGGAATCGGAGTCAACGCACACAGTAGGTGCCGGGGAAACGTCCGCAGACGATGACCCGTCCTCAGTGCCTGCTAACTCTGTGGGGCCATAAGACGCACCAGGGAGAGGGGGCGACTGAAAACAAGCCTGGTGTGCCTTAGAATAGACCTCCATTTGGGTACGTGTTGCCCAAACACCCGTAAAGGGTGGATACGGAGGACACCATACGCTTTTAACCGGCTCACTACAAGAGGAATGGGCGGTAGCGGCACGGGTGGAAGATTTACGTAAGCGATGCCTGTGCTTACGCTTACCTGGAGTCACACGGCGGTCGCGGGTGCGGCCTCTGGAACGAGCCCGATTCAGAGAAGAGTGGCGATGGGAGGGAGCTGGACCAGACAGCTGTACGGCCAGCAATTTCAAGCACCGCTCCCTCAAGGACTTCGGCTTCATTCGTTGGCATGCGTCACAGTCCTTGGAGTCGTGGTGCACGCTAAGGCACCACATACATATGAGGTGCAGGTCAGTGCCCGACATCTGACGCGCACAGGCGTCACAATCCTTAAAGCCGGAAGGCATTGCACACTGTTCCACCCCCGACACCCACGGTGTCGAGAGGGCCCAAAAACCAGGCCAAGGAACTGATGGTTTCCCAGGATCCGCGTTCGAACACGGAAAAGAAGAAAACTGATATTAGCGCGCCGGGAGGGGCATATATAGCTCCACTGACGTCATGTCCGGGAACAACGTCGGGGGAGAGCCAGACAGCGCTGCCCCCATGCGCACAGAGGTGCTGCTGCAGGAAAAAGGTTCCAGATCCAGTCTGACGCCTGGGGATATTCTAAGTTAAGGAATCTGCGGCTAGGCGTCTCTATCAGATCTTGCTTTGTGCGCTCATCCATTAGCTCTCGATCTCAGTTTTCCCTGCACAATCGACAAAGCCTGTGGAAAGGCAGCAAAGAGGGAGAGTTGGAGGGTGTGGATTAGGACAGTGGGAGGTGGACAGCAGCGAGCCTATATTAGTGTTTAAAGCCCGATGGTGCTCCATTGTCTACAATAGAGGTGTCAGCATTTCAATGTTCCAAAAACAGGTATAAAATATAAAGAATTATACAGATTGAAAGGTCTAAAAAAAAAAAAATATATGCAAATGGAAATGAGATTAATATAGGGAGGTGCTTTGTTTAAGGGGTTTAAAGGTAGATCAGTGACAGCAAATGGATCACAAATTTATAAAATGTAAGTAGTCACTGGACATGACAACAATTCCAACATCAATGGTTCAACATGGTAAAATTAGACAAAAATCATGCGATCCAGAGGGTTAAAAGCCTCCAGATATTAGGTGGAGGGTGGAGCCAACTAGTGAACAAGAAGAAATTATTTGAAGTTTCATTTAAAAGAGGACAAAGAGGCGATGATGCAAATCAGAGGTACTGTAGCACTGCAGACTGTGGGAAAGTATCCACAGGAGGACTAGTTCTAAATGCATTTTTTTTTAAGTCTGGGATTTCAGGCAAAAGATTAACTGAGTTGTGAGAACCCTTCTCTAATATTCAGTTTACGTGTCAAACAGGGAAAGTGATCAGAGTTATCATTTTTGCACTAAACAAGCAAACTTGTAATATGATCTGCTATCAGTAGGGAGGCAACATAATGAGCAGACAGGGGTGATGTAATCAGAGCAGTCAATCCCAGGAATCAAGCGACCTGCAGCATGCAAGGAAGGCTTCAGTGAAGCAAGATGAGTTTTGGGAATGCCCAAGAGGATCGCACTACCAAAGCTGATTCTTGTTGATATCAACACTTGGGTGACATCTCTGAGATCTTGTTCTACGACAAGACATTTGATTATACAAATCAATCTAAACTGATGAGTGGTGCTACTGGCCATGGGGTTGATGCGTTTCTGAACGTGAGAAGCGTGAAGCCAGATGCTTTGACATTGTCAATTATGGGCAGAATCCCATCTATTACTTTGGCAGAAGAAAGCCATTCCTGAACTAGTGTTAAGCAGGGTTGGGATGCAATAAGAAAACAAGTTACTTACCTGTAACTTTGGTTCTCCAGTCTTGGAAACTTTCATAGATTCCCATGCTTGAATCATTCCCCGTCGGCGAGATGGGAGTCTCCGGTATACATAAAACAGCAATAGAAACTATTACAAAAGAAGAAACCAGGCCTAGGCCCATTCTTGTTTTGTAACATACCCACCTCTTTTTGTAAAAGAGACCAAATAAAATGAACAAACAATCAGATCAGCCTCACCCTCTAGAACCTTCCTGAGAGAACCTCAGACCCTCAGACTTTCGTAGCCGTAGTGTAAAAGCATAACTTAAGCTGCTGAAGGCTGAGCTTTCCCAGGGGAGGAAGGAGGGTCGCATGGGAATCTATGAAAGTTTCCAATACTGGAGAACCAAAGTTACAAGTAACTTGTTTTCTTACTCCAGGATTAGAACTTTGGTAGATTCCCATGCTTGAATCAGAGTAGCCAGCAGTTGTGAGCACATTTTTTGAACCTTGATTCCTTATTCATTAATAATCATTAAAATCAAAGTCAATGGAAAATTAAACACATTTGTAAACATAAGGAAAAAAGGAAGAAACAAGCAGATGAACTTCAAAAATGTTTCCAAGAGCAAAAGCAGAAAGACGGAAGGAGGGTAGAAAGGAAAGCTCACCACTCAATGAAAGAGGTTCCTCAGGCCTGCCTGGCCCACTGCTGTGTCACTCTGCGTTGAAGAATCTAGGCAGTAATGTCTTGTAAATGTAGGAGTACTGCTCCAGGTTGCTGCTCTGCAGATCTCCTGTATAGGAACTCTGGCAAAGAAGGCTGTCGAAGAAGAACTCGCCCTCGTGGAGTGAGCACGGACCAGACCTTCAAGGGGCTTGCCTGCTGCTCTGTGACAATACTGGATAGCGCTGGAAATCCAACGAGCAATCCCCGGCTTTGAAAGGTGAAAACCCTTACGAGGGGTGTTGAAAGAAAAATAGTTGGAGACTTCCTGAAGTCCGAAAGGTAGAATTTTAAGCACCTCTGAATGTCCAGTGAGTGTAGTGCTTTTTCTGCCGGAGTATTAGGTTGAGGGAAAAAAGTTTTGAGTATAACCGGCTCATTTAATCCCCTTTTTAAATTGGAGAAAAGGTTCCAAATCCGCTCGATGAATGAGTTCAAAGGGATGCTTCATGAGTTGAGTGAGAACCAAGTTTAGGTGCCAAAGAGGAGGCGGAGGCTTGACTGGAGGGTAAACTCTGAAAAGGCTCTTGAGAAACTGCTTAATTATCCTTGCCGACCAGAGGGAAGGACCAGAAGATGTGCGTCTGAAGCGAGAGATAGCGGCAAGATGAACTTTGATGGATGAGTGAGCCAGCCCTGCTTTCGCTAATGAATGAATGTAAGAAAGAACTTTATGCGGTGCAGACGAAAGAGGATGAATACCCTCTTGCTGGCACCAAAGGCAGAAACGCTTTCACTTCAACTGGTATGTCTTGTTGGTACTTGGGGCTCGTGCCTGAGAAAGTACATCTCTACATTCTGCCGAAAGGGTCAAACCAAGAAATTCTCGGTGCTCAGGAGCCATGCCAATAACTGCAGGGATCGAGGATCTGGGTGCCAGACTATGCCCTGGGACATTGTCAGCAGCAAAGGAATCATCTGCAAAGGAAGTGGACGTTCTAGGGAGAGGAGATGCAGCTCTGAGAGCCAAAATTGGCGGGGCCACGCAGGAGCTATCAAAATCATCTTGCAAGGTTCCGCCTTGAGCTTCCTGAGAAGTCTGTGGCTCAGCGGAATGGGGGGAAAAGCGTAATCAAAGGCGCCTGACCAGGCAATCGAAAGTGCATTCCCCAATGATCCCGGATGGTGAAGCCTGCTTAAGTAAAATTGGCATTTCTTGTTTTCAGGCGTGGCAAAGAGGTCTATGGATGGTCTGCCCCGTAGGTGAAAAACCTCTTCCAGAGTGGACTGGTCCAGTTCCCATTCGTGGCTGACTGATTTCAGTCTGCTCAGCGTGTCCGCCGTTTCGTTGAGAACACCTGGGAGATGCTCCGCTCTTAACGATATCCCATGCTGGATCACCCATTCCCAAATTGTCTGAGCTTCTTTTGACAAAAGAAGAGACCTGGTGCCGCCCTCTTTGTTTATGTAATGAATGGCCGTTGTATTGTCTGTTCGTACCAGGATAACAGACTGCTCTATCTGCGGGAAAAAAGCCTGTAAGGCCAAGCGAATCGCTCTGAGCTCCAGCAGATTGATATGTAGAAGACTATGTTGGGGTAGTCAACGGCCACTTACGTGAAGGTCTTGCAAGACCGCTCCCCAGCCCTCCAGAGAGGCGTCTGTAGTTATTATCGGAGGAGCTGGGGTGATCCTGAAGGAGAGGCCCTGAGAAATGATTCCCTCGTTCGTCCACCATAATGCGGCCTCCCTCATGGACACGGTAATGGAGATCTTTTCTTCGAAGGACCCGTCGACTTGGCGCCAGTGCAAGTCCAGCTCCTCTTGGAGAGGGCGCATCCGTAACCTGCAGTGAGGAATTAGAGGAATGCAGGAAGAAATGGACCCTAAGAGGGACTTGTAGAGGTGAACTGAAAGTGACTGCCTTCTTAACAGTAGACGGGCCATCAGCTTTTCTTGCCTCTCCAGGGTAGGAAAGGCTTTGTTGAGGGACGTTTCGAGAATGGCTCCCAGGAATCGGGCTGTCCTGGATGGACACAGTCGACTTTCCGTGTTGAGAGTAAGACCGAGATTGTCAAAAAGGAGTGTGCATGCCGCGACGGATTCCCCTGCCGCATGCTTGGAAGAGGCCTTCAGCAACCAGTCGTCCAGAAAAGGGAAAACCTGATGATGCTGCTTCGCAGAACAGCAGTCACGGGAGGTAGTACTTTTGTAAAGATCCGCGGAGCAGATCGGAGTCCAAAAGGCAGGACCTTGAACTGAAAGGGGCTCTTGGCTACTGTGAAGCGAAGGAACTTCCTGTGGGCTGGATGGATGGGTACATGAAAGTATACGTCCTCTAGATCAAATTTGGCCATGTAATCTCCTGAGTTGAGAAGACTAAGGATGTCCTGCAGAGAAACCATTCGACATGATGGTTTGATGAGATAGGTGTTGAGCTCCCTCAGATCTAGAATAGGGCGCCACTTTTCTAAGGTCTTAGGAACCAGGAAGAATCGGGAGTAAAAACCCTCTCCCCGCTGAGAGAGAGGAACCAGCTCGATCACCCCTTTCCGGAGCATTTGATGGACTTCCTAACGTAGAAGACGAAGATGTTAGTACACGGTGGCGCGGGGGGGCTTGGAAGGTGGAGCACGGCCAAATTCCAGCGTATGGCCGCATTGAATGATGTTCAGAACCCAACGATCCGATGTTATTTGCTGCCAGTTGTGGAAGTAATTTGAGATTCTGCCTCCCACTGGTGTTACAGGAGAAGGGACAGTAGTAAGAGCCAGCAAGCCGCTATTGGCACTTAGAGGAGTCCTTCCCCTGGCGTCCTGGTCTTCCTCTGTTAGATCTAGAGAAAGAGGATGATTTATTTTGCCGCTGATTATAATTCGGGCTGTAAGATTAAGAGTTTGATCCATACGAAGAATACCATTGTTGTTGGTATCCTCCTCTGTAGGAAGCATTCCCTCTACCTTTGGCCCCACGGAAGGGAACCGTGCGGTATTGCAGAGTCCCTAAGAACTTTGCGGTCTCCGTGTCTTTCTTAATGTCTTGGAGCCCATGATAAATATGCTTCCCAAAGAGCACCTCCCCATCAACGTGAAAATCCAAGATTTTCTTTTGGATCTCAGGACGAAACCATGTAGCTCGCAGCCAGCCTTGAAGGCGAAGGCAAGCAGCTCCCGCAAGGGAGCAGAACGCAGTCGTTGCAATGTCCATTGCACAATCAATGACTTCAGAATAAGTTCTCTACCTCTTGAAGAATCTTAATCGCCTCCAATTTCGCATCTTATGGCAACTGATCCAGATGGGATGAAAGGTCACACTACATCTGGCGATCGTAGCGGTCAAGTATTGCTAAGACGTTTGCAGCCCAGACCAACAGGCTGGACAAGGAGGAAAACCTCTTGCTGGCGTTATCGAGGCATCTGCCCTCTTTATTTGGAGGAGTCACGAGGGGAGCAAAAGGATTTGTGGACTTTCTCTGGGCAGCCTGAGAGATGACAGAGTCCGATTTAGGCTGACTGACAAGGCAGGCCGGGCTATCCTCAGGACTCTTATATTTCTTCTCAAGGCGAGGCAGAACTGGAATAACCGTGGCTGGACTCCTCATCACTTTTAAACCCTCGTCCCAGATTTGACCAACTACAGGAATGGTCCGAACTGATTTTTTTTATAAGGTTCCTTGAAGTCCTATAGGAAGCATTCAGACTGCATTGTGGGCATCGGCAGCTCAAATCTCTTAGCAGCCCTTTCCATCAAATTATGGAAACCCCCTGTGTCTCCAGGGGGCGAATCCACTGGCGCTGGTGAAGGCGAAGCTGGATCAGGAATGACAGTCATCCCACTCTGTCTGGATCTGGAACAGTAACGTTGCCTTGGTCCTCATCAGAGGTATCATCCTGGATGACTGGGACGATTGGTGGCGCATCTGGGGCCATAGGCAGTAGTGGAGGCGGTAGCAAGGAACAGCTGTAACGAGCACCTCAACTGGAGTCGGAGATTGAGTTGGGAATCTCAGTCTATAGTCCGAAAGCATAGATTGTAAGTCCGTTAGTAGGGAGGAAGCCATAGAGACCATCTGCTGATGGTAGACCTCTTGATAACCCAAAGGAGGATCATACTGCTGCTCCTCCAAGTATTCTCCCTCAGAGTCTGCCCTGGCACTGAACATGCAACTGAGAAGGGCTCTCCGCATGCTCATACGGTCCGTCATCCTCCTCAGATCCCTCTTCTTCAAGGAGAAGTGCAGGAGGAAGAGGAGTCGCCCTCCTGGGGGAAGTCATCTCCGGGGTAATCTGGCGCTTCCTGATTGTAATCGCAATTTTTTCCTTAGTCGACGAGATGTTGCCATCGTCGTCGTTGTGGTCGACATGGTTGCCATCACCACCGCCGTCATCCTAGTCGACGACACCATCGTCGAATACAGTCACCACCGGCGTCAAAGCAGTCTGCGCTGGACCCTGCAGCATAGGTGGCAAAGATGAAATCACCGCTGAAGAGCCCGTCGACGGAGCCAGAACTGGAACTGAAGGAGACGAGGACTTTGACTGTAGCTTTGAAGTCTTCGTCGGAGTCGTTGACGTCGTCAAGTGAATTTTCTTCACAGTCTTCCCATCAGAAGAGAGAGATGAGGGCTTTTTGAAGGCTTTTGGAGCCGCTGGAGGAGAAGATGGAGGAACTGAGATGGACTTCCTCTCTGTTGTCACTCCTGCTGACAGTCCTTCCCTCTCCTTTACACCTCGGTGAGGAGATTAGCTAGGACTACGCCTTTCAGACCTATGAGAGGTCTTTTTCAAGGCTCTACTGGGACGGTCTTCAAAGGGTGAAGGAGAAGACCTACCCCTCTTCACAGACCTTCTAGAAGATGTAGCAGAAGAGGCCTCATCACTAACACTGGAGAATGGTTCCTTCCTTGACTTGAGCTTCTGGAGCCAGGTGAAGAGACGCCCCTCATGGTGTTGCAAAGTCTTCGTTGAAAAAGTGCGGCATATCTTACAGTCTGCTGCCTTATGGTCTGGGTACAGACAGTAAATACAATCCTTGTGCTTGTCCTCCACATAAAGTCTCTTCTTAGCACAGGTTGCACACGCCTTAAAGAGGGCTTTTTTTCACTATCAGACATCTTAACACGATTATTGAACCAACTTTATTCTTGTATAAAATATATGTGCTGCAATGATTAGTAGACAGAAGCAGATAAAAGTTATCACAAGCACCAAAGGAGTGAATAGTACATATAGTTCTACCATGGTGGCAAGACAATGTATATATGCAGACATATAAAACAAGGCAGTAATCGAACGCACTCCTACTATGCGAACACTACTCAGAGTGTACCTAGAGTGTGTGTAGGTGTAGAGCCAATAATCCCCCCCCTCCCCAAGGGACGATCCAACCCCAGTACCTGATGAGAATGAAGGGCCCAGTCTTGGTCACGAACTGAACATCCCTCACGAGATGTTAAATGGCTGTGTGGTGAATTCTCAGCATGCAAGGACCTTCGGTGTTAAATGAAGGGCCTCCTCTCCTAATCTATCAGAGTGCTCATCAATTATAATAGAATGCAGCCTTGGGATGTGCATATATATTAATGATGTTATGGATATTTAGATAGCCTTGTCGCCCAATGGATGAAGATAGAGATGACATTAGTACATAGTGCGTGAAGAGACCTTGCACATGATGTTCAAGGCATTGTGATAATGTTGTACAAGTTTAGTTTCAGGGAAACTAATCAACACTGCTGGGCACGCAAATATGTGCAAAAGGTCACTGCTGAAAAATAGGACAACGTAAGAAATAAGCTGCTTCGCTACATGGGGCTAAGTCAGGAATATAGAACCCACTCGTCATACTAAGGGTTGATACATAAAAGGCTATCAAGAACCATTCTAACAAAGCTGCAATCCATGATCATATGCAAGCTAAAACAACCTTAAAACCGATGTTAAATCTTCTAAAAGCAAGTTTCCCTTAAAAAATATTTCATAAAATCCTTTAAGAGTCAATATACTGTTTTAAATACAAAGCACTCAGAAAGCCATAGTGCCTAGAAGGTGACAAAAACTAAAGGTGTTTTGGTTCCTTTTGTTTAAAAACAGGTCAAATTGTTCCCCCATGGAGAAGTCCATTTTATTTGTGTTTTGAGAGGTAATTGCAACATTGCTGTTACCCACAACCTTAGACAACGATCCCAGAGGTGCACCTCGAAGTAGGTTTATGGAGCAAAGAAGATTCTACCCAATTCCCACAGCATCCGCTGAGGGGGTGTTATCCTTACGTGAGTTGCTGTTCACATCACTAGGAGCTGAAGCATCCCAGGGTGGCTCCAAGAATGCAATCGTCATTAATAGAATACGCTGGGGACAACAGTACACAAATCCTTTATAACAGTTTGAGCATCAGCCGAGCGCTGTGGCCAAACCCACAGGAATCTGGAGGATGAATCCACTGCCACCAAGATATACTTGTAAGCCCGATCTAATTGTAAGGGGCCGGAGTGTTACAAATAAAAATAAGCCAAAGGATTGTCTGAGATCAATAGGAGGTACCTGTGCTTGGATATGCTAGGGTGTAGTCTTTCACCTGCTGGCAGATGTCGCATTTAAGGACAAAGTCCATGGTCTGTTTTGATAGACCTGGTCACCAATAGTGGTGCTTCAATAATGAAACTGTAGCAGTAATCCCTGCGTGAGCGGAACACATACCCTCATGTGCAGCTAGCATCAGTCCTAATCTGCGATCAATGTTGAATATGCTACTTACCAGTATGCATCTGTTCTTGGCATGTAGGGCTGCTGACATTCATATCTGTGCATAGATCGCCGCCTAGTGTTGGGTCCGGATGTTTGCACGTTGTTGTCCTGGAAGAGTCTTCGAAGTATCCTGAGATAGGTGACTCCTCCCCTGGACCACAGTGCGCATGGGAATCCTCTCCATCCTCAGATTGTTTTTCGCCATTGTGGCAGTGATGGAGTAGATACAGAAAGTGATGACCATGCTATACAGTAATTCTGAGAGCTGCAGCTGCTACAGGCGCAGGGGAGGAGGGTGGGCGATATGAATGTCAGCAGCCCTACATGCCAAGAACAGCTGCATACTGGTAAGTAGCATATTCAGTTCGAGGCATGTGGGCTGCTGAATTCATATCTGTGCATAGAATACATAGCAGTACCTCCCATTAGCGGCGGCCACCAGTGCCAGCTGCAGCGGTCTGAAAAAGAGTTTTGAGAACAGCCTGTCCTACAGCTGCCTGCTGTTTTGAGTGTACATCTACACAATAGTGTTTGGTAAATGTATGTATAGTGGACCATGTGGCTGCTCTACATACATCATGTAAAGGAATGTTTCCCAGGAAAGCCATGGAGACCCCTAACTTACGTGTTGAGTGGGCTCGTGGGGGAATCGTTAATGTGCGTTTAGCCTTTTGATAGCAAATTTGAATACATTTAACGATCCATCTGGCTATACCTGCTTTGGAGATGGCGTTACCTTTGTGTTGTGGGGAAAAGGCAACGAAAAGTTGTTTTGTCTTCCTAAAGCTTTTGGTTCTATCTATATAGTACACGAGGGCTCTTTTGACGTCTAGTGTATGGAGCATTCTTTCAGCGACATTTTGTGGATTCTGAAAGAAAACAGGCAGTTCAATCGTTTGATTCATGTGGAACTGCGATATTACTTTAGGCATGAATTTGGGGTTGGTACGTAGTACGACCCTGTTTGCGTGAACCTGTATGAATGGCTCTTGAATGGTTAGTGCCTGGAGTTCACTAACTCTTCTCAACGAAGTGATCGCTACTAGAAAAGCCACTTTCCAGGTGAGGAATTGAATCTCACATGAGTGGAGAGGTTCGAAGGGTGGACCCATCAGGCGGGTGAGGACCAAGTTGAGGTTCCACACTGGTGCTGGTGGGTGTCTTGGGGGAATTACTCGTTTAAGTCCCTCCAAGAAGGCTTTGATGGCAGGCACTCTGAATAAAGAGAGGTGCTGCCTGTTTTGGAGATAGGCTGCTATTGCGGTTAAATGGATACGTATTGAGGTGTATGCCAGATTGCATCGGTATAGGTGTAAGAGGTAACAGATTATGTTTTGAATAGATGCATCTAGCGGGTTAATGTCATTGTTATTGCAATAAATGACAAACCTCTTCCATTTGGCTGCATAGCAAGCTCTGGTAGTGGGTCTCCTAGCTTCCTTAATGATCTCCATACAGTCAGGTGGCAGGTTTAGGTAGCCAAACTCTAGGACTTCAGGAGCCAGATCGCCAGGTTCAGTTGTTGCGGATCTGGGTGCTGAATTTCTCCATGGTTCTGCGTCAAATGTGCGGGTTTGATCCGCAGCCTTTGATGCGGCACCACGGAAAGTTCCAGAAAGGTGGTGTACCATGGCTGGCGCGCCCAAGTTGGAGCGACCAGGATGAGTGTCAGTGAGTGTTGTCGCAGTTTGCGTGCCACCAGCGGTATCAACGGTGCTGGGGGAAAAGCGTACGCAAATCTGCCGGACCAGTTCATCCATATCGCATTGCCCTGTGACTGTGGATGTGGGAACCTGGCGGCAAAGTTTTGGCATTTTGCGTTTTCGCTTGTGACGAATAGGTCTATCTCTGGATAACCCCACTGTTGGAAGTACGGTTGGAGTACTGACGGGTGTAGCTCCCACTCGTGCATCTGGTGGCTGTGTCTGCTGAGCAGATCCGCCATCTGGTTGTCCTTGCCTGGGAGGTGTTCCGCCATGAGGAATATGTTCCTCTGAATGGCCCACTTCCATATGCTCTGAGCCAGATGAGACAACTGTGGAGAGTGCGTTCCTCCCTGCTTCTGTATGTAGTACATGGCAGTCATGTTGTCCGTCCGGAGCAACACGACCTTGTTGCACAAGTGTACTTTGAATGCCTTCATGGCTAGGAAGATTGCCATCAGTTCCAGAACGTTGATGTGCATCTTTTTTTGTTGTATTGTCCATAGTCCCTGCACTGTGTAATTGAGTACATGAGCTCCCCATCCCTGGAGAGACGCGTCCGCTGTCAGTATTATTTGTGGAACAGGCTCGTGGAACGGTCGGCCCTTGCAAAGGTTTTGTGGATTCCACCAATGCAGAGAGTTGTATGCCCGACCGCTCACCAACACTAGGTCTTTTAATTGCCCGTGAGCCTGATTCCATTGACGTGCCAAGTACTCCTGAAGCGGGCGCATATGTAGTCTCGCGTGCGGGACTATGAAAATGCAGGAGGCCATCATGCCTATCAACTGCATGAACACTCGCGCTGGAAGGGAGTGTTGGGGTTTGAACTTTGAGATCAGCATTTGCATGCTGTTGATCCTCACTAAATTTGGCTGAGCTGTGGCTGCCAGTGTGTCTATGGTCGCACCTAGGTACTGTTGGACGTGTGCGGGTTGGAGATGTGATTTTGGGTAATTTAGTGCGAATCCCAGACTGTGAAGAAGGTGAATGGTGCGGGACATGTGGCTGGCACATTGCTGGGCTGACTTTGCCTGAACCAGCCAGTCGTCCAGGTAAGGGTAGACGTGAATGTGTTGCCTCCGTAGATGTGCAGCCACAGTAGCTAGGCACTTTGTGAAAACTCTGGGTGCTGTTGTCACGCCGAAGGGAAGGACTTTGAATTGGTAGTGCTGCCCCTGAATAGTGAACCTGAGATATTTTCTGTGTGATGGGTGTATGGGTATGTGGAAATACGCATCTTTGAGGTCTAGCGTGGCTAGGAAGTCTCCCTGTCTGAGCAGCGGGAGGACCTGCTGTAGGGTGAGCATGTGGAAATGCTCTGAGAGAATGTAGCGGTTGAGGGGTCTCAGGTCTAGTATAGGTCTGAGTGACCCGTCCTTTTTTGGTATTAAGTACAGAGAGTACACCCCTGTCCCTTGCTGGTGGACGGGCACGACCTCTATTGCGCCTTTTTGCAGCATACTTAGCACTTCCTGCTGTAATAATGCTAAGTGCTCTGAGGACATAGGACGGTGCCTTGGCGGTATTGTGGGTGGAGTGGAGGTTAATTCGAGGCAGTAACCGTGTTGGATAACATCTTTGACCCACCTGTCCGTGGTGATGGTATTCCACGTGGACAGGAACCGCTGGAGTCTTCCCCCGACAGGTGTTATGGTCGGGGGGGAAGGGAGAGGGCGTCACTGTTTGTTTTTGGGGGAGGACCTGGTATTGCCGTAACCGCGTCCTCTGCCCTTTGTGCTGGAGCCACGATATCCACCTCGTGTGTTTTTATCATAGGTACTTTGTGTGCCCCCTTTATTGTAGGTTTGCTGTGACCCCTGTCCTCTACCCGCTCCTCTATTTCCGGGGCGACAAAAGGAGCCACTACGAAATGTCTGCGTTTGCAGAGCCCCCATCGATTTCGCAGTGTCTGTCTTTTTTTATCTTTTCTAGGGTGGTGTCAACCTCTGGTCCGAATAAATAGTCTGGGTTGACAGGCTGATTGAGGATGTTATTTTGAAACTCAGGTTTGAATCCGGAGAATCGTAACCAGGCGTGTTGTCGTAGCATGACGCTGGTGTTTATGGATCTCGCAGCTGTGTCGGCGGCATCCAGTGCACATTTAATGGATGCATTTGTGAGAAGTTGTCCCTCCCTGATGAGGAGCTCCGCTGCCTCTTTGTACTCGTCTGGTAGATGTTGGAGTAGGGTCTCGAACGTGTCATAGTGTGAGCGGTCATAGCGAGCTAGGAGCGCCTGTGTATTGGCAATGCGCCATATGTTTGCCGCCTGGGCCGCAATCCTTTTGCCGGAGGTCTCTAGAACCTTGGACTCTTTGTCCGGGGGAGGAGCATCACCAGTTGTCTGCGAGTGTGCCCGTTTGCGAGCATTAGCAACTACGATGGAGTCCAGAGGTAGCTGGCCTCTAATATACGTAGGGTCCCCAGGTGCAGGCTTGTATTTTTTCTCGATCCTGGGGTTTATTACCCGTGCCCTGGTGGTTTCTTTGAAAATGTCCTTTGCTGGCTTGAGGACACCCTTCAACATGGGCAGAGTCTTTACAGTCCTCTCTGAGGATGCGAAAGTGTCCACCAAGAAATCGTCCTCGATTGTGTCCGAGTGGAGTTGCACTCCATGATTGGCTGCTGCACATTCAATGAGGGCGTTGAATGCAGCAGTGTCCTCCGTGGGAGACGTTTTTGCGCCATAAAGCTGCGTGTCCTGTGTATCCAGAGCCGCACCTGGGTCTACAGGGTCATCCCAAACCTGATCAGGGTCTTGCTGGCCTTCAGGGTCCATATCCCTGGGGTAGGTGGTGTCGTCACCCATGTAGTCCTCTACTGCATCCGTGTCGGAGTGCGTCGGAGAGAAGGACTGTGGATCTGGGTAAGAGGTGTGGAGGCGTTCATAAAGAACGGGTTCCGATTCCGCCGGCAGTTTTTGCTTGAGCGGGATCCTGTAAGAGTCCAAAGCTTGCTCGGAAGTGATCTTCCGCTTTCGGAGCATGAGCCTGCCGGTGTCGGCGTCGATGAAGTGGGACGGTGATGTCCCAGTAGGAGAGTGTTCAGTAGATGTGGGCCTCGTCTGGGTGACACGTGTTCTGATCTCGAAGAGTTTCGGCACCGAGGATGGGGGCAAACCAAAGGTGATGTTGGTTGGTGCCGAGGGTGCCTTTTGAGCCTTTTTCGGCTCGGAGCCCGACGTGGCCTGGAGGGCTGCCTTTTCTCTGATGCGTTGCAAGGACGCTTGAACTTGTCGCACCTGGAACGCCGACGGTTCTCTGGCGCCGAGTGGTTCCGTAGAGGTGGGTGTGTACGTCTTTGGAGCCACAGTTTCATCGAGTCGAGGAGAGGTAGTAGCTGTCGACGGCGTCGATGATTGGACCGTAGTTGCTGCTTTCGAGGTGGATTGCGATGCAGCGGCCATTTTAACCTTGGTGGTCGGTGCCGATTGTTTCGGTGCCGGGGGCCGAGGCGCTTTGGCGGTACCGATGGCCTTTCTCTTTGGGTCGGCGCCGACATCTGCTGCAGCGAGTTCGGCCCCGAAGTCCCTTTTGGTGCAATCGGAGCCGACTGGTTTGGCTGACGAAGGTGTGGTGGTCCTCGAGCCGACCAGTGTTATTTTCACTTTCGGTTTCTGTTGAACCGGTGCGACGATTGGTTTCGGTTTCGTGGAAGGGAAACCAGTCTTTTTGGGTAATAATGGCTCTCGCTGGATGTCCGAGGGCGGGGCCGAGGAACTGTGGGATTGGTCTTGGGTAAGGCCCGAAGGCGATCCCTCGACCGGAGCCGTAGACTGACGCACTGGGATATCGTCTGTTTGGACGGGTAGGCCCTGCTCGTCACCAAAGCTACCTTCTTCGGCCCCTAAGGCCTTATCGTAGTCTCCTACCTCGTCGTCTGCTTCTTCCCTGTGAAAAAGCTCTTCATCTACGTCTTCCGATCTGGAACCGTGTTCGGAAGCGGGGCTGGAGGGTATGTGTTCCACGCTTTCAACATCTTCGTCCTCGGTACTGAAGATGTTGGTCGGGGCCGGTGCCGCTTGCTGCGCTTCAAGTCTCGCGGCTCGTCGATTCCGTAGAGTCTTCTTGGATCTGAATCGGGCACAGGCCATACATTTCGCTTCGTCGTGATCCGGTGAGAGGCATTTGTTGCACACCGGGTGGACGTCGATATGTGGATATTTCGCGTGGCAAACAGGACACCTCTTGAATGGGGTCCTCGATTCCATCGTCGATGTAGGGTCGATGGTCGGATCAAATGGATCCGAAAAAGTTGTTAAAGTCGCTAAACTAACCAGTAAACTGTTGATCCCGATCGGGAACAGTACCGACGAAAACTAAAGGCCTTTTGGCCTGAAAACTAGATTTTCCTAACTTGAGTCAAGATAAGCACATCCGAACCCAATGGCGGAAAAAAAACAATCTGAGGATGGAGAGGATGCCCATGCGCACTGTGGTCCAGGGGAGGAGTCACCTATCTCAGGATACTTTGAAGACTCTTCCAGGACAACAACGTGCAAACATCCGGACACAACACTAGGCGGCGATCTATGCACAGATATGAATTCAGCAGCCCACATGCCTCGAACTTGATATTATTCTATCCCACACTCCTGGAATCAGAGCATACGGAATGTTTTGTGTCTCTAACTTGTGGGAGCACTTGAGTGGAAAGCCTTTTGGCAGAGCTGATCCGTTGCATGTGGCATTAACTGCCACCATAGTTCCATCTAGTCTCGTACTTGACCGAGGTATTGCGCAACGCCTGCAGTACGAACTGTTGCCTTGGCGGCTTCATCCAACATGGAATTCCCTTCTACGTAAACGCCAACATGGTGATGACTCAATGCAGGAGTAACATGAGCCTGTGGCAGCCATTCTTTAAGCTTAGTCACCTGTTTCCAAAGCATCTTGTGCTCGACTGTGCAACCTTTAGAATCTCCAAATCCATTCTGGACCCAATAGTGTAAATATTCATTGCAGGGCCGCAAGAATCACACACAATAAGTGTGGGGAATTCACAATCCCCATTTTGTAGTGCTTGTATCAGGGCTTTGAGTTCTGCCAGCTACGCTGTACAATCCCCTAGGGACAGAGTCTGCATCTTCCCAAGACGTAATTTTCCATCATTCATGCACCCTTTTACAATTGTGCATGCAGCGGAACATTTATTTTTTTGTTCCTACAGCAGGTTGTGCAGAAGCATCAGTATAAATGATGTATTCATATTGAACTAGAGAGATAATTTCATTCAGCAGAGGATATTCTTGTTAATACTGCAAAAATGCTTGTGCTCGTAATGTAGAGTTGAATCTGTAATCTACATCTGTCGCAGAGAGAGAGTTAGCCGATTGAATCCATCTTGGATGTAAAGCTTTTGCATTTGGAACTCTTGCTTTGGTGACTGCCTTTAAGGTCAGTAACGGGGTCATGACGATTATGTGTTTCCCCTGCACTCGTGCTCTCGCTCACTACAGCAGTCTGTACCGCTCTGAGCATTTTCTCAATGTATGCAAAAACACATTTCAGCGTTTGTTTACAAATCCGATTTGTAAGCAATAGGTACTATATCAACTTAATAGAAGTTGATACACATGTACCCAGTCGGTCCAGAGACTACACGGATCACCAGGTTAGTTGTGTTGGCACACACATGTAAATGTTTAGATGCTATCAGGTCAGCTTGTACTAAACGTAAAATATCTATGTTCCTGTGTCCAATGATGCACTGAAAGATCAGGTCTAATTAAGTCGTAGAAATGTTTGACCCTTTCTGCGCAATCCAAAATCTAAGTTCTGCCAAAATTTAAAAATCCTAGAGTGGATTGTATTCTTTTCAGAGTCGTCAAAGGTTGGAGCAGTGCAAATATTTCTAAAAAATGTTCTGCCAGGCTTTTGCCTTCACTTGACAACTCATACTCTAGAAATAAGACATTGAGGTGGGCAATTTTTTACTTTTTGAAATTGAATTGTTAAGCTAGGTGGGCAAACCCAAAGATTATATTATTCACTATAGAAGAGTGTTCTATTAATTAAGTGTCCGTCAGATAGATGTCATCTACACAGGACAAAGCCTTCTCATTAAAATATTTTAAGTAACACGGTCACTCTGCCTGAAACAGCCCGGGGATATTTTCATACCCCTGAGGTATTCGACAAAATTGGCATGAAAAACCTAGCACTGAGAATGCTGTCAAGTATCTGCTCTTAGGAGCTATATTTTGGCTGAAAAATCCATTTGTGATATCTAGTGTTTTGCATTTGTTTCGAACAATGTTATTCATTAGTGCAGCACTTTGTGCATTTTGTACTGCTAATGTACTTGTGGATGCGCTTAAATGTCTCTATTTTAAGACTAGATAATATGAGTTATCGGCTTTCATTACTGGAAGCAAAGGATTATTAATGGATGGGGTGCAGTTCATTATCACCCCGGGTACTCAAGTTGATCTAGGATCTCACTAACTTATTTCTTTGCTTTGTGTTTTATTGGGTATTGTCTCTGTGCTTGTGGGATGGATTGTAATGGGCTTTCAAGATGAGGTAACATCATCCCACCCAACATGGTTTTGGTAGAATGCAGGAGCTAGTGCCAACGCCCACTCCTGCGTGCATGAATTTTCAACTGATTCTGGTACGAGGTTGGAGAAACACATGCAAAATTACGTTTTCCCCATTGGGCAAATCATTACGAACTAAGGCGACCAATCTTCTTCAGCCAAAAGAATGTCACAACCAGATATCAGGTTCTCCCAAAAGAGACCCTTCACTTCTCTGGGTAGGTCAACCACCATTTGGAGCGTTAATTAGTATAACCAATGTGGGACACTTACCCTTGTATCAGGTGTTTCCACCATGACATGCTCACTCAGCACTACTGACAACAGAGAATCCATCAGGTTCCGGCGAGCTCTGGTCACTTCTGCTGCGTTGTCCAGCATCGTAACTGCCCATTCTCCGTTCAGAAGCAGAATCCTCAGTAGCCTGTACTCTAATTTTGATCCCAGCTACCTTCTTTTTTAAAATCGAGGCTTAGGAGTCTTTTGTTTGACTTCCTGTTTAATGATGTAACCTGAAGTACAGTGTGTCTCCCCTTTCGGCTTCATTCGCACTTCAGATTTGTGCTCTGACTGTCCGTCTCTCTCCGAACGTTTTTCGGACTCCTCCTGAAAGGAACTAGAGAAACGGTCATACTATCACAGCAAAGGACGCTCCCTAAACCATAACCACAGTAGGGGGGAGAAAGCATACCAGCATCTGGAGAAGTGTCCAGTCCACTGGCTTCACCCAATTTCTCATACCAGTTCCATTTGCTGCCTCATAAGGCTGGTATTCTTCAGGGTCCAGCGACATCTCCCATTCACCTCTGTGTCCAAGCCTGTAAAAATAAGGCTGAGGCTCCCACCTGGACGGCATGGCGCCAGAGCTGGCGTCTGACAACTCCCCTCCGTTTCGGAGTCAGGGATGAGGATGGTGGAACCAGGAGAGTCTGCCTGAGGACTGGCACTAGAAAAGGTCACAATAGTATCACCAGCGTCTGTCCAGATCCATCTGTGATTCCTTTGGGCCTGGCTGTACGAGGGGCTGAAGAAGTTTGTGTGAATCCAGCAAGGAACCCTCACAAACCTGTGGGGCTCAAAGGTATGTCGGCGGAAACAGGCTGCCCAAATCAGGAGGTGTATAGCCTAAAAACTCTGGGTTTGAAGAGTGGGCATAGGGGGTGTCACTCCTGCTCCTAGAAACTAAAGGCGTGGAGGCAGCCCTGGAGCTGGCTCAACCGTGTTCTTTTACTCTTCTTTTTGTGCGACTTATCGAATGGCTCAAAGACTTGGAATGAGACCTCAGGCTCCATGAATGCTCCGGTAACCTTCATCTCGGCCAGGACCTCTATCTCCGCTGAGCCAGTAAGAGCTTGAGGGATCTCTCCCACAAGGCCTTCGGGTGTATGGTGTGGCAGTCGGAACAGACCGTCGGGTCATGGCCCTTCTTGAGGCACAACAAGCAAACAAGGTGCGGGTTCGTTACGGACAACTCTCGATGACATGAACCACAGGGCTTGAAGAAGGCCTTCTTAGAGGACATGCCTACCACACCAGGAGGTACAGTCTCAAAAAGCTTCGACAAAACATTGAAAAACGTATCAGAAAAGCTACTAAGAGGTAGCTTTTCCCAGATCTTCACTGACTGGCGTGTAAAGAAAAGAACTGACTGGTGGTACCTATATACGCAACACGAATGTCCTGCCGCGGACGATGCCACCTATCAAAGCGCAGAGGTACTGCTCACAAAAAATGTCTGAACCCAGTCTGCCGCTTGGAGATAATCCTAAAGTAAGGAATCTGCAGATAGAGGTCTGTATCAGATGAAATTGGCAAATAGATCCACTTGAGGGGAACCTAACAGGAAGAAAGATATGCTGTGCTGTGTATGGATGTTGAAGCTACTCGTGGTTGACAAATTAATGCTGACTGAAGCAGTCGGCTGTGGTGTTCAGAGAGCCAGATAGATGTTGAGGAACTAGCAAGATTTTATGCTGGAGGCCCATACCAATAGTCTCAAAATTTTGACAAAGAAGGTGAGACCTCAATCCTCCCTGCTTGTTGCTGTACCACATCACAGTAATATTGGCCGTCAAAATCTGGACAGTCCGGCCACAAATGGAAGAGGAAGGCCGAGCGCACCAATCGAATCAGTCTTAGTTCAAGCAGGTCAATTTACAGAGCCTGCTGCTGTGGAAACGATCTCCAGTTCCTCCAGATGCATAACCCACCGCAGGGTTGAGACGTCTATCACAACCATAGCCATAGCTTGCAGGCAATGGAAGCACATTCCTTCTGAAAGTTTATCTTATACTGAACACCATGTCAGTTACGCTGCAGTGTTCCAGTAGATCACAATAAAATTCAACAACTCCTCTGGAAAAAAGTTTACGCATTTTGCCTGATTGTAAGCCACCTCAGGACAAAATAAGAGGGGTATGTTTGTGTTCCTAGACGTGAAAAAAAATACAAAAGTAAAAAAAAAAAACAGGTATTATTGATTATATACACAGCATATCATGAGATATCGGTCATACTAAGATGATACTGATAATGTAGTACAGCCTACACATGAAAAGAGGGTGCAAGCAAAACAATGTGTTGTTCTCAATTGAAGAAAGACAACTATCCTGAAACATGTGTCTACAGATACACAGCACTGGCTGTACCAACAACGGTGAAACAAGGGTGAAAAACTAAAGACTTACTTAGGTGTTACCATGCATTGCATTTACATAACACACTGGGGCAAACTAAGTGTTGGTACGTGAGACCGGGTGCTCTCACCCTCTTTGACTGAAAAGCATACACTACTTAATATGCCACATAATCCTGGGGAGCAGAGGGTGAGATTTATTTGATTGCACAATACAGAATTTCATACATGAACAAGACCAACCCTAAAGAATGAAAGAGTGCCTGATTGAAATGTTTCACCTTCACAAAGGGTAGCATTCATGTGTAGCAAGCACTGCCAAAAGCCTGAAAGTGGTCCGAATTCAATTAATGCTTAATCTCCGTTTTAAAAGAGGACCTCTAAATTGAGGATCATATTCCATAATACAATGTGCTAACAGCCTAAATGAGGAAGACATGACGAACAAGTTACTTACCTCCGGTAACGATATATCTGTAAGAGACAGTTATGGATTCCTCACCTTAAAATTACCACCAGGCGTCAGACTGGATCCAGAGAATTTTTCTTCAGCAGTACCCCTGCGTGTCGGTAGGTGGCGTTGGGCCACTTCGCGTTTGCCATAG
The DNA here is from genome assembly GCF_964204655.1 of Triturus cristatus. Taxonomy (NCBI): domain Eukaryota; kingdom Metazoa; phylum Chordata; class Amphibia; order Caudata; family Salamandridae; genus Triturus; species Triturus cristatus. The sequence goes on along the minus strand of NC_140595.1, from coordinate 514,204,789 downwards.
ACGTCTTGGTCGCCGGAATGACGTTGCAGTATCTACTTAGACGCCACCCCCTGCACGCTAACGTCAGTTCTTTACACGACATTCCATGCCAGAAGCGCAGAGCCATGCAAGACACTTACTACTGGTGCACAAAACTAGGGCCCTGAAAGGAAGTCCCTTACCCTAGAAGTCAGTTCGCAGAACAGGGAGGATGGGTGGGGCAGTGAGGAATCCATAACTAACCTTTGTCTCTTACAGATATATCGTTACCGAAGGTAAGTAACTTGTTCATCTGAAAGAGACAGTTATGGATTCCTCACCTTAGAATAGATACCCCAGCAATACCAACCCGGGAGGTGGATCTGCGAACCAAGTTCACACCAGGAAGTTCCGGAAAACAGAACGGCCAAAGAAACCGTCTCTCCGGACTTGACTGTCCAGGCAGTAATGTTCAGTAAACGTGTGAAAAGAAGCCCACGTAGCTGCCTGGCAGGTGTCATGCAGGGGGACCCCACGTCAAAAAAGCAGTAGGGGTTGCTGTCGTACTGGTGGAGTGGGCACGCAACCCCACTGGAGGTTCCTTTTTCGCTAAGGAATAGCAGATTTTGATGCAAAGAATGACCCATCGAGAGTTGGTTCATTTTGGCATGGCCCAACCTTTCTTGGCACCCACATAGCCAACAAAGAGCTGGTCATGCACCCCAAATTGTTTTGTGCGATACAGATAGAAGGAAAGTGCACGTTTTGGATCCAGACGTTGGAGCCTCTCTTCCTCTTTAGAGGAATGCGGGGACAAGAAGAAGGTGGGCAAAGTGATGGTCTGTCCTATGTGGAAAGAGGTAACCACTTTTGGGACGAAAGAAGGCCTAGTGTGAAGGACAACTTTGTCTGGATGAACAGCCAGGAAAGGAGATTTTGAAGAAAGAGCCTGCAGCTCACCCACCCTGCGAGCAGAGGTGATTGTGACTAGAAAGGCAGTTTTAAGTGTCAGAAGTCTGAGAGGACAGTTATGTAGCGGCTCCAAGGGAGAGCAAATAAGATAGGTCAGAACCAGGTTCAAGACCCACTGTGGCATTACGAAAGGAATTGGAGGATACAGGTGAGTAATGCCCTTAAGGAAGCGAGATACAATAGGGGACTTGAAAAGAGAAAGCTGTTCAGAAAGCCGAAGAAAGGCCGAAATGGCAGAAAGATAGCCTTTTAGAATGCCCAGAGGAGAGCCCTGCCGGGCCAAAGAAACAATGAAGAGGAGAACCTCAGAAAAGGGATCCACAGCCTTTGCTGCACACCATACCACAAACTTGTTCCATCTACAGGTGTATATCATTTTGGTGGTGGGACGCCTGGCTGCCAAGGTAACATTACAGACTTCGGGAGGAAGGTCAAAAGCGGTCAGGTTCGGGTGGAGGACTGTACCCTGCTACTGCAACAGAAGATCCTTCTGAAGAGGCAGTCTGATCAGAGGATCGATGGCCAAGAGCTCGGGATACCAGACTCTTCGTGCCCAGTCCAGAGCCATAAGAATGACTTGGGCCGGGTTGCGCTTGATCTTCAGCACTCTGGGTAGAAGTGGTATAGGCGGAAAGGCCTATAAAAGACCGCAACTCCACTGGCAATGAAAAGCGTTCCCGAGCGAGTAATGCCTTGGAAATTCCAACGTGCAGAACTACTGACATTGCACGTGGCAAATAGATCTAACCAAGGCTCTCCCCACTGCTGAAAGAGACCTAGCACCACCCCCGAATGAAGACGCCATTCGTGATCCATCATGCACCAGCAGCTGAGTTCGTCCTCCCTGGCGTTCAGAGAACCTACCAGGTGTTGAACCACCAGGGACATGCCGTGATGTTCCAGCCACTTCCAGAGATGTAGTGCCTCCCGACAGAGTCCATGACCCCACACCGCCCGGTTTGTTGCAGTACCACATGGCAGTGGTGTTGTCCATGAACACCTGCACTACTGTCCCTCAGACAGAAGGAAGGAATGCCTTCAGTGCAAGATTGATCGCCCGAAGCTCCAGAAAGTTGATGTAGAGCCTGGACTACACTGGAGACCAGAGGCCTCTGATCTCTGCCTCTCCCATGTGGCCGCCCCTCCCCAGAAGTGATGCATCGGTCATCACTGTGAACTCTGCTTGGGGAAGGGAGAGGGATCCGCTGTTGTCCCAATCCTGGTTCGTTAGCCACCACTGAAATTGGTGTGCAGTGCCCTCCGAGATCTGGACGCAATCAGAAAGATTCCCCTGATGCTGTGCCCACTGGAACTTCAGGTCCCACAGCAGAGCCCACATATACCACCTGGCATAGTCCACCAGCAGGATGCAAGATGCCATGAGGCCCAGTAGCTGTGGCGTCATTCTGACAAAACTCTGGATAGAGGCTGAAAGATCGGAATCATATCCCGAATATCCCAGACTCGCTGCTCGGGAGGATAAGCCCGAAACTGCGCTGTGTTCAGAACCGCTCCAATTAAAAGGTTCTGAGAGGGGATCAGGTGTGACTTCGGCACTTTGATGGTTAACCCCAGCAAATGCAGGAGGTCAGCCGTAGTCTGGAGGTGGGAGACGACAGCCTGGGGCAAGCCAGCCTTAAACAGCCAGTCATCGAGATAGGGGAAGACTAGAACCCCTGATCTGCACAGAAGAGTTGCAACCACCGTCATTACTTTTGTGAACACCAGAGGAGCGCTAGTAAGGCCAAATGGGAGTATGGTGAACTGAAAGTGCTCGTGGCGTACCATGAGCCTTGGGTAACGCCTGTGGGCTGGCAGGACAGAGATGTGAAAATAAGCGCCCTGCAAGTCCAATGCTACCATCCCCTCTCCAGGGTCGAGGGCAGAAGGAACCTGAGCCAATATCAACATTTTGAACTTCTCTTTCCGGTGGAAGCGGTTGACGTTCCTGAGAGCCAAGATAGGACACAGGCCTTGGTCCTTGTTAGGCACCAGAAACTAGTGGGAATAACAACCACGACCTACTTCTTGGGCAGAAACTCACTCGATGGCTCCCTTGACATGCGATGGAATTGAGGTGGGATGGATGGAGGGGTAGCATCGAAGGGGAGGGAGTAGCCCATTTGGACTATCTGCAAAACCCACCTGTCCAACATGATGTTGCGCTAGTGGGGGAAATGATGGCAAATCCTGCCGCCCACTGGCGAATGGTGACCCTGAAAGGTTGGACTAGGAGGGCTTGGAGGCTGCTGCAGAGGGGGCGCTGGTGGACTGGCCTGCCTGCTGGCTCCCAGACCCACGACAGTGGGTCCCACGACAGTGGGTCCCACATCTCCGGAAGTGCAGAGGCTAGACAGCTTGCGAAGGCCTGTGGCTCTGGGTGAAACGTGGCGGGGCACCCCTCCATAGCCACGAAAGGGGCGAAAAGCAGACTGTGCAGGGCGAGAGGTGGAAGCGAGGCCTAAGAATCTGGCCGTAGCCCTACAGTCCTTAAAGCGCTCGAGCGCTTTCCTTGATCGCCGAAGAGGCGACGGCGAACAAAGGGCATGTCCAAAAGAATGGCTTGAACATCACCCAAAAAGCCAGGGGATCTCAGCCAGGCGTACCATCTAAGGGCTACTGACGTAGAAATTGTCCTGCCTAGCGAGTCGCAGTGTCCAGTCCACATCGGATGGCGAACTTCGCAGCATCTCTCCCTTCGGCCACTGCACAGGAGAGTACATACCGGGACTCCTCCGGGCATTGTGGCAGCACTTGCGCAACCGAATACCACACAGAGTGGGAGTAACGTCCCAAGAGACATGCAGTGTTCACCGACCGCAGTCCTAAGCTGGAGGAAATGAACATTTTCTTCCCAAGGTGGCCCAGCTTCTTGGATTCCCTATCAGGTGGTGCGGTAGGGAATGTGCCCTTGGAAGTCAAGGCTTGGACCACCAAGCTCTCAGGGGTGGGGTGATGGGAGAGGAAAATGGGGTCACACTGGGCCGGGCAGTGGCGCCTGGCAATCATACTGTCCACAGGAGCCCCTGTGTTGGGCTTAGACCACGTGCCCAAGAGGATGTCCGTAAGGTCCTCATTGAATGGCAGCAGGGGCTCCGAAGAGGCTGCTGCCGGTTGAAGCACCTCGGTCAGGAGGTTAGTTCTAACCGCCACTGTAGGAAGCTCGAGGTTTAAGGCCTCAGCAGCCCTACGCAACACCACTGCAAATGACGCACCCTCCTACCTAGTCACGGTAGAGGGAGAAAGCATGCCAAGGTCTGGGGAAGTGTCCAGACCACTGGCCTCAACTCCTCTCTCCAGTCCGGTTCTCCCAACTGGTCTGCCAAAGGGTCCACAGACCCCTCCCAGTCCTCCTCACCCTCCTCTGGTAGCCAATCAGGTTGATAGGGAACACAAGGGATGAACAGGGGTACAAAAGTACCGCTCAGCGCCGGTCCAGACGTCGGTCCGGCTCCACATTGAGGGGGAGGCCGGGGTAGACGTCAGCTAGGGGCACAACCGGTGTCGGACGGGGCAGAGATGTCCCCACTAGATTCAGCGCCGGAGGTGTAATGAGGTCGACTGGTACCGATCTGGATACAGGCCTGGATCCCTGGGTGCACTGCAGCGACGAAGCCGCTGGCATCAAAGGCCTAGAGCCCCCAATCAAGTCCACGGGCCAGAAGGCGCGCCAGCAGAGTCAGGCTGCCCAAAAATAGAATGAAGAGCTTCATAAAAGTTACTAAGTTGGGTAGGGGTCGCCCCGGCTCCCGGAAAGGGAGGAAGGCTCAGTGTCCACCCAAAAGGCTCCACGGGCGGAGCCAGGCGATTACCACCGGCATCCCGCATCGCATCGGCTGACGGAGAGAGCGAGAAGAGCGATAGTGCTTCTTTGCCTTCTTTTGGGCTTCAACTTACCGAAGAAGACTTCGACGAGGAGTGGTGATGGCTCCGCGACCTCCCTCTCGACTGGGACCTAGATCGGCACAAAGCTGACTGCCAGGCCTCCAGAAGCTTTCGCGACCGCTCCCGCAAAGACTTCAAGCCATGGCCCGGAAGTCGGAGCAAGACTTCGGGTCATGGTCACACTCAAGGCACCAGAGGTACACAAGATGGGGGGTTGGTCACCGACATCAGTTTGTGACAGGAGTCACAAGGCTTGAAGCTGGTCTGCCAAGATGACATCTCTGTGCACCAGGAGTCTTAACGACTCCAAAAAAAAGTCAACAAAAAGTCGCAAAAATAGAGTAAAAAACTGACTCTCTCCGGATCTGCACAGGCTGGCGCGGAAAAAGAAAGAACGGACGTCAGAGTACAGGGGAGGCGTCTAAGTTGATACCGTAACATCCGACCACAACGCCAACGACAAATGTGGAGTCGACCGACGCTACTTACTGACGCGCAGGAGAACTGCTGAAGAAAAATTCTCTGGATCCAGTCTGACGCCTGGGGGTAATTCTAAGGTGAGGAATCCATAACTAATTGTCTCTTTCAGATATACTGTTCTGGATTACTGGTGTATCAGAAGTAAGGATACCAAACGTACACCCTGCTAAAGCCACAGTCCGTTAAAAGGGGTAGGTTGGTCCAGCCTGCCAAATGCCGGCACAGAGCACACATCATGGGGATCTAATAATTTCTGTAGTGCAAGGTGGCGAGCAGTGCTAAATATTGAAAGGGGTACTTGCGACTATGCAAGGGGAAAAGCTACAAAGTGCAAGGGAATAATTCAAAATGGTTCCAATGTGATGCAGGTGATGTGCCTTTGCCCTCCACTAGAGTTTGGGCTCTGAATACAACTCGCCTGTGTCTGAAAGAATTTGAGTGACTTACCTCCAGACGAATGACACTAGGTTGTGTCCCTATGCCTTTTTCTTGTGCTTGCATCACTTCTCCCTGAAGGATCTCCAAGAGCGGGACTCTGGCAACTTTGATCTAGGATGGGAATTGAGTCCGGCCTGGTGATCATCCCAAGCATGACCATGAAGAATTTGGTCTCCTTTTCTTTTTTTAACCTTGTGGTGCATGCTATGGCACAACTCGCATGACTTCCTGTGCTGCTCTGAACCCAGGCTTCATAAACCAATTTTGTGAGGGTCTGTGATGGGCATCTTTCAACACAGTAACCTAAAGGGTTTTAACATTGAATGTTTGAAGGAAGAGATATTTCAGTACTGCTGCCAAAAAAACTCTAAGATTAGAATCTGAAGAGTGAGGTCCGGATCCACGTCAAATGCTCAAACAGAACTGACGTCAGCACACCAGAGTGGATGATTTATGGCTCCAGTTAGGTAACTGTAGCATCGTTTCTGGCTCGGACACTGAGCCAGCACATGTTCCTGTTTGGGAAGAACTACTGGTAACATTTCAGGATCAAGTCTAACGCCTGGGGGAAATGGTGTGCAATCAGGAAGTAGAAGCAACCATTAGAAATTGGTAAATTGGCATTAATCCTTAAATTATCTTTTATACCTTATTACTATAATGTACATATTTTAGGCTAGGACAGAAATGTTTACCATTTCAAAGACTTAAAGAAAATCTATAACACTTGTATTACTAAAGACAAAACAAGATAGTGGCAAACTGGGCAAAACATTTTTAGTTGAATAGAAGAAAAACCTCAAAAAGTTAAATGCCACCTTCACAACAGTATTAGTTTACCTGCATAGTGATAAATTTGTCGAGTTTTTAAATCTTTTAAATGTATTAGCATAAAGGTTAGCAGAAGCTTTAACAAAACAACTTCTGTACCATAATTTAAGTGTAAAGTTCATAATCAAAGAAATTAATAAGTAAGTGATGAAGGCTAACTTACCTCAGTTTTACATTATGTGCAACCTTGACGCACGAATGTCAACATTCTCATTTTCATAAGTAGCATTAAAGAAATGAACACTCAAGAGGGCTGATATACAAAGCTGTGGTAAGCCTACTTAATGCCTGGAAAAAAGCTACAATGTGCACAGAACATGACTCAAAATTAGAATCATCGCATGCCAAAGTCAAGCCTGTCTTCGCCTAGTGCCAAGACCCCTGGGTCCACTTCTCACCCACCTCACCCTCCGTCATAACGCCACCGGGACCCTCCATGCACTGAACTTCGGTTGTATCTCCCAGTGCTGCTGCCGTGCCTCATTGACCAACACTGAAGGTGCATTCTACAGAACAACCTGCTATTTCACATGCACAGTCCCGCACCAACATCACTCCTCCCATGCTCCTGACACTGAACACAGATGATCTCACACACCCGATCCCCACTACACCTTACCCCTTCCTCTCCTGCATGCTCAAAACTCAATCCCTTATTAGACACTCCACTGACATTTGGGATCTACTACACAACAGCTCACAGCACCTGCTGTTCCTGACTGAAACGTGGCAGACTCCATGGTCATCGCCATGGCAATACTCCTCAATACCTCCAAGATACATGAGCACAAGAAAGGACAGGGCAAATAGAACTGGAGGCGGAATCTCCATCATCTTCAAACAATCCATTCAATGCTCCACCACGTCAGAAAGCACCACCAGTAACATGGAACACTTGACCTTCAAACTACACCCTAAGAGGCATCCTCATTTACCGCCCTCCTGGACCACATGCAGAGTTGAGCAGCATCAATTGAGAACTCCTCGACTCCAGTGCCTTCATCCACCTACGTGACCTCAACTACGAACTGGCGTACCACACCAATCACAACTAACACAACCAACCTCTTCAAGGACCTATCAAACCAGGGACTCACACAGTGAGTAGAAAACCCCACACAATCCACGGACACTTACTGGACCCAATCTTCTCCAGCTTCATCAGCATCACAGTAATCAAGCACACACCAATCTTCTGATCTGACCACATCCTTAACTACAGCATACCTGTCCCACACCACTGCAGAAACTCCATAACACAATCTTCACAAAAGTACTGAGGCAATTTCTCAGAAGTATCCTGGTCTACTGAATTCCTACATCACCGGCCTTGACACAACCTCCTCACCACGTTCAACTTCAACAGCTGGTTTATCACCTGCACAGGTACATTGGCTCCTTTCAAAGTCAACAAAGCCATGATAACCAGAGCACAAGCTAGCTGGTACACAGAAGAGTTCAGGCTCATCAAATGTCACTGCAAGCAACTTGAACGCAGATGGACACAAAGTCAGAACGACACCAACAAGAGTACCTACATATCCGCCCCAGGCTTTATCCGTGGCCACCGAAGGGATCTGGGTTTCAGAGCTCATCTCTGTGCGTGGCATAACATTCAAACCTGTTTGTTTTTGGCAGGTGTAATTAGATACAAAATCCTCCCAAGACTGGGCCTCCGGGGGCAATGCTTTCTAAACGTAAGACAAAGATACCTTAATGTCAGTGACTGTGTTTGATAGTTCGCTTAAAAAATCCTTTAAAAGGCCAGCCACCAATGTCACAATTTTTTCCCTGAGAGACCCCCAGAGTTCTTCTCCATCCTTGCCCAGTCCCATGGCGCCCCAATAAATCAATCAGAGTACTTGTAAAGCGCACTACTTACCCGTGAGGGTCTCAAGGCGCTGAGGGGAGGGGGGTGCTGCTACTGCTCGAAGAGCCAGGTCTTGAGGAGTCTTCTGAAGGCGAGTAGGTCTTGGGTCTGCCGTAGGTGGGCAGGGAGGGTGTTCCAGGTCTTGGCGGTGAGGTAGGAGAAGGATCTGCCGCCAGAGGTCGTTCATTGGATGCGGGGGAAAGCGGCGAGGCTGGCGGAGCGGAGCTGGGGGTGGGGGGTGTAGAAGCAGAGTCTGCTGTTCAGGTAGGCTGGTCCGGCGTTGTGGAGTGCTGTGTGTGTTTGGGTGAGGAGCTTGAAGGTGATCCTCTTGACAGGGAGCCAGTGTAGGTCTCAGGTGGGGGGTGATGTGGCTGCGGCGGGGGACGTTGAGGATCAGTCGGGCGTAGGCGTTTTGGAAGCGTTGCAGTCGTCGTAGGTGTTTGGCTGGGATTCCTGCATAGAGTGCGTTGCCGTAGTCCAGTCTGCTGCTGACGAGGGTCTGTGTCATCGTTCTTCTTGTTTCGGTCGGGATCCACTTGTAGATCCTGCGTAGCATGCGGAGGGTGTTGTACGAGGAGGAGGAGACGGCATTGACCTGTTTAGACATGGAGAGGGAGGGTTCGAGGATGAATCCTAGGTTGGTTGCATGGTCGGTGGGTGTCGGTGCTTTTTCCAGTGTGGTCGGCCACCAGGAGTCGTCCCAGGCTGAGGGGGTGGGTCCGAGGATGAGGACCTCCGTCTTGTCCGAGTTCAGCTTTAGACGGCTGCTCCTCATCCAGTGGAGGTTGGTTTTGGCGGTGTGTGGCCCTTGGTGAGGGAGAGGATGAGATGGGTGTCGTCGGCGTAGGAGATGATGTTGAGGTCGTGATGGCAGGCCACTTGTGCGAGGGGGGCCATGTAGACGTTGAACAGCGTTGGGCTGAGGGATGAGCCCTAGAGGACTCCGCAGATGTCGGTGGGTTCGGATCGGAAGGGTGGGAGGCGGACGCTCTGGGTTCTGCCGGGGAGGAAGGACGTGGTCCAGTCGAGGGCCTTCTCTTGGATTGCGGCTTCCTGGAGGCCTGTCTTTAGGGTGCGATGGCAGACCGTGTCGAAGGCGGCTGACAGGTCCAGGAGGATGAGGGCTGTTTCGCCGTTGTCTAGTTGGCGCCTGATGTTGTCTGTGGCGGCGAGGAGGGCTGTCTCGGTGCTGTGGTTTCGTCTGAATCCGGACTGGGACGGATCCAAGGTGTTGTGGTCTTCGAGGTGGCGGGTCAATTGTATGTTGACTATTTTTTTGATGACCTTCGCCGGGAATTGGAGCAGGGAGATGGGCGGGAAATTCTTGAGGTCCTTGGGGTCGCCTTGGGCTTCTTGAGGAGGGCGTTGATTTCGGCGTGCTTCCAGCTTTCCGGGAATGTCGCTGTTTCGAAGGAGATGTTGATGACCTTCCGTAGTTGGGGTGCGATGGCTGCATCTGCTTTGTTGAATATGTGGTGTGGGTACGGGTCTGACAGATCCTGAGTGGATGGAGTTCATGACCTTGCGTGTCTCGCCGTCATTGACGTTGGACCAGGAGCTCAGGCGGTTGGTGCTGGTAGTGTTCGCAGAGGAGATGGAGTCTAGTGTAAAAGGGGCAGTCGTGGTATTGAAGCTGTCGTGGATGTCGGCGATCTTGCGGTGGAAGAAGGTGGCTAGTGAGTCGCACAGTTCTTGTGAGGGCGGGAAGTCGTTGGCGTTTGGGTTGGAGAGTTCCTTTACGATGCTGAAGAGTTCTTTGCTGTCGTGTGCGTTGTTATCCAGGCGGTCTTTGAAGGAGGATCTCTTGGCTAATCTGATGAGGTGGTGATGTCTGCGGGTGGCGTCCTTGTGGGCTGGTTGGTTGTCCGGTGTGCGTTCGTGGAGCCATTTCTTCTCCAGTTTCCGGCATGTGAGTTTGATCTGGAGCTCGTTGCGGAACCAGGTAGCTCTCTTACTGGCGTGGTTGTTGGAGGGTTTCTTGAGCAGGGCGAGGGTGTTGGAGAAGTCGTCAATCCACTGTTTGAGGTTGCGGGCTGCGGCGTCTGGGTTGGTGGGGTTGGTGGGTGGGATCTGGGCGAGGGTAGTGATCAGTTGGTCTTCGGTGACTTTGCTCCAGCAGCGGCGAGGCAGCTGTTTGGTGCGGTGGTGCGTGGTTGGTTTCTTGAAGGTGAAATGGATGCAGCGGTGGTCGGTCCAGTGGAGTTCGGTGGTGTGGTTGAAGGCGACGTGGGTGCTTGTGGAGAAGACCGGGTCCAGCGTGTGGCCGGCGGCGTGGGTGGGTGGGTGCGGTGACGAGTTGTCTGAGGCAGAGGTTGGCGAGGTTATCGATCAGGGTGGCGGAGTTGGCATCTCGAGGTGGAAGTTCAGGTCCCCGAAGAGGATGTAGTCCGTGGAGGCGAGTGCATGGGTGCTGGCGATGGAGTTGCTGAACTGAGCCCGGGGTCTGGGGGGTCTGTAGAAGAGTGTGCCTCTGAGGGTGGTGTTGGGGTCGGTGTGGATCCGGAAGTGCAGGTGTTTGGCGGTGTTGAGGGTGTCGTCTGCGTGGGCGGCGACCTTGAGGGTGGACTTGTGGACAATGGCTATTCCTCCTCAGATTCCGTTGGCGCAATCCCTGCGGGTAATCTTGTAGCCGTTCGGGATGGCTATGGCGATGTCGGGCGCCGAGGAGTCGTTCCACCAGGTCTCGGTCAGGAAGGCCACGTCTGGGGCGGAGGTGTCGAGCAGATTCCCAGAGCTCGACGGCGTGTTTGCGTGCGGAGCGGTTGTTGAGGAGTATGCAGCGTAGGTGGTTGGGGCCAGTCCTTGGTGGTTTGGTGGCTCTGTTGCAGGTGAAGCTGCAGGTGCGGCAGGAGAAGGGTCCGTGGGTCTGTTTCGGGGCAGCCTGGAAGCAGGTGTGGTTTCGGCCGGCGTGGAGTGCTTGGAGGGTGCTGGCGTCGTATCGGAGTCTGGCATCGTGGCGTTCGCGGGGGTCAGGGGTTCTGGCGCTGGGCGCGGTCTCGGCGCGGACGGGCGCAGACGTGCTCGCCTTAGGCGCGCCTTCAGCGCGCCATCCGCGCAGCGTCTGGAATATATGGGGAGGCGGGAGGGAGGAGCAGCTGGAAGGCGGGAACAGCGAGTGGGCAGGGGGCGGGGCCGCAGGGAGCACAGCGGCGGGGGGAGCGAGTGGCACAGAAATGAAAATGGGGCGAAGAAGGGGGAAAAGAGTGGCAAGGAGCAAAAGCGGGGCACAAAGGAGGCACAGAAGCACAGTACGGAGGAAGGTCACACTTACCAAGGAGATCTAATCAGTGGCAGCAGGGACACAATGTTGGCGCTGCGTGGAGGGGTCGCGACCTACCAGGAGGGTCAGGGGTCGCTCACCTCACCGCGCGGCGTCTGGCATATATGGGGAGGCGGGAGGGAGGAGCAGCTGGGATGCGGGAACAGCGAGTGGGCGGGGGGGGCCGCAGGGAGCGCACACTTACCAGGGAGATCTAATCAGTGGCAGCAGGGGCACAACGTCGGCGCTGCGTGGAGGGGGAGCGACCTACCAGGAGGGTCAGGGGTCTAGAGTCTGGTTCTTTAGGATTTTCCTTCAACATATTAGGCACTGTTTTTCTCTGCACCTTACGCTGTCTCTTTGGGGCTGGCGGACCGCTCTGATCTGTGCATCGACTAGTGGACAGCACGGGCCTGCTCCGTGTGACCGGCCCCGCTGCTTGGTTATTCGAGTACTGGGCCTGGGACTCATTTATGTTACAGATCTCTTCTATTTCCTCCCCCTGCCTCAGAGTAGATACTGTTCTATTTCCATCCACAGTTCCAGCTACCAGTGCCAATGCCTGGTCCCCTTCTGTTGTCAGCGCAGATGATCCAGTCCAGTCCTGCCCAACGAGAGCAGTCTCTCTGCCTTATAGATTTCTTTTGTGATTGCTCCCACTGCCTTTATTAGGAAAGAGTCAATAGTGCGCTTGCGTGTGTTCGGGGATAAACCCATGGGGTGGTCCTTCCTTTTCCCCATGGCCTGCTTCGAAAATGCACTTACCCATGCGAACCTCACCCACCACTACTAGCACAGCACAGGACACACAGCAGTTGCAAATTCTCGATACTGCTACACAATACACAATACTCTAAGCACTCCTAAGCACAGGCTGCGGCTCCGGCTCAATCCACCCGGGATATTCAATAATGGTCACTTACTTTGAGGCGGCATGCAGTCTGCTGATGTGTACTAGATTGGCTGCTGACCGATGAAAAGGGTATATAACCTGGCCCGGCCAGTGACGGGCAAGGACGTTTGCGGGTGCCTTTTAGCGCCTCCAGGCGCGACGCAGCGATGACGGCCCTCCGGCTGCTGGACAATAGAGTCCCTAGACTCCGTTTAGCCCCCGGTGATGATTGCAGGCTTTCCGCACAGCGGGCGTTTGCGGGTGATTTTCAGCGCCTCCAGGCGCGTCGTGGCGATGACGGTCCTCCGGCTGCTGGGGCTGCTGGACAATGGAGTTCCTGGACTCCGTTTAGCCCCCGGTGATAATTGCAGGCTTCCCCACTTGTTTTCCCTGCCGGTTCTTCCACCCAAAGTGGGGGTCAGAACTAGTGGCGACCCGTTGCTGAAAGCAGCAAGTGGCCTGGGGAAGCTCACAAAGTCGGCAAGCCTTTGATGCTTCCCCTTCGTGGACCCTGCCCATCCTGGGGAGGAGGCTGGGCACCTCGTCAAAGGATGTGCATTGTTTTAGGCCCCTGAGAGCAGCAGACTGAAAGCAGCTACTCTGCCTGGACACTATAGGGAGGTCTTTTTCTGGGGGCATCTCTAAGATGCAGTCTGTGTGCATTTTTCATTAAGTCCCACACTGGCATCAGTGTGGATTTAATGTGCCGAGAAGTTTGGTAGAGGGCACCCGCTAGAGGGGTGACTGATCTATGCCAGGGCAGTGGGTTGTAGGCATGGCACACAGGGGTGTGCGCCATGTCGACTCTTTCACTTTGTTCTGCACCAAGACACACAGCCTGCAAAGTCAGTGTGTGAGTGTAATGATACAGGGCCTCTAAGGGTGGCACAATGAGTGCTGCAGTCCTTAGAGGTATTCCTTGGTCACTGTACCCTGGGTACCTGTGGTATCATTTACCAGGGGCTGGCCTGTGGCCAGAGATGGCAACTGGGTTTGTTTTTAATGCAGGTTTATGAAAAGAACATAGGCCCTGGGCACCTGATTAGCAGGAGTCCAGGGCACACTCAGTCAAAGCACATCAGCAGTTCAGCAAAAAGTGGGGGCTACCATGAAGAAAGAGTGCACTTTCTCACACATAGCCCTCACCCCATCCTGAATAAATCAATCATCACAGCCACCTACCTGCTGGGATGGTGGAAACACATCACAATACTTAATCAAGAAACTCTCACCTGACCAGACGCTAGTCAACTACAGGGCTAGCTCCTGGCTACCCTACCTCGCAATAGTCAAGGAAAATACGACTAACACACCTAGCTACCCATCTCACTGACAATCACCTCCAGGACATCACTCAATCCGGATTCAGGCCCAACCACAGTTGAGAGAACACCCTCACTGCCACCATGGACAATACCCAGATGATCATGGAAAGAGGTGACAAGCAGGCCTTGTCCTACTGGATCTTTCCACAGCCCTTGGCACTGTCTCCCACCCCTTACGTATTACCTTCAGTTTACCTCAAACTCTGTTAACTTCATCTGCAGAGTTCCACAAGGATCCTCTCTGAGCCCCACTCTGTTCAATGCCTCATGAGCCCACTCACCAGCATCATCCACGCCCACAGAAACATCATATCCTATGCTTATGACACCAACTCATACTCTCCGTCTCAGACAATATACCAAATACCCTTTCTCTACCTGCATGACCAAAGTCGCAAGATGGATGAAAACTCACTGCCTCAGGCTCAACACAGACAAGACGAACGTAGTAATCTTCAGCAAAGACACCTCACTCACTTCGGTAACGATGTATCTGTAAGAAACATTAGTTAGTTACATTCCTCACCTTAGAATATCCCCAGGCGTCAGACTGGATCCGGAAGATTTTTCGTCAGCAATACCCCTTGCGCGTCGCTAGGCGTCGTCTGCGGCTCCGCGTCCGTCGTCGGCGTCGTGCGCCGGAATGATGTCGGAGTACTTAGACGCCGCCCTCGCGCGCTGACGTCAGTTCTTGTACATAGCTTTCCGCGCCAGGAACGCAGAGCCATGCAAAGACCGACACTGGTGCCAAAAATAAAATCTAGGGGCCTGAAAAGGATAACCTTAACCCTAGATGTCAGTTCGCAGAACGGGGAGGATGGGTGGGTCGGTGAGGAATCTAACTAACTAATGTTTCTTACAGATACATCGTTACCGAAGGTAAGTAACTTGTTCATCTGAAAGAAACACGTTAGTTAGATTCCTCACCTTAGAATAGATACCCAAGCAATACCATCCCCGGTGGTGGGTCTGCGAACCAAGATCACACCAGAAAGTCCTGGAGGACAGAACGGCCAAAGAAGCCATCCCTCCGGACTTGGCTGTCAAGGCAATAATGCCTGGCAAACGTGTGTAGCGAAGCCCACGTCGCCGCCTGACAGATGTCCTGCAAAGGGACACCCCGTCCCAAAGCAGTAGTAGCCGCAGTGGCCCGAGTGGAGTGGGCGCGCAGCCCAACAGGAGGGTCCTTTTTTGCCAAGGAGTAACAAATCTTGATGCACAAAACGACCCACCGAGAGATGGTCCGTTTGTGCACCGCTTTCCCCTTCTTAGCAAATAAAAGGAGAGCGCACGTTTTGGGTCCAGACGGTGGAGCCTCTCTTCCTCTTTGGAAGGATGCGGAGGCGGAAAGAAGGTGGGCAAGGTGACAGACTGCCCAAGATGAAATGGAGTCACCACTTTCGGAAGAAAGGAGGGACGAGGCCGAAGGACAACCTTGTCCGGATGAACAGAGAGAAAAGGAGGCTTTGAAGATAAAGCCTGGAGCTCACTCACCCGTCTAGCCGAGGTGATGGCTACCAGAAAAGCAGTCTTAAGCGTCAGCAGACAAAGAGGACAATTATGAAGAGGCTCAAAGGGAGCACACATTAGAAATGTGAGAACGAGATTCAAGTCCCACTGAGGCATTACAAAAGGGACAGGAGGGAACATGTGAGTAATGCCTTTTAGGAAGCGTGTAACTACAGGGGACTTGAAAAGAGAAGGCTGATCAGGAAGCCGCAAGAAGGCAGAGATGGCAGCAAGATAACCTTTCAGGGTGCCCAGGGAAGAGCCCTGCCGGGCTAAAGAAAGAAGAAACAGTAGAACCTCAGAAAGAGGGGCGGAAAGGGGATCCACAGCCTTTGCTGTGCACCATGCCACAAATTTGTTCCACCGGCAGGCGTATACCGTCTTTGTGGAGGGACGCCTGGCTGCCAGAATGATATCACAGACTTCAGGAGGCAAGTCAAATGGCATCAACTGCCGCCGCTCAATCTCCACGCATGGAGGTGGAGGCTGGACAGGTTCGGGTGGAGGACCGTCCCCTGCTGCTGCGACAGAAGATCCTCCCGAAGGGGCAGACGTATCGGAGGATCGGTCAACATACTGAGTAGCTCGGGATACCAGTACCTTCGTGCCCAATCCGGAGCCACCAAGATGACTTGGGCCCGGTCGCGCCTGATCTTCTTCAGCACTCTGGGCAGAAGTGGTATAGGCGGAAAGGCGTACAACAGACCGCAACTCCACTTGTGACGAAAAGCGTCGCCGAGCGAGTGCCGCCTTGGAAATTCCAACGCGCAGAACTGCTGACATTGCGCGTTCTCTTCGGTGGCGAATAGATCTAACCAAGGCTCTCCCCACTGCTGGAAGAGACCTTGCGCCACTCCGGAGTTCAGACGCCATTCGTGATCCATCATGCACCGGCGGCTGAGTTCGTCTGCTCTGGCGTTCAGAGAGCCCGCCAGATGTTGAACCACTAGGGTGACGCCCTGGTGTTCCAGCCACGTCCAGAGGCGCAGAGCCTCCTGACAAAGGGTCCACAACCCCACCCCGCCCTGTTTGTTGCAATACCACATGGCGGTGGTGTTGTCCGTGAACACCTGCACGACACTGCCCCTGACAGAGGGAAGGAAGGCTTTCAGTGCAAGTCGGATCGCTCTCAACTCCAACAGGTTGATGTGGAGACGAGACTCCGCCGGAGACCAGAGGCCTCTGATCTCCGCCTCTCCCATATGGCCACCCCATCCCAGGAGGGACGCATCAGTCACTACGACATGCTCCGGTTGGGGAAGGGAGAGGCTCTTGCCCTTGACCCAATCGCGGTCCGTGAGCCACCACTGCAACTGCTGTGCAGTGCCCTCCGAGATCAAGACATGGTCGGACAGGTTGCCGTGATGCTGGGCCCACTGAAACTTCAGGTCCCACTGCAGAGCCCGCATGCGCCGCCTGGCGTGATGCACTAGTAGGATGCAGGAGGCCATCAGCCCCAGAAGCCGCAACACTAGCCTGACCGAAACCCAGGATAGAGGGCGAAAGATGGGAATCAGGGCCTGCATATCCCGGACCCGCTGTTCCGGCGGATAGACCCGGAACTGCGCCGAATCGAGAACCGCTCCGATGAAGAGGAGCTTCTGAGAGGGACTGAAGTGTGACTTCTGCATTTGCTGGGATTTTCCATCAACGTGCCGGAGATCCGCCGTAGTCTGGAGGTGGGAGACGACTGTCTGGGGCGAGCCCGCCTTCAGCAACCAGTCGTCGAGATAGGGGAAGACTGGAACCCCTGATCTGCGCAGATGAGCTGCGACCACCGCCATCACTTTCGTGAACACCCGAGGGGCACTGGTGAGGCCGAAGGGGAGCACGGTAAACTGAAAGTGCTCTTGGCCCACCGTGAACCGCAGGTAACGCCGGTGGGCCGGCAGGACGGGGATGTGGAAATATGCGTCCTGCAAGTCCAACGCTACCATCCAGTCTCCAGGGTCTAGGGCAGCTAGAACCTGAGCCAAAGTTAACATCTTGAACCTTTCCTTCCGGAGGAAGGCATTGACGTTCCGGAGGTCCAAGATAGGGCGTAGGCCCCCTTTGCCCTTCTTGGGAACCAGAAAGTAGTGGGAATAACAACCACGACCTACTTCTGGGCTCGGAACGCGCTCGACGGCCCCCTTGGCCAAGAGGGCCGAAACTTCCTCGTGGAGAAGATTCAAATGATCCCCCGAGATACGGTGGTGCTGCGGTAGCATGGCTGGAGGGGTCGTCTCGAAGGGGAGGGAGTAGCCCCTTCGGACGATTTGCAGCACCCACCTGTCCGATGTGATGGACCGCCAGTGGAGCAGGTGATGGCGAACCCTGCCGCCCACTTGCGTGGAATGGGCCTGAAAGCTCGGACTAGGAAGGCTTTGAGGCGGATGCTGCCGGGGTGGATGTGGGCTGACCTCGTCGTCCTCCAGAACCACCTCGGCGGAAACCACGTCCGCGCGCAGGTTGGTTCTGCGGCTGGTGGCTAGGCGTACGTGAGGAGGCACCCCTTCCTTGGCCACGAAAGGGGCGAAAAGCGGAAGTTTGCGACCGCGGGGCCGAGAGGCCCAAGGACTTGGCCGTAGCCCGGGAGTCCTTAAAGCGGTTCAGCGCACTGTCCGCTTTCTCGCCAAAAAGGCGAGTGCCATCAAAGGGCATGTCCATGAGAGTGCTCTGGACATCGCCCGAAAATGACGTGGACCGCAGCCAGGCATGACGTCTAAGCGCCACTGTGGTAGAAATTGCCCTACCCAGCGAGTCCGTAGTGTCAAGCCCACAGCGGATAGCATGTCGTGCTGCATCCCTCCCATCGGCCAGAGCCTGGGTAAGTCGTGTCCGGACCTCCTCCGGACACAGGGGCAGCACGTCCTCCACCGCATCCCACAGAGAGTGGGAATAACGGTCCAAGAGACAGGCGGTGTTCAAAGACCGCAGGCCCAAACTAAGGGAGGAGAACAGCTTCTTGCCAAACTGTTCCAGTCTCTTGGAATCCCGGTCCGGCGGGGCAGTCGGGAAGGAGGATTGGGAGGTAGAGGCCTGGATAACCAGGCTCTCGGGGGTAGGGTGTTGGAACAGAAAACTGGGGTCGCCCGGAGCAGGGCGGTGGCGCCTGGCGACGTTCCTGTCCACAGGAGGAACTGTGGAGGGCTTGGACCAGGTGCCCTGCAGAACGTCAATGAGGGCCTCATTGAATTGCAGCAGAGGCTCAGTGGAGCTTGCTGCAGACTGAAGCACCTCAGTAAGGACGTTAGTCCTCACAGCCACGGCAGGCAGCTCGAGCCCAAGGGCTGCGGCAGCCTTGCGCAGCACCACAGAGAAAGCAGCGCCCTCCTCCGAAGCCACAGACGGAGGAGAGACTAATCCAGTGTCCGGAGAGGTATCCAGGCCACTGGCCTCCCCCAGTTCATCTGCCCAGTCCTGTGACATTTGAGCCTGAACGGCCATAGGATCCTCGGATCCCTCCCAGTTGTCCCCATCATCCGATTCCTGGTATACAGGAGGAAGGAGCGGAGCCGGGCGATAGACATAATGTGTCTCCAGCGGCGCCGAACGCGGCGTCCATCGACGCCGTACCGGCGCCGGGCCCGGAGCGGGGCTCGACGTCGAGCGGAGTCGTCGCCAGCGTCGGGGGTGGTACCGGTGTCGACGCCGGCGGAGGAGGCGTGACGAGGTCGACCGGCGTCGGCGGGGACTCGGGAACGGGTCCCTCGGGCGCTTGCGGCATCGAGGCCAGAGCCGTCAACGGCGCCGGGGCCGGAGCCGCCGGCACGCAAGGCAGCCCACTCGGGTCCGCGGAGCCCGAAGGCGCGCCAACGGGCGCCGACGGCGGAGCCAGGCTCCTCATGGCCGAGAGGAAGGCACTGACCTCCGCCGGCGTCGCGTCAGTCCCAGGGACCGGTGGGTATGGGGACTTGCGCGGCACCTGCAGCTCCACCGGAGCCGCGGGGGTGGAACCACCCTGACCCTCTGCCGAGTCGCGCGACCGGCGAGGGGAGTCCGAAGAGCAGTGTCGCCTCTTGGACTTCTTGGAATGCTTCGACTTACCCGAAGACTTGGATCCCGACGACCGATGGTGACGTCGGCTGCGGCTCCGCGACCGATCCTTGGACCTCCTCCTGGACCGGGATCGAGAGGCTCGCGGAGCCGAGTAGCGAATCTCGAGAAGCTTACGGGACCGCTCCCGTCTAGCCTTCGAGGTCAGGGCCTTGCAGTCCGAACACGACTCCGCGTCGTGGTCGAGGCCCAAGCAGTAAAGGCACCGGCGGTGATGGTCCGTAACCGACATCAGGCGGTTACAGTCAGCACAGGCTTTAAAACCAGGCATCCTACCGGCACCGGAGTCGAGACAGGATCAAAAAGGATCGAAAAAGTTAGTCAAAAAGTGACTAAAGGGGTAGCTCTCCCGGATCTGCACTTACTGGCGCGGAAAAAAAAAAGAACTGACATCAGCGCGCGAGAGCGGCGTCTAAGTACTCCGACGATGTCATTCCGGCGCACGACACCGACGACGGACGCGGAGCGGCAGACGACGCCTAGCGACGCGCAAGGGGTATTGCTGACGAAAAATCTTCCGGATCCAGTCTGACGCCTGGGGATATTCTAAGGTGAGGAATCTAACTAACGTGTTTCTTTCAGATGTCGGACACACATCCTTCCGAGCAACCCACCTTAGAACGTCAGAATAGTAAATCTACAACCAACTCACCATGTCTAGCCAAGTGAATGCAGTCTCCGTCTTCTGCTTCCACACGCTCAAGATAATCTTCAAATGGCTTCCTAACCCTAGCAGAACCATTACTCAAGCCCTCATCACCTAGAAGCTGGTCTATGGCACCACACTATGCTGGAATCAATGTTCAACTGACAAAAAGGCTCCAGACCATACAACACTCGAAGGCTCACCCTCAACCTCCCACCTCAAAGAGATTTTCTGGCTCCTAGTACCCAAACTAGCAATCTTCAAACTTCTTATGCACACATACAAAGCCTTAAACAACATGGGCCCCATGTCCTTCACTACCACAAACCTACCAAAAGGAAGAGTTACTTACCTTTGGTAACGATATATCTGGTAGAGACAGTCTAGCCGCAGTTTCATTAACTTTCCAGGCGTCAGACTGGATCCGGAAAATCTTTTTCCTCAATAATACCTCTGCACGCTGGGAGGCGGCGTCACCCGGCTCCGTCCGGACTTCATCCACGGAAGTGACATCAATGGAGCCATATATGCCCCTCCCGGCATGCGAACGTCAGTTTTCTTCTTTTCCGCGTCCTAACGCGGATCCTGGAAAGTGATACCACTGGCCTGTTTTTCTCATCTTCAGGCCTTCGACGCCTTTTTGCGTCAATGAACAGTGTGTTCGATACCTGCGGGCATCAAGCCGTGCCGGTCCTGCTCGCGACTGATGTCAGCGACGGACCCTCATGCAATCTGTTGGTGGTGCTTGGGCGAGCAACACGACCGAGTGCGACGCCTGCCGCCAGCTGCGGCCAAAATCCCTGCGCTTACCATGCAAAAACTGTAATAGCATAGGAACAGTGTGTGTAAAAAAAGAGCAAAATTGTTGAAACCACGATAAGTAATAAAAAAAAGAAACAATAGGAAGTTGAAAAAGAACCCAGTACCCGGAGGGACTAAAGGGAGCTCACAGCAAGGGCCCAACAAATTGCCAAGCCGTGCCCCACCTCGAGGGGGTAACAGCTGCTGCACAAAAGATATGACAAGCCATATGGAAGCAACATGTTGCAAGACAAGCGACTAGAAGTGAACGACCACCAGAAAGTTCATTACACACCCTGCAGAGATTGAAGGACTGTAGCAACAAAGAGAACCCAACCCAACCGACTGCCATAGAAAGGAGGCACAGGCATGGGCGGTGGGTGGGAATTAAAAACAGAACTCCTCCACACGTGAGGAATGTAGGTGGAGCAACATGAGAAGGCAGGGAATAGTATAGACCTCAACCACCTAAAAACATGGACGAGTACAGAGCCAAAGGGCTCGAAAGCAGAACAAAACTCCTTACGCCAAAGGAAGGTGCAAAAACACACCACCAACCAAATATTAGGACGGAGGGGAGGCCGAAGAGCCCCACGCAGAACAGCACTCCCTACCCCAGAGTGAGGTGCGAGAGCACACCTCCGGAAAACCAAGGCCACCAGAAACGGCGGGACTAGGTGGGAAAAACACCATATGAAAAGGCCTTCGCAGAGCAGGGAGGATTGGCGGGCGTTAAGGAATCTGCGGCTATACTGTGTCTCTACCAGATATATCGTTACCGAAGGTAAGTAACTCTTCCAGCTGATAGAGACATCTAGCCGCAGATTCCTTAACTTAGAATAGATACCAAAGCCATACCCCATAGGAAGGGGGTTCTGCGAAACAACCACCAAGTTCCAGGAGAACATATTCGTCAAAAGGTGGTCGAAACACGGTGGGAACTGCAATGTCAGGGCAACGGACATTAGACCCAGAAAACTCCGTAAGGAACATGACATGGGTAGAGCATACACCACAGCGGATGCCAAAATGATACAGGGGACAGTCCGAAGACTGTCCGGCCAAGAACTGGAGGCCTGTGTGTGTAAGAAAAAACACATCAAAATGTGTACCCCCTAGGGCATGCGACGACAGTGGCTGGGCCGAACCCAGAGTCTAGTGCCAACAGAGACAAAGCTCAGTAGGTAGGCATGCAGCCAAACGTACCAAAAGGTACCACTGAGGGGACAACCTGCAAAGCCAGGGATACATAGGGGACTCTATCCCGAAGGAGAAAGTGAGCAAGAAGGCCTGGTACTAGGGCAAAAAGAACCTAGTATGCGAGAACCCCTGTGATGTGTAGAACCTACAACATACACAAAGACAGGAATGTTGCCACACATACGTGAAGTGACAAAACCCTAAACAGGGGACTCGCTCATTCGGTACCACTGTACCGGTGTGCGGCATAACAGGCACAGAACGCAGAAAAAAAAAAGTTTCCAAGAGGGAAGAAACCTGGTCTTCAGTGAGGCAGGCGGAAACAGACTACGATACTGCCAGTAAAGGAATGAGAGAAGGCACAGCCTGTCACCCAAAAAGCATACACCGCCATAGACCGACACCATCTACCAAAAAGGAGAATGTCGCAAATAATACATGCACAGCAAAGTACATAAAGAAGCAACTGTGCCAGAATGGGTGTAAGAACTCACCCAGAAAAACAGCGGTGGGGAGCCCATCTCTAGGGCTACAAATGTGAGTAAGAATCCACACTCCGAGAAACCGTTGGGGTGGAGCACAGATCCGGTGGCAGAAACTCAGACAAGAGCCACTCCTTGAAGAACTAAGAAATATGCACATGGCAAGAACGGACAAACCGGACCCCTTGTCCTGCAAGAAGCAAGGGACCGGGAAGTGGGTAGGAGGCAACACAAAGCCGAGACAGAGCCGGCGGGAACTACCCTTGCCTTAGGGAAGAACCTCAACAGTGCTTGAGCCACAAGAAAAGACAGAGCACAACCTGTATGCACAACTATGGCAAGTATTACAACAAACAAATGATGGACGGAATGCTGGCAGTGCAAACATTCCCCCCAATCAAAAGATCTGGGTTAAATCCATCGTTCTTTTGCCCACTACGCCACCCCAGTTCAGACATGGCCATATGCAAATCAGTCTGACCCTGTGCCTCATGGGAACAGTCCAGCCCGAACTGCCAAGCCACGTCTTCCCTGGACCGGAAACAAGCATCCTGGGACCGGTTTCAGGGTATGTCACCCTTCTTCAGCCAGGCTAGCTTGAATCCAGTGGCACAGTGAGCAAAGGACCCACGTCTGGGCATACCCATCCCACTTACATACACCAGGCTTGGCAGTTCGGGCTGGACTGTTCCCATGAGGCACAGGGTCAAGACTGATTTGCATATGGTTCAAACTGGAACGGCATGGTGAACAAAAAAACGATGGATTTAGGCCCAGATCTCTGTACTGGGGTGAATGTATGACATTGTTCTACATTCTGTCCAACTGTTGTTTTTGCACCAATATGGCAAGTATTCACAGAACACAGAAGAGTGTGTTCCGGAACGGAACAGAGGAACCTGGCCTCCAGGGGCGCATGTCCACCTGTAGACAGGCAAGAGGGGCACAGGGATGCTGTAAGAACACGCCAGGAAAAAACAGGCATGACAAAACCCCAACGAAACAGCAGGGAAGGATGCCCCTAATGAGGCGGGAATGTAGTACGGACCAACCGTAGACAACCAATTGTAACCCCCGGAGAAAAACCAACCCCATGGATCTCACCAGAGGAGACAGTAGGAAGAGTCAACTTGCGGCAAAACTTGCCGGGTAAGGAAGAGTAGCAATATAACTGCCAACAAATACCCCACATAGGGTAAGGCACAACCCTACAAAAGAAGGGTTCCTCTTGAGACAAGCTTGTGGGCAGAGGCTCAAAAGAAAGGTAAAAACAGCTAAACCAGCTGTACCAGAATAAGAAAATAACACGGCGGAACAGCCACACAGCTCAGAACAGCTGTAACCCACAACGGGTAACAGAAGAAAGTGACGGCATCGTCACGAAACCAAAAATCCTCCACGAGGATAAAAACCTACGAAGAGAAGCAAAGGAAGGAGGCGCCTGACCGCCGAATCAGCATGGGTGTCAAAAAGAGTGACCCCATCAAATGGTAGACATCTAAGCCGCTCCAGGACATGCTCTGGGAAAACGCCATCGCGCAACTACGCATGGCGGTGCATGACAACCGACCTGGCCATAGCCCAACCCACGGAGTCAGTGGTGTCCATGGCAGACCGAATCGAAAATTGCACCATATCATGGCCATCACGGATTATGCGGGCTAGATAGGCACGAGAACTCTCCGACAAGGAGGGGAGGAGCTGCTCGACAGAGTACCAAAGGGCAAATGAAGCCAGAGCAAACACACACGTGTTTAGGGACCGGAGTCCTGCGCTGGCGGATGCAAACACATCACGACCACATGACTCTAACCACCGAGACTCCCAAGTGGGAGGATGCAACGGAACAGGAGTAGTAGAGAGTTGCCTGAATCACAAATCCTCCAGCCACAGGATGAAAGGTCAAACAGGCAGAGTCGTCGGGCAATGGCGATGTGCCACAGCACGATCCACGTGGTCCTCCGAAGAGGGCCTCGCCCACGCCCCTAAAAGGATGTCAAATAATGACTCTGCAAATGGCAACAATGGCTCCATGTCCCCCGCGCCCTGGTGGAGATGATCCAGCAAGGGCTCCGAAGGCCTAGAGGCTGAGGGCGGCTGCATCCTCAAAATGTCTGCAGCCCTGCAAACAGCCCTGATATACGTCCCACTAGCCTCCGAGGCCCCACGAGGCAGTGACAGCAAGTCATTAGTAGGTGAAGGACGCAAGCTAATCCGGTCACGTAACAGAGGCTCAGCAAAAGGATGAGTAGGCCATTGTCCCACTGGTGCCTGCTTAGGAGAGCATTGAAACGACTCAGGAGGTGGGGAATCCACTGGGACAACATCCTCCACCAATTAAGTCGGAGATGATACCAACGTCGAACTCCGAAAAGGCATCGACCTGCGGAGTGGAGCATGCGTCGTCACCCCCCGTAAAGGCCTCGCCCGGCCGAGTCGAGCCAGTGTCGATGACCTCCGAAAAGGCCTCGCCCGGCCGAGTCGAGCCAGTGTCGACGACCTCCGAAAAGGCCTCACCCGGCCGAGTCGAGCCAGTGTCGACGACCTCCGAAAAGGCCTCGCCCGGCCGAGTCGAGCCGGTGTCGACGACCTCCGAAAAGGCCTCGTCCGGCCGAGCCAGTGTCGACTACCTCCGTAAAGGCCTCACCCGGCCGAGCCGGTGTCGACGACCTCCGAAAAGGCCTCACCCGGCCGAGTCGAGCCGGTGTCGTCGACCTCCAAAAAGCCCTCGACCAACTGGAGTCGGACCGGCGACAACTCAACATCTCCCGAGGTGGAAACCTGCAGCGAGAAGGTGCACCGAAGCGATGTCGTGCACCGCAGCCACCCCCAGCGATGCCACAGGGAGCCTCGAAAGGCTATGCGACGGCGCTGTGGAAAGGCTAGACGTCGTGGGATGACCCTCCGGGCTGTGTACTGACGTTGCAGCGACTCCGGAGTCAAAGTCAGGGCACACGGTCGGTGCAGAGGGTAGACCCGCAGGCGGAGTCCCGACCTGAGTCCCTACCCCCACTGTGGGGCCCGAAGGCGTGCCGGGGGGAGGGGGAGGGAGTTGACCGGTGTCGCGAGGGGTCCGTTTGGGACATCCGGGCAGTCAGCACCTTCATGCGGCGCTCCCGCAGGGATTTCGAACGCAGCTGGTGGTAGGCGTCGCACTCCACAGAGTCGTGGTGCTCGCCCAAGCACCACATACAGATTGCAGGAGGGTCCGCCGCTGACATCTGTCGAGAGCAGGACCGGCACGGCTTAATGCCCGCAGGCATCGAACACACTGATCATTGACGCAAAAAGGCGTCGAGAAGACCTGAAGATGAGAAAAACAGACCAGAGGTATCACTTTCCAGGATCCGCGTTAGGATGCAGAAAAGAAGAAAACTGACGTCCGCACGCCGGGAGGGGCATATATGGCTCCATTGATGTCACTTCTGTGGACGACGTCAGGACGGAGCTGGGCGACGCCGCCTCCCGGCGTGCAGAGGTATTGCTGGGGAAAAAGATTTTCCGGATCCAGTCTGACGCCTGGAGAGATATTCTAAGTTAAGGAATCTGCAGCTAGATGTCTATCGTATACCACGGCTCAGCCAGACTCTTACTTACACACATCCCCTCCCCATTAGCACTTGAATTCTGCAAGAAACTGAAGACCTCTCTATACCTAGCCCAGACCTAGGATTGGTCCATACAGCTCCTGCTTCAGCGCGAGGATACCCTCCTCGGTGAGTTGTGCGCTAGACAAATACAAAGAACAGAATGTGACATAAGTGTAATCTGTGTTAATGTAAAAAACATACATTAAAGCACAGGTAATTTGCACGAAGATATGGTATGGTGGGTGTTCCCGTATTAGTGGCAAATAACATTCAACACAAATTTGATGATTACTCACAATCCAGTTTTCACACCTATGTCTCTAACATACACTCAAATGTTTCAGGTTTTAACTGTATGGTGAGCATTAGAAAGCGCTGCAACCTGTACAGTTCTTAAGTGAGGTTTGTATGAAAGGGACCTTTTGTACAGTTGAAATACTTATACTTAAGAGAAGAAATAAACTTACAAATGATTATAGTATACCAAAATTCTCCCAGGCCTGTGGCATGGGTACTCAATGCAATACTATGTAGAGGTAGAGAAAAACAAGAGTAAGCCATCAAAGTACCTTAATACCATTCAAACAAGCACGCACAAGGCCAGATGTGTTTTCACACATGCAGAGTAGGGAAATGTATATAGAAATATCCAAAAATGATGCAAACTATGCACTTGCAAGATTTAGACCTCCAAGAAAACGTTTTACTAACAAGTGGTTTCAGAGTCAAAAGTGGTTCGGAACAAACTGATAAACGTGTGTCCCAGTCCAGAAAAATAAAACCAAAAGGAATTAAAAATTAAACAAATTCATGAAACGGGTGTATTGTCCAAAATACAAATCTGGCCAAACAAATACATCAATGGAAATCTAAAAAGAGCACACACTTTGCATGTATTTATATAGGTGCATCAATAAGATTTTGTTTTCCTTTTTTTTGTAATTGGATAAGAAAAGGTGTAAAGACACCAACATAGAAAAAAAAATAGCCATGACAAAAAAAAGAAAATCGGTTTTGTTTAATTTCTAAAATTGAAAGTACAAATTTCAAAAGATGCACATAGGTTTTTAAAGAGCATGTTATGTATGAATATGATAAATGTTTCAAACACCCAGTTCTTATGCCCCAGATGCCAATCGCAGGCGGCAGACTTCCAACACATATTTTGGAGCTGTCCCACATTGCAATCGTACTGGCAACACATTCATAAGACACTCGAGGACCTCACTGGACTTACATATCTGAGTACGTGGGAAGCCTGTGCGTTGGGTATCTATCAGAGGAGGAAACAACATAAAGTGCCCCTTAGATTTGTATCACTGGCTATCTTACTGGCAAAACGGAACATAGCCATGCACTGGCGGTCCCCTACAGGCCCTCCGCTTGCTGCATGGGTGGGGGCGGTACACAAATGGGCACTGGCGGAGGAAGAAACACTACGAGAAGAAGAGGCGAAAGGGACACGCAAACACCCTATATCACTGGACTGGGCTATGCTATTGAATCAATTCAAACAATCACTAACCCATGACGACCCGGAGGGAGTCCCTCACACACCAGAAGAGACACAGTCGCAGTTGCAGGCCGCGAACACAAATGCCAGACCCCCGCAGTGCACAGTTAATGTCACTAGGTATCAGTACCGGGCCTCACGCCTCAAGTGTAAGCCGGGCCCCCGGAAATAGACCGACCGCAGGTTCCCTCACTTCACCCGTGGTAACTTGTGGAACCACCATTCACCGAGACACATGCCGCCCTAAGTCCCCATCCGACACCTGTAAGCAGAACCCCATGAGCACCCCCCCCCTCCAGTTTTCTTCCCCCCAGTTATATTCAGCAATTCTCCGTAGAAGGATTTCAATAGTGACAAAAACTTAACTATTCACCGCCCGAATAACAAAACATTATGACAGCAATACCAGTAAATGCGTTCCGAAGAATTGTGATTCGATGCAAAATGTCACTTAAAATGTAAAATGTCAATAAAAATATGGTTGAAAAAAAAAAATGAATATGATAAATGTTTCAAAACATTTGCTTTAAAAATGCAACATTTTTGCAAACAAATATTTTCATCTTCATGTGGCAACACTCCCCGAACCGCACACAAAACATTTGATTCTCACCTGGGATTCCTCATCTTTCATAGCACGATGTAGAGCCTGCTCTGGATCGGACATTTCATCTGAAGACTCCTTTTTCCTTTTCTGCTTTTTACCCAATGTAATGATAAGTTTACTGTCAATTATAAAAACAATTAAAATAAATGAAGGACCATTTGTATTGAATTCATACAAGCAGACAAAGGCAACATTTTAGATTTTTGCACACTTAGATGAACCGGACAGAGAAAGTGCGCGAGAGAAAGTGTGTGTGTGTGGGGGTTGTTTTGAGGGGGGGGGAGGGGGGGGGCAGATCAACTAAAATCTACAAATGTACAATAGAACAGTGTAATTAATTTCACATTATCCAAGATGTCATTTAAAATATATGTTGATGACTTTTTGTAAGAGAACACTGAACTGAATGTAAACCAAGCACTTGCAAAGCACATGCCAGAAAATAAGACTAGTAAACATACTGAAGTATCCATGCAGCAACGTGCTACAAAATGTTACATTTTGAAATATATTTACCATTAAATACAGTTTAAGTAAACAGTATTGGTGCTTGCTAGCAGTCAGGTGGACGTAGAACAGGTATAGGAATCTATTTTTAATTTTAATGCACAGGACAGTATGATTCTTATTGGCTAACAAATATTATAAACTGAAGGCATAGTTTAAAAGCACACCACTGACTTAGATAGGGTAAACATTGGAAAGAAAACCCATTGATAGTGCACGTTATTAGCCCACTAGTCCTGGCACTGAACGGCACATGTGATATGGGAAACTCACAGTGCAAGAGAGCCAATGCCCCATGATGTATGCTTTGGAGGGCAAAAGAAAAATGTGAACGATAGATTAACAGATCAATGGATGAAGAGGGCCAAAACAAATCCTCTGATTTACTCATTTATTTTTTTTGCTATATTTTAGTTTTTTGCTTACATGGTACTGGCAATACTGCCAAAGCAATCTTTAGGCCAAACATAAAAACTAAAGAATCATTTGAACCATTATTTAAGAGCAGGCGATTATTTTTCAGACCAGAATACTGAAAGCACCACATAAGAAAACATTACAATCACACAAAAAGATGATGGACGGAATGCTGAACATTGTCAAACAGTCACCCACAGTCACAGATCTGGGTTTAATCAATCGTTTTTTGATAACCATGCTAACCCAGTTTGGACATAGCCATATGCAAATCAGGCTTAGCCCTGTTCCCCAGGGGAAACAGCCCAGCCCGAACTGCCAGGCCAGGTTCTCCCGGAACTGGAAAAAAGCATCCTGGGAACGGTTTCAGGGTATTACCCCTCATCAGACAGGCTAGCTTGAATCCAGTGGTACAGTTGACGGGTTTCAACACTCCGTCTATTTTATTTTCTGATGTCGCTATGTGCACCCTAAGTGGCTTAGGGTATGCCCAAACATGGGTCTCTTGCACCAGTCAATGGTGAAACCGGAAAGTTAATGGGCTTCCTTCTGGATAAGAAGCTGAATCTTAAGTCACACATAAATGCTTCAGCAAAGGGTGGTTATCACCAAATCGGGCTTCTCTTGAACATCAAGCCCACTTATTCCAACTGAAGAATTAAAAAGCACAGGACATCTCTAGTCCACTCAAGAATTGACTACAAAAACACCCTGCAGACCGTATGGCAGAATTTATTCACTATTGCAAACTCAGCGGGTATCCAAAAATTATGACCACATTACACCCACTCTCATCACTCTACATTGGCTGCCCATAGAGGATAGACGTCGACTCAAGTTGAACTGCATAACAAGGCGCTGCATGGTAGAAAAGCAAACTATTTTGTCACACACACTCGTCATTCTCAGGTAATTCCATGGTCTGCAAAGCAGACTGAAAACTAACCCCCCCCCCCCCCCCCCCCCAAAAAAAACAAAAAACACTGCACTGAAAGTCTGAAATGGCTTCTTGCCAGCTTTAAAAACCAACCCCTTATAGCAGGTTTTCAAAATGGACTCACGAACTTCCAGATTTGATCCGATGCTAATCAGCCACTAACGAGAAGGATTACTATCTGCGGTTAATTAATTTTGGTGGTATTTCTTAAGTTATTATTTAAGGCTATGCAGCTGCTAATTTATTTGTGAGGGGGCTTCAATACTTTTACTTTTTTAAATACTTTTAGTTATGCCCGTTTGAGCCTCCCCTAACACAACAGACCCTTAGGCAGCTGAAGGTTAATCCCACCCTCTCTTTTTTAATCTACAATACGTTGCACTATATATTTTTATCCATACTTTAAGTTTAAATACACACACAAACAACCATCGTAAAACAAGGCACACAGATATTCAAACATACAACATAAAAAAACATAACACGTGAACTTTATTAGAACAGCAAAATAAAAATTCATGACCTAGAAGAACACAATGCTGTCTTGCCCACCACCAACCCCAGCAGATTCTGCCCAGTGAGAGAACACTGCCAGAATGAGTAAGGTCTCTTCATGCTTTGTGGTTAAAAGAGCATAACGCATTACTTTAAAAATAGAGAGGCCCTGCTGAAAGTGATCACTTAACTAAGGACAAATGTGAAATCCTGAAGGCGGCAAGAGAAATGGAAGTGGTCCTTTTAGACTTAAAATGTGGGGTGGGGTCCTGGACCCTATGTCAGGAGGCTCTGCGCCTATGGACATGGCCGGAACATCAAAGCATTACCTTGGTAGTTCAACACCTGGCAGGTTCTCTGAACGCCAGAGCGGACGAACTCCGCCGCCGGTGCTTGATGGATCACGAATGGTGTCTGAGCTCGGACGTGGCGCAAGGTCTCTTTCAGCAGTGGGGAGACCCTTGGTTAGATCTATTCGTCACCGAAGAGAACGCGCAATGTCATCAGTTCTGTGCGTTGTAATTTCCAAGGCGACACTTTGTCGCGAGTGGCGTTGCGGTCTGTTGGACGCCTTTCCGCCTATACCGCTTCTGCCCAGAGTGCTGAAGAAGATCAGGCGCGACCGGGCACAAGTCATCCCTGTGGCTTCGGATTGGGCACGAAGATACTGGTATCCCGAGCTACTCAGCATGGCGATCGATCCCCCGATCCAGCTGCCTCTTCGGGAGGATCTTCTGTCGCAGCAGCAGGGGACGGTCCTCCACCCGAACCTGTCCAGCCTCCACCTCCATGCGTGGAGATTGAGCGGCGACAGTTGACAGCTTTTGATCTTCCTCCCGGAGTCTGTGATGTTATTCTGGCAGCCAGAAGTCCCTCCAATAAAACTGTATACACCTGCAGGTGGAACAAGTTTGTGGTATGGTGCACAGCCAAGACTGTGGATCCCCTTTCTGCCCCTCTTTCCGAAGTCCTTCTGTTCCTTCTTTCTTTGGCCCAGCAGGGCTCTGGTCTGGGCACTATCAAAGGTTATCTTTCGGCCATCTCCGCCTTTTTACGGCTTCCAGATCAGCCTTCTCTCTTTAAGTCCTCGGTTGTTAACCATTTCCTGCAGGGCATTACGCACACGTTTCCTCCGGTGCCGTTCATAATGCCTCAGTGGGACTTAAACATTGTCTTGACAGATCTGATGTGCTCTCCCTTCGAGCTCCTTCATACCTGTCCTTTGCGTCTTCTTCCTCTCAAGACTGCTTTCCTGGTAGCTATCACCTCTGCCTGAAGAGTGAGTGAGCTCCAGGCTCTTTCTTCTAAACCACCTTTCCTTTCTGTTCATCCGGACAAGGTGGTTTTATGGACCCATCCTTTTTTTCCGAAGGTTGTCACGCCCTTCCACATCGGGCAGAACATCACTTTGCCCAACTTCTTTCCGCCTCTGCATCTTTCAAGGGAGGAGGAGAGGCTCCACCGCCTGGACCCAAAACGTGCGCTTGCGTTCTATCTGAAGCATACACAGCAGTTCCGGGTGGATGACCAGCTCTTTGTTGGCTACGTGGGAGCCAAAAAAGGTCGGGCTGTGCACAAACGGACCATCTCGCGGTGGGTCGTTCTGTGTATCAAAGCAGGTTACTCCTTGGCTAAGAAGGAGCCTCCTGTGGGGCTGCGTGCCCATTTGACCATCGCAACTGCAGCCACTACTGCCCTGGGATGTGGCGTTCCCTTGGAGGACATTAGTCAGGTAGCTACGTGGGCCTCGTTGCACACGTTTACCAAGCATTACTGCCTTGACAGTCAGGTCCGGAGAGACGGCTTCTTTGGCCGTTCTGTTCTCTGTGACTTTTTGGTGTAATCTTGTCAGCAAACCCTCCACCGGGGTTGGTATCGCATGGGTATCTATTCTAAGGTAAGGAATCTATCACGAACGTGTCTCTTTCAGATGCACAAGTTACTACTTGTGTAACAATATATCTGTAAGAGACATTAGTTAGTGATAAATTCCTTACTGCCCCACTCATCCTCCCCGTTCTGCGAACTGATTCTAGGGTTAAGGTCACCCCCCTTTCAGGGCCCTAGTTTCATGGCACCAGTTAGTTTCTTGCACGGCTCTGCGTTCCTGGTGCAGAAAGTCGTGTACAGAACTGACGTCAGCGCGCATGGGGGGCGCCTAAGTAGTCTCCGTGACGTCATCTCGGCGCTTACGACGCCAGCGACGGACGCGGAGCCACATGACACCACCTACTGACGCGCAGGGGTACTGCTAGCAAAACTTTCCGGAACCAGTCTGACGCCTGGGGATATTCTAAGGTAAGGAATCTATCACTAACGTGTCTCTTTCAGATATCTTGGATTATAAGGGGGTGGGGAGGTAGTGGCTGTGGAAAGTGACTTGTGAGGACTTGCTTAGCTCCTGTGCACAGATTATGGAAAGGAATGGAGGACATACTGAAGATGTTTTAAAGCATTCAATTCCATTGGGACCTACACACAATCCCCACAGACATTAGTCACCTATGTTATGTTTTATGGGTGCTTTGAGATATTCCTGGTGGATATGTGTCTGTTTGCTAGTCTCCATTGTAGTACTTCATTTTGGAAGGGGGTGGGAAGTAGGTTTGGGTTACATTGATGGCACAAATGTTTCTATATCTTTTTGGCATGCTGTGGTAGATATCGTTAGGTGACCAACTCACTCCTACAAGGGTGGGATTATGGTTTAGGCAGTTCTTGGAGGTTGCTGGCCAAGGGTCATGCTCATTGCCTGGAATATTAATGATCTTCTGCAAGTGACGAGAAGGGCTGTGCTAAAAGCGGTTAAGCAATATGACCAGGATGTTCTGATACTGCAAGAAAAAGCCTCAATGGCAGCAGCAATGTGTTTTTGGGCAGATATGGGTTTGGGTGATTTAAATGCAGGATTCTGAGGGAAGAAATTGAACAGTATTTCTTGCCTAGCCAGGGGTCAGTGGAGTCACAAATAATGTTGAGGGAGACCTTCAAGGCAATGGTGAAGTGTAGAGCTTTAGGTTTAATCTCAAATAGTAAATGCCACAAGCAGGCTAAGACACACCAATTAAAATCTGTACTCTTAAACTTGCGATACCGCAGTTGAGCGTTTTTGCTTAAACTTAAGCAATTCAAATTGCAGTAATGACAAAAAATATTAGACAAAGCTGAGAAGATTTGAATGGCCTGTCAGAGACAGGTCTACAAACGACCTGCTAAAGAACTAAGAAAAATGCCCTCTGGGCTTTCAAAATGTATTTATAAACATATATGCATTACAAATTAATAATTAAATCATGGATCACGCGAACTCCCAAATAGCAAATTAAACCTCAAGAGCAATTAAAAATTCTCCATTCAATCTGAATCTTAATTGTAACCCTCAATCAAACCTCACTCAAAGTGTTTAATTTACATGAATATATTTTTGATTTAGTAGTTGTTCTTGAGGTTTCATTTGCTATATGGAGTTAGTGTGAAATCAGCTGACCCATGAATTAATCATTTATTTCTAATGCATACATGTTTATAATTACATTTAGAAAAATCAAAGGGCATTTTTCTTAGTGTGTTGATATAAGGGTTAGCCCCAGCACCTTGTTGCTAAATTTAACAAGATAACCCAATTCTTGGTGATCACAAAAGAAATACAGCAGGTAAATGCCTGGACTGGCATAGAAGGTGAATGTACTAGGGGTTGGATTATTATTAGTCTATTAACCTGAAATACTGATTTATTAGTGATAATATTCATTTATCTGGATGAAATATAACATACTGTTTCTGAATTATTAATTGAATATAAATAAAAGTATGTTCATTTTTAATGTAAAATTAATTGTTTAAAGCATGCGGGCTATTTATCAACAAATAACAGGTTTTCTTCCTTTAGGTTGTTTTGATAGGGGTTGGTCTAAGATAATCTAGAATTAAGTTCACTCTAATATCGAAACTCAGTGGAGAATTTTCTAATTTTTGTATATGGAATGCCAGCGGGGTCTTTTCATATTTATACTCAGAGTGAGGAAAAATCCGTCACTATAAGAGTGTGTGGTACCCTGCGGGGATGTGGTCACAGAGTACTCCGCCATCCCCAAAAAGCTTGCTGATTTTTACCATGACCTATATGGCACTTCGGAAGCATTATATGAATTTGCCTCTGATCATTCTGTGGCTGTGCGTCCAGTTAAAGACCAGTTGGACAGGGTCCTTACTGCAAGGTCTGTGCTGGGGCAATTTGATGCAATCAGGGAAGCTCCCAGCACTTAAAGTCTTCCTATTGCATTTCCTTTTTAGCACTACTCTGGTTTCCTTGCCCCTCACCTATCAGTGATGTATGCAGCCTCAAATGAGGCCGATACATTACAAATGGAACTGTATAATGACTTTCTAAGCACTTTCCCCAAGTTTAGAAATCCAGCAGATAGATGTGAAGCCTACAGGCCAATATCCCTTACCATTGTTTGTTTATTTGCAAAGTTTTATATAGCGCTGGCTAATCCCGGAGGTATCAGAGCACTTTACAGGAGGTTCAGCAATTTACATGTTAAATAATTACATCAATTACAGGAGCAAAGTATACACATAGGAGAAAAACATGAGATTACACAATAATATGAATCATGGAGGGAGGAGGCAGGGGAGGTAGGGAGGAGGCAGGGGAAGTAAGGAAGAGGCTAAGCAGTCCAGAGTGACCCCCCAAAACTTTCAACACCTGTTCCTCTTGTGGGTGGGACTGATCAGGTTGGCTTACTATAGTAGAAGTTTGCCAGTATACATGGCACCCAAACTCAAATAAGGCCTGTAATAACATCTACTCACGGGAAAAGGAGGTTCCACTGCACAGCCCTCATATGCCATCTAATGCAAGGAGCAAAAAAAATGCACATGGCTAGGAGCCCAAGACACCTCAGAGCCATCCTTTACGAGATTCAGGCTTTATCTCTAAACATCAGGTTCATATCCTGATTGTCTTGCTCACTGCAGAGGTGATATGGCCCTGAGAGCCAAAAGTTACTGTGCCCAGGATAGCCCCAATAAATTGAATCCTCTGCAAACAAGTAAGGCTGGATGGACTGCTGTAAACTCACCTTGAGCAGCCAGTCATTGCGGTATGGGAACCTTTTTTCCTCCTCTAGCCTTCTGCTATCCTTCCGAATCCAAATAACTGACTAACCTATCCACCACTTAAAATTACTTTCATATTTCACTATACTAATTCAACACTAATCCTCTATGGGTCCCAGAGTAGCGTGCTACTCGCCGAAAAAGCGCTTCGCCGCTTCGTATGGGGTAGTAAGCACTGTATAAATGCAATTACAATACAATACATGCATCTACGACCCATGAAGAGTTGCGACATTACCTCCATAAACACATAGGGCGCCAAGGTGAGGTCAAATGGCAAATCGCAAGTTTTCCAATCCACCATGAACCATAGGTAGTGTCTGTGGGACTGCAGGAAAGTGTACATGTAAATATGCATCATGCTAGTCCAAGGACACCATGTAGTTGTCTGGGTCCAGAGTAAAAACAGCATGGGCCAGAGTGATCATATTGTATCTGTCCTTCCATAAGAAGGCATTTAAATGGCAGAGGTGCAGAATAGGTTTGAGTTCTACATCTTACTTTGACACTAGAAGTAGCGGGAGAAGCAGCCCTATCATTCCTCAAACTGTAGTACCCTCTCAATGGCTCCTTTGGCTAGGAGCAATTTTCCCTCCTTCATAAGGTTGGTTGCCTGGTCCAGCAAGGTGTGTGTATAAACAGTGTGCATGTAGGGAGAGGATGAAATGAATGGTATTGGCAGAGCCCCTTCGAGCAATCTGTACCAACCACTGACCTAAGTGGTGGATTTTCACCTCCCAAGATTAAAAAGTTGATGTTGTCCCCTACTAGTTAAAAATGTTACACCAAAGGGAAATCAGAGCGACTGGGGAGCAGGTAGTGGAGTGGTGTAGTCTTTGGTGATGTGCAAGGCCTCAGACAACACCATGTCTGCTGGAGCCACAAAAACTCTACCGCGTTTGCTGATCTAGTTACAAGGGATTTCTCTTTCTATTTGCCACGCCACACAAATAGCCCCTGAACTTATTATATTGCTGAGGGAAGTTGCACCAAGTTACCTAGAGGGCAGCTGGCAAACTCTTACTGTCCACATCCCACAGTGCAAGTGTGTTGTGACCAAAGAGGCAGACCATAGTCAAAGACTGTATAGCCAGACCAGCCAATGAAAATAACGTTTGCCAAAAGCATCACTACTTTCAGATTCCCTATCTGGTGGCACAGAAGGGAAAGCATTTGGGCTCACTTGCTTGCTGATGGTTGTACCACATGACTTTCCAGAGGTGTGTGTTGTATTAAGAAAACCAAATCACCAGGAGCTGACCTATATATCGCACCACTGGTTAAATGATGGGAAGCTGAACATGGCTTTGCCCATCTCGCTGCTCAAGTGTAAGAGCCTCACTGAAAAGCAATTAGGGTTCAGAAGAGGAAAAGCTTAACTGCAGAATTTATTTTGGGCAGCAGGTGTGATTTAATCTCTACAGTGGGTAGTTTAAAGTCAAGAACTTCTGCTGCCCTGCAGACCACCACCACGAAGAAGCACTCTCCTCAGTTCTCATAAGTGGTTGAGCCTTGTGGGGACTCCAGCTCTTTCTAGATAGGTATATATCCCACTTGCGTTTGGTAGTTTAGGTGTAGACCAGTATAAGTGTAATGCGGTGGGAGTAAGTAGTCTGCCTACTCATCTTCATGTTGGCGATTCTGAACTGCACACAAATCCGAGCAAAATAGTTCCTCCAACCTCCTCTAGTACTGGGGTTAGCGGAAGGGGGAAGGGAGGGATCCCTAAAAGTTTTGGTATTAACTTTTTGATTTCAAAGCATGACTGGGTCAGGCACGGCCGGTGCTGGCTGTGGGTCGGAGATCAGCATCACTACCAGATTTGCCACAAGCATTGCTGGAGTATGGATCGGTGTCTGCACTGTCAGTACCAGGGGGACCCAAGAGCATGAGTGGCGCTATTACAAAGCACAAACATGGAGCTGGATTCAGGCTAGTTAAGGTCTGCAGGCAAGAACAAAATTGGTGGTCCCTGCCGCTCGATGGGGCCTCAAGGTGCTCCAGAAGGAGCAGAATCGCCTTAAGATATGTAGCACAACCCCCTTAATGGCCTCCATTTTTTGTGAGGTCGACAGAAGCCCAGGAAATACGGGCACGCCGGGACTTGCCTTGGGATAGATTCATACTAAGAGGATGCTAGAATTGAAAGACATTTAAGAGTGCAAACTATGCAGCCCTCGAATGATGGAGCAGCAGGAGTAGGAGGAATCCCATTTGGCCTACTTGTTCTTATGGTTTTGGACTTAAACTTACCCAGGAACTTCCATCAGGACCAAAATCTGACAAAAGCTGCCCCACGATCTTACAGGGAATGGTCCACTGATTTTGCGCAGAACCACTGCTTCGAGCACACTCGTGTCTTCACAAAATTTAACTTGGCTTCCCGCATTTTGATCACCTTTGGATGCATCACAGCACACTTGCTGCATAACCTCGAGTCATGTTG
The DNA here is from genome assembly GCF_964204655.1 of Triturus cristatus. Taxonomy (NCBI): domain Eukaryota; kingdom Metazoa; phylum Chordata; class Amphibia; order Caudata; family Salamandridae; genus Triturus; species Triturus cristatus. The sequence continues at coordinate 514,166,567 of NC_140595.1, read as the reverse complement.
ATCACAGAAAGAAAGGAACAAATGTCAGCGCAAGAATGGTGCGATATGCAGTACAAACTCTGTCACATGGGTAAGCACCAGGTTGTCATGGAGTTAGACTTAAAGGTTATCACAACTACTCCCAAATAGAAGCATCAAAAACACCTTTGTTCTAGCTGAAGCTTTCGAGGAAGTGATGGCTGTCGTGTTACTAGATTCATACAATAAAAGCCCAGGATTATATTAAGTGGAACTTTTAAAAGAAATATCTTTCTATGCATGCTAAGGTGGATTCATCTATTGTACAAAAACCCTAGGGCACTAGTTGGGATAGGCTAAGTGGTGACAGCTGAAGCATGACAAGGGACGTCCTTCATCCTCAATGCTGCTTATTCTGGCTATGGAGCTGCAAGCTTGAAACCTGCCAAAGGTTTGCAGGACAAAACTTTGAAAGAGCCAGAAGGCACATATGATATCACTGTATGAAGACCAGATTTTATTTTTATTTTTTTACTTCATAGGATCAGCAACTGATTTTCTACAGACAAATGTCACAATGGGCTAGGGACTGATTTCAGGGCTGTGCAGTTATTTCCCCAGGTGACCTGAGAAACAGGCTGATACACCCTAAGCATTACCTTGAATGGAAAATCAGGGTCAATCACTCATTGAAAAAAACCATGAAAAACATGCACACAGAAAAGTTAGGAATTCTGGAAAACTGTGCTTGAAACGAACACTCATGGTAATAGGTCGAATAACAATATATAAAATCACAGGGTTCCTGAGATTGTCATACATTTTCAAATTCATCCCTGTCCTACCACGTGCTAACTAGTTTAAGAATCCGGACAGTTGTAGGATTCTAGATACATTTAAGCTGTAAATGCCTTGAAAATTCTTGGCTAACCCTATGAGAACAGAGAGCTAAGGGACTCCCAGACACTGAACTCTACTTGACTCCAGAATTAAAGTATGGCGTACCATGGCTTTGCCACAGAGCGGAATTCTTAAGAATTGCACACACTCAAAAACCATGGAAAAATACGTCTTGGAGAGATAGCACCAAAATGTTAAAGTGCCCAAAAACAAATCACATTTTGCTCATGGTGTGGTCCTCAATGCAATGAAAAGCATTTGCAATGCAATAGGTCTCGCAATCACGCAAGTTTGAGCTATTGGCATTGTAAATGTCAATGCCTTTTATTTATGTTTTGGGTTTTAAAACAAATAAAAGGCATCGTCATTTACAATAGTAATAGCTTAAACTCTTGCAAATGCGAGACCTATTGCATTGCAATAAAGCGCCTTCTCTACCGCTTGTTAGATTGTAAATATCAGAGGACGAGACCGTCCTGCGACCTCTTCAAAGTAGTGATAAATAGTGCAGTGAAGATGTCTAAGTGTTGTAAATTACCCAGACACAAAGTGTGAAGTGAGAGTTACATATGATCTGAGCTATAGACACTAACAAAGCGCTCCAACACCTTTCGCTCTGTGATTACACTGTTGCAGCTCAGGAGGAAGAGCGGGGTGGGTTATTTCCTGACCTCTCCGTGATTTGAATGTGCAGTGTGGCATTGCTTAACGTAATTGCTATCTTTGGCCTAATAAAAAACACTCCAGCTGTAGTAGGGCCCTGGCTTCACCTCCTGGTGCAGGGCGGGCTGTGCTTTAGGGCAGGAAGGGGAGGGGGGGGTATGGTCTCAGCTGCAGCTCTGGCCTCGTAGAGTGCCACTGCTATTACTAGTGAGCGAGAGGTGCTAGTAGTAGTAGTAGTAGTAGTAGTAGTAGTAGTAGTAGTAGTAGTAGTAGTAGTAGTAGTAGTAGTAGTAGTAGTAGTAGTAGTAGTAGTAGTAGTGGTGGTGGTACTGGCAGTGGTGGTCTTGGCAGTGGTGGTCTTGGTGGCGGTGGTCTCGGTATTGGTGGTGGTGGTGTCATTGGTGGTTGTATTGGTGGTGGTATTGGCAATGCTTAATTTGAGCTGGTGCTTTCTGGTGCTGAGCACCCGCTCTCAATTGGTTTCCGGTGCCTGGCACTGGTACCTAATGGTCAACACCATATTTAAAACAGTCTACCACATGGTGGAGCTGCTCATCTAATTTAGAGCTGAGCAGAACAACGATTGTTTAAGAATACAATATGCATTTAAATTGCCAATACCCGAGTCTCCAGCCATTTCTTGGGGACCCGGAATTATCTGAACTGTAGAATTTACATGCGAGATAGATGGTTAGTAGCTGTTTTGGCAGCTATGACAATGGGTGTTGCAAGCTGCAGTGGCCTCCTGGTCAGAGCCCTGGCACTTAATATTTTACAAATTAAGCACTGGGTATTGATGGTGGTATTGGTGATCTTGGAATTGGTGGTGGTATTGGTAGTGGTATTGGTAGTGGCATTGATGGTGGTGGTGGTATTGATGGTGGAGGTATTGATGGTGGTGCTGGTGGCACTGGTGGCTGTGCTATTGGTGTTGGTATTGGTGGTGGTATTGGAGGTAGTGGTGGTAGTGGTGGCAATGGTGCTGGTGGTGGCATTGTTGGTAGTGGTATTGGTATTGGTGGTGGTGGCATTGGTGGTGGTGGTATTAGTTGTGGTATTGGTGGTGGTCATGGTGTTAATAAAACAGGCTTTTGAAACAAACCAGTCAGGTGGCTTTAGTACAGATGACATGTAACACAGATGTGCAGCATTATGTGCTACCTGGAATTCACAAGAATTCATTTGCTAATCATTTCTAAATCAGGCGACTGTTATTGGAGCAGCTGTGCTGCTTAAAAAAAACAAGCGGTTTCAGCTGAAGCACCGCCTGTCTGGCCTGCAGTAAGAGAACCTCAAAGTAAATAGTGCTTCCAGACGAAATAACAGGTCCCATGTAACAACTGAAATAAAAGGGCAAGTTGCCATGGGAGGGTACAAATGAAGACAAGGCCGTACTAAGGAGGAAACAACAAGGCTATTAACGAATCCGAAGGCAGCATTTACAAAAGACAATGACACAAGCCCATGAAAAATATGGGAGGAGGAGAGCAGCTTCTCTCCCATACTCTACTACAGCAGTCTCGCAGAGCGAGCAGCACATGCGCGCTGCCGCTAGGCTCGACCTAAAAACTTTGAATCATATGATGAAACCAGGACCGCAGAAACCACATTGCTTTTTGCAATCGATCGCTTTCATGAACACTCCAAGAATATTGTGTTCACGAATATTCCTAAAGAATCTTTCTTGCCTTGAAAAAGCCCTCAGCCAACCAGCCATTGGGCGAAACATGCGTCAGCTGTTTTTTCTGTTCCTTTTTTCAAGGCGTAACAAAGAAAAATAAATAAACTTGACAATAAGCATTTTTCCTCTCTCAATCATTTCTGGATTAAGGGGTACAAACCTGCAACCTCTATCTATAATACTACTGTCAATCAATGCCGAAAGGAAACTGACTTTTTCTCGGCCTGATACTGGTGGGGGTGAAACTATGCACCCAATCCCAGGGGTGAGGCTGGTGCAATTACACTGTGCCCATAGCAGGTTTACCAACTAATGGTCTGGCCTCCCTGAGCTTTACTATTTATAGCACGAGGCATACAACAGGGCTGCGTCTTGTCTCCTCTCCTATTTGCCCTGTACATGGAGCCTATGGCAGAGAAACTAAGTACGAATGAGCAAATCATGGGCTTCTCCTTTGGCTGCAAAGAGCATAAAATAACGCCCTATGCGGATTACATTATAACAGCCCTGACCCGACCACACACCACCCTCCCGGCCCTTATACAAGAGTTGGAGGCCTTTTGGCAAGGTATCTGGCTTTAAAGTCAAATTATAAAAGTCACAAATCCGGAATCCCACTGTCTCCCAGAACGACAATCTATTTTGAACGCCTCTTCCCCTTCCCATGGGTGACACAATGGGTGCCAGGTCTCGGGTAAAAAATCCGCCACAATACAGGTAACACGGCTGAGCACAACTACAACCCAACAGACTTGCAGGTGCGGGGTGGGGTTGGGGGGGGGGGGGGGGGGGGGGCGGTAGGATAGCTATTAAAATGACCCTCCTTCCCAAGATCCTATACATAATGCAGACCATTCCTCTCCAGCCAGCCCCGTGGGTCCTAGTGAAGCTACAGAACCCGTTAGAAAAGTACGTATGAGACGCGAGAATCAGTGTATGGCCAGGGAAAGGGCCCATCTGTTAGTATACGGAAGGCTGGGCTTCCCCCACCTACGTCACTATTACAAGGCAGCCCAACTACATTACATGGTGAAATGGAACAGACCTTTTGCCGGAAAACACTGGTGCTTCATTGATCACACAATAGCAGGGATCCACATCTGAAAAATCCCCCGACTGCAAAAATAACATCGCCCTTCAGGGGTCCACATTTCATCAATCCCCCCAGCCACACTGGGCACGCGGGACAGGGGTCAAACCCCCTGTGCAGCACTCCACACACACTTCTACATACACAACTCTCATAGGCAACCCATCTCTCCCCCCGCCCCCCCCGCCATGCACGTTACAGAAATACTTCTAATTGCAAACGAGTTGGCAACCTCTTCGACCATTCAGGCCTGGTGAACATTCCCCAAATTCGGGCCAGTTATAATATCCGGTATTATACCTCTTGCAAGCACTGGGTCAATCCTCTCCAGATTTGCCCTCACGCGTCACGGCCCCTTACCCCATTTGAGCAGTGTTTCACTACTTGTCATACCGATAAGACTATACTTTTGGACATATATGCCTTTTTGAATACTCACCTAGAGCCTGCCAAGTCTCCTCCATAGGAGAGATGGGAATCTCAACTAGAATGCTCCTTTAACACCAGGGAATGGACCAAAATCATGCGCAAGGCCCGCTCTTCGTCCCACAAGGCTACCGACAAAGTCTATGCTCAAAATTCTGCATCATTGGTACTACACCCCCAGCTGGATTGGCATGATGACGACCGCAGGGGGATGAAGCTTGCTGCCACAGTTGTGGCCATACAGGAATGCTGACCCATCTACTTTAGCACTGCGCTTAGCTCAAAAGATACTGGGAAGAAGTGTCAACGGCCATTATATATATCAAGCCACTGTCCCCAACCTCCCCAGGTAGGTCTTGCGAGGGCTTGCTGAAGTCCCAACCCACCCCCGGAGCTCCAACAAAGATAGGGGCATTACCGTGGCAGTCTGTGCAGCCAAACAAGTTATCCTTGCCAAGTGGGGCAGAGAAACCTCCCACCCACAGAGACCGGCTACATAAACTCTGGGACCTATTGGGCATGGAGAAATCGACTACCGTCATTGATGACAAACTCCCTTTCTTTGACAAAACCTGGGGCCCACTTGTCCAGTTCTTGGCGCTTGAGGTCCGTGAACCCACCTGTCCGGCATCTCTACGTGTGCTCCACTTAAGTGTTGACGACCCCACTGGACTGACCACCACTTGCTGAGCCCTAGATCTGCCCGCATGTAACACCCCATAGCTGGATCCATCAACTGTCTGTGATAAGCAGCAGCCTGAAAACAGAACCCTTCCCTGTTACCCGAATTCGAACCTACCCTCTTCCCCCTTATCTTCTCTCTTGTTCTCATGGACAAACTGTCCCCTGTTAATCTCTTATTTCCCTCCCTTTTCTCTATTTTCTACCTCACCGGCCATCGGATGTAGGTGAGAGTTTATGTATATATTCTAAAATCAATAAACTAGATTTGAACCACAATAACTAATCCAAGTGATAGAGCAAACCAAGATTATGGACTTCTTTTAACATACCAGGTCAACATGGAGGCAGCAGAAATTAAGAAAAATATCACACCGGCAGGATAATAAACATTTCTCTTGACACAGTGAAGGAAGTAGTCGTTGGCAAAAATTAGTTCTTGGATATGAGGCCACATATTACATAAATAACAGAACTGGAGACTAACCAGCCTAATCAAGGATAAATCTAGAAACACCTTTATCACAGTAAAATAGCTAAATTTGGAAAAGGTCTCAAGGATATATACTCAATGATGTCCAAATTGAACAACATGCCTAATCAAGTAACTTGCTCACACTTGGACATGACCTCAGGATTTAGAGTGGGATGAGTACCTCTCTCACAAACAGCCTCAGCATTGAAAACCCATCCTCCACCAGGACTGCACCTCCTAGCCCTCCTGCAGTGCTCAGCAACAGTTTGGCCTCACGGACCCAGATAACCCTGACATTCGTCCAAGTGCATTCAACGCACTACGCACTACATGCAACCACCCCAGAGAAGAACCTTGTAAGGGTCCATCAGTGACATCGATTTATGGAAATCCTTGCAGGGGTTGAAGAGGAGACATGTCCCTTGCAAACTGGAAAAACAAAATTGAAAACTTTTTCTGCCAGGTGACAGAAATTGAGGGAGTGACCTCAAGATCCGTGTCAGAAGGCACAAGTTGAAAGTCATTTCCAGAGAGCCGAACCAGACGCAGAACCGCACAACGCCAACTATAGGCGCATGAGGGGATTGCGAAGATACAAAACTCTGAATCAAGTCTGGCGACTGTGGGCACTCAAGGTTACGAATCTGTAGCTTGAAGTTTTTCAGAAACCTGAAGTTTTAGGAGAATGCGCCTGCCTTCATGAAATGGAGGTCTGGTGAACCCATCCCCCACTATACATATAGCCTTATTTAATAATTTCAAAAATGCTAAACCACCTCACGAATCCTTCAGCAAAGCTACAATAATACTCATACCAAAAGAACAGAAGAATCTACTACAAGCTACAAAATGCATCCCGATGTCCTTACTAAACATGCTAAGTCCCAAGCACCCTGTTTAGCAGCCATAATCTACCAATTAAAAAAAACACACACAGATGAAACCGAATGTGCGAAGGGATGAACATTGGCTTCAAACACCAGACCTTCACTAATGTCATCATAGCCACAAAATACAAAGAATAATATGCTGTGGAATTGTAATAAACAACCAGACAAGGCATTTGACTGAGTAGAGTGGAAGTACCTCTTTGAACCTTTAGTGTGGCACGGCCATCCTAAGGAATTCATTGTGACATTTTCTCAGTCATGCAACAAAGTGGGGCAAAGGGGGGGCGGTACGGGCAAGCAAGTGTGCAGGGGAAAAAGGACAAACAGGGAGGGATGTGGTGGGACAGGGAAGCAGAGAGAGGAGAGTGGGGGAGTAATGGCTCAAGTAACATGGGGAGAGGAAGGGAGATGGGGCAAGCAACGTTAAAACATGGGAGCGGTACAGGCAAGCAACAAGGCACGGTTGGATGAGAGAGAAGAGGTGAAACTGCCTGCACATGAACTCTTATGGCGTGCTACACCCTATATTTTAAAAGATGTACCGTGGAAAGCGCCAAAGTCGTACTTGGTCCAATGCTCCACAGAAGGGACACACACACACACTAAGAGAAAGTGAAACCGACATGCGCTGATCAATGAGAAGCAAGGAAATGAGAAGGATTATGAAGCCAACCAGTGGTAAATAAAATTTATTTAAGACATTTTCACAAGCGACAGCGCACGCGCTATCTCGGTCAAGACCTAAAAAGGATACTAATGTGGTCCCTGCCTAAGCCTCCAATGGTGGGGTAGATTGGAAAACAATATGATTAACACCTGAAAATTCTATATTTTATATCTTATGCTCCCCCTCTGATTGCCCCGTTCATTTTTCAAAGATCTCTACAAGATCCCATCAAGATTCGTATAGAAAGGCAAACACACAGACTTCCCTGCAAAAAACTAGAAGGCGTCTAAGCTAAAAGGAGAGTCAATTTGAAACTTTCAAAAGCAACCTAAATGTTGTAATATCTCAAAAGCCTTCGGGTGGTAAAATGATTCCAAGAACCCACAAGTTTACCGAACCGGACTTTTTCCAAATAATGGTGTTTACCTCAGTTTTATATTCCTAGCTGTGGATTTGGGAGCGTAGCTCAGCCGGCACCTAGATTGTGGCTCCCTGCAGATTCCAGAACTTTCCCCTCACAGAAATTTGAGGGATTTTTATTTTTTTTTTACCTGAAGGTTTGAGGTGAGCATGGGACTCTGGAAAACAGAACCTGGCGACAGCCACACGTCACTCCATCCTAGATTCCCCTGGCTGTCTAGGTTTAATAAATGTAAAGGTTTGCTAGGTTTCCCTAGGTGCCGGCTGTGCCCAGATAAGAAAGACTGGCCATTTTTGGGGGGGCAGTGGGGGCATTGGCATGACCATTCTGGGCAGGCCCCAGCCCTAAACTAAGAAACAAATAGTTCCTGGAGCCTAGTGGGCTTTTTTTGGGGGGGGGGGGGCGGCAGCAGATCTGGGGCTTTGCCTTACCTACCCCCTGGGGAGACATAAAAACTTCGGTCCCCATTTATGTGGGGTGTGGGAATGGCCAAGCCCATTGTTGGTAGCCCCTAAACCCTTCTTTTATAATACAAATAAATCCCTATTGTCTAGTGGGCTTTGGGCAGCCCCACCCCTGGACTATCAAAAAAAGAATGCTTGGGATTCACTAGGGAACTTCACTTTCCAACGATACCTCTCCCGTCTGCCTACGTGCTCAGGGGGCTGAGGTAGCCCCACGAGCACGTAGGCAGTGAAACTGAAACGAGCCAATCGGCTCATTGCAGTTTCGGTTTCAGTGAAATTACGTCAGGCCGCCGTGCGTGCTGATAGTCATTTTACTGAAAAATCAGAACAGCCTCGAGAGCTGGGGAAGCTCTTCTGTTTTGGTACAAAGGGAATCCCTCTGGTTCCCGCACCAGAGGTATTTCCAGTGCAATGTCTTCGGACACGCAGGAGCCATCTGACGAACATGAGCACTGTAGCGTCGGGCCGCTCCTGCGTGTTCGACGCACAGAACAGGTTAATCGCACAGACAGATGAAACTGGGGAATCTGGAACTGATGCCTGACCCTCTTCAATCAGAAAGCCAAAGCATAAGGCAGCTTGTACCTGCTTCGCTTCGGCAACCTTGGTATCTTTAGGTAAGCAGGAAGCTTGGCATCAATTTGAGATAAATAAAATAACTAGAGTGAACACTATTTGCTGCTCGAACAAGCCAATCCAAAAAGGCATTATTATAGTACATTTTGGCCTACAGTAGTGACAGCCCTCCATCTTCTACGTTTAGCTGTACTTTCTTCAAGTTAGTGCTAGATTTTTTTACCCTGCCATAAGAAATGACATATCATTTGGTCAACCTCATCGAAAAAGGTTTGATGAATTTGGACCATGACTGTCACAAGTCCTGCGTGTCCGCAGCTCGAAGCAATAAACGCTTCCAGTACCTGCGATTAAAACCAGGAGTCGCAATATGGCAAGACTACATTGTCCATGAACACATGGGTTTTAGAGACACAGTACGTTTGAGCAGGGGGTGGAGTTCAGCATAACAGGCACTTTCACATCGTGGGCCGTGCAGATTATTCCTTCCTGCCCAGCGTTTGGTTCTAAATTTGCCCAGGTTCGCTGCAGAGTGGTGTGGTAAGGGTGCCTTGTGCACTGGCTCCCTTTTAAATCTACAGTTCCTGCTTGGCAAGGTTTAAGGAGTGCAGTGTGACTACTGTGTTACTGTTCCTGGTCTGACAATCGGGGATGGCTGTTCCTGGTCGTCGTTTTGGGATTTTGAATTCCTTTCGTTGGGGAGCTCAGCATTTCCTAATGGGCTCATGCGAAAGGAATGCTTAAATACCAAAAAGGTTTTTGGTAATCAGCAAAAACATAGCAACCAACTTTTGAGTTTTGAGACTTGGGGAAATTACCGTGTGAATGATGTTTGAATACTCTTGGTAGACTTTGCCTTGTTGCTAACAAGTAATTTGTGACAGGATCAAGTTCATCAGAGGTGCATGGTGCTAGGTATTCATAAACCTCATACTGTTGGATACAGTGCAAGACTAAATCTAGGTTAATAAAATAATCTGTACAGTACTGATACAAGTAGACGCTTTATTCTTTTACCGCTTTAACAGTGATTCCCTGAGTTCTTAACATTTTCTCCCCTGTGATGTAAGGCAGGTGGTATGTTATGCTATGAACTTGTTGTTGTAGGTTTCTCGCTCCTTAAACACTGTATATAGGGTACTCTCAAGTAACAAGGGGAACAGATATAGTGTATTATTTTCACTTTAGAGAAGCATCCTAACGTGTTCTACGTTCGAATGTCGTCAATTGGAGGACAGCATTATGCTCTTTTTTCACATCTACGGGTTCAGGAAGGTGATCACTGGGGGGACGGGAGGGGAAAATGTTTTTTTACATTAACTGACAATGTTGCTTTTTACCTTAAGAGCTCCCTTCCTGCTGTTCCCTTCCTTTCCTTCCCTCACTCACCTTGATGATCTGTGCTAATATAGCAGACAGACTTAAGGGTATAGAGAGGTGGACAATTTTTAAGCAACGTTCTGATCCTGAGGAGATTGACTGCCAAAGCCGACGATGGCATTTGAAAAGATGAACACAAACAAACGGAGAATAGACGTTTTAATTAGTGCAACCCGGCCAATAATGGTGAGTGTAGGAGAGTAGGGTCTGCTATCCTATGGTCACCCCAAATTTTTGCTTTTTGCTTCACTGGTTTTTGACATATTGAGGCTGTGGGCCTGCCAATCAGACCCCCAGCCTGCTGTTCTCTCTACTAAATTTACACTATGCACCCTAGGTGCATAACCAATTGGAAGTGGATCACCCTGTGAGCCCCTGTACCAGTGTACACTAGGTACCCAGGGCATTGGTGTATCTAAGGCCTGCCAGGGGCTGCAGCATGTATTATGCCACCCCAGGCCTGGCCTAACAAATTTGACACAACTGGCTGATCGCTCAGCTGGGGTAAGTTGGTGTAACCACCTCTTACGTGTAGTATACCTATACCTAACCTTAAATGGGACACATGTTAACCTATCAGTCACTCCTATGGCAGGCCTTAACAATCCTGAAGGCAGAGTGCTTGGTTCCATGTGAGATGGTGCTCTGGCATGAGCTGAGCCTGTCTGCAGTGGTCGGAACAACTTCCTTCTACTGTTTCCAGATATCGTCATACCATATACTCTTAAGTGCATTATGAACCTCGCGGTTAAATGCTATCTTTGGTTTGGCTTTATCAAAACATGTCGAGTAAGGTGTCATACGAATTGGAATACTAACCCCTCGCCAATTCTGGCGACGGGGTTAGCATTCCACCCTTCTAGAGGGACACGACATGTACAGTACCTGAAACCCGGGTAAAATCAGACATAGCCTCAGCTCCACAAAATGGATGCTGCCACCACAGACACAAGTCTGCCCTCCTGCTGCTGGGAGTCCTTCCAGCTTGGGAGGTGTGGACAAAGGGTTTCCTGCCAGGGGAGGTGCGTGCACCACCCCAGACAGGATTTTGTGTATTGGTCAGGTAGGGCTTGAAAGAAACCAGACATGCCTGAGGCTCACAAGGAGCCTCGGTGCATATGCCAGTTCAATCCGGTCCTGGGGCACACCAGCCCTGGACCTGAGGCGAGCTGGACAAAGGATTGGGGGTGTAACCACCCCCCTTCCTGGTCCCACCCTTAGGGAGGGACCTAGCAGGTAGTCCGGCCCCTAGAATCCGCTTAAAGGTAGGAGCTGTGTCCTAAGACTTCAGACATCCTGGAATCAACTTAACCACAAGAAGAAGACGGGAACTTCGACGCTCTGCTGCACAGAGGACTGAAGGAAATCTCCCCTATGGTCAGGGAGTGACCATCTTGCTAACGCAAGCACCAACCAGCTATTGAACGTCTGCTTTGCCGCCGCCTCCTGCCGGAGCCCGAGCCCAGAGCCCGACAAGACCTGGACCTCCAGACCTCTCACCACCCGATCCACAGTCCCTGAAAAGAGGGAACCCGTGGAGGCATCGAGACACGTGGAGCCAGCCATCTTGAAAGACCGACGACAAGCTGCAAGCGCAGCGACAGAGGCTCCCTCCAAGTTGTGCTTTGGGTCCTGAGAAGCCCAACCATCGAGCAGCATCTGCACCAAAGGTGAGCCCTCCAGCATCTGCACGATTTGCGTGGGGCCCCTCTGCACTTTGCAACTCGACGCGCCTGCCCGGTCCCTGGCCCGTTGGCTAGTGGCCATTTTGGCGACGAAACTTGAAACTAACTTCGCTGGTCTGGTTGCTCTAGACTTGCCCTAGCTGCTCTCCAAAAGAGCAGCCCCTCTGACCTTGCTGGTCAGGACAATCAGCTTTCCTCTCTTTCCACGACTCCTGCCTTTGCCAAGGCTTGTTTGCTTCTTTTGAGTCGCCGACACCGCCGACAGCGAGAGCCTGCGTGGGACAGCTCGTGCACCCGACATCGCCTGGTACCTACCTGGTGCCACGCCGGTCACTGGCTAGTGACTGTGAACACTGTGCCCTCTGCTTTCAGGTCTTCTACAACTCCGATCCACTCTTGGATCCACCGCATCTCTTCTGGACCGACCGCCTGCAGCATCTTTGTCATCAGGCTCCATTGAATTGATAGAAGAAACCCGACGCACTTCGAGACCTATGCACCCGCTTTCTGTGGGTGAGGTAAAGCTGGCACTCCGGTGCCCAAGTGTAGAGAATCATCTCTAGTGTCTGTGTTTCAAATCTTAAGATCGTAGTCCATTCAGAAGACCCTTTCTGCAGTAACTTTGTAACTTTTACGCACCCATTGAAAACCTATGGGAGCCCGCGTGTAACATTCCTCACTGCACACGCGACCCGTGGACCTCCTGGTCACTAACTGAAGTTAGCTCCTTGTAGGCCCAGCGATTCTAGAGGCCCTAGGCCTTTTCACTTTCCTGTTCGTGGTACTTATACCACTATTTTAGTATATGGTTTGAGTAGCCACCAGGGCCCATCCATATAAAGTGCAACTTCTGTATATTATAACATTGTCTTGTTTAACGATTTGTGCTCCCGTGCTCATAAAGGGGATACTTTGAGAAATAAATACATATATATTTTCAATATATATCTGTGTGGTGTCCTTTCATTGGTATAAAGGGGGGTTGCATTTGGTAAAACAGCCTGCTTAACACGCTTTAACGAGTTTAGCCTCAAAGACTGCTTAGCCTACGCTACCACTAGGGCAGCTAGTCCGAAAAGGTTGACTTACAACCACACCATAAGGGTTGCTTGGCATGGTACAAGATGGTCACTTTAACTAGTGAACATCATATACCAGGCCAACTTCTCACAGTGAGGGTCAACGAATGTAATTGGTGAAGTAGCCAGTTAGCCTTAGTCAACGTGGTGGTATAATTTAAGCGGAACAGGTCTGCATAGTTGGTTGGGACATGGATCCCTAAATATCTGATGGACGCGTCAGAATAATGTGTCCTTATTTCGACAGGAACAACTGAAGGGGGACAATTGAATAACAAGGCTTCAGACTTAAAATGACTGAGTTTGTACCCACCTATACCTGGGGAACTCTTTAATCTTGGCAAACACATTTTGGATGTTTTGCTCCTCTGCAGCCAAATATATGATTATGTCATCAGCAATAAGTTTTAGTTCTGCCACTCCTTGGCCTGGAGCCATTCTGTGCAGTTCTTGGCTTAATGCTGCATCCAAGGGCTCATAAAAGGGCAAAAAGAACAAGTCACGTAGGGCACCCCTGTCTCGTTTCCCTCTTAATTGTAACATGCCCTACCACTTGCGCATCAGTGACAATTTTAGTGCTAGCTTTCTTATACAAATTTTGGAGCAGGTGTACCAATTTTAAGAGGAACCCAAATGTCAATAATATAGCAAATAGGACCACCCACTGGACTGGAACAAAGGCTTTTTCAGCATCTATCATGATGATTGCTCCCTTGATGCAGTTCACTGAATAGTAATTGATAATTTGTACCAAAAAGACAGTGGAGATTAGCCTAGTTGGTAAAAAGCAATTTTGATCTGGGTGGACCAAAGTCTGTACTAACAGGGCCAGCCTGTTCGCAATTATTTTAGAGAACATTTTATAGCCCCTGTTCAATAAGCTAATTGGACGATACGAACGCAGACTCTCAGAAGGCGTATCCTCTCTCAGAAAGTTTACAATGACTGTTTTAGTAAATGAACTTGGCAGATCTATGCCTTCTAAAATTTCATTTAAAGTATCTCTAAAAATGTAGCTCCTTGATTCTTGAACAGCTTATATATTTCTGCAGGTAGGACATCACTCCCACAGGCCTTCGCATTGGGAGATGTTTTTGTCACATCCTGCACTTCAGAGAACGTAATGGGAGTGGCCACTACAGCTTGTAAATCATTTGCTAAAACTGGCAGATGAATGGGGTGGAAAAACTCATCAATACTCTCAGGAGTGGGCTTGTCTGTTAATGTATATAGCACTGTATAGTGTTTAAGGAAAATGTTGATTAAATCAGGCTAGGTAACCACTATTTTCGGTTACATTGAAGATTGCTTTCATGATGCGGTTATTCCTTCTCTTATTGAACAAACCAAATACCGCCCCAAGTGTTCACTTTCTTCATAACTTTTCTGAAAACGTGTTTTGATTCACTATTTCTAAAGCCATTAGATGGTCCTTTAAATTTTGACTTGCGTGTTGTGGTTTAAATCTACTTATGGGTGTACTAAGTGCAGAATAAGCCAGGGTAGCAGTAACAAGCACAGTCTGTAAATGCATGGCCAGCGCTTTCCTTTGCTTACTCACTTTTGTCTTGAAGGAAATCTCTTCCCCCAGAATGAAGGTTTTCAATGCGCCCCAGACCGAGAAAGATGTAGCTGTATTAATGTTTCTTGCCAGGAAATACTCGCAATACATATACTTGCAACCCAATTTTCATCAGTTAATAGTGATTTATCAAAACACCATATAAGCTGATAAGCCCTACGGTCCTCCACCTACAAATCTAAGAGTGTTGAATGATCCAGAAAAGGGTTACCTAAAATAGCGGTTTTGCCGCTGTTCCAATTGTGATATATCAAGAAATCAATCCTAGAGGCAGAATTATACCGCTTCGAGAAACTGGTATATTCCTACCCCCTAGGTTGGCCGGCCCACCATGTCTATTAACACAAAGTCTAATCTTAGTTTTCATAAGATGCAAAATGATCTCGGGTGATTATGAGGCATGTCCGGTCGAGAACAATCTAGTCGGGCATCTTTATGATCAAGTTGCCCCTCCCCGGAACCACTAGCCCCCTCGGTTTTTTCACAAGATTGCACAATTCAGTAATAGAGGCAGTATCATCCTTGACAGGGTCACAGTAACTTATGAAATGGACCTGCTGTTGATGGATTATGACACTTGCCCAAATCCATCTTGCCCCGGGATCCCTTGTCACCTGCTGGACTTCGCACAAGATATCCTGAGAAATCAATACAAACACCCCTCTGACTGCAGCACTGGCAGATGCATGCGGGGATGTCTTGCTGTGTATTTAAGATGAGTCTCTTGCAAGAAAATAACCTTCAGTTTAGATGGATTTAACCATGCCAGTATGAACCTATAGTTTACCTTATTAGTGACTCAGTTGGCGTTACAAGAGGAATTGTGGACACTTCTAAAAAAAAAAAAAATCATAAATTACCTAATTTTTTAAGAGAATGCCTAGCCTACTTGCTAACTCCACAAAGGACATTCTGGGTCACGCTATCCAGACTGTTTGCAGCCCATCTTTTCCCCAACTCGCATGCCCAAAATAATGCTACACCAACATACTATACATCACTTTTTCATTCATACATAGCATCTGAACTTCTCTACTTTTATTTTGATTAGAACCCCCCCACCAACTCTCTCCTTCTGAGCTGATCCCTCCCTGAACCCAACCAGTCACGGGCTATCGCGGAGGAATCGCCCAGGCCACCCCACCTTCATACCCTGTACCCCCAATCCCCTTTCTCCCACACGTTTGAGTGCCTTGATACGCACCTAGACTTGCACCATCGGGTGTTAGGGGGCGTGCCAGATTTTCTCATGCCTTTGACCCTGCAAATAACAGGAAAGAGAAGACTACCGCAAAAAAAAAAAAAATTAAGAAACATGCCCAGGTACCTTACAAGCTCCTCTCATCTGCTCTAAGTTGCCTTGTGCAACTAAAACAAAAGTCATAAATTGCCCCTTGTGGATCACTTTCAGTTTATATTACTAGACAACCCCCGCTGTTGCTCCTTGACTCTTAAAGCTATTGGTCATTGATTTAAATTCTCTTTGTTGACTTGCTGCAGACACAGACATCAGAATAGATCTTAAAAAGAAAACTGTCTAAAGTCTGACACACCTAGTCTCTGATTACTCTAGAAAAAACTGGTTCCTTTATACGGAAATCCCTAAAATTGATCAGAAGAGTGTAGGGATATCTTGCATTAGGGGACTGGAACACGGGGACTCAATGTGCCCGCATAACTGAGATCTAGGTCTCTTGCCATTTGGTCAGGGATAACATTTGTACATCAAATCTGTAACCAACTCATTGACGTTCTGGCCATTGTCCCGACCCTCAAGGATCCCAACAAAGCGCAAACTGGAGCGACAGGATCTATTTTCCATATCTTCAAGCTTTCGTAGTAGTTCATATTGAAGCTTCAGAGTCTGGTTTATTCTATTCCTCTAGATCGAACACTCTCTGCTCCACTTGAAGACGAAGTTGCTGAAGATTTTAATGAATCTGTGCAAGCTGCTAGTTTATTTCTTTATACTGCTTGTCTTGATAAACTTTGATCTCTCGGACTTCACCTAGAATCTGCTGCAAGACCTCTACCATTAGGAGAGGCTAAGTTAGGGTTGACGCAAGTATTGAACCCGATTTAACTGGAATAGCTTGTGTAGAGCTTGCAATTAACTGAGTCAGCAAAGTCCTATTCCCTCTGAGCTGAGGTCCTATTTGGCAACGTTATGCTTCTGAGAGGTTTTAGCAAAATGTCTGAGCTTGGGAGTGAAGCAATCGAGGCCACCCCCTAATCCTCCATCTTGCCCATGTCTGACAGTTGTTCTCTTTCTCCTGCCACTGTCTGAGTGCAGAAGAGGAAAACAAAGGATAAATTGGTGCAGCTTTCAAGGAAATGATTGCCATGGCTGCTGTCTCCAAGATGATGCTTCCAGACTCCTGATCACAGGCAAAGTCGATGTCTGAAGAACAGAGCTCCGGGCCGGCTTTGTTGTTACACTATCTTGTTGGTACATGGTGGCATCTACGATGGCTCTCTCTTGCCTATCACCTCTCAGTGCTTCTACAGAGGGAGGCTAATCCAATAGTGGATGGAACAAATTCCTATCACTTTCTCCCACCTTTACCACTTAGTTACTGAGGGAAACTATCTCCTTAACGCTCTCATCCAGAGGTTGATTACTTGGGGGAGTAGTCTGTTCGACGTCTGGGAATTTGCAGCTCGACATCATGGGGGTTGTTATATGGGCCCTATGCTTAACGCCTTTTGCAAATTTGCCCGGGAACTGAGGTTTCCCCATGGGCTCATGTATTTAGTGCTGAATCATTGGACAGCGAGGGGCAAGGTCAGGGACTTTGGCTTAACGTAGGAGGCGTGCTAATAAGTCACAGGGTCAATAGCCACATCCATAGATACACAGACCGCCTCTGCAACACTCCAAGGTCTTCCATCTCGAGGGGGCACCTAGTGTACCCAAACCAGAGGCCCACTTGAATGTTACAATCTCAGCCTCAGTGAGTTAGAACATGTCCCCCAGTACAATGCGAGCAGGAGCTAATGCTGTGTAGAAAGCACTTCCGAAGTCCTTCATAAATGTGCTGTAATCACGTTCTAATTTGAATCGCTGACCACTACCTGGTCCTTACTTTAGGTTTGTAGGCCGTGTGTAAATATTATCCTCCAATATAGCCCCCTCTGTTGCCTCCACAATGTACACCATGATTAACGCCAACTTGCAGACTTACAAGACTTGCCTCTAGAGTCTGTCTTTGTAAAAACAAATATATATATATATATATATATATATATATATATATATATACACACACACACACACACACACACACACACACACAAGGGCAGCAGTTAAAAACTGCAGCCATATAGTGCCCAACACCTGATAGTTGCTGCTTCTACCGTCTGAGCAATTTGTGCTCGTGTGATTGCCCTGACGACAACGTGTCGGATCTCTGGCTTTCTGCCTCCTATTTCTCAGTGTGCTGGAATGCATATGGTGGCAACAATTTTAGTCAGGGAGCTCCCGTCATGATCCGCTGCTGAAACTTGCACAGTGGCGTTCCCAGATGGCATAGACAAGACTCTAGCAAGCAGTTTCCTGCCAATCCTCACTGAGTACTTCCGGCAATGGTTGGACCCAGGAAAGATTGCAACATCGTTATCGCGTTCTGCTGCTTCTAAGGACTCAGGAAAGCGGTACCTGCCTCCGAATGCACGGAAGGAGACAACAGAGCAGAGACTGGTATCAACTTGCCTAAAATAATTGCCAACATATCCAACCTACAATAGCTGAACTCAAATTAATGAGATACTATCCTAGCAAAATATGGCAAGAAAAAATTAATTTTTATCTGCCTACCCATTACATAGAGTGCAATGTGTAAGAGAGCCTGAAGATAGTCACAACCAGCTTCCTCACACATAGTATGTTCCTTATCCATCAATGAAATATGTGGCCCCAATATATGTTGTTCAGTTTACTTTATTGCATTCTAGAGACAAAGCACAATACAGCCGATTGAGTTATTCAAATACATTAAATTTCACCTTATACACATTATAAAATATATATTCGTACAATTGTAAAAAGGAGTTAAAACTCTTAAAACATAATAGCAGTCATGTGTAGCCACCGAGAGAGCAAAATGTTAAGCATCTTTTTGATGTCTTAACTCGTAACGTAAAAACATCTATTTTAGAAAATATACCCGTGATATTTTTAACATTGGGCACAAAAAGAACACTATTTACAAACTTGGGAGTCCCAAGTTGAACAGGGGGCATAAACAATCATTCAGACTTTTCCCTGTGCACCTTTCGAGGACAGCCACCTCACAATATTAACAAGCATTTGCAATGCAATTGGTCTCTCATTTGTGAAAGTTAGAGCTATTGGCGTTGGAAATTACAATTTTCTTATGTTTGTTTTTGTGTTTGCAGTGGAGTAATCATATTTGCATAGTGTGGCTGAGGAGTCATACTGATGTAAAAGAAGCAAATGTTGACTTGAAGAGTGTAAGAAAAATGAGTTCTGGATTACCAGAGTAAAATGAAGACCTACCATAATGGACAATTCAGGGACAACATGACCAATGTTTGTGCAGGCTTGTGGGTATTGATGAAAAGAATGGGTGCTTAAAGGCACAAAACGGATTTCAGATTTGAAGGACCATTTTTTTGGGCATAGGTTAGTTTGCAAGTCAGTGAAGTTACAGGGTGTGAAATGGTGACCAGTATGTAACCAGATGATGTTTTCTAATAATCAAAGAAATGTTATGGAATATCAGTAGTGTACAGCTTGTGAGCAAGATCTTTTGTTTTCTCCAGATTGTTTAGCTCACACAGTAATTCTTGGGTAGCCAAGAACAGTAAAAGAATATTGGTCAGGGCGACTGATTCAGTGAGCTTCAACACTGAAGAGTTAACATTTTCAGAATCCTGTACATTCCTTGCATAAACGTCTTAGGCAGGATGTGTTCGTCCATCCGTGTAGAGGCTAGACTTATCAGTTCTATACCTGAAATTCTTAGTTTGTAGTCACCAAAAGGGTCAGTGATTTTAAACAAAAAAAAGTGGAGCTAAAGTATATTTTTTAAATGTTAGAGAGAAAATATGGCATCTGGCGCAATCGATTGGTATGGCCACGTAAGCTGCCTCACTATTAACTTATACAGCAGACTTTCAAAGCATACATACATTTTACTTAAGGTGGGTTGTGAAGTCCTCGAGAGTGCAGGGCCTCGGGTATAATGAGCCCTCAGGATCATAGCTGTGAACGATTACCCTTCTTAATTCTTAGGGCAAATCAATTTAAGGGCATCGCAAAGAGTATTTATTACTATTACATGTAGTTTGGAGAGGCTTTATTATTCTACTTTATGAGTTTTGAAACACAAACAGACCATAGAAGCTCAACTGGGTACTTTATATACATTTAGCCAAAGTGCTTTAGAACTGAAACCAATCAACACAATACCAAAAAAGAAAAACGCAAAGATCAATCACAGGGATAAAAGCTAATAAAAAGCAAAAAAATTCCATTCAGCCTTCTCAGCCAAGAGTAAATACAGTTCTATAACAGTACAGTCGGAAAGCAGTGGTCGAAGTGCAGTAATGCAAATGATCCCAAACCAATAGTAGACAGCACAGAAGGCTTCTCTGATCCCAGCTGCAGGTCTGGCTGCACCAGTTACAGGCAGCAAAGGCACGTAGCTGCCATACTTTAAGAAAGCGCAGCAGCAGCCACACTGATCATAAAAACAAATGCAAGAGCATGTTCATGATTTGTCAGGGCGCTGGGTGTAGCCTAATGCACCCGATAAAAACAGGAGGCCCTTAGCGATGTGGCGCGAGACAGAGCTGTCGACTTTGGGCATGGGGTACCAGTTTCGAGCATAGACGTGGGCTATGATCAAAACATGCCGATGGTAAAAATAATTAACATCTTAATATAATGAAAAAATGGTTGAATATGTACAATTACACACAGTGAACACACCATGCAGGAGCAAAAGAAAACAAGTGGGAGGGGGAAGTGCACGACATTAATCTGGATGAGATGCAAAGGCTGTGTGTGTGTGTTTGTAAGCTCGAGAGGGGAAGCGCACCAAACAGGCGCCCTCTGAAGGCAGCAGTTGGCCAAACAAAAATAACGACTGCTGGGAGGGAACCAAGCACACAAAGTCAGGACAGATGGACAGTATTGGCCAACTAGAGAAGGAATTTAGAAAGGCAGGCCAGCTAACCAACAAAAAGCGCTGGAAGTGTTCAATGCTCATATCCTTAATGCAGCATGTCTCGAAGAGACAGTGCAAGCGCTGCCTAGGCGAGACCTAAATAATGTCAAGAAAGTGGCACTAAATATGCTTCTGTAATATGCAAATAATGTTTTCTATTTAGCACAGCAACTTTTGCAATACATTTTTATGATTTAGTATTTTCATAGATGACATTAGTTGCTGCTTTTCTTATTTTACTTTGAATTTGAAAAGCATTATTCCAATTAACCATTTCAGATAAAGCGAGACTGAGTTAATCAACAGCTGAAAGTAAACTGCGTAAACCTGGAGTGTATTTCAGACATATTTACTAGCACCTTTAGCAATAAATACCATATATGCCTATTGTTAGGTGTGAAGCTTTAACACACCATCTCTGCATTAAAGATATCAAGCTTCTTAAAACCTTACTCTCCCTTTATAAAAGGAAATTCTGTCAAATGGTATGATACTGAAAACAGAATAGCAAAAGGCAGGCGAGCAGCAGACACCTTAGCCTTTTAAATCTTTAATGGGTGTTTAGATTACCCGCATGGTGAATAGAGCTCATACTTTACTTCAAATGGCTCAGTAACAATATTCAATAGAGACCTTCCGAAAACATGCATTTTTTTCCACTCGTTGGAATGTGAAGGACCTCTTCACGTCAAATTGGTCTGTACTCTAGCCCAAGCACCCAACTGCATGTGAAAATGGTATCCTGACATTTTGTTTGCCACTGCCATCACACTAACCTAAGGTGTATGCAGGGGCCTATGCCTGTCCCTGGTAATGCTAGATCCAGACCCTGTTTTTGACCTGGAAAGAAAAGCGGAGCAAGCCATCGTTGAGGATAGAAATACTGTATTTGACCTGGTAACTGCTTAAAGCGGTGGTGGCAGCATGCTAAGGTTTTGTGAATCATTCGTGTGACTAGATCTTTTCTCTATTGCATGGAAAGTGTTGTCTACCGACTCCTCTTACACAGATGTAATGTTAAGTGAACCCCAGACTCTTACGTCAACTTTCCTTTTGCATGCCGAGTATGTGCAGTGAGTGTGCAACACATGTATAAAAGGAGGGCTCTGTGTGCGGTGAGAGGCCGAGTACTAGGACAAGTGAGATCCATTTTGGATGGCCCTAAGCATGGCACAAGTTGGAGGGTGGCTAAAACTTCCCCAGACTGTGGAATTGTATTGCCTGCATTCCTATGACTGGAAAGTGAAGACTCAGACAATGAAGTGGAGGAGGAGGGAGTCAGGCCTTCCTTTAGAAATTCAATGTGGTCCTTGTTGACAAAGGGCTGCTGATTAGTTCTTCCTGAGCACTGCCATTTGGTAGATTATGAGGTGAGTCCACAATTACTGCTTTAGGAAGAGATCGGCTGGGTACAGGTACCTTGCACTTCATTGTGACATTGCTTTGGCTATTCCTGCTTTGAACCAGAATCACTGTTACCTGCTGTGAGAGCCATCACCTTGAACAGAGACTATGAGGAACAGCCAGAAAATGACACTGGAAAGAGAACCAAACCTAAACAGTTCTGCCACATTAGGGAGTGGATGAACATCCCCTGTCTGGAAAAAGGAGCATAAAAGTGGGATCCAAATCACCCCCACTTTATTCCAGTTTCAGTCCTTTCATGATCACGTAAGGGATTTCTCCAGAGTACTGAAAGGACTGTAATGTGACTAGAACTGGTGTCAGCATGATAGCTATTCTTCCCAGTGGTGAGCAGCCATCATCTGAAGCCTAGACTTTCTGCTGGAGGAGCAGTAAGTCCACCTATGGCCTAGATGCCTGCCTGCTAAAACAGGAAAGGGGTTTGCCTGATCCTGCAGCAGGAGGGAGAAGCCCAATATGTTGCTGCGAGGGGAATTACCAGAGAAAGCAAGTGACTTAAACAAAGTGAAACCAAGAGCAGACGATGTGGTTTAAGGGGTATCCTGAACTCCCTGAACAGTTCTAATTGCCAACCACAAGATGACGTCTGCAAGCATCAAACATTGCCTGTGGTCTGCATTTTGCCAAGACTAAGGATGGTGGTGCTGCTGCAAATGTCAAAACATTTCAACAAGGTGGGAGCCTTAATCGGCCCCAAGGCCATACCCACAACCTCAGTGTCTCGTCTGCACACAGCCTATGGAGGCCTCAGATGGCAAAGACCAGAGTTGCCGTGTTCACTGACTGCTGAAAGCTTCTAGCCCTCAAGATCGGAGCGAGGCCGTGGCCCCTTCAAGTGAAGAAACGTAGCAGGAACAGGACCACTGCATAAAACTATCTGCACCACCTGGATTGCAACAATTGAACACAGGTAACCATGGGGCTGCAAAACTGTGGTTGGGATGGGAGACTAAGTAGCAGACATAGGTCTGCACAATGAACTCAACACTTTTATTGAATAACTGCAAAGAAGTAAAATTGAACAGGGCACATATATGCCTTTGGGGCGATTGGAATGAACGGTTCCTAATCAGTCCCGTGTCTCAGAGTTGCATGCAAGGGATTTTAGACACTGGGGAGCTTCATTAGCAGTGGGAGGGTACCAAAGGCAGTAGCACCTCAAGCAAGATCGCAAACAAATCACAAATCTGTATTGGATTCTCACTATGTAGTATTACATTATGCTGTGTGATTAAAGTACTTTCTTTTAATTCAAAAGATACACACTGGCTTAGACAATAAGGTCCGAGCTACTGCCGTGTTCACTACCTCCATGAGAAGACTACTGTTTGCCCTCACTATTCAGAAAGCAAAGTGCGGAAAGAAGGTACCTGGCCTAGACTGTTCAGCTAGAACAGGACAGACCCAAGTAACAAGTGGCAAACCGCCTCAAACACCAAGTGGAGCATAGCCCATCTGCCCTTTGATGCTGCTAAACCCCCTCCCCCGCCCCTACCGCTACCACTACCCCCTGTTTGGGGTCAGACACCTCTCCCTTAGGATTTTTTTAAATTTCCTATTAATTCAATTTTTATTAACCTTTAAGAATTCCATGACTTAACTTTTCTCCAAATAAATTTGAGAGAGGTCTTTAACACACTTTAGTAGCTTGATTAAACTTCTCTGACTTCCCTTGGGATATCAAATATCACATCTCCAGCATAAAGTAAAGTTTTAATTGTAAATTTGCCCTAACTTGGAGAAAATTGGGAAAAATGTTCAGACCACCATACAAATACAATCAAAATAACAGGGGTGCTAGTAAGCACCCCACCTTTAAAGTGCTTCAGGTAGGGGTGCAACTGGTTAGTCCTTTATCATAGTCCATAAAAACTGCGTGCAGGGCAATCAAACGTTTTAACAAGGTAGTAGTAATCCTAAGGTTAGAAAACGTTCGCCTATGTGTGGCTCAATCTGCAAAATCAAATGGCAATGAATGCAGCAAAAATAGATTTACATCCGACAGCATTACAGTTATTGTTTAATTAATGAAATGCCTCTATTTTATCAAGTTCAGAGCGATGCTCCATGAACTCTGATTTTGCTGTTGGAAGAATCACATTATCCTTAAACCATTTGTGAAAATGTTCTACTAAAGTTTTACAAAACGTTAGCCTAAAATATCTAGTAGGCCAACCTATCTATAATGCTTATGAAAAGTCCAAGCACCTTTTTTTAAATAACATACTTTGTAAAAAGGGTGTAGAAAGTGAACCAAACTATAGTAATCTGCTTTCCTGACCGTAACAGGAATTCTGTAAGGGCCTTCCACACCAGTGGATCTGGCCCTCTTAATGTAAGATGAAAGCAGATAGGATATGTGGAAAAAGTGTTTAGGAGAAACAATTTAAAGAAAACCACTTTAATCTTTAATAAGGAAATCAAGGTTTCTGCCATTAAGGTCGAAAAGATTCCACCCACTACCTTTTTGTTATGCATACTGCATGCCTCTCAGGTTTTGTGTCATAAGCTGAGTAATCTGTCTCCAATAACTATGGGTATTGTGTCTTAATAGAGCAAACATCATGCTTCATCAGTTCCTTTATTCTTCAATTGCTCCAGAACGATGCAAATAGTTTTTTTTCAAATGTATCCATGTTAGCATCTACCACTGAATAATTTAAGAATACAACATATATTTTATCATCTCATGTGCCATGTTAGGCTCAGTAGTATCTATGTTTTTCTTTGCCAATTATATTTCTTTTGTACGTTCCTTTACCTGGTACCTTAGGACCTCCTGGTAGCCCCACTGTTTTTACTTAGTCCTGGTCCCATTTTTGTTTAATTAAAACGTTCGTGGGTCCGGTGCCTATTTTAAAGTCACCCAGTCACTTTGCACACACTATTGGTCACTTCTTTTTAGCCCACATGCACCCTTCACATACGGCATCCTCAGATCAAAAGAAGTCCGCCAAAGAAGCCACCAGGCCCGTCAGACATTGCATCGCCGGTCCGACTAGGAGCACCCTATGATGAAGCATGACACCCTAACAGGTGTGTAAGGGCATTAATATCTGAAATTCAGATCTCCCAGCGACTTAAACACTAGTCAGTTTGCAACCATGAGTGCCTCTGCCCAATAGAGGAACGGACTCCTTACTGTGATTTGGATGTTATGTTCTCAATGACAATAACTAAAGCTGCTCCTTCGCATGTCACCAATGAAAACTTATTGTTAAAACGTGTTTTTTTTGTTTATGTAAGTTTAACGGAGCAGACATCCTTGATCAAGTAGTGATATCATATTTTGTCAAGAAACATCAATTTATATGTCAACCACAATATTTGTTACCTTTCCGGAAGGACCCACGTTGACATTACTGAGATCAAAGCCTAAAGGGCCCTATTTTTCAGGATTTGAGAGATCTGGGCCATTGGCATTTCATGATTACTCATGCCCTCACAACAACTCGTACTACATGCAATAAATTAATAGGAGATAAAATAAGTTTAACAATGGAGGTTGAATTAAATTGTACTTTTTCAATATATATAATAGATCTGACATCTGAATCAAATGAACTAACTTTAGATCATGTGTATTTACCAAGAGTAATCTAGTTATTAAACGAAAGGTCCCAAACAATCTAGGCCTATTCATAATTAATCCAGTATTATAAAATAATGTAATCCAAATCAAAGATACTTAACTTATGCACAGATATCTTAATATTGTTACCTCTTCAAGACAAAACCTTCAGAGAGACCTGCAGACATGACTGCTGTGGTACCGAAACTGGAGCTAAAGGATTGATTTGGGATCAAATTTGGGGAGGCAATTTCTAAAGATGCAGCAGCTCTGACAGAAGTGTCAATGTTTTGTTTAGAAGAGTCAACTTAATTGAAATTTTATTTTCACAAAATGTATGTTTACAAGCACATCTCTTCATTACACAAGAAAGCTTTCACCATTGCCCTGAAGAAGCTACAGAGGGGCATAATAGATGGAGTCCCAAATATCAAACTATTACTGGGCATCTCAGTTACTTGTGATCAAGTGGATATTTGCAGACTGGGGTGAGCCTGCATATAGGGTTGACAGAGGGGCAATGCCAGGCCAAAATTATGAGGCCATTCTGTCTAGACGGAAGAAGGGAACTCTCCCCATCCATACTTCTGTGGCGGTCCATGCCTGGACTGATGGAAAGAGACCTACATCGGCTGTCGCAATGCATTAACAGACAGGACCCCCCCTGTGGCTGAGTGACAGACTATCAGAAGTCTCAAAATTAACTGGCTTCTCGGGATGGGCAAAGATAGGGATTGAGCACCTGGGGGGGATGTGTGGAGGAGTAGAGCCTTTATTACCTTAGACTCCCCAAGCCAAGAGTTTGATTTAGCGGCGTCTCAGATATTTATTATAGGATGGGTAATTACATCCAGGAGGGGTGCGTTCTTCCCGATACCTCCCCCCTGGAGGATCGTGTACTACTAGACCATATCCTGAAGCAAGGGATTTCAGTGATATATAGGAAATTGAGAAATAATGCACCTGACCCACTAGGACCGCTTTGCGAGAAATGGAAGGGTGACATCATGGATGAGGAGTGGACGGAGGCCCTAGAGGGACCCAGAAAGATAGCGATATAGGCACGATTCAGGCTAGTGCAGCTCAAGGTTCTTCACATAACATACTACTTCCGCAGCCTAATCTACAAGATGGAAAGGGCAGGAAATACTCTGTGTTTGAGGGGATACCGACAGGAAGGTACTTTTTTTCATACCCTCTGGGAGTGCCCAGTGATCCGCGGATACTGTGGGGCAGTGGCAACGATTATGTCACGAGTTCTGTCAGTAGAAGTCCCACTTGGGGCGAAGGGATTGTTGCTCTTGATACAGGTGGAGGAAGACTGGCCCAGACACACCACAGTGGGTGGAATTGGCCGCCGGGGTAGTCAAGAGGAATATAGCTCGAAACTGGGGGTCGAGGCATCTGCCAGTGGTGGCTGACTGGGAGAAAGGTCTATACTGGTGCCAACGGGCCGAAAAAACAATATATCGTAGCAGGGGGTGCACTAAAAAATGGGAGAAGATCTTGGGCTCATGGCAAGCATATCGTGCACTGGACCCAGATTAAGGACCACTGTGAAGAGGGAGCAAGTTACATCAAAGACCCTCCGCTCTGCGAACGCCAACAACCAGATTCAAGGTTTATTGCAAGTGATAACTGTGCAGAATCTACTCTTATGTGCTGTACAATCGTGTATTGACGATATGTCAACAGTACAATACGAACGTATCTGTACCCACAACCATGTATTTAATGTATTAATGATGAGCAAGTTAATAAAGAATTTATTTTAAAAAATTTAAAAAAAAGCTTTCACCTACATATTTTTGCTACCATTTTTAAAACCTCTGTGCTTTTTAACACGTTCTTAACAAGCAGTACATCAAAACAGTCTCATTAATGTTACAGCCTTTTGACCCAGATTCTTTGTTTTCAACATTGGTGACAGCTATATTGGACTAGGAAAATAGTTTATATAGAGAATAAACTAAATCTTCTGTCTTTTTTGTGACATTAGGATCGTATTTCCTTTTCTTAACTATGGGATTAAAGGGAGCCTGCTTCAATTCAGTATATTTAGGCATTGACCCAGAAGTCATATCAATTAAAATAACACATGTTGGTTTTTCAAAGAGTGGATACCAATTGAAGGTATGTTTGTGTATTTGTTGTTCTCTCGGAGTTAATATCTTTTAAGTAGTATGTCAGAGGTTTTTTTAGAGCACTTGCATGCCAAAGCTTCTTGGTACAAGCTAATAAATGCTATACAGGAGCTATAAAGACTAACGGATTTACTGAACTGTAACAGGTCAGGTTGTGAATATAAGTGAAAAGTGAGTTCCAGGTTTTCTGCAGTGGTGGAAAACGTCTTATCACCATAACAAGCCAACAGTAGGAATGTACCAAGAGAATTTCAAGTTCAGACAGAAGAGTGAGATGTTATGCCTAGTCTTGCAGACAAAGGCACTGGCTTTAAAATCCCATCAACTTTTAATGGGTAGCCAGTAGATCTGTTTTAACACTGATGAAATGTAAGTGTACTTGGGGAGATTAGAGATAAATTACCCTCTGCACTGTGTACTAGGTGAAGATGGTACAAAGAACTACAATAATTTGAAATCCAGAAGGTGGCTAAACCCAAAGATAGTAGTTTCTCCAACTAGCCAATCTTGTTAAACATGAAAATGAAAGTATTGGCTACAACGTGGCAATCAGACTACTGGGGATTATAAACTCTCCCATAGACAAAGAAAAGTCAAGATTTATGCCAAGCACCTCCCCTAGGTTCAATCTTATGCAGTCCATTGGGTGGAAGAGTAAGATTACAAAGTGAACACCATTGTCAGAAGGAAAAATGCTGTAGAAAATCAATAAACTATGAGGGTTTAAAGCATGGGATCGCACTGGCATATCAAAGGTGGGCGACGTGTCTGTAATGTAAATGTATAGGTATTTATATAGCGCCGATCACCACTACGGGTACCTCAGCGCTGTACTCATACCGCTGAAGGAACCCTTCCTGGCTTTCCATGTGAGGTGTCCACTCCTGGGCACCCCCATGGTGAGGCCAGGCATCCCAGCGCTGTTGGGGCCGTTGTGGAGATTAAGCAAGCTATTGCCCAGAGTTGCAGCGTGGGACCCATGATTAGAATAGGCACTGAGGCGAGAATATCCGGTCCGCGGAATTTATAGGCCGAGACCCTGCCGCGACGGGAATCGAACCCTGGTCCCGGACCAGTGCTCTGGATCGAGGTCTGCCGCTCTAACCATTGAGTCACACTTCTCCACTGGGGTGGGGGGGCACAATTTAAAGACTTTCCCTAGCCTGCAGAGTGAATACAAACTGACCTAAAGTCAGATGTTTAAGTATACTCAATTTAGACTTGCTCTATAGGACGAGGAGCTAGACTGGACCAGAATCCCTGAGTTATACCTGCTGAAAAACACAAGGCTGCTGGGAGAGCTGGAAAAAGGGGCAATCTCCTCTTATATTGCGCTTAACAATAATATGCCAGACAGATTACAGAAATAAACAACAAAACGGGAAGACGACTTGGGAGCAATGGAAGATATAGACTATGAAGCAGCACTAATATGAGTAATAGTAGCTTCTCTTCTACCTTGCTTCGTAATGAGATGGGCTATATAAATATTATACTTGGAAGGAACTAATTTATTTCATAATGGATTCTGCTGGTCGAAAAGCCTGGTTTCCATTTTACATAATGTATCAGCCACTATTTGTTCAAAGAGGTCTGAAATCTGGTGATGATCCGCTATAACAAATCTCACTCTTGGATTGTAAATCGCCTCATTATCTAGAGAGGCTTTTGGTTAGTGTTTTCTAAACTCCCCTTATCTTCATCTCCTAATTGCATCTTAATGATCTGCTGTGAATAAAGAAAAGCCTCTACAAGGACATTCAGTTTAAAGGTCAGGGTTTTTAGAACATGGACCGAACCAGAAAATGACTTTTCTATCAATATTAAAACTGAAGTAAGTATACAATATAACATTATTCTAGCACATTAAAAGAAGCTGTGCACCAAAAAAAGTAAGAGGTGGAGAGATTTATCTCAAAGGGGAGTTACTGGATTTTTGGTGCAGCAGTTGAAGTACTATTTCAATTGTTGCTAAAGTATCTATCTTGCTACTATTCATCTTTCAGAACATTTATGAGGAAACAGTCGAACATTGAAGGGGTCAGAATTGGAGAAAAAAACTCATCTGACAGCAAAAGAAATGCAGCCATACGGAAATGCCAGTGTGTGTTGAGCAGTTACCCTGTCATATTCAAATATTTATACCTAGAGATGATGCGCCATCCATTATTATACTAATATTTACATCATTTACCACAGAATGACAGTCATTCATTGGTATACATATATCACAGCTGGAGTGACTGAGATTGACTCAGCAACAAATTCTACAGCAATTACCTAAGTGTTAGATATCAGTTCCTGCCTTAATTGATCCAAACTCCTAAGATAGACTATGTCAGGGTCTGCAGAAATAAAAATGCCAGCATCTCTCCTAAAATGTATGTCAACCTCAATGAGTATAGTCTTTGTTTTCACAAACAATGCAGGTAGAATACTTTAACTTCGGGATTTTTGATCAAATACAGTTCTGAACAACTTAGTGGAAATAATTATTTGAATGTTTCTAGCTTTTCCAACAGAACGTGGGGATGAAAAGAATGGCCTTATTTATCCATATGGTCCTAAAACAAAGTTTCTTCACTGTGATGTCATTACCAACAACTTAATTAATCAAATATTGTCATTCATAATGGAGTGTCGCTTAACATAGATCAACGAGTCCAGCAATAAAAGACCCCTTTTCCAATAAAGTGCAACTGCAATCTCGCAAATATGACAGGGGCAGCCCCCCAAAAAAAGGTCAACTTTGAATTACAGGGGATTGATTTTCCAGACACCAATATTCCAGCGGACTGCTATATTTAAGGCCACCAGCCAGAACATTAAATATTGCAGAGTGGTTTTGCCATCTTGTTATTCTTCGGGAAAAGGGGATTTCCCCTCCCTTCATATTTGACCAGTTATTTGCTGAACTTATCTCTATCTTTTGAGGCACAGTGGACTCTCCGAAGATTATTCTTTTGTAGAAATTATTTTTGGCCATGAGCTATGGCCCGCTTTAAATGCGGTCATATTTTGAATTTTTCAGTAATCTGATCTCACCCTGGGATTCGCATTAGTTCTTACCCCCCTCTTCTTGGTTGGCTTTAAATCTACCTTGCACCCTAAAGAAGATGCGACCAATAACTTAGACCCTCAACGAAACATGCGTCGGTGCCCACTTAGGATTGGAATACAAGGACCAGATATTTGATTTATATAATCGTTTTGGAATCTGATGACCCATTATGCAATATGGAATTGATGGTATCTGTCTAATAAGTATCTGAGAAGTATATATTAGTGTACAGGAAAATGGATCTTGATTTTGGTCCTTGTTAATCCTACAAAAAAACTTTACATGTTTCTGATTTTATTGAGATTTTGCTGTATGTCTACGGAAGACTGACATGTATTATTTGAATGCTATGTTTGTAGTATGATTTACAGTTTGATTTTTTTTTGGGGGGGGGGGGGGGGGGGGGGGGGGGAT
This sequence comes from Triturus cristatus, assembly GCF_964204655.1. Classification (NCBI taxonomy): domain Eukaryota; kingdom Metazoa; phylum Chordata; class Amphibia; order Caudata; family Salamandridae; genus Triturus; species Triturus cristatus. The sequence continues at coordinate 514,135,137 of NC_140595.1, read as the reverse complement.
TGAGTTTGGGTCTTTCCAGGGAGTGTACACATTATCAGTATTGCAATTGGTGTGTTGGTACCCAAAGGGACATTGTATACATTAAATTCTTGTGTTCACTTTGATTATGCTATAAGAAAATTTCAAGGGGGGGGGGGGGGGTAAATCTTCCAGCAATTGGCAGGGTGAATATGCAGGGGCTCTAAGAAGGGGTGAAAGAACGACAAATCCTCATTAACAAGTAAATGGTCTTTTAAAGACCTGTGAAGTACTCGGGTGCGGCAGTGTGTGAGCCCGGGAAGCCATCTCAGCCCAGGCTCACACACATGACGGGGGAGGGGCTGAAGCCATTTGAGCCCAATGGGAGTTGCGCACCTGCCTCCTACAGTAGCATCCAAGATGCATTTCTTCATGCCAGTTTACACGAGAATGACTCTTGTTGACATTGCCAGAAAAACGGTGCGTCCTTAAAAACAGTCAAATATGTGCCCAGACATGCAACAACACAGGTCCAAAGTTACTACAAAAAAAAGAAATGATGCATCAGTGTACACTGGCCCCAATTAATACTTGTTTAGATGAGAGGCTACACAAGTGGTGACCTCATATGGATGTAGGTCAGAACAATGAAAGCCATTACCATGGATGGCTTTACATCACTGTTTTCACAACGAAAATGCCATTACAACAAAAGTCTTTTACAACGGATATGTCTTTACCACGGATGCCTTTACAACGAAAATGTAAGTATTTTACAGGTAAATATAAACCTTACATTACCCTATTAGCCCACAATCCCTGAGCCCTAAGAAATCCCTTGTCACCCAAAAATTCCCTTACTATCTAGACTCCCATGCCCATCCTAAACCCTACAAATTCCCTTGCCACCCAAATCTCCATACCCACCCTAAACCCTAAAAATTCACTTTCCACCTAAAAACCCATCCTAACCCCTAAAAACTCCTGTCACTCAAAATCTCATTCCCACCCTAAACCTTTAAGATTTCCCCTGCCACCCAAAAACCCATACTCATGGCAAAAGGCATCCGTGCTAAGGCACATTTGTTGTACAACATTTCGTTGTAAAAGACTATCACTGTAAAGGCTTCTCCGTTGTAAAGCTTTCGATCTAAAGGCTGTTTCCCCATGTTATACGAATTTACAAGGTCTATCGCAACGTATATTTTTAATATACAATGGAAGCCCATTTTCAGCCCAAAAAATTGGGACAACCTCAAAGATGTCTACAAATGAGAATGTAAATATGAAATGTACCACCTACAATTCTTTAACCATATATGTTTATAAACGTAACATATGTATTTAGTTATGCACTCTGATGAATCCAATGCTGTGCACAGTACATCAAGAGCCAATATAATTATTAGTTAATCCGATTATATGTCTAATGATTTCAGACTACCTGAATGTTTATTATATCTTATTTTAAAATGAAAAACCTTGTGCCAATGTTTAGCACGTGTTTGTAAGTGGACCGTGATTAAATTACGCAGAGTGATCATGATGTTTATTTTAAGTTGAACTATATAGAAAACTTAGATCAATGAAGGTTGTACTTGTGTCACTCGAGGCTGGCAGAGCGTTCCCAGGAAATAAGTCAACAGAGCTATTTCCTAGTGGGGCATCAACCTTGTAGAGTATGCCCGGGTAGCTTCCCTTGTACTACTTTGCATACAAATTAATGCTACTTGAGGAAATCTTCTGTACCCCGTGTATTATTTCCTATACTTCACTATAGTCAACATTATTCTGCCAGTTTGGTGGAGAAGCCACATCAACAAGAAAGCGCTAAGGAACTGCAACTGCTTCTATTAGGAGAGCCATTTGCTTTGCTATACAATACCATTAGCAAAGCAAATGGCTTTAACTTAATCAAAGGCGAGACGTATTGCATCTTCAATGCTTGTTATTTTTGTTATTCTGAACAGTAGGTTTCAATTTGGTTCCCATTTGTTTAACCAATTAGTCAAAAGTACTATGTAGCTTGGTTTTGGACTATAAAGAAAAAGCCTGGAAGGAAAATGGCATAACAGGTCACCGTGGGTTCGTCTGGTAACAACAGCAATTGTAAGAGACGAAAAGGGCAAACGCGATGCGAAAGAGAGAAATGGACAGAGGCCAAGCATTGAATGGGCATGTTGTTCGAACACAGTTTTATTAAAAAAAAAAGATGCCCATTTCATCTCTAAGAGGCAGGTCCATCCTCACAGGGTCAATCACACATGAGCTCCACAATGCATGGAGAAGGGAACAAGAGGCGCGGGGTTCCAGGAGCTAGCAGCCTCCAACAATAAATGTTAACCACAACAAGAGCTGCTCCTAGTGTAGTGACCACTGTGAAGTTATGGTTCTATTGTGAGCGAGGTCATCTCACAAAATGTGACTGACTGGTCTCACACAACACCTGGTGTCATGCTTCATCATTGACCAGTCCTCGCACTCTAAAACTTTGGTGCGATAGAGGGTGGGCATACACCTGACAACAGGGATGCACTTCTAAACTATGTGGGGGCCCGTGACAGAGTGAGTGAGAGTAAAAATCACTATAGTTATCAAATTGTGTTTTAATGTGACTGGTAACTATATGATATTAAAATCAATGAACAGTGTAAGGGGAAATTATTGTCCCTTAACCATGGTGTAAGCGGTGGACATGTTTCTGCCATGTTGACCCAGGTGGGTCCAGGGCATTCATCAGGACCTTAGTGTAAAAAAAGGGGGGCTCCGTTCTTACCAACTGGGGGCAAGATGATACCACTGAGTGGGTGTGACCCGAGTTACTCTCCACTATGGAATGGCTTCCAAGTTCAAGCCTGGAATAGAAGTTTGAAAGGTAGAACATGTAACAACATAACTTGGTCACAACAGAGTACTGAACACAATACATGCACTGATTCAGTTAAAAGTGAGTGACTACTCATGTGACATGTGACACTGTGTACACGATTCCAAGAATGATGAAGTGAGATGAGATCTTACTATTCTTACCCTAAATACCAAAGCTACTTGCCCCATGGGAGGAGGGGAGGGGAAACCCCGGTTGTCAAACCCTGTAAAGAAAAACACACAGACCGCGGTCGGCGTGCATTTTGGTCTTAGGGCAAAGGAAAATTAAGTAAATAAATCAAGGTCATACATGGAAGGACATGCAAACAGAAAAACAGTCATTCTGCATTCAAACACACTCTTACTGCCTCAAGGAAAGTTTCCCGCGTTGCTTCCTCCCCGATGTTGGAATGAGGAGAAAGTTACTGCGCTCTATATAGTGCGACCCAATGAGCTAATTAATGTAAAGTGGTTCGGCATTTTAGGAGAGTATCGCCAGGTGCGCGGTTTCCGGTGTCCTCGTGTGCTGAGCGCTCACAAGAAAGAAAGTGCCTGGTTCAGTTATGGAGGTGGTTCGCGCATGGTCTGTATCCTAAACTAAAGCGGAGTCCGCCCTTTCATGGGTGTGCCCGAGCAGTAGGAGAAAAGGGATTGCTTCGCCCTCCCCGTTGCAGACCTGCAGCTGCAAGAGGCTGCGCATGTCTGCTGAGTCTTAGTAAAGCCAGGAAACGCCCAAATGTGGGCGCGGGTGTCATGTGCACACATGTAGGGGCAAAGTTACGTCAAAGGGACGCTTCACATAAGGAATGCGGGTGAAATAAATTGTAACCCCGTAGCTAGTGAAAATAGTTACATGAAGGAGGAATGTACGAGTCTATGAGCGCTCGTTGAAACATTACATTGCGGCTGCGCTATGCCTGCGTGTTGAAACAAAGTGACGCTCTGAAGCGCATTACTGAAAGTATGCTTGCCGGTGGATGGAACTACATAGAGGCAGCGTGTGTACATTTATGAGAGCACAATGGATATCAGGGGACCGGAGTGTCCATGTCCCTTCCGACCGTGCTGGAACAATGTCCCAACCTCCACAGGGGTAATTGTAAAAACATGGCATCCTAAGGTACTCACCCAATTTTGGTCTTCTCTTTCTGCTTGGAGGACAGACCAGTTTTGTTCTTTTTGCCCTCCTTGTCCTTCGGCTTGGATTTCATCTTCCGCCCCCTCTTCTCTGTTCTTCCTTCAACAGAAGCAGTAGGGAAATTTTCGGGACTCATGACCCGTGGAATGTTACGCTCCCCTCGCTCCTTGGCCTTGGCTATTGCCTCCGATATGATACGGTTGGCCTTCTCTTGCTTGCTCTCAGTGTCCACCTTTTTTTTCTGCCTCCTCTCCGATGTTACTTTCACCTGGGTATTCTGCAGCTTGGAATATGTCCCTGAACCATCAGTCTTCTTGATGGAAGGAGGCTGCAAAGAAACAGAATCACTCATTACAAACTAGGCATTGAGGGTACTTTGAATAGCTCACATTTTATTTAACTTATAGCAGAAGAATAACATTACTTTGCTCGGGTGCACGAGTGTAAAATGCATCCCTGATGCACGGTTCCTGCTTTTTATGCTAATTTCTCCCTCAAAATTATTAAATAGTCTTTCAGTGATTTTTTAAAAATTCCTTGTCACCCATCTTATTAGCAGTACATTTCCTAAATATCATCACGTGCACACACAAAGTAATTACAGGTTAAGTATAATAATAAATAAAAAAAAGGCTTATAAAGCGCTCGAATACCAGATGGTATCTTGTCGTTGTGGTGTGTGTGACTTGCAGGAGAATAAATTAAAGCTGGACCTGGAATAGGTGATGTTTGAGCAATTTTCTAAAGAGGGCATAGCTAGGTTAAGATTGATACTTCACTGCAGTTACCTTCTACCAGACAACCGTTCGTATCCCATCAAAACATTGTATTAAGCATGGAAAACCCCGAGGCAGTGCCAATCAATCGTATTATATGTAAACGATGCACACACAATGTTCATTAAAAAATATTTCAAATGATCTTTCCCTTACATTTTACTTAAAACACTTAAAACACTTAAAACATTTGTATAGCTGGTAAAATCATGATCAGAAATCTAACAATCGGTCAAAAAGCATATCAAATGCAGAAATGAAATTTATCTAGCTTTAGAAATGGCAGGAACCTCCCACAGCGAAATACCTGCATCAAAATATATAGCAGAACGTCACAAAATTGTGTCATTTTCTCACCCTTGAATGTGCTTAAAACTGCAGTGCATTGAAAAGCCACTGGGAATTGCCATGCACATTCTGAACCCGAATCCAGCGCCCTTCCTTGGGTACATGTTCTACAAGCGCCTAGTCCAAGGTTTCCCAGCTGTGCTGCAGAAGTAGGAGTGAGGCAGGGTTTGAGATCGCGCAGCAGAATGCCACCTTAGGCCCGCGGGCTATAACAAACAACCACGGCTTCAGAAAACAGCAACAAGCTCAAGATGGCGATGCAATGCGACTCCCGCCGCAGCAGCCAGTAATAAGGAAGGTTATTCAATCCCATTAGCCTTTTAGCCCAAGCGAACCCCTCCTCCTCCCCCTCATTCAGGCTTTCACTTACCCTTCCTCTTGGCCTCTTCACTGAAGACATGGTTGGCATTAGACAGTCGCGTGCCTCTTGCTTTTCCCCCACATCGGGCAAAGCTCAGTAGAAAAACATTGAAAAATGATTGCTGCTAAACAGCCCGGCAGCCGAGATATGCGCAGCCCTCCACCAATACACATTGTAATTTAACATATCCTATCCTTCGACAAGTACAGTCCACAGAGCGTCCAATTCAAGCAAACGGGAAAAGAGCAGACAATCTTCCCTGAAGAGCAGATTTTCCACAACAGCTGTAAGCAAATAGCCAGATTCCAACAAAGCAAAATGAACGCACAAAGCATCAAAATGCATCAACATGAATATTAGAGATGCCGTTAAAAATACAGAGCCGTTCTGCAGATGTAGGCCAGCAGATGGTGCTACCCGTTATTATTCTATTACACTTTACAATTTAACCCCCGCTGGACCGCTTCTTCCTATCCGTGCTGTTAACTATTACACTCCTTCATCTCGGTTTACAGGAACTACAACTCCTAAAGGGAAAAGCAGGTTTAAGAAATACAGGAATAAAAAATGATAGCGTGTTTACTATTGCTGATGCCAGTATTACGGTCAAAGAAAATGCCTAACCCGCAGCTAGAAAAATCGCGTTGAGTCGGCACATAAACGGGTTGTTCTAATTATGCTGTATTTGCATTTAAAGCCAGTTTGCAAAGGTCTTTCCTATGTGAGGGATGATATCCCATTTATACAAATAGATCAATAAGATGTGTGGTTTCTGGAACAATCAGGAATTCATTTGTGCTATAAACCTATTCAATAGAGGCGCTGCGAATATGATAATCTAGACAGTCATCCCGATTTAGAATGCATTTGTTTTTCAGAAAATAGCTCACGAGGGAGCCATTTATTAACATTATTCAGTGGAATAAGTAAACTGCGTACAAAGAAAGCAAAATATGCTAATTACAGAGAAGGACGGAACAGAAAGCAGCTATAGGTGGCGCTCCACTTTGGAGTGGGCGGCGTGGGTTGAGACAGAAGGACCAGCACAAACTTAAGGGTGAATTCAAGGTCCAACCTTGTTCGCTGCAAAAACCACAGAAAAAGAACTATGAATCGTTAAATTAGAAGGCAAAAGTCCATTATTGTGACAATATACGCATTCCAACAAAGAACACATAATATTAGTTGACTACACTATTTGCTGTGACTGATATGTACTCCGACTTAACAACAAATGGTGTGCAATGGAGAATAAATAAGTTTTATTGAAATATGTAAAACGTGCATAAAGGACGAAGACCAAATCGCAAGCAGCTGCGCTGAAAAGAAATGTGCAGGTTGATAAGGTATAAGTTTTGCCATTCCGTCCCTTAAGTTAAGATTACTTATTTACTTCATCAGTTGTGTGGACAAATCGTCAAAACGCACTTGGTTCAATGGTAAAGCGTCATGCTGTTTTCCAGTTAACTGTAGGAGTGGTTAGTAAAATCACTACAGTCCTTCCAGCATGTAATCCTATCATATTTGCATATTAACCTCCTTCCAAGCCTGCTAAAAACCCCTCAGCTAGCAGGCCAGGCAAACATGGTGCTCTAGGGGGGTGAGGCCTGACCGCTGGAGATGGCGGTCACTCCTTGCTGAGCTCCCGCCACCCGGCAAGCAATCCAACATCACCCGCGGATGAAATTGCGGACATCCTATACACTTTTGGCTCCCAAGACATGGCAAGACATTGATGGCGCAAGTGGTGCGCCCTACTGAATCCATTGACACGGGGGGGGGGGGGCGACCCACGGCCTACTCACTCATTGAGGGCCAAAATAGATTTCAGCAAGGAGTCGCAAACGGCGAGGGCAGGTGGACGGCTCCCCTTGTTGGGCTGGAGCCCCCTCCCCTTCCCCCCCATAAGCCTGCAGTCCCAGAACAAGCGGAGAGGAGAGTCTGAGGTTTGTGGCCGCAGAGAGCAACGGCCAGGTCCCTGGTCACGGAGGAGTGGTCCGGGTCCCTAGTCGTTGGGCAGCACATCTGCCGGCTGCACGGTCTGGAAGGAGAGCACCTCCTTGCAAGACATTCGGCTGCAGGATTAGTCTGCGGTGGTAAGAGGGGCCCAGACGGGAGCATCCGTGGCAGAGGAGAGGCAGCGGTGGCTCAGGCTGCGGTGGTGTAACGCCCCACTGCTCTCTTCGACTAGCCCCAGGACGCTACTGAGAGTGACCTACGCTCCCTCAGGACCTTGCTCTTTGGGGTAGGAGCGTGCGGGGCAAGGCAACCTACCCCCTTGTCCCTGAGCGGTGGGAGTCAGCGGTAGTATCGAGCTGTGGGGCGTGGGCCTGGGGCCCCCACTCCTACTCTTGACCGCGGATTTTCCCGGCAAGCAGTCAGACCCAGGTAGGGAGGCCGTAGGGCCCGGTACTCCCCTACCTTTAACATCAGCGGAATCAGCGGCTACAGAGGGGGTGTGGCTTGTGTGAGGTCCCAGGATTGAGAGAAATAGCAGCTACATCAGGCCGCAGCGACCAAGGCGACAACATCATTAACACAAAACAATGTCAGTGGAGGCATGGTGCCACAACATTTATATCACCTTTGTTAGCTTTTTCAGCATTTCTACCAGGGGACCCTGTGTGCGGCATATCAGGGTGTTTGCTGCCTAGACAAGACTGTGGGCCAGCAGGGGCTGAGCAGTTGCAGACCTCATCCCGGGCTGGGCATCTTGTGGAAGAACAAGCCACCCCATACCTCGTCTCAGGGCATGATTGTTAAATTCATAAAGCTCACCTCCTCTGCAGAGCCTCCCCACCTAGTACTTGCTGGGGCACAGGGGGAGACCCTCACCCATTATAAGTGACTCCCATTTTGCAGGTAATTTAAGACCTCCACTACTTTGTCGAGGGAAAAATAGGTGAACTCCAAACAGACATATCACTAATATGTCAGGATCTGCGCAACACCGCTGACAGTCACGGGAACCGAAACTAGGATATCTGAAGTGGAAGACTCCTTACAGGTCTGCCAATCTAAAGTGAAGACCCTTCGACGAACCGTGGCCCTGTTGGTGGCGGGAGCCGAGGACACGTAGGGCAGATCAAGAAGAAACAACATTAACATAGTGGGGATTCCAGAGGGCACACGGGGTCTGAACACAACCGCTTTTAGTTCAGTTCAGAGTATGCTTTATTCAAATTTCAGTCATAAAAGCAGAATACAATTACAATAATCAATTTCATACAATAAGTTAAAAAGGAATTAAATTTCAATCAAGGGATCGATACAAAACATACATCAACAGGTTCTGACTTAATGACGACCCCAAGTAAAACATTATGGTCTATTAACAATGGATGTTGTTTGTTTGCTTCAACAAATTTCTGACTTATTAAAAAGGACCCTAGGTAAGACATTCTATTAACAGTGGATGTTGTAAAATGGGAAAAATTTTTAAAAACAAAGTACGAGGAATAAAATACAGAACAGTAATAATAATAAATTCTTTATTCGGTTTTTACAATTAAAAAACCATAAAAGAGCAGTTACAAATAGAACATCGCACATAGATTAAAGAATAATAAAAATTAAAGCTAAACAATTATCAGCTCATATAGTTAAAACCAAGGTTTTACAAAAATTCATTTCATCTACAAATACTGGGATCAAACCGCTGCTTACAAATTATTCCTATGTTGCAGAATACATTTAAGGAAGTTAAGAACAAGATAACAGGTCAATTCGGAATCTAGGCTTTGAAGGCGTAGCATTGCCGGTCGACACTGTCTTAGTCCCCAGCTCTTTAATAAAGGTAGTAACCAGACCCTCCTGTGTGGATGATGAAATTTACAAAACAGAATAGTGTGTAAATTTGTCTGAGTTGACACTTCATCACACGGACAAGGGGTGGAAACCTTCTCCCAGCTGTTTCTCTTGGGGAAGGATACTAGCCTAAAAAAGGAGTCAAATCTAAATCTTGTTAACAACATTCTGTGATAGGTGCTAATCTGTAATGTCAAATAAGGTTGGATGGAGTAAGTGGTCTGAATTAAATTAGCATGAACAACCGAGGGTTTCGATGCCACGGAGGTCAGTCTCAGGGACTCCAGATGCGTTAAAGCCACTTTTTTAAGTCCTTTCTTTGACAATTCGTTAATTGTTTTTGGATCTGTGTAATAGATCTCCAAATCTAGATCCTTAAAAAAATTTTGTACATAGCACAACCATTGAATTGATACAGTGTGGTCTATGGCCATTGCGTCCATCAGAATTTCTTGTGAAAACACATTGTTCACGGAAGACCAGATACGACGCCAGAGCAATAGCGGTTGAATTCTTATCAGGTCCTCAAGGTAGGGAATACCAAGCTCCAGATGAAGGGCATATACTGAGGAGCTCATTGGTGCTGCTAAGAGAAATCTTAAAAAGTTATTTTCGGCGACCTGAAGGGTGCTGATTTCTGCGATTCCCCACAGGCCTGCTCCATAAAGGGCAATTGCCTGGCATTTAGCTACGTACATTTTTAACAGCTCCACTGGAGGCCTTTTCCCTAGCCTCTGTGAAAAACTTATCAGGGACATTGTTGCTCTTTTAAACAAGTGACATCTGGCCTCCACTGCTGCTCTCCAGCTAAGCCTATCATCAATCATTATCCCCAAATAGCAGTACTTCGTAGTTACCTCAAGTTTTTGCTCTTTAAGAAAAATATTCTTTACACATTTTTTGGCTCGCCCGGCTACCATGACAAATGTTTTTTTCACGTTAACCTGTAAATCCAGGCCACCCATGAACTCAACGCATCTATTTAGGGATTTTTGCAGTTCGTGTGGGGTGCGGGCCAAAATGACCGCGTCGTCGGCGTAGAGCAAGGCGGGTATCAATCGCCGTTTGACCCGGGGTAGGTCCAGAGCCCCCCTCAACATCTCCGCCTCTAGGCCATTTGTGTAGAGGGAGAAGAGGAAGGGGGCAAGGACACATCCCTGCCTGACGCCTCGCTCCACTCCGAACGGCGTAGTCAATTCACCCTTTGTGCCAAAACGCACCCTAGCGGTGGCACCCGAATATAGTTCTCTCATAAAATCTACGAGAGATGAGTCCACTCCCATCAGTAACAAGATATTCCAAAGTTTCGTATGTGAAACGCAGTCAAAGGCGGCAGATAAATCTACGTATACCATATACACAGTTTCTTTTTTTTCCTTGGCAGTATTTTCCCAGGATCAGACTGAGGTTCAGGGCCTGCTCTACCGTTCCAAACCCCTCCCGGAATCCAAATTGAAGGTCTGAAATAATGTGTCCCTCCTCTGCCCACTGCTGTAGTCGTTCAAGAACGATTCTACCGACCACTTTGCCTAGCGAATCTAAAAGGGAAATGGGACGATAACAATTGACATCTTGGCGGTCACCTTTTTTAAAAATTGGGACCATGATAGACTTTGTCCAAGAGTCCAACAGTCCCACTTTTGCCACTGCTATGCATACTCTAGTTAAAATGGGGGTCCAGAGGTCCGGGTTAAATTTAAACAAGTCTACTGGGACCCCATCGGGGCCTGGAGCTTTCCCGCTTTTGCTAGCATTCAAGGGCGCTATAACTTCAGCGATATCAAAAGTTAGGGAGATGGGATAGTTGACGTTTGGAAGACTATGATCTATTCTTTTACTGGTATTTACTGGGTTTTTAAAAAATTTTGAAAAATGTGTCACCCACGTAGCCTCATCGATAGCCACTTCTATCTTAGGGGTGTCTGCGCCCAAGAGATATGGAGTTTTAACAGTACGCCAAAAAGCCAAACTATCCTTAGATACAGCGCTAGTGTGCAAATCGTCCCACAGTTTCATTTTTAATTCAGTGATTCTTTGCTTCCGTGCGGAGACATATTGACGCCTCAGCATTTGAATCAATTCTGAATCTCTCACTGTTTTTTTTAGTTCCTTTTTTAAGTTGGACAGGGCCATGGTACAGGAATGATTAAACCATCCTTTTTTGGTCGAGGGTGACCTCCTAGATGTTATTGTAAGAAGTTCCTTAATCTTTTCCAGTATTAGTAGAAAGTTGGTTAAAACAGCTTCTTCAGGTAACGTTGGATCAAGGCAATTGGTTATATTTACATACGACTCCATTACCAATTTCGCCGTGATTATCTCCGGATCCAGCGTCTCCCACTTTACTGTATAACCATTTGTCCTGCCCAACTCCAATTTATTTTGAGCGAGCGTAGAGGCGATTACACTAGTTTCCGGTTGTCCCTTCAATTGTTGGAGTTCTAGTCTAAGAGCGGAGTGGTCACTAAAAGTATTTAGCAATACCTCAAAGGACCTTACTCGAGGTAATAAGCCTGGGGAGAGAAGAATATAATCTACTGTAGTGCTGAAGCCCCTACCCACATACGTTGGTTGTAAAAAGTTAGAGTCCGGGATCAGTTTGTTTACTATTTCCAGTTCTAAGTCAACCAGCATATTGTTCATTGCAATCCCCGTTTTACTATGATTAAAGTGCATGATAGGAGCGTTCTCTTCATCCACAATTCCACATCTATTTTTCCCGACATGAGGGCATGGGTGGATATTTAAGTCTCCTCCACATATAAGGTGGACTGGGCCCTTACCATGTGGAGAGTTATGACCCAATTTCTCCTTAATTAGATTGATGAGAGACAAAAATTGTTCCTCGTCAAGATTATTATAGACATTGAGCAAAAGAATAGGCTCACATTTATTATAGAGGAGCTTTAATAGTTGGAAATTTGGATCAGACAGCACCAAGGATGTTTTGAGATCATTGATTGTGTTGGCAATATATGTTGTCAACCCTCCCTTGGGTCTTCCAAAACCGCCCCCCAACGCTGGCGTAAAATACGTTTTATAGCCAGCGAGGTGAAGCTCTGTCAAGGACCAAGTCTCCTGGAGACATATGATATTCCCCCCTTCCCAAAAATGTATCAATGAGCCGTCTTCGATTTTTGAACGAAGCCCTGCTATATTCCAGAAAAAAATGGATAGAGAATGCAAATCTACATTATGCACTGTTTCTTGGATTGAGGAATCCATTGTGGAATTAGATGTTAAATGGGAAGAGCTATGATCGGTGGATTTGAAATTAGTTGATGGTCAATCGACCATTTCAAGAACACTAAATCTGTTGTCCGTGGGAAACCCAAACCAGGTTTCCCTTTGGGTTGGCTCTCTATTTAGCATCCGCAATTGGTGGAAGCCCCAGTCGTCATTTCCTCTTCCCCGAAATTGTGGGCCTGAATTTATCCTATAACCACCATGCTCATGGTAACGGGGACCCACTGTGTTCCAACGATTGAAATAATTATCGTGGACTGGGTCTTTAGTTTCCCAATAAGGAGCATTGGTGAATTGAGCATCCCTGGGCGACCTGGAGGGATAAAAAAAGGAGAGACGTCTAATACCTATTTCGCCCTGGGTGTTTGGACGCTCCCAAGAACATATGTGGTCCACCACCCATGGGTGGTCAAAGGAAATCAAAATACAGTCGCCCGGAATTGATTTCCTACTATTTCCCACCCACGGGGTTCTACGGACCATCAAGATCCTAGATGACCCGGGTTCAGTAATGGGACAGTTGTTATTTAACCAAAACTGCACCTTATTTTTCAGTGACCAGGTAGTTTCCACGACGTGATCTTCTAACTCGGGAACTCCTACCATAACTACCACATAGGGGCTTGCTTCTGGAGGTAGGTCAACTGCCAACCTTTTTTTGCAGCCCCTCGTGTCAGCCAAGGTGTGATCAGTTGTTACTTGGTTAGGGACCTGTTTGTTTTGTTGGAGCGTCTTTTTTCCCTTGAGAGGGGAGTTTTTTGGCCCTGGCTTCGCTGCTCCCAAAACATTTTTCTGAGAAGGATGACAAATGTTGGAGTTAGCAATAGGATCTTCTGTTCGCTCTATAATGGTTGTTTCGGGACGTGGTGATTTAGATGTGGAATCAGAAGGGGCATTTTTAGAGGTTTTTTTTTTCGTATATGACACCTTTTGAAGGGGAGGTTTGATACTTTTCTCTTTTTGTTTATCCCCCCCCCTATTACTTGTTTTGGTTTCGTGATGTCAATAAGGAGCTGTAATTGTTGTTCCATCCGAGACAACCTTAATTCGAGTGGGGTAATGGTAATTTTTAGAAGGTCTGCTATGTTGGCTATTGACACAGGGTTAAAATGGTCTCTTTGCAGGTAAATAGGTAAAGAAGAACTCGAGTTAAGTACGCTAAGCGAATCTAAATTTTCATGCGTGGGCTGATTAATGACTGATTTACCAGGGTGGGGATTGTCAGATGTGGGTGTTGAAGGTTTCGGTTCGTCTAGGGTACTGGAGTCATGAGGGATCGATTTATTAGGTTTTGTTCTTCTTTTCCTAATTGCCCCCTCCCTTTTCCCTCTAGTGATTCTTATTTCTTCCGGGGTTATTTCGGGGATTAGTACTGGCGATTTTTCTAAATCAAGGCTTAATTGAAAATCGGAAAGTTGTGAGGCTGAAAGATCTACATTATTTGGTAGACTTCTCCTACCTGTGGGAGAGGGGCCACAGCCCCCAATTCGGCGGGACTCGGGGGTTTTTGCATTCTTCAAGTTTCCCATGGATGACCGCTTTGCCAGGGCTAAATCTAAAGAGACCCTACCTTCTATTAGGGTGATGCTTTGGTAAATAAAATTGTTCGCCTTGGTGATAAAGTCATCCATAGGACCCAAACGTTTTCCCCCACCTCCCTTTACTTTATCTTTAGACCCTCTCGTAAGAACCATCTCCACAATCGAGTGGAACAATTAATCGACAACAAAATTTTGGCGCACAGAGTTTTCACCAGGCTACTTAGAGCTCTCACACGATGAGCTGGGTTAGGTTCTGAAAGTACCTCTGTGTTATGGAGAGGGCCCGGTCCGGTCTCCTCCGTTCTCTGACGGCCTCAGACGGCCCGCCCTTTGCCCGGGCTTAGCCCCGGGCGCTCCCGCGCGCTCCCGCGCAGCGGGTAACCAGGTTCTTTAAATAGTACAGTACTGGGGCTTGGGGGCGTGTCGGCCAGGGAGAGCAGCCCAGGTGTTGGTGGTTGGGCTCGCAGGGACTCCTGGACTATGGAGTCCCTGCTGCTCGCAGCCCCGGTCCTGAATCTTTTCCCCTGGATGGCAGGCAGTCCCAATCAGCAATCCTCCGCGGTGACTGAACGCGAAGCGGGACCCGCGAAGCGGGTCCGGCGAGTTGCTGGCGCTGTGCACTGGAAGGGCTGGGATGTGCAGGGGCAGTCCGGCGTCAACCCTGAGGTAAGCAAGTAGTTGTCCCACTGTTAGGGAGAAATCCTTTGTCTTTTACTCCCGTGGGCTTGGGGGCGTGTCGGCCAGGGAGAGCAGCCCAGGTGTTGGTGGTTGGGCTCGCAGGGACTCCTGGACTATGGAGTCCCTGCTGCTCGCAGCCCCGGTCCTGAATCTTTTCCCCTGGATGGCAGGCAGTCCCAATCAGCAATCCTCCGCGGTGACTGAACGCGAATCGGGACCCGCGAAGCGGGTCCGGCGAGTTGCTGGCGCTGTGCACTGGAAGGGCTGGGATGTGCAGGGGCAGTCCGGCGTCAACCCTGAGGTAAGCAAGTAGTTGTCCCACTGTTAGGGAGAAATCCTTTGTCTTTTACTCCCGTGGGCTTGGGGGCGTGTCGGCCAGGGAGAGCAGCCCAGGTGTTGGTGGTTGGGCTCGCAGGGACTCCTGGACTATGGAGTCCCTGCTGCTCGCAGCCCCGGTCCTGAATCTTTTCCCCTGGATGGCAGGCAGTCCCAATCAGCAATCCTCCGCGGTGACTGAACGCGAATCGGGACCCGCGAAGCGGGTCCGGCGAGTTGCTGGCGCTGTGCACTGGAAGGGCTGGGATGTGCAGGGGCAGTCCGGCGTCAACCCTGAGGTAAGCAAGTAGTTGTCCCACTGTTAGGGAGAAATCCTTCGTCTTTTACTCCCGTGGGCTTGGGGGCGTGTCGGCCAGGGAGAGCAGCCCAGGTGTTGGTGGTTGGGCTCGCAGGGACTCCTGGACTATGGAGTCCCTGCTGCTCGCAGCCCCGGTCCTGAATCTTTTCCCCTGGATGGCAGGCAGTCCCAATCAGCAATCCTCCGCGGTGACTGAACGCGAAGCGGGACCCGCGAAGCTGGTCCGGCGAGTTGCTGGCGCTGTGCACTGGAAGGGCTGGGATGTGCAGGGGCAGTCCGGCGTCAACCCTGAGGTAAGCAAGTAGTTGTCCCACTGTTAGGGAGAAATCCTTCGTCTTTTACTCCCGTGGGCTTGGGGGCGTGTCGGCCAGGGAGAGCAGCCCAGGTGTTGGTGGTTGGGCTCGCAGGGACTCCTGGACTATGGAGTCCCTGCTGCTCGCAGCCCCGGTCCTGAATCTTTTCCCCTGGATGGCAGGCAGTCCCAATCAGCAATCCTCCGCGGTGACTGAACGCGAAGCGGGACCCGCGAAGCGGGTCCGGCGAGTTGCTGGCGCTGTGCACTGGAAGGGCTGGGATGTGCAGGGGCAGTCCGGCGTCAACCCTGAGGTAAGCAAGTAGTTGTCCCCAGAACAGTAGCATAGGAGAGAATAGTTAAAAGACTAGCAGTCTCTCCTTAATCAAGAGAATAGTCAAGCGACTAGCAGTCTCTGTCTAATCGTCCACGCCCATCCTAAATATTTTGCAGTGGCTACAGAAATCCAGGTCAGTGTACTGGTGCGTATAATACGCAGAGCTACAGTACTGCTAGTAGTACCTAGATTTTTACACATCGGAGACAGCCAGGTACGCCTTGGTGCCGCATAGAGTTTGCATGCAAATAAGAAATGCCCGATAGTTTCTTTATTAGTACCACAAACAGGACAGCCATCACAGGATCCCACTTCCCACTTGGATGTCAGAGATTTGAGGGGAAGTGCACCTGCTCTCAGTTGAAAAAGGAGCTTCCTATCACAACCGCTTTTATTGCTACCTGGCTTCATACACGGCTGTTGCACAACAGTCTCCTTGTGCTTCACAGTGTTACACGACCACAGATTCTTGAATGCACGGCCCACGCCTGGTGCTCTGCCGAGGCCTATTATCACGGCCACTGGAATTAAGCAACTGTGGTGCTACGGCGATTTTCGCATAATTGTATAGTTGCCGCACTTGCCACATGTTCCATCATCTGGGCATTATCTGCAGATTTTAACCCCCCAAAAAAATGTGTTTCAAGCTCAAATGGTTTAAAAGTGAACAAAAATGCAGGTATGTGTTGCCAGGCTGTGGAAGGACCTTTGCAAAGGGCGACTGATCACCTTTCTGTAGTTTATTGCTATATTTGAGATTTAAACTGGTACTAATAAGGTACACCCAAAAAGCCAGACACTGTTAAATGTAAAAATGAGAAGAAAAAAAAATACTATCACAAAATGTGCCGCATAATGCATCTTTTCTTGCTGCATTATTTACTCAACCCAGCTGCATAATTTGACCCTCCCCGCCGCACAATTCCAGTGGGCCTACCTATAATCGCCCCCATATTGAACTATGCTGACTGCAATGCTATACTGCGGGCCTCCCAATCAAGAGAATCGTTGCACTGCGGATGACCACAAGTTATTGTTTTTCTGGGCTACGTCCTCAAAGTACAACAACAATGCTGCTCTCTCCAAAGCTTCAAGCAGAAACGGAGGGCCTTGGGCTTTCAAACAATGCTATTATTTTCCTGCCGGCCTCAAAGTGTTGTTTGAAGGCAAAGCTCTGTGTTTTGACACATCTGAGGCCGCATGGGAATGGGTGGAAGAGAGATGTTGCCTGAAAACTGACGCTGCGTTGATCAAACAGGACTAGACTCTTACGGAGAGACTAAGACTACGGCCACAATGGCAGGGGCCCGGAACAGACTGGGCTCTTATGGTCCAGAGACTGCTGAGATCAGTGACCTTCAAACTGTTTCCGATGGAGATGACCCACTGACTGTCAAACTGGTGGCCACCCTAGTTCTCGCAGACTCCGTCTTTGAAGACTTTTCCTTTCTTGTCTCTCCAGTCAGCAAGCTTCTGGATTGCCCAGCACCATCACTGACATCTGCTGTTTATTCTGTGATTTCCTCTTAATATGTATGTTTGAAGGGGGACAGCTCTCTTAATTAACCTTAGGGCTACAAGACCTTGCTCCTTTATTTATTTGGGGGTCTGTTAAAGTAAATACTGTCCAACACTCGCGGGAGGTATGGACTCCGGTACGCTCAGTTGACGTCACCCCAAGGTTGGTACTACAACAGAACAGATACTTCCTGTTTTAGAAGCATAGGGTGGGGGGGAATAAAGGGGTTCGTGTTAGGATTTCTTATAGTACACTGTACGGGTGCCAACTACTATTGCACTCACGCACCCACTGACCACCTCTGTCCTTTCCTTAGCAAGTTTTGCAGTGCTCATGGAGGATAGGAGACCGCAGGATGGAGGGCCTGGATCACTACAGCTCCTCACCTGAAATGTGAAAGGGCTGTTAGACAAGATCAAACACAGAACTATCCTGAGGTCGGCTCCGCACATCCTACTTCTACAGGAAACCCATTTTATTGGTAACAAATAGCACTTCCCAGCATCTATGGGGTTCACAAAACTGTTTCATTCTGGGTTCAACAAGGGTCCAGAGGGCAGTGATACTACTGAGAGGACACAGCCCGTTCCAACACTCAGACCTGCATGACAAACTGGGACGTTATGTGGCAATATCTGGCCTTCATGGGAAACCCTTCTCCCTACTTAATGCTTACACACCTCCCCCCTCAGTCAGATGCATTTTTGCACACTATACGCATCATCATTTTGGAGCTCTCAGCGGGTCCAGGATCCTGGGTTGAGACATGAACAGCGTTGCTAGGGTACAAGTAGACAGCTCTTCTCTAGTATTGAAGCTGCCCCAGACAGGGTTGACACGTTTAATGGACAAAATGGGTTTGCTGAAAGCCTGGGGGTTTTGGTCACCCCCACAGGAAGGGGCTACATATTCTTTTCAGGGGCACATAAAACCTTTGAGACTGGACTATTTCCCTCACTCCAGGTCTCTGGGATACATGAAACGCAAGGCACATATATAGGCACGCAGGCTGTATGATCATATTTATGCCTGTCAAGTTGCTGGCAGGCACGGAGAGGGCCAAGGCCCAAGATAACCGTTTGATCAAAGTTATAGCCACCTTGGTCCACAAGGACCAATCTGGCTTCCTTCCGGGGAGGGCCACGTGACAATATCCAACAGGCTTGCACCGTGATGGCCTATTCAAAACATTAACAAACTGTGTGTGCTGCTGCACGTAGATTTTAGCCAGGCCTTCGACTCGGTCGGGTGGTCGTTCTTGTTCTTTCTCCTAGAAAAAATGAATTTCTGCCACAAGTACATTAGCTACGTGAAGCTGCTTTGCAAGTAACAGTTTGCTTAAGTGAAGGTGGGTAGGACCACTTCTGCGAGATGTAGGTTTGAACAGGGAACGTGTCAGGGGTGCCCTCTTTCCCCTGGTTACTGCGTCATTGGCAGATTGGACCAGAGGGGTTCGAGTGAAGGCCCGGGGCAGAGAAAAGGATTGTATTGTACGCGAATGATGTCCTCATATTTCTAACAGCCCTCCAGTATACAGGGCACACTGCAGACGCTGGAGATATTTAAAAATTTCGAAGGGTTTCGGGTTCACCTCAGCAAGTCCTCGGTCTATATAGTGGGCAAGGGTATGCCACAACTGTCGCAGGTGTCAGAGCTCAAAGTTTTCTGGCATGGGTTTTGCTACTTGGGAGTGCACATCACCACTGACACTGCTCGGGTATGGGTCCCGAATATACAACCACAGCTGGACAGGTTAGCAATAGACTTAAAGTTCTGGACATCACTTTCTCTCTCTCTCTCTCTCTCTCTCTCTCCTGGGGAGAACGATTTTCTTTAAGAACTGCACCAACAAGTAGCTCAACTTCATGAGAGGATACAATACCTGGAAGTTGGAGCACAAGATGCAGAAAACAGATTCCATAGGAATAACATTATGGTGGTGGGAAAGCTAGAAAGAGATGAAGGCACAAAGAATGAGCTTTAAGTGGAAATGAGCCAACTCAAACAGCTGCCTCCAATAAACGAATTCAATTTTTCTCAACATCAAGAGCCCTGAGTAGCCCAACTGCATTTGGGTGCCCCACATCAACCTATAATAGCCAAGCTGCTGAATGACCATGAGAGAGATACTACAAAACACATCAACACTTCAAGACATCCCCTAGTGAATCATATCATAATCTCATCAAGCTTTCACTCTTCCCAGACTTCACAACAGTACAAGAAAAACACTCCTTTGACATGAAGATGAAACTCTGTGAACCTTTAATTCCATATATGCTCTGTTGCTGGCAAAGCTAAAAGCGATAGCAGACGGGACAACACACTTCTTTATGGAGGTCAGCAATGTTTTGGATTGGCTGTAAAGGTGTGACCCTGAAGGGACTGGCCCGAGGGTCATGACTAAGTGCAAGTAGACATTCAGGCCTTTAAGTGGGTTTTAAATATAAAACTGAGTAGGGTTTCTAAAAGGGGCGTGGCCAAAGCAGTGTGACCAGGAGTATTTACAAGTGGTGCGGCCTATATAATAAAGGGAATGGACTAAATTAAGTGAATCTAGAATTTGTACCACACAAACAGTTAAAGTCTGAATGTTGCCTGAGACACTGGAAAGAGCAAGGGTGCACCAGGGATTAAGTCAAACGAACACAAAGCTGAAAGAAAATCCTGGCAGGGGTTCGCTTTCTTCTCCCATTTGAGAAATATTCAGATTCATATTAAGTTTTTTTCCATTTGAAACAAGGGCCACAGTCCTGCTGCAGAAAGCAGGAAGAGAAACCGTACAAACAAAATATTACAGTTATTAACATTACTCATCTATCAGACCTGGTTCTACTTTTCTGATATATGGAGCCCGAAAGTGACCAGTTTGTCAACCTTTTTAATTACTGGCAGTGTTTAGACCTGGCAGGATCTGCCCCACTCAAAGGCCTTAAGATAGCACTTGAGACCAAGGCAGTGGAACAGGTGATATGCAAAAGCAAGGCCATAAGAGACGTTAAAAGACAGTGTCAGCAATAGTGGATTCCGCCCTCACCAGCCACAGCTGGGGAAGTGCAGATAGTGGAGAGTTAAATCTTACTCTGCACCCGGGATAATCCACTCAGCACTTCGAAGTGGGTAGTCCACTGACTGGACCCTCTTTTGGGCTACCAAACGGTTAAGTGCAACATATCTGATCTTCTCACAATGCTTGATCACAACCTTACTGCTGGAGTCGAGTCGCCCAACTATCTAGTTTCTGCAGTTCTGGTTTGGGAGGGCTTTATAGCTTTTATGCACAGTTTTGGAGGGGGGGGGGGGGGGGGGGGGGCCGCTAGAGGGTACCAGGCAAGATGGCCGCACCTTAGTGCAGCTCCGCCAGGCTGATCCACTATCAGTCTAGTATCAGCTGTAAATCACGGCATCCACAGTCTCACTCCTGTCACAGATCTCCCGAGGCTTCGCCGGGAGCAACGTCGCATTTTAACTTTTAACTCTCACCTTGTGCCACGATCCTTGGTGTCTCTTAGCTGCGCCCTGGACTATCGCGCAACGCTATTTTAGCTGCTTCCTGCACGCCCCCCAGAGCGCCGGCCACTGATCGCCTCCTCCTGCCGGGCTGCTGCTCGGAGCAGAGACGGGCGAGTCCTCCATCTTGGGCGGCTCTGGGTTAGCGGTGAAGCTTTCTGGCCCCTCCCCCCCCGACAAGTACTTCCAGGTGCCCAGTGGACATCGCGCCCAGTCTCACTCCTGTCACAGATCTCCCGAGGCTTCGCCGGGAGCAACGTCGCATTTTAACTTTTAACTCTCACCTTGTGCCACGATCCTTGGTGTCTCTTAGCTGCGCCCTGGACTATCGCGCAACGCTATTTTAGCTGCTTCCTGCACGCCCCCCAGAGCGCCGGCCGCTGATCGCCTCCTCCTGCCGGGCTGCTGCTCGGAGCAGAGACGGGCGAGTCCTCCATCTTGGGCGGCTCTGGGTTAGCGGTGAAGCTTTCTGGCCCCTCCCCCCCTCGACAAGTACTTCCAGGCGCCCAGTGGACATCGCGCCCAGTCTCACTCCTGTCACAGATCTCCCGAGGCTTCGCCGGGAGCAACGTCGCATTTTAACTTTTAACTCTCACCTTGTGCCACGATCCTTGGTGTCTCTTAGCTGCGCCCTGGACTATCGCGCAACGCTATTTTAGCTGCTTCCTGCACGCCCCCCAGAGCGCCGGCCGCTGATCGCCTCCTCCTGCCGGGCTGCTGCTCGGAGCAGAGACAGGCGAGTCCTCCATCTTGGGCGGCTCTGGGTTAGCGGTGAAGCTTTCTGGCCCCTCCCCCCCCTGCCACTCCCCCTATGTGCCCCTTCATCTTGGCCAGTTGGCCCCAGCGGCGCAGCGGACGGGCGCAGCGAAGTTGCGCCTAAGTTAAGCCCGTCTGCGCCCGTCCGCGACGGGCCGGGACCAGGGGCCACAGACCTTGCCTCTCCTCTGGTGTATACTTCGGCCCAACTGTCTGCTCATTCCACTACTCTTCCTCTCTCTTCTTCTCTACGGCTCCATCTAGATGCTTTGGGTATTTATGCCCACCCTTCCTCTTGTTCCCCCTCTGATGGTAGTACAATTCTTCCCTTCCCTTGCCCTGTATTCCTCCCGCTTCCCGCTCCTCTCTTAGTCTCCCTCCAGCCTCTGCTATTCTGCTCAATACTCGCTCTGCGGCCAAAAATCAAACGGCACTTTCCACTCTTCTCCACACTGATTCTCCTGATTTCCTATTCCTCATAGAAACCTGGTTCTCCTCCGATTCTCTTCCTGATCTCCTAGCTATCTTACCCGATACCTATTATGCCCTCCGAGCTGACCGGCCGGACGGTAAGGTAGGCGGGGGTGTGGCCATGATAATTCGATCCTCTTTGAAATTTCAACTTCTCGCCCATCCTTCTATACTTAATGTGGACTTCTTGGTGGCCCGCTCCCTTAATCTTCCCTTACCCCTCACCGTTGTTCTTCTGTATCGCCCCCTCAAGCCATGCCGCTCTTTGTGTCCACCCTGCAGGATCTCCTGGCCACCCTGGTGGTCAACAATTCTTCGTTGTTGCTACTCGGGGATTTTAATTACTGGCCAGGTGACCCCAGGGAGGATTCATCATCCAAAGATTTCACTGCCACCAAGTGCCTCAATTTCTCTTCTCATGTTTCGGCCCCCACTCATATACAGGGTCATACCCTGGATCAAATTTGGTCTTCACGTTGTAACATTTCATCCACTTCTATTCTTCCCTGTGTCTGGTCGGATCACTCTTTTTCTATCCATCTGGGTTCTGCCGAGAAAGCTCCTCTTTCTAAAACCATCCTGGCACGTAGCTGGAACCAGATTGATCTTAATTCTCTCTCATCTTCTCTGGCCCTATCTGCTCCTGATTTGACTGATTTGCCCTTGGAAGACCAGGCTGACGCCATTAGTGTCTGGCTCTCTTCCTCTTGCGATCAGGCTGTCCCGCTCAAGAGGGTTAAGCTTGTCCGACCTTATGATGCCCACAAATGGTTTACCTGTGAATTAAAAACTCTTAAACTGGGTCTCAGGCGTTCGGAACGCCAGTGGAGACGGAATTACTGTCCCACTCTCCGGCTTAAATACAAAACCCTCTTGAACGAGTACAAAAGAGCTATTTTAGCGGCCAAGACCAAATATTTCACTGAGAGAGTTACCTCCTCTGCCAACAAATCGCGTGAAATTTTTTCATTAGTTCATAACCTTGCCACTTCTGACCGCATTTGCACATCCTTGGTTCCTTCCCAATCTTTATGTTCCTCACTCAATGACTACTTCATTGATAAGATCCTTATTAAGGCTAACATTCCTCCCGTGCCCCAACCTGAACTCTCTGCCTTTTCTTCCTCACCCTCTTCTTCTTTTAATTATTTTCAACCTATTTCCTCTCAGCTTTTCTTGGATCTGCTTGCTAAAGTCAAGTCCGGCTCTCCCGCGGACTGTGCTCCTGCTCGCATTCTTAGAACACTCTACTCCAGCTGCCCTGTCCCCCCTCTTGCTCTTCATAATGCTTCTCTTACTCTGGGTTCTGTCCCCTCTTCATTTAAATCTGCTATCGTTCTTCCTATTCTCAAAAAACCTAGTCTTGACCCCTCTCTGCTATCTAATTTCAGGCCCATCTCTCTGCTTCCCTATCGCGGGAAGATCCTTGAAAGCTATGTCACTTCTTGCTTGTCCACCTATCTCGAGGAGAATCGTCTTTTAGCCTCCCACCAGGCGGGTTTCCGCCCTGGCCACTCTACTGAGGGCGTGGTGCTGGCGGTCGTGGATGAACTTAAGGGGAAAGCTGATATCAGTCTCCCCCAAGCTCTGGTCCTCCACGATCTGTCCGCTGCGTTTGACACGGTCGATCATGCCATTCTTCTCGACCGTGTCAGCGCAGCGGGCATTCAGGGCACTGCCCTTTCTTGGATCGCGTCCTTCCTTCTTGGCAGGACGCAAGCGGTTCACCTCTCCGGATTTTCCGCTCCCCCTCGCTCGGTCACCTGTGGGGTGCCGCAGGGCTCTTCTCTTTCCCCTCTTCTTTTTAATCTTTATATCCGCCCTCTTGTTTCCTCTCTTCTCGAGCTGGGGGCTTCCGTGTACAACTACGCTGATGACCTCCAGCTCGTCTTCGATATTTCATCCCATCTTGTTTCCCTCCCAAAGTTTTGCTCTACTCTAGTTTTCATCTCGCAGTGGATGAGCTCCAATCATTTGAAGCTCAATCCGGATAAAACGGAGCTTGTCCTCACCGGTGGTCCTTTCAACCCCTGGTCCCCTGTTCATTGGCCTCCTTCCTTTGGTCCCCCCCCGGTACCGGTCTCTTCTGTCCGGACCTTGGGCATTAAGATCAGCCATGACCTGTCCATGCACTCACAAATCAGTTCTGTTTCCTCGTGTTTCTTTTCCCTTAGTATCATTCGTAAGATCTCTCGGTTTTTCTCGGTTGATGCGCTTAAAACTATTGTCATCGCCTTAATCATCTCCCGCCTTGACTATGGGAATGGCCTGTACGTTGGCATCCCCGCCTATGAAACCCGCCGTCTTCAGGCCATCCAAAATCAGGCGGCCCGACTTATTCTTCGCTTACCCAAATGTTCTCACATCACTCCTGCTCTTAGGTCTCTTCACTGGCTCCCTGTACATTTCAGATCTTTTCTTAAACTCGCCTGCCTGGCTTTCCTGGCTCACCATCGTTCCGCCCCACATTTCATTAATTCCCTTATCACTTTTCACGCCCCTGCTCGAACTCTTCGTTCTTCATCACTGTCTTTGCTTCACATCCCCCGCTTTCGTAAATCTCGTACCGGGGGCACCCGTTTCTTGGTTCTGGCCCCCCGGTTTTGGAACAGCCTCCCCCTTTCTATCCGCTCCATCCCCATCTACCCTCACTTCCGCAAGGCCCTCAAAACTTTTCTTTTTTCTCAGGCTTTTCCTGGCTAGTCCTCCTGGGTTTTTTCTGTGAGTATGGATGAGCCCCCAGCGCCAGGAAGCCGCTTTGGCCGCAGTGCGCTTTATTAAATTCTTCTTTTCATTTCATTTCATTTCATTTCATTCTACCGCACGCCTTGCCTGGTTGGTCACTCCTGGCACCGGGGCGGGGCGCGAGGCCTGTAGGGGCACCTCGCAATACGAGTAATCGGTGTGGAGAGCTGGCTGGCAGCGCAGTTAACATGGCGGCCGCAATCATGCTAAACTAAGAGGCGGCGCTGGTAGGAGCACCGCTGGGATAGCGTGAGCAGCACTCACAGGACGGTGTACAGTGTCTTCACCACTGACGGCTGCCTGTTCCTGGCCTCCGGGGCAGCGTCCTGTGGGGGCTTGAGACTGCTCGGCGGCCCATAGACAACTCTGCTCCCTCAGCTGGCGGACTACTGCCTATGGTCCCTGGGCGATATATTCCACTGCCTTGCGGAGCCTGGAGGAACCTGCGGAGCCCACCCGAGGACCTGTTCTTCCGCCACGGGACATAGGCTGTGCCCGCTGCAGGCTGCGGTAGGTGGGGAGCAGCACACGCCTAGGCCTATGGCCACGGAGGAGGGCGCGGGCCTGGGCTGTAGGCCGCGGCCCGATGGCTGCAGTCTGTGTACGTGGTGTGCGGCGGGCAGGGGGTTGCCTGCTCTGGCTCCAGTGTGGACCCTTGACGTGCAGGGAGGGAGGCCTCCCGGTGGACGCTGTAAGCCCGGCGGGGGCAGCTGCCTGGGGGACGCGTCCTTCAGTAGTTGGACCCCTGCGGCCTGACATTACACCAATTGCATTTCGCATGCGGCCTGGGGTTTCAGCGAGGTAACTGGTGCGCATTGGAGGCGTGGACTGGGGGAGAGCAGACCCGACCGGCCACACTTATTCCCCATCGCGGTGATGCACCCTGGATAGCGGCTGTAAAGTCGACCCCTTCGTGCCCCTATACTTTGGAACTCTCGGCTCTGGATTGGACAGTTGAGACCCGGTGTGCGCGCTGACTCCGTTATAGCACTGGACTAGCGGCATACTACAGCCGCCTCTTCCATTCTTCTCTGCACTGACCTGGCCTAGCCGACTGGGGCACGTGGGGAAGGTATAGTACTCACGGGCGACGAGGGGCGCCTTCCTGCCACTGGTTTATTAACTTACCTGAACCCTACTCCTCACTTGGTGCCTGGAGCTGAATCGCTGGTGCTTCTACGGGGCGCTGCCCTATGGCGGGGGTGCGCCTTGCATTGTACTTGCCAGTTAGCCATCTCTGGGCCCCTGGAGTGTGGGACCGTATTGACTGCACAGACACTTGTGGCCCACTGGGGGAGCTGGCTTGTTGGTGCCCCTGCCTCTTTCGCGCGGTACTTAACTGGCCTGGTTCTGTATGGTGGTTCAATTGGGGGTATCTACCTCACATGTAGTCAGGAAAGTACAATATTGGTAGCTTGTTGCACTGCTTCGAACCTGTATATTGCCTGCTGTTGAATCTAGAGCTGTAGGGGCCTGTGGGGAGTGCTGCCCTATTGCCGGGGCGATTGTCTCCTACCTGTACCCCCTGCAACTCACCATGGGGAAGCCGGATAAGTCACAACCCCGCCTCAAGTTTGAGGCACGCAAATCTGGCAGGACACAGCAAAAGGCGGCTTTGGATTCTGAGGCGGATTTGCAGGGGTAGGGCCCGCCCAATCTGGAGTCTACGTTACTGGCAATGCAAAAAAGCCTACAGGCCATTGAGGGTGGCATGGCAAATATCAATCACAGACTGGATCATAAGTCCTCACAGCTAGAAAAGCACAATGCTAGAATGGGTGAGGTGGAACAGAGGGTCTCCACCACGGAGGATGAACTGAGTGAGATTGCCGGCAAGACGCTTAATATGGAAAAGGTGCTGGCACTCATACAGGTCAACAATGAGGATTTGGAGGTCAGGTCCCACCAAAATAACATTCGGATTACAGGTCTTCCGAATCCACGAACACTGGCAGGATGGAGGCCTTTGTCGAGAATATGATTAAGGAAATATTTGGCTCCGAGCATTTAACCTCCATGTTTATAAATCTAGCGCGCTCATCGCTCTTTGGCTGCGCGACCGGTCCCAGGCGCTCCACCATGTCCTATAATTGCTTGGCTATTAAACTATCGGGACCAAGATGCCATCCTGCGACTGGCTAGAGAAAGGTGCAACATTATTCATCAGGGAAACACACTGACCTTCTTCCCGAACTTTACGGCTGCAGTCTAAGCTGCGCAACAAGTTTGGCACAGTAAAAAAAATTCCTGCAGTCCGAAAACATCCCATACGCCATGCTGTACCCCGCGTGTTTTTGTGCGGGGCCAGAAGGGAACTTCAAAATGTTCACAACCCCAAAAGCGGCGATGGAGCACGCAAAGCAGTTGAAGAGACACTGGTGTGCGGCTTCAGCTGAGCAAGATGAGGAGGAACAATAATACTAATTGTGTGCTATTGATAGGTCTGTTGTGGTTGTCCTGCTGGGGGGACTTATCTGCTACGTCATGACCATAGGCTCATTACCGTTACATATATATGACCTGGGTGGGGTTATGTACATTACACATGCGCAAGGTTGGATGCCTTAGGAATATGTATATGCTCATTGAACTTCGCATTAGACCTGATCAGCCACCTTCTACTAAGTGGAAGGGTAGTAGCTCTCTGAGGCCCCCTACAAAGGAGATCCCCACACTATGCTCTTTTGTTGGAGTTCTTGTTGGGGTTTTGTTAGTCACAAAGGCGATGGCTTTAGCAAGTTGGGTGTGCCGAAGTGGCTTGGAGGAGGGGGGGGGGGGGGGGGGGGATTTGTGGACAGTTGGCACTTCTTGCTTGAGTTATGATTGCACCGTGGCAACATACTTTACTTACTATAATACAAACCTGTAAGTTTCTATGTTTCCCTAAGACACATGGGTAGTAATTTAAAATTCCTTACTTGGAATGTCCGTGGGATTAACAGTCCCAGGAAGATTCGCACTGTGTTAGCATACCTGGACAGGTTGAATATCCAGGTGGCCCTGCTGCAAGAGACCCACCTCACTAAGTCATCTGAGAAGAATGTGGGCGCTCGGGAGTGAGAGTAGCCTCCTCTTACTCCTCATATTCACAGCGGTGATGATACTGGTCAGGAAGGGTATACCATTCCGGGTCCATTGCAAGGAGATAGACTAGCAGGACCAGCTGGCTATTGCGCATGGGACGATTGGTGGCATGAGTATGCTTTTGGTTAATGTTTATGGTCCGAATGTGGATGATCACTTCTTTGCGGAAGTGTGGTGCCGCGTGTCTGCATTCCGTACTGCTGAAATTATTGGGTTGGGGGGGATTTTTAATACTTGTTTGGACACAAAGATGGACAGAGAGGGGGTTGGGGCTGCGCAACACAGGCAGGCCCCTGACGCACTCCTCGGGATACTGGATGCAGGGAACTTACATGATATCTGGCACACGAGGCATCCTGGTGCCAGGGAAACCATCTTTATCGCCAAGGTTCACAGAACATGGTCCAGATTGGATTTTTGGCTGCAAGCGGAGGCTGTGTGCACCTGGGTGGTCGACTTACAACATTTGGCCAAGACTCTGTTGGACCATTCCCCTGTACTTCTTGCACTGAGGGCTCCTGATTATGAGAGACACCCCCCCCCCCCCCACATTCTCGTGGCGATTGCAACTGTCCTCACTGACCGATCCTGTTTTTAAGCATATAGTAGCAGAGGCAATTCATAATTTTTTCAAGGAAAAAGACGGTTAGGTTGAAAGCGCAGGGGTTCTTTGGGAAGCTTTCAATGTCACAATCCGAGGGGTATGCATTGGTGCACGGGCCGGGGTCCTAAAAGATCTGCGTCACAGAATTAATAAGCTTGCTGCGGATATAGCTGTTTTGGAGCCGGACTACGCTCGGAACCCTATCCCAAACGCTCTCTGCGATTCGTGATCTCGTATCGTAACATAATGAGACAGTGGACCAAGAAATGGCACACAGATCCCATTAGGGTATTGCTCGCTCCTAAGGGGAGGGGGGACGCCCTGGTCACTCGTTGGCGCAGAAGTTAGCGGCTCCATGTAGTTAGGCTTACATTACCGAACTGCTGGACAGGGAGGGAGTTGCGCACTTTGGCGCCTCAGAAATTAGTGGGGTGGTGCTGGATTTCTACGCAGATTTGTATAGGGAACGCGATTACCCATCTGCAGATAACCATCGGGAGTACCTCACGCAGCCATTTGACGTCGATGTAAAACTGGCCATTATGTCGCTCCCCACTTGTAAAGCGGCGGGTTTGGATGGCCTACCTAGCGAATTTTATAAAGCCTACGTGGATGTCCTGGCGCCACGGCTGCTGGAGGTATTTGCTGAGGCGTACAATATGGGGTCACTGCCTTCCTCCCTCAAGGAGGCCCTACTTGTAACGCTTCTGAAACCTGACAAGGAGGCGAATGTATGCAACTCATACAGACCCCTCTATATTATTAATATTGATGCCTAAATATTCCCCAAAATGATTGGCACCAGACTCCAGCCATTGGTTTCCAATCTTGTCCTCCCGGACCAGTCGGGGTTCGTGCCCTCCAGATCGACGCACAACCTCTAAACTATTTTTTCTACACTACACTATTTAGAGCAGGATTTCCAGGCAGTGGCAGTGCTTTTAGACGAGGCCAAGGTGTTTGATTTGCTCCAGTGGAGTATATGTTGAAAGTTTTTCTGCGGATGGGAATGCCACAGTTTTTTTAAAAAAGTGGATTCGCATTCTGTACACTCCACCAGTGGCACGGACACGTGTTAATGGCTGGGTCTCGCACGCCTTCTCTATCAAACGCAGCAGGGTTGCCCCCTGTCGCCCATGCTCTTTGCACTCGCTCTGGAGCCTTTGGCATGCAAGTTGCGCCAGCGACATGCGCAGGCGGCGTTGCGGTTCCGACAGCGGCCTTTAGTCGTGTCGCTATATGCAGATGACATGCTGCAGTAGGTCCGTGAACCCGCTACACATTTATCGGAATTGTTGCGAGAATATGTTAAATTTGAAAGATACTTGGGCTTCGGCATCAATTGGGTTAAGTCTACTGTATTTCCATTGACAGGCGGCACCAAAGAGATGGAACTAGACTTTCCCTTGAAGTGGTCGTTCGACCCCTTTAAGTTTTTGGGTACATGTTTGCACCGTGATCCAGAGGCAGTGATCACTGCTAATTATGCCCACGCTGTTAACACGATTACGGATCAGGCTGCACGCTGGGCTAAACTCTCTCTTTCTCTTGCGGATCACATTGCGGTGATAAAAATGGCTTTTTTACCTAAGCTCCTTTATTTATTTGTCAACATTCCCATCCATTTGAATATTGCAATGTTTAATATGTTGCAGTCGACCCTGCTAGCGTTTGTCGGGGGGGGGTAAGAAACCTCAATATAGTTGGACTGTGCTGGTGCAGCCATTTGAGCGAGGTGGCTTGAGGCCCGCGACATGCATTTGTATTACTTATGCGCACAGGCGCAGTTTGCGCATTTTTGGTACTAGCCGCAAAGGTTCCTGCCCCATGCGGCGGTCGAGGCAGACTCAGTGCTCCTGTTACCCCTGGTTGCAGCTGCTTTGCTGGGTGGTGGTGGGGGACCGCGTGCTGAATTTTGTCCCATTCACTGTACAGCCTGGGCATGGAAAATTCTTGCCAAAAGAGCGCATTTGGATTATTTATATGCATCAATGTTGTCTCTTGCCGCTCACCCCGGCATCTCGGCTGCGCAAGAGCCGGCAGCCCTGAAGGCACTAAGGGAGGTGGGGATTACCCAACTTGGTGACTTATACAGCCAGGGCCGATTCCGGGAAGTGCCGGAACTGCAGGGTGGGCGTGACACCGGTATGATGCTGAGGTTTACGTATGTGCGGGTGGCGATCCGTGATATTTACCCAGATTATCCGGCCGAGCCTTGTACGCTGCTGGCATTGCGGACGGTGCTAGCAGGTGGAGAGCGCAAGGGCCTAATAACCAAACTGTACAATGCTTCCCTTAGGGAAACTGCTCTCAGTGAATTTCCCTCATACAATACGTGGAATGCTCTCTTGGGTGCCACATTGACCTTAGATGCCTGGAAATTCTGTTGTACATTAACTGGACGGTTGACGGCGAACTGCAATCTCCGTATAATTCGCTTTAAATACATACATCAGCTCTATTATACACCACTTCAATTGCGTAGGTTTGGTTTGCGTGAAAGTGCCTGCTGTGCGCGCTGTGGGCAGGCTAATGCGAATTTTAAGCACCTAGCTGGGAACTGTGCTGGTGTCTCTGAGTTTTGGGGGTCGGTCAAGCAGGTGCTTAAGGACAGTCATGGGAACTGTAGAATGTATGCCTGTTAGATGTTTGCTGGGCTGGGTCCAACAGCTTAACCCTGTAATAGGCGGCTGGTAGAGAAGCCTCCTGAGGCCTTGCGTCCAAGGACTTCTGGGCCCCCTTAACGGGGTACCTCCTTGGGAATCAAGACTTGCTATGATTTTTGAAATAACATGCTTTTCACATGAGTGGGAGAGTTGGGACTGTTATACAATAATGCCATGTGTCAGTGAATTATAACCAGGTGTTTTTCACATGAGTGGGAGAGTTGGGACTGTTCTACAATAATGCCATGTGTCAGTGAATTATAACCAGGTGTTTTTACGCTGTATATAAGTGCCGGGATTGGGGCTGTGAGGGAGGAGGGCTGATGATGTGGGTTATTCATTAGGACATACAAAACTGGCTTGTAATGATATTTTGGATACAGATGATTTGCTGAGCCCTAATGTAGGGGCATTGGATGGTTTATGATTACAAGCTGTTCATGGAGATACTAAAATAAAAAAGCAGTTTTGGAAGTAGGTTTTTGTTGACAGCACAAACTACGCATCAAATTACACATAAGTTGCTCAAGTGCCTGTGACATGACGTTATCACAGACCGTAGAGGGACAACTAGGAGGAAGGTCCACTGGAAAAGGTCCTCACACAATGTGCCATGTGACAGTCAGCAGTGCTCTGTGCACACAGATGTGGAGAGAAAGTTATACATCAAAAGGATATAGCAGAAGAAGCCTAAACGAAGTATACACTTGTACATAGAGGGTTGTGATGTGCTGAAAAATGCAGCGGAGTGGTGCTTACTGGAAGCACCTGGTGGGCTAATTGGCCCCCAGGGTCTCTCAGGAGTGAAAGGGAATTATTTCCCCAACTTAAAACGCGCCATAGGGCTTGTTTGCACATGTTAACTCAGGCCCCGTCCCCTCCCTTCCCCACTGTGTAAACACGCCCTGTAGCCATTTTTTAAGTTGGGAGATTAAGTCCCCTTGAATCCTGAGGATCCCTAGGGCCAAAATAGCCCACTAGGTACGTCCAGTAAGCGCCATTGCAGAGAGGTGCAAAAAGGGGCACGGCCTGCACCACCTCTCTGCAACGCAGAGCAGTGGCGCATACTGGAAGCACCTGGTGGGCTAGTTGGCCCCCAGGGTCCCTCAGGATTGAAAGGGAATTATTTCCCCAACTTAAAACGCGCCACAGGGCGTGTTTGCACATGTTACCTCAGACCCCATCCCCTCCCTTCACTACTGTGTAAATGCACCCTGTGGCTGTTCTAAGTTGAGAGATTAAGTCCCAATGAATCCTAAGGGTCACAAGGGTCAAACTAGCCCACTAGGTACCTTCAGTAAGCGCCACAGAGCTGCGTTGCATAGAGGTGTAAAAAGGGGCGTGGCCTCAGAACACCTGTCTGCAACGCAGGTTCCTGGCGCATACTGGAGATACCTGTTGGGCTAGTTGTCCCTCAGGGACCCTCAGTATTGAAGGGGAATTAATTCCCCAACTTACAACTGGCCAGGGGGCGCGTTTGCAGAGTGCTGCAAGGAGGGGGCGTGGCCTCCGGCGCGATGCCGGTCTTTTATTTATTTTATTTTTTTAAGAAGGAGGGCTGTGTGGCCCCCCTTTTTCCAATTTACTGGCCTTGGGGACCCTATCCCCGGGTCATGGCCTTTTTTTTGTTTTAAATTCTTTAGGAGGGGGCTGCGTTGCCCCCTCCTCAGGCCACTTATGGCCCCGGGGACCCCATCCCCCGGGGCCGGCCTTTGTTTTTTATTATTTAAAAAAAAAATATATTTGTAGAAACACCTAGGACATGCTTGACAAACCGTACGTACCTATCACCATGACAATTTGCGTGATATTCATTAAAAGTCGACTATGCATAGAATGAATCCACATGGAATGTATTTACACCGCTAGTGAAGTTCTGACGTGTCTGACGCCCTACCGTGCCTAATGCCGGCGCCCCTGCCGGTGGGTACTCTCCAAGAAAACACCCTTGTCGTTTATTTATACAAACATGGGTAGCTATTGACGGGCACATTTAATATACACCACGCCAAGCCATTCAAAGGGGATTCGACAACAATTCGACCAAACTATGCAAGAAACCCCCCTTCACGGTCAATAAAATACACATCCACCGCCGGATGTGTAATACTTTTTATTTTACTTTCTGGAAAGGAGACAAACCTCACTTGAGAGTCACAGCGTGCTCCTGGCTGAGCCCAATGCTGTGTTACACCCACCATTGCCCGCCGAGTGCCTCACACCTCTGTGTTGTATTCCACCAGCTAGTGCGTATGCTATGACACTCTCTAGCCCATGTGCACTGTAACACCACCCCGTGAATATGTCACACTTGCCTTCACACGGGTTATATTGCCCCATCTAACGTGCCTTCCTCGATGCCGATGTTATAACGCACAGTGCTATGCCATACATATTACAATCTGGGATCCATCTCTTTGTCACAGTGCATATGCAACGTTACACTCCCCAGCACATATTTTATATTACAACTTTAGAGACTTGTTAGGTTACACAACACTGCCTTGTGCATATTACACTCCAAGGCGCATATCGCATAGCACGCGCTAGTGCCTGTGCTATCTCGCGCTCTCCAATGAATCTCTCATTGCGCACAATGTATTGCATATTATATTTCACGCCCGGTTCATCTTGTATCACACTTTTTGGTGCATAGTTTATACCATATACTATATCTAGTTTTCATTTTCAATCGTGCTCTCAGGACTATGTTCTATATAACACTGCGTCCACCTACCCTTTTCACGGGCATTACATTTTGCGATGGGGGGTGGAGGGTCAGGGGGTGTTTCTGCCAAGTGAGCCCGGAGTCACAGTCACAAACGTCCTATTCTGCCTGAATAAAAGTGAGATTATGCTGCATACTTGTTCATATTTTAAGTAGTTCGCACAGACACACATTTTAAAAACAATAAAGTTCCTAATACCCACCTTCTCTGAACAGTTCGCTTGCTGCCCCATCCACCTCCTCCCTATCCTCTGTTGTCTGAATCCATGGACTAGCCTCCTCCCTCCTGCCATGCATGGTCTGATGTGCTGCCACTGCCCTCCATTTAGCATGATGTACCAGTCCACTCCTCCTGCCCTCCATTGCCCAATTCTATGGCCCATCATTGACCTCCTGCTTAGCCTCTGTGCTAAGCTTGCTGCTCCTATTCTCCTTCCCCCTGCCCTCCGATGTCTTTGTGCATGTCCCTGCTCCATCCTTTTTGCCCACCATGTTCCATGGACCTGCCACTCCTATCTACTCTGAGTGTTCCGTTGAGCTGCCACTCCCCTCCCACCTGCCTAGCATTGTCAGATGACCGTAACCTGTCCCTGCCACATCCACCCTGCCTGTCCACATGCCATGCCCCTATCCCCTTCCTCCTGTCCTCCATGGTCAATTTTACTGCTACACCCTTCTGCCCTCCTTGGTCTGTTGTGCTGCAACTGCTCCTCCTGCCTGCCCCGCGCGGTCTGTTGTGAGGGCCCCTTTCCCTGAACTCTCTTGTCTGTGCCCAGGTCCTGACCCTCCCTTCTATCCTCCATGGTCCTTTGTGCATGCCCCTGCATCCTCCTTCTTGCCCATCATAGCCATTGTGCTGCCACTAACCCTCCCGCTTGCCATGCATGGTCTTCTGTGCTGCCATGGCCCCTCCCACCTTCCCTGTGTGGTCACCTAGCTGCCCCTGACCCCCTCCCACCTTCCCTCTATGGTCTGTGTGTATGCCATCATAGTCTCATTGTTGCTCTCCATGGTGTGTCTTGTTTCTAGTGCCCATCCTCCCTGACCTCCATGGTCATCTTGCTGCTCCTGTCCTGCCCCCTTGCCCCCAGCCCTCTGTTTCCATGTGCAGACCCCTATTCCCTCCCTCCTGGCTTGTCTGTTCTATTGTAATGCCCCTGATCCGTCCCTCCTGCCCTTTATGGTCTGTTATGCTGCAGCTTTCTCTCCTGTCTGTCCATTATGGTCAGCTAGCTACCATTGCCTCTTTCCCCTCTGTTCTCTGTTGTCCATGTGCATGGTCCTGTCCCCTCCCTATTGCTTTCTATGGATTAGTGTGCTGCACTCCCGTCCCGCATGCGCTGTGTGGTGTATTGTGCTGCTGCAAACCCTGATGCCTGCCCTGTAGGGTCACTTTGGTGCACCTCTCCATGTCCCTCCTGTCCTCTGCTATCCGAGTCCATGTCCCTACCCCAATTCCTCCTGCCTACAATGATCCAATGTACCATACTTGCGAACATTTTGAACTTGGTAAGAGGGAGATTTTGAAAAAAAACTGGGGTATTGATTTTCCCCTTTGAGTTACATTGAAAAAGAGGAGATTGTAGACAGGAGACAGATCAAATAAAGCCCATTTGAGCTTAAAAACATTGGACGTTTCCTGGCTGAAACGGGTCTGTTGGCATGTATGGTTGTACTACCACTGCCTCTTCCTTCTGCCCACAATGGTCTATTATATTGCCACAGCCTCTCTTGCCAGTCCTGTATTGTTGGTTTGTTGCCCCTGCCCCCCTTTCCACTGCCCTCCATAGGCTGTTGTGCTGCCACTGCCCTTCCTGCCTGCCCAGCGTGGTCAAATTGTTGCCTCTGCACTCTCCTACCTGCCTTCAATTTTCAGAGTCCGTGCCCCTGGCCTCTGCCTCTCAACAGTATCCCAATGAACAACTAGATTGCTAACATTCTATATTTATTACAAAAGTGTGGAACGCCTGACGTCATCTTGATGTAATCAAAACTGTAATACCTAGAGTATTTCCTTTAGAAATTACATATATGAGGGAGTCTTATTTGCATCAAAATTATGGTTAGTGCTCTAAAAAACTAAAATGAGGACATATTTTCTGAGTTTTCAAAGAGAGACAAAGAACTTTTAAATTATTTGTAATCTTTATGTTTTTTTATCCAGTTGACCACTTGATTAAATGTTGCACCTAGGGGAGAGGATGTGTTGTTACTTCCAGAGCTGCAGACTTTGCAACTGGGGAACCAGGTTGGAGTTTCTGCTTCAGCTCAACATTCTGTGATTCTGGTCGAATCACTTAATCTCCCCTTGTCTACAACCAAAATGAATTTGATCTGGTGTGATATAACCAATGATCATGTAAAGCACTCCAATACCTGACAAGTCTGCACTATATAAAACTGCAAATGCACAAAAAATAACTGTTTTGCACACTTCTGTCATTGGGCTACATGTGGGCTACATCTCGGTGATATTTGTGCTGCATTTGGGCTCTTTTGTCTCTGGTGGCCATCTTGGGAGATTTATTTGTTATGAAGTTTCCTAATTTCCTCATTTACTGCAGTCTCCTCAGTAGGAAATGCTTTCAGTTTTTTACTTTGATTCCATCAAGAAGGTATTCAGATATGTCACACATTTGCCATAAATTCTGAATGTTAGCACTCTAGTTGCTCATTGGATCACTGTAGTAAAGCTACTCCTCACCACGGAAGTCTGCTGCTGGTATTAAAAGTGCATGTTTCAGTCTGCATATCAGAATTTTTTAATGAAATAGAAGAGGATTTGAGAAGTCACTCAAAATGTGTAGTAATTTTTCTTTCTTCAGTACTAATCATAATTTCTATGGCAAAATGAACCCCCTCATTGTGTTCCTTTGTAAATTAAATGTTTTAAGTGTTACCAGTTTATTCCAATCAAGATGGCTTCAGTTGTGCCATACATTTGTCATAAGACGGTTAGCGCTCTAGTTGTTCTTAAGAACACTCTGGGACATTCTGTCATTGGGCTATACTTGGGCTACATCTGGGTGATATTTGGGCTACATTTGGGCTCTTTTGTCTCTGGTGGCCATCTTGGGAGATTTATTTGTTATGAAGTTTCCTAATTTCCTCATTTACTGCAGTCTCCTCAGTGGGAATACTTTCAGTTTTTTATTTTGGTTCCATCAAGAAGGCATTCAGATGTGTCACACATTTGCCATAAATTCTGAATGTTAGTTGCTCATTAGATCACTGTAGTAAAACTACTGCTCACCAGGGAAGTCTGCTGCTGGTATTCAAAGTGCATGTTTCAGTCTGCATGTCAGAATTTGTTTATGAAATAGAAGAGGATTTGAAAAGTCAAAATGTGCCCTAATTTTTCTTTCTGCAGAACTAATCATAATTTCTAAGGCAAAACGAACCCCATCATTTTGTTCCTTTGTAAATTAAATGTTTAAAGTATTACCACTTTATTTCAATCAAGATGGCTTCAGGTGTGCCATACTTTTGTCATAAGTAAGACTGTTAGCGCTCTAGTTGTTCTTTAGAACACTCTGGGAAGCTGCAGTGGAACACAAAGGAATCAACTGACAGTCTCTGCCCTTGTTGGATGTACATGTTTTACTGAGAATGTCAGACTTCATTCTCACATGACTGAGAAAGATAATGTGAATTTACAGAAAATATGCTCTCAGTTTAGCTTATAGATCACCTTCCAAACCTCTGTGGGAAAAGCATGAGAATATAGTTTTCTCTCAAACATGATTCATGATATCACAGCAGAAGGCTTTTTCACATGGTAAAATCACCTTAGAACACACCACAATTCCTAAAATGAGTATGGTACCATCAACAAATGATTTATAATGTAACTAAAGTCTTAAAACCTTCTATTAACTGCAATGCTTTTTAATAAGGTGCTATCATGTATATTGGTCCCAAGATGGCTGCCAACACTTCTTGGATGAACTGCTGACAGCCAATCAGATCTCACGATGAGATGTGTGGTTAGGCTCCGCCCAGATATATATGTGATTTTACTTTTGATTTTCTCAGGAACTACTGAACGGATTTACCCCATTTAAGCAAAAGGCACGAGTCTGAACTGAGGACTACCTCTGTGCCAAATTTGGTGTAATTCCGTTCAGCATTTCGGGCTGTAGCTGCGTCAACAGGTCCTATGGAAAATGCATGGGGAAAACGCGTTTTGGGACCCCCCTTTTTTCTCGACCCCCGCTTGACGAATCAACGTGAAATTTTCAGGATAGGAGCGGACCGAAGCTGGCCAAAAGTTTGGAATCTTTCGAAGATTCATCAATCGACGCCAACGGTATTCCAAATAGAATGTTGTGGATTTCCTATGGAAAATAGGTCCTAACTATAACTACCTACTGGCGACTGCCAGTAGGTAATTTATATATATACACATACATATATATATATATACACATACATATATATATATATATACACATACATATATATATATATATACACATACATATATATATACATACACATACATATATATATACATACACATACATATATATATACATACACATACATATACACATACATATATATACACATACATATATATATACACACACATACATATATATATACACATACATATATATATATACACATACATTACCTACTGGCGGTCGCCAGTAGGTAGTTATAGTTAGGACCACGTTTCCATAGGAAAACCTCAACATTCTATTTTGAATAACTTTGGCGCCGGTCGACGAATCCTCGCGAATTTCTCAAAATAGGTGGGGCGCTACGCTCCGCTCCTACCCTGAAAGTCTCGGGGGGATTCGTCAAGCGGGGGCTGAGATAAAAGGGGGGTCCCAAAACGCGTTTTTCCCATGCATTTTTCCATAGGACCTTTAGAACGAGCTACAGCCCGAACGGCTGAACAGAATTACTAGAAATTTGGCAGAGAGGTAGTCCCTAGGTCAAGGAAGTGCCTTTTGTAGGTTCGGTGTAAATCTGTTCAGTAGATTCTGAGAAAATAGCCTTTAAATCAATATATATATCTGAGCCCGCTTACGGTACGCTTACCGTACGCTTACCGTACGCTTACCGTAAGCTTACGGTGGCGTGCGCGAGCGCGATTCTGATTGGCTCTTAGATCTTAGTAAACATTCGAATCGGCCGAAACCAGGAAGCGGCGTCCGCCATTTTGTCTCTCGCACTGAGTGTTGTTTATCAAACATGATGGCCAAAAACATGTTACGGGGCTGTTTTGACAACTCCCTCCCACATAGTCATGTTGAGGGAGTCCCCAAACATCCCCCAAGAGCAAAAACGGTTTTATTTTTTTTTCGGCAATTTCGCGGGGTACGCTTACCGTACGCTTACCGTACGCTTACCGTAAGCTTACCGTACGCTTACGGTAAAAAAATAAAAATAAAAAAAAACACTATCCACACTTACCCCACCCCCTGTGCTTTTGGTGGCCGCAGGCCACCAAATGTGCAGGGCTTATTAATAGAGAAAAAAAACGTAATTTTGGCAACATGAAATTATAAAATCGAAATAAAAAAAACACTATCCACATTGACCTCACCCCCTGTGCTTTTGGTGGCCGAAGACACCAAATGTACAGGGCTTATTAAAGTTGATAAAAACCGTGCACGGAACGAACTGCGTTAAGTGGGCGCGCACGCCACAAATGGCGTAAAGTAACTTAGCATTTAAAAAACCGTACAAATTCACTGAAAAAACCATAGGTTTCACACACGTTATAGTTAGGAAATAGCATTTAAAAAACCTTGCTAATTCACTGAAAAAACCATAGGTTTCGCACATGTTATAGTTAGCTGGACATTTTACTGATAAAAAACCAATGAAATTCCCCCGTTATAGTTACTGTAGGCAACTATAACTCACGCGACCGTAATCCTCTGCTGATGACATATGTGTCTTTATGAAAAAAAAATATTTGTAATATATGTATAGCTAAAATTTAATGGAAGAAGATATGGGCAAATAAGTGTCTAAATACAGTATTAGCATCAGCAGAGGATTGCGGTCGCGTGAGTTATAGTTGCCTACAGTAACTATAACGGGGGAATTTCATTGGTTTTTTATCAGTAAAATGTCCAGCTAACTATAACATGTGTGAAACCTATGGTTTTTTCAGTGAATATATATATGCACATACATATATATATACACATACATATATATATACACATACATATATATATACACATACATATATATATACACATACATATACTCTCACCAATCAGAGAGCGCAGGACTATTTCAAAATGCGGGTGTGGCAGCATCCTGATCACTACAGTGGCATCCGAAGAAGGCTTCATTAGCCGAAATGCATCATGCCTTTAAGCTGTGTGGAATAAACGCTTCTGAATCTTCTCCTCGTGTGGCCTCCTCCTTTTCCTGACTGAAGGGGCTTTGGTGCATGTTTCACGCCGTCCAGTGGCGTTTTGGGAGGCTCCGTCCTACGAAGTGGCTGAAGTACTGCTGGAGTCTGCTGTTGCAGTTTGTTCACTTTTCCGAGGATTCGGATTACTTCAGCCCACCTTCAAAGTGAGATTTTACAAGGCTGCTGTGCACTACAGTTCGTGATTTCACGTAGAGCAGGTCACATTGTTTTCCTGCTCACGGCCTGCTGGATTCCCATTTTATAAGGCTTGGACGTGTGAGGAGAGACAAGGAAGCGTTTTGGGACATTCTTTCACTCAGGATTTCATTTCGGACACCCTGCGCCAGTCCTGCCCAGCAACTTACCTCCTTTGGACAGAATCCATCATGTCCATCCCTGCGCAGCATCCTTCCCGGTAAGGTGGTTTCTGGGAGTCGCAGTGTATTCACACTGCTTCAGATGTGCGATCATGTGACAGGGGCTGGCTGGTACTCTCACCAATCAGAGAGCGCAGGACTATTTCAAAATGCGGGTGTGGCAGCATCCTGATCACTACAGTGGCATCCGAAGAAGGCTTCATTAGCCGAAATGCATCATGCCTTTAAGCTGTGTGGAATAAACGCTTCTGAATCTTCTCCTCGTGTGGCCTCCTCCTTTTCCTGACTGAAGGGGCTTTGGTGCATGTTTCACGCCGTCCAGTGGCGTTTTGGGAGGCTCCGTCCTACGAAGTGGCTGAAGTACTGCTGGAGTCTGCTGTTGCAGTTTGTTCACTTTTCCGAGGATTCGGATTACTTCAGCCCACCTTCAAAGTGAGATTTTACAAGGCTGCTGTGCACTACAGTTCGTGATTTCACGTAGAGCAGGTCACATTGTTTTCCTGCTCACGGCCTGCTGGATTCCCATTTTATAAGGCTTGGACGTGTGAGGAGAGACAAGGAAGCGTTTTGGGACATTCTTTCACTCAGGATTTCATTTCGGACACCCTGCGCCAGTCCTGCCCAGCAACTTACCTCCTTTGGACAGAATCCATCATGTCCATCCCTGCGCAGCATCCTTCCCGGTAAGGTGGTTTCTGGGAGTCGCAGTGTATTCACACTGCTTCAGATGTGCGATCATGTGACAGGGGCTGGCTGGTACTCTCACCAATCAGAGAGCGCAGGACTATTTCAAAATGCGGGTGTGGCAGCATCCTGATCACTACAGTGGCATCCGAAGAAGGCTTCATTAGCCGAAATGCATCATGCCTTTAAGCTGTGTGGAATAAACGCTTCTGAATCTTCTCCTCGTGTGGCCTCCTCCTTTTCCTGACTGAAGGGGCTTTGGTGGGTATACATATATATATATACACATACATATATATATATATATATATATATATATATACACATACATATATATATATATACACATACATATATATATATACACATACATATATATATATTCACTGAAAAAACCATAGGTTTCACACATGTTATAGTTAGCGGAAATTTTACTGATAAAAAACCAATGAAATTGCCCCGTTATAGTTAGTGCTGGCAACTATAACTCACGCGACCGCAATCCTCTGCTGATGCTAATACTGTATTTAGACACTTATTTGCCCATGTCTTCTTCCATACATTTTTAGCTATACATATATTACAAATATTTTTTTTTCATAAAGACACATATGTCATCAGCAGAAGATTGCGGTCGCGTGAGTTATAGTTGCCAGCACTAACTATAACGGGGCAATTTCATTGGTTTTTTATCAGTAAAATTTCCGCTAACTATAACATGTGTGAAACCTATGGTTTTTTCAGTGAATTTGCAAGGTTTTTTAAATGCTAATTCCTTACTATAACGTGTGTGAAACCTATGGTTTTTTCAGTGAATTTGTACGGTTTTTTAAATGCTAAGTGACTTTACGCCATTCGTGGCGTGCGCGCCCACTTAACGCAGTTCGTTCCGTGCGCGCACGGTGCGCTTCGCGCACCGTGCGCGCACAGTGAGCACGCGGTGCGCTTTGCGCACCG
Organism: Triturus cristatus; assembly: GCF_964204655.1. NCBI lineage: Eukaryota > Metazoa > Chordata > Amphibia > Caudata > Salamandridae > Triturus > Triturus cristatus. The sequence continues at coordinate 514,092,664 of NC_140595.1, read as the reverse complement.
CGCACCCACTTTACGCAGTTAGTGCCGTGCCCACGTTACGCTAGATGGGCCATGTACGCACGATGCGCTTCGCGCACCGTGCGCACATGGAGGACATATTATGCGCTTCCTTGTGATAGGTAATCTGTTGAAATTTTTTGGGAAAATTTTCTGTGCTCTGATAAGCCATGCACAAATGGTGGCCTTCGGCCACCGTTTGCACAAGGGGTGGAGAAAGTGTGGATAGTGTTTTTTTTATTTTTATTTTTTTACCGTACGCTTACGGTAAGCGTACGGTAAGCGTACCCCGCGAAATTGCCGAAAAAAAAATAATGCCGTTTTTGCTCTTGGGGGATGTTTGGGGACTCCCTCAACATGACTATGTGAGAGGGAGTTGTCAAAACATCCCCGTAACATGTTTTTGGCCATCATGTTTGATACATAACACTCAGTGCGGTAGACAAAATGGCGGACGCCGCTTCCTGGTTTCTGCCGATTCGAATGTTTACTAAGATCTAAGAGCCAATCAGAATCGCGCTCGCGCACGCCACCGTACGCTTACCGTAAGCGTACGGTAAGCGTACCGTAAGCGGGCTCAGATATATATATTGATTTAAAGGCTATTTTCTCAGAATCTACTGAACAGATTTACACCAAACCTACAAAAGGCACTTCCTTGACCTAGGGACTACCTCTCTGCCAAATTTCTAGTAATTCTGTTCAGCCGTTCGGGCTGTAGCTCGTTCTAAAGGTCCTATGGAAAAATGTATGGGAAAAACGCGTTTTGGGACCCCCCTTTTATCTCAGCCCCCGCTTGACGAATCCCCCCGAGACTTTCAGGGTAGGAGCGGAGCGTAGCGCCCCACCTATTTTGAGAAATTCGCGAGGATTCGTCGACCGGCGCCAAAGTTATTCAAAATAGAATGTTGAGGTTTTCCTATGGAAACGTGGTCCTAACTATAACTACCTACTGGCGACCGCCAGTAGGTAATATACACATACATATATATATATACACATACATATATATATATACACATACACACACACACATAGACATACACATAGACATACACATACATATATATATATATATATATATATATATATATATATATATATATATATATATATATATATATATAATGTCCAACGCCTCCTCCGAAATCGAAAAAAGCACAGAACACTCCGGAATTTAAAGCAAGGGCTTTATTGAAGTAAAATGCGCGTAGTGCTGGCAGTCCCTTGAAACGCTAAGGCAGACGCGTTTCAAGCCTTCAAATGGCTCTCATCAGTGCCTGTTCCTGGGTCTTCGCGCTCTCTGTGATGGTCAAAACGAGGTGCAGGCGAGTTGAAAACCGCTCCCCTTTGTGATGTCATCACGTTCTCCTCCAATGGGTGATATGCTGACCACTCACGCTTTCAGCCTGCCAGGCAAGATGCATGCTGGTAGATGTAGTCCTGAGGGGTGTTCGTTCAGTAACAAAGACACTCCTCACATCAAGTGATGTCCCAAAGTGCTGGATCAGGGCCACACTCCAGCTCAAATGCCCAGCAGGATGACCAAAAGCCTTTCACCCGACTCCTTAATCAGGCGAAAATATCACCTACTCTCTCCCCAATGCAGCGTATCACACCATGTTGGTAGTCCAAGCTGCTCGGGGGGGCTCCGTGTTTTTTGCAGTTCGTGCAAAGATTCATCAATCGACGCCAACGGTATTCCAAATAGAATGTTGTGGATTTCCTATGGAAAATAGGTCCTAACTGTAACTACCTACTGGCGACTGCCAGTAGGATATTTTTTATATATATATATATATATATATATATATATATATATATATATATATATATATATATATATATATATATATATATATATATATCCAAAGCAAAAGTCTCGTTCCCGGAGCCCCCGACCCTTCAGGGCGGCCTCTAAACAATGGGCACGGAGCAGCCCATCCACTCAACAGCAAAACAGAATTAGAGGCCCATTGCTGGCTGAAAAACGGCATTTATTGAACGTCTTTGCATCGCAGATTCCTCCCAATTGCCTAACGTTTCGGCCTCGTCCGGCCTTGTTCACAGGCAGAAGGACAGACATTACAAACTGCATATTGCACACCTGCGTGCTTTATAGTTGTTGAGACTCACGTGACTGGTTCAGGAATACAAGTTCCAGAGTGCACCGCCAATTAAGTTAGTGTAAGAACTGGAAGTCCTCATTCTTTTATGCAAAAAATACCATCGTACCTGCATAGCGGTGCCACCCATGTTGGAAAATACACTTAGAGCCAGGTGAGTATATATATATATATATTACCTACTGGCGGTCGCCAGTAGGTAGTTATAGTTAGGACCCTGTTTCCATAGAAAAACCGCAACATTCTATTTGGAATAACTTTGGCGCCGGTCGACGAATCCTCGCGAAACTTTCAAAACTAATGGGGCGCTACGCTCCGCTCCTACCCTGAAAGTCTTGGGGGGATTCGTCAAGCGGGGGCTGAGAAAAAAGGGGGGTCCCAAAACGCGTTTTTCCCATGCAATTTTCCATAGGGACCTTTAGTCCATGGTACAGCCCAAACGGCTGAACAGAATTACTTGAAATTTGGCAAAGAGGTAGTCCTCAGGTCAGGGATGTGCCTTTTGCAGGTCTGGTGTCAATCTGTTCAGTAGTTCCTGAGAAAATCAAAAGTAAAATCATATATATATATGTGGGCAGAGCCTAACCACACATCTCATCCTGAGATCTGATTGGCTGTCAGCACTTCATCCAAGAAGTGTTGGCAGCCATCTTGGGACCAATATACATGATAGTACCTCATTAAAAAGCATTGCAGTTAATAGAAGGTTTTAAGACTTTAGTTACATTATAAATCATTTGTTGATGGTACCATACTCATTTTAGGATTTGTGGTATGTTCTAAGGTGATTTCACCATGTGAAAAAGCCTTCTGCTGGGATATCGTGATAGAGAGAAAAATATTTTCTCATGCTTTTTCCACAGAGGTTTGGAAGGTGATCTATAAGCTAAACTGAGAGCTTATTTTCTGTAAATTCACATTATCTTTCTCAGTCATGTGAGAATGAAGTCTGACATTCTCAGTAAAACATGTACATCCAACAAGGGCAGAGACTGTCAGTTGATTCCTTTGTGTTCTACTGCAGCTTCCCAGAGTGTTCCAAAGAACAACTAGAGCGCTAACAGTCCTACTTATGATAAACGTATGGCACACCTGAAGCCATCTTGCTTGGATTAAAGTGGTAACTCTTAAAACATTTAATTTAAAAAGGAACAAAATGAGGGGGTTCATTTTTCCATAAAAAGTATGATTAGTGCTGCAGAAAGAAAAATTAGGGCACATTTTGAGTGACTTCTCAAATCCTCTTCTATTTCATTAAAAAATTCTGACATGCAGACTGAAACATGCAATTTCAATACCAGCAGCAGTTTTCCCTGGTGAGCAGTAGCTTTACTACAGTGATCTAATGAGCAAAAAGACTGCTAACATTCTGAATTTATGGCAAATGTGCGACACATCTGAATGCCTTCTTGATGGAATCAAAGTAAAAAACTGAAAGTATTTCCTACTGAGGAGACTGCAGTAAATGAGGAAATTAGGAAACTTCATAACAAATAAATCTCCCAACATGGCCACCAGACACAAAAGAGCCCAAATGCAGCCCAAATATCACCCACATGTAGCCCAAGTATAACCCAGTGACAGAATGTCCCAGAGTGTTCTTAAAAACAACTAGAGCGCTTACTGTCTTCATTATGACAAAAGTATGGCACATCTGAAGCCATCTTGATTGGAATAAACTGGTAACACTTAAAACATTTAATTTAAAAAGGAACACAATGAGGGGGTTCATTTTGCCATAGAAATTATGATTAATGCTGAAGAAAGAAAATGAGGGCACATTTTGACTTCTCAAATCCTCTTCTATTTCAGGCTGAAACATGCAATTTTAATACCAGCAGCAGTTTTCCCTGGTGAGCAGTAGTTTTACTACAGTGATCTAATGAGCAACTAGAGTGCTAACATTCAGAATTTATGGCAAATGTGTGACATATCTGAATACCTTCATGATGGAATCAAAGTAAAAAACTGAAAGCATTTCCTACTGAGGAGACTGCAGTACATGAGGAAATTAGGAAACTTCATAACAAATAAATCTCCCAAGATGGCCACCGGAGACAAAAGAGCCCAAATGTAGCCCAAAATCACCCAGATGTAGCCCAAATATAGCCCAATGACAGAAGTGTGCAAAACACTTATTATTTTGTGTTTTTGCAGTGTTATATAGTGCAGACTTGTCAGGTATTGGAGTGCTTTACATGAGCATTGGTTACATCACACAAGAACAAATTCATTTTGGTTGTAGACATGGGGAGACGAAGGGATTTGACCAGAATCACAGAATGTCGAGCTGAAGCAGAAACTCCAACCTGGTTCCCCAGTTGCAAATTCTGCAGTTCTGGAAGTAACACCACATCCTCTCCCCTAAGTGCAACATTTAATCAAGTGGTCAACTGGATAAAAAGACAAAGATTACAAATAATTTAAAAGTGCTTTGTCGCTATTTGAAAACTCAGAAAATATGTCCTTATTTTAGTCTTTTAGAGCACTAACCATAATTTTGATGCCAATAAGACCCTCTCATATATGTAATTTCTAAAGGAAATGCTCTAGGTATTACAGTTTTGATTACATCAAGATGACTTCAGGCGTTCCACACTTTTGTAATAAATATAGAATGTTAGCAATCTAGTTGTTCAAACTGTTGAGAGGCAGAGGCCAGGGGCACGGACTCTGAAAATTGAAGGCAGGTAGGAGGGTGCAAAGGCAACAATTTAACCACACTGAGCAGGCAGGAAGGGCCGTGGCAGCACAACAGACTATGGAGGGCAGTGGAAAGGGGGGCAGGGGCAACAAACCAACAATACAGGACTTGCAAGAGAGGCTGTGGCAATGTAATAGACCATTGTGGGCAGAAGGAAGAGGCAATGGTAGTACAACCATACAGGCCAACAGACCCGATTCAGCCAGGAAACGTCCAATGTTTTTAAGCTCAAATGGGCTTTATTTGATCTGTCTCCGGTCTACAATCTCCTCTTTTTCAATGTAACTCAAAGGGGAAAATCAATACCCCAGTTTTTTTTCAAAATCTCCCTCTTACCAAGTTCAAAATGTTCGCAAGTATGGTACATTGGATCATGGAAGGAAATGGGGTAGGGACATGGATTCGGATAACAGAGGACAGGAGGGACATGGAGAGGTGCACCAAACTGACCCTGCAGGGAAGGCATCAGGGTTTGCAGCAGCACAATACACCACACAGGGCATGCGGAACGGGAGTGCAGCACAACAATCCATAGAAAGCAAGAGGGAGGGGACAGGACCATGCACATGGACAAGAGAGAACAGAGGGGCAAGAGGCAATGGTAGCTAGCTGACCATAATGGACAGAAAGGAGAGAAAGCTGCAGCATAACAGACCATAAAGGGCAGGAGGGACGGATCAGGGGCATTACAATGGAACAGACAAGCCAGGAGGGAGGGAGTAGGGGTCTGCACATGTAAACAGAGGGCTGGGGGCAAGGGGGCAGGGCAGGAGCAGCAAGATAGCCATGGAGGTCAGGCAGGATGGGCACTAGAAGCAAGACACACCATGAAGAGCAACAGTGAGACTGTGATGGCATACACACAGACCATGGAGGGAAGGTGGGAGGGGGTCAGGGGCAGCTAACTGACCACACAGGGAAGGTGGGAGGGGCCATGGCAGCACAGAAGACCATGCATGGCAAGTGGGAGGGTTAGTGGCAGCACAATGGCTATGATGGGCAAGAAGGAGGGTGCAGGGGCATGCACAAAGGACGATGGAGGATAGAAGGGAGGGTCAGGACCTGTGCACAGACAAGAAAGTTCAGACGAAGGGGCCTCACAACAGACCGCACGGGGCAGGCAGGAGGAGCAGTTGCAGCACAACAGACCAGGGAGAGCAGAAGGGTGTGGCAGTACAATGGACCATGTAGGACAGGAGGAAGAGGATAGGGGCATGGCATGTGGACAGGCAGGGTGGAGGTGGCAGGGACAGGTTACGGTCATCTGACAATGCTAGACAGGTGGGAGGGGAGTGGCAGCTCAACAGAACACTCAGAGTAGATAGGAGTGGCAGGTCCATGGAACATGGTGGGCAAAAAGGATGGAGCAGGGGCATGCACAAAGACATCGGAGGGCAGGGGGAAGGAGAATAGGGGCAGCAAGCTAAGTACAGAGTTTAAGCAGGAGGTCAATGATGGGGCATAGAATTGGGCAATGGAGGGCAGGAGGAGTGGACTGGTACATCATACTTAATTGAGGGCAGTGGCAGCACATCAGACCATGCATGGCAGGAGGGAGGAGGCTAGTCCATGGATTCAGACAACAGAGGATAGGGAGGAGGTGGATGGGGCAGCAAGCTAACTGTTCAGAGAAGGCGGGTATTAGGAACTTTGTTTTTAAAACGTGTGTCTGTGCGAACTACTTAAAATATGAACAAGTATGCAGCATAATCTCACTTTTATTCAGGAAGAAGAGGACGTTTGTGACTGACTCCGGGCTCACTTGGCAGAAACACCCCCTGACCCTCCACCCCCTATCGCAAAATGTAATGCCCGTGAAAAGGGTAGGTGAACACAGTGTTATATAGAACATAGTCCTGAGAGCACGATTGAAAATGAAAACTAGATATAGTATATGGTATAAACTATGCACCAAAAAGTGTGATACAAGATGAACCGGGCGTGAAATATAATATGCAATACATTGTGCGCAATGAGAGATTAATTGGAGAGCGCAAGATAGCACAGGCACTAGCGCGTGCTATGCGATATGTGCCTTGGAGTGTAATCTGCACAGGGCAGTGTTGTGTAACCTAACTAGTCTCTAAAGTTGTAATATAAAATATGTGCTGGGGAGTGTAACGTTGCATATGCACTGTGACAAAGATATGGATCCCAGATTGTAATATGTATGGCATAGCACTGTGCGTTATAACATCGGCATCGAGGAAGGCACGTTAGATGGGGCAATATAACCCGTGCGAAGACAAGTGTGGCATGACATATTCACGGGGTGGGGTTACAGTGCACATGGGCTAGAGAGTGTCATAGCATATGCACTAGCTGGTGGAATACAACACAGAGGTGTGAGGCAATCGGCGGGCACTGGTGGGTGTAACACAGCATTGGGCTCTGCCAGGAGCGCGCTGTGACTCTCAAGTGATGTTCGTCCCCTTTCCAGAGAGTAAAATAAAAAGTATTACACATCCGGCAGTGGATATGTGTTTTATTAACCGTGAGGGGGGTTTCTTGCATAGTTTGTCGAATCCCCTTTGAATGGCTTGGTGTGCATGTGTATTAAATGTGCCCGTCAATAGCTACCCATGTTTGTATAAATAAACGACAAGGGTGTCTACCGGGATTAGGCACGGTAGGGCATCAGACATGTCAGAGCTTCACTAGTGGTGTAAATACATTCCACGTGGATTCATTGTATGCATAGTCGCCTTTTAATGAATATCACGCAAATCGTCATGGAGATAGGTACGTACGGTTTGTCCAGCATGTCCTAGGTGTGTCTATAAATATATATTTTTTAAAAATAATAAAAAACAGTGGCCGGCCCTGGGGATTGGGGTCAAAAAAATATAATTAGGTGACAGGCCCTGGGGGATGGGGTCATCAGGGCCAATAAATTAGAATAAGAAGGGGAACCACACAGCCCCCCTTCTTAAAAAATTAAAATAAATAAAAGACTGGCATCGTGCCGGAGGCCACGCCCCCTCCTTGCAGCACTCTGCAAACGCGCCCCCTGTCGAGTGTTAAGTTGGGGAATTAATTCCTCTTCAATACTGAGGGTCCCTGAGGGCCAACTAGCCCAACAGGCATCTCCAGTATGCGCCAGGGAGCTGCGCTGCAGACAGGTGTTCTGAGGCCAAGCCCCTTTTTACAACTCTCTGCAACGCAGCTCAGTGGCGCTTACTGGAGGTACCTAGTGGTCTAGTTTGACCCTAGGGACCCTTAGGATTCAAGGGGACTTAATCTCTCAACTTAGAACAGCCACAGGGCGCGTTTACACAGTGGTGAAGTGAGGGGACGGGGCCTGAGGTGACGTGTGCAAACACGCACTATGGCACGTTTTAAATTGGGGATATAATTTCCCTTCAATACTGAGGGCCCCTGGGGGCTAACTAGCCCACCAGGTGCTTCCAGTAAGCGCCACTGAGCTGTGTTGCAGAGAGGTGGTCCAGGCCGCGCCACTTTTTACACCTCTCTGCAACGCAGTTCTGTGGCGCATACTGGAGGTACCTAGTGGGCTAGTTGGACCCTAGGGACCCTCAGGATTCAAATGAACATAATCTCCCAACTAAAAACGGACACAGGGCGTGTTTACATAGTGGTGAAGGGAGGGGACGGGGCCTGAGTTAACGTGTGCAAAAACGCCCTGTGGCCTGTTTTAAGAGGTAGTTTTAATCCCCCCTGCCCTATTATATACTAGGGGCTTACAGAGGAGGTCATGCTAATCACAGGGGGACCCCCAACGCATAGTGTTCCCTAGTGTATGTAGGTGTTTTCACTGTATTCTAAGTGTCTTTTAACATAGCACTGGCTCTAGGACTGGTTAGTCAGACTCAGTTACCACCAGTATCTGTCTGAAAAAGTTGAGGGTACAGGATGATTTTGCAACAAGGCTTGTTTCTGCTCTTCTTTTTGTTCTTTCTGCACGTTATCCTTCTTCCTGCACTTTTCTTCGTCTTTGAGGACTTCTGTTGCTTCTTTCTGCACTTCTTTTTTTTCTTTCTGTGCATTTTTTCTTCTTTCTTCACATGTCCTATCTCTGTAGGCATAGTTAGAAATTAGCATTTAAAAAACCTTTGAAATTCACAGAAAAAAACATAGGTTTCAGGCACGTTATAGTTAGGAATTAGCATTTAAAAACCCTCAGAAATTCACTGAAAAAACCATAGGTTTCAGGGGTGTTATAGTTAGCTGGACTTTTTACTTGTACAAAACCATTGAAATTCCCCTGTTATAGTTAGTTCAGCTAACTATAACTCGCGCGCCCGCAATGCACTGCTGATGACGTCACATATTACAACACTCATGACATGGTCAGTGACATCACTGATGACATCACTGATGACATCTCAAATGACATCACTGATGACATCATCCTTGTGATAGAGTGGCAGACCTCCTCTCACCCTAATATAACCTTTGATACACACATTCAAAAATAGACACTAACATTTTCAAAACAATGGACATACCAATACCAGTTACAACAACCTCTTCAGTAATTCTAAGATCCACATACACATCCACTCATTCACCCAACAGTCCTATTCAGTCACACATACATGTACTCACTCATCATATGTACTCATACACCTATACATCCTGTTACACAATACCACTCATCCATAGAGTTACTCACACACATAGTCACTCATGCTAATAAAGAATCAAACATACATTTACTTGCATATACAGTTATACACACACCACCACACTTACTTCTACGGAAACTTACACATACTTAGTCTTTTAAACAATCACTTATAGAAACACATACTTATTCCTACAGGAACTCTTTCAATCTCTCACATATACTCACTTATATACACCAATAGTCACATATACTAGTTTAAAACATATGTAGTTACTCATAAAGACACTATTGAGACAGCCATTCACTCACTAACACACCCATACACACACTCATCCACCCATACAGTCCTGCACACATGCTGTCTTCAACACATACAAACAGTGAGTCACTCATTCATGCACCTATGCGCTACGTAATACCCCCACCGAACCATGCAGACACAGACTGATACTCAAAAAACCAACTAATAACCTATATAGACACCCATGTAGCTACTCACCAACCCATGCAGCCACTTATACACAAAGTGAGAGACTGATACAGATATTTACATATTTAAACATTACTCACTAAGCCATGTATTCACTATGATACACTTAATCAGTCAGTTACACAATCAATTTTTCAAAAACAAATCATCCATTTAGACACTTATATACCCATTTATTCTTCCATCGACCTTGAGATATACATATATAAAACATATTTAATTTTCAGAAAAACACACATTCACTGGATGATGTCATCAGTGATGTCATGAGTGATGTCATCAGTGAGGTCATGAGTGATGTCACTGACCAGGTCATGAGTGATGTAATATGTGACGTCATCAGCAGTGCATTGCGGGCGCGCGAGTTATAGTTAGCTGAACTAACTATAACGGGGGAATTTCAATGGTTTTGTACAAGTGAAAAGTCCAGCTAACTATAATACCCCTGAAACCTATGGTTTTTTCAGTGAATATATATATATATATATATATATATATATTCACTGAAAAAACCATAGGTTTCACACAAGTTATAGTTAGCTGTACATTTCACTCGTAAAAAACCAATGAAATTCCCCCGTTATAGTTAGTGCAGGCAACTATAACTCACGCGACCGCAATCCTCTGCTGATGCTAATACTGTATTTAGACACTTATTTGCCCATGTCTTCTTCCATTAAATTTTAGCTATACATATATTACAAATATTTTTTTTTCATAAAGACACATGTCATCAGCAGAGGATTGCGGTCGCGTGAGTTATAGTTGCCTTCGGGCACCATTTGCACACGGGGTGGGGAGAGAGTGGATATTTTTTTTTTTTTTTTTTATAATTTTGACCGTACGCGTACGGTAAGCGTAATCGGCGATTTTTCGAAAAAAAATAAAATTGTTTTTTTGGCCTTGGGGGTTGTTTGGGGACACCTATATCGATGCTGGGTGGTTAAGAACTGAATATACTGCCCCTTTAGATGGTTTTTGTCTTTGTTTTTGCTGCCCCCCTCAGAGTGCGAGAGAGAAAATGGCGGCCGCCGCTTCCTGGTTTCGACCGATTCGAATGTTTACTTAGATCGAACAGCCAATCAGAATCGCGCTCGCGCACGTCACCGTACGCGTACGGTAAGCGCACCGTAAGAGCACCGTAAGCTGGCTCAGATATATATATATATATTGATTTAAAGGCTATTTTCTCAGAATCTACTGAACAGATTTACACCAAACCTACAAAAGGCACTTCCTTGACCTGAGGACTACCTCTCTGCCAAATTTCATTTAACTCTGTTCAGCCGTTCGGGCTGTAGCTGTGTCTAAAGGTCCTATGGAAAAATGCATGGGGAAAAACGCGTATTGGGACCCCCTTTTATCTCAGCCCCCGCTTGACGAATCCCCCCCGAGACTTTCAGGGTAGGAGCGGAGCGCAGCGCCCCACCTATTTTGAAAATTTGGCGAGGATTCGTCGACCGGCGCCAAAGTTATATACGGGCCCCCAAACAACCCCCAAGGCCAAGAAAAAATTATTTTTTTTTCGAAAAATCGCCGATTACGCTTACCGTACGCGTACGGTAAAATTTGAATAAAAAAAAAAAAAAATACTATCCACACTCTCCACAACCCATGTGCAAATGGTGCCCGCAGGGCACCATTTGTGCATGGCTTATGTAACAGTTGCAAATAATAAAAAAAACATTTCACAACGATGCGCATAATATGTCCCCCATGTGCGCACGGTGCGCGAAGCGCATCGTGCGTACATGGCCCATCCTGCATAATGTGGGCACGCGGTGCGCGTAGCGCACCGCGTGACCACCGTGCGTGCATGGCACTAACTGCGTAAAGTGGGCGCGCGGTGCGCGAAGCGCACCGTGCGCGCACGGAACGAACTGCGTTAACTGGGCGCGCACGCCACGAATGGCGTAAAGTAAGTTAGCATTTAAAAAACCGTACAAATTCACTGAAAAAAACATAGGTTTCACACACGTTATAGTTAGGAATTAGCATTTAAAAAACCTTGCAAATTCACTGAAAAAACCATAGGTTTCACACATGTTATAGTTAGCTGTACATTTTACTGATAAAAAACCAATGAAATTCCCCCGTTATAGTTACTGTAGGCAACTATAACTCACGCGACCGTAATCCTCTGCTGATGACATATGTGTCTTTATGAAAACAAAATATTTGTAATATATGTATAGCTAAAATTTAATGGAAGAAGACATGGGCAAATAAGTGTCTAAATACAGTATTAGCATCAGCAGAGGATTACGGTCGCGTGAGTTATAGTTGCCTACAGTAACTATAAAGGGGGAATTTCATTGGTTTTTTATCAGTAAAATGTACAGCTAACTATAACATGTGTGAAACCTATGGTTTTGTCAGTGAATATATATATATATATATATCAAACACAATCCTCACGTGTCCTGCAAAGGATTAGAGGCGCACTCGGCTTTCAGTAATCCTGCATTTATTCAAGCCAGAACATGTCAACATCCCTACGCGTTTCAGTCTCCTGACCTTCTTCTCGGGGAAATTGCGTAAATGTTTGTACTGTTGCCTTTTATGTCGTTGGCCCCTCCCTCATCTGGGCCAACCACAGTAGTGACCTCCAGATGTATTCTGGTCATAGTAGTTCGTTAAAACCATCGTGGTTTAGAAAAAGACAACAGCCACCTTTAAATTAATCCCTGGATGGGCCGCAATATTCATGTTCCATATATTTCGGCATCCACGCCTGAAAGCTCCTGGAAAGTCCATTATCAAAGGCAAACCAGGACCCCCTACGCAGCAATCCGCGATTAGCGAGGTGGTGCAGCCTCTGTAACGGCGCTGGACCGGCGCCGCCAAAACATCAAACACAATCCTCACGTGTCCTGCAAATGATTAGAGGCGCACTCGGCTTTCAGTAATCCTGCATTTATTCAAGCCGGAACATGTAAACATCCCTACGCGTTTCAGTCTCCTGACCTTCTTCTCGGGGAAATTGCGTAAATGTTTGTACTGTTGCCTTTTATGTCGTTGGCCCCTCCCTCATCTGGGCCAACCACAGTAGTGACCTCCAGATGTATTCTGGTCATAGTAGTTCGTTCGGGAGGGGCCAACGACATAAAAGGCAACAGTACAAACATTTACGCAATTTCCCCGAGAAGAAGGTCAGGAGACTGAAACGCGTAGGGATGTTGACATGTTCCGGCTTGAATAAATGCAGGATTACTGAAAGCCGAGTGCGCCTCTAATCCTTTGCAGGACACGTGAGGATTGTGTTTGATGTTTTGGCGGCGCCGGTCCAGCGCCGTAACAGAGGCTGCACCACCTCGCTAATCGCGGATTGCTGCGTAGGGGGTCCTGGTTTGCCTTTGATAATGGACTTTCCAGGAGCTTTCAGGCGTGGATGCCGAAATATATGGAACATGAATATTGCGGCCCATCCAGGGATTAATTTAAAGGTGGCTGTTGTCTTTTTCTAAACCACGATGGTTTTAACGAACTACTTTGACCAGAATACATCTGGAGGTCACTACTGTGGTTGGCCCAGATGAGGGAGGGGCCAACGACATAAAAGGCAACAGTACAAACATTTACGCAATTTCCCCGAGAAGAACGTCAGGAGACTGAAACGCGTAGGGATGTTGACATGTTCCGGCTTGAATAAATGCAGGATTACTGAAAGCCGAGTGCGCCTCTAATCCTTTGCAGGACACGTGAGGATTGTGTTTGAGATATATATATATATATATATAAATAATCTACTGGCGGTCGCCAGTAGATAGTTATAGTTAGGACCGTGTTTCCATAGGAAATCCGCAACATTCTATTTGGAATAACTTTGGCGCCGGTTGACGAATCCTCGCGAATTTTTCAAAACTAATGGGGCGCTACGCTCCGCTCCTACCCTGAAAGTCTCGGGGGGATTCGTCAAGCAGGGGCTGAGAAAAAAGGGGGGTCCCAAAACACGTTTTCCCCATGCATTTTCCCATAGGACCTTTAGTCCGAGCTACAGCCCGAACGGCTGAACAGAATTACTTGAAATTGGGCAGAGAGGTAGTCCTCAGGTCAGGGATGTGCCTTTTGCAGGTCTGGTGTAAATCTGTTCAGTAGGTCCTGAGAAAATAGCATTTAAATCAATATATATATCTGTAAGCGCGCTCCGTGCGCTTACGGTAAGCTTACCGTACGCGTACGGTGCCGTGCGCGAGCTCAATTCTGATTGGTGGTTACATGACTGTAAACATTCGAATCGGAGGAAATCAGAAAGTATCGGCCACCATTTTCTGTCTCTCGCACTGAAAAACAAAGGTTGATAACATGAAAAGGGGGCAACGAAGAGAGTTGCAGACCCCCTAGCGTTCGTCAGGGGGTTCACGAAGGACCAAAAAGTATGAAAAATAAATTTAATAATTTTTAAAAAAAAATCGCGGAGTGCGCCTACGGTAAGCTTACCGTACGCGTACGGTAAAAAAAAATAAAAAATAAAAATAAAAATTAACAATCACATTTAATATATAAATCTAAGGACCCCCAAGGGAGAAAAAACCAATTGATATTTTGTAAAAAATGGCAAGGCGTGCACGGTACGAAATGCGCAACGTGGGCGCACGGTCCGCGAAGCGCACCGTGCGCGCAAAAATTAAAAATAAATACATAACTTAGCATTTAAAAAAACGTACAAATTCACTGAAAAAACCATAGGTTTCACACACGTTATAGTTGGGAATTATCATTTAAAAAACCTTGCAAATTCACTTAAAAAACCATAGGTTTCACACATGTTATAGTTAGCTGTACATTTCACTCGTAAAAAACCAATGAAATTCCACGTTATAGTTAGATCAGGTAACTATAACTTGCGCGACCGCAATGCACAATGTGTCATTTCAGATGTCATCATTGATGTTATGAGTGATGTCACTGACCATGTCAGAAGTGATGTAATATGTGACGTCATCAGCAGTGCATTGCGGGGGCGCGAGTTATAGTTACCTGATCTAACTATAACGTGGAATTTCATTGGTTTTTTACGAGTGAAATGTACAGCTAACTATAACTTGTGTGAAACCTATGGTTTTTTAAGTGAATTTGCAAGGTTTTTTAAATGCTAATTCCTAACTATAACGTGTGTGAAACCTATGGTTTTTTCAGTGAATATATATATATATATATATATATATATATATATATATATATATATATATATATATATATATGAGCAAGGGCGGATGCCTGAAACGCGTCAGATTGATGAAACTCTGCTTTAAATAAAGCAAAACAACTGTGCCTTACTTGGATTTGTGTGGCTTCCATTTCTCGTTGATACGGATCGTTGTGGAGCTACAATTGTGGAATATATATATATATATATATAGCAATTTGCATTGAAGAATGAGTGGATATATAAATATAATTATCTGGATGGAGGATTTAGTAGCAGTGTGATTGACTGTTTACTTGACTAATTTATAGTGTCTCACTAAATATATTGGAAAGTGACTAAACTGTGTGAATATCTGTATCACTGTCAGTTGTTGTGTAAACTGCTGCACCAGTTGGTTACTAGCTACGTGAAAGTCTACATTAGTTATTGATTAGTTAACTGAGTATTTGTATGGGAGAGTGAATGTGTGTGGTGCGGTGGGGGGTGTGAGACTGCCCAAAGATGTGTGAATAGTTGATTCAGTGGGTATATGAAGTCAAAACTACATGTTATAACAGTTGTTTGGGTGAGTGAATATCTTTATGGGTGTGGTGATGAGCAAATATATGTCTCAATGGTACATGTCCAACAAACTAGAAAAATAAAAGCCAGTGTATGTGTCAGTAGTTGTACATAAATAAGTATACATGAGACTCAGTGATTGTATGAGTGACTATGTATAACTGTATACTTGTAATAGTGATTTTATAACACAGTAAGTATGAGTTACTATCTATATGAATAGATGAAGTGGTGTTTGTATAAGTGTGTAGCTAAGTAAAAGTAAGTATGATCCATTGTTTGCATAAGTGAGTAGGATGACTTCATAAGTGATTAGGATGTGTGCTGGTATAGGTGTATAAGTATATTTGATAGTGTTCTATTGATCATTGATAGCATGTATGAGTGAATCTATAGGTAAGTGATTAGATGTCTGTATAGATCTAGGAATCCCTGAGTGGGTGTTTAGAAACTTGTATTGGTGTGTTAATGGTTTCAAATATGTCACTCTGAATTTTACAATGAGTGATGAAAGGTTATACTAGTGTAAGATGAGGTTATCTGATCGTCACGTGGATGATGTCATCAGTGATATCATTTGAGATGTCATCAGTGATATCATTTGAGATGTCATCAGTGATGTCACTGACCATGTCATGAATGATGTAATATGTGACATCAGCAGGGGATTGCGGGCGCAAGAGATGTAGTTAGTACAACTAACTATATCGGAGGAATTTCAATGGTTTTGTACGAGTGAAATGTCCAGCTAACTATAACACCCCTAAAACCTAAGGTTTCTTCAGTGAATTTCAAAGGTTTTTTAAATGCTAATTCCCAACTGTATCAGGCCTGAAACCTATAGTTTTTTCAATCAATTTCAAAGGTTTTGTAAATGACAATTTTTAATGTATTAATTTTTATACAGATTTTTTTTATACGGATTTACTACATTTTTTAGACTATTTAATTTTAGATATTTTATTTTTTTAATTACATTATAAATACATTATACATTAAAATGAAAAATATACTTTCTCAGAATGAGTTACTTTAGTTTAAATACTTAGCAAATAGGCAATAGAATTTTAAGTACAGTAGTTACAGTCGTTGCAATGGGTAACAATTTCAAACACAATGTAACATTCATCTCAATGTGAATTTCTAGTCAAATGCAATTAGTTACTTTATGGATTACTTTTCTAACCACAGGACTGGATCCTAGATTCAGTCCTTGGGCATTTTCTGTAAACAGTTGAGTAAAAGCGTTTTGGTTACAGTAGTGATTTTTAAGGAATATTATTGTATTTTAAAAGTTGATACTTTGAAATTTTTTCACATACAATCACCAATGTTATCCTATGGCAGAAAATTCACTTAGCAGGTAAGTAGTGTTATCGTTAGTTTTTCTTACTCAGTGGTGGTTCCTGGATCCAGCACTAGTGCATCTCCTGTAAACAGTTGAAAGAATGTGTTTAAGACATACAGACGATTTTTTAGGAATATTTTTAGTTTGTGAAAATAGACACTTAGAAACTTTGCTGGTGAAAACCACACAATGTATTCCTATGGAAGAAAATACAAGTTACTGGTAAGTACGCTTAGAATTACTTTTCAGGGTCAGTGCTGGGCTAAAAGATGCAGCACTGGGTTCTCTCCTGAAAACAGGAGAGCAAATCGGAATTCGTAGTTCGGCTGATTTTAGAGGAATATTTGTACAATGGTGAAAGAAGGGGGCGGGGCCTGAGGTGACATGTGCAAACACGCCCTGTGGCGCGTTTTAAGTTGGGGAATTAATTACTCTTCAAGCCTGCGGTCCCCTGGGGGCCAACTAGCCCACCAGGTACCTCCAGTATGCGCCAGGGAGCTGCGTTGCATAGAGGTGTTCAGAGGCCACGCCCCTTTTTACAACTCTCCAACTTAAAACGCGCCACAGGGCATGTTTGCATACATCACCTCAGGCCCCGCCCCCTACCTTCACCACTGTGCAAACGCGCCCTGTGGCGCGTTTTAAGTTGGGGGATTAGGTCCCCTTGAATCCTGATGTCCCCTGGCAGCCAACTAGGCCACCAGGTACCTCCAGTAAGCGCCACGGAGCTGCGTTGCAGAGAGGTGTAAAAAGGCGCATGGCCTCATTACACCTCTCTGCAACGCAGCCCCCTGGCGCATACTGGAGGTTCCTGGTGGGCTAGTTGGTCCCCAAGGATCCCCAGTATTCAAGGGGAATTAGTCCCCCCTCTGCAAACACGGGGCGCGTTTTTTGTTGTTTTTTTAAGGGGGGCTGTGTAGCCCCCTTCTTTTTCTAATTTATTGGCCCTGGGGACCCCATTCCCCAGGGACTACCCCCAATTTTTTTTTTCTTTTTTTAACTATCGGGAAGGGGGCCGCTTGGCCTGCCTCCTGAGGCCACAATTTGCCCCGGGGACCCGATCCCCCGGGGCATGGCCCTTTTTAAAAAATATATATATATTTTGGAGGGGGGGCTGCCTTGCGCCCCTCCTGTGGCCACTTATGGCTGCGGGTACCCCATCCCCCGGGGCAGTTTCTTTTTTTAGCATTGTACTCCGGGGCCTGTCACTCTTAAGTTTGTCAGTCCTGTGTGTCTCTCCTGAGGTTGTCGCTCCAGAGTGTGCCGCTCCAGAGTGTGCCGCTCCAGAGTGTGCCGCTCCAGAGTGTGCCGCTCCAGAGTGTGCCGCTCCAGAGTGTGCCGCTCCAGAGTGCGCCACTGGGGCATAGGGTAGAGCAAACAACCCCGTACTGGTCACCGTGTTCTATTTGTATGACGATGCTTGGTTAAATCCGAGATGCGTTTGGTGGGCGCTATATCCAGACTGTCACATGAGAGCTTGTGTCTCACTCTTCACCAACCAGCAGGAAGTGCGTGAATCTTCCCAGAGCGAGGGCTACATATGGAGGGGGAAAGTGCATCCCCCACGAGAGCATCTGAGGCCCGTGACAGTGAGTGCACGTGTGAGGGCGTGTGAGATCCGTAGAGCCGTGTTTTTGGTCTTGTAGGTATATATAGCTCGAACTCAACCCGGAGGTATCAGGGCGCTTTACACGAGCACCAGCTGTTCCAGACGGGCACATCCATGTTTTGTTAGGCGTGGGGAGATGAAGTGGGTTGCCCAGAATCACAAGAGGTTGAGCCACAGAGACTCGAACCTGGTTACCAAGCTTCGAGGTCGCACGCTCTAGCCGTTAGGCCACATCTTATTAAGTCTAGCCTGCTGGGACAGGGTCCCCTGTACTTACACTCCTGGGCGTGTCACTCTTAAGTTCGTCAGTCCTGTGTGTCTCTCCTGAGGTTATCACTCCTGGATGTATCACTATCGGGTGTGTCATAACTGGGTGTGTCATTACTGAGGGTCTCACTCCTGAGTGTATCACTGGGGCGTGGGGGAGAGCAAACAACCCCGTACTGGTCACCATGTTCTATTTGTATGTCGATGCTTGTTTCATAATGCCCCCGGGATTTGGCCCCCCGGGGGCAAATTGGCATATTTAGTGCGGGAGACAGCGCCGATTTTCTTTTTTTCTATCGGCAGAATGCGCGCATCCAGCGCACATCCTCCCGTTAAAAAAAAATAATACAAGATTTGAGGCCTAGGGGGTCAGGGTGTTTCAACCCTGCCCCCTTTTCGCGTTTTGTGATGTTTTTTTGGGGGGTTTCTTGTGCCTCGGTTCTACCGAGGCACAAGATGGCTGCCAACACTTCCTGATGCAGAGTGTTGGCAGCCAATTAAAATTCAGCTCGTGATCGGGAGGGTGCGCGGATCCTCCGAGGTCATAGATATATATGTACTTTCAACTGTCATTTTCTCTGGAACTACTGAACGGATTTACACCATTTAAGCGAAAGGCACGAGTCTGAACTAAGGACTACCTCTTTGCCAAATTTGGTGTAATTCCGTTCAGCAGTTCGGGCTGTAGCTGCGGCTAAAGGTCCTATGGGAAATTGCATGGGGAAAACGCGTTCTGGGACCCCCCTTTTTTCTCGGCCCCCGCTTGACGAATCACCGTGAAACTTTCAGGATAGGAGCGGACCTAGCCAAAAGTTTTGAAAATTTCGCCAAAGTTAATCCAAATAGGATGTTGCGGATTTCCTATGGAAAATAGGTCCTAACTATATCTACCTACTGGCGACCGCCAGTAGGATGGAGAGAATATATCTCTATCTCTCTCTCCCCATCTCTCTCTCTATCTCTCTATATCTCTCTAGCTCTCTCTCTCTATCTATCTATCTCTCTCTATATCTATCTCTCTCTCTCTCTCTATCTATATATCTCCTACTGGCGGTCGCCAGTAGGTAGATATAGTTAGGACCTATTTTCCATAGGAAATCATCAACATTCTATTTGGAATAACGTTGGCGCCTATTGACGAATCTTCGTCAAATTTTCCAAACTTTTGGCCAGCTCCGGTCCGCTCCTATCCTGAAAATTTCACGGTGATTAGTCAGGCGGGGGCCGAGAAAAAAGGGGGGTCCCAAAACGTGTTTTCCCCATGCATTTTCCCATAGGACCGGTTGACGCAGCTACAGCCCGAACTGCTGAACGGAATTACACCAAATTTGGCAAAGAGGTAGTCCTCAGTTCAGACTCATGCCTTTTGCTTAAATGGTGTAAATCCGTTCAGTAGTTCCTGAGAAAATTAGAGTTAAAAAGATAGATGTATCTGTGGACTCGGAGGATCCGTGCACCCTCCCTGCACCCAGCACGCACCCTGCCGTGCACGAGTTGTATTCTAATTGGCTGTCAACACTCCAGATCAGGAAGTGTTGGCAGCCATCTTGTGCCTCGGTAGAACCGAGGCACAAGAAACCTAAAAAACAAACGCGAAAAACGCAAAAAGGGGGCAGGGTTGAAACACCCTGACCCCCTAGGCCTGCTCAGGGGGTCCCAGAAGGACCCCCAGGGCCCAAAAAGGAATAAAATAAATAAATAAATAAATAAATAAATAAATAAATAAATAAATAAATAAATAAATAAATAAATAGGCGAGATTCGCGCACCCAGCGCGAATTTCAGCCGAAAAATAAAAACAAATTCAGCTGAATATGCTGATTTGCCCCCAAGGGCCAAATCCAGGGGGCAGAATTAAAAAAAAAAAAAAAAAAAAAAAAACAACAAAAAGTGTGGGGGGGTCCCAATCCCCCCCGACACTGCCCCGGGGACCGCCACCCCCTGGGGCTCGAAGATTGAATATATGCGGGAGGGGCCAATGGCCCCCCGCAGCCCCGTGGACCGCCAACCCCCGGGACTTTGTTAACATGGGTGGGGGGGGCTCACAGCCCCCCCCCCAGCCCCGGGGACCGCCATCCCCGGTGCTTACAACAATTTGATGTGGGGGGGCTCTCAGGCCCCCCCAGCCCCGGGGACCGCCACCCCCGGGGCAACTTGAACATGTAGGAGGGGGGCCACATGCCCACCCCCCCCCTCCTGGAGCCTTGCACTGGCCCTGGGGACCGCCACCCCCCAGGGCCGGCTCCTGCAGTGTCCCGGGGTGCCCGGCCCCGGGACACTGCTGTTTGCAATGGCAGGGCGGGAGCCTCGCAGCTCCCACCCTGCCATTGCAAACTGCTTTGCTTCATTGAAGCGAGAGCAGGGAAACCTGCTCTCGCTTCAATGAAGCAAAGCAGATTGCTTTCCACATGGGGAGCAGTATGTTAGCTGCTCCCCATGTGGAAAAGCAATGCCATGAATGATGTAATATGTGACATCATCGGCAGTGGATTGCAGGCGCGCGAGATGTAGTTAGTACAACTAACTATATCGGAAGAATTTCAATGGTTTTGTTCGAGTGAAATGTCCAGCTAACTATAACACCCCTAAAACCTATTGTTTTTTAAGTGAATTTCTAAGGTTTTTTTAAAATTCTAATACCTAACTATATCAGGCCTGAAACCTATGGTTTTTTTCAGTGAATCTATCTATATCTATCTCCCGCATTTTTGGTGTTCGAGGCCGCCTCAAGTCCCCAAAGCCTCAAACCCAAGTCCAGCGCCAAATGGTGACGTGGAGATATCATGATCCCACGTCTCCATGCAGTCACGGACTGCAGCAGCCACTCGTCTGGTCTTGACCGGGGGGGGGGGGGGGGGAGCGGGAAATAAAAGGTGGACTTCATGTAGCCCCATTGCTTGCCGCGTTGTTTCTTTCCTGATCAAGGGATGGTTTCCCGAAACACGTTGTATCAGCGCTAAGGAGGGGGCGATTATGCAGATCACTGCCAGCCTGACAAGGGCCTTGTTGGACTTGGCCCTTTTTGCAAGGTCATCCCTGAACTTTTTGCCTTCCTCCTATATTTTTTCTGACCTATTGGCTGTTTTAGGACTCTGGGCACTTTACCACTGCTGATCAGTGCTAAAGTGCATATGCTCTCTCTATTGTAAATTGATGTAGGATTTGTGATTCCATGATTGGTTGGTTTGGTTTACTTTCAGACCCTAGTACAGTGCACCAGGAGTGCCCAGGGCTTGTAAGTCCAAATACTGCTGGTGGGCTTGCAGCACTGGTTGTGCCACCCACAGAAGCAGCCTGTAAAAGTGTGTCTAAGGTCTGCTATTGCAGAGCCTGCGTGCAGTCTGGTACTGTCATGCTGACTGGGCAAGTGCACACCCTTGCCAGTCCCTAAACCTTCCCTTTTCTTCATATCAGACACCCCTATGGAAGGCCCAAGGGCAGGGTGTATTGTAAGGATAAGGTAGGACATGCCCTGGTGTGTGTGGCATGTTCTAATAGTGAATGACAGCCATTTTCGTTTTTCACTATTGCAAGGCTACCTGTTCTCCATAGGCCAGAATGGGCAGTATGGTTATTACATCTTATAATCCTAACTGACTCAGGGAACATGGTAGAAATTCGAATTTAGTATGCCTGAACTCAGAATGAGAAAATACATCTTTTAGTGAAGTTGGTTTTACCATTCTGTGTTTGAAAATACCACTTATATAAAGTAGGTCTTTTCTTGTCTAACCATTCAAACCTGCCTCTGCTAGGTTGTGTATTCCTTGTGTGGAGTTTGAGTGACGGGGCTGGAGGATTCCAGGAGACAGGGTGAGTACGCCTAGTGGTGAATAGAGAGATCTGCATCTAGATGGTAGGGAGGAGTTGCACCTGGGACCTGAATAGGACAGTGCCTGCCCCCCATAGTGCTGGCTCCACCCCCTGTGGTGCGTCTGATGTCTCTGCCCTGCACTGTGAAAGGAGAGAAGGAATCATGTCAACAAAGTGCTCCAGAGCTGACCAGAACCGGTTTGAACAAGGCAAAGGCCCCTCTGCCTTCTGAGGACAAAGGATTTTTGGGTATAAATATTGGGACCCTGATCCCAAGAATTTAGATGACTTTGGGAAACAAGAAGAACCTCTCGCTGAGGGAGGAACCAGAAGAAGCTGAGGAGGAAACTATCCCTGAACCTGGGGAATTGGCCTGCAGTGGTTGCCTTACTGCCAAAGAGGAGAAAGGAACTTTGTGTGTACTTTTGCTCAACTTGTGAAGGATCTCTAAGGGCTTGGAAAAGAGCTTGCCTCCTGCTGAAGTCTCAGGGACAACAGACTTAAACCCCCAGCTCCCCAGAGTTCTTTGGAAGTGCCTGCTGCTGTTGTTGGGCCTTCTGAGGGACTGCGTGTCGCAAGGAGCTGGAAGCGCGACTCAAGAAGGAGAAGCATGCCGCCGTTGGAGCTGTTGTCGTCGCATCTCGTAAAGTGTGCCGCCGCTGCAGCATCGCATCGAGCGGAAGCGTCTCACATCATCCAGGAAGTGTCTCGCAACGCCGAAGAAGCGTGTCACCATCGTAGTTGTCGCATTGCACCGCATCAAGGAGCTGCTGTCGTCGCATCGTGTAAAGGGGTGTCGCCGCTGCAACATCACATCGAGAGGAAGCGTCTCGCAAACGTCGGAGAAGAGTGCCGCTGCCAAGGCCACTGTCGTCGCATCGCGTAAAGGGTGTCGCCGCTGAAGCATCGACTCGAATCTGCTCGCAACATCGGAGAAGCGTACCGCATCTGGAAGATCTTCACGTCTTTATTTCTTTGCACCAAAAACTTCATCACATCAACATCGTTGCAACACTTTCGTTGCCCTGCGTGTTGCATCTATAAGGTACATTGACTTAGTGTCGCATTTAAAAACTAAGCAAAATTCTACCATCTAAAGTAACAGTATTGTGTGTGTTTGTCGTTTAATGGTCTTGTGGTAAATCTATTCAAAGAATACTTATTTTTGACATAAAACCTGTGTGGTGTCCATCTGTAGTGTTGTCACTTGATTACTGTATGTGTTCACAAATGCTTTACACACTGCCTCTGAGATAAGCCTGTCTGCTCGTGCCAAGCTACCAAGGGGGTGAGCAGGGGTTATTTTAGGAGTGTATCCCCTTACCCTGACTAGAGGAGAGGGTCCCTATTTGTCACAAGTGCATACCTGTGCCAACTAGAGACCCCCAAGTCTAACAGGCCTTTTATCCATCTGCCCGAGAGTGCCACGTGGAGAGATAGATAGATATCTATCTAAGACTAAATGCACTGTTCATAGCCAGAAAAGACACATTTTTCATGAATATTTTAGAACACTACACCCCACAGGGTACCAAACTACTATCTGACTGTAGGAGAGTCTTACCGTGACAAGGGTGATCACTCTGTATACTTTATCAGGTACAGAAGATAGCTTAAACACAGATGGTACAAAGAATACCTAGAGTCTTAAATACACCGCCCGGGACTGATAATTTACCTCTTGAAAATGTATACCTCACATGTGCAGCAAACTACTCACCCTGCATGACAAAACAATAAAGGCCCACAAATTGCCACCCTCCATACAAGAGGCCTAGAATCTAAAATATTAGGGAAGATCTTATCCAACAGGCCTATGAAATCACCACAATAGCACACTTACCAAAAAGGGCTTGTCCCAGGTACAAATGTGCAGCCAAACAGGAGGTTGTGGTTCCACATGTCCATTCTCCCTAATGAGGACATTAAAACCAGCTGGCGTCGCACTTCACGCAGATAAAGCATTTGATTACATAGGATAGGCATACATGTTTGGAGTCCTGTGGTTTATCATGTATAGGAAGAATATATATTTCCAACATGAACTACTCCACAGACTGCTATTTTATTTTGCCTATATCCCAGTCATTGTACTGTAATCCGTATTCAGAGACCAAAACAGGATACGGACGGGACTACTCTAGAGCAAGGGGTGACAAAGTCTCGCTCAGTAAATTCAGCCTTTCGAATTCACGACAAACTTACCAAAGATGCTATTTAACTCACTGTGGAGGGCAGTGTTTAATGCAATATCACAGTAAGAAATATCCACAGAATGATTGGAACAGTCAAACACTGTGCAAACCGATATAAGACCTGTGGGGAAACAAAAATGGAACCAACTTCACTGAACTGTCTCTCTCATGCATATAGAAAACAGCCAAGGTGACTCACCATGAATTGGCAACATAGGAAAGTTAGTCTTTTCACAGGTGTGGGGATAAGAGGCCGATTGTGAGAAGCTGGCCTGGTATATGATGCCCACTAATGTGAGTGGGCACCTTGCACCAGTCCAGACAACCATTATGGTGATTTAAGAGATCATAGACAACCACAGAAGGCTCTCTAAGTGGTAGCTGTGGAGAGCAGCCTTCAGGCTTAGTCTTGACTGAGTGTAAAGCAGCTTGTTTTACCAAAATGCAATCTTATAGTATAGATTTAACGAAAAAGAACCACACAATGTATTTATAGAAATATGTATTTATTATATAATACTCTCTAGTACATGCCAGTATCTCCCACACAGAGATGTACACAAAGCACACAATACGATAGCAAATCAATCACAGTAAAAGCTATAGCAAATAAATAGCACCAATACACAGTGGGCCCCGGGGGACCAAACCATAGACTGAGAAAGTGGTATAAGAACCAGGACTCGAGTCAGGACAATGTCGCGAGGTTGTAGAATCACTGGGAACACAAGGAACAACTTTACGTGCAAGTCGTGGTTGGATTTTTAAAAATTAGGGACCCTTCCCTGTGAACCCTGAAGAAACCCCGTGGAAGACAGAAGGGTGGAGTGCCACCCCATCAGTGGATACCGTGGTACCCAAGTTACCTATCCCAGGGGAGCCGGGTGCATAGGTGTGAAATGGCATCGGAAACTGCCGAACCCAAAAGAGGACTTCAGGAAAGTGCCAGAGGAGAAAGTGTCCGTGGGAATCCAAACGTGGATTCTTGATGAAGAGTACCTGAAAGCAAAGGGAACAGAGTCTAAGTCACTTGAGAGTGACCAGAGGCTCGGTAGACGAATGCCCACCAATGTGGGGTGCTTCAGGATAGATGTCGATGACCTTGACTCTGCAGCTGTCGGGACCTGGCGACGCTGAGGACGACCAGGAGCCGAATATGAGCTGTTCCACGACGGAGGTTGAGTACTGGGGGGGGGGTCAGTGTCCGGCAGGATCACCTACAAGCCTTGGCAAAAGCAACCCAAGCAGGAAGAAAAGAAGTTGCAGGAAGAGGACCATCAAGGTCCAGTAAGCCCAGAGCAATCAGGGGAGCCCAAGGAAGACCTAGTTGAACCTTCACACGACCAGCAGGTCGAAGACACTGGAATCGCAGTAGGACCTCGTGCAGCTTTACAAAACAGGCCACGGAGCACACGGTGCGATGTGGTTGAAGATCTTTGCAGTAAAAGTTGCCAGAGGTTAGGGCTACTTGGAGCTTAAAGCACTTGCTGCAGAATTGCCAACAAGCATTTGCACTTGCAAAAGTACACAGTGCACAGGGGTTCGAGTACTGCAGCCCCCACAAGGGATTCTGGCCTCAAACTGCGTGGGAGGGCAGCTCTGGCCTTGAGGAACGTAGAAACCCACCTCCTGTGTGGTTGAACCCTTCAGAGTCCGTAGGAGCTGGAATCAGCAGTCCGGTCAGCAGTGTTGCGGTGCCTGCGAATGCAGTGGAGGGACTCCTTCACTCCAAGGGAGATTATCCTTAAGTGCCTTGGATGGTCCAAAGGTCCTGCACTGATCCTGTATGGTGCCCAGGCATAGACGAGGCAACAGACTGATAGGGAGACTAAGTCAGGCCCAAACAAAGTCTAGAGTGTCCAGAGGGTAGAAGTGCAGTGTTTTCAGTTCTGAATCTGGTCCACGACATATCTAGGGACCTTCACCCAGGTAATCCGTTAAGTGCCCTAAAACAAATATGTTGAGAAGGTTCAGGAGACCCTCCCAGGGGAGGGTCTGGACAGGGGGGAGGTTACTCCCATGTCCTTTGTCCAGTTTCGCGCCAGTGTGGGAGCCAAGAGCTCCCAGGACTCGTTAGAACTGGACTATGCACAGGGATACCAAATGTGCCCCTCAAGCAGGCTTTCAGGCACTGGCAAGCGCACCCACCCAGCTCCAATACACTAAATCCTGTCTGGAAGGTGGTCACACTTCCCTGTGACAGGATGCCTATTGGTCTGCCTTCTCTTGCTCGAGCTTGGCTCAGCAGCAGGAGGGCAGAAATGTGTCTCTGGGTGGCAGCTACCTTTTTGTTCAGTCTGGGACTAGAAGGCTGGTACCGGGAACATTGCGAGCCTAACAGAGGGCTCTACCGGTGGGCGGAATCATACTTCTAACACCAGTAACGGTGTGGGGTATGATTCCAACATGACACCAAACACGATAGGGTGCGTTGCAGTCGTATTCAAGATGGTCATCGCTCGGTCAAGTAATGCCCCTCTATATTAGGATATGGCTGCTTCACTGGCAACCCGGGACAATGGACTCTGTAGGCTGCAGGGGTATCCTGCTCATGTAGAGGCACCCTCTCACTTAGAACAAACCACCAGGCCCTCAGGATTGTAAAAGTCTACTATTGGGGTGACATAGATTTTAAGTGCAGTGACCCTTAGATATACTAAACCTATATCTTTCGTAAGTGGTGCATGTACCAACTTAAAAAAGCTGCAATGGCAGGCCTGCAGTTCCATTTTGCATGGTTTGTCATGGGTGGCATAATGCATGCTTCAGCCCATGGGAGACCTCTGGGGTACCTATGCCCTGGGTACATGGGTACCATATACTAGGGACTGATAAGGGTACCCCAGTATGATTGTCCCCAAGTACAATCACAACAGTTTAGGGAGAAAGCAGATAGATTGGGGTCCTGATTAGCAGGGTCCCAGTCAGACTAGTCAAAAACAGTCGCATCTAGCAAAATGTGGGGGTAACCATAAGAAGCAGATCCTACTTTCCTACACTAATACCTTGCATATATTGCAGGACGTGGAGAATATGAAATCACAGCAAGCCAATTGCTGAACTAAAAAAACTGACCCAAGAAGCCTGACTGACCTGGAACAATTGACTTGTAGTACTGAATACAGTGACAAATAGCAAATTAAACAAAGCAATAACACTCTTACATAGAAGGACCCTGCTACTCGACCAGAAAACCCTTGACCAAGGTGAAGGACCGAAGGGAGGGAATTCTTTGGGGTAAAATCGACAATGACAACTAGGACAGGATGCTAACATAATGACCATTAGTCTCCATGTACAGTAAGTTTAAATAACACTAAGTATTTAACTCCAGCAAATCTACCTCAAACCGGCCAGACTGCATACATTTTTTTGGTCGCAATTTCAGAATGGTGCACCACTTGCCATGAGAATGATGCGGACTATATCCACATGGTGTAGAGCAGTTTAGTAATAAAAAGGGATTACGAAAATGAGGGAGGCAGACTCAGAAAAGCCCCTGTGAAATGCAAACTGGGAAAATTTCTGCACACTGGGAAGAAAAAGCACAAAAGCAGATTTACAGATCTGGTATCGCTTTTAGCTAACAGGATAGTGTTAGACTGACAAGCTATCCAGGCACCAGATAAACTCTGGCAAGTAGACTTGCTTCACTGGGCAGCAGCTTAAAAGGAATCTACACAGATTAACACTTGCCACTGACAATCGTACTGCCCTATACACATGGGAAAGGATCATTCAAAAATTCAATACAAAATGTGACAACATACCCTTCTGAGCCCTGTAGGTGTTTGATAGGAGACCTATCCCACCAGAAAAGAAACTAGGGCAGGTGACATCACATCCATGAAAAGGCACTTCATTGGCAAGAACTCCAACTGGAGACAAATGTTGAAACTTTCTGTATTTTGAACAGATGGGCAACCCAATACAAGCAAGAGGATCCGTCTTAGAAATGTGACAATGCGGCCAACCCCTTCGGAGCAGGAACCCAAGACCGATCACAGATAATAGAGGGAATTATGCACATTCCTGCAGGATAACTGATCGCTCTAACATGGCCTGCCTGACATGATGGACTAATCAACGGTTCTGACAGCGCGGAAAAATAAAAACTGGACGTACTGTGCTCTATATTCTGAAATAGTGTTCTCATTGTGTTTGCATGAATGTACAAATTAAAATCAAAGTTTGTTTAAAAAAGAAAAATATGCTGCTCCCATTATTTTCATACCGCTCATGCGCAAAATATTTCTATTGCATTACCATACGGTCACTCTAATGTGCGACAAAAATATCTACCAGTCAAGAATACCTTGCAATCGTCTCGCTTCGGTCTACGTGTTCTGATGGCACTTTTATTCTCCATTCACGCTCATTATCCATATTCTTCCCTCCTATAAATAAGTTGTCACTATGAAAGGTTTCTCTCTATCCTCGCTTTCCCCTCCTTTAAAGAGACTGCTACTAGGATATTTGTACTGTTGACTATAGTGAATGTTCAAATTGCTACCATAAACTAATTTTTTTAATCTACTTGCTGCAACTAGAAGTGGACCCCTGTCACGTGTTGTGCCTTAAAATGTTAATAAAGGTTTGTCGCTTTAGCTCCACTATATTATTCTAGCATGCAACAATAGTAACTGTCCATACGTTACACTGGAATGCTATGGGTATAAAAGAGGAGGAGAAAGGTATTTGAATGAATACATAGATTATACAATATAATAATAAAACAGTAAAAATTAAAAACACAAAATCACAATTCATAAATACATAGGATAAAACCAGTGTAGCAGTATTTATTAATACTAAAAAGCACTCCAGCGTGCTGCACCCAGAAAAGACTCACAGGTTTACAATATTGGGAATTCATAATATATTTTTCCAATATAAAGCACCTTTCAAAAAAGAGGAGACCGTCTGCATTACTGCATGATAGATATTACTTTAAATATAAAAAGGCAGGCTAAAACTGTTGAAATGCACTCAAATTTTAAAATGGTATACTAGTGTCGTTCGAACTCGAACAAATTTACAAACCACCACCAAATGCTCTAAAGTCTGCTGTGAGCAACCATCACAAGGGCAGACCTCAATCATTTTTGTGTCAAACTGTCCAGGTGGAAATGAACAAATAAACCCCAAACTGAAATTTAGTCAAAAGAGATCTTTCCCATGGATGGGCAATAGCAAGAAAGTAAAGTTCAGGACCCGCCACAGTTTGCAGGGACAGAAGCTATCTAGAAGTCGCCCTCATAAGCACATCCTTTCGCGTGGTTACTAGAGACATTGTCGACGGCTTTAGGTTAGCATAAGCCCAGTAGTCATGATGCGGCTTTTGCGCATGACACTATTTTTGCACGACTGTTTATACCTTTCACATGAGAACTCTGCTGTGCTCGTTCTCTGCCGGTTCCAGGAGTTTAGTCTGAACATAGTGCGCAATGTCGATAAACACTGAAACTTGTTATTCTGTTCTGGTCAGGCCCTAGCACTTAGACAAAACATACCAACGCAGCGGTTTCTGTTGGATGATCGTACTTAGATATTATGAGGATGCATGTTTAGGTAACACACAGAGAGGTACCTTTTCAGGGAGAAGAGCAACCAGCACCTGTGATGCAGAGATACGATCTACGGCCTGAGGTATGGGGTATGCTAACAAAGCCCAGAGATCATCTTTTATATATTAATACTTCTGCTTACCAAGGGGAGGGTGGTTTGGCCTTATAGTACTTTATCCACTGTCTTTATACAAGGACATCTCCCTTTATGATACATTGCCTTGCTGCACTGCTAACTATATTGATATTATGCATTTTGCTGGTGGTGGGTCGTATACTGCATTTTAGAGCATGTTCGTTAAAATAAATATTTTAAACTATTTTCGTGTCTGTCAGATCTTATTGTGGACCAGTATGAGAGTTTGAGCAAAAAGGTGTCTCTTGTTACCTCGATTCATGAGAGCTCAGGAGTGTTGTATTCTGGGGTGTATAATCATTGGTTTTTCCATTTTTGAGTAGGAGAGCAAGTGAGACACTATAGCTAGTCGGTCCTGGGTTTGTGGGCACTAAGGTGGTGGGAAGGCTTAGCCCCTATACACAGAGGTTCAATTTTCCTGCGCATAGTTCTGTGTATGTGCAAAGTCCCTGCAACATGGCACCACCAACATTTGGTCTGGTACTTATTCACGAGACCTCCGAGTAGCACTTGTGCTTGTCCACAAACACCTCTCACCAATTACCGGAGACGTTCAAAAGAAAAAGGTTGCTGCTTTAACGGCGAAGTATGCCTCAGACGGTGAGAACAATACTCCTCGATTGGAGATGAGCGGAGACCCTCCTCGACAGAACGGCGGAAGTTACCATAGTACAAAAGGTTCTCCGTCTTTGTCTGAAGACGAGAGCAACTGACACGTTTATTACAGTGGAAACAGCTGATACACGAGTTGCACTCCCTGAGAGACTTTATGAGATAGTATTCCAAATTGAAGATGATATACAACGTGCAATTAAGGGTATCTTTTGGGATAACCTGAACTCATCTTATGACATTTTGTTGGCGGAGGCGGAATGGCCTTATCCATTTGTTTTAGCTTCTTCCCAAGGTGAGGACGTGATACTTCAGAGTTTTTCGCATTACGTCTCTGATGAAACTATACAGGCTTGTACATCAGAATGGGCTTTAGCCCTAGGGCCAGCAGTGTATCGCAATCAGGTGGGCTGGGATAGAGATTCACCGGCACATGAGATCCCTTTGCAATCGATGGCACAGCCTCAGGTGCAATATCCGGTCAAAAACGAGGCAAAAACATCCGTGAGTGACATTTTGGCCCAGTTGGAATATCAGGGTGTAATTGAACCTTGCGTTTCATCAATGAATAATCCTCTCTTTCCGATATCATAACCGGACGGTTCATATCGCATAGTGTAGGATTATAGAAATCTGACCAGTCCTGTTTGCGCATTGGCTGCACAATACACCCACAGCTCTGCGTTAATAAACCATATTGTCCGGAAATATATAAAACCACTATGCGGTCCCGAGGAAAGGCGAACCCGTCTGAGAGGATTTCCTTTCAACTTTCGAGTCGGAACCTCTCAGCCCCCCGGCGACCATGAAGCACAACATTGCTTCTTAATTAATACTACTGATTAACATATCGTATGTATTAACCCGCTTGTCTAATTGCAGCGTGATTTAATATTTTTCCTCACTTTAGGAGTGGTACTCACAGGGCGGGACCCTGTGTTTGTCCTGATGAAGAGCACTGGGGAAGCTCGAAACTAGTGGACGTCCACTAGGGAACCCTGAACCATAACAGACAGGAACCCTAGAGACCGACCCCGTTTTTAATATATCAACTAGGGGCTCGATTAAAGTAATTTTACCCACTAGTTAGATATTTTTAACCCACCCACTCCACTCATACCACTGCACTACACATAGTCACTCACAATAACAGTGCTCCTACGTAGTATCGCAAGTCGTAGCACGCCTCAACCCGCAGCGGGTTGGGATGGCCCCTATGATGAAGCATGTCACCGTGGGGAAACCCTGGTGAGTAAGGGGACTCAAAAAAGGACATTTTTCCTTTCATGCCTTGTTTTTTCTGAATCCAACTGAGCTAGAAAACTTTTTCATTAGCTAGGTTATTTTATCCGAGATTTCGGATAATTTTGGTTCACGATTGATACAGGAGATTGGACACAGCTCTTCTTTCCCTCTCTCTCCCCCCTTTTTCTGAATTTATTTATTTATTTTTTTAAACCACTTTGGACATTTCCAATGGATTTTACAGTCACAATTTGGCTCCTGAGAGCTGTGACCGGACCACATTTACAGCGGTCGGCAATCAGAAAAGAGTTACAAGATTGCCCATGGGCTTTAAGAATAGCCCTGGTGCGTTTGCTGCGCTTGTTGTGTCACTTTTACACAAAATAGATCCTGATGCTTTCTCTTACACCAACAACGACACTTATTTGACTGATGAAGAATTGATACCGCATCTGATGCTTGTTGACCGCATCATCTCGTCTTTAGCAGGCTTAGGATACAAATGTAATTTTTCTAAGCCGCACATAGCCTATTTGGCGGTTCTTTTTTTGGGTTACAAACTCAACAATGAAGGGAGGGGGTTACCCCACCCCCCACACTTTCTGGAAAAATGTGCTCAATTACAGCCTCCTTCCACTCTTAAGTTACAATCTCTGCTGGGTTTTTTGAATTTCGGGAGGACATAACATTCCTGATTATGCTCAGGGAACCAATCCACTTTACGGGTTGATACAACCCTCTGTCGTCTTTCAGCTGGTTTCTGGAACATACAGATATTCTTCGTTCCTTGCAGTCTGATCTGCTTGCAACTAACTTCTTGTTAACTCGTGACAACACAACTGACTTAGTCATACGCATTGTACCGGGTACAGTGGGTTTCAATAACCTGACGTTCAATGAGGGAGATATGGTCCCCCATTGCCTACAAATCGCATTTGTACACCTCAGAAGAGATGCGTTTTTCACCCTTTGAGAAAATTCTTACAGCAGTACAGATTGCGATCCTGAAGGAGCGCTCACTGGCTCAGGGTAAACGCATTCTTATGGTATCGCCTGTGCCTACTCTATAAGCTGTCACAAAGGCAAGCGTACCGAATTCTAAAGCCTTACACCCACGTTGGATTCAGTGGGCAAGTTCTTTGACATCGGCTGATGTCACTTATCTTTGACCCATCCTTGCAGATGCAGGAGTTTTTACAGTACGAACAGGTTCATCCTGAGACGCAGTTTTTGCTTCCTCTTGACCAATACAAATGTATAGTTTATACAGACGGATCTGCGCAGCCGCCCGTTGGTTCCAAACATGCTTACTCAGCGGCATGTGCTATTGTGGCGGGCTTTATGGTTGACTGTGTTTAAATCTTTCTTAGTCCGCACATAGTCCATTGGTGACTGCACGGCTCAGTTGGCTGAGCTGTGGGCTTTAGTATTGGCTCTCGAATTCGCTGATCTGGATATACCTACTCTTATAGTGTGCGATTCTTTCTATTGTGTACAGTCGTTTTATGACAATCTATTCTTTTGGTCACGAAACGATTATCGGCACTCTAAAGGTAGCGCAATCAAGCATAAAAGGCTTTGGGTTCGAGTGGCAGCTATTAGGGAAAGTCTGCCACTCACACATGTTATACATACTCTTGGCCATCAGCGCATAGGAGCACATGCTGGTGGTGATTCTTTGGCTGACGAAGCAGCTAAATCTGTGGTTGCCATGGGTTCAGTAGCAGCAGTTACAAGGTCCATGACTAAAACTGATAATGAAGTTCTGGCAGCTATAGCTGCTACAAGGGATGGGACGGTGTTCCCACAAGGTTTCACTTCCAAATATTCTTATATTTATCACAGGAACAAGTTCCCTTTGCTTCCATTCCGTCCGATGGGGATCGGCTGATTCCCCACGAGGACCGCAGACTTTCTGATAATTGCAGCGCACAAAGGCATGGCATCTGCACATGCTGAGTTTCAGCGACAAGGTCTCCCTTGCAGCAGTGTTATTGGTGGCGTGATCTATATAAACACACGGAATTATGTACT
This sequence comes from Triturus cristatus, assembly GCF_964204655.1. Taxonomy (NCBI): domain Eukaryota; kingdom Metazoa; phylum Chordata; class Amphibia; order Caudata; family Salamandridae; genus Triturus; species Triturus cristatus. The sequence continues at coordinate 514,058,217 of NC_140595.1, read as the reverse complement.
TTGTGACATTTGTCAACAATTTAAACCGTCCACGGTTGCACGTCCACCTCACACACAGCTATACATCTCAAATCAACCATTTGGATGTATTTATCTGGATCGCTGCGGTCCTTTGACGTCCGACACTGCCTATAAATATATTTTGGTTGCAGTTGATTTGTGCACTAGATTCCTTTGGGTTGGGCCGCAACGTAGTGCTGACGCTCAAAAGATCTTTAGAGATTTGCGTGTCTTTATCGGAACATTTGCTTGTGGCACCTCCCATTCTGAACAAGGTCCTGCATTCACCTCTAAGGCTTACAAGGATGCGATGAGGTCACTGGGGGTGTTAATGTAATTTTCGTCTCCATACAGGCCTGAGGGCAATTCAATAGTGGAGCCAATGAACCGTGACTTAAAGCAATCTTTGACAGCTAGAGTCTTTGGTACTGGCAGGGGTTGGCTGACTCATTTATATGGGGTTCAAAGTGCACAAATCTCCCAAGAAGATCTCTGGGTGGGCAGACCCCATACGAAATGCTCTTTGGTATCAAAAGGTTTGTGCCAGGCCTTGATGGTCTAGACGTTGTGGCAGGAGCCGCAACATTTGACGTAGATATCCATTGTGCCATGCTACACGATCTACAAAAGACTCAAGACACTCTTGCTGAAGCGGAGTTGCACTCGTCCGAAGACACAGCAGTGTTGATCCCAGTCACAGGATGGCTTCCTTACGTTGGAGTTTCGGTCCGGCAGAAGATAAGAGAACAAAAAAGAATTTGGTCCCTCCTACCGTGCGCCAGTCCCTGTACTTGGATTGAAGGGCACTCGAACTGTGGTTTTGACTCCACTGTCTGGACGCAAGGAGAATCGCTACATTTCCATTGAACATGTCAAGTTGCACCATTTGGCAGATACTGAATAATATGCCCACACCAGTCCCGCAGAGAGATATTGGACTTCCTGTGAGGTCCTTGACGGCAACTAATGTACACCAAGAGAATGAAGTGGAAACCTCAATTGATGTGCTGCCTGTTTAGTCCTCTTCTTCGACGGCTATACCTCGAACTTATGACTCGCCGTCTATGGAGCCTACTGTGGACGCTCCTACACATGGGCTCCAATCATCCTTTAATGCTGACCTTCCACCTTTTTATCGACTAGGAACTGTTGGTTATTACAAGGACCGAGACAATTTTTCTTTACCTTCATCTTCCTCAAATTCTACTATGGAGGAACCCCCCCCCCCAGTCTATTTTCTTTTGCTGGTTTCGCAGAACTTATCTGGTTCCTCCTTGGACCTACATTTGAATGGTACTTCTAACGGTGTTTCTATTTATATGGATTGGGATTGTGACTTTCTCTTTCTGAATAATGGTCATAATTTACCCGAACGTTCTAATGTACATTTGGTTGATGGTGTTTTGCCCCCACACACTTCGTCTCATATGATGAAAAGTGATCAATTTCATGTTAACATTTCAGCTGTGCCAGTAGTAGATGGAATTGTTTGGGATAAAGTTCAATACGAAATATATGGCACGACGGAGATGATTCGAATGCCATACGTCTTTCGTGTCTCATTAGGGGATGTCATTACACCTGGACTGCATTCCGACTGGGATGTTAATGCAGTTCATTCCTAATTTTCGGATTTAAAATATTACACTGCTTTTGAAAGTGGGGATTTGTATTTGAATTCTGCCAATTATGCTGATTTATTCTGTTTCCAACATTATGGACATTTTTTTCATAAATCAAACAGTAGGTAATCAGGTTAATTGGTTAATTAAACACAATGGGAACATTGTCCTGCCCCATTTCAAGGTAGTTCAAAGACACAGAAAAATACATTGGTCTACTTTTTGGGTTATAATCTATTGGACCCAAGATCCTATAATAAGTTGAGGGCACAAACACACGAAATTCATGCTGACTCATACTAAATTGGTATATGCTTCGACTTTCATAACAGATTTATCCTTGAAAGGTTATGGCTTTTGGAAAGAAGATTGATTTAAAATCAATATGGGGTACCAAAATTTGGCAGGTGCAAGGAACTGAATCATTGCATTATGCGTGTTCGATACAGTCACAGCTGTTATTCTTGAATCAGACAGTGCAACGAACTACACATTTTGGTTTAACTACTGCAAAGAATTAACATTTTCCCTCGTTTCCTTCATTAGCCGCTTCTGACAACTGGACGCAACATACAAATTATTCTTTAGAGGACTTACAAGGTATGGTCCACAATGGTACCCTCAATTCAACCACTATTTCACCCTTCGTATTGTTAATTTGGCCGCTCAGTACCAATGCTTGCCAGTTGCGTTTTTCAAATTCAATGGGGGGGGGGGGGGGGGGTTTACGCTCAGTAGACTGGACCCTCGCTTTCCACAATCACATACAGTTACTACATATTCTGTGGGTAAATTGTGTCAACAGTGGTTAGGACAGTCATCATTATCATCTGTGAAACAACTTCTTTCACGTTTAAATGGTGACATTGATCTGGCAGATTTCCTTTCAGGTCCACAGTCTCCTCGTCCAAGACGTTTTGTATATGCAGCATATAATGAAGTCTGGAAGCTGTCCCAAGCGAAGGGTGTTTTCAGATTGCGACATCTTTGGATGTGGTAGACAACAGCATTAATACTCGGCCTTCTCGTATTTACACTTTGGACAATATTGTTTCAGCGGTTATTGATATTGTGCAAAATGATGTGTGTTATGTATCATCGTCAAAACTAGTTGTGTTCTGTAATGCAATTTGGCTGGACTTTGCAAACATTGATAAATGGGAAAGTGCCTTGGGATTTCTCGAACACAACTGCCCTGTTTTTACCATTCAATTTGACCAATAAACAAAAGCTTATGTCGATGAAAGATTCCATTTACACCATGTTACATATTGAACAATTAGAACTACTGTTTAATAGCGGAACCAGATTCCTCAGTGTGGTTAATACATGGGGTTATCTCTTTACCAATTTCCCTCTTTCAATTTAATGCATGTAAGAAATGTTTTCCTATCGGGAGATTTGAACACCTGAGTAGTACTTTTCTGCATAAAATGTAGTCTTTACCGTTTACGTTTCACTGTCTAAGTGAAGACAAAGAGGTATTCCTGACCGGGAAGGACTGTGATACTACAGTGGGACACGCGTTAGTATGTACACAAGTTCAGCTCCTCGGCGCTTGCAATGTATCAGCGCCTAATTTAGCCTGTTATCTGAAAGGAACACCAGTTCCCTCAATAATTCCCACGCTCACATTGCTTTCTAATGGTAGTTATCTTATCCTAAATAACCACAATTGCTGGGGGTTATGGGCAGGAATTCCGTATATAGTTACAGTTTCTGGAAGAGTTACTTGTTGCAGCAATGTTTTTTCCTCCCCCGCATGATACTGTAGATAGCTCACTGTGGTCTTCCATTCCCACTTTGAAAACAGACTTCAATAAACTAAACCTACTCAAAGCGCTATTGTTTCAACATGAAGTTGCTCTCACTTCTGCTCGAGAGACCTTCGAATAGCAGGTGGCTAGAACTTCTAGTGAATTCCATTTACTGCTGAATACGAATCTCCCACTACATTTTGGAGAACTGATTAATCAAATCTTTAATGTTTGATACTGAAGGCCTTGCACATTGTTTTAAACTTGTAGGTTCCGGCCTCGTTTCATCTTTCCAGACTATTTTTGGAGTAAAATGGACATTTATACATTTTATTTTTTCCAGCGCCTTCGGTGGTTTTCCACTTATCCTATTATTGGCGTGTGGAGTGCTGGTACTAAATTGTTACACAATGGATGTCCATCCTGAGGTTCTGCACAGACCAGGCCTATTGCGACTTTACCACAAACAAATGCAGCAACTTTTTGGATGCTTGCCATTGGCAACACTGAGTGTGAGCTATAGGCTTACCTTTTGCTTCGCTTACTTCACTTGCGTGCAACCCGTGTTCTACTGTCGACGGTGCCCGTTCTACTGGGCCTTGGATAGCTGCCTCTCCACAACATCAGACGCTGATCCGGATTATGATCTGTTGGTGGGTCCCTTGCTGGCCCATGACCAGGACTGTTCTGGTGACGCCCGTATGGTGCGTGCGGCTGCACTTCGAGTGTTGGCATGTTGGGATACCTGTTTGGCTACACAGCGCCTCTTGCAGGAAAGTTTCATAGAATATCACGCAAGTTGCCCAATTCTGCTGCTGGATGCACTGGATTACGAGGAACATGAGTTCATTAGCTTGCTCAATTGGATGGCTTCCCTCTTTTTTTCTTAACGACAAAGATGCGCTTTTGGAGCGCCTTGCATTAAACGGTGTGTATAATTTTGTGACTTTTCTGACTGAACTACATATATAAATACATATATTTTTTATTTATATTTGCCACTTTTTTGATTGGCTCTTTGAATGGAACACAATACAATTTGGCTGGCAACAACATTAGATACTTACTTTTGCATTAATCAACAGAAAATACAAGTCAAAACTCAAATAAAAACTCACGTCTGGCAACCGCAGAGCTCAGTGCCACCACCGAGACTAGTAAAATCCTCCATGGAACAGAAAATCTGATGTGGAGCTCCACAAGTTTATTGTCCAATCAATCGGCCCAGGAAAGGTTGACAACCATAAAAATAGAACAAGCAACATGCGTCAGCCCAGGCATAGGCCTGGTCCCTGTCCAAATAAAGCATGGGGACGGCCGATCACAGCAAGGCCCAGGCTGCCCCCCAGGTTGCAGACGGCAAAGTAGTAGTGAAAGATCGAAAATTATCTGCACTTAGGAAATAAAAAGTAATAAAGCCTCAGGTCGTAATCATCGAACTTGATTAAAAGAAGACTACTCCAAGTATAACCACAACTAATAATGAAAAGATAACCCCTGGCACATCTCAACACATATTTGAACAAGACGTTCAGGCACGGACAACGATATGGCACCCTATGTTTCACAAGGAAAGGGTGATACTTTGAATCGAGGCAACATAACAAAACTATTGGCTGCACACTCAAAGCTCTCATCTGGAGTCCAAAGATATTGCATGGATTCACTTCATCCCATCGGACATCTTAGTTAACAAAGAAGCAACAGCAGTAATATGGACCTCTCGTGCAGCAGTGCATACCATATGCGAAAACCAAAAGATACTTTAAGAATGAGGAATTCTGATCTCGCGTCCCAAAAAAAGTCCGCTATCCAGCACTTTTAGCAAATAAAGAATATAAAGCAGAGTTTGGTATGACAATGTATAAACAAGAAAATATCCACCAATGGCAAGATAGGGACACAAAACAGAAACGGGCATCAGCTCTATGAAACGCAACAGGATAACCACAATCAATGTCACTAATACATTAACAATCATTAACCATCTCCAAGATGAATACGCTGGGAAGACCGTGCATTTTAGCGCACAACCGGCAGAAATACCACAGGTGAACGGAGACCGGCTTGCACGTACACTAGCCAGCACAAAAAAGAAAAAAAAAAAGAAAAAAAAAACTAATCGGTGACATTCAAGATGTGCCCGAAACAAAGCGAACACAGGAAATGAGACAAAGAACTCAATATCTGTAGTCTCCTAGAATGTTGTAGGCCTAGAAAACCTATTAAACAACCCAGAGACAATGACCTTTTTAACCTTGCATGAAATTCTATGCATTCAGAAATCGTGGCGCAAGATGGAGACAATAATGGAAAGATACGGTGAGTTTTATTCCCCAGCAACCAGAGTACACACAAAGGGCCAAGCGACGAGGAGTCTTTCAATCTTCCTCTCTACCTATTGGGATTTTAAAGTCATGGAGCACGTCACGGGCCATAAATATCTACAAAGTGTGTTAATCAAAAAATGGCAATACAAGCATATAATTTGTAACTTATTTTTAATAAATGTCTACATACACCCATCAGCAGCAAAGAAACAGTGTGTGAAGAACTTTGAACAACTGGTTAAGGACATTAATCACAAACACACAAAGGCTCATTTCCTGCTAACTGGAGACTTTAAATTGGTTACAGAATCCTTATCGAACCACGGAAGAAAATACTGCGGACACCCAGTGGCGGATCCCCACACAAGTCCTACAACCGCAAAGAATAGACATCTTGGGATGTACCCTACTTGCAGCCTTAGAACATTATCAATGCGAGAACTGAATTGTCGAGTTATAGAAGACCAACCCACCCGCCCCACGCATTACTGCCCAAACAAGTCAGCAGTGCTGGACTACACCTTAATCTCCACTACCCTCTTCATCAGCATTCAAACTTATTCTACCCAGCTGCGCTGTGAAAGTGATCACATGCCACAGGTTTGGGGATTTTGTACCTCAATCAATACTAACTCATCATTAATAGTGATAGGGGTAGAAGAATTACAACATAACTGGAGACGGATTAGATGGAGCATGGAAGGAGGCCGTTAATCGATACCATCAGTGACTGGGAAAGGCTAGCACAAACGTTATTTGCCTCTTTGGCCAGCAATCAACAAGGCTCTGATCCCTTAAATCTCACAGACACTAAACCCTGGTACACAAAAAAGATGAGGATGTTAAAAAGAACACTGTATAAGAAGGGTCGCTTTTAACCTGTACATCAGCGATTTGGTTTCTGCATTAATACAAGTAAACAGTCATACTCCTAACCTAGCCAACCAACACATCTCTTCCCTGCTGTACGCGGATGACGTCGTCCTGATCAGCCAAACGCCGGTAGGGCTTCAAAGACTGTTAGATGCCTAAGAAACGCATCGCCTGGTAAATGAGGTGAAAATTAACCGCGAAAAAAACCAATGTTGTTATCTTCGGCTATTAGCATCTTGACAACCATCGGCAATAAATATAAATATTTGGGCTGCTGGTTAGACAATAAAGGAGGTCACTTACAGCATATGAACTCATTAAAAGCAAAAGTAGCTTTGTTGCAATGTGCCTTTTGAACAATTTTCAAGTGCACAAACCAGTTCTCTTTTGAGGCACTGCTGAAAATAGACTGCCAAATTAGCTTCAACATTGTCACGGGTCAGAGGCTTACCCCAGGAAACTGGGAGCCTTCTTAAACAGGGCACAGAGTGCAGTGTTCAGGTCTCTATTTTAAATACCAGGCAATACCTCGCCAGCTCAGATCAGGATGGAATTTGCACTTCAGGACCAGCTGCACGTACAGATGGCCAGCATAATAAAATATCTGCACTCCACCACGTCTGCAAAGCAAGGATCATTGAAAAACCATGTCTTGCTCGAAGTGTAGTGTCCCTACAGTGCAAAGCACTCAAATGCCTGGTCACACTCCTTCCCCGAAACATTGGTGCAAACACACTCAACAGAGTTGTGGAATTAAAAATTACCACACTTTGTTTAAAATAGCTCTGAATAGAAAAGTAAAAATTACATCTCACAAATCTGACCAAAGAGCATTTGCCAAAAGAGAACATGCCCACTTGGTTCGTCGCAGTTACAATAGAAAAGGCCCACAAAAATAAATCAACAAAACATTCTTTTAATTATTATAAAATGAAATACCTGCAGCTTCAGATGGGCTTTTTTTTCGTCTTTAGATATGTCTCCACCATGAGTGGTTAAACCAGAGTTGAAAACATGTCAACTGTGCGGTCTATTCCAGGAGTTATTAACTCACTTGCTCTGCATATGTCCTATTCTCCTGGAAGACGGCAGAAGATTGCTTTGGCATCTGTGGACTAAGGATGGGACACAGACATTACCAGCCGCCGTTAGCTTCCTACTGGACAACGTGCAGCCCTAAGTGATTACCAAACTGGCAGAATTCCTGGAGAGTATTGATAAGCAACTAAGAATCAACCCAGATGCCCAAAATGAAGAAGGGGAGGAACCTTGAATTCCAGTAGGCTCAAAATCTACTTTCAAATAGGTACATAGCATTGCTTCTTAAAGTATAGATTGTTATCCAAGCTGACCGGACAGTAATAGCAAGCTATACACAGCGAAATTGTAACTAAAGATTTTTACCAAGTTATTATCTGTTTATTGAATTGTACTTAAAATATTGAACTGTACCACCATTGAGGAAACTTAATGATGGATATAATATGGGGTACCCCTGCCAAAACTGCAACATAAGGGCAGCAGGCAGGGGGAAGATTCAGATTAGGCAACTCAGTTGGTGGTCTCCCACCACTCTCGTGGAACTATCCATTGTAGGAGTATTAATATTACTTTGGGACCTCTCTGCTCTCGATAAACCCTCAGGGGCATGCTCCACCAGAAGACGATGGGGCAACACAGGGGCCTCCATAGTTAATGGCAGATTTGGAGGCAAACTAGCAAGAGCTAAGCCATAAGACCTGGGCACCACACTAGGTACCCTTCTGGGTACACCACTAGGAGTCACAGATCTAAGACCAACACAGAAGGAAGAATTGGCAGAGACATCCATAGACCCATTGAGCTAAATCAGACAAGACACACAGGACTCCAATGAATACAACCTTTCCATTAAAGGTGGAACACACTGCAAAATGGTGACCTTAGGTTCATTAAGCACTACGCCCCAGTCGATCCTGCCAGCTCCTGAAGGCTCAGTGGTGTCTGGATGGTCCAGACTCTTAGAGGAATGAAATTTCCGCTTTGCTACAGCAAGATGCTTGGGTTGGAGTGTCTTTTTTGCAAGTGGTGGGCAAATGCTGGTATTGGACGTTTCCGGTGGATTCTTCGTAGCCTGACTTTCCAGGGTCCCTAAGGAGGAGTTGAACTATGAGTAGCCTCCCTACCACTTTGAGTTTGGGGTTTAAGTGTGTCTTGAGCAGGTTGTAACCTAATCGGGGAGCTTCAGCCCTCCTCCACCTCCAAAGAAAGTCTCCGTTACGCTAGGTCGGTTTTCCCTGAAATTACACCAACTGCCCATGCCAAATAAGAATCTAGGGTAGTACCGTTGGTGGGCTTAACAGTCTTTAGGGCCTTGTAACTTGCGCTTGCTTACCAATAGTGCTGGTTAAAGCATAATAAGCTGAATGGGTGAAAGGCAGAAAAGCCAGGGAACAGAATATTGGAAACAGAAAAATCTAATTTAGGAGACCATGCAAAAAGTCCTAGTAGGTCAAAGATGAACGGGGGAGGCCAGTCCAGCCTCCTCCAGACAATGAAGGGCTTGCACTTGACCCAGGCTTTACCTGGGCTTCCCACGCAGCGGGTCTCTGCCTCCAAGATATACTGCAGAGGGTTGTGGGACATGGCTTCGGTGTGCCCCTAGATTGAACAATCCGGACAGAACAAAGTTTGTTTACCCTCCGTGCTGACTCAAAGGCGGCTTCTTAAGGAGTCCCCAGCAGCAGTTTCTCAGCAGACCAGCCAACATTATCCCCAGCGCAGCGGGACTCGGCCATCAAGATATACTGCAGGTGAGGGTGATTGATGGTCCTGAAGGGGGTTGTGGGACACTTAGTCCCCAGAGTCTGTGATTCCAAGGCAGCTCACCCCCTGCACATGAACGGCTTTGGTGTGCCCCAGACCAAACAATCTAGCCATAACAAGAGTTGTTTTCCATCAGTGCTGACTCCTAGACTGCCTCAGAAGGCATCCCCAGCAGCAGTTTCTCGGCAGACCAGCAGACACAAGCCATAATCCCCCAATGATTATAAACATCATTACGGCCCCCAGGGTGAGATGGGTGTGCCAATCGCCTAAAACTTCGAGTAGGGGAATGCGTGGTCATGAACTTTAAAGATCCAAACCATGTGTCCTTTTTGCGGTCATGTTTGGATTATTTAATTAACCAGCAGGCCAAGACACATGCCCAACCATTAGGCTTCTTTAATCGTCCAATCCCCAATAGGGTTGCTGACACTATCTGGCATAGACCTGGTCCAAAAAAAATCCACATATGCCTAGGGTCCCAATCCCCATTACCAAACGTTTTGATACATTATCTAGCTTCTCGGAGATAGATTTACGGCAAATGATTTCTAGTTCCCCCGAAGCTATTACTTTCCCTTCAACTGTGCTCGAGACTACCAGCACCCTCAGGATGCACCTAAACCTAGTCTTTAACAGAAGCCAGCTTAGACACCCCTTGGTTTCCAGCTATTATGGAACACTGTGGGGATCCTACAGAAATTGAATAATGACGATTGGTTATCTTTCAATCAAAAACATTGACATTATATATTGTCAAGAGACTTGGGCTTCCGATCCCTTTCACATAAATTGTTTCAAATCTTTTTGCATCCCAGCCATCCCATTAGCATCCGGAAGGGCGAAAGCTGTTTTAGTCAGTCGCTGCCAACAATTTGAGGGTCAAGGAATTAGAATCTCTAATCAATGTTATCAGATTCTAATGTTGTCCCAGCAGATTTGGTAAATTTGTTAATCCATTTCTATTTCTACTATTTTTCAGTGCAATCAGTCTGTATCATAGATCAGTTGGATAAACTCTTATAAGATTTAATTCATAGTGAAAGCAGTCATGTGCCTCTTATTTGGTCAGGATATTTTAATATTGTTGCAGGTCCCCTTAGTGGAAAACGGGTCTGCAGGATCACGGATGGGCAGGTTGATATCAGTCATTTTTTACATACAGCATTTGGGTAAGCCTTGAACCGGATAGTCTTAACTCATAACTTCTACTTTTCATTAGACACACAAGGCCAGGGCTTCTCTATTTTACCCACATTTGTCGGCAAAGGTAGCGCAAAAGATGTTTTTACTTTCAGTAGATTTGGTCCCAAAACTAGTCAGGCACGAAATCCGCCCCTCCCCTCTGAGTGACCACAATCCCATTATTGTCCGTTTTTCTTTTTCCTTTACAGATCAGTCCCAAGGCCAGGAACAGACCCCCCCCCCCCCCCCCCTTCAAATATTGCATAAGTAAGGGTAGAGGTGTGGCACAGCGGCCAATGCGCCAGAACACAGGGGCTCATGGTTCGATCCCCGGCGGCAGGTTAGCCTAGCACCATGCGACTCTGGGCAATAGCTCACCTAATCTACCCTACGGCCCCCAGCGCCTTCACACCTTCGGGTAATTGTTTGAGCTTTACAAATGCTGATATTTATTTATTATATTTAAGGATGTTCGTATGAAATGTGAAAGTATAAACCCAAATTATTTTGTTAAGGATTTGATAATACATACGCTGAAACCGACATAGTTAGAGGTCTAGATAGCTTTGTACCGGTCTGTAGAACAGCTTCACGTATGTTGACGAGAGAAAAAATATTTCAGGAACAGCCAGCTCACTCATGATTTAATCCTGACTTTACTGTTGCCCTTAAACATTTAAAAAGGCCACTAAGATGATCCCCCGCCCAAATAAAATTGCTATTAGAAATGAGAGAAAGGAATATAACCCTCTCGTAGAAATCGGAAACAAAGCTTGGGAAGATCTGGATGCAGCTTTTCATTTTAGAAATTGTAGAGCTGTTTGATAAATTGTAAATCACCCCTTTCTTTTTAGAATGTCCTTTTCACAAATTTTAAATCCAGAAAACAGAGTGCTGGATCAGACTCAATCCTTAGATTGATTCGTTCTCTCCTCATCTGGCGAATTCGAGTTTAATAATTCCATTGAGATGACAGATGTCACCAAGGCTATTCTGAAATGTGCGGCTGGGAAAGGCGCCAGGCCCAATGGGGTCCCTATTGATTTGTTTAGGCACAATCCCACTTTCTGGGCACCCTTAATAACCAATGTACTTTGAGCTGGTATATGGGGTGGCCCAATTAAATCTTGGAGGGAGTCCATCATATTGCCAACTTTTGAAAAAGAAGACACAAACCTCCCAACTTGGAACCACCCTATCTCATTACTGGATTTTTCTGTTAAAATATTACGACGAGTAAATTTGGGCAAGCAGGAAGACTAGGCTGATGCAAATTCTTTTTCTTAGGTTCAATATGGGTTCTGGCCAGGGTAAAGCACAGCTGAACAAAAGCTCAATGTATCCCTAATAACAGGGAAATTTGTCAAAGCCAGGAGCCGTGCCATATATATGGCCTTTATTGGCGTCTCCTGTACTTTTGACAAACTACATTTGGCAAACATTATATAACCCCTCATAAAAGGGGTTAACAGGGACTTTTCCTGCAGAAATCCACTACCCTCAATTTCTCTTGGAGATAACCAAAACTCTTGCTTACTAAAGTAACCTGTACAATTTCATATAACAAAATACTAGAGTACAGCCTCCAACAGCATGCATCAATTCACCCATCAAGGTCTGTTGGCTTTAATAATGCATTTTAAAATAAAAAGTCAGATCTACTACCTCCTTCGTAACTTTTCTTAATAAACAGATCAGCGCAATGGCATCGGACATAACTTTTCACAAAGTCTGTAACCTTCATCACTGGCTGGTCACCACAACTACTTCATGCAAACTGAAATCAGCACAAGCTTTTGACAAGGCAACCCCCAGATGTACAGTGAGAAAATTATAAATATAAACAAATTACAGTTGGCAAAAAAATACTGAACTATTCTTAGGACTGTTAACAAGGAAAATTCAAGTGCACATTGTCAACCTGCAGGTTTGTCTCAGGGGAGAAACCCATACCAAAACCTTTGCCTACTACAGTAATGTTTAATAATTCTGGTAACAATGGGTCTAAAACTTTTACTCAGTAAAATGATTTAAGCAAAAATATTATTGTGAAAATCATAAGTTCCGACCTATGACCTGTGCTGTAACTTTTTCCCTTAATCAGGCCTATAGCCTTTTTCTTGGAGTTGTACCATTACCAACTCCGGCTTTGACAAGGAAATTATTAATATATTGCCATGAAACTGCAAATATGTACAAGATTACAGTTGGCAAAACGATATAAAACTAATCAATCGTAAAACGACATAATAAGGATTCTCACAGTGCAAATGTTCTTCTTAAGGTTTGTCAGTGGGTAACCAAAACCTCTCCCTACTTTGTAACACTTTTACTGGTTGGTACTATAACTGGTTATTCCTCAACATTCAGAATATTTCCCAAGTGTCAAATTGGGTCATATAACTTTTCATATCATGGATCCCATGAGCCACTAGGTGGCGATCTGCAGCAGTGTATAGTCTTCATTCCTCCCTAGAAGTGAGAGAGTGGACCTCTGTATGAGCGCCACCCCTTTGCGATAGCATTTTTTTTTTGTTTGCCTCCTTCGCACCCTCGGATGAAGAGAATAAATACAATTGTCTGTAACACTGTGCACACCTCTAATATGGAACCTTTTCAGATGGTAAAAATAGACTACTCGACAGAACAGGAAGGTGAGTGGGCTCTGCTGTTAGAAGTATCCACAAGAGAGAGCATTACCGGAGGGAAGTAACTTGTTCTGATGGGCACTTCTAATCAGACTCCTCTGAGTTAGAAAAAACCCTACTATCCTTAAAGAGTTTTAAGGCAGAATAAGCTTTTTCGACGATAAGGCATGAGCCATAGAAAGGCTTAGCTATAAGAGAGGGCTGCAAGTCTCCTGAGAAACAGCTGAATCAAATTCACTCATGGCGACAGATCACTATGGAGCCAACCTCTCGCCCCACATTATCAGTAATATTAAGGCCAGCAAAAATAACATTTTTGGCAGCATCATCAATGGATTGAGCCAAGGAGGTCCTTATTTCTTCCAGCTCTGCCAGCAAGATCTCGCTGGCCATGTCCCAGAGAGCAAGAGTATATTTGTCCAATAAACCGCATTGACTGACCTTAATACTAAGCTGGTAGAAGATAACATTTGTATTATGATCACCTCAATACTTTTCAACTCCTTTTCAGGAGAGGAGGAAGGGTCAGGTCCTAAGTAATGAAGTGGGGTTCACCTTGCTGGTGAAAGCCTCGTCAACCAGACTCACTGCATTAGGATGCTGTGTAAGCAAATCAATGTTGGCAGGAGCCAATCTATGGCATCTGGCCACTTGCCTATTCACCAGAGGGCAAGAACAAGGCTTAGGCCAAGTGCCCATTAAGGTGTCAGTAAGGGCTTCCTTAAACATAAGCTAGGGCTCATATGAAGCTGGTCCCGGTTGCAAAGTTTAAGGACATTTGTCAGGACTTCAACAAACAGCAGTTGTCAGACCAGGACCCCAGCCACTCGTTGAATTGCCACAGCATTGGAAGCACTCTCCTCCAATAAAGGCCCAAAAGGCAAATTTAATCCTGCACAGGGCGAAGTATCAATCACACTGGCCTGTCTTAAGTCTGTGTAAAGATTATTATGTTCATAATGGATTGGGGGGTGCAAATCATCCACAATCAACCCCATCACCTCTGGTTGGTTGCAAGCTCCAGTCAGTCACTTACAAAAAGGCAACGGAGCCTCCGAAGTACTGGAAGTCAGGATCAGACTGGTTGCATGTGGAACAGGTGCACTGTAGAGGATTCAGAGTACAACCTCTGCTGGGAGACAGTAGTAATCCCCCAGCATTGGTGTTCATGAAGAAGGGACTGACACAGTACATGTGTGGAAGCCTGAAACTGAGTCAGCACTGAAATCATGAAGGGTCCAAGGGGTCCAGAATGTGCAAAGAATGGCGCTACTAGCAGAAATGCGACTGAGGGACCCTGTAGATCCATGGGACCCAAACATGACACCAGAAGGAGCTGAAAGCGAGCCAAATATCTGCAGCATGCCCACCTTAAACCTATCGACTTCCTGTGGCTTTATCAACGGCCTGGGGAACTCTGAGTACATCTGGATTGAGTGCAGAATCCGATCCTCAATCAGATTGGGAGCAAAATCAACTGGCGCCTTCACACACATACAACTTCTCTTTTGATAGGAAGGGCCAGGATGGTGCGAGTCCCGCTTTGCTTCCTTTTGTTTCCGCTTGGACTTCAATTTCCGGAAGGCTTCACACATGAATAAGACTTCTGAAGGGAAAGGGCCGTGGGACCTGGTGTATAGCTTCTACTTGCAGCGAGAGCAGAACTTACGCGAGGCCCATGACCTTTTCCTGTATTCTGAGACATACAGCTTTGCAGAGCCAGACCTCCTTCGGGTGCAATGAGGGTGTACGCATCGCATGACTTGGAAGTTGTGCCCACAGCTTAAACACTAAAGACACTTTAACCTTGTGTAGATCCATGACCTAGGTCAGTCACATCATGCTCTAATGCCTGTAGTTTTAAGAGGGGACATGGTTCTGTAGCACTGGTTTGGGAGAAGTTTAAAGACAAACGAAAGCAGCAGCAGAGCTCCTAATCCAAATTCGAAAGGGTAGAAAGAAAGCAACTGGCGTTGACGTATAGGGGTGCTACTTGGGGAACATTCTAAAGACGAGGAATCTGCGGTAATAAGTATCCATCAGAATACTGGTCAACGGCTTTTTATATAGTGCAAATACAATAAAGCCCAGCTAGCTTTACCATATGCTTTTCACAATAAGTAGATGAGGCCTTCTGTCTATGTAGTATTGTTTCATAATAAACAGATCAGCAAAAACTGCAATGCATGCACTCAGTTTCAGTGGAAGCATACAACTTCTGTCAAAACAAAATCTGTAGCTAACAGAATCCCTACTACTCCCATTGTTTTTCTAAAAGCTCTTTCAATTGATTACACAATTAAAACTAATGTACTATCAAGCTAGCCCTGATAATTAAAGGCTCTTGTATAGCACCAATCAGCTGATAATGCTTCGCATCCACTCACACAAACCACATTCACTCTAACGTCCTACATTAGTAGATCGTTCTGCCTACCAGATCCTATCAAAGAGCTTCTTTTACTGTTCGTTCATACACCGTTCTTCTTCAATCTGGTAACAAAGTTGAGTAACGGTCAAACCTGCTCCCAACTAGTACTCAAAAGTAGAGTTAGCAGCTCATCAAAACATTTTTGCCATTATAAAAAGCGCTAAATCCTAATCTCTCGATGTTAATGTTATACTCCAGCAGTAAAAACTTTCGCAGGCAAAAGTTTTAGAAACCCGCCTTCACCCACCTTCTTCATAGTGCAAACCATTGGTTTACTCATTTGTTTCTGCTATTTGGTCATGACCGTTTTGCTTTGAACTGCTGAAAAAGATCTCAGCCACAGGAAATAAACAGAAAATACCAATCACACTATGACCACTTCCTGATACCTCACAATGACAATTAAATATGGGATAATTTTAACAAAATCCATCCCAACAGATCTCTCCGCCATCTCTCTCTGTAACTTATTACTCTAATCACATTCCCAATTTGGGGTGTGTCCCCTTCTAGAGCACTGCTATGGTGGTACCATTGGTCCATTCATGTGGTTACTATAAAAGACAAACCATACGATGACTGTTTGGAAACCCTTGATACCACCATAGGAGTGCTCTAGGA
Source organism: Triturus cristatus (assembly GCF_964204655.1). Lineage (NCBI taxonomy): Eukaryota > Metazoa > Chordata > Amphibia > Caudata > Salamandridae > Triturus > Triturus cristatus. Next base: position 514,041,945 of record NC_140595.1, on the reverse strand, counting down.
GGGGACATGGTCCCAGATTGGAAACATGCTTAGAATAATTGCAATGATTAATACCTGGGAAAAGGGATTGATACCTACACAGCATACTGAAACGGAGTACACATTTGTACAAGATACATGACACAAATAACTCCCTGTAACCAATGCCTGCTCAGGACCATAAACTTTAAACAAAATATCTCAGAATGGACTGCCCATGCAGTAACTTGCTAAGTGGACTATGAACAAATACCATAACGAGACCTGTTCAAAGCTGCCAGCTTACTGAAAACCATAAACTGCATCTCTCACACTTCAGCCATCACACTGCTAAGCACTGTGTCCCATGACTGAACAACCACGTCACCACTCTACTGATATTACTCACCAATGTAATATATTTCTGGATACATCTTTTCTTCCAATTGTGATGCTATGGTGTTGATTTATAATTCAATGACTGTAGCAGAGGAGACCCCCTGATCACTTATGTGATCGTATGTAATCTCTGCTCTGTGTATGTTGAATTGTGTGCATACTTGCGCCCTGGGTTTTTTGGCCTGTAGTTTGTGTTTAGAAAACGAATAAAGAACTAAGAATCTTTTTTAAAAAGCACCTCAGTAGTCCTCATGCACAACATGGAAACACTTCCCACACAGGATCAAAGCAAAGACAACACTTCCAACCATACCCCCTATATGGTGTATGTTCTGTGCTATTTATGTAGGTAAGCACTTAAGAACCCCACATAAGGGTAGTAAGCACTATATAAACATTGCAATACAGTACAATACAATCATCCTAAAACAGAAGAATCCTTGCTTTGTGTGCTTTTCCCTTATTTCTGCTGACGTTGAGCGAGAACTGTTAAAATTCAAATCAGTTCTACCGAGTTTTCAGTTGGATTACAAAATATGCTAAAAAAACACTTTCAGTTCCCTTAACCAAATCTACATCAAACAGGTGCTAGTTTCAGAGACGATTGTAACTGTTAAGTGAACTGTCTTGGCTTGTGCAAACTTAATCCCAAGTGTAGCTTTCTAACAATGTAATCAAGTCCCTAATCTGAGAGAGAATTAATGGGCCTGAATTTGAAGATCTTTATGTGGAACGTGCGACTTGACACGATTGTGAATTTCCAGGTGTAAGTCACCTCCTCAGAAAAGAAAGTTTTGTAAATCTGCACATGGTCTTTGCTATAAATAAGGTCTCTGGTTGGCAGAGGTATGCACCCTGTCCAAGCAGGAGCCACAACCCTAGTCACAGTAAATCACAACGCAACCTGAATTTTCCTGTGCTCACTCTTAACTTGGCAGAGAGCAGTCAGGCACAACTTAAGAGGCAATGTGTAAAGTATCTGTTTAACACTTCTGACAGTAAAACAGTGAAAACACCACAAAAAGACTCCACAGCAGTTTAGAAAAATAAAGAATTTTATAAATAAAACAAGACCAAAAAACACAAAAATCCAATGTGTAGAAGTCGAGCTATGAATTTTTAAGAACAAATGTAGAAATAGCGCTTAGTAGCAATAAATGCCTATTGGGACATCTGGTCACGCTCTACCAGGGCACAGTCAAAAGTTGAGGCTGACTGTGATGGATCACGGGCCGGATACAGGATCCACACAGGGCCCGCTGAGCAAAAATACCTTGATCCTGGTTGCATATAAGGAGATGCGTCAGTGTTCTACACGCAGTTGGGGTGATGCACCGGATTTCTTCATGCAACAGCGGCGATTCAACAGTTCATTGGACTAAGCGCGAGTCCAGGGTGTAGCTTTTCCGATGGCGGTGTGCCGGGTTTCTCCACGCTGGGTAGGTGATGCGTTGATCTTCTCCACGAAATGGCGGCGATGTGTTGGTTCTGAAACGGCGGTTCAGAGTGTGGTGCGCCTGCGATTCCCGCAGCAGTGGCGATGCAGTGATCTTCCACATGCAGCAGTGGATGTGTCAGTTCCACTGGAGTAAACACTCCAGGTCCACTTCCAGGGGTCCAGAACTAGGGTGGCACCATTTGGCAGGACAAATTAGTAAGCAGTAGAGTAAAAGGCTTGGAACTGAAGGTTTAAGTCTTTTGTATCTCTAAGACGTTGAAAACAGGAGGTAAGCCAGCAACACCTTGGAGTCACTCTGGGTTCAAGCGATGTTGGTCCAGTCCTTCTCACTCAGGCAGAGAGAGCAGCGGGGCAACACAGCAAGGCGAGTTCAGCATACAGCAGGTCCAGCAAAGTTGAAGTCCTTGAACAGTACAGCAGATCCTCTTTTTTCTGGCAGAGTGGTCACAGGTCCAGAAGTGTACTGAAATTGTGGTGTCAGGGGTCCAGTACTTATACCCAGTTGTGCCTTTGAAGAGGGGGGGGGACTTGAAAGGAAGCATTAAAGTGCACAGAGGTCAACCCTTCCTGCCTGAGCTCCAGACTCACTAAAGGGGGTATGCAGTTCTATGTGTGTGAAATGGGCCCAGCCTATTCAGATAGATGCAAGTGCGAGGCTGTTGCCCAGCTCCTCCCGCCTAATCTCCCAGGAAGATCCAGCAGTCACACCGAATAGTCCTTTGTGTGTGGCTGTCTAAATGCTATAAACAAAGCCCAGCTGTTACCCAACCCAGACTGAACAGAGACAGGCAGCAGGCATCAAATGGCTAAAGCAAGTAAATGGCAACCTTCGAAAAGTGGCATTTACCAAATTGCAATTTCAAATCCAACTTCACCATAAGTTCTGATATTAAATTGTGAGTCCAGTGACCCCAAATTTGAAAAGTCTATCTTTTCACAATTGGGAATTGCACTTAAAAGATGTAATAAGGTAATCCCAATGTTATCCTATAAGAGATGGGCCTTGCAGAAGTGAAAAACGAAATTGGGAGTTTTTCACTAACCAAGACAGGTAAAGTTTAAAAGTACATGCCCTGCCTTTTAAATACACACTACCCTGTGGGTTATACAGTGCCTACCTTAGGTTTAGGCCAGGCAAGAAGGTTTACTTGCCCAGGTCGACATGGCAGTGTAAAACTGCAAATAGATTCTGCAGCGGCAGGCCCGAGACATGGTTAAGGAACTACTTCTGTAGGGGACACAATTAGTGCTGCAGGCGGCTCACTAGTAGCATATAATTTACAGGCCCTAGGCACATATAGAGCAATTTACTAGGTACATAAGTAAATTTAATGTGCCAACTGGGGATGAACCAATATTATGTTTAGCAGACAGAGCACAAGCACTTTGGCACTGCTTAGCAGTGGTAAAGTGTGCAGAGTCCCAAAGCCAGCAAAAAAGAGGTCAGAAAAATGGAGGGAGACAGGCGAAAAGTTGGTGGGAGACCACCCTAAGGCTGTCAAGTCTAACAGTCTTGTGCTGGCAACTGTACAAAAGTGCTTCAAACTATACCAATGCCTTAGAATTGAGAGACACCATTTAAAAAGAGAAACAATTCTCTCCTTAGAGATAGATCATATACACTACACAACAAAATTCTGTCTTGCTACATTCTCTCTCAGTTGTTCAACACCTGAAAAAGATTTGTAAAAAGAACTAGGTTGTGTACACAAACACTTAAACCCAGGGACATTAGGCTTTTTCAAGGTTGTAAAAGTCCTAGAAATATTATGCCTAGAACATGAATTATTGTGAAGGTGGAAAGAGTCCATAGTAATAATAAGCAGCATTCGGAGGATGGGGTCAGGGTGTCTACTAAAAGAATATCTAATGTGGGGAACAAACTTGTGTGCAGTATCCAAACACAGGAGCACTGCCCTGTAACAATTAACAAGACAATATAACCTTTCTGTAGAATGCACTGAAGACAGACCATACTAAGGCTAAGCAAACATCCAAGTCCAGAACAGCTGATTTCAACAACATTGGCAAAGCCAATAGGTCTCGATTTTGGGACCTATTAGCTTTGCCAATGTTTTTTTTAATGTACCCAACATTGGCAACAAAAGCACAAAAAAAACAATCGCACAATGCAGCAGTGTCACTTTGTGGGCATGTACAAGCATCATTACTTAAGGCGCAAACAAAGTGACTAATTTTAATTACTAATCCAAGCTAGATCAGTAAGTAAAAAGAATTAAGAAGTAACAGCACGAAAGTTCCCATATGTTTCTGTAAAAAAAATTTAAAAAACGTCACCATATGAAAATGACATGATAATCAATTCGTTTTCAGCTTGCTTTCTAACTAATCGGAAACCGGTCCCACTCCTAAGCCTTGCTACCAAGTGACGGATTACATGGAGTCAGCCAAGCAAGAGCTTCATAGGCAACAGTATTTGGACAAGGTGGTTGGATGGGAAACACAGGGACTGTGATTGTGTAGATCAGCAAGCCTGGCAGAGCACTCATCGACCATAGCACTGGGAGCTGGAAGCCAGGAAGGATGTACAGGGCTCATGGAGCAAAGGCTAAGTAGAATACAGAAAAGTCACAGTGCTTGTTGTAGGGACTGCCAGGACCGTCAGGGAGCACAATATAAGTACTGGGATGGAGGGAAGGATGTGCTGGGATTACACGCTTAGAGAGGTTACAGTTACTTTCAATGATACAATTAATGGCTATAGTCTATTCTTTACTGGGCCAACACGGTGATCAAACAGTTTTACTCAGACAGGATGAGTCCGTATGAAGAGAGCAAGGGTGCCTTGTGCACCTGCCTACAGTAGACCCTTTAGGACCCAGTGCTGTGGTACAGCCTAGTGAAGTTGTATTTACCATCAGTATTCAGAAAACAGGAGGAAGAAGGTGGAATTGCCTGACCTGCATGTTTGTTAGTGGTCAGGATGTGAGAGTCACTGGGCAGATGATTCGAAGAAGAGTGCTTGACTTTTGCTTGACTGGAGGGCCATCAAATGTGCAAGTTAGATTGAGAAGATATTTCTTTGGAAGATGAGATGATCTCTTGCACTCCAAGGCGATGCCCTCTGTGTGTGGGGCGGTCTACAAGAGGAGCTTACTTATGGTTAGTGAAAGACACAGGCAAGACAGTAGGCATGTCTGAGCCACTGCCATATTGTTAAACTGGAGAAAGCTCCATTTCCTTAGACAAAGCACTGGACGCAGGAAATAGTAACAGTAAATGGATGACATGCGAGGGCCTACTACATATTGCCACAGATTATCTTTACATGTCCGGGTACTAAGGCCCTGAACATTAGTCTAGGCAGTGTTACGGCCCAGAAATTGGTGGTGAGCCAACACGCCTCTCAGGAGCCTTTCAGTGGAGACAGGAGAATACAAATTAGTGAGAGTACAAATAACTATGGGTTAGAGAAGTCATTTTTTAAACTCAGAGAATCTAATTAACATAATGTGCACGTTCACCCAAGAGTATCTTGGTGCTAAATAACAGATGTTTGTTATTCAACTCAATGGTACTCATTTTAACTATCTTATAAGGGTGAAAAGCTAAGTGGACCTGCCGGGATTTGAATCCTGTGACTAAGTTCAAACACAGGCCTCTATATTGGACGCATTGGTACACTAAGCCACCAAACCCGGCTTCCACTAATTAACAGTCCACATTTTGATATTGTGACTGGTTAGGCTTGGAGTGGCACACCTCTGGACAATGAAATTCAGGTTAGAGTATGGCTGGAGGTGACTAGGCCTATCACTAGGGGCCTATCATGTAAGTGAGATGCTCCTATGCCAACTTCATGCCATTGTTATAGCGAGAGGTCACTTATAGTCTAAGCAAATGTCAGTGACTGGCTTGCCTATATTGTTTAGATTTGGGGCTTCCTAAAACCTCAAGTGGATCCTAAATTGCCAGGTTTAAGCCCGGATGGGGAGTCCGGTGGTCGATGTGCCTCAGGATCTGAACTTTGCCTCACTGACCAGGCCCAACAAGGCCAACACTGGTCAACCGGTCTATTTTCTGTTGATTTTGCTCACATTTGGAGGGGGCTTCACCTGCAGTTCAGGGTGGACTGTTCCCACGAGGAGCAGTCCCTGTACTAATTTGCATATGACCGACCTCTGCCTACAATGAGAGGAAAAATAAGGGTCGTAATTCTAACCAGAGTGATTGCTAATGTTTCAAACTATTTGCCAGGAATTCTCTCATCCCATTTTGTGTATCTGAAATAAAGATTTGACCTGAGCTCATCAAGTTCACGGAAACAATTAACTCTGTAGAGATGACGAATCCTATTATTAAACTAACGCAAGTAGTATATCAACATTTCAAGATCATCTATGTTTTTGGCACCTTATCTGACCATCACACGTGCACATTAACTGAACTTGCAAAACAATGCAAGTTAATATCACCAGGAAAAGTGCAGTGCTGAAGTGGTTGAGCGAGGGACTCTGCATTGTCCTGTGTGCTTTGCAGAAAGGGGGTACTGCAACTATGCCACTGGCCAAATATTAATCACATCACTTAAACATGGAACTGTTCAAATTATATTTCATCGGCAAATCCAAAAGCTTTGTTTGGTCTCATCCAGAACAAGAGATGTCCTTGCACAAATCAGAAAAGCAAGAAAAACAATTGTCTCACTCAATAATTGACAATCACTGCTCCATACTATTTGACTCACACAGCACACGCAGCTGGGACCGAATACTCAAACAAGACACTCTGAAGGATTTATCTATTTTGAACCAACGGGGTAATGTGACATGATATGACAAAGGCATTCGCAGCGAATATAAAAAGGATGAATTAAGCAGACCCAAGACACTGCTCTAGGCATCAACTGTGCATGTAACCGTGGTGGGCGGAGTCGAACGAGGTCTGACTGGAGCATATATAATACCATTCAATGGTATAGGATCGGCCAGCCAGTCTTTTGCAGCCACCTGTGGCATATATTTAGGGGGTTTGACGCAATAGTAGGCATAGTGTGCTTGCGCACTAAGGTAGTAGAGTTCGAAATCGGGGATATCAAACCCACCCTGAGCATATGGCCTAATGAGCACTGACCACCGGAGCCTCGGCTGTTTTCCTCCCCATAACAACCTAGTTAGTTATGCGCGCAATGTTTTTAAAAAAAGAGCCAGGGTTATAAGGGATGTTGAGAAAAAGATAAAGAAACTGTGGAAGAATAACCATTTTTATTAATGATGCCCTCCCAGCAAACGAGAGAGGTAAAGAAATCCAGCGAGTAATATTACTGGTGAGCCACGTGAGGGCTGTGCCATAATTTAGTCGTATGGTTTGTTCCCTATCTCTGGTCACCTGTATTCCCAGATAGCGCAGATCCGCGTCACACCACTCCAGCGGGAAGTCAAGTGCAAATCTAGATACCGCAGGCGTAAGAGGAAACACTTGAGACTTCCCCCAATTAATAGTAACTCCGGACAGTCGTTCAAATACTATGAACTCCCTCAATAATGTGTTGATATTCTGCTGCGGGTCCCGGACATATAAGGTCACGTCGTCTACATATAATGAGATCAAAATCGGTCGTAAGCAACACCGAAACGCTTTATCTTGGTGCTATTGCCGTAGCCTTGAGGCCAAGGGCTCAATCGCTATGGCGAAGAGGAGTGGGGACAGCGGACATCCCTGCCGTGTACCCCTCGAGATGGAGAACCCACCGGAGACATGCCCATTGATCACCACCTTGGCAATGGGCTGTGTGTATAATAGGCTAATCCATGAGATTAATAATGGAGGGAAGCCCATCCGCCGTAGCACATCGAAGAGGTAATCTCACTCCAATGAATCAAATGCCTTAGTGGCATCCAAAAAGACTGCGGCAAGCGGGAACTCTGGTGCCACAGTCTCAAGCAATGAAAACAGGGTGCGGAGGTTATGAGTGGTGGCACGGCCAGGGACCAATCCCGACTGATATGGCAGTATAAGCTTATCCATTAAAAGTGTAAGGCGGTTAGCAAGCACCTTAGCCAATATTTTCGTGTCACAATTTATAAGTGACAACGGCCTATAGGAATCACAGGAACGAGCTTCTTTACCAGGCTTCAAGAGAGATGTAACCAGTGCCTCCCTCATCGAGGGGGGGAAGCACACCAACCTCCAATGATTCCTCGTATACTTCCTTAAGAACAGGCGCCATGATATCAATGTAGCGGTTATCAAATTCGGCGGGGAGGCCGTCCGACCCTGGTGCTTTTCCATTTTGCAGTTGCATAATAGCCTCCCTAATCTCATCTAGTTTGAACGGCAAGCACAAAAACCCCCTCTTTGTATCACTAAGCCACCCAAGCACCACATCTCCCATGAAACTGTCCAAATCCACTTGCCCAGCCCTCTGTGTAGTGTAGAGCGTCTGATAATGCATAATAAAGGTGTCTAGTACGTGGGCCGTATCCCGCTGCACTGTCCCGTCAAGTCCCGTAATTTCTAAGATCTGGGTAGAAAAACGAGGGCATCGAATTACCTCAGCCAAGGCCTTACCTGGCCGCTCTCCTTCCCCCATATCTGCAGGCACTCCAGTACCGTCCCTTGAATTTAACCTCTCTCGTCACCGCTTCCTCATACTCTTGTCAGTTTCTCCATGAACGTCCGTTGTACCGGTCCCGTTTCTCCCCTCCCCATCCGTACCTCAAGTCCCTTCAGCTCTTGTTACAACTTTCTAAGCGATCTCTGGATATCCCTCAACACACCAAAACGCTTTGAGATACAGAACCCTCTAATAGTTGCGTTAAAGGCCTCCCATATCACCTCCACACTATCCACTGACCCCTTATTCCTCAGAAAAAAGTCTTTTATCTCCTCCCCCAATTCGTATTTAAACACCTCATCTAACAACGCATTAGGCTGGAGCCTCCAGTTAGGCCTTGGCTTGTCGTATCCTGGGGGCATGAGCGAAAGTTTCACAGGGCAATGATCCGAGAATGTTCTAGCAGGATGGACCACAGACCAGATGGACGTACCTAGTCCCCTAGAAAGCAATACATAGTCTATGCGCGCCCATGTTCCTGTATATGACGTAAAGTGTGTCCCTTCCCTATCCTGAGAATGTGTGGTACGCCAACTGTCTAGTAATCCTCCCTCTTCCATTATGCCCTGTAACACCGCTTGGGATTTCTTATAGTGAGACGCAGCAGTATTGGATCTGTCCATGGCTGGATTTATAGCTACATTAAAATCACCTCCCCATATTATATGGGTGGAGCCCACATTCACTATTTTTCCCCATACGTTAGTCAAAAACTCCGGAGTATCTGTATTCGGCCCGTAACAATTTGCTATAGTAACGGAATCCCTGCCCAACCGCCCCCAAGCGATCACATATCTGCCCTGGGGATTTTCCAACGCCCCCGCCAATATAAAAGGTGTCTGTTTTTTAACTAATATGGCTGTACCTCGAGCATAGGAGGAGTATGAGGAGAAGATCCTGCTACTTGCCCATCTGTGAGCAAACGTGTTATTGGATTGTGGGCCAATATGTGCATCTTGTAGCAGGGCTATGTTGATTTGCTGCCTGTCTGCGCTTTCTCGGGTTTCCCAGGCCCCTGACATTCCAAGAGATCACCCTTAACATGGATTTATCTTCCTGAGCCATCATATTGTCTCCCCCTATGCCCACCATGATATTGCAAAGTTATATAAAATTGTAATTGCTTATTTAAGGAGGTACACATCCAGATCGCATATTGCATGTCATGTTTGCCTAGAAACTCAATGACCCTACCCCTTACCACCCCCTCCCACTGTAACATAACAATCATGCCAGTCATCTGTAGCCCTCCCCCCTCCCCAATACCCAATAAACAATGCCTTGCATACATCTTCTCCAGTTTAATACCAACAGCTTTAAAAAACCCAATGAAAAAAAACAAGAACACCCATAGAGAAACATAGGGGATCACCCGAGTGGGGGAAACTCGCCAGGATGCCCACAGGTACCTCTCGCTGTACCAGGTTGCACGCAGCTCTACTCAGACCCCCTGGCAAGCGTCGAAGGTGTCCGGTCACTTGCAGGCATTGTGTCCCATCTGCGGAACGCAGCCCACTTCTGCCCCCTCGTGGTCCGCGCCTCTTAGAACTGATCTCGCAAAAGTCCTTCTGTCCCAATCTCTAGTGTTCTCGCAATACTTGACAATTAGGAGCGTCGAGCAGACATCCCATTCCATACATCTCATTCCGTGTCCGGCGACTGCACTCCCGAGGAGCCAGGTGACGTGTGGCTTGCATTCGTGCGTCTTTTAAGTTGTTTGAGAAAAGCTTCCACCTGCTGAGGCTTGGTGTAGATTGTTTTTTCACCTTGATGCGTAATCCGTAGGCGCGCTGGGTAAAGTAAGGCGTAATCAACTTGGGCCTGCCTTAGCTTTTGCTCGACAGCCAGGAATTTGCCCCGCTCCTCTTGAACATGAGCAGTGAAATCAGGACACATGAAGAAGGGCACCCCCTCGAAATGGAGTTGTTTTTTCTCCCTCGCCACCTTAAGCGCCACATCTCTGTCCCTATAATTCAATAATCGCGCAATGATAGGTCGGGGCGCGCTTCCTGGAGGTGGTTTTGGCCTCAAGGAGCGATGAGCCCTTTCAACAATAAATTAAGGAGAGAGTAACTCCACCCCTACCACTTCCTTCAGCAATCTTTCAACGTACTCCTCCATCTTGCCAGTGTTGGCGCTCTAAGGAATTCCTAGGACGCGTATTTGTTCCGGCGACGTCGCGCCTCTATGTCCTCATTCTTGGCAGCTATGATTTTTAGCAGCTTGTCCATTTGCGTGACCGTGTTCTGAATGTGAGCCGTAGTGTCCTCCGCCTCGGATATTCGCTGCTCAGCGTCTTTTATACGGGCCTCATGCCCATCTATTTTGCGAACTATTGCATCCATACGTGTAGTCAGCGTATCCATTTTATCCGCCATGGTCGCGAAGCCTTGACGCACCTCTAACAGGATTGATTTCAGATCCTCTCCTGATGAGGACGGGATCTCCGATTGCAACCCTTCAGCCCCACTACCCGCCTCCGCCATCTGCTGCCGATTGTTCTTTTTTGCGTCGAAGGTAAGTCGTGGCTGCCGCGCATCTGGCTTACCCGCATCTGGCTTACCCATCTTGTAGCATAAAGTGTAGGTCAAGGACAATGCATGATACCGAGCCGGAGTGGCATCCAATTAATGATATCCCAAAGCGCCTGATCAGGAGCTGTAATCCTTCTAGTGCAGCGCGTGGAAGCACCCCCTCCGTTATACAGCACCTCCAGGCGCCCACTCCAGCAAGCCACCAGCAACTGTTGTACCATGTCCCACTCCTTCAGCAATGTGGGGTCTCTACATGCACCTCTCTGCACTTTGAGTGGTCTGGCGGCGTATATCTCCACCCCAGTCCTATCCCTCCAGGCTCTCAGGATGCCTTGCCGCCTACTCTGCTGCTTCTGGCTGCTTTTGCAAACACAACTAGCTACGGGGTGCCTTGTGCAGGAATCTTGTCTCCCTGCCTTAACCCTGTCCAGCTCGTCACACACCCACTTTCGGCGTATGCCCTACCAATTTGGTCGTGAGGGCTAATCTCTTCACGTGTGTCCCCGCTCTCAGCCTGCCCGCGGCGCACAATCCTGACCCAGTCCTTCACGTTATCTCCCCTTACAGGATCCTCAAATTGTTCCTCATGCCCCTTCTACCTGTGCCTTGTGCACGAAGCTCTTCATCGGAATGGCGCCGCCTCCCCGCTCCGCCGTCACCTCAGTTGCAGTCTGCCGGCCTGCAACCCACGTGGGAGCCGCGGCACTCGCGTACGCGCCTCGTCCCCGTCACCGCTCCAGGACGCGGCAGTGCTCGACTCGGTCGGGACCTTTACGAGTCGCTAGCAGCACCTAGACGTCACCGCCTACGCTGGGACCAGCTAGGATGTTTCCACGGTGGTAGAGCTTCCTCGGACCTCAGTTTTCACCGAAATATTCCCCGCTGGGACAGGATAAATTTAGGATACGTGCGCTGGACAGCGGGAGCCTCACACCATGGCGGCCATTCCGCTAGTGTGCCACCTATCGCCCCAGCAAATGCGTTAGCTTAGAAAACGAGATACATTGTGATTTAGAGGAAGGTTTTAGTCAAGGAGGCGATACATTCGGTGGAAATTATGACAAGGTTTATTTGACGATGGCACACAATGCGCAGGTGTTTTAAATTCTTGTGAGTCTCTGTGTCAGTAAAGGAACCTTCTTCAGTTGGGTGTGTGCTGCCGGTCTGTGTGTACCTGGGTGTGTGGTTTGTTAGTGTGTGGCTGTGCCTCTGGGTTTCTATATCCTGATGTGTCTGTATGTTCCTGTCCACGCCTCTGTGTGGGTGCTTGGTTCTTCCGTGTCCATGTGGGTCTTCCCGACTCCATACATGCCCTCAGCTTGTTCCCTTTATCAGTTCAGGTTTGTGGCATCTGAGATTTCACTGGCTGTTCCTGCTATATTCGACTCTCCCTCTGGCTATCAATGGTGCCAAGGGCCCTCATGCAGGCAACGGACATGCCCCCTCCCTCCTTTAGCCACAGTTTTATAGTGAAATACAGCCACAATTGGAGTCCAGATATGCGTTGGTCCCGGTGCCACAGCACCTGCTGCACTATAAAAGCTACGCCCCTCTACGCTCCACGCATCAGATACCTTTCTCTGCCTTTGAGTGATTACAACCACCATTGTGCGTCTGTCTCGGTCACCGAGCCAGCGCCAACCTCCAGAAAAGATGAACTCTAGAAACAATAAGGCGCTGCCATCTCCGGGGTGCTATTCTTCTCCTGGATACCAAGCGTCAATGGACTCAACTTGCAGGAAAGGTTGATATTCAGAGACAGCCTCCCTTGAGAAGACAGACCATTATTTCTGCGCGCAGTAAAACACGATAATGAAATGTTTACACTGAGGGGACGCCAAGCTCCCCCTCCCCTGCATCTCACGCACATAGACGAGATGAAACACAGCGAGCCGCTCAAAAGTAGGAAACTAATATTCCAAAGCATAACTTGAATGGGAAGCTACAGTCACGCTATTGGATTATGCAAAACAAAGAAGAACGAGGGAGCAACAGGCAGCCCAGTCCTGTCAGAATAAATGAAGCGCGTGTCCCCAGGATGGAAGCCGCGTGATTATACAGGCAGCTGGGGACTGCCTGCGCCATAATGAAATCAAGCCCCATCAGACACCCGAGTTGATCGATAAGCAAAGAAGGAGTAGTTTCTTTTCTGTAACTCCAGTTCTGTAGTAGGGGTATCTCTGTTCTAGTCATAATCTAGTGAATAGTCCCGCCCATGTGAGTGGACCCCGGAGCAATAAACAATAATCTCTAAAGGTGACAAATCATGCAGACCTGCATACACCTTTAAGAGAGAATTTAATTTAAAGACAGATAATGCAGCCTATACCCACAGGCTACACTGTCCAGTACTTCAACTAGAATTCCACCAACATCCACAAACAGCACTGCCTGTCCAGCTTTTCTCCACATAGGACAAAACCCTGCCTCTATCAGCAAAAGCCTCTGGAATGATAGAGAGGAAGGAGTGGACAGACAAGCCCCATAGGCTGCCATTATGTGGCTTAGAACAGGATACTGTGCCTTTAAGAAAACTTTCCAGATTTCCAGAACTTCCCCCAGTATCCCAGAATGCCGAGCAGGTCCCTTTTACTTTCAGTTCTTTTTGAAGGCGTAGCACGCCAGACCTGTAGCATTCTTCATATGAATAATTATCTCTCCACCGGGGAGGAGGGCGGGCGCTTAGGACTATAACAGATACCCCTACTACAGAACTGGAGTTACAGAAAAGAAACTACTCCTTTTGTAGTAGGGGATCTCTGTGTATAGTCATAATCTAGTGAATAGAATGGCAAGCCCATCCCCACACAACAACAGCGGTGGAGAACAAACAAGACAAAACCACTACTGTGCGAACAAATTTCGCAGCGAAGCCTGCCCAACCTGAGCATCTGCCCTGGCATCCGAGTCCAGACAGTAATGCGCAGCAAAGGTATAGACCGACTTCCAAGTGGCCGCCTTGCAGATTTCCGCAATAGGAACATTACGCAGCAAAGCCGTCGTGGCAGCTTTGCCCCTGGTGGAATGAGCCTTAGGTTTACCCCCTAAGGTCTTATTAGCCTTTTGATAACACAATTGTATGCAGGACACAATCCACCGAGAAATGGACTGCTTAGAGGTCGCAAGACCAGTCCTGACTGATCCATAATTAACAAACAATTGGTCAGACCTACGAATATCCTTGGTCTTATCCAGATAAAATTTCAACACCCTCCGAACATCCAGGGAATGGAGAGACCTTTCCGCTGGCGAAGAGGGATTCTGAAAGAACGTAGGTAAAGTTATGGTCTGGTTGACATGAAAGTCAGAGATAACCTTAGGAAGAAATTTAGGGTGAGTACGCATCACAACCTTAGCAGCATGAAATACAGTATAAGGTTCTTGACAACATAATGCCTGAAGTTCACTCACCCTGCGGGCCGATGTAATGGCCACTAGGAACGCCGCCTTCCAGGATAGGTGCTGCAATGAAGCCTTGTGAATGGGTTCAAAAGGCTCCTTCATCAGTCTGGACAGCACCACATTCAAGTCCCAGGAAGGCGAGGGAAGTCTGAAGGGAGGAAACACTTTCTTCAAGCCTTCCAAAAAATCCTTGACCACAGGGATCTGAAAGAAGGAAGTCTGTGAAGGGCATTTCCTGTAAGCAGTCAAAGCAGCCAGATGAACCTTAATGGAATGGAAATTAAGGCCAGACTGCGCCAGATGTAAAAGGTACGGAAGGATGACATCTTCCTTACGTGTCGTCGGATCAAAGTTCTTGGACTTACACCAGATACAGAACCTCTTCCACTTGTAGGCATAGGATGTCCTAGTGGAAGGTTGTTTAGACTCCTTCAGTATGTCCATACAATCGTCTGGTAGATTCAGATGGCCATATTGCACTATTTCAGGAGCCATGCCGCCAAACTCAAAGACGAGAGGTTGGGGTGCACCATCCGCCCCCCGAACTTCGTGAGAAGGTCCGGCCTGCACGGCAACCGCATGTGAGGAAGGAGAGACCGGTGAAGTAGGTCCGTGAACCACCACTGCCTGGGCCATTCCGGGGCGATCAGGATCATCCGCGCCCTGGACTGGGACAGCTTGATGAGCACTGCCGGAATCAGGGGAATGGGTGGAAAAGCGTACAGAAAGCTGTTCGACCAATCGATCTATAGCGTATTCCCCAGCGTCCCCCGCTGGTAGTACCTGGATGCGAAGTCTCGGCATTTGCGGTTTCCGGCGGTGGCGAACAGATCTACGTCTGGAGTCCCCCACCTTGCGAAGACTTCTCCTAGTACTTCGTCGTTTATGACCCATTCGTGGTTTTCCTGAATCAGCCTGCTCAAGGCGTCCGCCTGAGCATTCTGCATCCCTGGCAGATGCGTGGCCGTAATCGTCAGTCCTCGGGCCAGCAGCCAGTGCCAGAGCGCCTGCGCCTCCTGAGAGAGAGTGCGCGATCTCGGCCCCCCCCCTGCTTGTTGAGGTAATACATCGTGGTTGTATTGTCCGTCTGTATCAGCAGCGAGTTGGTCTGGAAGGACGGAAGGAAGGCCTTCAGTGCCAGGAAGACAGATCTGAGTTCCAGGAAATTGATGTGGTACGTCGATTCCAAAGGAGACCACTTTCCTTGAATCTGCAAGTCCCCGGAATGCGCTCCCCAGCCCTGGAGAGACGCATCCGTCACGACACTCGTCGTGGGAATGTCCTTGTGGAAGGGAACCCCCTTGAGGAGGTTTTCCGCCGAACACCACCACTTCAGAGACTGAAGAGCATGCAGAGACCGTCGTATCTTGTCGTCCCAGGAGCCTGTCCTCTGATCCCACTGATCCTCCAAGCACTCCTGCAGTGGTCTCATGTGTAGCCGTGCGTGCGGCGTGAGGAAGATACAGGAGGCCATCGATCCCAGTAGAGAAGACACCTTCCTCACTGTCGTCGATGGAGCAGTCCTGAGGTCCTGAGCCTTCCGAAGGAGTGATAACCGTCTCTCCTCCGAAGGAGACACGCTTGCTGACCGCGTATCGATGGAGGCTCCCAGGTACTGTATGCACTGGACCGGAGTCGGGACCGATTTGGACATGTTGACGTGTAACCCCAGCTTGTGCAAGAGAGCGCACGTCCATCGGAAGTGATCTTGCGCTTCCGAGAAGGATGAAGCCTTGATCAGCCAATCGTCCAGATACGGGTAGACAAACACCTTGTTCCTTCGCAGATGTGCCGCCACCACCGCCATGCACTTCGAGAAGGTCCGGGGCGCAGACTTTAGCCCAAATGGCAGTACTGTGTATTGATAGTGATTGGCGCCGACTTGGAATCGCAGGAACTTCCTGTGTTTCCGTGCTATGGGCACATGGAAGTACGCATCCTGTAGATCTATGGCACAGATCCAGTCTCCCCGTTGCAGCTGAGGGTAAATCTGATGCAACGATAGCATGCGAAACTTCTCTGCGAATCCATCTGTTTGAATGGGCCTGAACTCGTTCTTGTCCTTCTTGCGAACGAGGAAGAACCGAGAGTACAGACCTCTTCCCCTTTGAGACAGAGGTACCTCTTCTACCGCCTTTTTTCTCAACAAGATGTCTGCCTCCGCCTGGAGCTCTCTCAGCTGGTACTGAGAGCTGACCGGCGAAAACGTTGGAGGCGGGCTGATAAACCGAAGACTGTATCCATTGCAAACAATATTCAGCACCCACTTGTACTGAGTAATTTTTCTCCACTCTGCCGGAAAAAGTTGAATGCTTCCCCCCACTGGAGTGGGTAACGGTTGAGGGGGAAGCCGCTCAGGGCCGAGACACGGCCGGGCCCTTGGTAGTGGTAGTCGCCTGCTGGCCTCCTCTACCCCTCTGGCGTTTCTGGAAGGGCTTCCGGAACTGCTGCTGTTGGTGCTGCTGCTGTCCCGAACCCTGCCCACGCCCTCTGCCCGTAGACCCGAACCGCCTCTGGAACGGGCGCTTCTTCTCGGCCTTCTCCAACCCGACGGCCGTCAGGGTTTCCGCCTCCGCCTTCATGCGGGCCATCTCATCATCCGCATGTTTTCCGAACAGGGTTTCCCCCGAGAAGGGCAGGTTGGCCACTCTGTGCTGCGCCTCTGGTTTGAGGGACGTCAGGCGCAGCCACGAATGCCGCCTCTGGTGGACGCCATGACAGTAGGCGTGGGCGGCCAACAAGGAGACATCCGCCGCCGCGCCGATCACCTGATTAGAAACCAGCATGCCTTCGCGCACGGTTTCCAAGAAGTCCTCCTTCCTGTCCCGGGGCAGCAGGTCCACATACTGCTGCAGGGACTCTCACAGGGCCCGGTCGTAACGCCCCAACAAAGCCCCTGCACTCACCGCCTTCATGGTGGTGGCGTCGGTACCACACACCTTCCTGCCCGCAGAATCCAGCCAGCGGCTTTCTTTGTCAGGCGGGACCGTCGATGAAGGAGCGGTCGCATGTTGTTTCCTCGCCTCCGTCACGATGACCGAATCCGGCTTCGGGTCCACCCTCAAAAAGGTAGGGTCCGACTCCGGGGCCCTATACTTTTTCATGAGCCTGGAGGGGGCGGCTTTCGTCACCGCGGGAGTGAGGAACAGCTCCAACGCGGGCTCCACCAGTCCTGGTACAAGAGGCAGTAGAGGGCGAGACAGATGTTTCTTATGAAGCGTCTCGAATATCACGGACGTCGTGGGTGTTGGAACCGTCACCGTGATACCCAACTTTGCTGCCCCTCTCAACAGCACCTCTTGGAAAGAGACCAAATCATCCACCGGAGACACCCTAGTCCCCGGCGAGTCCGACAGCGTCGGGGAAAAGTCTCTGGTCGAGGACCGCGTGTGCGACCTGGACCTGTGCCTCCTACGGCGTCGTCCTGAGTCCGACGATGACCATCCATGGCTCTGTGATCTTCTCCTCCTGAGAGAGCGGGAGCGCGACCTCTTCAGCTTCGGTCTGCCCGCCGGTCTAGCCGGTCCCGGCGACCGCGGACGTCGCAGCTTCGGAGTCCCCTGCGGCGGAGTCGGGTACCTCGGAAGGGAAACCGACCGCAGGGGAACCTCCGGCAGCCCCAACGGAGTGCGTGGTAACGACCGAGGTGGGGGGCGGCGGAGGCAGTGGTGCTGGCAGCGGATGTGGAGGCGGTGGTGGCGGTGGCGGTGGTGTTGGCGGTGGTGGTGGAGGCGGAGTCGGAGGTGGTGGGGGAGGAGGCGGTGACGTAGGCATCCGAGGAGGCGTATACACCACAGAGTACACCGATCCCGATGACTCTTCCTCGACGTCGATCTTCGCCTCGACGGCAACCTTCGCCTCGACAGCGATCTGCGTCTCGACGGCGATCTGCGCCTCGACGGCGATCTTCTTGACGTCGATCGTCTCGACGTCGATCGTCTCTTCGATGGCGACGGCGACCGTCTCCTCTTCACCGACGGCGAACGGCGATCTCCCCTCGACGGCGAGCGCCGAAACCGGGTCCGATCTCGACGCCGACTGCTGGACGTCGACGTCGACGTCGTCGTCGCCGAAGATGCAGATGTAGTCGACGGCGGCCTGTTCAGGTCCCTCGACGTCGACCGTCGACGCCGCTTCTCCCCAGAGCCGTGGGGAGACGGCGAACAGATGGTAGTCATCCTCCTCGACGCCGCCGACGCCCTCGACGGGGAGTGGGGACGCTTACTGGTCTTCCTGCCCCTGGGGAGGGCCCCCAGAGGCCTCAGTATGGGCCAAATCAGCCCCTCCAGACCCACCTGGTGCCTTCAGCCTTCTCTCCTCTAGGACTTGAAGCCTGATCTTCATTCTGTCCCTCAGGGTCCTGGCTGAGAACGAGTGGCAGATATCACAGTCTTCAGGCACGTGGGACTGGGGAAGGCAACCTATACACACCTCGTGTGGATCTGTTTTAGCCTTTTTTCTACCACATTCCGGGCACTTGTCGAACAAGCCAGGCATGTTGACAGTACAAGCCACTAAGCACCTGAAAAAGTGACAAATTGACAAAAACTACAATAAACCCTTGAAAAAGGGAGAGCTCAATGCTCCAGGGTCCTGCTAGCAGGAGCCGGAAAAAAGAACTGAAAGTAAAAGGGACCTGCTGGGCATTCTGGGATACTGGGGAAAGTTCTGGAAATCTGGAAAGTTTTCTTAAAGGCACAGTATCCTGTTCTAAGCCACATAATGGCAGCCTATGGGGCTTGTCTGTCCACTCCTTCCTCTCTATCATTCCAGAGGCTTTTGCTGGTAGAGGCAGGGTTTTGTCCTATGTGGAGATAAGCTGGACAGGCAGTGCTGTTTGTGGATGTTGGTGGAATTCTAGTTGAAGTACTGGACAGTGTAGCCTGTGGGTATAGGCTGCATTATCTGTCTTTAAATTAAATTCTCTCTTAAAGGTGTTTGCAGGTCTACATGATTTGTCACCTTTAGAGATTATTTTTTATTGCTCCGGGGTCCACGCACATGGGCGGGACTATTCACTAGATTATGACTATACACAGAGATCCCCTACTACAGAACTGGCGCGTCCCCGCAGGGGGAGGGTAACCTGCCCTGGAAAAGTGGCAGCAGCAAGTGACGTCAAGACGTTCACGTTTCCCATCACAGGCGAGTTTCCGTTGCCACTGCCGTCTATGGCCAAATGACTCCAGATGTGGAGGAAGCACACCTCGCAGTAGAATCATCAGTAGTAAGCAAATGCCAAGTGAACTTATGCCAGGCTGGGAAACGGCCTTTCTGGACCAAGGGTTGGTTATGAAAGGCAAGCAAAAGTGGGGTGCAGTGGTCCCTTCATATCCCTGGGCCTCGGTGCAACTGCACCTGCAGCACCAGTTATATGTAAGTGAAAGGCTGAATGAGAAGAGCATCCAGAGAGTCGATATTCACATTGCTAAGGTCTACTCCCCAGGCCTATGTGTCTATGCATTACAATCTCCGTGTCTTTGCTTCAGGTAAGCAATCTATTAAACTCTGACTGCTCAACAATCATAACAACTAGACTAGTTTATCGATATGTGATTTTTTAAATATTAAATAAATGTATTTTAAGGCAGTGCCGATCAACTTGACAATACACAAAACTCACCAGCATGTAGGCAGCACAAATAGCACTGGGTTAGATAGATATATATATATATATATATATAAAAACATTACGCGCACAAATTAAGAACAAAGCCTTAATTGAGCTTCGGTTAGCGTACATATTAGTTCAAACACCCGCGGTTGTAAGACACAAATGGTGCTTTAAAGTGCTTAGATCTGAAGGGGTGCATTCATTGCTCTCATTTTTCAATCCTAATACTACATTACAATCACCTTAAACTCAATTTCTCCTGAACAAATCCGATATTTGGTGAATGCAGCCCCAAGAGGGGGAAGCACGGGGCATACAGGCGAGATATGAGGTAATGCACGGGGGTGTCCGTCAGCAGCACGCTTTATCTGTCATGCAGAAGGGCATGGACACGTGGTCACATCTGCCTTGAACTCTCAAACTATCTGCGCAGCAGATAGAGCCGCACGATGCCTCCGGGCACAGAGCGCGGCAGGCCTGTACTGCCTTCCATCCACTGGATGTTGCTGCAGGCCGTCGCTGGCGCGCATCACTTATTTTCACTCTCGGTCCTCCAGTGTGGATTGAAGTTGATCATAATTTTCTCGTTGGGGTCGGAGCCTGGATAAGCCATTCGCACTTCAGCGCTCGGGTGGTAGGAGTGCAAATAGTTGGGCGAAGTGAGGTATCCGGGGCTTACGATTTTTATGTTTTTCCCGCAATTTATCTGAAAAGTGTCGAAAATTACATTAAGGCAAGCATTTTGATAATGAATGATTGCATTTTGTCCACACATTTCCTTATGGACTATATAGTCTTCTGCCAAGTCAACGCCCAACATTCCTGGCTTTTCAGCTGAGCATTGAATTGTGGGATTTGGAGTTTAATTTCCCATTGCAATCAAAAGTCTACATAAGTTGCAATACTTAGAAGTTCTCGTGGCTGAAATGCCAGGATTGTCCAACCGTTTTTGGAACCACATTGGACAATTGGTAGGTATGAGTTCAAGTAGCTTTGAATATGTCCTAAAATGTTCATATTTATATACATTTGTTGCTGATAGATGCCTTCAACAATTAAACTATATTTTATTCCAACCCCCTCCCCTCCACCAGTAGAAAGTTAACAGCAATGTACCGTAGGAGCCTCCATCACAATAACTGTGGATACTGTATTAGGCATGCAGATTGGGTTCTAAAAGGGTGAAAGTAAATCAGCTGAGATAAGACGGGGCCTTGCTGATTACAGAACCCCTGCATGCCACCAAAGGGCATCAGACGCGCCTGGGGAGCTTCTCAAAGGGAGCTTGTCATTGCAAAGCGTAATCTCGTTATACGCATTAAAAGGATAGAGGCCGAGAAAGTCTGCTTGACTGGCTGTGAAGTGTTTAGATAGTATCACCCGCTGCGGGACATCGGCCCCAAAGCGTGTCTGCTGTAAATGTGTAAATGTAAATGTGTTTGTACTTGTATAGCGCACAGCTACCCCATTTCGGGGTTTCCCGGCGCTGTACTCATACCGCTAGGGAACCCTTCCTGGTTTTTCCCTGTGAAATGTCCACTACTGGGCATCCCCAGGGTGAAGCCAGGCATCCCAGCGCTGTTGGGGCCGTTGTGGAGATTAAGCAAGCTATTGCCCAGAGTTGCAGCGTGGGACCCATGATTAGAATAGGCACCGAGGCGAGAAATCAGGTCCCAGGAATTATGAGCCCAAGACCCGCCAAGACCCGCCGAGGCGGGAATTGAACCCTGGTCCCGGGCCAGACCTCTGCATCAGGGTCTGCCGCTCTAACCATTGAGCCACACTTCACTTCTTCTGTGATATCCGCGCTTATCAATCCACCCATCTGACCTCTCCAGTGGAGCCCACTAGCACCCCAAGACTGGAGCCAGGCACAGTGAAGTGGGTGCAGTCAGGCCGCTAGAAAGGAGTGGGTTTCACTGCCCTTTCTGAGGAGGCCTGCCTGTGCAGGTCGAGTGTATCAAAGCAATGTCGCAGAAAGATAAACACGTCTGTTTCTCATTGGAGACATCTAGAGAGGCTGAAGGGCGGTTGTTGACAAACACAGGGAATGCAGCGCCTTATTTGGAGGCTGCCCGGGGAGTGATAAGGCGCTTGAAACAATGGGAGTATGGGACTGCGCTCTCCGAAAATGGATGGGGTTAAAAATAACTTGAGAGCTGACCCTGGTGCGACATCTTAAGAAACAAGGAAGGGTCTGCCAGTTATCTAGATGAACAAGTTACATGTGCTCCAAGGCGGGGGGCTAAAGCGAGGAGAGGCTCCCTGAGCAGATGTGTGCTTCGAAGGGGTGGGGACCCTGAAGGGAGGAGACCTCAGTGTGCAGGGTAGTGCCTGCAGACTTATCTCTAAGGGGGGGGGGGGTCATCTGTTTCTAATTAGCATGGCTGCGCTAAGGCCATGCTAATTAGAAACAGATGGCCCTCCTAAAGATAAGAAAGTGCTTCACGACAGCCGCGAAGCAGATGAACCAGTCCAGATGGGCCATTCAAAAGGGAGAAAGGGCAGTGGCCCAAAAGCATCCTTTTCAATGGGAAGCCAGCGTTTAACAAACGCTGACGCGACCCAATGAAAAGGATGGGTAGGGCTTCAAGTCCCCTTCTGAAATCTCCTCTCTCACTTTAGGTCTCGCCGAGCGAGCAGCGCATGCGCTGCAACGCTAGGCAAGACATAAAAAATGGCTACCCACACTTCTTCAAACCCATACTTGCCTTTCCTAAGTCCACCCCCTCTGCCACTGTGGCAGACGTTTCTTGATTGAGATGGGTAGATGGCATGCCATAGACTTTTGGATATTGCTGTATGCCCCAGGAACCAACTGGTAACATTTTCAAGCAAGACAACATTTTCAGGCACATGTGATTGGAATAATTATTCTACTACTCACTAAACAGAATCTTAACACTTTGCTGCTGTAGGTTTCCCCCCTAATGCTGAACAATTGTTATATAATGTTTGGGCTTTGAGCTTAAACTTTTATAAATAAGATTTCACCAGTAGGATCCAGGGCGAATTTGCTTTAGTTTTTAGGTCTCGCCTGCGTAGGCTGCGCACATGCGCAGTATCGCTGGCGAGATTTAATGTTTTGAGGTATTTTGTGTAAAGGGCTTTAAGCCCCGTCCCTCTTTTCCATTGGCTGGCGTCACCGTTTATGCTAAATGGTGGCCAGCCATTGGAAAAGAGCTGGTAGTGACGTTTTTGTTCGGCTTTTGAGACGTCCCATTTGGACGGGTTCGTCTGCCTTCCGTGCGTCGTGAAAGCTTTCTTATCTTTATGGGGCCAAACACATAGCCCCATAAAGAGAAGAAACCTTTTACTTCAGAAGGAAAGCAGGCGAGGCCAAGTGGGATGGCCGAAAAAGCCAAAAGTATACGTCATGGCGAGCGCTTGTTTTAAACTGAAAGGCGGCTTTATCGTGAAACTCACAATGCTCAGTATGTGCAGTGCGCATCAGAAGCGGAGTTGTCACTTGAAATAGTTCATTTTATCTCTCTTCATTGTCATTTTTTCAAAATCGAAACCATGAAATGCGCAGAAGGCTGTAAACCAGTGACCTGCATATTACATTCAAATTTCTGCCGCAGTTACCTGAACACACTGAGCTACCTCACCCTTTCTAACTGAGCTGTCATGCAAGAGTCCTGGCTCAGACACAGATGATTTCAGAGACATTGTGAGGTGGTCTCATGTCCTTGTAAGTGAAAGCAAATACTCCACTCGAACAGTGGGTTCTATTCGAATGTAGGACATCGCTGCACTCCTGCATGATTTTTCCCTTTTAAAAGCTGGCAGAATTTGTGTGAGGAAAAAACTCAGCATTTTCAGTTCTTGCTTCTTAGAAGAGGAAAAACATATGGTGTTACTGCATTATCCTCAAGCTCAAACTCAAGCTTTAGGAGGGATAAAAAAGGTGGGGCGCGGAGTGGCATAATGTGGGCGTGGCCTAAGGACCTTCATTTAGGTCTCATCACAAGAGACGAGATTTACATACCTTAGGACATGGTCAAATACATGTGCATTAGAATCCTGTGCTATGACGCATTACCAGAGTCTTACCCCCACACTGCCACACACCATGAACACAATCCGCATGGAACAAGGTGTTTACCATTTTGTTTTTACCCTTTTCTGGGTCATAAGTAATAACACATTTTGAATAATGTTAGAAGTTTGTCCTGTGGTATATTGTTATTTACAGTCCTTGGAAAGATTACTTGAGCCTCAACAGGCTAATGATTAAAGAAACTCAATTTACTGCGCTTAAAACCTTAGTGAAAATATGAGTAATTATTTTCTTTGAGGTGAGCAGAAGATAAATGACATCTCTGTGTACACGTTACTGGTAAGTGAATTTGGGAATATTTAGGGGGCAATAAGGTGTCAGTAGGCAATGAATGCTCGTGGTAATGAAGGGTGTCGGAGCACTTTACACCTCACACGCATATTTTATAGAGACAATGAATACAGTGCACAAATTAAAGTATATGAAATGTCACATAAGAAAATAAGGGTCATGTGGTGTAGGAGTCACATTGCATTTGCATCCATACTGGTTGGCATTGTTTGTTACGAATGGTTGGTCTGGGCCAAAACCAAGGGACTGATTTAGACTTCGGAGGAGATGGCAACCTCTCTGCCAAACTGAAGGTCCGCCCACCCAATTTACAGACTCGTGGAACTTCAGTATGCCAGCCATGGAGACTGTTCCATCTGTTGCTGAAATACCGCTCCGAAGGCCCTTCAAAGCATACCGACAGACTTGACTCTGCCCACCAAGCTCTACATCAGCCCCAAAGTCAGGATTTAAAGTATTATAAGGCGGTTGGTGTTGTCTGTGCTAATAAGAATTTATTGCTACCCAAAGGAAGGATCATTGGCAACCTTACAATAAGTGAAGAAAGAGAAACAAAATCCAATGAGGTTCTAAACTCATGCCTTGCAGGTTGCATGCAGCTCTTTGAGGACGGTTCATAGGTCACTGTATTATATTAGAAGCTTTGAAACTTATGACCTGCAAGTAAAAAAAAAAAAGCTTTATGACAAAACCAGTAACCCACTGCGCTAGCTAAATAAAATATAAATCGGTTATCTGTATGTTGCACGTGGAGCTTTTAGCCCTCTGCGCCATGTTGTGATGTTAAAACTGCCACGAGACAAACAAGCATTAGCATAGCATAGCCAATAGGTCTTGTTTTTGGGACCTTATAAGTATTTAGTTATGCAGCACAACATCCTTGGTGCAACTACATCAACTATTGCATGGCTAAACACTTATAAGGTCTCAAAAGCGAGACCTATTGGCTATGCCAATGCTTGTTAAATAAATGTAGGGGATTCTAAAAGTACCCAGGGTTTGTGTTACCCGTGGCAGAAACGGAGGAAATACTCAAAATGTTCCTAAAATTTAGTGGGGAAAACAGTAAGGGACAAAGTGCTTTAGGAGAAAGCTCATTTCTTCTCACAAAAAGCAACAAAAGGTTTGCTGTGCTAAGATTACCATCTTCGCAGCCCTGCTAACAAGTGTTGCAAGAGTTGTTAGAATAAATAAAAAAGACAAGAGTTCTTGCATTTTTTAAAGTAGTACTCTTTTTTTTTTTTTATTTCTACTAACTTGCAGTTCGTAATTGATGCAGGTGTGAAATCCATGAGGGAACCTAAAAACCTAAACCCTTCTGAAAATAAGATATTTGGAATTTAGCATGGTGTCTTTTGTATAGATTACTCACGGCTTCACAAAGAAACTAATCGTTGAAATAATGAAAAATAGATCTGATTGTTTTCATCTGCATTTTTTTTGTTCCAATGGCTGATTTACGAAAGTAAAATATAATTACATCCATCAGACAGTGTTGGTTGCAGGAATATAGATTGCTTTTTTGCTATCCAAAAACACAAGATGCCCACAGCCCACATCTGAACTGCAGTGTATGATTTTTCATTGTGTAGAGACCATGCATCAATTTATATGGTAAAACCTAATGAATAAAAAACGTTTAGGAAATGTGGTCATCGGTATTCTGAATTTGAGTGTGTCCATACTCTCACGTGATTCACAGGGCATTCAGCAAATGTATTCTTCTTATCACACTCAGGATTACCTTTAAAAGCAAAACTTCTTCCAATAAAAACTGTACCCTGCTTAAGTGACTGGGCCTAACAGGAAAGCCAAAAACTGCAACGTGAAGACATCACATTTTCACCATGAAATTAACCCATTTTGGCGACATGGGTAGCAGTAGTATTTTGGCCCATGTTTGGCTGCTACCGCGAGGACACATACTAAACACTGAAGTTACTGAAAACTAGAGCCCATGGGGAGTCCAGGGTGAGGAGACTTAAGTGGACCACATAACATTTCCTAAGCCAGAAGGCACTACATACCTCAAACTTAGGCCAAAAGCACACATTATCCCCAGACTTCAGTGAGAGAAACTACAGCACGATCCAGAAAATTCGACCCACCCAGCCTTCCCACACATCTCACCATAGAAACCATACCCCACTTGTGAGGAAAGCCAAAAGGACCACTGACATATGCACAACTATTTAAGGAAAATAACAGTGCTACCTTGATTCATGACATTGCACACAGTGGTTTGTGCCGGTGAGCGGTCGAGCTCCCCGGTATTCAGTTGCTGCACAGCAGGGCAGATTGGGGGTAGAGAAGCAGCCTTCTCGACAGACATGTCAGCACAAAAATGATTCTGAACCCAAGTATTCACCTTCTGGTTTCTTACGCTTCTGAACTCATTTATATCCATAGCTGTCCAACATTTACAAATATCAAAAGAAAAGATAGTGCCTTTATGTGGGATGATCTTGCCTAAAACAACAAGTAGTATGCAAATCTCTGCCAACAGTAGATACGTACCACACCAAATGCTTTTGCCCAACAACCAATTTGTATTGTGTATTCATGATTTCTTTGATTGCAAGTTCAAGTTAAAAAAAAAAACAAAAAACATTTCTTTTTAAAAACAATAGATAGATACCTTCAAAACATACTGAGCTATCAGGAATAGGTAAAGTGAGAACCAAGATTAGATGTGCAAAGAAGGCAACTAAGAATTACTAGACTGGCCATACCAGGGTGAATGACCTTCTCACGCCAAGCAATATCGCTCAGTGGTTACTGAACTACTGAAATAACTTCCAATAATATGTTAGAAACGTGGCAGGTTCACAGACAGCCATCCTTTAAAGGTCCCTTAGAGAAGTACCACTGAGTTGGGAATACCTGTTATTTGCAGTTATTCAGAGCTGAAAGCCTGTGGTGGTTAATTTTGTATAAACACTAGGTTATGATAATTACTCTGAAGAATTACATTAGATTTAATGTATCAAAACCTGAGATTCTAGCATGATTAGACTAGAAAACTACAACTTCTCAACAATCTAGCCCAAAGAACTAGGAGCGCCACCAAGAACATTAAAAGAAGGAAGAAACAGTAACCTTGCAAATCTCAAGGGCTCAGCCCTTTTTAAGAATCCTCAAGTTAGATATGTCACAAAATTCATATTCATCTGGCATTCATTGAGAACATCCAGTAACTACTTCCCTCATACTACCAGGACTAAATTATGCTACCTTCCTGAACCATGGAGCACTAACTTAAATTATGAGACGTCTCCAATGGATCCAGAATGCAGCAGCAAGAAAACGCTTGCAAGCAAAACTACAAGACCATATCTCTCCAGTTTTGAAGATCCTTCATCGGCTTCTTGTGGCTAGAGAACCTACTTTCAAATGACTATGCATTAGATGTAATGCAATTAAACAAAAGGATCACGGGCACAAAGTTTAAAAGATACTTTTTTGTGAAAGGAGACTATGTTCCACACTAGCAACCCAATTAATCATTCTTCCCTGGAAGGGAAACACAATTAGCAGCATATTATTTTCCTTCAAAGCATGTGAAATATGAAACTTGATTCTAACAATCGCCTAGAATTCAGGAGGATGGTGAAAAACTGGCATTTCCCCATCTGAACCTATTAAAGACAATAGACTGGCATTCCTCTGTTATCCATCTGCAGGGCAGGAACTGGGAATGCTATTTAGGACTAAACAGGCAATGGCAGCAAGGGACACTGTTTGCAGAACCACTACATGTGTTTCTTATTCTACACTCCTAATTTAAACAACCTTTCTCTGAGAATTGTCCACCGCTAAATACTAGCCACAATTAGCCTTTCATAGTTCAATATATACATATAAAAGAGAGGCAACTTTCAAAAGAATTAAACAATTGACACAGCCCACTGCTGTATTTAGCAACATACAGATGATTCAAGAGGTCTTTTTTCTTTAATCTTTTATTTCTTTTATTCGCTTTCTTCCAAAGTAAAAGACAGTTCTGCACAGCCAACGCGTTTCGCCCACAATTTGTAAGCACAGGACAGTGTGATCTAAAAAGTACCACTGTTTAATCTCAATAAAGAATTCTTGCAACCGTTTGAGAAATTATAAAATAATGATTGCATACTTCTACAGCGAAATGACCCCTACATGTCATTTGTAAATGTTGTGATTAAGATCCTGCTTGAATATACTTGAACTACAAAATACACACAAATGTTAGTCCCTGCCTCAGTGTTTTGCTGTCATGTAAAACAATTCTATAACAGATCTCTAAACGTTCATACTCTAAATAAATCTTGCTTTGGATTGCTCTATCAAAAACTAGCATTTGCAATGCAATAGATCTCGCATTTGCGAGATTTTGAGCTATTGGCATTATAAATGACAATGCCTTTTATTATTGCAGCTTTTTTAAACATAAATAAAAAGCATTGCCATTTACAATGCCAATAGCTCAAAATCTCGCAAACGCAACACCAACTGCATTGCAAACGCTTGTTTGTTTCCAGCTCTGACCCCTCTATATGCAAGGTAAACACACTCCCAAATTAATGTACAAGCTGGCTGCTTACACAAAAACTACTGAAAAGAATCCCTAGTGGACATCTTTGTATTACCTAAAATGTCAAGTGAAAATAAAAGATGTCACAGACGAACATTAGACCAAGACGATGCACCGTTGATGAAAACATTTGGATACTAGGTCTGCATTACGAATGGCCAGTAAATAGGGCCTACAGTGAAGTTAAGATAAGGTATTGGTTCCGGTTATAAAGTAATGTCCATTTGCCATCAAAGAAAGCCAAATAGTGCAAATATGTAATTTCCGCATATAGTGCTCCCAGGTGCTGTGTGAGGCACGCACTGATCTGGTAGCATGAAGTCACAGGTTTCTTTCAGAGGCTTCTCCTGGCCCATGTGGTGCAGTGCTCAGCGGGCTCCTATTGGAGTGGCCTCGGGGCCTCCAGGAGAGACGCGTGATGGCGCAGTGCCACTACAGGGTCTGTTTCGGTGCGTGATCACAGCAGCCAAATCAATCATCAGCAGGGCATTAGAAGTAAATAGCATCTGTAGCCCTTGTTCTTTAACAAGTTGTATTGTTGCAAAGACATGCGTCGCCGAACCACCCCAGGGCCTGTTTCAGGATACGCCCACAGCAGGGCTCTGGGTTATATGAACCCGCCATGGTGGCCTGACAGAGTTTATTGCACTCAAACATCATTTAGTGTAAACATCGCCCCTAGCACGTCTTTAGCTCAATAGCAGGGGGTGTCTAATCTGCAAGTGCGACTTTCGTTGGAATACGCCAGGGCAATGTTGAAGAATTTATTTATTTATTTTTTAATTTTACAATGAATTCTCCACCGAGCCACTAGATGGCAGGAAAGGCGGTCATATGAATTTAAGGTCGAGCCATGCTGCTGAAAAGACACATGCAGCTGAAAAGCTGAAATCGTCTGAGACGAGCAGCTGAGATCGCCAGGGAAGAGACGCCATGCACGTGCACTACTTCTGTCCCTGCGCGTGCACATCTCCTGTCCAACTTTGGACACAAAACCCACAACAATAGATCGACAAGGCGAGCAGCACATGCGCTGCGTCTCTAGGCAAGACCTAAAAAACGATATCCTTAAAACAATGGAGTGGGAAAACGTTACAAGAAAACTATGACAATCGTATTGTTCATATGTATGACAATATTAGAAATAATATGAGGCAACTCCATTACAATAAATTAGCATCTCATAAGCAACCTGTACAACCTCTCACTAACATGTGAAAAATATTTCAAATTGTGTGGTACCTAAATGGAAACTGACTATCTACTAGTGTTGTGATTTTGTGATGGTTCACTTATACAGTGAGTTAGTTTGATCACTTGTGCTGCATTTATATAGAATGGCAATTAGCAGAACCAGATCTTCCATGTGGTCATCCATTTCCGCATCATAATCATCATCTTGAAAAGGCAAGCACATTTTTGGGTGACTACTAGCCCGCAAACCTTGGCAAAGGGGTCCTTTCTTCTAGAACTGCAACTGTAATTTCTGCTATGGTTGGACTTGTCCTGTTTATACCTGGGTATAGTCATCCTATGCCTAGGTTTTAAGTTGCCAAGCTTGTATTTCATAGGTTTGCACAAGATTCATTTTGTTACAATGTGCCTCTGTTTTTTATGCACTCTCAACCCCTTAGCAGATAACTTGCTACTCTTGGTGGTACTGATATCCTTGTAGAAATGTGGGTTCTTCTGGCACAAAACCATCTCCTGTGCCTTGGTGCATATGGTATGCATGATCACTTGGTCACAAATCATTTCATTAGTATTGCTGAATGCGCATGTTGATCTTAACATATGTAGAGTAGCAATGTATGCCTCACTTCATTCACCGAGACCCAAATATCTATACTAAAAATTGTGCATCGTATCTATAGTAATGTTCGCTCCAATAGTGTCAAAATGCTCTTCGGTTTTTTTGGCTTCTATGTCCCATTACAGACTGTTTCCTTTCCAATTTTTCTGTAGGTAGTACTTTGTCATATAGCCGTCTGCCTGCGGCAACCAAAATTATATAATAGAGCTTGTTTCTGTTGCGTTTCATAATCTACTGACTTCATCACTTTCTTATTGGCTCAGGTAATTCCGGGAAGGTGGTCTGCACTGCCACAGCATTCATCACTCCAACTATGGTAAATAGGAGGATTAAGCTCAGGTGGAATAGGTGTCCACTTGTCCTTCAACTTAAAACTATCTTTCATAAAATGGAGGGCAGGAGATGGTCTGAACAATATGGGAAGGATCATGTTTGAAGGCGTGAAGTGGAAATGCAATGTTCAGTACAATCCTTTTGAAAGAAACCTTGGTACAAAGCAACAGTGACGCTTGAAGTAATTGTCTTTAACCAGGTGGTGTAGATACGATGACTTCAGGTCATTCAGTTGAAATTAAGTGATAAGGTGCCAGTGTAGGTTAGGATTTACGTATCCTAGATCCGCCCACAGTCAAGGCCAAAATAGGTAGGAGGCAGTATCTGGGGTGGGGTGTGCGAGACTCCAACTCGGGTGTGGCCACAAGAGGCACATAGAACTTGGCACCTGGGGAGGATGGTGAGGCTCAGTAGAGGGGTGTGAACCAATGTCAAGGCAGACTCACTGAGTTGACAATGGGACAAGGAAGGGAGGAGCTGGACAGCTGGTGCGAGGACCACATAAGTTGGTCAGGGAGCAGGAGAAACTACTGGTGAGAGTCCTCACAGGAACAAACAGCAGATGGACACAACACCATCCCGCTTGTGGCTAAAATAAGCCTGTGGTAACAGTAGCGAAAGGTAGGGAGTATGATTTATTGCATGTTACGTTGAACCCCCATACAGAATGCCAACCGTTCCTCCTCCAACCACTTACCATTTCTCAACATTCTAAAGGCAGCACGATAAGTACCTCGCGCTCTCAGACACACAAGGAAGAGAGAGACAGGGAAAGATGACTAGGAATATGATAAGAGGGGAACATTTAGCTTAAAATACATGTCTTAACTTGAGAAAATATTAACATGAGGTTGCCTAAAATATGGTACAAATAGAAAATTTGCCGTTTCTTAAAAGTGCAAATTAACATAGCATGATTTTTTGTTTTTAGAAAGCCACCATTTCTATCTTAATTACACTGTCAAGCTAGACTATGCCTCATTTAGTTCTCCATTTCCTGCATTGCATTTATTCCAACTTTTCCTAAAAAATAAATGCTTTTAGCAAGATGCTAAACAGTGCAGTTTAAATAAATCATGTATGATTTCATTAGAACTATCATCTTTGTAGAATGTACAGACTTTAAAAATGCATTGCTTTGCTTCCTAAGCTACATGTTATCATTTTATTTGGTCAGATTTTAGCTGCCACAAATTCACAATGATGAATACCAATAGTATTTTAATACAATAGTGTATGCAGGAAAATGTGAATGTCGTGACTTAATTCCGTAGAAGTTACAATTAGAATGTTTCTGCTTTAGACATTCATTGTCACGCAGTGGAGTTCTTAACAGCTAATAGTGTGAACTGCAGGGTTCTCCTGTGAACTCAGTGAATCTAAAGCATATGAATATTAGCAACTAAGTAGACTGCTTGCAGATAATGCTTTGCAGACTTCGAATGTTTACCGTGGGAAAGAAGGAAGAGGCAGGAGACCATGGGACAATCCTTTTTCATTGGACTGAGATGACCCAACACCTGTGACGATGGATACATGTGCTTTGTGTTTTATATACGTGTTCCTAGTTAGGATGGTTCAAAGACATAGGAAAGAGATCTTTTCCACCACCCTTTCCTTACAGCACGCTCAGAGCTTATTCTGCCCCGACTGGGCCAAGCTACTTGTTCTGTGACCAACCCTTTTTCCTGTCTTCTGCCTTTTTCGCTCTGAGCTACTACTGATGGCGATTTCTACATTCTTTTAGGATAACAGCTACTGCTGTGACTAACTTCCAAATTAAGAGAAGAAAGATTGACAAGTTTCCAGAACTGCTCTTCATGAGGAGTTCCACTTAAACCTAATGCTATTTTAATTGTTCCTTAAAATATCGCTCTTCTCTGAAAAGGACTATAAGGGTTCTGGTAGGTTTGGATCTGCTAGAGTAGAATATGGATTTAGTTAATATTTTCTTTATGGAGCACGTCGTACTCCTTCTAGATTGTTGCTATCCCTTATTTTTCTTGATATTTCTGTAAATGGATTTATACATATCCAAATTTAAATAAAGATATCTAAACTAAAATACTAAACTTAAACTATAAATAAAGGTTTTAAGAACTATTCTAAACTCATTATTGACTTAACATAAGTGATGTTTATATTTTGATGTTGACTTATGGTCCATTCTAAAACTGTGGCAAAGCTCAAGTCAACCGGAAGAAGAACAAGGCACGGAGTTTGAGACCACCTTTGTAAGCCAAGGGTTGAACTGATTTAAAAAATAAAACAAAGATTTCCACGCCAGCGAATACGTAGACAACGCATGGTTGAACATGTACAATGTCCATAACAATGTAATACAGTACATGTATGACGATATTACAAGTAGCTATGGTGAATTAAATGGCATCTCCCTCAGTATAATCTCAAACTGTTATTTTTGAGCTTCTGGAACTAAAGTCTCCTTTGCTCTACCCGCCGAATAAGGCCCTCTCAATGCAACTGCCGTCATACAATTTTTTTTTTTTTTTTTAATCAAGCAGATGTTACCACCACTTTGCTGTGTAGACGTTTTACCTACATAAATGCTTAACAAAAAACAGATAAAGGAAATGGTACTAAGTTTATTTTCAGCTGTTACTTCACAAACATCTGCCACTTCCTGGTTTTTGTAGTCAACGGTAAAACAGAACCATGTTGGTTAACGTTATTTTGGTTTTGAACAGGAGCACCTGCTGGCATTTTGCTTTTAAAGTCTTCGAAAAATAACGCAATACATGCACATTTCGTAATGAACTCACAAATGCCAGACAAGCAGGACGTAGTCAATACACAGCAACCTTAAGCATACAAACGACGACTAAACTGCAGGCGTTTTCATTTGGACCGGAATGCTCACATTCAGCTCTCGTCGTGCACTGGTGCCATGGGCGGTCTTTTGAGGTCGATAAAGTCATCCGTGGAGGCCAGTAGCATTCCCTTCACTCGAGTACCCTTTCAAAGCTCACCTCTGCAGATGGTAATGGCTGCCGGATTGACAGAGGAGCCCTCGGAAATTTTCAAGGGTTCACGGCTCACCAGCCCACTGAAGGAAGGAATGGAGTCCAATCTACTGATCGGTTTAGCCGGCATCTCGCATGCTTCCCACTTCCTGCACTAATCCATGCATTTCACACCAAACCCTTTCCTTTCATCTACTTCCTGTTCACCTTTCTAAACGATTTATACAGAGACCAATGACTTGAAAGCTACTGTTAAGAACTTTTGCTTTCTGTTAAAGCAGGTTTCCTGGCAGGCAGCCTCTATCCACTCCCTTCTGAAATACATAGCCGTGTAATAACTAGGATCATATTTCACTACCGGGTGCCTCTCGGTGTGTTCAGGTTCTGCTAGGCCTTTTCCTGTTGGACAGAAGAGGAACTGGCAAAACCTGCAGATTTGGGCTGTCTCGTCACAATGTACAAATCACATGGGTCTGGAAATGCATACGAAAAGCAAAGGTTTTACTCGGAGTGCTGAGTGAAGCACTGACAGGCAGCCCGTAACGCCGTAATTGCCCCAAAAGTCAAGCAATTCTTGTGGCATGCTGTGATCAAACAAGAGCTGCATTTTAATTGAACAAGAGCTGCATTTTAATTGCACGTTTGTCTGCCAACTTTTGAAATGCAGTTCAATTTAATGAGTGGTATGTACAGAATTGTATATTTTCTCTACGAAGGTTAAAGTATACACATATGCCCATGTTACAAAGGACTACTCTTGCCAAATAAGTGTGATGCAAATCGGTTATTTAACGATCCTGTAGCTTACATCTATTGGATGCAACGCGCTATCTACAGCCACTAGGATAATATCAGCGAAAGGAAAAACAGAGGAAAATGAAGTTTCGGTTCACGCGTTTAATCAGAGAATGCATAGTCAACCATAAATAAAGCAGTTGATATTACTCGGGAAAAAGAGGTTGGTGTAGAGTGTTTATGGTTGGAGGATGATAACTCATGGATGCAGTCTAATCAGAACAACTTCCTCACAGCAGCAAATCTTGCTTTCCTACTACTAACAGCCCAGTTCCTTCAGGAACAAGTGAGCTTTTAGATCGGAACATTTTTTGCACAAATGATTGTCCAACCTGAGCTTGACTCCCAGAAATGTCCACTACTGGCTTTCCCAAAGGTAATTTGTGTTGTTCTTTGCCTACACAAAATATAATTGACATTGAAGTAGAAATCTGAAAACAGATTAAATATTCAATTAACTGATTATGAATCCACCTCACATGATTTAGAGGCATAATGCAACAGAGTAAGAATCACATCCCCTTCAAAACATGGCAAAGGTCCCTTCAGAACCAACCAAGCCGGAGTAGAACTACTCCAATATACACATTTATATAGCCCTTTCCACCACTAAACAACATTAGTGGTTCCTTGCCACTTCTAGGTGGCTGCTGCATAACATACTGTGACTGCATGTATAATGCCCATTCTTAAGGGTTGCACGCTGCCTTTCCTGTGTGAAATCCAGAGTATACTGCATTATATAGTGCTATCTACCCATAAGTATATACTACAGTCTATGGAAAATTGCACCCCTCCAGGTTAGCACCCCTCTCAGGACACTTGCGAAGCTCTATATTCTATATGGTTTATGTGAGAAGTTGGCCTGATGTATGATGTCACTAGTTATAGTGTACACCTTATATCAGTCCAAATACCCTTATGGTGATTGGTTGTAAAGTCAACCTTATAGACCAGCTATCCTAGTGGTAGCATGGACAAGAGCAGTCTTAGGCTAAACACTGAATGGCATGTGAAGCCAGCTGTGATACCATATATAATCCCTTGAATACCAAATGAAAGGACACCACAACAGATATATATATATAAAATAAAGTGTATTTATTCTAAGCAAACCCTCAGCACTCTTTATGAGTTTAGAGGTAAGTACAACACAGTCTTATTAATGCATACAGTAAGTCACACAGGTAAGTAATACAGTTAGGCCCTAGGGGCCACGCAAACCATATACTAAGTAAGTGGTATAAGAACCACTGTCACGGAAATAGAATAGGCCTAGGCCTAGGGAATCGCTGGGGCTACACTACACTAGCGTTAGTTAGGGAGTGGGAGGCCCACGGGATTCGTGTGCAGAGTGGAAACACTCACGCGTGATGCGTAAAAGTCAATAGCAATGTTACAGTTTAGAAATAGATAGATTTAGGACACTTCCGGAGTAGCTAGGAAGTTGAGACTTGAAAACTAGACACTAGGATAGTCACTATCCTGATGAGCACCGGAGTACCCAAGTTACCTAGCCCACAGGCTGCGGGTGCATAGGGGTGAAGATGCGTCGTTTTCGTCGTCGACTCCTATGGATGCCTGAAGAAAGATGCTGACAGGCCGTCAGGGGAGAGTGTCCGGTGGATCCCAAGGCTGGGATCAAGAAGAGAAGAAACCTGCAAGCAGAGGGGACAGAGTCAAGGTCACTAGCCAGTGACCACGTGGAACCAGGAAGGAACCAGGCGATGTCGTGAAGAGTTGCAGGTGAAGGTGAAGCTTGTCGCTGCAGCCAGGAGGACCAGGAAGCGTCGAGGACGACCAGGACCAGGAGGCGAGCTGTCCCACGAAGGCTCTTGCTGTCGGCGGCGTCGAAGTTGGACTAGGACTCACCAAGCCTTGGCAAGCGGAACCCACGAAGAACAAAGGACTTGCTTCTGGTGCAGACCAGGAAGGTCTGGGGTGCTTCTTCTTTGCAGAGAAGCGGGAGCCAGTCTGGAGGAGCCAAACCAGCGCAGAAGATTTCGGGGTGCGTCGTCACAGAGGCCACTAGCCAGCGGGCAAGCAACCGGACAGACGCGGCAAGCAGGAAAATGCTGAAGGGCCCCACGCAGGACTCGTGGAGTGTGGGGGGCTGATCTTCGGTGCAGATGGTGCTTGGGGTTGGGGCTTCTCAATCCCCGGTGCACAACTTCGAGGGTACCTCAGAAGCTGCGCTGTAAGTTACTAGCCACTTTTCCCAGGTAGCCGGTCCCACGTCGCTCGTCGCCTCCACGGATCTCAGCTCTGCTGCAGATGTGGATGAGGGTCGGAGAAGTCTGGAAGTCAAGGCTCTGGTCGGGCTCTGCAGTCGGTTCCTCGTAGAACGGTCGCAAAGCAAAGGGTAGTCTCTTGATGGTGCCTGTTTGCACAGGGTAGCCACTCCTTGGCTACAAGGGAGATTCTTCAGTCTTCTTCTTTCGTCGAATGTCGAAGGTCCAGAGTTTCTGATCAGTTTTGCAGGTTCAGGATAATCTAATCTCTTGAGGCCCAACTCCCACTCTTATACTAATCTGGGGGGCTGGGATACCTGCTAGGTCACGCCTTATGGGTGGGACCTGGGAGGGGGTGGTTACACCCACTTCCCTTTGTCCAGTTTCGCGCCAGAGCTGGGGCTGGAGTGCCCCAGCGCCGGTTTGAACTGGACTATGCAAGGAACACCTTGTGTGCCCCAGGCATGTCTCATTCCTTTCAGCCCACCCTGCCCCAATACACTAAAGGCTGTCTGGGGAGGTGCTAGCACCTCCCCAAGCAGGAAACCTATTGTCCAGGCCTCCCTGGCTGGGATCACTCCCAGCTGCAGGAGGTCAGACTTGTGTCGTGGCAGCAGCATCCATTTTGTGATGCTGAGGCTTTGGTCAGAGGCTAACAGTTGAAGTATGATTTTAACATGTCTTTCCCTCTAGAAGGGGGGAATAATATTCTCATGTCCAGAAATGGCATGGGGGTATTATTCCCGAGTGTTAGACACCTTACACGACATGTTTTGATAAAGCCAAACCATAGTTACCATAACCGTCTAAGATTATAAGGCACTTTAAGAGTATATGGTAGGCTATATCATAGAACAGCTATAAGGACAAGGTTCCGAAAGCTGCAGACAGGCTCAGCTCATGCTAGAGCACCATCTCACATGTTACCAAGCACTCTGCCTCCAGGATTGTCAAGGCCTGCCATAGGAGTGACTGATAGGTACACATGTGTCTATATGTAAATTAGGTATAGGAATACTACACCTAAGCAAGGGGTGATTACACGACCTTGCCCCAGCTGAGTGATCAGCCAGTTGTGTCAAAATGGAAGGCCAGGCCAGGGGTGGCACAATACATGCTGCAGCCCCTGGTAGGCCTAGGGTACACCTATGCCCTGGGTACCTAGGGTACACTGTACAGGGGCCAATAAGGTGATCCTATCCAAATGGGTTATGCACCTAAAGTACATAGTATTAATTTAGAGAGAGAACAGCAGGGCTGTGGGTCTGATTAGCAGGCTCACAGCCACATCTAAGTCGAAAACCAGTAAAGCAAAAGCAAAAAGTGGGGGTGAACATAGAAAGCAGACCCTACTCTCCTACAGTTTACACTGTATGACCGACCAGTCCAGACATGGTTAGCTATGTGCCTGCATGACCAGGTGTATTCTTAAATTTGTCATCTATGCACACCTACACACGCTGGGTACGAAGCTGATTGAGCATGCATGCATCATGCATGCATAGCAGATGAACACTTCCCGTGTAGGTCGTAATACACTCGTGCACACCTATACTTGCATACACTAATGTTATCCATGCATGCACAACAGTAGTTATATTTCGCGGGCGCTGGAGCGCCGCCAATCCTATTTTCATGGGTGCAGATGGTAATTGCATACAGCAATTATGTGCATTCACAGATAATTCATTTAGAATGATAAGCAACACCAGTGACAATACTTTGCATTCTAACAGAAATGTGGATTCCTGGAGCCAGTGCCATCACTCAGCTTGCAATCCGACTGCTGCTGCCTGCCTGATGACGCTCAGAAACGGGCAGTAAGGCAGGTTTCCAGTGACACATGCACTACTACGCATGTGTCAAATAGGATAGTTTTGCTGCTGAACGCACGGCATAGAAGTGATTACCAGCTAATATGGGCTGACATGGTGTCAGCCCAGTCATACAATGTTTTGGGGTCCCAGGAGACTGCCCAGTAATGACGCGAGGCAGCATCCATTTTCCAAGCAGCCCGGGGCGGGTACAGTATAAGCCCTCTACATCCAAGGCCTGCTTGTTTTGAACGCTGTTACAAACCGCCTGCCCTTTCCCTAGTCGTCACTGGGGTGGGTGGGGTCAAGTATACCTGACCCCACATAATCCAGTGACAAGTTTGGGAAAGGACGTTTAAAAAAAAAAAAAAAGCCTAAGCACATTACTTGCAGAGCATCATCTCTCTGCGCCTCTTGCAATCTCTCTCTCCTCTAAAGTCTGGCTCTGAGCAAGCCCATAAATAACCAGAATAGCTTTCATATGGCTTCTTCTGCCTGCCAACCGCAACCTCATTGTACCCTCATTATGGACAGAAGAGAAAACGTTAATAATGGTAATAATGGGAGGAGGAGCCTAGCGCGCAACCAAGATGGCCGCGTAGGCTTGTGGCTCCCGAGGGCCTCTGCAGCCTCCCACGTCTATCCTGTCATAATCCTGGTTTTCTCGATGGGCTTCTGTTTATGATCTTGCGCAAAGGTGCCACTCGTTTTCCAAATCGAAATTGGACTCCGGGAACCGGTTTTGTGGCGATCTGAAGTTTGCGGCCTTCTTCGGCCTTGGTCCCGAACTCGAGTTGGTGAAGTGCCCGGGTGCGAAGTGAACAACAGCGGCATGCCAGGCTGGGCCAGCTCCGGACCCCGTGCTTTCACTTTCGGTTTCGAGTTGATCTGCGGAAACTGACGTCGGGACATTGGGTGAGCAGCGCTAAGGACGGAGTGCATAGCCTGATTCTTGAACTGTAAACGGGCCTATTTCAGTTGGTGGCCCTGATCTCCTGGCCTTCCTCCGGGTGCTGGAGGGTGCTGACCTTGGTGGTCGCCGACGATGATGACGAGAGTGG
This sequence comes from Triturus cristatus, assembly GCF_964204655.1. Lineage (NCBI taxonomy): Eukaryota > Metazoa > Chordata > Amphibia > Caudata > Salamandridae > Triturus > Triturus cristatus. The sequence continues at coordinate 514,002,047 of NC_140595.1, read as the reverse complement.
ACGGGGATAAGCTGAAACCCAAGTCTACCCGGAGGGGAGCCTATTCCCAGGCCAACAATATGGACCACTATGCGCAGCCAAAGGGATCCCTTAGTGGATCACGTAAATCGCCTGAGCCGCCCAAGGAGGCCTCGGGCGCATCATCCGAATTGACTCTGTTGGATGTCATTGGGGCCATTGAGGAGATGAAGGCGACGGTGAACCAGCAATTTGATACCTTGGCTAATAAATTGGACTCGGTGTTGATTGATGTCACTTTGGTCAGAGCGGACCTGTCCAAAACTAATGACCGGGTCGACTCTGACTCAAGCGGCGTCGAGCCTAACGGTGGATGTGGCCGCTTTGCAGACGACGGTGCGGAGGTTGCAGCTCGCCAGTGACCTGACTGATCGTCGCCTTGAGGACTCCGAAAGCAGGGCCAGGCGGAATAACGTCCGTATTATCGAGGTGCCCGAACGGTCGGAGGAGTCTGCTGTGGATCTTTTTGTGGAGGATCTAGTGGTGACTCATCTAGCACCCAAAGGGCTGAGCAAGTTCTTCGCTGTTGAACGGGCCCACAGGATTCCAGGGGGTGCGCCGAAGGTGGGTGCCCCCCCCCCACGTCCTATCATTGCCCGACTTTTTAATTTTCGGGATAGAGACGCTATCCTTCAGGCATCGAGGGTGGCTGGGTCAGTAAAATTTGAGAACTCTAATGTTAGCTTTTACCCAGACTTCACGCAAGCGGTTCAAAAGCAACGGATGGGATTCTCGGCCATCAAACGGCGCTTGAGAGACATGGAGTTGAAGTATGCGATGCTATTCCCGGCTAAGCTGCGGGTCGAGTTAGATGGTCGCTCACACTCCTTCGACCGTCCGGAGGCAGTGGGAGAGTGGCTGGATGCCCTACCCAGGAGTCGAGGTCGGGAAGGTCTGATGGCAGAGAGCGGAGAAGGTTTGACGGAGTAGGAATGGAACTGTGATCCTCTCGATGGACTGGACTGGTAACGTTTTGCACATGTGGCTGCACTGGACTCCAGTTTGTAACTCTTTGCCCAGTGGTATTTGGAGGTTGCGGGGGGCTTGCTGGGGCCCTTTCCTCCTTCTGGGGTTTTTCTTGTCCTTTTTGTAGTGAGTGTCATATTGGGGCAACAGGCACACTGCATGTTGGGGGGGTTGTTCGGGCTCACGCAGGGGTGCAGGGAGGGGGGAGTTCTGTTGGGGTTGATGGGGTGGGGTTGGGGTTTGTTTGTTTGTTTCACAAGGCGGGGTAATGTTTTTTGTTGTGCTATTATGATGGTGCTCTCCGGGAGGGGGATAGTTTGTGCTGGGAGGGATGGGGGGTAAGGGGTTGAGACTTCTTTCATGGAATGTGAACGGGCTGGGGGACAGGATAAAGCGGGGGGTAGTCCTGCAGTTCTTGAAACGTATTTCGCCTGACATCGTGTTTCTGCAGGAAACGCACCTCACAGGGAACTCTTTCCATGCCATGAACAGACGAGGATATCGCCTTCTGGCCCATTCTGGTTTCACCTCTGGCTCGAGGGGAGTGGGCATTTTAGTCAGGACCTCTCTCCCGTTGGTGGTGGATGAGGTGCTCCATGACGACAGAGGGCGGTACACTGCGTTGGTGGGGAGATGGGAAGGTAAGCTGATTTCGCTGGTCACGGTTTACGTGCCGCCGGGCCTGCAGACGGCCACCTTTGCTGATTTGGGGCGCCTGCTACTTGGGCTTCCGGGGGGGGTTTTGGTCTTGGGGGGGGGGGGGGGATTTTAACGCGGTGGTTTCCGGAGTTGAGGATCGACACCCCCCTAGGGACCTCCCTCGGGCCCAGAACTGGCTGGGGGGCTTTTTGGATACCCTGGGACTGATAGACTGCTGGCGGTTGAAACACCCTGGACAAGCGCAATATACCTTCCACTCTGGGGCCCACGGTAATCTTTCGAGGCTTGATTATATGCTCGTGCCTGTGGCCCAAGCTGGGATGATCGGGGAAGTGCGACACTTGGCACGCGGTATATCTGATCACTCCCCTCTTTTGCTACACCTAGATATCGCCTTGGGGGCGGAGGGGAGGGTGGCGCCGATCAACCCCTGGTACCTACGAAACCCCACGATCCGTGCAGACCTGGTTAAGTCCCTGGAACACTATTTTAATGACAACGTGGGGTCGGTGTCTTCCGCCATCTCCCTTTGGGAGGCCTTTAAGACGGTGCTCCGGGGCCAGGCTCTGCCTCTCATTTCCCATACCAAAAAATGCGCGGCGCAGGAGTTTGTTCGGCTAGAAAATGAGATCACCGAGTTGGAGATTGATTTGGAGCAAGGTGTTACGGATGACAGACTGCATGTGCTGGCGCTTAAGCAGGCCGACTACAAGGCGCTGGTTACCGAATCTGCTAGGAGTATGAGCAGGGAGCAACAGGGGCGTCTGTACAATATGGGGGATAAGGCCGGGAAGTTGATTGCCTGGTTGGATAAGAAGGAGAGAGCGGGTCGAGTGGTGCCGGATGTTGAGAGGGTGGATGGTGTGCGTGTGACGGACCCCGGTGATATTGTTGATTGCTTTGCGGAGTATTTTCACGGGGTTTATTCTCCGGTCTCAGAGCGATCGGAGGAAGACTCTCGACTACTGCTTCGAGACATTGCTCTGCCATCACTATCTGATGAGGATAAATTATTGATGGATGCGGCCCCGTCGCCGGATGAGATTGCTTTGGCCATTCGCTCTATTGCCTCTGGTAAGGCCATGGGTCCTAATGGCCTTCCCATCGAATTATATAAGTTGCGCCCAGATAAGTTTGCGCCGTATCTCCGGGACATGTTCCTCGAGGCTCAGGCGGCGGGTTCCCTCCCTCCTGACCAACGTCTTGCTACTATTGTTGTTATCCATAAGTAAGGGAAGCCGCGGGATCGGTGCACTTCTTACAGGCCTATCGCTTTGTTAAACGCGGAGCCCAAAATCCTTGCCAAGGTACTGGCCAATCGCTTGATCCGGGTTGTGGGCGACCTGATTCATCAAGATCAATCCAGTTTTATACCCCATCGCAATACCGCTTTGAACCTGCGGCGATTGCATGGCGTTCTCGCTAGAGCGCCATTCATCCGTGAGCCGGCCATTTTGGCGTCCCTGGACGCTACCATGGCGTTTGACACCTTGGAATGGCCGTATATTTGGGCAGCATTGGCGAAGTTTGGGTTTGGCCCGGGGTTTATCGGTTGGGTGAAATTACTTTATGATAACCCACTGGCACAGGTGGTGGTCAACGGACGGGTGTTGGCTCCCTTTGTTTTGGGTAGGGGCACCCGACAGGGATGTCCGCTGTCGCCTCTTCTCTTTGCGCTTTGTTTGGAGCCCCTTGCGGAGTGGCTGCGGTGGCACCCCTCGATGCGTGGCCTTAGATGGACGCCGGAATACGAGGATCGTGTCTCCCTATATGCGGAAGATATCCTCTTGTATCTTGCATCTCCGCGCAAATCGCTTATTGTATTGGTGGATGTGTTGAGCTCCTTTGGTCGCAACTCCGGATTGGTCATTAACTGGGCTAAGTCTTGTGTGTACGTTCTCTCCGGGGAGGCCCACGGGGGAGCCCTATCCAGGTTGCGCAGTCGGGGTTCAAGTATTTGGGAATCTTTATAACCCTGGACCCGGTGGCCCGGTATGAACGGAATCTTCTCCCCCCCCTTCAGCGCCTCAGGGCGGATGTGGCGGGTTGGCGGCGGCTGCCGCTCTAGCCGCTCGGCTGGGCGGCGTTGTTCAAAATGATGTCGCTGCCGCGCTTTTTGTACGCCCTGCAGAACACTATGGACGTAGTGCCGGCCCGCTATTTTCGGGAGGTGGAGTGTCTTCAGCGTCGATTGTTTTGGGATGGGCGGCCGCGGATTGCTCTTGCTAAACTAACCCTACCGTGGTATGATGGGGGGGTCGCTCTCCCTGACATTAAACGATATTATTGGGCCTCCCAGTTGGCTGCTATCAATCACGGGATGTATGGGCCTGCTTTGAACCTGGCTTTTGAGATGGACAAATTGTTATTGCCAAGCGGGGATTATAATCGAGCACTATACTCGGAGTCCCTTGATGCGCGGGTGACTGGCCCGACGCGGGTCGCGGTGCAGGTGTGGCATGCAGCAAATACGGCGATGGGGTGGAGAGATCACTCGACTCGGGCAACGCCATTGTACGCTTCCCAGCGTTTGGGTTATCTGTGTACTACGAAAGGCTTTGAGAAATGGGATATGATTGGTATCAGCAAGGTAGGGGATCTCTGGACGAAAGGTAAATTTAAGACGTTCGACATGCTGAAAACTGAATATCAGTTGAACGATTGGGAATACTTTCGGTATGCCCAGGTTCATCATGCCTTGTGTTCCGTGTTCCTGGACGTGGCGGCTATTCCAGAGTATTCCCCGTTGGAAGACAGAGTATTGGACGGCTATGTGCCGGATAGCACCATTTCGCTGATTTATAAGAAGCTTATCAATGATCGAATGGGTTTGCTGACCTCATTGCGGGAGACATGGATTGCCGACGGTTTGGAACTTGACGACGAGGACTGGGTGTCAGCGGTGGCCTCCACGAAAGAGGTGGCTATCCCGGCCCGCCTGCGTTTCGTCCAGCTTAAGATACTTCATAGAGTGTACGTCACGGGGCCTGGTTTGATGCGTATGGGGTATTCGGTGGATGGTCTGTGTAAGCGAGGCTGTGGACTACTGGGGACTTTCCTCCATATCCTGTGGGAGTGTCCGGAGGTGACTCGGTTTTGGTGTAGAGTGCATGCGGTGTTAGAAGAAGTCACGCATGTTGCCTTGTTGCCGGTGGCACGGAGATGTTTGCTGAATGTCTGGGAGCCGACTGATTACAATGTGATGCAGACGCAGTGGGTGACTCTGGGCTATATGGTAGCGAAGCGTGACATTGCGCAATTGTGGGGCTCCCAGAGACCACCAACGGTCTCAGCGTGGAAGGAACACATGGACTGGTGTATGTTCAGAGAGAAAACGGTGTATGTGGCGAGAGGCAAGCCTGGGAAGTGGATTAAGGTGTGGGGTCCCTGGAACTCCTATCGTGGAGGTATTTGCGCCCCGCCCCAGATGCGTGAGATGGATGCTGCTCTGTCTCCCTAGCCCGCGCATTCCTATATGCTCCTGCGACATGCGACTTTGGTTTCTTCTGCCTGGCCCCCCCCCCCCCCCCCTGTCTCCTTGGGTTTGTTTACTCCTTTGATCGGGGAGCACATGTTATTGCCATTAACCCCCTTTGCCTTGTGTGTGTGTGATGTTTTCTCGGTTTTTTCAAAATACGAAACCTTTCTTTGCTTGTTTATGGACTGCGGCTGCAGCCGGCTGCGTTGATTAGCGCTCCAGTATCTCTTTTGTTGCTTCATCGATGTGAATGTTAAGCTGTGCCTAGGTTTACACTGTGCATTAGCGGCCGGCCTGTTGGTTGTAGACCCATATTTGTATGTCTCTGAAACTGTAATAAAGGTTTTCCAAATAAATAAATAAATAAATAAATAAATAAAGGTAATAATGAGACAAACCAGTTTCAATTTAGCAGCTGATTTGTACAAGGTGGAACCATAAATCTGGATTAATCCTGGCTTCCCCACTTCACCAAACTGTGCGATCCTAGGTAAATGGTTTATTTTAACGACCTTTTTTCTTCACTATTGCATACGAAAGCAACTTCAAATATGAGAGTTCAGATTGCTAGCTGTACATAAACCTATTTTGTCTTATTTACTAGACTATAATGTTGCTCTATTAGAACCTGAGCCACATACAGTGTTCACATTACTACAGTCTTACCTCTTAGTTAAATAATGGCACTGACCCCAAACCCCTTTCCTAAATGTCTGGCTCGCTTTGCCTGGTCACATTAATTCATTTATTGCCTCACCATTTTCAAATTCCACCAGCGGCCACTTCCATTTTTAATGCTGCGAGGCCCATCACTGGTTTTCAATCCAATTTACACTAACGTCAGTGCTTCATTTGAGCCAGTGGGGAGCAAATTCACTTATTTTTGGTGGCCGGCACTTATTTTTATTTATCAGACCTCTACTGATGGCAGGAGAGAGAAAAAAAAAAAAAAAGTGAAACGACAGAGGAAGATAAAGACAAGAAAACATTCATAAAAGGGAGAGATCAGGAACCTGCAAAAGTGAGATAAAAGGGGCAAGGTGTGGCTGGTGGAGGATAAAAGAGGAGTAAGGTTCAAGACTTCACTGCCTTGGTAATCTGTGTACCAACATTGCATAGCACCGGCTGCAGAGCTTTGGGCACCTGCACTCATTCATTTACAAATTAAGCACCGACTAAGGTGCAGCAACAAAATATAAAATCACAACTCCAGTCATCACGCATGATATCAACACTCGCCATTCAGTCATGTGACAGATAAACATACTTTAGATCCCAAACACATCCACGCAGTAGCACGCTACACATCCACAAATGCCTTTTGCTCCTCCAAGTGCTACATAAATGCAACTACAATATTATACAATACACAAAGCTGTTTTAACTATTACAAACCATCAGTAAAAGCCAGATGCTATCTTCACATACAAACTGCAATGCAGCAGCATAAATTCAGGGGGCAGAGGAGGAAATTCAGATGGTTTCGAAAGAATTCTCTTTGGTTTTTTTTTTAATTAGGAGTTCCCCGGCAATAAACCTCAATGTTGCTTAAAATGAATTGTTTTTAATGAGCATCCCTTGCTCTAGACACGCCTAAACGTTCTTTTCTGAAACGGGTGGGTACTCGTCGTTCTATGTTTCCACTCTAAAGTTCCACTGGGTTGTGTAACTCGTAAGACACAGTGTGTGACACCCTTCCACAATGAGAATAAAGTCACTTAGACCCACCGCTGTGGTTACACATTTCATTTTTTATTTAAACCATACGTTCCTTTTAAAGATATCAGCGTTGAGCTAAGGGTGGGCGTAATTGGCGGAGTACTACTTTGTGGAATTCCACAAAGTTGAACAAAAACTCCGAGTTCCAATTCGCTCCGTTGGCGTCCCAATTACTAAAACAGAAACCTCATATACTTTTGGTAAAATAAAAAGTATCTGTCTTTACATGCTAAAATGCATAAAGTCATTTCACAAAAGTGAAAATGAAAATTTAGCAAGCAGTGAGAGGTGATGATTTTGGGATCCTCCCTAACCTGGGGAGAGAACCAAGCAGATGCCTTGAAAACAAAGAGCACATCTTGCTGAACGATTCGGTGGTGGTCCCATCCTCTTAAGACCACCCCAAGTACAGTTATGGGCAAAAATACAATCCCAACCAAAGGCCATGCAAAGCATTATGGGACGAGATTAGCGGTGAATATTATAGTATTCAATATCAAAATAATTCTACAAAGAGCTGCAGTTCAACTAGTCGTTATTAGATGTCCCTCACGAGTCAAATGCAAAAGCATTGAAATTATTACATCAAGCTGCAGTTCCACTAGTCGTTACTAGGTGTCCCTCACGAGTCAAATGCAAAAGCATTGAAACCATTTCATGAAGCTGCATTTCCACTAGTCGTTACTAGGTGTCCCTCATGAGGCAAAAGCATTTGACTTGAGGGACACCTAGCAACGACTAGTTGAACTGCAGCTTGATGTAATAATTTCAATGCTTTTGCATTTGACTCGTGAAAATTATTTTCATGGATGCTTGCTACATGTGCATTTGCTGCAAAGAGGATAAATTCTCTCTTGCAACGAAGCTTGCAAGGGAGTGAAATGAATAGATAATGCAGACTCTGCACTTTTAACACTACATGCAGAGGTTGTGATGTCTGACAGATTTGTAAATCACTTGAACAATCCGAACCCAGTCTTTCACTTGGTACGTTCTTCATTCGTGGAGGCTCTCAAGAACTTATCCATATTAAATCTGAAGTCATGAGCATTTGCCTTGATCCAGGGAAACAGGGTTAAATTGGACAGAGCCATACCTGTCTGCAAACAAACTAGCCTTTCACCCTCACCAGAGTCATCCTCCTGACGGCTGTGTCACATTATTAGGTGAGGAGCCAAGCAGAGATTACTACTTGAGCAAATTACTCGAGCTTGCAAATAGAGCACCTTGGAATTAAGTAATCTCAAATGACTTGTCATCTGGTTACATACCACTAAAACAGTATCTGCATTTCCCAGGCCTAGACACAGGGAGGAATTCTGGTTGAATGTTCTACTCTGCTCCTTAATAAACATTAAAACTATAAATGTAAGATGTTGAGGAGGGTGGTACAATACAGTAACAAGCTGGAGGCGTAATTTCGTTTCTTCATGTTAACTGTTTGTGGAATGAGGTTCTTGCTCTCTGCAGCAAGCTCTTGGAGTACATGGTCCTCTTCTGAGTGGCCAATGTCAATGGGCAATGTCAGACTCACCCTTGACAGCACTGCTTGGCCCGAAAAACAACTTTTGGCCGATAAAGGAGGTCTTAAGCTCTGGGCACAATATGATGCCATCTACAAACATGCATATAAAAAGTATTTTCAAATGGAAATCCTCTTCAAGATTCTCTTCACTGGAATAGAAACCGGTATAAAGTTGACTATCTTTTTTGAAGTAAGCGTCGAGGAGACTTGTGAAGTCCAGTGGGATCACATGGCCAAAGCCGAACGTCATGAGATGAACGAACAGGCTTTGGTGAAGTTGGAACAATGTTCTGGAAGCAATCATACAAGAAATTTGTCCTTTCTGCAGGGTCAACACAGATTTTTGTTTTGTCTTTTGCTGCGCCCTATATTTTTGATGGAAGTAGAATTCTGTGCATTTTACCCATGCTAACCAGTGATAAAGTGCCTATGCTCCTCCCTTTCAAAATGGTGAAACGTACCTTAAAGTACCAAGTTTATGGTACAAAGAGTACCCATGGCATGTAAGTTTACTGTCACTAGTGGACTGCAGAACCCATTGTGACACCCGCTACAGGGACAGTACAAACATGACTACAGGCCTACCATTTGTAGCAGAGCTGTTGCATTAAACTGCACATTCGACCTGCCAAAATAACCCCTTTGATACGTCAAAGCCTTTCTTTTATACAAGTCACCGCTATGAACTGCTCATAGGGCAGGGTGCTCGTTATTTAAAAGTGGGACAGGTAAGAATTTGATGTTAAACAGGTCTTCACTATGAAAAAGCCACAAAAGTTATTTTCACTGTAGCAAGGCTTGCCGCTCCATAGGAAAACACTGAGTTATATTATTACATTTAATAATGCTAATTTCGGTTAGTAAAACTGCTAGAAAATGAAATAATTTTTGTAAGTTATTAAAATCCAATTCAATGGAGAAGTCAGATTTTGATCAGTATTACGGAAAGCTACTTTTAGAAAGTTACCTTTTCCCTCCCTAAAGGCTCTCGAGGCACATTTGCTTTTGGTCTCATACTTCTGCCAGCCAGTAATTAGCATTTGAATAGGTGTGAAATGTCTCCCAGCAGCTTAAAATATTCTGATGTGAATAGGCAGAGATGACCCCTCTGAACCTGACAGAATATGCAGGGTGGGGCTGTGAACATCCCTTTTGAAATTACAGTATCAAATACTGCTTGAATGTCAAACTTTGTTTGACAGGCCTGATGGGGCTTTACATCTAACTCTTGGGGCACACTTTGAAGTGACCTCCCCTGTCACAGGCAAACATTAGTTGCCACCTGGGCAGGGCCCTTCCTTTGTTCACCCAGCCAAGCAGGCTCCAATCACAACTGGTCTCTTTGAAAATACAGTTTCAAATCCTGCTTGACAAGTCTGCTGGGGTTTTAAATAAAACCCTTGGGGTGCACTTCAATGGCCAAGAAGAGGATGCCAAAACGATTCTTGTGTATCCACTGTCTGGTTGCTAGAAAGCCCTGCTTTTTTCTGCCAACCTCTACCTCTGGGTTTATTGGGGGTAAAGTAACTGCCCCAAATTGGTTTATAGTGTTAGTTTTGAGTGGATACTATTATTATCATAGTGCACTCCACCCCCCCCCCCCCCCCCCCCCAACACACACACCCATCCCTAAAAGCCCAATTTGATAGCCGCGAAGGCATTTGCCATCTTGAAAATGCCAAAAGTGAGCAGGGTTGGCTCCAAGAATTTTTACCTCATTGGTGAGGTTGTGTCCAGAAGTCATTCCCACCTACTATATCGTGCCAGGCATAAATGTGGCACCTCCAGGCACCCACCTCAGTACAATCCGGTGCATAAAAATGATCAGTAGGGGACTGAACCTGCTGAAGCCTGAGAAGAACCCAGAAAAGACTGGACCTGCTCTCTTGTGCTCAAGATAAAGTGTAGACTCCGGGTCAAAGGGCCGATAAAAGCTACAGGGACAAAACTAGCCATAAGAGGCCTTTTCCTGTAGCTGTGGTAAATAAAACCGATTACACACCGATTTTGCAGAATTTGGAGGAGGATAGATATGATGGCCAGCAGCTCTGTAACGTGACAGAACAGCAACTACATAAAGCGAGGTACTCTTTAATCTCTCAGTTCAATTTAAAAGAAAGACCAAAAGAAATAGGAGTAGCAAGGGAAGAGTCCTCATATATTTCTTGGTAAAAAAGGCACCAAAAGGACAGGCAGTGAAATCTATGAGGAACCTTTTCTGCAGCTACAGTCCTGAAATTACTAGCACCCAGCTACAGGCAAGGGTTGTCAATGGACATCTCTTATGCCAGTATTGTTCGATCAAATTAAATCCGGATCTATAGTATTAGCAGCAAGCCAGCCGCCGTCCATCAGGTGAATGTTAATCTGCCATTTCACCTTCAAAATCTCCAAAGTGAGTAGTGGCAGAGACCGTATCCCAACACAGGTACGCCAAGAAAATGACCACTTCAAAACTGCTCCATAAACTCTTCCATACCAATAAGAAACTAAGGGAAGGCCTAACTGCAGGTTGTAAGTAAGGCACACTTAAGAATCAATCACAAGGTGCAACAATTCTTACATCCAAATACAGAGTAAGACTGAAGTCACTATAGACACCCTCATCTTCTGCTCATACTTAAATGAATTACAACCCAAATATTAACCAAGTTTGTAGGCAACATTATTCAGCTAGGCTAAATTCTGCGCTGGCCAGTTGCCTAATAAGCTCTCCATCAGAGCCATTACCAGCTACATTTCTTTATTATAAGCTAGACCTGGACGACCTGGACAACCTGGACAACCTCCCCGCATTCTTGTTACTCTGGCTGGCCCCCGGCCGAACAAGTAGCGGCGAATGTAGAGGGTGGCTCTTAGAGAAGTAAATCAGAACTTTCCATAGAGAAGAATGCCCTAGCCCTTCCCTTGATGGTAAGGTGGCCATGACACCAGAATTAGATGTCAAAATGACCACATTTCTGGGCAAGTAAGTACAAGATCCAAAAAAGCACTGACAGCTCATAGCGGTAGTGCAGGGTAAACTGCTGGATATCACCTGCCACCTCACCAAGATTTTAGACATTGCAAAGGAGGCTAAACAATTGGAATCCTTGATATCTCCTGAGATACTGTCAGGTTTTGCCCAACATGAAATTATATTCTTAGGGAATGCTATTTGTGCTCTCAGAGAGGCCAAGGTCTCTCTTGATTAAAAAAGAATCCCAAGCTGGGAGACCCAACGTCCTTGGAGGCAGAAACGATTTCTCAAGGGGGATCTACTTGGAGACAACTTTGTAAAAGAATAGGGGAAATTCATAGCAACATTTACACCTCTGGCATCCATGAGATGGATTTTTGAACCAAAGGTTTTCCCTGGGGCCGAACGTGGGATGGGGGCACTGCCAGCCAACTTTCCACCCAAGTATCAACAATAGGCAAAGGCTCTCAGCGAAGAGAATGGCAAGATCAGGCACGATTCAAGGGTTTCTTCCCCTCCAGCGGTTTCTAGCATCAATGAGGAGCCAGAGGCAGTGTACGTGCAAACTCTCATGGAGCCAATAACGGTACGTGCTCTCCCTTCTACCCAACGAAGAGCGGGAGGGAGGTTAGCCCAGTCTGTCAACAAGTGGAGAGAGAGAGAGAGATAACATCAGATGTGTGGGTTCTTCAGACGGTTCAAGGCTTTCACATAGAATTCTACAGGACGTCTTGGCACTCCCTTCACCTTCTCAGGTCAATAAAACGGTTCCATCACACTTGAGGTGAAAGATTTGTTGAGAAAAAAGAGCAATTCAGGCATCCATCCCAATGGATTCATAAGCAATCCAATCTTGGTAGAGAAAAGGGACAGAGGTCAACGGCCAGTAATCAAGCACAGGAGGTTCAACAAATGACTAATCTATCACCACTTCAATATGGATGGCATCCATCTGTGCAGGGACTTCCTGAGACCTCATGACAGGATAGTCAAATTTGAAGAACGTATACCTCAAGGTTTTAATCTTTCCTCCGCATCGCAAATTCCTTTCACTTGTGTGGTACGGCCAAGCGTACAAATTCAAAAAATCTCACTTTCAGCCTCTCGTCAGCTCTATGGTGTTACACCAATGTCCTGCGTCTGGCTGTGGAGAATCTTCAACCCCAAGGGATCTGTCGATCGTGCATCTCAACAATATTCTCTCTACTGGATCAATGTTTGGAAAAACGACCGGAAAAATCTTCAGAAGATGGTCAACCTTCTATAATGTCTAGGCTTTGTCATTTACAGAAAAATCGCTGCTCTTGCAGAGGAAAACCTTTCTTGGGTTTATCATAGACTCCAGGGAAACCACACTAAGCATGCTCTCACAGAAGATAGCATAGCTCAGACAGAAGAGACACACAACTTTCCTGTCAGACCACCTTTTTAAGGCAAACAGCCCAGATAGTGGAGCTTCTTTCATAGTCGATACTGGCAATATTTCCTGACCCCACTCAATTACAGGGCCCTACAGTGAACGAAGGCACACCATCAAAGCGAGAGCTTGATATACCCAGAACTGGTCCTACTGACAGAGGATGCCAAGGAAGAGATGAGGTGGTGGTTCATGCATATGGAGGCGTGGAATGGGAGAGCAATATCTGGTTCCAACCCAGATATCATCATAGACATCGGACCCCAGATGCGTCAAATAGTACACAGAAGGAAAGTGGTCCCTATAAGAACAGCAATTACATGCCAATTGCCTGCATCAACTGGCAGGTTCCTTTGCTGTCCATTGCTGGGCCGAGGAAAAGCTGCAATGCTGCGTCCTGTTGAAGATGCATACAATCTCAGTGGTGTGTTACACCAACCACCGGAATTGGGAGGGGGGGTTTGCCTACACAACAAAATAAGAGTCAAGGCGGAACATCTACAAGACAGAGTCAACCAAGCGGCAGACTAGCAATCAAGACAAATACAGGATTTTAATCTAGGGAAGCCGCATCAAATATTCTTCAAGGCAACAGAGAAGAGATAGGGTCTGTTCAGCGTAAATCTCTTTGCATCAATACTGAATCAAGTGGCCATATTCTTCAGTTGGAGGCCAGATCTGCAAGCCGTGGCAACGGCCGCTTTTCTCCACACCTGTAGTCAGGAGTGTTAATATGCATTAGCACAAGTGAGAAGACAGACAGAAGGTGGAGTTGGTGGTCATCACAGTGACCTATTGAGGATTTTAGATTAGCAGGATTTTTGGCACTGACATGATTGCTTGTGCTAATGTTAAAATTTCGATTGTGATTACTGAAATTTATTCCATGCAATTATTGCTATAATGGTGTTGACAGTATATGCTCCATATAGAGTTGGATAAACCTACATTTACAATGTTTTGTATTGTAGGGAATGAATCGGCCAAACCGTACTAATGCGGACCATAAAGAAAGATTGAGTCGTTCTAATAATTGTACATCTCCTATGACTGATTCATTGATCTGTTTTTCCTCCTCCCTATGGTTGATGGAACAGGTAGTTCTGAATGTTAAAAATAAGGCTGCAGTGAATTAATAAATCAAAGAAAGTAGAACATAATCCTCGCCTTTGTGTCCTTAATTGAAACTTTCCATTATGAAAGCTAGCAAGCTTACTCTTCATTAATGTAAAGATCTTTACTATTACTTTTCAGTTTACAAATATGTAAAAATGTGCAAAATACATTTGAGAGTGATCTCTAAATCCCCCACAACACTCCCTGGTTATATACAACAAGCAAGAAAGGAAGAGGTGTGGCGCCGCGGCCAGGGCGACTGACTCCAGAATCTGGGGATCATGGTTCGATCCCAGGCGACAGCAGCAGATTAACCCAGCACCATGTGACTCTGGGCAATAGCTTGCTTAATCTTCCCAACGGCCCCCAGCGCCTAGAGACCCTTACTGGTGATTGTTTCCACTTTAAAAATGTGGATTATTATTATTATTAAGCATTGGCATAGTCAACAGGTCTCACCTTTGGAACCTTATAAGTGTTTAGCCATGCAACAGATGTTGTTGCAGCAAGGATATTGTGTTGGATAACTAAACACTTATAAGGTCCCAAAGGCGAGACCTATTGGCTATGCCATTGCTTGTTTACCAAAGGCACCCTCCACTCCCCATGCGGTGTGAGGAGCTAGTTTGCGGGCGATACAGGGCCGCAAGAGTGCTAGGATACCGGAACACAAATGACATAACGTGAACGTAAGCTTACGCCTCAGATGTTTTCCAATGCACTGGTACATTCTTAACAGGACATTGGTTGTGCATAAACGCGCCTGCCGAACGCCTACATTTTGAGCGCCAAGAGGCGGGTACAGCGCGCTACATAAAAATGAATTTGTACATAAATATACAATGTTTATATACAACCAGATGAACTCTTCTGCCTGAGGAAGACCAGTGACCTGAGAATTTCAACTATTCTGGAAGAGACTTAAGAGCCCCAAGTGCCCCCTTCCCGAGGGGATTAGGCGTGTACTAAAGCTCCCGCAGAAGCCCCCCCCCCCTCCGGTACATATTACATAATAGGACAGGACTCACTTGCCATTTTGGGGGGGGGGGGGGGGGGGGAGAAGGGCGCATGTAACAAACACCCGGACTCATGATTTGAGAGAGGGAAAACTAACCCCCACCCCTCGGCGAAAACTCAAGCGCATCAACGAAAAAACAAAAAAACGAATTGGGAAAGAAAGGATAATCAGAGGATCACTGAACTAACTGCCCATTTTTTATTATGTGGCACACCCCCTTTAAATTGGAAAAGGCAACCACCTTGTTTCGCCTTGTGAGCGAGGCTTCCTGCAATATGGGCCCGGCAAAAAGAAAACGCACTTTAAATATCAACGTGTTTAAAATATCAAACAGCGGAAGGACAAAATCGTTTGACAGTGAGACATGAATATGATTTTCAGGACACTTGATGGTAAAGGTGTGCTTCCCAAGTTTGAAGATGCCCCCAGCACAGTTTGGCAGCCTAAAGGGGCCCTCCATTGAAAAGGAAAAACGTACCTGATCACACGCACATCTTAACCCCTGCGTTCAAGGCGGAGGGTGGAGTGGGAGTTGTAAATAAAAACTGGGCACGAAAAATAACAACGCCAAATGTTCTCGGGATCAGTACATGCTATCTAAAAACTTGTACATAAATCATTTACAGAGTGACCCCTTTAAGTTCCTGTCTCACCAGAATGACATATCTTCACATGGGGATGAGCTGTGAACCCGGAGTCTGTGAAGCTTGAGGTCTCCTTCCCCAGTTTTAGATGAGAATGTTTTATTTCAGCAGGAGATTTCCCAGAGGGGACATTTTAAGTTCCGTTAATGAATGAAAGTAAAACAAAGCCAATAAAAAAAAAAAAAAAACTGGAACTCTTGGAACAGGGAGTTTGTGCACCGAGAAAAGTCATCTAATTTTCACAAAGTGACCTTTCTTTCAACAGCACAGAGAAACGTTCACGGAACAAAACACCGATTATCCAGGAGTTCCAGCTCCCAAGCAACAAAGCTCGCTCTGCCCTCACACAAAAGAAAGAAAAAAAAACGAGGCCTTAAAAGTGAAAGCAACCTCGAATTGGAAACATGATCCTCCACAACAGATGGCACCCTGCACGCCGCTGCTCGCTCCTGCAAGGTGGATGCCTGGCATGCACGAGCTGCTGAAAAGTGCAGACCGATTCCTAAAGGTCATTTCCTAGAGTAGCGCATGCGCGCTGCCTAAGCGAGATCTAAAAAGGGCATGAAAGGAAAAAATTTGCTTTAAAAATAAAATGTAAATAAAAACTAACTTGGAAAAAAAGCGTTTTGCTAAACTACTGTAAAACCTCAAATCTAATTTCTAAAAGGCATCATTTACTAAAACATGCTTGATGAAAGCTAATATTTTAAAAAGATTAATAATGGAAAATCAGGCTAAAACCATTATGAAAATATATTAGGGGCTAATTATTTTTTTTAAATGAAGTAGTTTTATGACCTTCAGAAATTCACCTAAGTAAACAGCAGTATGCCTAGAAACTGTAGTCCTAGAAAACCTTTGCAAATGTTCTTTTCTCATGATCTAATATACAACGCATATCAGCTAATGCAAACATCTTCTGCGTGAGTGCAAATTCAGTTATTCTACACCCTCCGCTGTTCCCCTAACTAGAAAAATATTTAGCTCTGCCCTTGTCAGCAGTAAATTTCCAACCTTTTCTAATACGGGAAGATATTGGAAAAGAGCTGGAGAATACTCTTCAACATGCAAGTTTGTAGGTGTCCCTTGGCTGCTATGTAGCCAGGACGCTTTCGTAGCTCAGAGTTGGAGAAGGAGGTAGGGCAGCAATAGAGGTGAACACAAATGAAGTTGGGCCTTGGGGGGGGGGGGGGGGGACAGTCACAAGAATCCCTAGAGTTTATTGGATGTTCGAGTCACTAGTATAATAATACATGCACATTCAATAAAACCTGCAGCCTCTGCACTCATTAAGAGTCGGGTGATGAGTGGCATATGCAGGACACTAGAATAATTCGAGCTAGAAATTAGGAAGGGTTTCATCTGTTAAAAACACTAAACTGAAAGAAAAAACAGCAGTTCCCACCTGCATAGTAGAAACGTAGGTCCCGCCTAGTCAGGCTGTGCGTGTGAGAGAACCAGAGTAGGGCAGTTGGTCAATATTCTTGCTCAACACATGTTGCCGCTTCCCTAAGGACCCGTTCCTGGATTACTACAGGGCACCAACATTCTCATCTGCCAGATTTCTGTGGCTGAAACCTTGAGCTTCATAAACTAAGATCAGCAGTTAAGAGGTGTAGAGAATTAGACGTTTCCTCTGGAGAAGAAGGACCCAATCCGATGTACAAGGCTGCTCTTTGAAAGTTTTGGGTTATCTTTCAAATTAATATTAAGTGGAGATCTCACTATACAAATCACATGAAGTCACTCCACTTGGATTCTGGGACACTAAAGCCACACCCGATTTTTATGTTGGGGCTTTGAACTGAAAAGCCTGTCAACACGTGCTCCACCCACCTAATGGACAGCGGCGAGGGAATTTTTCTGATAGAACACCTAGACTATCTCTATGGTTAAATGCCAGCGGACTGGCCACCATCTTATTTTTTGTAGGTAGAACACTGCATTGGTGTTGACCAAAAGCATATTTCAATAGGGGACCTGTTGAAAAGAATTCAGCAGCTAGATGAATACTGTGAGTTCCAAGCTACTGATCTAAAGCAGAATGTCTTTCTATGATAAAATAATGTTTATCATTATTAAACTTTGGTGTCAGCTCAAACTTAACTCTAGGTAAATATTACCTGTTGGTCTATGAACCTCCACAGCGGTATGAGTATCAGCGCCAGGAAACCGCAAAAGGCGACACCGCAAGGTGGCCGTCTGGTGACAGTGCGCTCTATAAGTACCTTGACATTTACATTTTAAATCTATGCCATGGCTTAAACCAGTTTGCTTCCAAAGTTGTACCTTCTGAAGCACTGTTTTGTGTGATGCTTCATGGTGGTTATAGATCCCCCACCCCACTCCTGGTAGGGAGTCTAGTAATTTCACCACTGTCACAGGAGAAATATGCACACCTCATAAAAGCAAATATTAGTTCTACGATTCCTGGCTGCTGCTAGCCCAAACCCAAGTCTCTGCTTAGTGTCATATTACATTTCTCTTGTGCTTTCAGAAACACTGCTAGGTTGATAGCCTGCTTTTAAGTGGATCTGAAGAATGCTGGCTGGGGTCGGAATCCAGCAAATCGGTAAATTGGTGGCAGCTTGGCCAGGTAGCAAGGTTGAAAAATTAGTCTCTTCTGCTCACGCACTGAAAGTATTGCTGATTAGGTTTCAGGAGTGTGGCCAGCTTGGGGGTCCGTCACAGTAACTGAAATGTTATTATATTGTGTATGTGTACAGTGTAGCAATATGATCAACTAACAATTTTATAGGAGCAGAGAAATTTACTTGCGGAGTATAAGGTTATTGAAATAGGCAAGTGGATAAATGGTAATCTCATTCACATACATTGTTACTACTTTCAAATTAATTGTCTTTTAAGGTAAACAAGAACACAATGTGATGTTTTGTCACCTGAAAAACTGTAAAACATCATGTGACAACTCAACCAACTCAGTGACGAAAAAGCCTGGACATTACTCCAACTTTCTCTCTCCGCCAAGCAATCTCTGGCTATCCATCAACTTGCGTTTCAGCTAAAAAAAATTGAAAGGTTTCTTCCCCTCGACCGAATGAGGGGACAAATGAGAAAGCATCTTCATTGGCCAACTGTTTAACCCATCAGACCTACTCTGGCAATGTGAGCAAATAGAGCAGAAGGTGTACAAAGAGATTTGAGAACCTGTCCCATTGTCAGTGGTGGTGCAACTTTTCCATGCTCCAAGATACTAAGGTAGACAACTTCAAATGACCCAGAAAAGACTGAAAACAAGTTAAACAGATATTGGATATTAACCTCCTTGGAAACTGCAATTGTTACCCTATTTGGAGAAAGGAATATGCTACTTACCAGTATGCATCTGTTCTTGGCATGTAGAGCTGCAGATCTACACACTGTGCATAGATCGCCATCTGGTGTTGGGCCCGGATGTCTGCACTTGTTTTTGTCTTGGAAAGTCTTTGGAAGTCACGAGGTATGGGACTCCTCCTTTGGATCATAGTGCGCATGGGCTTCGGCTCCATCCTCAGATTGTTTTTCGCCAGCAGGGAAATTATGGAGCTTAGTAAGAAACAGAAAAGAAGCCCATGTGTGGTGTATCTAAGTAAGATAATACTGGAACAGATGAAAGGTAGCCGGGGAGGCAGGTAGGCGTGTGTAGATCTGCAGCTCTACATGCCAAGAACAGATGCATACTGGTAAGTAGCATATTCCGTTCGAGGCATATGAGCTGCAGATTACACACTGTGCATAGATTGTAAAGCAGTAGCCACCCCTAGCAGCGACCACCAGTATCTGTTGCAGTAGTTTGAAATAGTGTTTTGAGTACAGCCTGGCCCACACTAGCTTGTTGTTTAGTTTGCACATCACCACAGTAGTGTTTAGTGAATGTGTGTGGTGTAGACCATGTAGCTGCTCTGCAGATATCTTCTAAAGGAATGTTTCCTAAAAATGCCACTGAAGCCCCTATCTTTCGTGTAGAGTGGGCTTTAGGAGGAACAGATAATGTACGTTTTGCTTTATGGTAACAAATCTGTATGCATTTGACAATCCACCTAGCTATCCCAGATTTTGATATAGGGTTGCCTTTGCGTGGTGGTGAGAAAGACACGAATAATTGTTTGGTCTTACGAAAGGGTTTTGTTCTCTCTATGTAGTATAGCAGTGCTCTTTTGACATCTAAGGTGTGAAGAGCTCTTTCTGCAACTGTTTGTTGCTGCGAGAAGAATACAGGCAGCTCTACAGATTGATTGAGGTGGAAGGGAGAAATGACTTTAGGGAGGAATTTAGGATTAGTCCGGAGAACAACTTTAAGATGCATCTGGAGAAAGGGTTCATGAATGGTTAGTGCTTGTATTTCACTAACTCTTCGTTAAGAAGTAATGGCTACGAGGAAAGCAGTTTTCCATGTTAAGAATTGTAGCTCACATTTATGTAGAGGTTCAAATGGAGGCCCCATTAGTCTTGTGAGAACGATGTTTAAATTCCACACAGGGGAAGGTGGTACTCTAGGGGGAATTATTCTTTTGAGTCCTTCCATAAAGGCCTTTATGGCAGGTACTGTGAAAAGTGAGAGGTGCTGTCTATTTTGTAGATATGCTGCTATGGCAGCAAGAAGCAATCTGCTAGAGGTATAGGCTAGGTTGCATCTTTGGAGGTGTAGTAAGTGAGCTGGAGTTATTTCTGCCTCTGCTGTTATTCCCCCTGTAACCACCCCTTTGGTAACCTCTAGTAAAGGTGGATTGTGCGGGAGCTTTGTAAGAGGTGGAGGGGCTATCATAGGAGTAGCCTTGATGGGTCCCTCTAAAGGATGAGCGACGAAAAGACCTTCTGGGAGCTTGCAATTGCAAGGCTCCCATAGATTTGGCGGTGTCTGTATCCTTCTTAATTTTTTCGAGGGATACATCTACATTGGGCCCAAATAGGTGTTGCTCATCAAAAGGCTGACTGAGTATATAACTCTGTACTTCTGGTTTAAAACCGGACATACGTAACCAGGCATGGCTGCGCAAAAGGACACTGGTGTTGATTGCCCTTGAGGCGGTGTCTGCTGCATCTAGGGCACTGCGAATGGAGGTGTTAGTGATGGTCTTACCCTCTTGGATTAGTTCACTGGCCCTATTTTTGTATTTGTCAGGGAGGTGTTGCATTATGGACTCGAGTTCGTCATAATGTGCCCTGTCATATCTGGCTAGGATGGCTTGGGTGTTAGCAATGCGCCAAATATTTGCTGCCTGTGACGCTGTGCGTTTGCCAGAGGCGTCTAAGAGTTTCGATTCCTTGTCTGGTGGTGGTGCGTCACCTGACGTTTGGGAATTTGCCCTCTTCCTGGCATTAGAGACTACTAGGGAGTCTAGTGGTGCGGGGCCCTTAATGTATAGTGGGTCATTCTGGTATTTCTTTTCTATTCTTGGGTTGATGACCAGAGCCCTGACGGGGTCTTTAAAGATCTCTGGTGCGTGCTTAATGACCCCTTTAAGCATGGGCAGTGTTGAGGTAGACCTTTGTGTGGTATCAAAGGTATCCATAAGAAAATCCTCCTCTACTGGATCTGTATGTAGGGCTACCCCGTGGTATTGGGCAGCTCTTTGAAGGAGCTGGTTGAATCAGATATTGTCCTCTGGGGGGAGGCCTGGAGGGATAAATACCATCCTGTGGGGTGTAAGGGGCATCTGGGACACTAATCATCAATGGGGTCAGGAAAGAAAAAGGAAAAAAAAAAAAAAAAAAAGAGGAAAAAGAGGAAAAAGAGGGAAAAAAGAGGGAAAAAAAAGAGGAGAGGAAAAAGAGGAAAAAAAAAGGGGAGAGGAAAAAGAGGAAAAAAAAAGGGGAGAGGAAAAAGAGGAAAAAAAAAGGGGAGAGGAAAAAGAGGAAAAAAAAAGGAAAAAGAGGAAAAACAAAAGAGGAAAAAGAGGGAAAAAAAAAGAGGAAAAAGAGGAAAAAAAAAAAAAGAGGAAAAAGAGGGGAAAAAAAAGAGGAAAAAGAGGAAAAAAAAAAAAAGAGGAAAAAGAGGAAAAAAAGAGGAAAAAGGAAAAAAAAAGAGGAAAAAGAAGAAAAAGAAAAAGAGGAAAAACAAGAAAAAGAGGAAAACAAGAAAAAGAGGAAAAACAAGAAAAACAAGAACAAGAAAAACAAGAAAAAAAAAGAAAAAGAAGAAAAAAAAGAAGAAAAAGAAGAAGAAAAAGAAGAAGAAGAAAAAGAAGAAGAAAAACTTCAACAACAAAAAAGTCCCATTGTTTGTATAGTTCATAGGTCGTCCACAGTCAACCAATCAGCAGTGTTCATGGTCCTCGAGGGCGTGCTGTTGCTAATACCCTTCCTCTTTTTTTCCTGCTCTCCAGCAAGCTAAGTACTGTTTTCCTCTCGCTAGTCAGGGCGGGAGGCATCCTGTGTATATTTGTACAATTTTCTGGTTATTAATAGGAGGCGCTTCGCTAGTATTGTTTATACATGTGGCGCACGAGAGCGCTGGTTGTTAATCAGGTGTTTATTTTTTTTTCCCTGTTCAGGTTCGGGGCCGCGGAAGCTTTCACCGCTCCACTCGCGGCCCCTCTTGAGGCGAGGGTGCGTTTTCACACGCATGGTGCAGGGGGTGCGTGTCTGCTTCTCGTTGGTCCAAGTCGCACTCTTGCGGCAAGACCAGAGAGCATCGGACGAACGCTCTTGCTGCAAGGCCGCCTCTCAGCTCTGGAAGCCCTGACGCCCGCGAAATGCGGGACCGTATTTAAATACTGGTCTCCCTTACGCCCGCATCGCGGGTCAGTAGCAACGCCGCACGGCGATTTTTGGTAACGATTTCACACACATTTTAGAACTTGCGGGGAGATTCTTTGGGACGGGCCCAGAAGCTTTGGACACCCAATTGAAACAGGGTGAGTCGCCCCTAGCGGGTTATTACGCCCGGCCTTTCACATTTGGTGTGCCAAAAATTTGTGATTTCCCTTACGCTCAAAGTTAACCCCTGACCTGTGGTGGCACGACTAGTGATAAGAGTGCTTGGGGTTGGTTTTCCCCTCATATCCTCCATATTTTCGGTATATTTACTTGGTTTTCCCTCAAGTCTCACCATGGAGAAGTACACAGAGGAGGAATCCATCCAAGTGATCCCCATAGATGACTACTTTTGCGACGCGGTGAATGCATCCATCCACCAAGCAGTTTCTGCTGCCATGGGGCCATTTGAACATCACATTATGCAATATGCATTTGCTTGTCAAACCCAGCGCTCTCAAAAGCGCAAAAGCACCTCGAGCATGGATCTGGGAGCCTTTGACTGCCTAAAGAAGGCGTTTCTGGCCAGGCCAGACGGGGGATCACAACCTACCCTCCCAGAGAGCTCAGAGGTCCCTCTTTTACAGGACGATGAAGAGGACTCAGTAGATAAGTCCGCGGATGAAGCAGGCCCGTCAAGAAGAGGACACAACATCGGACTCCGTTGACAAACTGCAGAACATTCCGCCCAGAGCTTAAAACAATTGTTGGAGTCTGTTTCCGGACCATTCTCCTCCAGAGGTAGCTCTCCACGAGCCAGGCACCTTAACCAAGGGTGCTGGTGTCCAGTTGAAATACCATTTCCAGACAGAAAATGGCCAGTCCATTTCAGGCCTCCGTATGATCCACGCGATCTAGGAAACTGGCCTCTTCCGAGTTGATGATCCCCCCAAATAGGTCTACTTCTGAGCTACACGACGTTCAACCATTGCAAGGCAAAGTAAAGACACAATCTTGGGAAATTCCCTGAGAGACTGATGACAAAAGGCCCATAACTCTGATAAACACTCTCAAAAGATCAGCTGAGCGCCAAATATCAAGTGTAACTCCTTCTTAATGGTTTTCATCCTAGCAGCAGGAAGCTGGAAAGTACCTCTACAGCGTTAAATGTGAATCCCAAAAATTCCATACTCTGCATCAGACTTGCCTTGGTTGAACATAAAACCCCCGAATGTGTAAAACAAGAAAAAGCCATTGGAACCAGACTGATTAACATCTCTGTTCCTGGGCCAGAAAGATCATGTCTAGATAGGTAATCACTGTGGCTTGAGGTAGGCAACCATCAGCTTCATGAGAGTCACGAAGCACCAGATGGCTGACGACAGGCCAAGGAAAAAGACATTAATCTCCTAGATTTTGTTTCATCAGGCACACAGGAGGAAACACAGCTGTGGTGCAAAAACAGTAACTCTCAAGTAGGCATTCAATAGGGGTAATCCAATCATTCAGTCCCCTTCCAGCACAAGATCTTCACAGATCCGAATACCCTCCATCATGAAGACAGGCACTGAATTCTGCATATTTATGTAATGATGCATACCTTTTTTATGACCTGGTAGATGCTGCTGAGCAACTCAAAGAGCAGTGAAAACAAACCCCTGAATAGACCTTTTGCCATTGTAACTTTCTAGTCTCACGACTAGACTAGGTGATTGTGTTCTCTAAAGAACATCAAGGGTCCTTTGTCATACTAGTTGTACTAGGGGTTCCAAGAAAATTATATTTTGAATTTTATTCTAATCTACATTCCTCTGCAGTCTACAGTACCAAGAATTTGAGATTTCCTGACATTTATGCAGATATACATCTTTTCACTTAGACTTGCGTTAGAAAAAAAACAGGGGAAGATTCCCTTGTAGGGTATCGCACAGTATGTCTGCGACCCCATTAACAACCTCCTCAACCCGATTTTACCCTTGAAAGGAAGATTTATTCTTTGGCCTTGAACAAAGTCATATTGTTTAGGAATGCAAGGGTTTTGTGGACTCTGAAACTGTTTACGGTCGAGCAAGAGTCCCTCGATTCGCCTAGGTCCACCAAAAACAAACTGAGGGCAAAGATGCTGCATAAAAACATCTGTGCCTTGTCTGTACACGTAGTAACAAACAACAAGGTGATGGAAAGTATGCTTGAATTAATCTCAGCCACTGGTCGCTATTGGCTGCCTTCTAGTCCCACCTTCACTCTTTCACCCTAGAAACAAGTGCTATATGTAATCTGTCTTTGTTATGCTCAAACAGTAACAGTCCAGCTCAAATTGACAAGTTGTCTGCGCCCCTACTCTCTCTGGGTTGGGGCTCTGAAAGAAGGAATCCAGGTTACAGTAAGGTGTGTGTAGTCCTCCCACTAGTCTATTCATGCATTTTCAAGAGTGATGTTGGATGTTAAACTAAAGCTGGAGCTGGCAGGGATGTGCTCCAGGAAGGTGCAGACCTCCGACACGTCAAGTGGTAGGGTTGGCTTTGAGGATGGATCCTCTGATGTGGTCCCGACAGGCAACCACCTCAGATCTTTAGAGTCACAAACTTCTGCAGCAGGAACCCATGGGGGACCAAAGATTTACTCAGCAGCCTCTCGGAGCAGGTGGAGTTCATCCGCTGTTGCAGTCCACCCAAAGGAAAGTGGAAACGATTCTGCAGTCCATTCCAAAGGGAAGGCTGCGCGTCCTAGAGAAACCCAAGGATATCATGCAACTCCAAATAATGAGAGTGGTGAAAAGAACAATCAGGTTCTGACTTTTGGTGCTTTTTATGGGAGCTCTTTGACTTACGTGAATACTGTAGCTTCTATTTGAACACTTGTGTGAGCGGCTCAGGAATGAGAGCGCTTTCGTACCCTTGACCAGGACTGCTTCAGCAGACGGAGTTCAGTGATGTCTCTTTGCTTTACAGTCACAGATGGCCTTGCAATTCATCTTGGTGCAGCAGAAATTTGACTCAGAGTTGTGTGAGGTGCGGGGACACCAGAGACAGATGTTATGGGTGTATGTCACTGACATCTGTCAGTGACCGTAACAACATAGCTTGAAACATGTCATTTTAGGGACCATATTGGCACACTTGAGAAATTAGAGATTTTCATAAGGGGGAAAAAAAGTCTCTAAAAAAAACAAGACTGCGAATTCTGGATCTGCATCAGCAAGCATGGAAAGAAAAGAACAGGCATCAGTGCACAGAAGTGGCGCACATGTAGGGGCCCCAATGTAACAACCAAGGAAGTATTGCTTTAAAATTTCCAAGTTCAGTCTGGCACCTGGGGAAATTCACAAGGTGAGGAATCTGCAGTTAGAAGTCTATCACAAAATATTTTTGTCATCGGATATATCTAAAGCAATATAGTGAGGTGAACAGTGCTTTTTACTCTAAGTGGTACAAATGCGCCACCAACAATAAGGTCTCGTCATGGAAGAAACTGGATGTGGTTACTTCTGTGGTGGATGATGTCTGGATGATAGCAAACGGTGACTGAATTGATTCTTATTTTTTAAAGACCTTTCAGCAGTGTTCAACAGCAATGACCACCAAATCGTGATCGAACATCTGGCCAGTCTCCCCATCTAGGGAAGTGCCCTTAGGCTGAACGAATCTTTTTCAGAAGATGGAAAGCAATCAGTAACTTGTGCAGTTGACATCAAACCCTAATCAAAGAGTGCTGGGTTGCACTACAGGGATGTGTGCGCGATCCCCTCTACTTTTTTGTCGGTAGCTCCACCTATTAGCTCATCTGGTACATCAGTTTCCACTGAGGCTTTACATGCATTAAGATGACACGCCAATCCTGCTTACTTTGCAAAGGGAGCATCTGAATGTTCCAGAAATGTTATCTCAGACTCTTGCTGTTGTGCGGGACTGGATGGGCTGATATCCTTAATCTATATATAGGAAACCCTTATTTGGCAACTCTAAATACCTCTGCAGACACATGTTTGCAAAAGCTTACCACACAGGTTCACTAGAAGGTTAAGAAGGGTAGAAATAGTGATGAAACAACAATTCCCACTTTTAGCAACCCGCATGTGGCCAGACCAGTTTGGGGGTAACTGCATGGTTTGCTAGTAGGGTCTTTATATGGCAAATCAATCACATTGATGGTGGTCTCTGGGCTGTCTCCCATTGTTGAACTTTTCGGTCAATTGCTAGAGTACCTACTGTTAACAGCCCTTACCCCATGGGTCTAACAATAGTGGAGGGGATTTCAATGGTTTAATAATTTTAAAATTGACAGAAGAGGCTGCTACTTCAAAAAATACCAACACTCTCCCCCATTGGCGGTCTTTGCATATTCTCAAGCTCTCCCTTGGCATATCGGATCACACCCCTTGCAGAACCATGACACACACACGCCATCCGTCCTGGCAACTGAGTTATTGATGGCTTACCAAAGCAGACTTCAGAGACATGTTACAGGACAAAGCTACCAAATGCTTTCAGGTTAACAAGAGGTTGTAATCAGTAGATTTGTAAGGTGCTCGTCACCCGTGAGGGTATCCAGGCACTGGCAGGGTCCAGATGATTCGCCGAACAACCAGGTCTTCAGGGACTTTCTGAACTCTGAAAGAGATGGGGAGCCCCATAGATGAAAGGGTAGCTCATTCTGTGTCTGTGCTGCTAGGTAGGAGAAGGAGCGACTTCCACATCTACGAGGTCAGGTGAAGGTTAAAGAAAGGGACAGGGAGCAGAGGTATCTGGTGGACCGATGGAAGTTCAGGCAACGATGCCAGTAGTCGGGTCCACAGTTGTGTAGGGCCTTGTATGCACTGGACAGGAGCTTGAACTGGCATCTTTTCTGTACAGGGAGCCATTGGAGTTCCCAGAGGTAGGATGTTATGTGGGTTTGTCTAGGGAGATCCAGGACAAGTCTGGCTGCAGCATTCTGTATGGTCTGTAGTTGTAGGTGAGATGTGATCCATGCTTAGAGAGCACTGCCGAAGTCCAGCCGGCTGGAGATGGACTGGGTGACTGTGAGAATACCTAGGTTTCTAGATTGGCCAGTGGGGGTAGAAGCAGGTCCGAGTTCTGAAGGCCACCAGGATGCATCCTATGGGGATTTTTGTTTCTGAAAATTAGTACCTCTGTATTGTCCGAGTTGAGCTTCAGGCAGTTGTCCTCATCCAGCTGGCGACGTCTGGTCATGCAGTTGTGCAAGTTGCTCTTGGTGGTGTCTTCAGACAGGAAAAGGATGAGTTGTGGGTCGTCAGCATATGATACGATATTGAGTCAGTGGGCTTTGGGGATGCTGGCCAGGTGTCAAATGTTAAAGAGGGTGGGGCAGAGCGATGATCTTTGGGGTATTCTATAGATGATTTCCTTGGGTTCAGAGTTGAAGGCGGACTTTTTGCGGTCTCCCGGTGAGGAAAGAGGCAATTCATCTGAGAGCAGCTCCTTGGATGCCTATATTGTGCAGCTTGTGATGAGTGCATGGTGGGAGACCGGATCAAAGGTTGCTAAGAGGTCTAGGAGGATCAGAGCCACAGTATCTCCTTGGTCGATTAGTGCTTGGATGTTGTCAGTAGCCGCGACAAGGTCTGTCTCGGTGCTGTGGTTGCTGCGGAATCCACATTGAGAGGAGTAGGTTCCGTTCCAGACATGAGGAGAGTTGTTGGTTGACAGCTTTTTCTAAATACTTTGGCAAGAACATGAGCAGAGAGATCGGACAGTAGATGTTGAGTTCGCTGGTATATGCCAATGATTTCTTTAGCAGGGTGTTGACTTCTACATTTCCAGTCCTCGGGGAAGGTGCCGAGGCAACTGAAGTGCCCAACAAAGTAGTGCATATATGGACGATTCTAACATTGCCGAGGTTGAATATGCGGTGAGGCCATGGGTCGGTTGGGGATCCCAAGTGGACCGAGATCATGATGGAGGCAGTGTCCTGTGGGGCAAGCTGGCTCTAGTCGGTTAGTTGGATGTCTGAGGTGGTACAGATCGTTGTGTTGCTTGAAGAAGTCGTTGGCCTCAGGCTGGGGTTTGAAGTTAGTTTCTGTAGATGTTGGCGATCTTGTCGTGGAAAAAGTTTGCAAGGTTGCCACAGAGTTCCTGTGAGGGGGTAATTTGGTTTGTTGCAGTTGAGGGGATTATAGATTCTCGTATCACCC
Source organism: Triturus cristatus (assembly GCF_964204655.1). Taxonomy (NCBI): domain Eukaryota; kingdom Metazoa; phylum Chordata; class Amphibia; order Caudata; family Salamandridae; genus Triturus; species Triturus cristatus. The sequence goes on along the minus strand of NC_140595.1, from coordinate 513,973,677 downwards.
TTTGGGAAGCATGCACAACAGCAATTTGAAGTCATGCCATGAATTTGGTATCTTGTCCTAAATAGAAATGGCCCAATGCAACTACTCCTACAGAGAAACAGGTGTTAAAGACCGAACACATGCTAAAATAAGAATTGACGCAAAGTTGCAAGACCTGAAGCTGGCAAAATTGCAATAAAAGTTTCTAATAGCCGAATCTCATAACAAAATGGGTTATATCACAAAAGAGGTGATAAGACAGGGAAACTATTTTTTTGGCTTAACCTCATGGAAGAAGAACCTAGACACAACAGTCTCTTAGATGAAAAGAATGACCTAGTAGAGCACCCCAAACGAATACCTCAAGAGTTTTAAATCCATTCTTCAGGTGAGAGTACATGCATATATCCTCACTTCAAGTACAACACCTTACTTCAAGGGACCAAGCATACTTAGAGGAAGTGCTAAAGAGAGAAAATAAATAACATATGCAATCAGTTTTCTGGTAAAACACCGGGACCAAAAGAGCTCCTAAACTAATTCTTGAAAAGCCTGGCAAAGGTCCTTTGTCTAGGACACAAAAATTCTCTTCACACCGGTGAGGGAAAACAGATTTTCCATAAACAGTGCTTAAAAATCACAATTTCTTAATATTGAGCCCAACCGTCCTGTGAACTGATGTGCCTCATAAGTTTGTCTCCCTCATAAACATCGAGTTACAAAAATAGCTTAAGTCCTGGAAATCTCACCTCCCGAGAATAAACCGTGACCTGGTACTTCAGGATCAAAGTGGTTTTATGATGAACAGTTCCACAAAACATACTATCCAATTCCAATTTAACACCCTGACAGATAGACTACAGGGACCTATAATAAAACTTTGAATAGTGAGGGACTATATTTCTCTTCCTCGTTCACCTGGGGTTTGGCCCTATGTTTACCTCCATAGTCCAAATGCTGGATAAGGGACCAACTGCACGGGTTGGGACAGAAGGAATACCAACAGACCCCTTTCCCGTACCTTAGGGAAGCACATTTTCGGGATGTAGGTTATCGCAGTTTTTATGTGCCCTGGCAATCAAAACGCTAGGTTAGGCACTTGGGCATGAAACACTTAACTGCATTTCACTGGTCTCCAGATATGGAAGACAAGGTCTCCCTCTATGCAAATGACCGTGTAAGGTACTTGAGCAATACTTAGTTGTTTGGGCATGAGCAATGCAAATCCTAGAAGAATTTAGTGTCCACGCTGGGGGTAGGGTCAACTGGGCCAAATCCAGAGTACTTTCTTTATACACCATGCTAGATGCAACTATCTGGGCAGAGCAGGTGAGAATCTGGAATAACACGCACTGCTTCAAATATTTGGGTATTCAGACAGCACGTGAGGAGCTTGTGATATTGTCAGAAAATATCCAACCTTTGCTGGAAGGCCTCTGATGAGACCGTACAATGGACTCCAATTCAATGTTGCTAACATGCAGGGTAGCCTTAAGCAAGTGCACTGCCTTACTGGGGGTACTGTGTGTTCTACAAAATTATCTTTTCTGCCTTCCCCTCCACCTTTTGACAAAAAAAAAAAAATCAGCTTGATAAGCAGTTTATTTTTGCTGACAATAGAACAGAGAACAATGAAAAAGTGCTACGAATCTCGTGAGTACCGCAGTCTAGTTAACCGAGGCAAACTTCTCATACAACTTGGTGGCTCATTTCATAAAGATTAACGAATGGCTTTAGGGCCCAGGGGCTGACCAGGCATATAAAACAAAATTATGGGCAATGGGTCACTTCTCCCAAATTCAGTACTTCAAAGATGGCAGATGTCCAACACCCTAAAAAATAAAAAATTCTAATGCAACCAAGGTTAATACTCAATGTTCTGCAAGCTTCTCTGCAACAAACTGAATGAGCAGGCAGGTTCACAGAAGAGACCCCACTAAGGGTTAAATCGACGTCCCCATGGTTTCAGCTCTTTAAGTCTTCCAGGGGTGGGACAGACTATGGTTTTCCAGAGTGGAACAGAAACCTGCTCCAACCAGATGAAATAGTTTTCAGAAATTGAAGAAATATTTGGACTGGAACAAATGCAATTCCACTGTTATTCAATAGCCGCCTTGGAAGAGATAGCAGCCTTCAAACCATCAGAGGCTAAAGTCAGCATAACACAGACGTTCGAAAACAATCTACAGATTCCTTGTTATAAACACTCTAGATAATTTTGGGGAATTGAAACTAGTATTTGGGTGATCTTTGTCCTTCGGATTTGGAATGGGGGTTGCTCACATAGCACCATGGGAAATAGCGATATCTACCACAGACGGCTCAAGTCAATTGAAATACTTACAAAAAGTATATTAAAGCCCTCCACACCTATGGTGCATGAACATGGGGCCAATGCAGCCTGCTCGGGCTCTTAACATAGAAGGAACCTTTTCTTCATATATGATCATATAAAATATCCATCTCTTTTTTAATAGTATAGTGGCAGCCTTACGGGTGGTCCTATTGAGATTACTCCTACATTGCACTACTTAACATTCTGTTAGATAGTAGGGGCATGGCTTGCCGTGCTGCGAAATGGCCGCTTGCTAGGTGAGCTCGCCGGCCAAGATAAAATCCTGCTAATATCATTGTCATCCGTGGGCGCATGCCGAACTAAAAAACCCCACAAATATAGCCCAGGGAGTTCCGTACCTGATGTGCCGCTGATCGCCTCTGGATGTGTCAAGGGGGGCGGCGAGCGTGTCCTTATCTGCGGTGGCTGCTGGTCGGTTGAGGGTGCAGAGCGAGGGAGGCAGCCAGCGCGAAAATGGAGGCCGCAGCGTCGCTGATTCGGTAGGCCGTGATCACTGCACGCAGCTTTGGACCCGGTGTTTCCCCCGCAAGAATATCGCTGGATCGGAGCCGCCAGGGGTTCAGAAGTATCCAAAGCGGACCTGCAGCACTGAGTTGAGTCTCCCGAAGGTATGAGGGCGGCGAGGAGGAGGAGGCGAGCCCTCGTGGCTGTTTCGGTCGAAGTAGCAGGCTGGCACTGAGACGGCCATCGCCCATACCCGGCGGGGGGGGCCCTGTGACAGCGCGTTTTGGGAAGGAGACGCACCGGAGCCGGCAGAGTGGGTTCGCAGTGGTTGCATAATGACGCTGCACAAGGCGGCCGCAGTCCGAGTTGTGAGAACGGTGGCCTTCCGTGCGGAGCGGTTGGAGGGCGGAGACGGCACTGCACCACTGGCGAGATAGCTGAAACATTGCACCTACCTCCAGTGTCCTGGGGAAGGGTAAGTGACTGCTCCTGTTGCGGTCGGTTACCCTACCTCCAGTGTCCTGGGGAAGGGTAAGTGACTGCTCCTGTTGCGGTCGGTTACCAGTTTCTTGTAGCCTACAGGAACCCCTTAACCTGGGAATAACACCCCACTCGTTTTGCTTGGACTTACCTCTGCATACACACCCTGCAACAGAAACACCATCGGAGAACACATGTATCCGGGGCCGACCATGGACTGTGTGATTGCTCAGGAGGCATATGCTGATTGCGCAATGGCAATGTGGGCCTAGACCAAGGCGGCTCAGGTCCAGTGGATGGTTGGTAGACGGTGTGGCCCGGCCTGATCAATTCTGGATCAAACCACGATAGATTGGTGCAGTGCACGTTTTACATTCCGGTCAGTTACCGTCAGCGCCATTGGCAAACAGGACGCAAAACAACCAAAGTTAACCTTCGAGCAGCGGAGAAACACACGGCTCACAGAACATGATTCGGAGGCAGGAACAGAGAGGCCACCAGACCCACAAACGGAGGACCAGGGAGAAGATCTGCGCACTTCAATGCTTGAAATGAGGTCCAGTTTGCGGACTATAGACTCTAAGTTGGACGCATTGACCTCTCAACTACACGCTGTGAAGACGCAAGTGGGGAGACATGAGACTAGGCTGGATGTTCTGGAAAACAGGGCCTCAGACTATCACGATGTTCAAGTGGAGACAAAAGAACAAGTCCTCCAGATGGACAGAGCGCTTGGCATCATCCGCGCTAAGAATGAGGATTTGGAGGCCAGGTCTCGGCGCAACAACCTCCGTATTACTGGCATACCGGAGACGACAGCAATTGCTAAGATGGAGACCTACGTGGCTGACTTACTACACAAACTATTTGACCCGCACCTTTCTTCAGTCTTCGTCGTGGAAAGGGCGCTACGTGCTCTGGGCCCCCGACCGTCAGTTGGTGCTACTCCTAGACCCATCTTGGCCAAGATCCTGAATTATCAAGATACTGTCCTGCGTTTAGCCAGAGGCAAAGGGACGATTACATATGGGGGAAATACCGTCTCCTTCTACCCAGACTTCACCCCCACTGTGCAGGCGGCGCGGCGGGAGTTCCTGCAGGCCAAATGTCTCCTGTTGCAAGCCCAGATTCCGTATGCGCTTTTTATCCAGCCAAGCTGAAAGTATCTTATGATGGCACTTCCCATTTCTTTACGGATGCTAAATCGGCCCTCAAATTCGCAAAACATATTGGTGGGAAGGCATCCAAACAGCGCTCTAAAGAATTGGCTACTGAAGAGACAGGTTTAAGCGACAATGACTGACATGGTTCTTGTAGGAGAGTAGGATCTGCACTTATGTTGCCCCCACTTTTTTTCTGATGTTAACACTGGTTTCTGTCTATAGTCAGGCTGGGTCCCTGCTAATCAGGGCCCCAGTCTCTCTGTTCTCTCTAAATGACTTGGAGTGCATATTAGATGCACTAATGATTGGATACTGTGGTACCTTATGAGCCCCTAGTATATGGCCAGCTCAAACCGATTCAGGGGCTACCTGTCCCTGCTCTGGCACGAAACTGGACAAAGGGAAGTGGGTATAACCACCCCCTCCCCTGACCCTCCCAGAGGAGTGGTCATGGAGCTAGTCCCTCCCTTCCTTGTGGTAGAAGTTAGGGAAACCTTGCCATTGTAAGTTAGATAACCCTGGACGACACTTTACAAGAAGAAGCCTGGTCCTTCGATGTCCCACTACCTTTGGAAGAATCTCCCTTTGAGTCCAGGAGTGACTCCCCTGCTTGGCAGGCACCAAAAACTTGAATCAACGGTCGCAAACTTTCCCGCTCCCGCCGGAGTCTGAAGTCCCTGCAGCTCCGGAAGTGGATTTCCTGACCTTTCGACGGCCATTGTGAGTCCCTAGCGAAGCTGTGGCGTGTGGACCCCACGAGTGACGAGGAACTGCAATACCTGGGAACAGTGCACTATTGTCGAGTGTAACCCCTTCACGACGTTCTACGACCTTGTGCTTTGGACCACGTGTGGCCCAAGCCTACAGCAGGATTTCCCTCGAAATCAGAGGCCTACCTCGTGCCGAGTGACCGTGGGCTCCTGTGAAGCGAATCCTCACAAGGAGTCTTCGCGATCCCTTGCCGGCTGGCTTTTGGGTCCTCTGAAGGCTTCTTCATCGAACCAAAGGGCTCCCCTGGTTGCTCCAGGCCTGCCCTCACTTACCCTCACTGGGTGTGTCCCTCAGACCTTGCTTTTCTGCACCGCTGACTTTTCTTGATTTCCACGAGACTTGCTGTTGCCAAGGCTCGTTGGCTCCAATCCGGTTGCCGACACCTCTGTAAGCTGCAGACTTCGTGGGACACTCCGAATCCAGCTCCTGGTCGTCGTCGACGCCCCCTGGTCCTCGTGGTGGAAGAGTCAAAATACCCTTGATCACCTGAAATCACCCGACTTCCGTGGGCATCCATTTTCCTGGCCCGGGTCACTGGCAAGTGACTGTGAACACTGTCCCTTCTGCTTTCAGGTTATCTTCATCTTGAATCCAGCCTTGGATTCCACCGGACACTTCTTCAGTCTTCACAAGCAGCATATCTTCATCGGCTTCCACTGAAATCGACGACGCGACCCGACACCAAAAGACACCCGGCTTCCCTGGGTGAGGTAACTCGTGCACTCCGGTGCTCTAGTGGGTGTTGGCCCTCAAACTACTTAGCTTGTAAGTGACTTGCTTGTAGACGTCCTATAAGTACCTTTAAACTTTAAAAATCCAACCGCGAATTGCTCCATTGTAATCAATAGGGAACCCGCGGCTGTGTTCTCACGCTGCACACGTCTTCCGTGGGTCCTTTACTTACATGCCTTGGGTGGATTAGTGACGCCCCAGCAATTCCATAGGCCCTAGGCCTTGTCTCCCTGCAAGTCGACTTTCCTAAACCTCTTTTTTAGTATATGGTCTGGTACGCCCCTAGGGCCCCAGCCATATTTGTGCTTAACTTATTGTGAAACGTTGATATTTGAATGTGTTTCTGGCTTTTAACCTCATAAAGAGATTAGTAGAGTGTATCTAGAAATAAATACATGTATAAAATTGATATATATACCTGTGTGGTGTCCTTTCATTTGGTAATTCAAGAGATTATAAGGTAAAACAAGCTGCTTTACATTCCTCTGAGACTTAGCCTGAAGGCTGCTCTCCACAGCTACCACTAGGATAGCTTTCTTTAAAAGGTTGTCTTAAACCTATCTACATAAGAGTCGAATTGGACTGGTGCAAGGTGGCCACTATAACTAGTGACCAGCATATGCCAGGCCAACCTCACAGTTCTCAATTCTGAGACCCCCTTGGAATATTCAAAGATGACTCACTTGCATGGTTTGGTTTTTTCAACTGTTGTAATTGGGAAGTGCGATTTATGTGTGTATTTGTTTATTACTGGTATTTGTTTTTCGCGGTTGTCTGATGGTTCTGTAGGCCCTACATCTGTTTTTACGACTTGTTGGAGTTAACAGAGGCATGGATTGGGAACTGTCTGGGCAAGTACATGTTTATCGAAGCAATCCTGTGGGTTGTGGTATCTGGGGGTGTCTAGAGTTACGGGAAGATCGGTATGGCTCATCGTAATGTTCTTAGCCACCCTGAGTAATCGGGGAGTATGCCGGCGACACTGTGTCCCTGCGGGAGAGCTCCCACTAGTAGTTGCAAGTTTTGAGCTGTTTGGGATGGGTATTCTGCAACCTGATTGGGGGGTTGGAGTGGGTGGTGGGTTGGGTTGTTTTAATGTTCGCCAGATCTATGCTTTTTTATTTGTATGCTACATGTCATGTGAAACCGTTTACGACATTATGCTATGCTCCTAATGATTTGCTGCATTATATTGATATAACCCCCCCAATGACCTCATTCACTTTCCTTACAAGGAACATTTGTGGGTTAAATGATGGTAGGAAGGCTAGGTTAGTGCATTCGTATTTACTCAGACATAACATTGATATTTGCCTGCTACAGGAAACACTTAAGCATTCCCACCTCACCTAGATTGCGCCACAGCAGATGGTGTGCGGTTTATTCCCCTGTATACTCTAACTACGCTAGAGGAGTTACTGTGTTGATGAGACATGGATTGGAAGGCAGATGAACAACAACTAGTCCCTGAAGGTAGATATGCAATTATACAAGGTACTCTAGCTGGCAGTCCATTGGTGATAGTTGCGGTATATGGCCCCAATACTGACACCCCTGAATTTTTTCAAAATGTATGGGCTAAAGTGAAAGCGACAAATTGTGATACTATTATCTGGGGAGGGGACTATAATGCCATTCTCGATAATGAAATAGATAGGAAGGGGATATCTCGAGCATTGCACCCTCTAGCTAGCGCTACATTGCAAGCCATTCTATCAGATGTGGACTTGGTTGACATCTGGAGGAGGGAGCATCAGTCGATTAGGGAAGGCACATGCATTTCAGAATACGATAAGGCATGGTCGCGACTTGATTATTGGTTAGTATCCCGAGAGGTAAGTACATGGACGAGAGAAGTCCTGCATCTTCCTCGATCCCTTTCAGATCATGCACCCTGTCTATTGCGCTTCGAATTACCACATTCCATACCTAGAATGTATACCTGGAGATTGCCCCAAGACGCCCTTTTAGATGATGCCTTTAAAAAAGAAATTAGAGGGGACATTAATGACTATTTTTCCTTAAACACGGTATCTGTGGATACGGTGGCTACGTTATGAGAAGCCTTAAAAACTGTGATAAGGGGCAACTGTATAGCACAACAGGCCGGAGTGTTGAAGGCCATTCGGGGGACTCTGAAATCACTTGAGAAACAGATTAGAGACTTGGAACAACAATTTTATACTACCGGCAAGCCCAACACTATGGCTTTGCTGAAAGAAAAACTACTGGAATTTGACGAAGAAGCGATCAGAGAAGTCAAATGCCTAGGTAAACACGTTCAGGCTAGGAGATATGGAGAGGGCGATAGGCCTGGGAGGGCGCTGGCGGCAATGCTGCGACCCCCCAGATCCTCTACATTTGTCACCTGAATTGAAGGCGGCGGATCACTCTACAATCAGGGGACAGAAAGCTATACTTGATGAGTTTTCAAGTTTTTATTCCCAGTTCTACACCACTACACAGAGCTCCAGCCCAGAGGGCCTGCTGCCATTCCTAGACACTCTCGAGTTGCTATGGCTGAGTAATAGATACATGGAATATCTGGATTTCCCATTTACAGCAGACGACATAGCGCAAGTCATAAAAAGCCTACCATTAAACAAAGCCCCCGGTTCCGATGGTCTAACCACAGTTTTTTATAAAACCTATGTTGAGGAATTAGCGCCCCGACTTTTCAAACTTTTTGAGGAAGCCCTGCGAAACGGGTGTCCTGCCGCCGATGCGGGAAGCTAATATAATTACCCTTTTAAAACCTGGGAAGCCAGATGATGAACTAGACTCCTATAGGCCACTCTCACTGATAAATGTGGATGTTGAAATATTGGCAAAGCTCATTGCTAACCGGTTGCAACCCTTGCTCTCATTGGTGGCCCTTCCGGACCAATCAGGGTTTATCCCCGGGAGATCCACCTCCCAAAACCGTAGGACTTTATTCTCGGTATTACATTATTTGCACACAGAATTACAGGCAGCTGCTGTATTTTTAGATGCCACAAAAGCATTCTATACTTTAGAATGGCAATACTTATTTGCGATCCTTGGTCGTATGGGTTTCAGTCAGTTTATCAATTTAATACGTCTGCTTTACACGCAACCACAGACACGTGTGAGAGTGAATGGTCTCATCTCGGCACCCTATAATATTTTGCGAGGAAGGGCTGCTATTTGCGACCGCGATGGAACCACTCGCGGCGCGTATCCGGCAACATCATACTGCCAAGGGGATTGGATTTAGTGCCCGTAGTCTTCTAATTTCCCTCTACGCAGATGTCACCTCGTAGGTTTATGATCCAGAAACAAATCTAGATCCATTGAGAGAATTCATCAAATTCGGTGGCCTCTCCGGCATATCGATTAATTGGACTAAATCTGTTATTTTCCCTCGGACTGAGACAACCGTCCAATCCCAATCAGTTTCCCCTTACATGGACGACGGACCCTGTGAAATATTTAGGCATATGGGTTAGCAGGGATATCCAGGTCTTATGGAACATGAATTATGGATGTTCCGTACACTGGTTGGAAGAGAAGGTCGCTGCTTGGGTTGGGCTCCCGCTCTCATTGGCCGGGAGGATAGCTTTGGCCAAGATGGTGGTACTTCCTAAATTTCTTTATTTATAAATCTTCCACTCCCTCTAACGCAAGCCTTTTTTAAAACCCTACGGTCCCTGTTGATCTCCCCGATATGGGCGGGTGGACAAGCTAGAGTCTCCTGGGAACTTCTAACACTTCCTTTGCGGCAGGGAGGGCTTGGAGCTCCGGACATGCAATTCTATATGTGGAGCACACAAGCACAGTTCCTACACTACTGGGCACACCCTACTCCATTTCAGCCCCATGTGGCAGTGGAAGCGGCAGTTGCGGCGCCTCTCCCTCTACAGGTTGCCCTCTATAAAGACTACAGACGCCCTAGAGAGGATATAGATACAGTAGAGACTATGCGATGGGCCTGGAACGAGATGTGGAAGAGGGCCGGCGCTCCCATCCTGTATGCCCCAGCAATGCCCATAGCACATAACCCGATGCTGTTCCCCACGGGGGAGGGCATTGGAAAGGACCTGGCACATAACATGAAACCAAGCACATTTGCGGATCTTTACCCAGAAGGGTCTTTCCGACCACCCCCTTCAGCCATGGAGGAGCGTCAGGTGCCTTTTTCTGAATTGTTTACATATCACAAACTCAGAGCTGCTTGCCAGTCCACACATGACACTTTTCCGGAATGTGAATTAGAAAATGTTCTAAAATCAATCTCACCCCGCCGACTGATCGTCGGGATTTACAGCCACATGCAGAATTCAGACCCCTTGATGAAACCACGGGCACTACAGGCAGGGAATGCAGACTTCGCTCACAGAAGACCAATGGCTTTATTGTTGTAGCCAACTTACAGCCCTCTCCCCTAATTATAAGCTTCGATTAGTCCATTTTAAGTTCCTACATAGATTTTACAGAACACCTAGTAACATGCATCATATAGGTCTCAAGGAGGATGATAGTTGCTGGAAATGTGGGAGGGACCCGGCTGGCTTCTTACATGTTGCATGTGATTCCCCGAGGTTAGAAAAATACTGGCTGGATGTATTTCATATAATCCACCAAATAATTGGCCAGCCTGGAGAGCCTAATCCTTTACAGGGACTGCTAGGGTATGTTAAAGACACTCCTGCCAAGTTTAGGAACTACACGCACTGTTGCTCCTTTTCGCTAAAAGGTGGGTCGCTATGCATTGGGGGTGTAAGCGGGTCCCATCCAAAACTGACTGGATAGCAGATATAACATTTGGACACTCACAATTGACCACCTTCCGGGAGATGATGCCTTCCACATCTAGACCCAAAGACATATAGGAACCATTTGTGGTGTGGGCCCGTGAATATCAAGAGACAACTACTACCGCGGTACCTTAGGAATACTCATATGGGAGAAGGGAAGAGCCGCGACATACAGGTTGAGGATATAGCAAATATGTAAATGTGTCAGATTATGCTATTCGCTTTACAAATTTTTGGGTTGTTTAATTTTGAATGCGATTGGTCCTGCAATGATTTATTGTATTGATGATACTGCTGCATTCCCTCTAAAGAAACTACCTTTCATGCTGTTGGGACTATATGTCGGAGTGATTAAGTATACATATGGAGTAGTAACTCACATGACATTGTTACGAAAGGAATATGCTACTTATCAGTATGCATCTGTTCTTGGCATGTAGAGCTGCAGAGTTGTACACTTAGCATAGATCGCCATCTGGTGTTGGGCCCGGATGTTTGCAGTTTGTTTTTGTTCTTTGGAAGTCACGAGTTTGGTGACTCCTCCTTCGGTCCGTACTGCGCATGGGCTTCGGCTCCATCCTCAGATTGTTTTTCGCCAGCAGGGAAATGATGGAGCGTAGTAATAACAGTGAGAAACCCATGTGTGTTATATCTAAATAAGATGTACTGGAACGGATACAGGTAGCCGGGGAGGCGGGCGGGCGTGTACAACTCTGCAGTTGCCAAGAACAGATGCATACTGGTAAGTAGCATATTCCGTTCGAGGCATATGAGCTGCAGATTGTACACTTAGCATAGATTATATAGCAGTACCCAACCTTAGCGGCGACCACCGGTATCCGTTGCAGTGGTTTGAAAAAGTGTCTTTAGTACAGCCTGGCCCACCCTAGCTTGCTGCTTGGAATGCACATCTACACAGTAATGTTTTGTGAAGGTGTGCGGTGTTGACCATGTGGCTGCTTTGCAGATGTCATCTAAGGGTATGTTCCCTAGAAAAGCCATAGAAGCCCCTAACTTTCTTGTAGAGTGGGCTTTAGGCGGAACAGATAATGTTCTTTTTGCCTTTTGATAGCAAATTTGTATGCACTTTACAATCCACCTAGCTATCCATGATTTAGAGATGGGGTTGCCTTTATGTGGTGGAGAGAAGGAAACGAACAATTGTTTAGTCTTCCTGAAGGGTTGCGTTCTTTGTATGTAGTACAGCAAAGCCCTTTGAACATCGAGTGTGTGTAAGGCCCTCTCTGCAACAGATTGAGGTTGCGAGAAGAAGACCGGTAATTCCACCGATTGATTGAGATGGAAGGGGGAAATGACCTTGGGCAGAAACTTCGGATTTGTGCGAAGTATGACCTTGCTGTGATGTATTTGTAGGAAGGGTTCCTGTATAGTGAACGCTTGTATTTCACCAACCCTTCTAAGGGAAGTGATAGCTACGAGAAAAGCTGTTTTCCAGGTGAGAAACTGTAGCTCACATTTATGCATTGGTTCGAAGGGCGGACCCATTAGCCGTGTAAGAACTAAATTTAGATTCCATACAGGGGAAGGTGATGCCCTGGGAGGAATTACTCGTTTAAGGCCTTCCATAAAGGCTTTAATAGCGGGCACTTTGAACAGTGATAAATGCTGTCTGTTTTGTAGATAAGCAGCGATCGCTGCTAGGTGTAGGCGTATGGATGAATATGCCAGGTTACACCTGTGAAGATGGAGCAGATAGCATATGATGTGCTGTATGGATGCATCTAAAGGGTTGATTGTATTGTTATGGCAGTAAATTACAAATCTTTTCCACTTTGCGGCATAGCATGCTCTAGTGGTAGGACGTCTGGCTTCCATGATGATGTTCATGCAATCAGGGGGAAGGTTAAGGTATCCAAATTCTAAGATTTCAGGAGCCAGATCGCAAGGTTGAGCTGAGCTGGGTCCGGGTGCCTGATTTCTCCATGGTTCTGGGTTAGGAGGCATGGGGATAGGTGCAGTTTTTGATGTGGTACCACCGATAGTTGTAGTAGTGTGGTGTACCACGGCTGCCTGGCCCACGTCGGAGCTACTAGAATGAGTGTGAGGGAGTGTTGTTGTAGCTTCCTTACCACTAATGGAATTAGTGGGAGAGGTGGAAAGGCGTATGCAAATCTGCCTGACCAGTTCATCCATATCGCATTGCCCTTGGACAATGGGTGTGGGTATCTGGCGGCGAAGCTTGGGCATTTTTTGTTTTTGTGGGTGGCGAAGAGGTCTATCTGAGGATGCCCCCACTGTTGGAAGAATGGGTGAAGAACTTGTGGATGCAGTTCCCATTCGTGTAGTTGTTGCGTTTGTCTGCTGAGCAGATCTGCCATGGTGTTTTGTACGCCTGGAACGTGCTGTGCCAGGAGAAAGATGTTTTGGGGAATTGCCCATCTCCATATGCTCTGGGCTAAGCGGGAGAGCTGGGGAGAGTGTGTCCCCCCCTGTTTTTGGATAGAATACATTGCAGTCATGTTGTCTGTGCGAATGAGGACTGCTTTGCCCGAAATCTGTTTTTGGAAGGATTTTAGGGCTAGAAAGATCGCCAAGAGCTCCAGATGGTTGATGTGGAGCGATTTTTGCTGTGGCGTCCATAGACCTTGCATTGTGAGGTGTAGGAGGTGCGCTCCCCAGCCGGAGAGCGATGCGTCCGCTGTTAGAATCACCTGAGGAACCGGGTCCAGGAACGGCCGCCCTTTGGAAAGGTTTGTGGTGTTCCACCACTGCAGAGAGTGATGTGTGCGGCCGTCCACCAACACCAGATCCGTCATTTGACCTTGGGCCTGGTTCCATTGTTGTGCTAGGCACTCTTGAAGTGGACGCATGTGGAGTCTTGCATGGGGCACTATGAAAATGCAAGACGCCATCATTCCTATGAGCTTCATAAACACTCTTGCTGGAAGGGAGTGTTGAGGAAGGAATGTTTTGCGTAAGGCTTGAATGCTTGTGATTCTGGTTGAGGTTGGATAGGCAATACCCTTGGAGGTGTCTATAGTGGCCCCGAGATATTGCTTTGTGTGAGATGGTATGAGGTGGGACTTTTGGTAGTTCACCGTGAAGCCTAGCTGGTGGAGCAGTTGGATGGTGCTGTTTGTATGTTGCACACATTGGTGGTAGGACGCGGCTTTTATCAGCCAGTCGTCTAAGTAAGGGAAGACGTGAATATGTTGACGTCTGAGGTGTGCTGCCACTACCGCTAGGCATTTGGTAAACACCCGTGGTGCGGTGGTAACCCCGAAGGGGAGAACCGTGAATTGGTAATGCTGCCCGTCCACCACGAACCTGAGGTACTTCCTGTGAGAGGGGTGTATTGGAATGTGAAAGTATGCGTCTTTCAGATCCAAGGTAGTGAGAAAGTCTCCCTGACAGAGGAGCGGGAGGACTTGTTGTAGGGTGACCATGTGGAAATGGTCTGAATGTATAGGCATTTAGAGGCCGGAGGTCCAGAATGGGCCTGAGGGTCCCGTCTTTCTTTGGTATTAAGAAATATAGGGAGTAGACCCCTAGATTTTGCTGATTGACGGGGACCTGCTCTATAGCGTGTTTTTGGAGGAGGGAGAGTACCTCCTGTTTGAGCAGTGTGGAATGTTCTTGAGACATTGGACGGCGCCTTGGTGGGATATTGGGTGGGGTAGATGTTAGCTCGAGACAGTACCCTGACCGAATGATTTGGGTCACCCATTTGTCCGATGTTATGGACTGCCATGCGTGGATAACGTTTTGTAGTCTGCCCCCGACCGGAGTGGGATGGTCTGGGGGGAGCGAAGGGAAGTCATTGTGCGGGTGGGGTAGCAGAACGGGTGGTGTTAGTTTTGCCCCTGCCCTTATTGTTGTTGCCTCTGTAACCACCCCTTTGGTTGCCCTTTGAAAAGGTATTTTGAGGAGGGGACTTGTAGGAGGTAGAGGCGCTATCGGTGGAGAAGCCTCTGCCTGTGCCACGAAAGGATGAGCGTCGAAAGGAACGTTTAGAGGCTTGTGTTTGGAGTGCCCCCATAGACTTTGCTGTGTCTGTGTCCTTTTTCATCTTTTCCAACGCTTCGTCTACCTTTGGCCCAAAGAGTTTGTTGGTCAAAAGGGTGATTGAGTATGGACGCCTGGACTTCAGGCTTGAACCCTGAGATCCTGAGCCAGGCATGGCGACGAAGCAGGACACTGGTATTTATGGCTCTAGATGCAGTGTCGGCTGCATCGAGGGCACACTTAATGGAGGTGTTTGTAATTAGTTTACCCTCCTGTATCAGGTCATGAGCCTTGCGCTTGTGTTTTTCGGGAAGGTGCTGCATAAGAGCCTCAAGTTCGTCGTAGTGTGCTGTGTCATAGCGCGCAAGTAGCGCTTGTGTATTTGCAATGCGCCACATGTTTGCAGCTTGGGAGGCGGTGCGTTTGCCAGACGCGTCTAGAAGTTTCGATTCCTTGTCTGGCGGTGGGGCTTCTCCTGAGGACTGGGAGTTAGCCCGCTTTCTAGCTGTGGAGACAACTAGGGAATCTAAGGGAGCAGGGCCCTTAATGTAAGCAGGGTCTGTGGGTGCCGCCTTGTACTTTTTCTCTATTCTAGGGTTCAGTACCCTGGCCCTGACAGGGTCTTTGAACACCTCTGCAGCATGCTTGGTGACACCCTTAAGCATGGGCAAAATAGACGTGGATTTGTCCTGAATGTCAAATGTGTCCAGTAGGAAGTCGTCTTCCACTGGTAGTGTGCTGCTCTCTGCACTAAGTGATGAAACCGTAAGGAGTCCTCTGGAGGAGACGGCCTGGATGGGTATAGGTCGTCCTGAGGCATATCAGATATGTCAGGGTTGTGGTAGTCTTACCATGGGTCTGGGGTCCCCGGTGGAGTGGGGTCCATTGGGGCGTCCGCCGGGTCATAATCCGGGTCCCCGTCATCCGGATCTGGGGGCAGGGTCGGGGAGTAATGAGGTAAAGGTGGCGGAGACCTGGGAGGAGGAGGGGGTGGAGGAGGAGGTAGTGGGGAGGGCACTCTGAGGGGAGAAGTGGCAGAGTCCTTCTGTTTGGGTGGTGGAGGAGGAGCCGGAGTGTCAAGGCGTCTTTTCTTGATAATTAAAGTCAATAGCCCAGTCTTTGGATCTTTAGATAGAGTCTTTTGCAAAGGGTCTGGTGTGAACAGAGCCAGTGGCGCCGAATCGTCCGCTGGTGCCGATGGTTTCGGAGCCGAGGGCTTCGATGGTTTGTGTGTGCCATGCTTTTTTGGAGCCTCCGGTTTTTTCGGCGTCGAAGGAGTTTTCGGCGCCGGAGCGTCGGTGCCGACAGATTTGTGTTTATGTTTGGTCGGCACCGAGAGTCCAGGCTTCGGCACCGGTGGCTTCGGAGTCGAGCTGGGTATCCCTTTCTTCGGTGCCGAATGGTGTTTTTCGGCACCAGGCGTCGGCTGGCTCGAGCCCGAGCTGCCGTGAGACTTCTGAGGCTTCGACACCGGGCCCGAAGGTGGGGTGATAGAAGCTGTGTGCTTGGTTTTCCCAGGCCTGCAGGCGAGGGTGTAACCTGAGTCTCTTTGGTTTTGGGCGCGGGGGTGGGAGGGGGTACAGTACTCACGACCCGCTGCGCCGGTGTGATGTCCTCCACGTCGGAGTCGTCGGCCTCGGAAGCGCTGACGAAGACGTCGTCCTGCTGGGTGTGTAGTTGCCCCGAAGCTTCGGCGTCGTCTCCGAAGATGTCCGGTGGAGCCGCGGTCGAGGAGTGCGCCATGGTGCGTCGAGCTCTTCGATCCCGGATGGTCTTTTTTGATCGAAAAGACTTACAGGCGGGGCAGTCTCTGGCCTCGTGTTCTGGAGAGAGGCAAAGGTTACACACCTGATGGAGGTCGGTGTGGGGAAATTTAGACCCACATTTTGGGCACTTTTTGAACGGAGTCCTTTCCATCGGCCGGGACCGGAGTCGAGGAGGGCCCGAAGGCCGGTGCCGATGTACGGGATGGAGAAAAGTGCCGCTTCGAGAGATGAAGATGATGATGAAGAAACTCGAAGAAACTAGGATTTTCCGTCGAGGCTGGAACCGTAGAAGTTCGAAGCCGGAGCACGAAGTATCACATCCGAGCCCGATGGCGGAAAAAAACAATCTGAGGATGGAGCCGAAGCCCATGCGCAGTACTGACCGAAGGAGGAGTCACCAAACTCGTGACTTCCAAAGACTGTCCAAAGAACAAAAACAAACTGCAAACATCCGGGCCCAACACCAGATGGCGATCTATGCTAAGTGTACAATCTGCAGCTCATATGCCTCGAACAGATAATTCTGTATGACATAAGCAAATGACTGGCCGTGTTACCAACTGGTTGTCTAGTTGTATTATTGAAAAGGTCAATAAATAAAAGCAAAAAAAAAAAAAAAAAACACATTCTGTTAGATGAAGATGTTATGTGTGCCAAGAATGCCCTGCTCAGCCTAGGGATAATACTGGAACAAAGAAGCATCACACAAAAAAAGGAGGAGAGCAACAGCCCTTGAGTTTAGAGATAGGTTGAGAAAGATTCTTGTCGAGTACTGGAGTTTTCAGTGTAAGAAGCACGAAATTGTTTCCAAAAAAAAAAAAAAGAGTAAAAACACGATCTAAAAAAATGGATTCAATAATGTATAGGAGGATTCAAATTAGTTATCCCAATGCTTCAATGAGGGTGCCAGCGAAATGCTCACAATTATTAAATAGGACATGGAGAAGCTTGTGTTGCACACATTTCAAATGCCCTTAGTTTGAACACAAGCTCTGGTCTGATGATCGAAGTCTCAGTAGTCGTTCTTTTTCTTTGTGGTTAGATTGTCATTTAAGTAACTTAGATAGTTATTTGAGTAATTTAGAGAAAAGTCAGCAGCTTTAGTATTTAATTTATGACCCGAGGTACCAAACCCTTTCCCCTTTTATCCTATCCAAGCCGCTACCACCACTGGTGTACAACAGCATGACTATTTCAACCATGCCATGCTACCGGAAGCAACCTGGACTGTCTCACTACATTTCTTATGCCAAATTTACTAGTCATGAAATAGATTCACGTCTCTATCATCATTACAAAACCATAACCTTTTATGCATATTGTACAATTCTAATGTTTAGTTAGGACTTACAATGAACATTCATTCATTGCAAAAAGATTGGATTTATTTTAATGTAGTATTTTTATCTGTTATCTATGGGAAATAATATAAACTATAACTATAATATTCCAAGTCTGACATTTTTCACAACACTATTCTCATTTACTTAGTCCCTAAAATGTGTTTATGGTTACCACAATTTAAGCAAACAAAGCAGTCACATTCAAAATTGAATAGAAAATGACATAAATAAAAGAAAATTATTCAGTGTTGTCATGTAGGAAATAATTTTGCAGCTTGTGTAACACAGATTATGTCAAAAAGAGAAAGTTTGTTATCTTCGAGAGAGCAGATGGTTCAATGGGCGTTAGCTTAAACATTTTATCCAGCTGAAGGAGACCATGCAAATATTGTACGATTCTCGTAGAAATATTACTGCTACTATTCTTGACAAAATGGGAGGGTTATGCATCCATGGGATTAACAGCGTCTTTTTCACATTTACAACCACTACTGGACGTACTGGCTAGTACAATTGAATTGTACTGCAAATTATGTTTTTAACACAATTGAATGCATCAGACTGAGACCTATTAAAAAAGAAAATCCGAAAAATCTAAGTCCCGTTGTAGCTAGTAAACAACGCCTGCAAACACCTGCAGCTGGTCCTAATCGAGTACTGTGAAATGTAGTCCAATTCGTGCCACTGACAACAGTTCAGTCCATTTTCCATGATCCCAATGAGTTAAAGGATGTAATTAACAAGCATTTATAAATGCAGTAGGTTTCGCATATGTGATTAATAATAAGCTGTTTTTTTGTTCTAAATTGTAGCTTGGTGAGCAGTTGTGCAATTGAAGTTACTGAAACTCTGTAACAGTGTTATGACGTGTTTCTTGAGAAAGGCAATACATTATGCTCTTGCTGGTTGTATTATAAAGTGGAAAGATTAGGTAAAGGGCAGAGGACAAAGAAAAAAAAAATGTACCCAACTAGTACACTTAAAATGGGTGCAGCTATGGAGAGATAGATAAAGCGCGGTGGAAAAAACAAACCAGCACAGCGTAAGCGCTGTGCATTGAAAACCTATAGCCCGGGCCCTTGTGACGCCTTTTAAAAATCAACACACCCTCATAAGAACATGATAAAAATTGTAAAAGCTCACTTGCATTTCTGTGCACATCAGGCAAGTGCGTTCACCTCACTTGGAATGCAGCATGACTCTCTGCAAGAAACTGGAGGCCTTAAGACCACCCTAATGGTCACCAGCGAGCTTAAGCTCATTGAGCCACCCAACATATTTTGAAAGCGGGCTGTCCGGTCAGTCACGGTGCATGCAGTAGCTACCCAGATAGAGCCTAGCTCACTGGTCTGCACCTCACCCTAAAGGCGATTACTGTGCAGAAACACTGCAGACAAGTGTGGGCCCCTGGCTCCAGCAATTACATGAGCAGCAACCTCGCCTCTGCATCGCACAGACATATGGGCAAGTTTAGATCTATTTGAAAAATGTCCTACAACCCCCGATGTCCCATTTTAAAAAACAAGTCGCAATTACAAATTCATGTTGTGTGTAGGTGGACAAGCCTATAGGTAAAGGAGCCATCAACACATCCCCACCCTTCAGTGCTATAAATGTGGATCAGTAAAACCGGTCACAAGTTTACATAAATTACATTCCAACAATGTAGTGAGGATGTCCAATATACTTTCTAGATCTAGAGAATGAACGTGATGGGTTGTGGTTCCGGTCTTTAGATGAGCATCTTTCACGTCTAGTAAGAGATGTGCCGAAAAGCGCAACCATTAGAGCACATTAGCAATGCCAAAAGTCAAGTGTGCTTAAGAAGGGGAACTTCACAATGTAGTCTCTTAAAGTGCAACTTCAAGTTTATGCGACAGAAGGGCGCTTGGGATTCATTTTGAAGGGGAAACAACAGTTACAACGCATGCGTTGCAATGCATATCATTACCCCGCATGTCATTACAACGCAAATGGCTTGTTGCAGGGGGTAGAAGGTGTTGGATTTAACTCCAACACCTTCCCTACTGTTGCACACACTGGAGTTGGAATAGTAAATTATACTATTCCAACTTTCAGAGCACCAGCGACAGCAAGTCGGGGTAAAGATTTGCAGTGTAACAGCATGCGGGGTATAGGCATGCGTTTTAACATCATACAACCTTTAGAAGTAGACCTGGAGCATGTCAAAAGACCAATTTTGCAGTTTCGTTCAAGAAATATATCGACATCGTTTCCTGCTACAGCTGCGAGAAAAGCTCTTTAGTCATGGCATTATCCTTCAACCAAATGGATTCCCAAATGAGAACAAAATGTGCAGCTTAAAGGTTCGAAATAGACTAAATCAAACTCTTCTGTGAAAAAAGTCTGATATCTTATTATAATACGTTAGTCTTTTACAGCCGAATAAAAACCTTACCTTTGTCGGTTCATCCCAAAAGTTAGTTAGTAAAGAGATTTTAAAAGGTGCTAGGAGTTTCTCTTGCAATACGAGAACATTTAAGTAGACTCAATCTCAAATGCAAATAGCTCGAAATCTGATTTCTCCTTCACCTTTAAAGGTTTCCGTTATTTCAGACACTATATTGAAGAACCATTTGATTATGCACAGCCAGCCTTTGATTTGAGAACTACTTTTACTTTTTACCCCCTCAGTATTTTAAGAGCACGAACCAGACCCGAAGGTATCAGAGCACTTTACATGAGCACCAGTTGGTTATAGACGGACACAATTACTTTGTTAGGCAGAGGGAGATTAAGTGATTTGACGAGAATCACAGGATGTTGAGCATCCTCGCCGAGACTCTAACCCGGTTCCCCAGCTTCGAGATCAACCGCTCTAGTCGTTAGGCCATATCCCACAATTACTTATAAGCTGTTTATGGTATTTAACCAGCAGTAAACTGTATAAACAGGAAAAACTTACTCGTTTTTGGTTTCAACAAGCTAGAAATTGTCAGGTCAGACTGCTGGACTGACAGCCAAGTAGAATTTGCTGAAAAGGCTTGCCAGATGTTGTAATGTATTTAGTTGTTTGGTGAAGGGGGGTGTTGCAGATTTTTCCTGCTTTCTTTAGCCTAACTGCAGCAGATATTATGATACATTTGGCAATGTAAACAGCTGAGCTGAATGGTCGGGAATGAGTGGGCAGTCGAGGAGGCCGCTGCCGATTTAGTTAATGTTGGAGAAGGCTGAGAACAGCATGCTCAGGAACCAAAGGGCGGCGCAACCTGATGACTGAGCATGCTTGGGTCTTGTGATTTACGACACCAGCAAAGATGAATGGGGTGCGCTGGTCACTTAACACCACAACTTAAACTCAGAGCAATGAAGGCACAGCCTGAACAGATCTGCAACTGTAGTAGGATCGCCACAATTATTCTTTCAGGAAAATCTAATTTTTAGGCAGTAATTGCGGCCCAAACTATAATATATAGCACCATATAAACACCAATGCCTGCGGTGCTTGAATACTTACTTGCGCCTCCTAAATCACAGTAAACAATAGTGATCAGAACTGTAACAAAATGACACACTGATCACATGCTGTACCAGCGTACCAATGTTTGTTATAAATGCTGCAAATACTTAAAGATTGCCAATAATAACCGAGCAGCTTGTAGACAGGACGAACCGCCTGTAGACGGGTGAAACGTTTCCGCTTTAATCACTTTGGCACAGCTGGTACATGAGGTGTGGCCTGAGTGATAGCTGGTTTTGCACACTAAAAGGGAGCATACAATGGGCTTCCCACAAAGCAAACAGATGCTTGAAAGAAATTCCACCAAAGCAGATGAAAACAGTACTTGAGCCATGAGATACTGAGAAACACACAAGGAAAGAACAGGAAATAGTACGCTAGAGTCAATAAAACAAGCATTTACAATGCAATGGTCTCGGCATTGGTAAAGTTAGAGCTATTGGCATTGCTCATGACATTGTTTTTGTTTATGTTTTTTTTTTTAAAACATTTAAAGAAACGGCATTGTCATGAGCAATGCCAATAGCTCTAACTATAACAATGGCGAGACCGTTGCATTGTATATGCTTGTGTTGTAATACGGGTTGTATATGGTCACTGACTTGCATTGTAATAACTTAGATTTTAAGTGGTAGGTAGTACACAAAGGTAAAGACCTGTGAAGTGCTCTGGTGCGGCTGTGTGTGCGGAAGCGGTTTCATCCCGGGCTGCCACACACGACGGGCGGGGGGGGGGGGGGGGTGCTGAAGGCCTGTGAGTCCAATGGGTGTTGCACGCCTGCTGGGGAGGGAATTCATGGAGAAGTAGGAAATGGGGGGGGGCACCAAAAAAGACTGTGCGACCAGTGCTAGGGCCAGCCCTGGCTGGGAATATTGGCCCAACCCCCCCCCCCCCCCTCCGAAGTTCGGGTCTAGTTGCGCCCCTGTAACTATGCAAATGCTCCTCCCCATGGCATGAGATCCGGACACTGCAGACAGTGCTTCAATGAGATATAAGCATATCACACTAAACTTCAGAGGTTTGAAAGCCTTGCAATTCTCCTCGCTGTGGTCTGCATGCCTCGCATTGCTCGAAGAATACCTCTCAGTTTTCATCACTGGAACATGGGCCTCATGTTACATGTCCCTCCATGAGGTATGACACACACACATGCATGCATGCCCCCCTGACTCACCAATAGGTGCATGAGAGCCTGAAAAAGCTTATCATTTAGACAGGAATGCATTATTAGACTGTGTAAGTGTGACAATCTGAACTGCTGCATGGGGGGCATAAAAGGCACCCTACGACTCCCTACTTTTCACCCTACAGCACTTTCCATACTGGAGCTTAGGGTGCCATGTTTCACTACAGAGGAGAATGGGTTGAAAAGCACTATAGACTATAAAGTCAGGGCTGGCTGAAGGTGTCACGTGTGACATTGTATTATATGTGCCTTTGTAAAGTGCTTCACCTTCATACCTTTTGCAGAGGCTTCCAAGCGCATTCTGGGGTCACCAAGGAGTTATTCTTAATGCCCCAGGTCCAGTGCTTTGAATAAGCAGGTACTGCCCGGCACTGAGTACCTACACTTCTTAGCACCGCTACAATACATTTAATGGGAGAGTACCGGCAGTTCTCGGGGGTTAAGCAGGTACTCTAAATAGTGATTACCTGCACTTCTATATTTCCATTTACAACACTGCCCACTTCCACTCATGAGCAGTTCCGCAAAACCAGGTTTTTCTTTGCATTCTGGTATTTGAATTGCTGGTATTAAAATAGTATCAACTGGACTACAAATCCCAGAATAACCTGCGGCGATAGAAATACTTACCTGTGGAATTGAGAAACTAAAGAGCACTGCTGAACGGACCTCACGTGGGATGATACACATTCCCTTGTTGCGCGTGGTTGGGATTGGGAAACCTGTGTGCGGACTCCACTTTCACTAGTTTGTGTGAGTAGTTAAACATTGCAAAAAAGACAATGTACAGCCCCTCCCGCGGTCCACCCCGTGGTTTGAAAGTCACAACACGGGATGCCCTAGTTTCGGTGGGGGTGGGTTGGTTGGAAATGATTCGGAATGTCCCAGGCTGGCCCCCATGTGGATGAAACGCGTGTGACGTCATCGGTAATGGTGGAGGGGTGGGCCTCCAATATAAGCCCCGGGGGGAGCTGGGAGGAATGTGTTTTGGCAGAGAGAACTGCTACTTCAGGTGAGGTGTATGGCTTCACTTGCGTTGCCATTGTGGGAGCTCAGGAACCTAGTTTAGCAGTTTCTGCGCTCTCATTTTCATCCCTTTTCTTTTTGTTTGATATCTTTCTAATTGGTGTGTTGGTGATGCATTATAGTGACCCGTTTGTTTTTTATTTAACTGGAGGTTCTGTAGATTTAAGGGCCGGTTCTCTAGATTTAAGGGCCTGTGGAATACTAAGTGGTCCTTTCCACCTCTGCCCGCGTGCTTGACTTGCACAGTATGCGATACGCGCGTTATGGTAACCCTACTCCACTTTTCAATGTGTTTGTGTGTGTGTGTACTTGCTGAGCTTTCGATTTGGATAAAACCGCTCTCCTCCTGCGGCCTCGGCTGCCGACCCCTTTAGTCATGCCTCGGCCTGGTGTGCAGCAGGGATCAGCACAGGGACCCTTGCATTAGATGCTGTGACCTGTAATGTAGATGTAAGTGAAACCGACTCAAAAATGTATTGCTACAATTATGGAAGCAAAAGCGCCAAGTAGAGTTAGGCTTACCCATACAGAATGTCTCCTCAGGTCGAAGCTGCTTCGGGATAGAACGTCCGCGGTCTGAGTTTCGGCGATGTGATTCAAAAGACTGACCGGGCGTGTGGGTCACCACATCCGACTAGATATGTCACGGGGCTATCCATTCTTGCGTTTCCGCTTCTTAAAACGGAGCCTCTATCGTACAAACCAGGGCAAAATTAGCAGACTACAAGTAAATTAACAGCTAGATGGACTGGGTTTGTCCGTAGATGGGGCACTAAACAATCGCTCTTTAGTAAACAACAACAAGCGCTGCTCAGAAGTGCCTGGGGTGTTGTGGGGAGAGGCGGTAGAACCGGGGTGGCTACCCCCACAGAGAGTGGCGGGGTGAGGGACAGTCCACCCCTGCCCCCACTGCAGCCGGGAGTGTTTTTGGCACCACCGAGCTGTACCTGGGCAAGACTTGTCGTCCCCCTCCGAGGCTGGGAGAGTTGTGACTGGGGTCGCCTCAGAGGAGACCCACAGGAGGGTACAGGCGCTGCGCATACCGCTACGAAGCCCCCAGAGTGGAGCGCAGCGGCAGCAGTGACAGGGAGCAGATGAGCCGTATCAAGAGCAGACACTGGCTGGCACCATAGGTGCCCAGTGACGCGGACGCAGGAGCCCTCTCCCCACCCCGGTGCCCTCTACCCCCGTGCCCTCTCACCTCTGTTCAGCGGGGAGTCCCGGGAGCCTCACCCGCCGCTGTGGGGCCGAGAGCCGGGAAAGAGTCCGTCCTCCCACGACCCAGCCTGGAACAGAGCAACACAACCGGTTTTGGGAGCCGTTGGGGGAACACACGATATATTAGGAGCAATGCGAGAATCCAGCTGGGTTGTCTCTTTAAAGAACAGGTTGTGGCCTAAAGAAGCAACTTTTGCAGGCGATGTCGGTGTTGTTAAGGTGAGGAGACCAGAGCAGCAGCCGGACGCAGGGGGAGCGGACGAGCACACCACTGCCTTTCTCTGAGGTCAAGAAGAAATGCCTCGGAGAAAGGCAGCGGCATTTTCGGTTTGGTGGGCGTGTTTGTCTTTTCTCTCCTCCAGCCATTGGCTGGAGGAGAGAATGAGACTTTCTGCAAAAAACACGCCCCCCGATCCGAAAAGGACGGGGCATGATTGGAGTGACGGGACCTCTTCTCCAATGGCTGGCCAGCATTTACTAGGCCAGCCAATGGAGAACAGGGGAGAAGAGGGGCGGGTTCAAGCCCCCTTCTCCCAAGTCATTATCTCTCGCGAGCGAGACTGCGCAAGCGCAGCCATCGCTAGCCGAGACCTAAACAGAGGAAAAGTAAGGATCAAGCACACAAACCAATGAAAAAGCAAGGGCGGGATATAAGCCCCTTTTAAGATTTATATGAAATACAATAGTTTCACAAGTACAGCGCAAGACCTGTGCAGGTGAAACTTAAAAAGCAGAGCAAAACGTTTTAACTAAAGATATCCTCATTAGGGGAAGGAGAAAAGAATCTACAACAGCCATCATATTATTAAAAAAGAATGTTACAAAAAGTAAATTACTTATTCGGATGGATTTTAGCTATCGCGGATTTCTTAATTGAACCCCCCTAAAGTTTCTTTGAAGTAACATAGTAAATATAATAGAAATGCTCTGCCCAACTAAGATGAAGTACAGTTGTCTGTATTCAAGTAAAATTTTGAGAAAAAGTGAAAATAAAACCGAACAACAAATTACAAACAGAATGTGCCTGGCCTCCTTTCAAATGTCTCAGATGTCTCAGCCACAGTGCTGGTGTGAGAAGCCCAAAAACATTCACGGGACAAGCATGTCAGTTAAAAGCAACACTTTCACCATAACAGGGAACACGGAGGTCATCTTTCTTGAATTACTTATATGTACGAACATAGTAATTCGATGCTCTCCTTGGGTTAAGTCTGCAAAAATAAAAGATAAAGCTGGTGATATAATGGGTTGGGATGTATTACATCACCTTAGGCAGAAACCATCGGTGGTGTGACCTGCAGTACTACTTTATATTTATAGAAGACTTAAGAGGCAAAGGCACAAAATGCATTCAGTTTATGTTTCTACCAAGTCGTGATTGCTACCCAGAAAGCTACAGCCCCATAAAGTAATTAAAGTGGGCAGGTTGCTCAGTTTGGAACGGCAGACGACCCCTCACACTCCCCACAAAAAAAGTGAGGTACCAAACAGCGACACGACAGGGCATGGCTGTGGGGGAAATGTATTCCACAGAAATATAGACTTTCTGGAAACATGAAAGAACCACTCAAATCAGTGGAAAATATGCATGCTGATATTTTCAACAAATAACCTTTCAGTGTGTTTAAATTAAGGCTTTTCTGAGAAATGGGAACAATAGTTTGTGTTTGGAACCATCGATGTCTGAAAAGGGTCAATAGACTGTCCAGAACAACTACAGGTAAAAGCAGATCCTTGGATAGAATAGACTGCTATCATAGAAAGTATGGCAGCCGCCAGGAGGAGGTCTAAAACCTCTCGAGGAAACAGATAGGAAGCAAGCCATAGCCTCGCACACTGCAAGCAAAAAAGGTAAGGGACCCTTAGACTAGGAAGAAGTAACTGCTCTCTGCCAGAATCCAAAGATCCTCACTCAGGAGAAAAGGGCACTAAGGGTCAGAAGGTCTGTAGAAGACAGACAACTAGCACAATTCAGAGTAATGAGGATCTCAACAGCCTTGTGAGCTCAAATTTTGGAAATTGCTCTTTGTAGAGGGTATGAAGGGAAAGCATAATTGAGTTTGGACTTTATTCCACAGCACCTACCAAGGAGTGCCCAAGAGGAAACAACGGAGGACAGAATATCTGAGGTGAAAATCGGGTACACATCTGGAATACCAGCTTATAAAAAAATAAGATAGAAAATTAGGTGGGTTATCTCTGGTAGAGGATTACACTTCTGATTTGTCAAGGATAACATACACAGGGAGTCCACAGTCACATCTTCCTTGACTGCTAGAGTAGTTTCTGACAGATCCAGTTTCGGTCTGTGGTACAGAGCTTAAGGTGCATCCTTGCAGTAGCGGTAGATACCACTCTCCCCCTTTTTAATGCCATATACCACTTTTCAGTGATACGCTCCAACAAAATACAAGCTCTAAACGCCAAAAGATTTATATGCAAACATTTGTTCAGGTAGTATGAACAAAAGTGAAGAAACAGGAAAGGAGGGGGAAGCGGAACAGATCCCAGAGGATGGGAAGAAGGTCTGCAGATATAGTCACTCAGCATAGTCTAGTACAATTTATCATCCGTTATTGACCAAGGTGTACAGATAACTCCTCGCTACTATTCACGCCACGGGGGGCCTTAGTTCATAAATCGATTATGTAGCGCGATTCAAGCCTCCTCAGTCTTAGAATTTTGTCGCCTCCCCTAGCATTTTCTGGTACATGACCTACACAGAAAAATGTTTGGAGGTCCCTGTTACTACAGTGTTTTTCACTGAAGTGTCTGGCAACCAGGTATGTTGCATCTTTATTCATAATGGCCCTCATGTGTTCTAAGATTTGTACGTTTGTGGGATGAATAGTACTTCCAATGTATCTCAATCCACATGGACATACTAAGCAATAAACAGTATAGGATGTGCTACAGGCCATTAACTTATTTCTATGTCTTGGTTTCTTCAGCCCTGGCACATTTTAGGTTTAAGTTTTTTTGCTCTTCCGGCAGGCCTAACATTTCCCGCATGGGAAAAAAACATGTAATTCCTTAAAGATGGTTACTGTGCCCTCCTTTCAATGATGCCTACTCACTACTAAGCTGTTGTTCAAGGATCTCGCTTTCCTGAAAGTCAACAATGGACTAGGAGGCATGTTCTGACCTATGATCTGGTCTGTTTTCAAAGTGTGCCAATTTTTCCGCATGATGTTTCTTACTTCATTGGCGTTCTCTGAAAAGGTAGTGATCATTCTAAATTTCCCAGTGTCCTTAGTGACCCTCGGTGTGTCCTTCAGTAGATCTATTCTGGATATGGAATTAACGTTCAAGGCTTGTTCCAATGTTTGTTTGTTGTAGCCTCATGCGCTCAATCTAGCTGTACTCTCATGGGCAGCGGTTTGAAAATTGCAGTCTTTTTTATTATTCCTTTTTATTCTCATGAGCTCACCGTAAGGGATGCTACTGAGGAGTTTGTGCGGATGGCTGCTGGCAGTGTGAAGTATCAAATTCCCAGCTGTGGGTTTTCTGTACAACATAGTGCATAACCTGGCCTCAAATACAAAGACCCTTGGGTCCAAAGAATTCACTGATGTGGAACTTACCTCGCCCGTGAATTTTAGATTGACTTTATTGGTGTTCAAGACCTCTATATAAGCCCTCGCTGATTCTGGGGACCCCCTCTAAATCAGGAAGAGGTCGAAGTATCTGTGCCACGCTACCACCTTGGCTGTCCAGGTATCATTGTCAGCTGACCAGGCCACCTGCTTCTCCCACCAGCTAAAGAGCTCTGAAATAAGTTACAGGAACTCACCTCCGAGAGTGCTTTTCCTATGAAAATATCAGACCGGGGAGAAACGGAGCTAACATGGTCAACAAGGGTACATCCCCGCAACATGAGCACTAGCCCGTGAGTGCACGGGCAAAGGTGATTAGAAGCGACGATATATAAACATATTGAAGATGCACTATGCTTTTTGGGAAAATGTTTAGGGAAATTCAATGGTAGGATAATATAACAATCATTGAATTGCTGAATAGCCTTTCATTCTGTGAGAACTTAAAAAAAAAAACTGCACTGGAAAGTATTTTTTGTCTGCTTGGAATGAGGTTTAAAAGCATAAATGTGCCTGTGACAAGTAGTACCAAGATTAAAGTCCGCTGATTTAGGTGGTAATAAAACGCAAAAGTGCAAAAAAGGGCAAAACAAATGAAAAAAATAGGGAAGAAGTATCCCAACTGCTCCATGTCATATCTGCTAAAACGCAGAAAAAGAAAATCACAAGCACAAAAGATGCTATAAACACAGTCAACACATTCTCTATGGTGGAGCCACAAGATAGCAGTACTTGGCACTGGTGACTGGAGATGGATAAAGAAAAAAATCCAGATCCAGTGTGGTGCCTTGGAAGGACGTTCAACCAAAGAATGTGTAGGAGCCACTATACATTAGAAAAATTGAGAAAGCAACTGTTTACGTAACTGTTCAATGAATGGAGTGTAGACTGGAATAGAGCCCCTTTTGTGTACCAGTCTTTGTTAAATATCTATGGATGTTATTGCATCATCTTCGAAACATTTTACTTTGTGTGGAACACCACATCAGCTCCCTCTTCAAACCACCTAAGCTCCCTCTTCAAACCACCTAAGCTCCCTCTTCAAACCACCTAAGCTCCCTCTTCAAACCACCTAAGTTCCCTCTCCAAACCACCTCAGAAATGCTTCTTCAGAAGACCTTCCCATGCTGAATTCGATCCAGCAATGTTTCTCCTCCTCCAGGATCAAAGTAGTGCAAAGGTGGTTTCATAATTTCCATACACATGTCTTGTAATTCTTTCACCTGCTACAAAAGTCAATTATTATTATGAAATAGATGCCAAGGCTCTTACATTACTTTCTTCTACTCTCTGAGCTGATTATTCTCATTCAGCATGAAACGCAGGATTTGTTTCCACCCACCTCCTGAAGAAACCAGTAGCACTCCCTCAAAACTGGTGTTGTTCCTGGCATATTTCACATCTGTCTTAGGTTAGTACAATCAGAGAAAATAATGAATTGCCAAATATAAGAAAATGTGGAGCAAACACATTTCCTTGGTTACCTGCAATCTGTTTTCAGAACCATGCGGGAAAGAGACTACACTTGTAAACATCTGTAATCTTGTCGAGCATCCTGAATGAAAGCAAGCATGCCTTGTACATCTTGACCTTTCAGCAGCCTATGTTACCACTTACCACATAACTTATGTAAATCAACAAATAGACATGGGTGTCTAAGAGGAAGCTAAAATGGGTTACATTTAAATCCTGCAAATTCACATCAGTGAAAGGAAACCAGAGAAAAGCAAAGACATGCAGTGTTCCACAGGAGTCCATCCCTGACGCCCCTTGTTTGACATTTAAATTCCTCTTTATTTGGTTTACAAGAACCATAGAAGAAAATAGATAAAATATTCATTACAGCATGATTTTACATGTCAAACCGTAAAGTTTCTTGATTTGGCTAATTTTGTAGCCGTGAACATAACAAATGTCTTACTATAGTTAGTACTACACTTATTACTACGGACACTATCATCCACTTAAGACCCAACACAATCAAGTAATTTATTCAATGCATTAGCGGTCAGGGTCAATAAAAAGGTGTCATCCATGTATAACAGAATTGGTATTCATTGATTATCAAAATGCGGGACATACTTGTACCCTTCAGTTAAAAAGGATTCCAAATCATTAATTTAGAAAAAATTAAAATCCAAGCCAACACAAACTTGTGACTTCCCTGGCCAATCTAAAAGCCTCAGTACAGGTCGTGTGTTATAATGGACCTTTGTATTTAAATTACTGCAGAAAAGATAAACTAGCCGGGCCAACACCCACAGCCAAGTACAGAGAACCTTTATTTATATGTTTGACATTTATATTTAAGTACAAACCATCAACCTGTTTACTTCCAATTATATGCCAACGACACAAATCTGTATGCCAGTAAAAAAAAAAAAAAAAAAAAACTAAAATAAAAACCAGGATTGGCTGCCAGCCCTTTGGCTTTATCAATATCTTTCTTTTGCCTATTGTTGGTAGTGTTGCCAGGCCACGACAATATAATATTAATATATATATATATTTATTTATTTATTTTTTAATACAAAAAATAATTTTGGGCTAAGAGCAAACTTTTTTTGGTCTCAAAACCCACTCATTGTCATAGTGGGGGGAAACTGTGTGTGATGGACTTTTGCGAAATAACAATGTTGTCACTCACAGTGTAGTTAGCCAATAGACGGAGTGTAAGAAAATTGGGAATGACAACAGCAGACCGTTGAAGGAATCATTTTAGTAAACTCAAAAGGTCTTGACTAACGCTAAACCTAACGAATCAGTAAGCCAGACAAACATGAGTTGTCAAACCACACTAAGAACAAAAACCTCGATTTTTTTTCTTCAATTTTTTTTTAATGCTTGACAAAAGTACATAGATAAAAAAAATTGAAGTCGTAGTAGATATACTAACACAAAATACTACAGCAAACAGATTTTTTAGAAAAAAACACTAGAATCAATATATTCCAAAGCATATACAGTGGGGAAAACAGACAATGGGCAGGACTTTCAGAAAAAAAGGGTTTTCTTTTTTCTCTCCTTTACCCTTCCTTTCCTATCTTTCCCCTTCCTCCCCCCCCCTTCAGTGCCTGAGCCACTCCTCCAATGGAGTCCAAATCTTACGGCCCAACTCACACCTCCTTCTACCCCGCCTCAGATAAACTGAAGACTCCAGATTATGCAGGGCAAGAATCCAGGATCTCCAGTTAAAGAAAGTAGGGGCTTCGGGACTAAGCCACTGTGATGTAATACATAGCCGGATTAAAGACATTGTTATGAACAGAAAGGCAGAGACGTGCCTCTTCCTTCCGACCGGGGCAATACCCTCACACCCCATTATCACCATTTGAGGAGAAATACTGAATGGAGTATTGAGTTTATAAAACACTCATCAGATAAGAAAACCCCCAACTTTGGGCAGAAATAAAACATATGTAGGTCATTAGCAGCTTGAACCCCGCATCTGGCACAGCAATTGCCCTTGCAACCCCCCCATTTTGCAGTTTTTGCCGGTGTATAATATAAATCGAACAGTGCCATATAGCTTTGGGTACGTAGACTCCCAGACACTAAGGCATAGCTTGCTAACTCAAATGCCAAACATATATCCATACCAGTCGTACCCAATTTGCCTTCCCATTTGGCATTCTGTAGTGCCAGATCATCAGGAAGACCAGCCAGCAAATGTTGATACAATGTCCCAATTCTAGCCTTTCTTTGAATTAATTCAAATAGAGTCACCTTGTCAAAGAGGTTTGATGCTGCATTTTATCTATGAAACTCCTGATCTGCAGATATTTGAAGAAGTCATAGGTACTAAGATGAAACGTATCCTTTAAAAAAGAGAAGGAGGCCATTTGTCCGTCAATGCCTAGGTCACCTATGACTCCCAACCCCAATGACTGCCATCTAAAGATAACCTGATCTTGAAAAATAGCAGGCAGGAGCCGAGCAGCCGTAAAGGGAGCATAAAAGTCAATATTTGAAATTGACCATTTACGACTAATTTTACGCCAAACTGAGAACATAGCCCCAATGACCTTAACCTTTGTCTTCTTAAATTAACTTGGCTCTAAAATCCGCGTCAAAACCCCCTTGGCAGCATCCCCCAGTCCTAGTTCGTAAATAGTGGGTCTATTAGTGCTCGGGACCTTAGCACTGTCGCCCAACAATGGCAGCCCAAAATGTTGAAGCATGGCGGACCAATAATATAATAAGAAATTCGGGACTGACCAACCACTGCGATCTCTAGAAAGGCACATCCATTTGGCAGCTCTGCGTGGGCGGCGTTATCCCCAGAGAAATCTATGACAAATCCTTTCAGCCCTAGCCAAGCTTTGCTGTGAAAACTCCAGTGGGATGGTCCTAAATAGATATAATAACTTTGGGAGGACCAACATTTTAAGAACATTGCAGCCACCATATAAATAAAGATGTAGATTATCCAGTCTTCCCAACTTAGAGTTAACTGATTCAATAGTCGGAAGGATAATAAGATCTGGGATATTGCCGACTAGAGCAGTAATTTTGACCCCTAAATAAATTGCTTCAGGAACCACAGGAACTTGGGAGGGGCCCATAGCAGATGTTTGAATAACCTGTGTTTTTGTGACATTGAGCCTATAACCTGACAGTCGACCAAACTGCTCTGCTAGAGTTTTTAAAGCAAAGAAGGCTGTGGCAACATCACTTGTAAGGACTACGATGTCGTCTGCATACGCCAGCGTCTTATACTCTGTTACATTAACCCTACCCGGCAAAATATCAGCAGTGCATTCAATCTTACTAAGGAAGGGATCAATGTACAGAGCAAAGAGCAGGGGAGAGCAGGGACACCCCTGCCTAGTGCCCCTGCTGATGTTAAAGGACGCAGAGACCAGGCCAGAAATACGCAGCATTGCCACTGGATAAATGTACAGCGATTGAATGGCCCAAATGAACTGGGGACTAAAGCGTTTCCAGCGGCGAACTGCCCATAGAAACCCCCAGGCGACCCTGTTGAACGCCTTCTCGGCGTCCAACAGGATCGCTCCGAGGGAGGAGCCAGTCACTTGAGCCCAATCCAGGAGTGAAATGACCCGCCGGACAAGGTCGGCCGTGTCCCTGCACGGGATAAAGCCAATCTGGCGCAATGAAACCAATGGGATAATTACCAGCGCCAGTCTGGTAGATAGAATTTTAGAATATATTTTACTAGCTGTATTGATCAGGGAAATAGGTCGAAAAGAGGAGGGGTTTAGCTCTGGCTTGTCTTTCTTCTTAAAAAGAACAATCGTGGTTTGACACCACGAGTCCGGTATAATCCCCCTCTGTGCTGCCCTGAAGACTGATAAAATACCCTGCCGAAGCTCCGGGAGGAATGCCCTATAAAATTCCAACGGGATGGCACCAGGACCAGCGGCCTTACCATTAGTGAGTGTTTTAATTGCCAGCTCAACCTCCTCCCACTCAATTGGGGCAGAGAGATCTTCGTTCTGCTGAGTTGTAACTTGGAGGGTATCGATGTCCTGAAAGAAACCCCAGGCTTTAGGTTAGATATCAGAGCCAGGATTCTCCTCTGTATAGAGTATAGTATAAAACTCCTGAAAAACCCCCCATGACATCCTCCGGTGTATCATGAACATTACCCTGGTGATCTTGAATTCTGATAATACGGTTAACCAAGCTCTTCTGCTGAAGCCGTTTCGCTAAGATTTTGCCAGATTTTTCCCCAAATTCATAGATCGAACCGTACTGCAGGTATTTAGCAGCCAAATCCTGCCAGAAAAATTCCAGGAGTTTAGACTTGATTATGGCGACAGATTGCGGACTTTGAGCTATAGAGACCCTCCTTAATTATGCGTGTTAATTCCATCTCTGCCAACCCAAGCTCCTCGATACGCCCCTTAATTTGTTCCTGTATAGTTTTCCGCCGAAAGGCTGCAAAGCTCTTGGTCTCCCCACGTACTGCACCCTTGAGCGTGTCGCAGACTATACTGTTGGAAGCAGTGCCCCATTAATGTTTAAGAACTCAATTAACCAAATTCTCATATGATCCTGGTAGGCCTGCTCCAATAACAATTCCCTCTAAAATCTCCAGGTCCTAGGGACACTGGCCCTATGAGAAAAGGGGCATTCTACAATCAAAGGATTATGATCAGATAGAATTCTTGGTGGGGAGGGGGGGGGGGGGGAGGCTGGGGGGGGGGGGGCGGGAGATGGAAGCCACCTCTGCGACCTGGTCCGACATAGAAAATAGTCCAAGCGAACCATTTTACTATGAGGGGCAGAATAGTATGTGTAACCATCTTGATCCTTATTATGGCAATACCAAAGGTCAGACAAGTATAGTTCTTGGATTAATGCTTGGAGAGCCCTAAAGACCCTGGGTTTCCTACCCAAATATTTTTTATGACCCCTGGCTAAGTTGAAATCCCCAGGCAGATTAATATTCATATCTCCACAAATACAGATTGGGGTTGGCCATGATGCTAATTCTAGATTCAGATGATTTAGCACCTCCGGATCGTCTAGATTTGAGCCATATATAGTGCAGATAGTTAGAGATCTATTGTTAACCACTAATTCAGCTACCGCCCATCTGCCTGCACTATCCCGACAGGTTTTACTACAAAATCCAACCCCCTGTTTCAACAAAATGGCCATCCCTCTGATCATAGAAGTCTGTTGAGAACATCCAATTAAATCATAACCGGGGATTTTCAGATAGCTCCATTTGTCCCAGGGCATATGTGTCTCTTGTAGACAAAGTACTTCTATTTGCATAGCGTGAACAATTTTAGAAAAAAAGGCCCTTTTTTTGCAGTCATTAAGACCACATATGTTCCAAGAACATAGACACAGCTTACCCTGTCCCATTTGAATTCGAAAAGAAACCTGATCTCCACTGTATAACAATAGTCATTTTGAACCGATATTCTAAAAATGTACAAAACCTAAAGAAAACACAATAAGTACTACGACTATGACTCAGACTCAAATTCAAGCATTTGGTGAACCCCCACCCACCCCCCCTGCCTCAGACCTAAACCACCCCCCCCCCTTCAACACCACCACCACCCCCCCCCCCCCACGGAACCCGCCCACCCCCTCACCCCCTTTATAGGGCAACAGGACCGAAGTCCTTGTGATGAAAAAGAGCTGGTACACCCCGCTCTTCCCCTGGGGGCCTCCCCAGACCATAAACAACTATATGGGGATGAGCCTAATGAAACCAAAAACAAAAAGGGAAAAAATTCCAAAGAAAAACAGCAATTTTCCCATACAATCGGCCCATACCCCTCTCAAAAGACCTGGACTCCTGGAAAAGACAAACAAAGATCAGTGACCAAATTGCATTCAGGAACTGCCTCGCCTGGATTTCAGAAGCAAAAAATTTTAGTCTGACCCTGATGAACAATTTTCAGTTTAGAGGGAAAAAGTAAAAATGCTTGAGCCCCTTTCAACTTAAAGGGTGCTATTAACTGGCGGAGCTGCCCCCTCCGCTCCACGGTTGCTGGGCAGAGATCTGGTCTGACAAAAAATTCGCAACCTTTCCCTGTCCGCTTCCTGTCTGGTCTAGCTAGGTCAGATCTTCTCCCTGGCTAGATAATTATTCAAACATATTAGTATTGCACAAGGCTTATCCTCGGCCTGGGCAGACCTCTGCCTTTGCTTAAACGGAAAGCGATGTGCACGCTGGATTTCAAGTCGCCAGTCCCACTGCTTAACATCGGGAAACGCTTCAGTGAATAGTTCCACAAACTGCCTGACGTCCGACCCTCAACTCCCTTCAGGAACGGCAAGAATCCTGAGATTGTTCCTCCTGGCCCTGTTTTCAAGATCAGTTATCTTCTAGAGCATCTCCTCCCTTTGCGTTTTAATGAAATCTGTGATACCCTTCTGAGGAGCCAGTTCATCTTCCAAGGTGGAGATTCTCTCCTCAGCCTCAACAATCCTAGACGCAATGTCAGAGTATGTTTTGGCCACTCTACGAATTGAATTTTGCATCCTCCGACATGAACCCTGGGTTCGCGCACTCTCCTGACGAGATTCTTCACGATGGGCTATGATAGTTTGGTAGATAATCGAGTGTCATCTCTCCAGGGGGTGGCTGGGAAAGGTTAGGCCCGCTAGCCCCCCCAAATCTGTGGGGTGACCCCCCCACGCCAGATTGTGTAGAGAAGGAATAATCCCATACCAGTGAACCTGGGTTCGTACTTGACAAGAGGGCCCCTTGCTCTCGAATAGCTTTTCGAACTGTACGAGGACCAAGGGGCGAAACTTCTGCCCTTAGTACTTCATTGGTTCGCCAGTCACCGAGCTCACTGTCATCATCAGTCCAGTCTTTATTCGATCCTTCCTCCTCCGATGAACCAGTATGCTCAGACAAGGAATAGAATTTGTCTCCCCCTTCTAAGTCTCTTGCGCTTCCATTATGATTAACCAGAGCACTCTAGGGAAGGAGTCCATTGATTTTTGGTTCTAAAGAGGCCCCATTTTCACCGATCGATACAATTGGGACTACATCTCCCAGTGTTTCATTGGATGCCATTAACTGTGCTGGCTGGACTTCAGTATTAGGCACAGGATGGGTGGTTTTACTATTATTCTCTCTACCCTCAATCCCCGCCTCTGCAGACTCAGGCTCAGACTCAGACCAGGGAACTACTCCTTCTGCCCCTTCACCCGATTTCACACCCACAGCAGACAAAGCTGGCCCCGCAAGTACCTTCTCCACAACCAAAGCGTCCACGGGATTAGAGGAAAGATGCACCGGTTGCCCACGTTGTTTCTTTCCCAGCGCGTCTTCACTTCGCCAGTTTGTGCCTTAAACATTGCAGGAAGAGTCCGTCCAGTCTTTGCCGGTGCTGTGGGCGCCACCTGACTATGATCCAGGCCCCCAGCAGCTGACATGTCCGCCTGACAGATCGGTGACTCCACTTCTGTGCCAGTTGATTTCCCCGAAGCAGTTGCCCGGGCTGCCTGCGCACGATTCCCTGCTGCCACTGAGCTCCTCCCCGGTGCTTTCGGAGGTATAATGTTACAGGAATAACCAAACCGGTGAGACAAACAGTGATGGCCGGAGCAGTATGCAGAAGAGCCGAGCCAGAGACACAGGATCCTGCTAGTAAGTCGATTACGTAGCAGCGACGACCCCCACAACATGACCGACAATATCTTGAGTGTCTTAGATTGTCGCGTCCAGATGAGGGAGCTCACATATTCTCCTCCCCAGAAGCAAAATATAAATCGGTGCTCGGGTGAGTTGACCAGGACAGAGCGTAAGCCCAGCTCACTCAGCCGAGTGACCGGCGCCATATTGCCTAACCGCAGGAACAAAACATCAAATTGAATACAAATAGAGATTCTGTTCCAGAGATGAGCATACCAAACATACTTCTATTCTGAATGGTCTTTAGGCTTCGGGAAAAGTTAGAAATTGGACCATTATATTCGAAAAAAATCTATCCATGCTTACAAACACCATGCCGCTCCTACAAACCAATTATTGGATGCAACTCAAAATGTTTCTAGGTATGAAGAGGCTGGGTGGCCGCCTCAGTCTACAAACCCCTTAAAAACTACAAAGACTACATAATCATGCAGCCAAAATTGCACCTAAATAATTAGAAACATGGTGACTAGAAGCCAACCTTTAAAACACTCTGATTCCTGACGGAATGAAGGGATCGTGCTATGCGCAAAATCTGCCTCCCACTCATCACCAAATACTCCTCAGCCAGGAACTGCACCTAACCCACAAAGGTACCGATCGAGACAAACATTTTATATCACTGCCATACAGGACACCCAGTTCAGAAAACCCATTAAGACTGAACTGTTCAGACTGGTGTTGCACTCTAGCCTTTTGACAACGGGGGAAGTAACTGAGAAAACCAGATAGGGGTTTCAACTCTTGCATCTGGTTGGACTCTACCAACCCATGACCGGTTTCTGACTTTACAATATTATAGAAATTCTTTACTTAGACAACTACGCACTCTCCCACACCCATTGGTCGACATGTGGGGCTTTGTAAAACTCGAATATACTCAACAAGCAGTTAAAAACCCCACAACTTTTGTCATGTCTCCTCAACTACTGCATGTATGTCCAAAAGACCAAGCACAGTAAGAGAACCTATGTCTGGCAAACAGCACACACGTGTATACACAATAAGCAAGAGCACCATAGTCCGTTTTAGGCTTTTTATTGGCAATATACAATGTACTTCAAGAGGCAGCCTATCGGAACCTTTCAGATCCGGAATACAAACCTCTACGGATTTCTTCACACAGTTTTTTTTCTGTTTCTTGCTAAACCACAGGAAAAAACACAGAAGCATAGTCTCCACAGATGTTTTCATGTGCCAAACAAGATTAAACAAACAAGCTTGTTACATTATTTCTACTGTCACCATGGACGAAGAGCGTTATTTCTATTAGTTCCGGGGGGTATTGTTGTGTCAGGAAAGGTGACCTTGTAAGCCTATTCGAGAAATGTCAACTACCTTAATTGTAGACGGCCCCTGAAGAGGCACAAATCCGTTGTGTTGTACCAGCTAAGTGTCTTCAGACAAAAAATATAAACCCGGAATCATTGATCTCTCACTAGAGGTCAAACTTTGATTTCGAATGAAAGCAATTGATAGAGTGAGGCTCGCTGCTCTTATTTTTCTCATCATTCTCACCTCATTTCTGTTGCGCAATGC
Organism: Triturus cristatus; assembly: GCF_964204655.1. Taxonomy (NCBI): domain Eukaryota; kingdom Metazoa; phylum Chordata; class Amphibia; order Caudata; family Salamandridae; genus Triturus; species Triturus cristatus. Next base: position 513,934,714 of record NC_140595.1, on the reverse strand, counting down.
CTAGTCATCTTCATTATCTCCATTTACCCTATTTCTCTACTCTCACCTCACATCTAACCTATTAAAGACACTCAATTCCTGCTGCCTGTTCCTAATCCGTCTGGTCACCTTTACATAATGCATTCTCTTTTTTTCAGTGACCTCTCATTCTCTCCACCCCTACTCCTTGGCGTCTTACTGCTCTGCATCTCACACTCATTTCTTTTCATCTCTCAATATGGTATTAGCCACAACATTAAAGAGTTAAAAAAAAAAAAAAAAAAAACACTTCGGACCTATACAGAACATAATAGAATTCTCTATTTATGTGTATTCCAAAATATATTTTGGTAGAAATAAAGAAAGATATACAACACTGCCAGGTCTATTTTAGTAATAGGGAGAGATAGGAATATGCCATTCCACCCATGTGCCACCTTTTCCTCTGTCCTCCTTTGATTGCTTACTCTCTACATACCTCTCTATACCATCTCTCTGCTCTTCGTCCTTACATGCCTCTTTTCTCTATATGACTCTCCTGCCCATCAGCTGCTCCGTTTTCATTCAATTTCACTGCTAGGTATGCTGTATTTTGGAAACTGAGCAACATGATCTGCAATAGACCAACTGTGCCTCCGCAAAAAAGCAATGGGGTTTTTATAGTGACAAATTCATTGTTTATTTTACTCAGTCTTGCATCAACAGAAAGCCACTACATTTCAGTCAATCACTACAAAGTTTTTGGTGCTTATATTTTAGTCACACTGCAAAAAGATTTTACAAATGTGACTGTTTCAGCATCAGGCAAGAGCACTAGATTATATTTAAAATGCACTATGTTTGCCACGATACAGTTAATATAGCTGGGTGTATCTGTAGGTGGTGTGTAGGTCAAGTGTACTAGTGGCATAAACTCTATATGCATGATATACAAATGATGCAACAGTTCGGTGTATACCTGTGTCATGGATCAATCAAAAGGAAATAATGCACACTTTAGAATTACACAGATTATTTTATATACTAATAATTCGTTTGGCAACACCAAAACGAACTAAGCATGCCTTTAAATGTATCAAGTTTACAAAGAATGACCTACCTTTCCTTGCGAGATGAACCGATTTCGGTCTTGTAGTGGATGATGGTTAGGGGATGGTGAATGCCAGAGGTGAAACGGACTTTGATTCTGTGGCCGAGAAACTTCGGATGAGAGTTTCAGGTGTTGAGGACTACCGTTAGGCTCCACAACTTGCTGTTCCAACACAGCATGACCTGAATCTGAACTGTCTGGACCATATGCAGCGTCTTCGAACTGGGGCAGTAGATCATCCTGAAGAAGGTCCTCTGGATCAAGTCCAGTGAACGGCTCTGCTTGAGATTCAACATGATGAAGTAAGTTTTCCTCTAAAGAAGAAAATCCATTGCTCTCTATATGTTCATTAAAATGGCCGATCGGAGTTGCAGCTGCAACAGGTGCAGTATAATTAAGGTTTACAGGAGACAATTTCGAATTGCTGAAGTTATCCTGAGAATGGACTGGAGGAAACAAATGGAAAGTGTTTGTGTTTAATGGTGCGTTAGCATTCATGATGTGCTGCGTAGTCTCTTGCTTGGTCCCTGATGCAAAAGCTTCACTTCCAGTAAAATCCGATAGAGGATGTGCTGGCTGACTGGTATCTAAAGCAGTAGTGGGCTGCAGGAGATTGTTGGAAGAAATATGATTATTGGAGAAGGAATAAGGAGGAGGAAATGGTTGTGTAGCACCAACAGAACAAGGAGTCATAGTAGGAGATAGGCCATCATATCTAACATCTTGCGGACCACCAAGATGATTCCCAATAAAGTGCATTGGAATCCCTGAAGTTTGAGTGAACTGTTGGACAGTGTGAGAGCGCTGTGGACTTGACTGATTTCTAACATGAGGCTGCTGATTAACGTGGATCCTGTGCGGGGATGAATCACTGACCTCCATAAACTTTGTTTGCTGATTTATAGTTTCTGGCCCTTGATTACCGACATTTCGGTTTTCTTGAGACTGCAGTGAGGCACATGGTTGCGACTGATCATTGGTCTGAAATAAGGAAAAGTCATGGTGTGCTACAAACCCTTTGTTTTGCTGCATAGACGGAGCAAGCACCTGATGATTGAATGGAGACCCATTTTGACTGCCGATCGGAGCAGCCGTTTGGTGCCCCCACATCGGGCTGCCAACGGCCACATCTGGAAACATGCCATTGGCCTGACTTTGTGAATGGATTGGTGAACAGCTGAACTGTGAGCACGGAGACAATACATTTTCGACAGAGCTATTGAATGGTTGGTGAAGTTTGAGTGACTCAAGCGTAGTTAATGGTTCAAAGTCGTTTATCTTTCGATGTGCTTGAGAGTCTTGGACATTGTTGAGTGAGTCAACATGCAAGGGTTCAAATTCAGCACCCAGGTTCAATTCATCAACAAGTGAAACAGATACTGGCTGAACAAACGCATCATCCGACAAACCTTCCAAGGTCTCACCGAAAAGTTGAGCATCGTCAAAAAAGTCCATAATGGGATCAGTCATAATGATTATTTCACACCAATGTGACTGTTTACCAAAATGGGCTTAATAGTGTATTTTGGGTGATTAAAAAACTGCTGTCTTTAAAAGGTCATGACTGAATACCGCAGGTAGGTCACTGGTACGTAATTTGTTGGAGAAACATCTTTTGAAATTAAAACAGCCTATGGAGTAAACAAAAGAAATATCATTAATTTAACAGCTGTGACTTAGGTAAATGCTTACTAAAGCAACATTTAATTAAAGTAGAGGACTAAGCAATAAATGAGATGTTATGTTAGATATGATGCCTTGTTAAATGATAGTTGTTAAATGGGATTCGATGTATCCCAATTTCCTGAATTAAAAAGCAACCAGAGAATTTCAGTCTGAAAAAATAATTAATGGATTAATTGTAAAATAGAGCCACAACATTTGTAATGGATGTAATGGGGATCATCTTAGTTTGGTGCAACATATATAGGGTGTGGATTGAAAGCATAACTGAGTTTGGGGAACATGATAACACAACAATAACTTTAAAAAAAACCTTGGATGCAGAATAAAAGGATGACAGACACAGAAATGTTTGGTTCATGAATAAAAGGGTTGATAGGATTCACCTAAAGAAAAGTAATCAGAAGGGCTTTAATGAACACAGTAAAATTATGAATCATGCTAGAGAAGGGGGGTGGGGGGGTTTCTAGAGTACAAAAACTGTGCATCGCCACTCCCTTTATTTTGAATGGGGAATCTGAGGTTGTTCCCGTCAAATAGACCGCCAGAAACATCATGGACCGCAAGAGGCGTTTTTACCTTGAGATCCATTTGTGCAAGATCATGCAAACACTTAAGAGGACTGAAACCAACTCTACTCAATTAAGAGCCAGTTCACCTAACGTATGCCATGTACAACGCTCATACTTCTCGATTTGCAATACTAGATGAACTGCTGGGTTCTGAAAGTACAACTGTACAAGTCGGTCTGCCATTTGAAAGTTTCAATATGCCAACTTTGAACTAACTAAGAATCTAATATACACACACACTTTTATAGTTGTTGAATAATAATCTAGCAAAGCACTGAGTTTTTCATGAAAGTGTCTTTCCTGGGAAGATAGAGAGTATGCAATGCCACTGAAACACTGCATCAACCTACTTTTTAAGGATTACTGTTAACACAATGCAAAGTGTGTTTGTATGATTGCGTTCACTACTCTGCACGAATAGTATTATAAAACAAAATCAGTTACATGCAGGTTTAATATGATTCACGACAACTGTCATACGAAGGGTGAACACAGGCAATGTTGTTGTATTTTAGTAATATCTTTGAAGATGCAAGTAATAAATCACTGTAACACGCTTTAGCTTTTTTCTGGGTCAAGTGCACCGTTTCCAACCCCTATATCTTACAGCCTTGAGAACATTGTTTTGTGTTCAATGGCTGCAGGTATGGTATTGCACTTGACATGAGAACACTTAACAGATATGTCAATGGCTGCTTCACAACTTTTTAGAGGTAGGTTAGGTAGGGTGACCAGCTACAAAGACCTACATATGGGACATTCCACAAACACAGAAGTTGGACTAACAAGTTTGCATGGACCGAGGGCACATAATGACTGACAGCGCTCACCAATATCAAAAATAAAAATAAAAATACCAGAATGAGGAACTAAGATGACATAACTGCAATTTGTACACGCTGTATGAACTGCGGTAACAACTTCTTTCTGCTATAGGTTATTCGGTAGAAGCACACAAAACATGCCTTCCTCTATGCTCTGTTGCCCCTCCTGGAAAATCAGTAAAAGTTTAACATTTACTGAAATTTGCTGGGAGAGAGAATTAAAATTCAGTACAGTCTCTGTAAATTTAGGATGCCTGGTCTCCCTAAAATTCAGGAGGCGCAGAATTATATTCAATAAGATTAAATTGGTTATTAGTAAGCACTACCCAATTAAAAATACGATTTATACAGAAATTACAATGTGGGATTATAAAAGTGGCTTCATTTTATTCTCAAATCTTGGCTCTTGCCAATTTTCAACATGTGTAAATCACAAAACTACGAAGAAGTAAAAGGCAGAGCAAGAGGTCTCAGGCAAATAGCTTTTGCAGCACTTCCTGGCCAAACTTATAATCGAGGCGGAAGCCTCCAAAAAACTGTCAACAGAAAGCTTGTGGGTTAGCTAACCCATGTATCAAACATCAGTTTTCTATTTCCCTGATCCAGAGCGCAACATATCAACACACCAATGTGTCTTCCAATTGATCATTTAGAAGTATTTTATTGTCCATCACCAGTTTAGATAGGTTTCCATTTTCTTCGAATGCCAATTTCCTTAAAATTCAAACTGGCTACTAGGTTTTCTCAATGCACTAAGGAAAAACGGGAATGCAATATAAACATAATTGGCACACATATCCACCAAGCACAAATACGACAGCCAAATGTCTAGAGAAGGCAACACCTGCCAACTTGGCCACAGAATATTGTGCACTAACATAGGTCGGTGGTTGGGGCCCAGGCATAGATAGTCGAGTCAATACATTATTCATCTAGCAAAGGTGGCTTGAACTCCTGGCTCAGCTGTATTCGTTGCCTCAAAAACTCACAATTAGCTGGATTGACAGCGCAGGTCTCTATTTCAGTTCAGAAAGCAGTGACATTAGTATTTCAAATCTAAAATGCGCATCATCTTCTTAGATTTTGCCTGGGGGTATGGCAAGAAAACTGGAACAACAACTTAATCATTCAGGTAGAACTCCTATCGGCACTTTCGAATAAGTCTACGAAACCTAGTGAAGAAGACAGATACAAAAGGCGTTAAGCTCGATTATGCATCTGGTCACTTTAATGACCACAAAGACGGGCAGCTTCTACAAAATAAGCTAACACACAAAAAAATCTTTTTATTGAAATATCATAAAAGGACAGTACATTACGATCCAGCAGCCGATTTAGACCCTTGCAGAAACACCAATCAATGAGGCTTAAATAAAACAATTCAAAGGCACTGAATCATTTAGAATAATGAACACAAACCAGCTCATCAGACCGAAAGTCCGTTTTCTACAATCCATATACTAGAGACTTAAGGGTTCCCTAAGTATCCAATCTGGGGTGTACCAAAGTACTGAACACAACAATTTAGGGAGAAAGCAGATAGACTGGGGTCCTGATTAGCAGGTTTCCAGTCAGACTAGTGAAATACAGCTTAGCACCAGGCAAAAAGTGGGGGTAACCATAGAAAAATATCTTACTTTCCTACACCCCGCTCTAGAGAGGAGATTTTTGCCTCAGACACCTCAAAACTACAAAAACCTGGGGTAGTGATGGTCTGCCCATAGAGTTCTATCATAAATATGCTGATATTATGGCAGACAGGCTCCTGGAAGTGCATTAAGAAGTCCTGCGCATCGGTAGCCTATGGGCCTCAATGCGGGAGCACGGATTGTAAAGGTGCCAAAGCCCAGTATGGACCAGATGGCTGCTTCGGCCTTAAGGCCCATATCTCTCCTTAACAGACATGAAACTTCTTAGCAGGATGCTCGCAGCACACCTACAGCCTCAGCTTTTAGCCGTAATTCATACAGACCAATCGGGCTTCATTCCACAGCGTAATACTCTTTACATCAACGGCCCGCATATACCATGCCACACAGCTCCATGATGATGCTTAAGACCTGGCACTGTTACACATCAAGCAAACACTTGATTCCCTGAACTGGGACTACCTATGGCATGTGTTGCGCAAAATTGGTTAGGCTCTAGATTTGTCTATTTATTCAGACCTCTACACCAGGGTGCGTTCAGGTGTAGTGTTCTCTGAACACTTTCGGTTGAGGTGGGGTACTTGGCGGGGGCCCCCTCTTGCCCCTCCCGTTTACCATCAACATCGACACTCTAGCAGATATCCTGCAAGGAGCGAGGGGCCCATGGGAGCCAACACTGGGGATGAGACTAACCATGTGGTTTTCCTCTACTCTGACAACGCCCTGGTGTGTTTGCGGCAACCGACCTATTCAGTGACTATTCTACTTAATGTCATGTATGTATGAAGAGCTCTCTGGTCTCTGCTAACCTGGATAAGTCTAAACTATTTCCGTTGGGGAAACTGGTGGGGATACCTGTTGAAGAGCTTCCTAGGACGGGGTTCCCCTGGGCGGATGCCAATGTTCGGTATTTGGAGGTCCCCTTGAACCATACATCTCCAACATATCTGTCTCAATGTGGGGAGGGGTATTGCCATGATCTGATTCTGGAAAGATATACCTGCTTCTACAGGCGGGAAAGCCATAGTAAAAATGGTCATACTACTGCGATGCCTCTATGCCCTCTAGAGCCCCCTGTATGCGATCCCCAGGGACTACGTTTGCACTCCTATCACGGATCTACTCTGAGGACACAAACGTAGGCGTGTTAAGCTTGCCACACTAGAGAGGACACAGGGCCATGGCGGTGTTGCGGTTTCACTTCTTGAAATCTACTACATGGCGGCACACTTGCAGCATGTGGTTCACTGGCTTGCCTCGGAAGACAATTGGGATAAACAGCTCCTACGGGACACCACGTCGGGCGTTTCTTGCCAGTCCTGCTAATGAGTGGGTTGTGGGTCCCAACCACACTCTCCTATATTGTTCGACTAGGATTCAGTGTTTGGGAGGGAGTGGGTTGGCGTGCGCTTTACGCCTCAGACATGCCATTGTGGGTTTTGCAACCGTTCCTACAAATTGCCAACTATGTTGGTGCAGAGATAGAAGGATAGAGGCTGGGATGCTATGGGCGACGTCTAACCTGGAGTGTAGTTTATTACTGGGGGGGTGGGGAGGGGGGACCTCCAATATGTCACAATTACGACCATGGATAGCACGCGCCACCCCAAAACCCCAGCGACACTACCAAATATAGCTCACAACTGTAGACTGATCTTCCATATTTAGAAGGTGCTGCGTGATGATTTACTACCAGCAACGCTGTGTGCCAACCAAATGGAAGGAAATAATGGGGGACCCCTTAACAGTTGGGGAATGTCTAGGGGTACATGAAGGAGTGCAGACCGTCAGCTCCAATGCCCGCTTCAAGCCGCTGCAAGACAATTTTGTACACCAAACCCACCTTACTCCGCAAGCCTTGCAGGTCTTGACCACCCTGCTGCATGCGCGTTGTGTGGCCCCAACAGCGGAATTTATAAATATAGTATGGTCTTGTCCTTATTTGTCCCCCACATATGGTATGGTCTTGTTCTTCTCTGTCCCCTTACTGACAGGAGGTATTGCAAAACCCGAATAGAGCCTCAGGATGAGCGATACAGTTTGAGATCTGCCAAGTCTTGTTGGGCTTGATTACCTCTACTGCAAAGAAAAAAATGAGCAGTTTGTCCCCCTAGGCCTGGTGTTGGCGAAGCGGCGCGTAGCAATTAAGTGGCTTTGCCAAATGACAGCCACACATGCAGCGTGGTTAAGGAATGCTTCTGAATGGGCAGTTGCAGAAGAGGTGCGAATGAGGCATGTTCATAGAGATGATAAACTGGAAGACGACTTGTGAGCTTGGTCAGCCAGGTATTCTGAATTAAAGGAACCAGAGGTAGTGGCCAACCACAGGATTGAGGTCCTGTGACATACTTGTTACCCTACCTTTGCTTGGTAAGAGCGGACAATACCCAGTGCTATGAATGGGTGCACCACAGGCAGCTCTGGGCCATTTACCCTGCACTTCTATTGTACCGGTGGCGGAGTGGAATGTGCTCGAAAGTGAGGGGAAGGAGGGTGTTTAGTTACTATTTCTCCCCCCCCCCCCCCCGTCCTCCTCAAACACCCAAAATTGGTCTTTCAGGGACAGTGGCCTCTACGTACAAGCATTGGCATAGCCAATAGGTCTCGCCTTTGGGACCTTGCAAGTGTTTAGCCATGCAACAGTTACATAACTAAAGATAAGGTCCCAAAAGCGAGACCTATTGGCTATGCCAAGCGGCCGTGAAAGTGAAAGTAATCGCGGTAAAACGCGGCGCGCCCGCGCACATGCACTGTAGCTCTAGGCTGGCCTGGTAGCACTTTTTGGAGCCCTCTCAATAAGTCTCGCCAGACCAGCACATGCGCTGGGTCAGGCGAGACCTAAAAATGCCATTTGAAAGGAACCACAGGAGAAGCTTCCCCAGAAACTAAATTTACTTGTACAAAGCTCTCGTTTTGGAAATAAAAACGACGTAAAACAGCTTCTTGAGGTTTTTAAAACCTAGTGAAGCAAAACATTTCCCCACAACACTACTTTTACCGAGAATAAAGATGAAAAGATTTGCCAGTTTGCTTTTATCTTCTCAATAAAACCGAAAACGCTGAAAACTGAAGTATCAACTGCCACTGTAATGTTGACTGTGGTTTTCCTTGGCGGACAAAAAATTGTGACAGTGTAATCTTTTCTTGGTTCAACGTGATTTATCCAAGACATAAGCAACGTTTCATTTATCTCTAAATAGGGAGAAAAATAAAAAGTTCGAGCAGGAAACCTGCTGTATGCATTTTTAATAGTTTTGAATTTCGAGTGGGCTTTTGATGTATGGTTTTCATTTTATTAAGAGGTAAAAAAAAAACTACAATGTTGCCGCTATATAGACAGTGTTTGCAGTTAGAACTGATAAGCCTTGGTGACAAGTGTTTAAGGATCCATCACAAACACAGAACTATTAAGATCCCATAATGGAACACATTAACAATGCTTAAACCTTCAAATGGTACGTCATGCAGACAACAAGGTTTTACCATGGTGGTAAACTGTTGTCACCCTTAAACCTCTACGTATACAGCAGATATACTCAGTATGGGTTATGATGTATTAATGAACTCACTTATTTCGATTACAATACAACGCGGTTAGTCACTTTCTTGAAAATCAGAAGAATCCTTACAAATCGCATGCCAAAGAAGAGGACACTGCCAGCCACATTCACGAAGCAGGTTGACTCGTAGAGCTGGTCTATTATAAACTGCGAAGAAACAAAGAACAATGAAAAGGGTGTTAGATAATTACATAAGCATTAGCCATATTTACACATAAGTGTATTATTTTTTTTGAAAACTTGACAAAAACCGCGAATAGACAAAAAGTTAAGAGTAAAATCAAGTACTCCTTGTTCTGCATTAAAACAGGTCGCTTCAGGAACAGAGCGGCTGCCACCAAAAAACTAGGAGCTAGGAGTTTTCAGGCAGAATGATGCTCCATGACAATCAGTACTTCATTTGAGCCAGTGGTTGCAGTGGGCGTCACTGGCGCCAATGTTTTCTCTGCAGTCTTTGACCGAAAGCAAGCGAGAAAAAAAAAACGTGCCAAAGCGGGAGAAAGACAGCAAAACTGTAAGAAAGCAAGAAAGAAAGAAAAAAAGAAAGAAAGCAAGCAGCGTGAAAAAGAACATGAAAGGGTGAAATAAAGTGACCGGGAGTGCTTGGAGGCGGATGAAAGGAACCGGAGGTGGAATCCAGGCCACAGCAGTGGTATTCGGCACCCCTAACATTGGATAACGGTGGCCTCCGGTTTAAGCAAAAAGTTGGGCCGTGGCCCTTATTCTATTTCAAATGAAGCACTGGATATAATAATTAAGGCTCAGTTTTCCGTTTTTACTTTTACAGATAAAAAAAGGACAGAAATGAATAGGTTTTCTTTATTAGCTTTTAAAAGCAAAAACACGGAAAAGTGTTCTTTTGAGAGACTAGCCGGGCTGTCATTCATATATTCCAGTCAAACAGTTCTGCAAGGTGACAGCATATGGAGTTAAAGAGAGAATGTAAGTTCCCTACATAACTGCATCTCTCAACATACGTTTGTATTACACTGCTAATATATTCAAGTGGAGGTACTGTTTTAATACATTTGGTTGTTTTTAAGTGCTAGAAACCGCCACACCGCAAAATATGGGTGCATATTTTTTAGTCAAATGAACAAGTTACTTCCCTTCGATAACAATGTATCTGTAAGAAACCTTAGTTAGATTCCTCACCTTAGAATATCCCCAGGCGTCAGGCTGGATCCGGAAAGATTTTGTGTCAGCAATACCCCTTGCGCGTCGCTAAACGTAGTCTGCGGCTCCGCGTCAGTCGTCGTCGGCGTCGTCGTGCGCCGGAATGACGGAGGACTTAGATGCCGCCCTCGCGCGCTGATGTCAGTTCTTGTACATAGCTTTCCGCGCCAGGAACGCAGAGCCATGCAAGAGACCGACACTGGCGCCAAAAAAGTCTAGGGCCCTGAAACTACCGCCCCATCTCGCTCCTCCCGTTTCCAGCCAAAGTCATCGAGAAGACCGTCAACAAACAGCTGGCCGCCTTCCTCGAGACGAATGGGTCCCTCGACCCCTCAGTCTGGCTTCCGAGCCAACCACAGCACAGAGACCGCCGTCATCGCCGCCACCGACGACATCCGAGCCCTGATGGACAACGGAGAAACAGCGGCCCTCATCCTCCTAGACCTCTCCGCGGCTTTCGACACGGTCTGCCACCGCACCCTAGTGCAGCGCCTCAGCAACATCGGAATCCAGGAGAAGGCACTGGATTGGATCGTCTCCTTCCTCGACGGAAGAACACAGAGAGTCCGCCTACCACCGTACAAGTCAGAGGCCACCGAAGTCATCTGCGGCGTCCCTCAAGGATCCCCGCTGAGCCCCACCCTCTTCAACGTCTACATGAGCCCCCTCGCGGCCATCGCACGCCAACACAACCTCAACATAATCTCCTACGCCGACGACACCCAGCTGATCCTCTCCCTGACCAACGACCCCGCCAGAGCCAACCTGCACGATGGGATGAAAGATGTAGCCGAGTGGATGACGACCAGCCGCCTGAAACTGAACTCAGACAAGACGGAGGTCCTCATCCTGGGCTCCTCGCCCTCCGCATGGGACGACTCCTGGTGGCCCCCCGCCCTGGGCACCGCACCCAAACCGACGGACCACGCACGCAACCTGGGCTTCATCCAGGACTCCTCCCTCTCCATGACCAGACAAGTCAACGCCGTCTCCTCGTCGTGCTTCAACATCCTGCGCATGCTACGGAAGATCTTCTGGTGGATCCCCACGGAGACCAGGAAGACGGTCACCCAGGCCCTCGTCACCAGCCGACTGGACTACGGCAACGCCCTCTACGCCGGAACCACCGCCAAGCTCCAGCAGAGACTCCAGCGGATCCAGAACGCCTCAGCCAGACTCATCCTCGACATCCCACGTAACAGCCACATCTCCGGACATCTGAGAGACCTGCATTGGCTCCCCGTCAACAAAAGAATCACCTTCCGTCTCCTCACCCACGCACACAAAGCCCTTCACGATCAAGGCCCGAGCTACCTCAACAACCGAGTCAACTTCTACGCTCCCAAACGCCATCTCCGATCAGCCAGCCACGCCCTCGCCGCCGTCCCCCGCATCCGAAGAGCGACAACAGGAGGAAGGTCCTTCTCCTACCTGGCCGCCAAGACCTGGAACTCCCTCCCGACCGACCTGCGCTTGACCCAAGACCACCTCTCCTTCAGGAAGAAGCTCAAGACCTGGCTGTTCGAGCAGTAACGGCACCCCACCCCCCAAAGCGCCTTGAGACCCTACGGGTAAGTAGTGCGCTCTATAAATGTCTTTGATTGATTGCTTGAAAAGGATAACCTTAACCCTAGATGTCGGTTCGCAGAACGGGGAGGATGGGTGGGTCGGTGAGGAATCTAACTAACTAATGTTTCTTACAGATACATCGTTACCGAAGGTAAGTAACTTGTTCCATCTGAAAGAAACAGGTTAGTTAGATTCCTCACCTTAGAATAGATACCCCAGCAATACCAACCCCGGTGGTGGGTCTGCGAACCAAGATCACACCAGAAAGTCCTGGAGAACAGAATGGCCAAAGAATCCGTCTCTCCGGACTTGGCTGTCAAGGCAATAATGCTTGGCAAACGTGTGCAGCGAGGCCCACGTTGCTGCCTGACAGATGTCCTGCAAGGGTTCTCCCCGACCCAGGGCAGGCGTCGCCGCCGTGGCCTGAGTGTAATGGGCCCTCAACCCAACAGGAGGTTCCTTTTTAGCGAAGGATGGTTCTCTTGTGCACCGCCTGCCCCTTCTTAGTGCCCACGTAGCCAACGAAGAGTTGGTCGTCCACCCGGAACGGTTTTGTGTGGTCCAGATAGAAGGAGAGCGCACGTTTTGGGTCCAGACGGTGGAGCCTCTCTTCCTCTTTCGAGGGATGCGGAAAGAAGGTGGGCAAGGTAACAGACTGCCCGATGTGAAAGGCAGTAACCACCTTAGGAAGAAAAGAAGGGCGAGTCCGCAGAACAATCTTGTCCTGATGGACAGAGAGGAAAGGAGGCTTAGAAGAAAGAGCCTGGAGCTCACTCACCCTTCTGGCAGAGGTGATGGCAACCAGAAAAGCAGTCTTGAGAGTCAGAAGACGAAGAGGGCAGTTATGAAGTGGCTCAAAGGGAACACACATCAGGTAGGTTAACACCAGATTCAAGTCCCACTGAGGCATCACAAAGGGGACAGGAGGAAACATGTGAGTAATGCCTTTTAAGAATCTATTTACAACAGTGGACTTGAAAAGAGAAGGCTGATCAGGAAGCCTTAAGAAGGCAGAAACAGGAGAAAGATATCCCTTAATGGTGCCCAGAGCAGAGCCCTGCTGGGCCAGGGAAAGAAGAAAGAGGAGAACCTCGGAAAGAGGGTCGGAAAGGGGATCCACAGCCTTTGCCGTGCACCATGCCACAAACTTGTTCCACCTGCAGGCGATACACTTTCAGTGGAAGGACGCCTGGCTGCCAGGACGCCTGGCTGCCAGAACGACTTCACAGACTTCAGGAGGCAAGTCAAATGGCATCAACTGCTGCCGCTCAATCTCCACGCATGGAGGTGGAGGCGGGACAGGTTCGGGTGGAGGACCGTCTCCTTCTGCAGCAACAGAAGTTCCTCCTGAAGAGGCAATCAAATCGGGGGATCGATTTACAGACTGAGTAGCTCGGGATACCAGTATCTTTGTGCCCAATCCGGAGCCACAAGGATGACTTGGGCCCGGTCGCGCCTGATCTTCTTCAGCAGTCTGGGCAGAAGTGGTATAGGCAGAAAGGCATATAACAGACCGCAACTCCACTCGCGACGAAAGGCGTCTCCGTGCGAGTGCCGCCTTGGAAATTCCAACGTGCAGAACTGAGGACATTGCGCGTTCTCATCGGTGGTGAATAGATCTAACCAAGGCTCTCCCCACGGTCGAAAGAGGCCTTAAGCCACATCAGAGTTGAGACGCCATTCGTGATCCATCATGCACCGGCGGCTGAGTTTGTCTGCTCTGGCGTTCAGAGAGCCCGCCAGATGTTGAACCACCAGGGTGATGCCCTGATGTTCCAGCCATGTGCAGAGCCTCTTGACAAAGGGTCCACGACTCGACCCCACCCTGTTTGTTGCAATACCATATGGCGGTGGTGTTGTCCGTGAACACCTGCACTGCACTTCCCCGGTCAACGGGAAGGAATGCCTTCATTGCAAGCCGGATTGCCCGTAGCTCCAATAGGTTGATATGGAGCTGGGACTCCGCCGGAGACCAGAGGCCTCTGATCTCCGTCTCTCCCATGTGGCCCCCCCATCCCAGGAGGGACGCATCCGTCACCACCACATGTTCCGGTTGGGGTAGGGAGAGGGATCTGCCACTGACCCAATCGCGGTCTGTGAGTCACCACTGCAACTGTCTTGGAGTGCCCTCCGAGATCAGGACGTAGTCAGACAGGTTACCCTGATGTTGGCCCACTGGAACTTCAGGTCCCACTGCAGAGCGCGCATCCGCCACCTGGCATGATGCACCAGCAGGATGCAGGAGGCCATCAGACCCAGCAGCCGTAGAGCCATCCTGACCAAAACTCGGGATAAAGGCTGAAAGATCGGAATCAGAGCCTGAATATCCCGAACCCGCTGTTCGGGAGGATAGACCCGAAACTGCGCTGAGTCCAGAACCGCTCTGATGAAGAGGAGCTTCTGGGAGGGACTCAGATGTGACTTCGGCACGTTGGAGAACCCCAGCAAATGCAGGAGGTTGGCCGTAGTCTGGAGATGGGAGACGACTGTTCGGGGCGAGCCCGCCTTCAACAACCAGTCGTCGAGATAGGGGGAAGACTGGAACCCCTAATCTGCGCAGATGAGCTGCAACCACAGCCATCACTTTCATGAACACCCGAGGGGCACTGGTGAGGCCGAAGGGGAGCACAGTAAACAAAGAGCTTGTGGCCTACCGCAGGTAACTCCGGTGGGCCGGTAGGACGGGGATGTGGAAATAAGCGCCCTGCAAGTCCAACGCTACCATCCAGTCTCCAGGGTCTAGGGCAGCCAGAACCTGAGCTAATGTCAGCATCTTGAACTTCACCTTTCGGAGGAAGGCGTTGACGCTCCTGAGGTCCAAGATAGGGCGTAGGCCCCCTTTGCCCTTCTTGGGAACCAGAAAGTAGTGGGAGTAACAACCCCAATCTACTTCTGGGCCAGGAACGCGCTTGATGGCCCCCTTGGCCAAGAGGGCCGTAACTTCCTCCTGCAGAAGTTGCAACTGATCCCCCGACATGCGGTGGTACTGCGGTGGCATGGCTGGAGGGGGTCGCCTCGAAGGGGAGGGAGTAGCCCCTTCGGACGATTTGCAGCACCCACGTGTCCGAAGTGATGGTACGCCAGTGGAGCAAGTGATGGCGAACTCTGCCTCCCACTGTCGTGGAATGGGTCTGAAAGCTCGGACTAGGAAGGCTTTGAGGCAGATGCAGCGGGAGCAGAAGTGGACTGACCGGCTCTCTGTCCCCCTGCACCGCCACGGCGGAATCCACGTCCACGACCGCATTGAGGCTGGTTCTGCGGCCTGTGGCTGGACGAACATGCGGGGGCACCCCTTCCTTGGCCACGAAAGGGGCGAAAAGCGGAAGTTTGCGGGTGCTGGGCCGAGAGGCCCAAGGACTTGGCCGTAGCCCTGGAGTCCTTAAAGCGCTCCAGCGCGCTATCCGCTTTGTCACCAAAAAGGCGACGGCCATCAAAGTGTATGTCCATGAGGGTGCTCTGGACATCCCCTGAAAAGTTTGTGGACCTCATCCAGGCGTGACGACGAATCGCCACCATCGCTGCAATCGTTCTACCCAGCGAGTCTGTGGTGTCAAGTCCACATCGAATGGAGTACCGTGCTGCATCCCGCCCCTCAGCAAGAGCCTGGGCAAACCGTGTCCTGGCCTCCTCCGGATACTGGGGCAGCACGTCCGCTACCGTATCCCACAAAGAGTGAGTGTAACGCTCCAAACGGCATTAATGGACCGCAACCCCAGACTGAGGGAGGAAAACAGTTTTTTCAAACTGCTCCAACCTTTTGGATTCCCGATCCGGAGGTGCGGACGGGAAGGCGGTTTGGGACGTAGAGGCCTGGATAACTAGACTCTCAGGGGTGGGGTGTACAGACAGAAAGCTGGGGGTCGCCCGGAGCTGGGCGGTGGCGCCGGGCCACAATCCGATCCACAGGAGAGACTGTGGAGGGCTTGGACCAAGTGCCCATCAGAACGTCGGTGAGGGCCTCATTAAACTGCAGTAGAGGCTCCGAAGAGCTTACCGGCGGTTGAAGCACCTCAGTGAGGAGGTTAGTCCTCACGGCCGCTGCAGGGAGCTCCAGGTGTAGGGCCTGGACCGCCCTGCGCAGCACCACAGAATGAGTCGCACCCTCCTCCGTAGCCACGGAAGGAGGAGAGATGAAACCAGTGTCAGGCGAAGTGTCTCGACCACTGGCATCCCCCAGCTCGTCTGCCCAGTCCTGACTTAACTGGCACTGCTGTGCCAGAGGGTCCTCAGACCCTCCCAGTCCTCCCCTTCATCCGTCTCCTGGTAAACAGGCAGAAAGGACGGAGCCGGGTAATAGATGAAATGCTCACCCATCGACGCCGGAGACTGTGCCGAGCGGCGCCGCTCCGACGATGGACCCGGACCGGGGCTGAAACTAGGGACGACGTCGTCAGAGGACGGCGCCGGGAGCAGCACCATGGGGGTCGGTGCCGGCGGAGGAGCCGTAAGGTCAAGCGGCGTCGACCAGGATCAAGGCCTGGATCCCACGGGGACCTGCAGTGTCGGGACCAAAGTAGTCAACGGCGCTGGGGCTGAAGCCGCCGGCTCGCTAGGCCCCACAGTCGGACCTGCGGGGCCTGGAGGCACGCCGGCAGGCATCGACGGCAAAGCGAGACTCTTCATGGCCACGAGGAAGTCCTGAATCTCGCCCGGAGTTGCATGAGGCCCAGGGATTGGAGGGTATGGGGCCGGAGGAGACTCCTGCAGCTCCGGCGGAGCCGCGCGGGTGGTGCCACCCGAACCCTCGGCAGAGTCGTGCGACCGGCGAGGGGAGTAAGAAGAGCGATGTCGCTTCTTTGACTTCTTTTTACTGTGCCTCGACTTACCTGAAGGCGAGGACTTGGATCCCGACGAGCAGTGATGACTTCGGCTCCGCGATCGGTCCCTCGACGTCCTCCTAGACCGGGACCTCGAGCCGACTGCCGGATCTCCAGGAGCTTGCGGGACCGCTCCCGCCTAGCCTTCGAGGTCAAGGCCCGGCAGTCGGTGCACGACTTGTCATCGGGGTCGGCCCCAAAACAGTAGAGACACCGATGGTGGGGGTCGGTAACCGACATTAGTCGGTGACAGACATCACACGGCTTGAAACCGGGCATCCCTACCGGCACCAGGAGTCGAAGTCTACTCGAAAAGAGACAAAAATGTCCAAAAAGTTAGTCAAAAAATGACTACGGGTACGCTCCTCCCGGATCTGCGCTTACTAGTGCGGAAAAAAGAAGAATTGACGTCAGCGCGGGAGGGCGGCGTCTAAGTACTCAGACGACGTCATCCGACGCGCAAGGGTACTGCGGACGAAAAATCTTTCCGGATCCAGCCCGACGCCTGGGTATAGTCTAAGGTAAGGAATCTAACTGACGGGTTTCTTTCAGATTAAGGGAGCAGATAAGTGGAAAGTGGGTTAGAGAAGTACACGTTCAGTGCCTAGGACGGTGGCAAGTTGGGACCTGCTCCTGTAGAGGTCAAGGGTGCAAAAAAGTAGGACTGGGTGAATCACTTTTTAGGTCAAAGTCTACCAGACAGCGTAGCTAAAGACATCTTGGGGACCTTTGGAAAGCTTCCCTGAGAATGCACTCCGCCCATTGCTTACCATTGGCTTTGTAGCTCACATTTGCTTGGTTTCCATTTGCTGGCTTCATTCGTTTTTAGGCTGTTCAGCTTGAGTTAGTCACTCCCGTTGAGCATACCCAGTTTACTTTTTCCTTCCACCAGTGTTCAATTTCTGTAAACAGGCCTTTAAATCTTGCTCTTATCTGGTCACATTTGCTGTGCATTCATAGACCAACGCTTTTGACAAACATTTGTTTGATAGCCAAAAATGATAAAACCCCATTCTCATGCTGGTAGTATGCCCATACATGTGATACCGAAACAAGTAGTAGGTGGCTAGTAAGAAGATTATAGGCGGTTACCAGATCTAGGACTACCCAGAATGCAGGTGTTACCTTTGTCTGTGTTCTGGAGGGTGTCATTCAATGCTTGTAGATTTGCATGTTACGTGCTGCAGGAGTGGCAGAGCCGTATTTATAGGCTTCTACTATGTTGCTATCTTTCAAGCAATGGGACCAAGAAAAGAAGATGGGGAAGGGGTCTACTAGAGCACAGAATTCCCATTTTTACTGCCTCAGAAGTATAAATATTTAGTTAATTTTCAGCTGGTAACGTCCCAACAAAAACAAAGCTGACAACAATGCAGAGGTATCGGGGAAGCAACCTGAGAGAAATATGATAATATAGCGAGTTTGTCTTTGTTGTAAGAGGTTGCTTTGAGAGACTGGAATAGGTTTAACAGGTCACAGTTGGTGGGATTGTAGTGACTCGCCCAATTTATCTACTTGGAGGTAGTGTAGTGCAAGAAAGAGCTATATAGCAGAATTCTAGATGTTACCAATGTGAATTGTAAGGATGCACATTAGTAATTACTTGAAGTTATCACACAGAATGAATATGCCTGGGATTGAAAATTACTGAGGGGGGTTAAGGAAGGCTAGCTCCCTTTGAAGAATTCATTCCATAACATGGATCCAGAGGCTGAACCATAAAGGAAGTGCTTAAAAATTTGGATGCTGGGAGAACCAGGGGAGACGAAGTACTGTAATACATGGTTACGTATTAGGCCTTGCCTTGCTACAATTATTTTGCAATGTATGTAACAGATGTTGACAAGCAAACTTTGCAACAATACCATTGTCCGGAGTGTACTTGTTATCCGTCATGCTGCCAGGTGTTTATTTAATAAACAGATGTTTAAAAGAAAATTTGGATGCATCATTCATACGGAAGCTAATGAAGGATTCACAACGTGTAAAAAAAAAAAGTTAATTTCCAGTCCAAGAGTACGAATAAGTAGGAGACTTCTTGATTGAAGTCCAGAATGGTATCTACAATAGCTCTTATCTGCCATTGTACACTATGACTGCTTTAAAACAGGCACCCATCATCCTCTTTCCCCATTCAAACTTTTTATCCAATAGTGTAGTAAGGTAAGAGAGCAGGGCAAACTGTCACGAACAGGACTCGAATGAAGAATCAGGGGTATTACACCTCTTTTGGCGAGCTTGTTAGTGCCTAACCCTCTCTCCAGCTGCAATGTTTAAAAAACAGTTGGTGGGTATATTATGCTAGTGGCTCAGAGCCAATTCAATAGTTCTCGTGAAGAATTAGAGGCAAGGCAGCACCCGCAACTGGCATTTCAGTGCCTTGTACATGATGTTGCTCACAATTTCTGACACGGGTACTTTGGCCTCCCACACAAGTGAGGCACCATTTTTACCGGGAGACCTGTGGGAACGCTGGGTGGTGGGAAATTTGTGTGAGCCCAGTGATGCCACAACTTTCCCACACAAAAATGTGTGAAAAAAGTGATTTTATTCAGCTAAAATTGAGGTTTGCAGGGGATTCTGGGTAAGGAAACGTTGGTGGATCAACCCAAGCCATACCTCCCTGGAAGCCCCCGGGTGTCTAGTTTCCAGAAATGTGTGGGTTTGGTAGGTTTCCCTAGATGGCCGCCGAGCACAGGGCCAAAAACCCAGGTGAGACACCTTGCAAAACCAGGTGGTTTGATGTCGCCTCACTACGTTTTGGGCCCTTGCCTATCGCGGGTACTTGAACCTCCCACACAAGTGAGGCACCATTTTTACCGGGAGACCTGGGGCACATACGTGACTGATAAAAACATGTGACCATACGTGGCGGCTTGTTTTAAAACAAGAACACAAAGCCTGTCGCAGCATTCATATTTTGAGTATCAAACAGAAGGAAAGTGAAGGAGAGCGCGAGCAGCCTCAAGGTAACTGACACCATGGACCCCACAAAAACAATCCATGTGGGGCAGTGGAGGACAAATTAAAATTATATTTATAATTATACATAATATACAGATATGGGTATGTCAGACAGGTCCTAAAGAGAATTACAGATGATCCAGTAATATCGTTCTTATATGGAATCCAATAGAGGACGCCTTCCCGCACAAAGTTTATTGCTAGCACATAGCATTCTTTATATTTTAAAATATTGCAATATAAGACTGGAATAGCAACAGTAATATAGGATTGTTTTATTAAATCTTATCAAGATTCATGGTTCACCCCCTTCTTTTTTGGGAATGGGTTGGAACCAGATGAGTTTGGTCCCCTACAACACGGAATTGGAGAGCCAATCAGCCTCTCAATCGGGCTTCATTACTGGACCAGAAGTAAGCCCTTAAAGAAATGTGAGGTATTTGAGACATTAGCGCTTCTTTTTTTAATTGGAGGATTGTGACCTCACAAGTAGGGGAACAGTAAAACATGCTCGTTATATATTCCGTTTACAGGTGGTGACTGGAATGTGCCATTGTGAAGTGTGCATTAATTGACACATTTTAAAGGCGGCAAGTGCTATTATACCTATACAAACCATTGAATGTACCTCAATATGAGCTATGTTTTGAGCTGTTTAGCGAAATATATGAACATCAAGAGGGATCAAATTATTTTCCAGTTCAGAAAATGCATTTACTGTTTTTATTCAACCATTGCAAGGGTTTGGTTCTTTTTTGGACCTGTATTATTTATTGAGGGTGTATTTGCATCCATTTTAAACTTTGGGCATGTAGAAGGCCTATTTTTACTGGCGAGTCTAAATACTAAATGACCTCTACCATTGGGTTTTCATTAAGTATCTTTCGTAATGAAAAAAAACCAGTGATTTATGCTGAATGGGTTGTAAGGATGACATTGGGTGCAAGACGAGTCAAACTACATACCCCAATGATTACACTGGGTGTCAGATGAGTAACTACATACACCCAATTTTGATAGGAGTGAGAGGTCTTATTTATTTAGAAACTGGCTCAGTTTACGGGAAAAATTTAAATTATGTTTCGTTTATCTGCTGGCTTATTGTAATTATGTATAGGGGTTCTAATCTGTATATTAGAAATTATAATGTGATTTTAGGGAAGGGATGCCACTTGAATATATGTCCCTTTATATTTTTCCATGTAGGATTTCATTTGAATTAATAATCTATGTAATTTTTTTCTGAGAGAAATGTATTCTTGTCCTGAAGAAGGTGGTAGTTAATATTTCCACCGAAACGCATTAACACATCTAGTGTGCCAAGTTTGAGTAACAAAGGAATACAATAGAGAAGAATTTGGTTATCATATGGCTTTGCCAATTCCGTCAAGCTGGCCTAAATTAATGACATGTATGATTGTCTTGTTCATTTTTCTCTTCCCTATTCAATCTACTTGCTGTGATGTATTTTTACATTATTTCATTTTAATTACGTTTTAAATAAGTCTGTATTGATTATTTCCATGGAGAATGATTACATTTGTAACACTATCTTTTTACTGAGATGTCTGACATATGGCTTAATCAGGATTATGGGGGATGTATGAAGACTGTGAGAATGTGTATGTATGTAAAATCAACAGGTGATCCCAAAGGGATTTTTTTTTTGACCCAACAGTCCATTACAGAGCCCTGTCCCTTTGGTCCGGGGATCCCTCTCACTGCATGGACTGACAGGTGGAAAGTCCCACAAAATATCTTGTGCACTACAGTAATGCCTATCAATGTCTACAGGCTTTAACATATGTAATATACATCCAACCTCTAAGCCCAACTGGCTTTAGCACACGCTTTTCTCTGCAAATAGATGGGACCTACTGCCTTTTTCATGACATTGCTTTTTTAAATTCTTTTTTATTTGCGTCATACATGATTGCAGTAATTTTGAGAATAAGACAAAAAAACGAGTGACAAGTACAAACAGTAAAAAAAAAAAAAAAGAAAGGTAGACAATCCATGTTATACACAATAGGGCACACAAAAAATGCAGTTAACAGCAGGCAAGCCAAAAGTTGAAGAAAAATCCACAGAGCCTAGACCCATTTAATCCCGGCACAAACATTTTCACATTGTTTTATAGCTTGAAGACCTCTAATATTAGCAACAGCTACTTCGCATTCATAAATTTGATTTATAATCGCCAACCATTCATCAACCTTCAGGGGAGACAACACTATCCAAGACATAGCTATACATAGGTGAGCCGATACAATTCTTATAGAAGACATCAATCTAAAGCTGGGGTCGCTGTCAGATTTATACCTGATCATAATATCCCTTACCAACAGCTGGAAACCCCGGCCAAAATGAGATGTTACCAACTGAGCTACACGTCAGATATTCCTGTAGGGCCGGGAAGCCAGAAAACATATGTACTAAGTCAGCCGCATAGCAGAAGCATTTCGGGCACTGAGCTTCATCAGAGGCGAGGTTTGTGGCCCACTTAGATATTCACCTAGGTGTATAACAAAGCATACACATAGTTTTAAATTGTTGCCGCTTTGGACTAACTGAAAGGACTGACCGATCTACCTCCAAAGCATTCTAAATCTCAGACGCAGGGACCTATGAATCAAGCATGATACTCCATTTAGAGGCGGATTATAGATTCTAATCTTTGCAAGGTGAGCAAAGCCTCTGAAATAGCAAACTAATAAAAGCTTTTCAAGGTGCCATAAAGAAGCATGGTGGTATATTAGATGTCTCAAGATTGACTGATTCATTACATCCCCGCATGAAATAATCGTGCACTGTAAAAATATATATATATTTTTTATTTTTTTTAAACAACGAGGAAGATTAGAAGAAGCGTGTAGCGAAACAAAACTACAAAATATATTTAGATCGTACAATCGACCTAAAGTTGTCACACCCAGCCCTGCCCATGCTTGCCACATTCCATCATGAAATATTTTGGGAAAAGCTGAATTTCCGCACAATGGCGTATATGAATGCAATGCAGCTAAGAAATACCTTCCAAATAAAGACCATGTCCCTGAATATTTTTAATCTGGCACGTTTACAATAGTTCGAGTCCGTTAACCTGTGTAGGAAAAACTTAGCTTCAGAGCCAAGGCAAGTTGATATCCTATGATGGACGCATCTGGTTCCTGCTTCGTAAACTAATTACGTTCGCTACCCATGAATGCAGCCCAAAAATACAATTTAATGTCAGGTAGCTTGAGCACCTCCTGTCTCTAAGGAAGCCTAATAAGACAAATAGGCAGCCTGGCCCATTTGTGACCCCATATAAAATTGGCAATTACACCTTCTAAACCCTTAAAAAGGAATCCGGGACCCAGAATGGAATTGCTCGGAATAAATACAGAAACTTGGGTAAGATATTTATTTTAATATTACATCACCCTAATCCGATGAACCTGGTCGCAGCTTAGAAGCAATTGACTGCAACAGAGGCTTATAGTCCAGTTTAAAAATGTCTTATCCCAGACTGCTCAATTTTATGGCCAAATATGTAGCCGTAGCTACCACTCCAGGTACTAGATCCTCCAAATCGCAATTAAGCACAGTGTGCAATTTAGTTATATTCAACTTCTATCCGGATAATGCTCCGAATCGATTTGCCTCACCTGTTATTTTGGTGAGAGCAGCCGGTAAGTTTTTTGTAAAAACTGCAGCATCATCAGCATAGCTGTAACCTTAAGTTCAAAGCCTCTAGATATTATTGCCTGAATCAAAAGAGTAAATCGGACAACCACAATGGGTCCCCTTGCAGATTTAAAATATAGAGGTAGAATTCCCTCCCCTGCACTGCCTTAGCCCTAGGATTCCTGTATAAGGATTGGACCCATTTGATAAATCTATCCCTGAAGCGTAGTGCCACCGTCGTTGCCCATAGGCATTCCCAAACAGTGCGATCAAACGCCTTCTTGGCATCTAACAGAATCATACTAATCCCATTTCCGATATTCTTGGCCACATCGAATGCTGCAATCGTCCGATTAGTGTGACTTGTAGTGTCTCTTCCAGACACAAAGCCATGCTGTTGAAGTGAAACCGAATATTGCCTAAGAGGGGCCAATCTTGTTGCTAAAATCTTAAGACCCTGAGGCGGTCAGCTCTCTCCCTGAAGTGATCCCTCATCTGCTACCCCGCCTTCTGCTTTACTGTCTTTTGCAGCATACTAAACTCCATGAAACAAGTCTGCTTGTGGCCTATGAGGAAACCAATACCTTATCTTCAGTTAATCGACTTCTGAATGCAGAAGCTTCTTGGATTGGCCCTGCAAGTTCCATATCTGTGGAGTCTCAAACTCCATGACCGTATGCAGCATGGCACTCTGGCTTGCTAAATCGCCCTGGTGCATGACTGCCACAGAGAAGGAGGCTGCGAGGAGGTACCAGATGACTAACAGCCCCCGGCAGAGAGAGGGCCCATTTCCTGGGCTAGCCGGCCAAATATGATTTTTTTTAGATCAGAGTCTGCTGCTAACCGGATTCACTTATGCAAGAAGGAATGGCCCATGCAGGACCAAGAGTCACCGATTGTTGACTTGTTAATGGAAGCAGCTGTAGCCCAGGCTCAAGCTGAGGGCCTGGATACATCTACCTTGGCGGGACTTTCTACCTCGGTTGCAACCTTGATAGTAAACAAGGTTACATCAGCTCCTGTACATACCATGGCAGTGCAGCAAGGTAATTCCATGTATCCGTTTGGTGCCTGTGCTGAACCTGCTGGTTCACAACTGGCTCGAAGGGTGTTTTCACAGAGCTCAGGGTCAGAATCAGAGGCTAAAACCGAAGGAATTAAGGGAATTGACTACTGTGCCACAGAGTGTTAGAGGAGATTATGCGATCATGAACATGACTGAGGTTACAGCTGTGTTGCAAGAGTCCGAGGGGGCACAGCTAGTAGTGGCTGTAGCAAACATTGGGAGTGACAAACAAGCAAATCCTCTGCCTGTCTACGATATTGGCGGTAACGACCTTGCTAACATTTTAAGAGCTAACAAGTCTTGACATAGCTCCAAAAAAATATGGTTGCAAGAGAGATCTATAAATCCAGCCAATGTACGGTGTATGGCTTCCGAAGTTAGAGAACAGGAGGGAGGCGCGGCAGCAAGCAGCCAGCCCAGAAAGGCAGAGGCTATGTGAGGAGAGGCACAGATTTAGAAGGCGGTACTCTGCTACCACCACTTAAAAAGCAGCATTTAAAGCAGCCCTCTGAAAAACTGGGTCACTTCTAAGGTGGATTTTAAAGCTTTAATCTCTTGGCTATCCTCCATTTGCCCATCCTCCATTTGCCCATCCGGCCAACTCTATTGAGGAGGGCAGACAACTTGCCCTAGAACAGCATCTCAAGGCCCCCACTAGTGTCGAAGTTAGCCAGACTCACAAGGAGGTTATCAGGTCTTCTGGCAGCACTCCCTTGGGATACTCTACAGCAGGTGCCATGCCATCTACCTCACCAGCAGAACTGAAAAAAACCTTAGTTCCTGCAGGTACATTATGCTCAAGTAAGAGCAGATAATCGGACACCGCAGCAGTCTGCGACTGAGTTGACTGGCAAGGTTATGTTGCTTACTAAAGAAATAGCTGAACTCCAGCAACGAGTTGCAGTGACGGACGAAGTGCAGGCAGCCATAGCTAAGTCTGTCAGAAGTCATGATAATCAATTGGCATCAGTTAAAAATATGCTGAAAGACTTAGAAAATTGCCAGCGTTGCAATAATCTGAGGGTGTTTGGGATACCCGAAGCAAGAGAGGGCAATGACCAGAAGCAGTTTATTGTTCAGCTATGTGAAAGAGCTTTCCCTGAGTTGGCGGACTGGGGCATGGACTCTCAAGTACAGCGCGCACATCGCCTTTTAAGAAATCTGAATCAAGCCACTGCTAATACCAAGTCTACGCATCTTCGTCCAATCATGATCAATGTGGGCAACTTTCTACTGAGGCAGGCGCTCTCTATCAAAGACCGCCCTTCTACACTTGTTTCAGTAGAATCAATATCTACTAATGTACGGTCAGATTTGTGTAAACTCACTATGGACCAACAATGGCAATTGAGCAAGATGATAGATCAGAGGAAAGATGTTGGGGGACCGGTTTTTCTGCAGCAACCTGCACGCCTTAAATTTGTTAACGGTGGCTGTAATCAGTTGTGCTACACAGAGCAAGTCAGTGGCAGGGGGTATCGCCGCCTACCTGAATCTGTTCAATAGACTGAGGATATGCCTGGATGTTCAAGCCTGGTCTAAAATCTGTTGCTATCATCTTTTGAATAAGGATATCCTACTTGTATGGGGGGGGGGGCAGTTATCTCCCCGTTTGCTGGCAATTCGTAGGATATCTGCTTTTCTTTTTTTTTATTCCAGAGGAAAGGGGGGGGCTCTTCATACTGCTTATTGTATCAGGTAAACTGTTAATTAGTACTGAAGATTCTCTGACTTACTAAGATGTTTCTCTCTTCTATCTTTTTCTTGAATCTGTGGGTGATGTGGTGATGGCTGGGGGATACTTGGGATAGAAACCTCACAGGGCAGCCATACCAGCTGACAGTTTAAGGGGGGGGGGGGGGATTCCTTTTCCTAGATACAGGGGGGGCAGGGGTTTAAAGAGGTTTTGGGTGAGGGTCAAGGGGGTGCAGTAGTAACATTAACAGACTCTAAAGGGGGGTTGGTTGGGGGTGTGGGGTAGGGATAAAATAGGGCAGAATGATTGCAGATTAGCTTTAGACTATTTGTTTAAATGTTTGCACAACAATATTGGAAGTACAAACCTAGGCAGGGTACAGCAAAGATTAGTTTAACACAATCTTTAATGCAATGGATGAATTGAGACGTATGTGTTGGAACATTACCGCCCCTAACCGCTTTTGTAAGCGACAACTAGTAAGAGAGAAAGTAAGGCTTTAAAACCCTAGATATTAGATTTAACTGAGACCCATTTGACTTACAAAGATCATTCTGCATTGAGATATTCTGGTTTATAATGTCCTTATAAGCACTACACAATGTTTCGATAGGAGGGGTCGCCATCATGACTGCTAGGAATTTGAAAACGGATGTACTTAAAATGTTAGCGGATCCCAGAGGAAGAAGGGCAATCACCCAGCTAACAAATCATGGGCAAAAATATGTTATCAGTCTGGTCTATGGACCAAATTTTAATGAATCTGGAATATTCGATTCATTATGTTTAGAACTCTTAGATTGGTCAGGGGACCCAATACTGATGGGGATTTTAATTGTGTAATTACAGAGTGGATTCTACCAGTCGTCCCGCTCATGCGAGGATCGTCAAAAATGGGAAATCCATTCTACAACTGGTCTGATTGCATGGACTGACTGACGTCTGGAGGGCCAGACATCCTACCAAACCAGAATATACTATTTATTCTATCACATATAAACAATACACAGGGATAGATATGATCTTGGTCAGTAGTCAACTAATCGAGAGTGCAGAAATTTAAGTATGTCTTAAGGTCAACTGATCCCGGCGCTCGTGAGGTGGTGTGAATGCGGCCGTGATTAGACGACAAGGCGGTGAGATCAAGATTGCCTTGCCGCTGAGAGGAAACAAAAGGTGGCGCGGCGGCGGGTACTGAGAAGGGGCAAAACGTGAGAGGAGTGCCGGCGTGGCAAGCCCAGCGGCTACTCGAGGCCGGGGATGAGGAGTGGCCTACCCTCTGATACCGAGGGAGAAACGTGTAAGTGGAGCACTACAGGCTGCGCCTCCCGAGTTGTCCAGGCGCTCAGCCGAACTCTATAACCTGAAGGTATGGGCGGAAAGTGAAGCGGGACTAGGCGCTCGCACTGAGACCCCTGACTGCGACGTGCGGGTGTATTATAGCCCCTGATTGAACCGCGCTGGCCGCTATGAGGCAAATGGCGGAAGGGAGCGCCTGAAAGTGACTGTGGCTGGGACCGGATTGCCTGGGGGAGTGTGGTGAGCGGAATACCCCCTGTGGCACGGCTGAAGTGAACACATATTGATCAATAACCAAGGCTTGTTGGGGGCAGCTCCAGTGGGGCCGGAGACAGGGGCAAGAGTCCTACGTGCGCAACTGTGGAGGGTAAGGTGGTGAGCGGCCTGCGGCAGACACTAGTAAGCCCGCGAAGCACGCAATCCCCCCCCCCCCCAACCCTGGGCGGCCGGGCCCCGCCACGTCCCTGAAGACTACTGGAGGGGGCGCACAATGTGCATGACGCAGCAGTAAAGGATCTGGAGCTATAGCTGCAGGGATTGCAGCTACTGCTTGGCCACTGTGGATAAACGGAGGCTCCCCGAACCGTGACGCGACAGGGTGGCTGCACTGCGAGATATACCACGCAGTGGGAGACGGAGCACAAGACGGTAGGCCGAGTGACTCTGTGAGGTGTGCGTCAAGAGAGAGGGCAGTGTCACTATATTTCGGGAGTGGTATCCGGTGCTAGGGAGGCGCATTGGGGATCCCAGCGAGTGACTAATTGTAAATTGGGCCCTTTCCACAAGAGCGGTCTGCTGTTGGGAGTCAACTGCAGGATGGGGCGTAAGGGAGTGAAGCAGCAAGAGCAGGGCGACCAGGACTCTATACGAGATGCGGCGGCCCTTGCGAATCATAAACCAGGGATGGAGAGTACCTCACAGACAATAGCACCTGCACCAGTAGATAAGCTGGATCTTATACTGCAAGAGGTACGCGAATCAAGGAAGGCGATAGAACTCCAAATTGGTACTCTAACTACGGGCCTTAACTTACTCAGAGCGGACCACGCTAAACTAGCAGATAAAGTGAAAGATCATGCTGCGACGTTGGAGGAGGTGGTCCCACGTCAGTCGCAAGCTGACACCAAGATCACACAACTGCAAGATCAAGTGGCTACCCTGCTCGACAGGGTGGAAGACGCAGAAGTAAGGGCCCGACGTAATAACATCCGTGTCATTGGACTGCCTGAGAAAAGTGAAGGAAATGACGCGACTACATATATGGAGCAATGGTTCCGAGACCATGTCACCAGTGAAGGATTTTCCACGCAATATTGCATAGAGAGAGCACACAGGATACCTACTGGCTATCCGAAACCAGGAGCTCCGCCTCGGCCTCTAAATGTGAAACTACTGAACTTCCGCGACAGACACATTCTTCTACAAAAAGCCAGTGAGTCTTCTCCGATAACTTTTGAGAATACAAAAATCTCCTTATACCCAGACTACACGATGTTGTTCCAAAGACAGCGCTCCTCCTTCATAGCAATAAAGAAAAAGCTCAGAGACTTAGACCTGAAATATGCACTGCTTTTTCCGGCGCGCCTAAAAATCATACACAATCAAAAGTCCTATTTCTTTGAAAGCCCTGGAGATGTGGAAGATTGGCTAGAGGTGATGGAACTAACAAGCACTGCATTGCCTAAATCACAACACACTGCTAAGAGCAAAGCGAGCTCTGGAAGATCCACTGGACGAAGTAATCGACGAACGCATCGGACTCCTGCACGGCAATACCTCACCACACAACAGATGCAGCAGAACAAATCGAAGGCACTTATAGCTGCAGCCAAGTTTACGCGTGCTTCAGGAGCAGGCGTTAAGACCTCCTCAGAAGAAGTAACGCCCAAATCGGACCCTGAGGGAAGTATGGCGCTGTTCGCATCTGCGACTCCGCAAGTCATTAAAGACTTATATGGCTGAATGTACCCGCAAGTATATGTTTTGTAACTACACAATGGGTATTTGTGAAATGTATATAATAATGAAGGTACAAGTACAATGTTTATTAATGATTAGGCCTAGGTTCCGTAGAAGCTCAACTGAATTGTTGTTCGAAGAGTACACCACATGGCTGGCGCTAGCGATGTCCCCCACATGGCAAAGGCGCTCTTCATGACCATTGAGATTTTATTGTTACAGTTACGTTGTATGGTCCGGTATAGTTGGAAGATCAGACAGAGTATTGGGATGATCAGGGAGAGGGAAAGTCTCACGGTATGGGAAAAGAAAATTAGGCTATTTTTCATAGGCGCCACACGCATCTCCCAAAACTACCTACTAGTCGCAATGACTGCGCAGGGTAAATATACTATAATAACGTGGAATATACGGGGTATGGGAACGGTACAGAAGTGACATAGGATACATGAGCAGCTACAGCGTCGTAGAGCACAAATAGTATATTTACAGGAATCTCATATGGTCAGCAGTGAGGTGGCGAAGCTACGTAAGAAATGGAGAGGGCAAGTTTTTTCCACCTCTTACTCCAGTTATGCAAGAGGAACCACCATTTGGATACGGCATGGCGTACCATTTACAGCCTTGGAGCAGAGGGTGGACAAACTAGGACGATACACATTTCTAAAGGGTACATTAGATGGGCAACCTGTAATATTGGGCACGGTATATGCCCCGAATTTCGAGCAAGATAAATACTGGGACATAGTGAGCAGGGCACTGGCGGGATGTCACAGCCATGGTTACTGGGGGGAGACTGCAATGCGGTAATGGACGTGGCCCTAGATAGGTCACATCCGCCACTACATGGAGCGGGTGTATTCAAACAAGCGGAGGCCTTGGATAGATGGGCGCAAGGGTGAGAATTATGCGACGTCTGGAGAATGAGGCACCCTACGCACAGGGAATACCCCTATTATTCTGCAGTGCATGACCTGCACACCAGAATAGACAGGATATACTGCTCAGCCAGGATAGCAATGCAAACGCTTAATGCCACGTACCTACCAAAAACCTTTTTTGATCATAACTCACTGGAGAGGACACTGGCATGGGGGAGGGTGCCCACGCCGGTTCCCACATGGCGGTTATGGCCACAGCTGCTGCAGCGACCTCTCAAAGACCACTGAACATTATTTTGCAGAGAATAGTAACACGGCGACAAACAGGCTCAGATTTGGACGCTTTTAAGGCAGTAATTCGGGGGAAAGCGATAAGCGCGACAGTGGGCGCCTGACAGGAACTCCATAAGGCTTTGATAGAGGTGGAAGACAAAATGGGTAAATTGGAGCAGGAGGCTGTAAGACACGATCACCGGAAGAGCCCACTGCAAGAGGCGAGAATAAAACATGCAGAACTTCTAGAGTCTCTGCGGGTCATAGACTATCAAGCATACACGAGGGCAGCGCACGTTGAAGCAGATAGATCTGGGGCCCTACTTGCTAAATTAATCAGATTTCTCCCCCCGTTCCCCCCCCCCCCCCCCCCTGGTGGTTATACATGAAATTTCAACAGTAGATGGGACAACAGTTCATACACAGGCAGATAGCAACACGGCCTTTAGACACTACTACACCGTATTATACAGTGCAACAGACGGTACCACGGAATCTCAAAGAAGCCTCCCTCTCTCAACTGACCTACCCAAGGCTCACCGCCGCAGCTCAGAAAGATCTAACAGGGTCCATTACCCAATCCAAGATTAGAGTGGTCCTGAAGGGACTTCCACGGAACAAAACCCCTGGTATAGACGGGCTCTCTATAGAGTTCTATAGTACGTACGCAGAATCCCTAGTACCTCAATTGAAGGTGTTATATAAAACAGCATGGGAGACGGGATCTTTACCAAATACAATGGTGCAAGCGTTCGTAATATCCCTTCCGAAGGCTGGACGAGACCCCACAGATATGGCCAACTACCGACCGTTGTCCCTACTAAGCACGGAATATAAAATCCTGAGCATGGTGCTGGCGAATAGGCTATTACCATCCCTGTCCAGATTAATTCACATTGACCAAACCAGATTCTTGCCATCCCGAAGCACATCGTTAAATATTAGAAAGTTACACCACCTAATGATGGAGGCCCGAGCCGGTATCCACATGCGGGCTGTCTTTCCTTAGATTAAAGACAAGCCTTCGATTCCATTAATTGGGAATATATGTTTCAGGCACTGGCAAGATTTGGATCCCAGTGGGATACATTGCTTGGTTACGTCTGCTATACAAGGCCCCTATGGCACGGGCCCGCACTGGTAGCCGCATCTCAGAGGAATACTCCATACATAAAGGGACAAGACAGGGCTGCCCCCTATCGCCTCTTATTTTCATACTGGCACTGGAACCATTAGCCATATCACTGAGGAAAGAATTTGCAGAATGGGGCATACAGTTGGGAAATGCATTACACTTGTTTTCGGCATATGCAGACATCATTTTATACCTGCGGGACCTCAATATGCCACTAGCCTCAATATATGACACGTTCCGTCGCTTTGAAATTATGTCTGGCTTGACTATCAATGTGGGGAAGTCGCATGCTTTCTTCATCACAGAACATGCAGACAGAATAGACTTTGGGGACGCCCAGCTAGTGGTTGCTCCGAGTACTTTTAAATACCTAGGCATACAAATTTATAGGACGCATGAAGATATGCTAGATGGTAATCTGCACAAAACAATACGGGCTCTGCGGTCCAGTATAGTATTCTGGACGGCATTGCCATTATCTGTTATGGGGAGGGTGGCACTTGCAAAAATGGTGGTGCTGCCGAGGCTCCTGTACCATTTCACTAACTTACCAGTAATTGTACCGCAGGCCACGTTCAAACTACTAAACACGATGCTTACTGAACTTATTTGGGGGAATGGTAGAAGATGGATAAGCTTGAAAAAGCTGCAAATAGGCACACGTATGGGAGGTTTGGGTGTCCCAGACTTGTAAGCCTATTACTATGCAAGCCAATTACAATGGCTGTCATATTGGACGGCGGGACACAACCTACAGGAAATAGGGTACACAGAGACGGACATAGATAATGGTGCACTACATATGCTGTTATTACCTGGTAGCAGGTCCCCGAGAGATCCCCCCCACTACTGGCCACGGCGCTCCGATGTTGGAAGGCGGCACTACAATACACACACACATTACCGGCACATGCGGGCAACAAATAGGGGATCCCATTACCGGGAGGCAAAATCACGAAACGCAAGCTAAAGCCCGGGTTGGAAGCGGGGGTTACTACGGTGTCGGATCTGTTTGGGGATGGAGTATTACTAGACCAGGATACCCTGGTCAATTCAACTAGAGTGCCAGCACACTTGTACACATTACACGCTGCACTGATGATACATAAAAACGCACTGGGTGCCGCAAAGGCAAGAACCCTACATCAATGAACTGGTCAAGATGGTCTATTATATGGGAAGAGGCAGACACCTTATCAGATGGCTCTATACAGGCATTAGTTCGCATACGAGACCCGCTCTAGACACACTAAGTGCTGCATGGGAAGGAGACACAGGCAGGGACATAACGGGTAAAGAATGGGAAAGGATACTGGAACACCCAAGAAAGACATTGAGGAGCACAAAATTCAAATATATACAGACAATGGTATTGCATCGAGCTTATCTCACCCTCCATAAATTAGAATGTTTCCCCAAACTCAGCACTATTGCCCGAGATGCTTATTGGATGGAGCGCACCTACTCCACATGTTATGGACCTGCCCAAAGGTGCGGGGATACTGGGACACTAAGGCAAAGAACAGGGGAAGCGGCAAACCGGGAACTGCAGAACACAATGGACAAATGCATTTTAGGACTTCACAAACAAGTGTCCAAACAAAGTGCAATACCGCTTTATAAACAGAGCGCTCATCTTAGCTATACGTAATATAACTATGAGATGGAAATCACGGAAGCCCCCAGATGTACTAACCTGGTACACGGAATTACAGAGATGGGGCTCTGCCGAGAGTGCAGCATTATGCAGAGAAGAAATAAGGCGCCTGCGAAAAACGACAATTGCAATGCAGTAGGATGGAATGCTGGAAGCCATGAAATCGACAGATGTAGATTAAGACCCCAAAGAGGCTACGCAACTGACTGTGCAGAAGGGTAACTAAGTCTAGTTAACTACGCAGAAGACAGGGAGATGTATTGTATATGCATGTAGATTTGGCATGAATATAGACCGGAAGATGCAAAAGGCGACAGATTTAGCCGTGATAACGCTACACCATCAACTGGGATGGATGTCCCAAAATAATTTTATCTTGCTACAATTATTACGAAGACTGATTATGCGTAGTTACCTTATAGTAAGACTATGTCGTACGTGTACAATTGTTATAAAGAGATGACTACAGATACTACCAATATGTAAAGTGATGGTGGGACATATGAAGTTTAAATGGAAAAATCAATAAAGTAGGTTTAAAAAAAAAAAAAAAAAAAGACTCTGAAAGATAATTGGGTCCTTAGTGAGCCCATGGCAGCATGGGTATATCCCAGGTAAAGGAACCATAGACCATGTCCGTAGGGTAATCTCTTTATTCGATATAGCCGAAGCCACAGGTATACAGATGTCTCTGATATTGTTGGATGCCCAAAAGGCATTTGATCAAGTAGAGTGGACATACTTGTGGCAAAATCTAAGATCTAAGGGCTTCGGTCCACAAATTCTAATTGCCATCCAAGCCATGTATGTTGAGGCTCATGCGAAAATACAGTTAATGGGGAAGGAGTCAGGTAGGATTAAGATCACCCGTGGCACGAGACAGGGCTGCCCCTGCTCCCCAATTCTATTTGCGCTCTATATAGACCCCCTAGTTAGATCTCTACTAAATGGTCATTTAATTAACCCAATAAAGGTCCATGGCTATAACACCAAGGGGCTAGCCTACGCAGACGATAACGCGGTTGTCACCCCCGATCCACAAAGTGCAATAACTAGGATTGAAACACTGGCCTCAGAATTTGGAAGACAATCAGGATATAGCTTAAATACAGACAAAACACAAATTGTCTGTACTCTGAATACACAATTTCACGATCCTCGAAGGACGGAGTCAGCCACCTATTTAGGGATCACAATTACAGCGGACGTAGGAAAGACCTGGGAAATAAACTCTGCACCTTTATTAAAGAAAATGGGGGGAGATTTGAAGAGATTGGATAACATACCTATCCATCATCGGAAGAGGGAATGTCACAAAGATTACTGTTTCCTAATTTTTTTTTAGCTAATACGGTGTACACCTTTGGAACCAGCAAACTCAGTATTAAAAAAGGCAGATGGGCTGTTCTCACAATTTATATGGGCCTACAAGATTAGAAGATCGCTGAAATTAATTACCTTACCGCAACATCGTGGGGGGCTGGCAGTCCCCAATCTCCTATATTATTACTGGGCTGTAATGCTGCAACACATGACTATTTTATTTAGATCAAAAGCCTGGGATTAGGCTAGGATAATCGATTTGGATAATGAGATCCCGCCATCCATCTATGAACTAGCTGTAGGAAAATCAGCACCAGGGCTAGTTCTAAGGCAGCTAGAAGGCAGCCACTATAAAAAAAAAAAAATTAAAAACACGTTTTAAGATCTTAAGAGCTGCCTGGAATGTATGGCGGAAAGTTAGCAAAACGTTAAAAATAGCCAGAATCCAGACATATGTGGCTTTATGGCGCTCATCGGCCTTTTCGGCTCCACTGTATGACAATGTAAGTAGAACATGGGAAAAGGCAGGAATTCAAAATATAGGGGATATTACTGACCTGAATGGGCTTCTCTCGTTCAATGAATTAAAGGAACGATATGGGCTAGACCCGAACACATTTTTTAAATACATACAAGTAAGGGAAGTAATAAAAACATTGGATTTAAAATCTATTGCTGTTGTTGAAATTCCGCTTTCAGATTTAACAAAAAAACTGCTCCGAATTAAGGATTTGTTTTCAATGCTGATGGAGGCCAACCCGGATGATATTGCTAGAGTAGAAAGCAGCTGGGCGATGAAATTGAATAATTCGGATTTTGACATGTGTTGATCGTTAGAACTGTCTAAAAAAGTATTTCTATCAGCTAATATTAAAGCTCAAACTTTTAAAACGGTATTTGAGCTGTACTTTACACCAGCTAAACTCTGGGCAGGGGGGGGAAAGGGATAACAACAAGTGTCCAAGATGCGGCCAGGGCCCTGCTATGATATGATCCATATGTTTTCTGATTGCTGTAAATTGAACACATTACAGGAAGGTATGGAGCGGTTTTTACGGCAGACCTTGGGGCGGAATGTTTCCTTAACTTCAACCATGTTATTTTATGGCAGTAGCCGTTTATCGCATAATGATTGCGTCTAAGTGGAAGTATGAAGATACTTTAACCTACCAGGCTTGGTATGCTAGACTCTTTCATATGGTGGTGGAAGAGAAAGAGAAGAAAAAAGAGAAGAGAAAAAAGAGAAGAGAAGAGAAAAAAGAGAAGAAAAAAGAGAAGAGAAAAAAGAGAAGAGAAGAGAACCCCTGACAAATGGCCAGGAAAAACAAGCATTGAAAATGCAATAGGCCTTGCCTTTTATTAAGTTGAATCCATTTGCTTTGCTATGTAATACCATTAGCAAAGCAAATGGCTTTAACTTAATCAAAGGCGAAACCTATTGCCTTTTCAATGCTTGTTTTCTCCTTCTGTCCCCTTCACTGCCCCCGTGATTGTGCCTTTTTTTTCTCCTGTGCCCTTTGTTGCCCCCGTGATTCTGTGCCTTTTTCTCCTCCTGTCCCCTTCGCTGCCAGACAAATGTAGAGAGAGGCATCGACTCATGTTACAAAGTCCAATATTGTACCAAAATGGAGATTTTACATTTCAAAGTAAATGTCTGTGAAAAAAAGTCGAAATCATTGTACGATACTCCTAAACAGCAACCCACGTCACTGCAGGGCCGGGAGCTTTCAATACTCAATCAGTCGTGAAAGGGGGATACTTTTTTGGCAGTCTACGCGGCAACCTCACACACTCACCTACTCCCTGCTGACGAGAGGCAACTACCTCGAAACACGTGTCCAGGGATGGCTAATGCGACACTTACTTTCTTCGAATACTTTTGGCACAGGCGTAATCGCCGTCGCCACTACATGGACCACAGTACCTTGGGGTAACATGCTGGTAGGACGAGCAGAGTGCGGCCAATTGGATTTTTTGTATTAAGGCTCCCTTGAGCCATTGGGCTGACGAGCCCCGGACCAGCACCTGCGCGCCATGAGTGGTACTTTACCTGATAATACTTTTTTGGCAGTCTACGCGGCAACCCCACACACTCACCTACTCCCTGCTGACGAGAGGCAACTACCTCGAAACACGTGTCCAGGGATGGCTAATGCGACACTTACTTCCTTTGAATACTTTTGGCACAGGCGTAATCGCCGTCGCCACTACATGGACCACAGTTCCTTGGGGTAACATGCTGGTAGGACGAGCAGAGTGCGGCCAATTGGATTTTTTGCAAGACGGGGTCCCATTTGAAGAAAATATCAGTAGAAAGGGTCGATTTAGGAAGATTTCCTAAGAAAATGAACCCTGAAAAGGAGTCTTCCTACATTGCGCCCCGATGAGTGTCCAGGGACAGGGAAGACATGGCTTGGCAGTTCGGGATGGACTGTTCCCATGAGGCACAGGGTCAGACTGATTTGCATATGGCCATGTCTGAACTGGGGTGGCGGAGTGAGCTAAAGAATGATGGATTAAACCCAGATCAGTTGACTGGGGGTGAGTGCTTGCAACGTTCAACACTTCGGCCATCATACCCTTTGGTTTTGCTTTGTTCAACACAGTAGGCCTGAGTTATGGTGATAAGCCAATGATAAAGGCTACAGGCCTGATTGGTTCATTGAAAAAAGTTAAGTCAGATGCAAACATTTTAATTGTTAATTATGAAAAGTTACAACAGAGGCAATAGGGCTCACTTATTTCTAGTGACAAATACATGATAAAGTCAACTGGCTTTTTAGGGTGGATGGTTATCACACTGTGTTAAAGCCCCCAAACATGTAGTTTGTTACAAAGAATCTCAGAATACCGTAGTAGTAAAGGATCTTGTTGTAGGTTACCCCCACGAACAAACCCAGAGGGTAGAAAATTTGTATTGTGATAATCCTTATCAGGCCCTCTTAGGCTATTTATATTGTTTTACCAGCTGTAATTTTGTACAAGGGGTCCACAACTCCATCGCACAGTGTACTTTGCTGCCATCCAAGAGGCAGGCCCTGCAGTGCTTTAAAGCTAATCAACATCTCCCACAGCATGTAATGCGCCATGAGGAGGGGGTCAGGATTCAAAGGCTCAGTGTGCTTTGCTGCCATCCAGAAGGCGAAGACTGCAGCGCCTTCAAATCGCATCAACCTCTCCAGCAGCGCAGGACATACATTGAAGCCAACAGTACTCCAAGGCTCAAACTTGTGCTCTGCTGCTATCCAGGAGGTGGTGCCCGCAGCGCTATGAAGCGCATTGATATCTGCGATTGAATTACTTCAATGTCAAGAATACTAGATCAGTCTGCTATTTTTACTAATTGCGATTCTGTGTGTTGTTCTATATCTTATATAACAAACGGAAAGGGTGATCGGAGGAATGCTTACCATTAGTTGAAAGCACTGGCAATCGCTCAGTTCCTATCCGAGCTGGACTAAGGTCGATTTGCAAACAGATCGGCCCTGCCTGTGGAATAGTGAAGAAAAAATTATGGGACTGGGATGCAGTCAGAGTAATTATTTGTGCCCGAGTTTGGATCAAGCATTCCACCCATTACGTTTTTGTATTTTTTTCAATACAACAGCCTAAGTATGACAGCCATGCCCAGACATGGGTCTTCCTCTTACTGTGTCACTGGAACCCAGCTGCACCTTACTGAAGAGGCTCAAATAAACCAAGTTGGGGATTGCCATGAGGAACTTTGCTTTAAGCATTGACAAATCCAACATACAAGAACGAGAAGCCAATAACACAACCCATATAAAAATCTGCACTAAAATCACATCAAACACTGGGAAAACAGGGTGTGAGGGACTGACTTTTGCTAACCCTTCAATGTTTGACAACATTGGTATGCAATACAAACGTTGATGCATATTAACAACATTGAGGGCTGTGCACAGAAGGGCAAATTTGCAAAAGAATAATAAGAAGCCTGAAATGTAAGCCACTTAAGCCTGAAACCTAGACCTCCAAGTAGGAGCCAGTTGCTCTGCTTTATTGTTTTGCATGCTGATGAAATATTTGGTATGTGAAAACATATCACATCTTAGGTTCTATGCGGTTTCAGTGAAGGTGCCCTTTTCTATTTACTTGCTAAATATTAGCAGTGGCCTTGCAATAAACTTCAGCTTCTGTGCTAACAGGGTGCATAGTGATCAGAACTAATATTTCGGTCATGCTTCAAAATGACAGCTTTGTTTTCAGGTTGATGTTACACATATGGGGTTCCCAGCAAGTAAAGACCCAGTCTGCTTCACAAAAGTAGCAAGGAAAAAAAAGGTATAAAAACTCACTATTATCAGGGAGGGTGGAGAGAGAAAATGAGGCAAGCTGTCAATCTAGACAACAAATTGAAAACCTCTTGTACCCTCTACAGGTATGTGGGATTGTTACAAGACTTGACGACAAAATGAATAATAGTAATGTAAGGCTTCCATTGCGTGAATAACCAGACTCTTAATGCGTTTATTCACTGCTATGACATAGCAACAGTGGGTAACAAAAGCTAGTTTCCACTTTTTATGAGCCAAAATAGAATTCCATGCTGCTCTGACATCGTTTTCGGAGAACCTGTCAGTGCAGCACTGTTTTGAAGAGGGTACAGCTCCAGGTGGGAAGGGGCAGGGAAGACGCAAGGTGGTAGGGCTATGTAGCTGGATACCACAATGTTTTTCATCGTTGGAAGTGGGGGGCATATTATGTACGGCTCCACCGTTGCTCCTCGGCCTTATGTAGAAGCTGAAAGAAAGGGCAGATGATTTAGGTGTCAAACATAACCTAAAATTATAAAAAATATATATAGATGCATTGCGAATTTGGAGTCTTCACCTAATGGATTACAAATATGGAATCAGCAAAGTTTGAAATTAATATTACATTTTGTTTAATATATGGAGTTGCTGAGGTATTCATTATTATGATGGCCATTTTTACTCAAATTATTTGCAGAACAACAACAACCGATTATTAAAAATATCACATTTTGTGTATATGCTGATAATGGGAATTCAGAGTGGGCACCTTATTTTCCCCCTAGAAGAGCAAGTGATTCTCTGACCGGTCTGTTGGAGCTTAATTAGTACTTCCAGAAGGCACCATGTTGACAGATTTGGTTGGGCTACTTTCCTTCCTTGTTGAGAGAGCAAAGCCTCATTCAATGGTAGCCTCAAGGTGGACAGAGACTGCGAGGTAGTAGGTCGGGTAAACACTTCTCACCCAGTCTAGAAGAACGAAATCACCTCAGATCTGTGCTTTAAACCTTTTACATGGCATTCTTTGCTGCAACAAGTCATCAGCAGACAAAGATTCTCCCTCGTCCAGTTTCCAGGACTACAAATCAATAGCCTCATTAGAAAGGTCCTTTGTGGCCTCTTGTGTCGGTCAACATCTGAAATTGTCAAAATGGGGAGATTCCAACAGAGTTGGCTGAATGGTCCTTAGATTCATCACAGTGAGATTAAGTAAAGATCACTGCAGAGATCACTGGAGAAGACTGAGTTAAAAAGAGCTATCCAACCTTGGAGTGAGTCATATGACAAGTACAAGCTAAGATTAATCCGGTCGAACAGACTTCCCCTTACAAAGGCTCCGATACATACCATCTCAATCATCACTGGGAAACCAGGATTGCGTCGTATAAATCCATCCATATGGTTTCACGGAGACCAAACGATACACCATAGAGATCTCACAGGAAGCTGTGCGTGGGAGATTAGGAAAATGCTGGAGGCTACAAGCCATATAAGAGGCTACAAGCCATATAAGGAGCAACAAAGCCTCAGCTCTCAAAGTCTTCCGTTGCTGAAAGGGACACTGCTGTGGAAATTGTTAACAGCTGAATTAAATGACACCTTAATAAACTATATGATAAATCGAAACCCGAGCACAACTGTCATATCACACACTACTGTGTTGTCCGCAAATACAGTGCAATATCAAAATATTAGCCATTTGATTGACTCTTCTCTTTATGTTCTCTTTCGTTGGTCCAGCCAACACGTGTTTCGTTGCCCGGGAGTGCCCGCGACTTCCTCAGTGCTGGAAAATAAATACAAAATTTCCTTGTAATATATACAGCGCTAAACAATAGCTGATACGAGTTACAAGTGGCGCCACCAAAGATTACACATTAAACGTGATGAATCAGTGAACAGCATTCTAAAATTGTGAGTAGCAAAAAAAATAAAACTTCAGACCAAAGAATAAACAGACCCACGTTGCTGAAAAAAAGTGTGTGTGAAGTTGTAGAAATCAAAATGAATCTACGAGATAGTGAGAAAACTAATGCTGTGAACCAAGTCCCTACATGCACCACTATAATAAAGTGATGGTGAAGTGATCAGAATTATAAGAGTCTAAATAAAACAAAGTAACACATACCAAATCAGCGAGTATGAATCAGGACTAAACCTAAGATAGCAAAGGAACATATAGATCAATATATTATTATTATTATTATTAAAACTTATAAAGCGCACAGCTACCCTGGGGCATCCCGGCGCTATGAACAGTGCATCAACCGTGGGACCATGGAATAAAGATAGCGACTCACAGGGGAAACAGATGTGTTTTCAAGCCTCTGCGAAAACGCAGGGTACAGGTCTCAGCTCGGAGTTTTAATGGGAGGGAGTTCCAGAGCATTGCTGTATGCACAGAGAATCGCCTCCCTCCCGTGCGTGATCTTTTTACTCTCGGGACCTGGAGCAGACACCTCTGGTCAGACCTCAGTGCTCTATTCGCTTTATAGGGTACTACCAGGCTCCCTAAAAGAGGAGGCCCGCCGCCCTGGAATGTTTTATGGGCGATGGACAGTGCCTTGAACTGTACTCTCTCCCGCACCGGTAACCAGTGCAGCGCCTTGAGAGCGGGTCTGGCGGATTCTGTTCGGGGGATACCCATAAGGAGTCTAGCTGCCGCGTTTTGCACCTGCTGAAGCTTGTTAAAAGTCGATTCAGGGGCGCCCAGAAACAGACTGTTGCTGTAATCAAGGCGAGATGTTATCAAAACCTGAATCAACAACTTCCTTGATGGAAAAGGAAGAAGCGGAAGGATTTTCCGCGCAGCCCGCAGCAGGGCAAAACAGACTCCCGCAGTTCTTTTGGCGTGAGTTCTGAGGGAAAGATCTTGCTCCAGCCAGACTCCTAAGCTCTTGATCTCCTCTTTCATGGTTGGAAAGTCACCCATACAGCTTGGCCAACATGAAGGTGACAGTGGTGGCACTTTGTTTCCAAGCAGCATGATCTCTGTTTTAGAGCCGTTCAGCTTCAGGGCTGAACTGCTCATCCAGGTGTGGACGTCCGCCAGACATGCGTACAACAAGTCAGGGTTCTCCACCAGTTGAGGAAGGGCGACCACAAGCTGAGTATCATCAGCATAGCTGATGATTTTGATGTTATAAGGGGTCACCACATCCTCCAGGGGGGCCATATAGACATTAAATAATGTCGGGCTCAAGGACGAGCCCTGCGGCACCCCCCACTGGAGAGAAATAGATGGAGACTTGTTGCTTCCTTCCCAGACCTGATAGGAACGGTCTTCCAGAAATGAGCAGAGCCATTTCAGGGCGACACCTGCCACACCCACCTTTGACAGCCGTTGGGTCAACACCTGGTGGTCAACGGTGTCGAATGCCGCACTCAGATCCAGGAGGATCACTGCCACTGATCCTCCCGAATCTAAGATGCGCCTCGATTCCTCAACGACCGCCAGGAGGGCCGTGTCGGTGCCATGGCCGGGACGGAAGCCGGTCTGCGAGTCTCGGAGCAGACCATTTGACTCAAGAAAGTTGGACAGTCGATGGTTAGCAAGTTTCTCAGCAATTTTGCTGAGACCTGGCAACAGAGAAATGGGCCTAAAATTGGCCAGCTCAGCTGCGTCAAGGTTAGATTTTTTTAGAAGAGCCTTGACCACGGCTTTTTTCCAGGTGGGTGGCACCAGACCACGAGAGAAGGAGGCGTTGATCAAGTTCGTAATGGGCCCAACCACAGCGAATGCCGCTTGTTTTAGGATTTTGAAAGGGACAGGGTCCATAGGGGAACCGCTTTTTATGGAAACTATAGCTTTTAATGTTTCACTTTCTGAAACTGGGCCGAACATGTCAAGGGAGAAAGGACACTCTTTTATCCCCACAGGGAGGGGTTCTTCTTGAATCCCATGAAATATAGCAACCTGGGGTAAAGAGTCTAGTATTTTTACTATTTTAGTGTGGAAAAAATTGGCCAACTCCTTACACCTCTCAGGGTCATGGGTGACTGCTGGCTCAGGAACTTTTAGCAGTTCTTGCACCACCTTAAAGGTCTCCCTGGAGGAGTTTGAGGCAAGTTGTATTCGCTCCTCAAAAAATTGTGCTTTTGCCAGGCGGAGGGCCGCTTTATAGGCTCTCATCGCTGTCCAGTAGTCCTTACGCCTGGCCGCATCAAATTTCTTCCTCCAGGCCCTTTCCAGTTTCTTACATCCTTTCTTAAGCAGGCGGAGCTCAGCCGTGAACCAGGGGGCGGAACCCACTCGTTTCTCCCTCTTCTGTAGGGTTTTCACCGGTATGAAACCATCAAGCGAGGCAGTCAACCATCGGTTGAGGTCAGCGTCTCCTTGAATCGGGTCTGCCTCAGCTACGGGTTGTGAATTTGCCAGGGCCTGAGTCCAGTCACCGATCGGTAGTCTGGACCATATACGGTCCACCACCACCTCTTGAAATGTCGGTTTAGAGGGCAGATTGATTTGCCATTCCATCGACACTAAGGAGTGATCTGACCATGGGAGCGGAAGAGCTGGTCTGGCCCTCAGCCGAGGGATGTTCGA
This sequence comes from Triturus cristatus, assembly GCF_964204655.1. Taxonomy (NCBI): domain Eukaryota; kingdom Metazoa; phylum Chordata; class Amphibia; order Caudata; family Salamandridae; genus Triturus; species Triturus cristatus. Next base: position 513,891,050 of record NC_140595.1, on the reverse strand, counting down.
AAATACCGGATCCAGCAAATGGCCCTTCACGTGGGTGGCTCCTGTGTTGACTAACCGGAGCTCACAAGCAGATAGATCTCCTTTGAGGTCTGCCGCGATCATATCCGCAGTGTCCTCAAAGTGCAGGTTCAGGTCCCCTAGCACAATGAAGGAAGATGTGGATGTTGCCAAGAGGGTGACCGTTTCCATCACAGAGCTTACGAAGTTGCCGACCTTACCCGGGGGTCGGTAAATCAGCAGGCCAGCCAATGTAACCGTTGGTGATACCTGTATGGAAAAGTGGCAACTCTCAATCTGCCACCAAGCCCCTCCAGACCCTGCAGTTAAGGTTATCACGATAGATAACGGCAAGTCCACCCCCTCGTCCCTCAGGTCTGTCCAAATGACCGATAAGGTAACTTGGAGGGAGGGCAAGTACAATGTCCGCATCAGAACTAGAAGTAATCCACGTTTCCGACAGAAACAAGATGTCTAGTTCGTGCTCTTGAATAAGAATGTTAGTTTCTACGGCATGACACGGAAGTGACCTGCAATTAAGCATGCCACATAGTAAAGTACTTGTATCAGGAGGAGGATGAAGCAATGCGTCCAATCCTCGTGGGGGGAGTATCCGCGCACCCAAGTTGGTAACAGGGTACTTTTCCGGGGGATTAATGCGTAATGCAAGTAACTCATCTCGTGAATAGATGATACGCAATAGTGGAGAATTTGACATAGTACCATGCCCTAAGCCCGTCTGAGCCCGGACGAGCCCAGACGGGCAGGACTCTGGCTGGACTCCGGCGTGGGTCCGGCGACTCCGCTGCGCATCTCCGCTGCGCATCGTCATAGCGAGCGTTAAGTAGGGCGTGGAGTCCGGTCTGCGAAACTAGTGCGCTGGCCGAGTGTCACCACGAGGAGTCCCTGCCTCACCCAAGATGGCGGACGCCGTTCTAAAGTGTGTCCAGAGAGCTAAGTGAGTCCGCTCCCAACAGCGGTGCTTATTATCTTTTATGTGGGGGTAAGCGCTATATGTCAGGTCCGAAAACACAATTTGCACCGTAAATACGGAATAATATTAAAAAACGCTAAGCGCTGCCAGAAATACCACCTAAAGTTTTAAAAGCGCAAGAACGCTGACAAGTGTCGTGTGAGCGCGTCAAATTCCTCCTGGAGCGTGGTACGAGTGCCTTAGTTCAAGGCAGAGCGAACCTCGAAGCTCACCTTAAGTAGGGCGTGGAGTCCGGTCTGCGAAACTAGTGCGCTGGCCGAGTGTCACCACGAGGAGTCCCTGCCTCACCCAAGATGGCGGACGCCGTTCTAAAGTGTGTCCAGAGAGCTAAGTGAGTCCGCTCCCAACAGCGGTGCTTATTATCTTTTATGTGGGGGTAAGCGCTATATGTCAGGTCCGAAAACACAATTTGCACCGTAAATACGGAATAATATTAAAAAACGCTAAGCGCTGCCAGAAATACCACCTAAAGTTTTAAAAGCGCAAGAACGCTGACAAGTGTCGTGTGAGCGCGTCAAATTCCTCCTGGAGCGTGGTACGAGTGCCTTAGTTCAAGGCAGAGCGAACCTCGAAGCTCACCTTAAGTAGGGCGTGGAGTCCGGTCTGCGAAACTAGTGCGCTGGCCGAGTGTCACCACGAGGAGTCCCTGCCTCACCCAAGATGGCGGACGCCGTTCTAAAGTGTGTCCAGAGAGCTAAGTGAGTCCGCTCCCAACAGCGGTGCTTATTATCTTTTATGTGGGGGTAAGCGCTATATGTCAGGTCCGAAAACACAATTTGCACCGTAAATACGGAATAATATTAAAAAACGCTAAGCGCTGCCAGAAATACCACCTAAAGTTTTAAAAGCGCAAGAACGCTGACAAGTGTCGTGTGAGCGCGTCAAATTCCTCCTGGAGCGTGGTACGAGTGCCTTAGTTCAAGGCAGAGCGAACCTCGAAGCTCACCTTAAGTAGGGCGTGGAGTCCGGTCTGCGAAACTAGTGCGCTGGCCGAGTGTCACCACGAGGAGTCCCTGCCTCACCCAAGATGGCGGACGCCGTTCTAAAGTGTGTCCAGAGAGCTAAGTGAGTCCGCTCCCAACAGCGGTGCTTATTATCTTTTATGTGGGGGTAAGCGCTATATGTCAGGTCCGAAAACACAATTTGCACCCACAAGTAGTCCCGAATACCACAGTGACTGAAGTGAACAGCATAGCTACCTTGGGACCAGTTAAAAATCCGTCCTGGCCACTAGAACAGGAATTACAGTGAGTCCGTTTCAAAAAGCATATGTGGTATGTCTGAAAAGAGATATATTGTAAGACCAGTGTCCAACCAAGATAATATGAAGGCAACCAAAATAACGATGATACGAGATCATTAATCATTGCTGTGCAATATTGGGCTAGATTCGGGACATCCTAAACTATCCTCCTTCAATATGTAATGAGGACTCTAAATGCACCGAACTCGAGTTGCGCGCCCATTTAAATATCTGTTATGGATCCATTCACGTCCTCTAATAGGGGGTCGAATCTAACTAGTGTCGTTAGCCCGCATAATAGAGGCCGGCGTCCAGTCCATAATTTACATAAAAGATAGCATTCAATAACCAAATTTAGTTACAATCATATATAAAAACAACTCACATGATTACGATAAATCGCGACTTCCGTATCCAACTTCTACAATCTAATGTGAATATAGAAATGCTTTAGTATATGTGCATTAACGAGCTGAAAATTATGAATACGTAAAAGAGTAAAGTCCGTGAGCAAAACCGCCTACCCTAATTACGGTGACGTGAGTGTACGTCTGACTCTTGGTCCCATTGGTCCCTCTTGTTCAACCATTTTTCAAATTTTGTCAGAGGGCGAGATGCTTCTGCTTTCATTGAAGAGTGCAACACTCAGTAACGCACCTGAAAGTATGCAACTTGTTCCGTTTCCAACACAGGTATTGTCTTTTTATTTCGTCAAGTGGCTTAACTGCATGGTATAACAAGCTGCCCATAATAAAGCGGAGCCTTCCAGTTTTGATATTGGCCTTTCTCTATTCACGGTGTAAAATCGGTGTTAAAACAAATGGGGGTGTATGGGGAGGGGAACGTAGTCCATCCCTTACATACACACACCCCATCCTACACCAAGAAAGTCCCCTTAGTGACTAGGAAGAGTACAGTCCACAACTTCTTTGATGTCTGAATAACCACAGGACCTGTCAAGAGTGGTGTGGCGGCTATTCAGTGATACATATAGCACCACTACTTTTAGGTCTCTAGTTTCTCCTATTTCACTAAGTAGTTAAACTGAATAAACTTTTGCTAGAGTTCATTTAGTTGTGCTGTTTCTGCTTGCAGTTAAGTGCTAGGACTGAACACATTTCTCAAACCTGGGTTTTCATTAGGCTCACGACATACATCTAAATCAACAGTTTTTTCAACTCTTTGTAAGTCTTGGTAAAAGCAGACTGTGTCTATTTCTCAACCAATTTACTCAGTTTCTCTGTTCAAATGTCTGTTATATGTCAGACAACACATTTAAAACCAGAAACAGAGGACGCCCTGACTTTGGTCTCAGTCTATGGGTTTAACATGCTTTTCAATAACTGTACTCCAAATTTAGGTATGCTACCAGCGGATCCTTTAAAGACCTATTCTTGTTTTCTACTGGACATCCTGTGCCTTCTGGCACAAAATTATTTCAACCATGAAATCTGCTTCTTCTGTTCTGTCAGAATATCAGTACCAAGTTCTCCATGAATTGTAATATCTTTAAACTATGTTTGTTGTGCGACTTAGAATGCTGAAGAGGAGGCAATTCCCAATCTGCATGGGTACTGTCTAGAATATTCGTGTTTGAATATGCAAGTCTGTCGAGGCTCACTCTTAAGCAGAGGAACTGATGGTGGACAGCTGTACCTCCATTGCTTCATTAACGCTTACCGCCATTTAAATGGGGCAACTGTCTTCTGTGAATTGCTAAATCTTCCATTTTGCAACGAGTACAGTAGGTTGCCAGGAACCCAAGCGCACAGTCTGTTTGGGTGGCCAACATGAATCTAAGCACGCTGACTATTCCTCCAAATTTGATACATGACCATGGTTTTAAAGATTTCAAGACGTCAATTTGACAGGCTAGTAGGCAGTGATTTCCTACTTACGGACATCTGTTTCCAAATCTGGCCAGAGGTATCTGCATTGCAGGCGGGCAGTGGAATGAAACATGCATTCAAGGCCTCACTATTCTCTCTCACACACACACACACACACACACACACACACACACACACACACACGGCCGGGTCTTTCCCAGGACTCTTTTCCAGAACAAGGACAGGCAACCTTATTTCTTTCACATGTCAGCCGAGTTGCTTGCTCTGAGACTTCCACATACACTGCTGGGGAACGCTTTGTTAAGGAGAGTTAGTTTCATGATTTCAGCCAGTGCACTGGCTGAAATCAGCAATGAGTGCACCTACATATTGAAGTTTAGTATTTATCCACATTCTCTCCTGCGATCCAAGTTAGCTGGATTTGACAATACTAACAAATAATTGTGTTCGCATTGGCACATCATTGTTTTTCTATATTAGTCAATCTATTCTCATACAGTTCTTCTTTGAAATCTGATGACAGACCTGCACTAAAATTAGTATTTTATTAGGTTTCAGATATCATCTGAAAAGGCTTTCAAGTTGAATGAAAGGATGTAGCAACTGTGACACATACAAACCATACTACATTTATGTGTGTGTCACAGACTAGTTTTAATCAAGGCACTTGCATTTCACGAACATTATTGAAACTGAGACACTCTAGTCTACATTTTGTGTGCCTCAGCACAATTTCCCTTTCAGGTTTTTCCATATCTGCGTTGTCCTACTCTTTGGTTCCATGATGCACTCCGTTATCCAGACTCAACATTTTTAGGGTGCCCTGGTGACCCACTAATTGGTTAGAGACAATGGTTTGATTCCTTTGAAACCTTTCTTGGGGGCTACTGAGGTGCACAGATTTAGACCTCAGAAGAAATTTGTTTTGTTATTTAAATCTTTCGGATTTAAAAGAAGGGCAATCCTCAAACATCTACCCGAGTTCGCACTGAATGTTAGCAAGGAACTGGATAAATAACAATAAGTGAAAAAAAGATGCTTTCCCATTACCTTTTTGACCAAATTCAGAGTGACTCAAAATATGGTTTGGGTTGTATAGGATGATAATGTAAGAATTGTCAGAGTGTGTTGATCTGTATGTTGACATTAAAGTGAGAGATAAAATACTCCACTTAATCTTGGATCCAGGCGCAAGGATTACACGGAAAACCAATAACCTTTTCCGAGTGCATAGGGTAACTGCAATTCAACTTATGGACAGAGAGCTTGTTTCTTACGAGGGGAGGAGAATTGACTTGTTAGGTTTCCTTCAGGATGTCTTGGAGTTCAGGGGAAGATGCATCTAAGCGAACATTTAAGTTGCCACCAAGGTTTTTAACATTCTTAGATAGTTTTACGAATTTATCTTTGACATGGCGATTGAGACTGGGGACAGAAAAAAACATTGGAATTACCTATCCTATTAAATCATCATTTTGGCTTTTTCCTTTAGTCACGGCTTGTAAACTGAGTGGAGAACTCAGTGCCTCTGTTGAACTCCGAAGTTTGAACAGAGAAATATAGATTGATTCTCTGCCTTTGTCTTAGATCAGCAAGATTCTGGCCACACGGGGAGGGCCGAGTGGTTAAGCCATGCCTTCGTCTACCACCAGGTGGATTTCGAACCAGTCTCTCATCATTATTGCATGCACTTCGAAACCACGTTTAGGTCATTCCTACACTGTCGATGTCGTTTGGGTTGGCTTCTGCAACAGCAATATTTAGGAGAATCAATGGTCCAAATGTTCAATGATTTCAAAGGAGTCAATGTATTCCAAGATGATATTTTTGCACCAAACCTGTGGGAACAACATTTTAGAACTAGCTGGTTATAATTCAGTCCAGCGATGGCAGTAAAAAAAACAAAAAACTAAAAGTGACTTATTTAGGAGAGAAGTAGACTATTCTTGGGCAGACTACTGCAAAGGACAGCACTTTCATGCATCCTGGGATAGTACAGATCATAGTAGGAGCATCGCCCTTGTTGATAAGTCCAGTTTGAAGTACTTTTAGGGCTATGTGAATTAAATTCACATTTCTGCTTCGGTAAGCCACACGTGTGTTGTCTTAACAATATGTAACGGATTGATATCTCGATAACATGGAATCTGGAACCGAGAGCACCTTCGAGCGAGAGAAGCAAGAACTGGTGGGTGTCAGAGCCCTCAAACCAAATGACAATGATAATCTTGTTTTGCGACAGTGGATGCTAGCAATGCTGGGTTAGGAGCCATTTTGTAGCAAAAGAAAGTGATGAAGATTTCACTGTAGGCTATGCTTCCTATGGCCTAAGGAAAACTGAAGTGATCTATTCAGTAATCGAAAATGAATTACTCTGAGGCTTGTGGACTGTGCCAAAGTTCAAGGCTAATCTTAGGTGCAGGAAATGTACTATTTTAATTTACCTCTAACCACTAGTCTTCATTCTTAGTGGTGATATCAAGAGTCACCCACAACTCGTTGCACAGTTGTCATTCTAAACTTTTGCAGTACCGGTTTGACCGGCACAATATTTTTGTAGGACCACAGAGTGGATTATTTACGGAGGTCTCCCGCTCCGAACGGTGGTGGTGACAATGAAGCGGAGTGGTCCGATTATGGCAGTAGACGTTGAGAAATTGTGTGTGTTGGACCTGACCCTCTCTGCAGGGCCACTCCAGATTTGTGCCTTCCTTTACTGAAACCGATTTGTTTGGCTATTAGCAGTCTGTCCACTTTACACATGCTAACCAGTGTCAATATGCTAGTGTGCTCCACCTAAAACATGGTAAAATTGGCATATTTAATTTACTTATAAATCACTGGAACTTCGTGTACAGAGAGCCTGTAAATTATAAGCTAAGAGTGACCTCCAGCACGCCTTGTCCTACCCACTACAGTAGCATTTTAAAACAGGTCTCCGTTCTGCCTATGTAGCCTGTATTGGATTTTAAACTCATTTCGGCCTGACTAAATAAACCTTTTGCCAGACCTATAACTTCCTTTGTCTTTTTTATAAAAAGTAGGCCCTAAAGGATCATAGGGCATTGTGCATGGTATTTAAAAAGTAGGACATGAGGGTTTAAGTTTTACATGTCCTGGTAGGGAAAAACTCCTAAAGTCGTTTTTATTGCTGTAAGGCTATTTCTGCCATAGACTAACATTATGCCACATTATTACACTTAATAAGTGATAACTTCAGTTTGGGACCAGATAGTGTGTCCAGGTACTGGACCCTTGGCAGGTTTCAGACTGTACCTCTCCTGAAGAAAAAGGTGAAGATACAGACAATTTGGGCTCCCTACGACTGCAAAGTGGCATTTTTGTGCTGAAAATTGGCCGTCCACGACCACCGCCAATGCGAAGCTCCAGCGGGACCGCCTCTTCGCACCAACAGCGACCGGTCAAGACTATCGCCAATAAAAAGCTCCAGCAAGGACCAGCTCTTCGGGATACAGCAGCAATAGGCTCGCAACGCCAGACCTGCTCCTCACATTGACAATGACGAAAGCGAACTGCTGCTCATTGTGTGGCCCTCAGATGACGACTTTTCAGCAGAACAAAATGGTCCTTGTATCCGGCTCACACTCCATCACAGTCAACCTGAACAAGTGACTTTACCACAGTTCAGCGCAATCAGATAACTACAAGTGGAGCTTTGTGTTTTTTGGGGCTATTTTTATGTAAAACTTTAAAAACTCATATCTCCTGTTGCACTGATTAGATTTGCATTGCTTTGGTGTCATTCTCTTAATTAGATTTAATTTTTCTAAAATGGTTTGTGATTTATCTTGCGTTGTATTTTCACTTTATTGCTGTTTGAGTGCTGCATAAACATTTTACACATTGACTTTTGTAGTTCACATTGACAAGGATTGTGTTAAATGTTTTTGTTGGATTACCAACAGTGAATGTCATGCGCCTATTGAGAGTGACATTTTGGCGCAGAAAGTTATCAAATTTGCTGCGGGTGATTGGCAGAAGAAGAAAAATCTTCAGATTGGTGTGCAGATTTTAATCAAAGTATTGGATGAGCGTGCTGTAGATGATTTATTGATTGGGGCTGACAAGTTAGTTCCCCTAGAGTAGATGAGGTCTGTCATTGTTCTCAAATTATCATCATGAGAGATGCTTAGGGTGCACCCTGACCAAGTGTAGCATCTGAGCGGTCTTCTAATGGCCAGACATGGAAAAGGATGTGGGGATGAATGCTGGCTTTGAGAAAAACAGTATGCACAGCTCCTCCATAGCCTATCAAGTTGCTATTAGGTCCTTGGGTGAAAGTCTGTATGGATTTGTTGGGTCCTCTCAATCTGCTCTCGTTACATCACTGTTTGGTTGTATTTTTGGTAGTTTACTATACCAAGTGACATGAAGTCAGATTTTTGTCTAATCCCAGCACTAGAATGTGGTGATGATCCTGAAAGATGTTTTTTTGCTAGAGAGGGTTTCACAGAACACACAGTGGAACATTCGAAAAGTTAATTCTATCGACCCCTGACACATTGATTAGACTAACATAGCGGTTCTTAACTTTTTGGCTTCTGTGGACCTCCACTGAATCATTATAGGAAGCCGGGGAGACCCAGCATGAGCAATTTGTATGATGGGACCTCAAAACAAACAAAAATACATAAACAAGAATACACTGAGAAAAAGCTCACAATTTTAAATAGTGTGTAATATGACAATGTTGCTTTTTTATTTGTATATACTTTATTGATTTTAATTGATTAATGTTGATATTATGTCAAACAGTCGCAGACCCTGCTGGATAGACCTCGTGGACCCCCAGGCATCCTTGAACCACAGGTTAAGAACCACTAGAGAGAGAGAGATCAGGGAGTACATATGATGGGCATTAAAGAACAAACGTGATGTTTTGGGCTGTTAGAACTATTCTGTGGTTCTACGACAGTACACACACTCAGTAACGGGAGTGTCACCTTTTGAGGAGCAGGACACCAGTCTCTAAACTGTGTCTGTCCAGTTTAATGAAGTGGACGTGCAACAGGGACATTACCCAGGTTCTTAGGTCTAATGCGGACATGGTACAAGACAAGAAAAACATGATTTTGATTAAAGATGAGTGACCAAGACAGTACAACTTTGGGTGGGGGATGGGGGATGAATTAAAAAAAAAAAAACTGGTTATCAAATACAATCCAAAGTTCAGGCATCTCGGTTGCTGTTGACAAAGTTAGTGTTAGTGCCATTGTTAGGGGCTGCAGTCATCACTAGGGGAATGTGGAGAGAGTGGTCAAAGTGGGTAAGATGCTGAGGTGATATGGATGTGTATTCAGGTTTGTGAGCGGTCTGATTTACTTGTGACAGCAGCCAATGCTTCTGTTCATAGGAGCACCCATACTTGAAAGCTTCTTATTCGCTCCAGATGATAATTTGTCAGTCAGTTCAATATAAGTTTATTTAGACCAATGGCCCCCAAACGTTTTAAAACCACATCAATAAATCAGTAAAACTTTCTAAAATCACAATTCATTATTCAACCTCATAAAACTTAATAAAATACACTCAACATACCCTTCAACAATTCATGTCACACAAAACTATAAATAAGCAAATCAGTTCAAAATGCTATTGAGGGATTATTTAACTTTTTTGGATACACTTCCCCATGGCACACGCTATGTCTAAATTACTCACTTCTGTTAAAAGCGTTACTGCTTGGGCCCCATTTCTAATATCATATTTTTTTTAAAATTGGACACAAACTTTCCGTATATCTAAAAATTTCCATCAGTCCAGTAGTAGATGTAGGATATCACATGTTCCCAAAGTACAGGTACATTTTCCCATACTATCAATCATACATCTTTTTACCCTATCATTCACATAACATGGGTTTACCCCAATCCTTAGCCTTGGCAGTTCTCTTTTCAACCAGCAGCTAGGCAGCCTATCAATATAGGGGTAATGCTGTTCATTTTGCCACGCTAGCGCCATGAAACGTACAGATTTTTTCCTCGAAAGGTAACCTTGGTCCTGGGCTCAGGAAATTTCTCTACCTAGGACCCCGATCTTAATTTGGAGAGTCTTGGGGCACAGCGTAATCTTCAAAGTGTGGCACGCTTTAGTGATGATAGCTCTTGTCCCTTTTGCCCACATTAGCTCACTCTTTGCAATCTCATGTCTGCACCATTGTGAAATGCTATGATCTTCCCCCATGCCCAGGCGCTGCCAGAAACGTAATAGGTCCATACACGCTGATATACCCCATGAGGCTGTCCCAATTCTAATCTCATTGCCTGAATCATTGACAATTTGGGCAAAGAAAATAAGTTTTTCACGGTGTTTCCCTCCTCTGAGACCCATCCGTTTTTACCATTGCGATAAAGCACTTCTGCCCCATACAAAAATTGAGGCGTTATCATTGCTGAGTACGCTTTTAGAACTGGTCTGTCGGACATGTCACCATATGCACAGTTGAAACTTTTTAGTCCCTTGACCGATGCCAAAGCCCTCCGCTTTAGTGAGTCGAGATGAGCACGCCACTGGAAACTTCTCTCGAACCACATCCCTAGGTACCTATATTATTCAACTTTTTCCAACTTTATGGTGCCTGGGGCCCATGTGAAAACAATTATCCTTCGACCGAAGCATAGGATCTTTGTCTTATCCATATTGACAACGAGTTTTTTTACAATGACAATATTCAATGAACCCGTTTAGTTCTCTTTGTAGGTCAATCTCCGTTTGATCCACAATTACTAGATCATCTGCGTAAAGTAGACAAGAACTATGTTTCCAGTCTTGTCTCGGGCTTGCCCCACTCACATTGCGCAGGATTGACAGCAAGTCTGCAATAAACAGGGAAAATAGCAGGCGGGCCAGTACGCACCCCTGCCTCAAACCATTGCCAATCTGAATTTTCTGAGATAAGCTCCCCATCTACATTAAAGTTTATCTGGGCCCAATTATAGGTGTGCAGTGCTTGAATCCGCCCTAGCAGATCCTTTGGTATGTTATATCCAGTCAAAGTCTCCAACAGCCGCTCACGGTCCACCAGATCAAATGCTGCGCGGAAGTCCACGAAGCAGCAGAACAGACTTCCCCTCTGCTCAATCGACTTCCGCGCAATGGACCAGAGCGCAAAGCAGTGGTCGACCGTCGAGTGCCCCTCTTTGAACCCCCCCCCTGTTCTGGGGGTACAATCAGATTTACTTCTGCCCAGTCCTTTAGTATTCCTAAGATTACTTGAGCGAATACTTTTTCTCCTATATCAAGGAGATTTATTAATCTATAATTCTTGTGGGCATTTAAATCTCCTTTTTTATGGATTGGCCTTTTGATAGGTCCTCTCCAGTTTTCTGGCACAATGCCTGTCTTGAGGATCCCCTGGAACATTTTTGCAAAAAAATCTGTCCACCACTCCGGCCTAGTTTTTATTAACACTGCCAGCAGATTATCTGGGCCTGCTGCCTGAGTTAGGTTTAAGTCAGTTATTATTTTCTTTATATGGCTGGAGGTAAAGTGTTCCTTTATCTCCTCCCTCACACTTATCCATAATATTGTGCTTGCTTTCTCTGCCATAGGCCATTTCCCGTAAATTTCCCCAAGTAATCCACCCAGTTATCTCGGGGACCAGGCAGTGCAGGGATCCTAGTGTCTTACCTGAGCTTTCTTGGACCAATTTCCAGAACCCTTTCACATCTTTGGACTCAATTACAGCTAGCATACTTGCCCAGCATCTACCTTTATAGGTTCTTTTTTTATTCCTAATAATCGTTTTGTAATTTAGCCTTAGTTTCTGGAGGGTAACTGAAAGCTCAGCATTGTACCTTACTCTAAGTCTCCTTTCCATTTGTCTAATACGCGCTTTTACTTTACGATATACCTCATCGAACCATGGACAATCTTTAGTAGGGGAGCTAATGTTACTGGCTGTCCCAGGTTTATTACATTTCATTTTTACCCTTAGGCATTCCACCAGTTGTCTTATTGTATTTTCATACCAGGCGTTGTCCTCTTCCGTAGGGATATTTTCAAAAGCGAGAGTCTGCTGAACAGCACTTAATTTTATAATGTGCTTCTCACATATACGAGTTGTTCGCCTCGTTGTATAGGCTACCTGGAGTATCGTCTCTCTCTGATTGCCCCTTTTTGCAAAAAGTTCTGTCTTCAAGGGAAAGTGATCACTTCCTTACACACATCACCTCGAAGTGCTTAAGTAGGTCAAAGGTCCAGGCATGTGTAAACATGTAATGTATAGGGCAGGGTTGGTGGCCTATTGTAAATGTACACCTGGCTGGCCGGTCAGTATCCATTCTACCATTTACACATAAGAGACCCATAGAGCCCAACATTAGCCCAAAAGCCAAAACTTGGGCTGAGATGTCTCGGCTAGTAAACATTACAGCCTCTATATTATAAGCGCTCAACAATTCCTTACACCAAGGGTCTATTCATCGGGGATCAAATCTATGGTTAAAATCTCCCAGCACCAGGAGCACATCCTTCTGGTAGGTATCGCATGCATTGACGAAATACTTTATTTATTTATTTATTTTTGAGATTTTTATTGCGCAAACAATTACCCGGAGGTGTCTCGGCGCATGTGTGAGCTAGCAGGATCATAATAGTAGAGTTCACTGATCAAACAGCCATGTCTTTACGAGCCTCCGAAAGCTCATCAGGTTGGGGGCGTTTTTGATATTTAGTGGGAGAAGGTTCCAGAGTCTTGGTGCAGCCACTAAAAAGCGACGATCTCCCCAGGTTGCCGTTCTGGTGCGAGGTACGGGCAGAAGGCAAGTGTTAGCCGATCTCAGCAATCTTTTGGGGGTATACAGCTGGAGTGCCTCAGTCAAGAATTTAGGTCCTGTGCCATGCATGGCCTTGTAGGCAATGCAAAGGGCCTTAAACTTAATACGGCTCTCTACTCTGAGCCAGTGAAGCTGGCGGATGGCTAGGGTGGTAGGCTGGCGGTGAGGGATGTTTAGAGAGTTCTGGCAGCCGCATTCTGTACAGACTGTAGTTTTGACAGCACTGATTTCTGGGTGTTGAGGAAGAGGGCATTTCCATAGTCCATTTTGGAAAATACCAGAGTGGTACTCTTTTAAAGTTCCCAGTTCACGCTTGTATTTGTCCTCTTTTCCCTTCTGAATATACAAATTAACAATACAAATACCTTCATAGCCTGGTACCACATTCATTGGCCGCACTCTACAACCTAGTGCCCATTTAAATTTCAGTGCCAAGGGTTCTACAATCCTGACAATTTTTGTGGGTATCAGCGTTAACTGACCTCCTGAAGGTCTGCCTAGAGGATTCTTCCTCGCTACTTTCGCATGATGGGTAAACCCTTCTTTGACTAGGGTTTCGTCGCACAGCCACGTCTCCTGCAAACACACAATATCATTACTCTCAATGAGCTTACTAAAACTTTCTTGGGTCGCTATTCTCTTATACCTGTTTATATTCCAGGTTAATATGGATAGGCTGTGAGACGGTGTACGCCGGAAACAAAGGTGGCTGAAGGTAGGCAGAGTGGCATCCCGTCTTCTGTGGCCACTGATATGAAGTAAGAAGGACACGGCTGAATTTCCAGTTGTAGTATTTATTGTAGGTGTACAGAGAGCCGTCCCAGCCAAGGCACAAGCAGCAACTGCCACTGAGGGAACACTCAGAGCAGGATGCTTACCAACATTCTAGATGACATCATAGAATACTCATCGATCTCTGCCAGCATCACATCACCACACCGGTCCATTATTTGGGCATACAGATCCACACAGACCCCACTATAGTTATCAGAGAAAACTATGGGAAAGTAGTGACTAAACTTGAGACAGAGGTCCATCAGTGGATTAGACCCCCCCCCTCTCTCCCTAATGGAGCGCAGTGCCATTATAAAAATAGTAGTCCTCCCTAGATTCTGGTTTCTATTTCAGAATATCCCAATTTTACTGACTCATGCTTTTTTCACTACCTTGTGCTCAATTATGATTATGCTCGCTTGGGCTGGGAAGCAACCGCGGGAGAAGTGGGAAACTCACCATGCCTTACGACATGGGAGGACTTAGCACAGCTGATCTCGAATTATATTACAAGGCGGCGCATAGTACTTTTGCTCACTATTGGATACATGGCCTGCAAGATATGCCACAATTGTATATAGAAATAGACGCTGCTATACCCAGCACGCTCCCTCAGATTCTAATCTCTCCACACAAGAGGAGACACAGCTGTTTCGATTCCTTGAATGCTACAGGGCAGGTGTGGTGGAGCCTCTTGGATGCACAGGCAGGTTCTGTACTATACTCACCATACACATTGATAGAATGATGTGCATGGTTCAATATTGGCATGGAAAGAGGGGTAGCTGAAGCCTTAAAACCATTGCAAATTGTGACGATGGGTGACCTATTCACTGATGGGAAGGTTAAAAGTTAGAACATTCTAATTGCAGAGTTAGCATCTCCGTCAACTATGGCTGGTTTTCAATTCAAAAACCAAAGAAAATGATGGACGGAGTATTGAACATTGCAAGCACTCACCCCCAGTCAACTGATCTGGGTTTAATCCATCACCGTTCTTTAGCCCACTCTGCCACCCCAGTTCAGACATGGCCATATGCAAATCAGTCTGACCCTGTGCCTCATGGGAACAGTCCAGCCCGAACTGCCAAGCCATGTCTTCCCTGGACCGGAAACAAGCTTCCTAGAACCGGTTTCTGGCATTTCAGCCGTCTTCAGCCAGGCTTGCTTGAATCCAGTGGCAAAGTGAGCAAGGGACTCACGTCTGAGCATACCCTGCCAACTTATGGCGAACAAAGGGTGAGTGCTTGCAATGTTCAACACTCCGTCCATCATTTCATTTGGTTTTTGCTTTGTTCGCCATAAGTTGGCAGGGTATGCTCAGACGTGAGTCCCTTGCTCACTTTGCCACTGGATTCAAGCAAGCCTGGCTGAAGACAGCTGATGTGCCAGAAACCGGTCCTAGGAAGCTTGTTTCCGGTCCAGGGAAGACATGGCTTGGCAGTTCGGGCTGGACTGTTCCCATGAGGCACAGGGTCAGACTGATTTGCATATGGCCATGTCTGAACTGGGGTGGCAGAGTGGGCTAAAGAACGGTGATGGATTAAACCCAGATAAGTTGACTGGGGGTGAGTGCTTGCAATGTTCAACACTCCGTCCATCATTTCATTTGGTTTTTGTTTTTCAATTCTTCAGAGTTGCATGCAATTAAGGAAGTGATATGTTAGAACCTCAGACTATGCCGGCCTTATCCTCCTTGATAAAGGAAAAAACACCTTCTGAACTGGTCACAAGATTTTACTCCTTCGCACAAGAAGCTTGCAGGCCAACAATGACTAAGGCCAGACAGGACTGGCAACGAAAATTGGGAACAATTATAGATGGAGTCTGGAGATACTGCTGTGCCTTGATTACTGACATTTCGCGAAATGGAAGGGGCAGGTTAATCCAGTTTAAAACATTAACAGGATATATTATACCTCCAAAAGGCTGCACCGGTACAGGCTACAGGACTCGCCTGAGAGTTCCCGATGCTCAGAACCGATAGCTAACTTTGCATATGTTGCCTGGTGTTATCCCAGGGTGTTTGCCTTCTGGAAGGCAGTTATCCAGGAATTATAACGTATAACTGGCACCACATTGGAGATGAATCCAATTATGGGTCTATTAGGGTACACCAAACAGATCGAGAGAGCGCAGCGTAAATTGGTAGCTATAGGACTCATTGGCCACAATGTGAGTTGCAATGAGGTGGGCCCTGGGACCAACACGCACAGTGGACGAATGGCACACAGATATGATCTATTGTAATACCCATTTTGAGGTATATAATGAATTACTCCCCTTGAGACACAGACCCAAAAACATTTGGGGACCTTACCGAACATACTTAGTAGGTAAGTAAACTGGTGAGACTGAGGGCGAAGAGTCACAGGAATAATTATCTATGAATTTGTTGGTATAGGAAGGTTTAACAGGTTAGATCGCATACGCAATGGGATATTAAGTATATGTCTGTAAAATGTTAAACTTCATATGTAAGGTGATCACGTCGTTGAGTCTGCACATAAATGGACTGTACTGAACTCAACCCTACTATGCAAAAGTGGCCCCCATGTTATGTGTTCATTGCATAATTGTAATCAATAATGGTAAAATACGTATGTTCAATTGTGGTAGAGCAGAAATGCTAAGCGTGAAACAGTAATGAGAAATGTATGTTTACATATCAGTGTGGTCATTTAACATAGGTGTTTAATTCACTGTTAAAATAAAATAAAAACAATCTGCAGACAGACTGGGTCGTCCTCTCTGTCAGTACCATAATGTGACACCACCTCTCAGTGGATGGTGGTTTAAGATATTGATCCCTTGGGGTTTCAAGTTAGGACGATCTTTCATTCCATTTATGGGCTCCTGCCAATACCCAAATCTGATCTTTAATAGCTGTTCTCAGTTTGCTCCATACTACTACATCCACTTGTGTGAGCGCCCACCATCTTTCATTTATTATTTAATGTATGTGCAAGGTGTTTCTCTCTCACTCTAGGCACCCTTAAATATCCGGTAGCTGCATTTCCAATGTCCTGACAGCTGCACTTAACTGTTACCAATGTATTCAGGTCCTGTCAGCACATTAAACCTGCTCCTCTTTACTACCAACCTACTCCATCGGAGTGTGGTCAAGCGGGTGACCAAGGCTACATTCACTTCTTACTGCTTTTTCATTTTTATCCTGCTCTTTTGACTGATCTCAATTTGCACTGGAACCTGTTTCTCACAGTTTTAATATCTCCACTATGCTATCAATATTTCGACCCTCTCAAAATATCTGTAATGGGTGGATTACTCCACTTGCTTCAGGTCACTTCAATGAAACTTTGGTAACCTCACACATTTTAAAGTCATCATTTTGTTCTCTTGGAGCAGAGGGTGGAATACATTGAGGAATACACCCCCCCCCCCTCCAGCCCTACACTGGTTTTGTACCAAAGGCTGGATAGTACATCTATGATAAAAGGCACTATGTGGCACCTACCCACACTTGTCCTAACTGAGCACCGGCACATCACTACAGTGATAAAAAGGCATTCTTGCTGTTTCTTTTGGGAATCTAACATTCCTCCAACACCATCACCACTCCCCCCTGCACTTCTGCAAGAGAAAAAATACAGATTAAGAAGTTAAACTTCAAATAGTGCAAATATCCATTCGTTTTTGCCTTAGTCATTTAACAGATTGTTACTTTCAAAAAGAACACGTCCATGATCTTTGAGCATTTGAAAGGGCACTGCATTCTCCTATTTTTAAGTGGATAGTGTGTCATTTTGGTATGCAGCACATCCCAATCCATTACCTCTTTCTGTTCATGCTCAGGAATTTGTGCTTTTCTAGGGACAATTTTATCAGTCCTAATGCCTCTGCCAAGTACTATATTCGATAACGCACTACTGAAGAAGAAACATTTTATTATTATTAGCATTATTAGAAATAGATTCCAGGCTCTCTTTACCAAGCTTAAGTCCCCCTAAATTTACCAACACCATGAAAAACTACAGCTCAATCAATCCCATGACCGCAATAAGTCTTAGGCATTTTGCCTGGGAAACGCCACAAAACCCAGTCAACCTGCTGTCTCTATACTATAAAGAGTACACCAAAATGTTCAAATGTTGTCTTTGATTAATATGCTCCCTTGCTTTTTAGTAAGGGGGCACTTTAGCAATCCGTAGGCAGCGTCACAACAAAAATGTAGAATAAAAGATTACACAGAAAAAAAACAATCATGTAGCACAATAAGATGTGTCCTTTCTAGTATGGAAAGTATAGTATTCTCCACAAATAGGACTTTTCTTACCTCTTAGGCCCAGAGGCAAGGTGTCCATTTTGAGATTGGGTAGAAAGAGGATTCTCACACTGCACAAAGTCCACTATCTGCAACACTGAAACTGTACTATACTTCTGAATGTAGGCACAATTCCTAAAGACAAGGAAAATCATCATGAACATTTTGTAAGACCCCTTAACAAACACTTTAGATCTGAACATACGGTTTCTTAAGCCTTTGTATTGCTTTATAGTTGTGAATATTTAAAATACATTATCTTTCTTTGTTAAAGTATCCCAGTCAATATCCCAGAATACAAAACACATTCAACAAAGTGGTACATAAACAGTTTACAAATGAAAAACCTCATCACTGGAAACAAAGTTAATATTTTGTAGAACATGAGCCACTCAACTAAATTACTGATAATCCAATTGTTTTTTATTCACTATAATTAAGCCAATTGCCTACTTCACTGTCAAAAACATAGATTAATTTTAAATGTCAGGTGTTCATTTGAAGACGCCAACAAAGTAACCCCCAACTACCAGCTCCCCACTTTAATTCGGCCACCTGTCTTAGTCTAAAATACATATCCCAGCAAGGAAAATACCTTTCCAACCATCTCTCAGCAACACCACTATGCTGAGGGAATCTTCCCCCTGGGCATCTTGTAACTTAAACATGTTGACATAGGATTAACCCAGTTGGGGGTTCCCAACAACTTCTCCAAACATAAATCTGCTAGCAGTTACCCTGACATAAGCATCATTGTGCTTAGCATAACTTCTTAATCTTTACTGTCCACTTTTATATCTTTATAGGAGTGGAATACTACAACTTCAGTCACTACCAGATAGAGTTACAAGTTTTGAGACTTCTGAGTAAAGATAACAGTATTTGTAGTACAGTTTGGGTTACCCAAGTCTCGGCCTTCTGGTCTGAATAACACGTAAAAATCAATCATGGTCTGATACCACCTCTAACTGTTCCTATTGCTTAAAACATCTTCTGTTTTGAAATGCAATCTACTCTGACGCTTACTAATGGAACTCTTTTTAGATTATTCAGCATCAAGAAGTGCTTAAAAAAAGACATGTGGTGGAGCATAATTCTTACCTTTGTCAATGAAACCTAGAAGTTGTTATTAGCACCCAGAGAATGTAGGACCTGCTATGCTAGGAACTGGGCTAACAAAATATAAAGCCAACGAGAATTACCTGGTTAGTATTATTGTGAAATATCTGTTGTCAGGTACATGACTGAGTGACAATAGGATTGTCTTTATTAACATGGTTCGGACTACTGCGTCAAAAATTCTTGTTTTATCAAACAAAATTGTAAAGCAGCCTTTGCTAGATGCATGATTTTGACATGAAATACACCAAACAAGTTTCTTCTACAAATCCTACATTACTTGTCACGTTCTTCACCACATTCTAGATCTAAGGTACATTTAATTGTTGAAACAAATAGTCTAGGATCCAGGTAACTAAACTGCATGTTTTTCAATTGGTTGCAGAATTTTACCTTCACATTTCCAAAAAGAAGAGCCTTATTAAGAAGCTCAAGAATAAGAAGACAGAACCCTGAACAGACTGCCAATGAACAGAGAAAATCGTACTCCCTGAACTGCGCCTGTATTATTGGCGACTAAGCTACAAGTGTTAAAGCGACGGGTCCCAGACCAAAGGGAACCTTTCCAGCAGGCAGACGGAAGAGAGCTGGACCCATAGGGCTTTGTCAGGCAGTTGTATGGTACAGAGAGGTCCCCAATCTCCCAGAGAAACGGAACTGGAGACTGCGCTAGATGGGAGAACAAAGTGCAACTAAAAACTCCACTATGGGATTCCAGCGGGCTGTCTTAGTGGCGTGGGGTGAAACAGAATCGACAATAGGATGTGTAGGGCATTTTGAAGCTAGGGGACCTGTGAAACAAAGTGGGATGGTTATCCTCTGTGGAACTACAGAGACAATACGATCTGTCCAGGCAACGGTTCCTACACTATCTGCAGGTTCAGTTGATTCTGAACTGACTGGTTGACCATGCACATGACCTAGACGAGGAGAACCTGTTATAGTACAGGGTTAGATTCAGGCACCTGAGTAAGGTG
Organism: Triturus cristatus; assembly: GCF_964204655.1. Taxonomy (NCBI): domain Eukaryota; kingdom Metazoa; phylum Chordata; class Amphibia; order Caudata; family Salamandridae; genus Triturus; species Triturus cristatus. The sequence goes on along the minus strand of NC_140595.1, from coordinate 513,871,013 downwards.
CAGTATTGTTAGCAGCATGTTAAATTAACAGCTTGCATTAGCAATGTTGTCGGACCTCCAGAAGACCATAAGGAGATCTATTCACCTATGGTAAAACGTCCAATTCTGGGGTCTGGATAAACTGCAAGGTTTTTAGCCTCCTATCAAATTAAAAAACCATTAATGGCAAAATTACTATATAACGTCTTGAAGAACATGAAAATGTTCAGTTCACCTCATACTGCTGGATATGCATGGTAATTTTCCCAATGCCAGCTTTACTTTGGATTTAAAGTCCGGTTGATGTTCGATGGGTGTCTATGCCCAAGCCCAGAAGGGCAGGAACATATTAGCAACATTTGTGTGTGGGCATGTGGCAACGATACTACGGACTTGCTACCATCAGTGCGCACTCCTTTACAAAAGTTGCTAAAACATATTTAATAAAACGTTAAAATTGAGCCGCTGACATCATTCACCTTTCAAACATACTAGCACAACAGTGCAAGAATGTAGGTCTAATAATTTCTGGTTTAGACAGTTGAAGTAAGCTATTTACTGGACAAAGGGGTACCCCCTGAACTTTGTGAAGATATGTGGCCAGGGGCAGGAACACAGAGGAGGGCGGGAGGTGCAGCTCGGACCCGGAGACCGGATTTGTATGACTGGCTTTACACCCCTGGAAGTGTGGGGGGGACGGATGTCCACGGAGAGAAGTGCTATGGTGAGCAGATGGTGGGGGAACAGGCTTCCTGTTGATGGGAGGACCAGGGCACTCCATGTCCACAGTTGTTGACATGTACTCCTGTAATGCTCGCTGCAGTCCCTAGGGTAGTATGATTCTGGTTCATACACTGTCGGTTACAAAAATGCTCAATAGGCCCCAAGACATTACATTTTTCTTTTAATGTGCATTGAAAAACTGCATCTAATTGCTGAGCATTTGAATATATGTGCAGGAGCGTCTTGGCCAATGTCTCTGTAAAGGTATGGAAAGGTCTTGAAAGATCACTGAGCTATGTATGTCATCACACTATGATTTAGTATATACAGACTCATTACAAAACATATTTAGGTGAACTTATTTAAAAAAATGCTGTGGTGTAAAAACTCAATAGCACAGGAACCCATAAAATATTTCACATCTATATTAAATACTAGTTTAATGGCATCCTAACAGCGACCCCAAATTCAGTGAGGCAAAGATTATGCTTGCAGACTCCATGCATTTATCAGGTGAAGGCTGCTTCTCCCAAGGAGGGCAGTCCAGCGCTTTTTCGCTTTTGCTAGATTGGTTAATGAAAATTTATAAGGTATTGTATTGTAGTTGCATTTATATAGCCTTACTACCCTTAACGAGGCATCGAAGCGCTTTTTTGGTGAGTAGCACGCTACTCCTAAACCCATAAAGAATTAGTATAGTGAAATATGAAAGTAATTTGAGTGGTGGGTATGCAAGTTATTTGGATTGAGGAGGAAAGGGTCAAGAATTTATTTTTTGGGAGTTTATAGCCGTAGGAGGGGGTTTAGGGTGAATTAAGGGGAGGTGGAGGGAAGTTAGTAGAGGGAAATATAAAATGAGTTTGAGGGGTTACATGTTATTCTGTTTTTTAGGTCTCGTCTGATCCAGCGCATGCGCTGGTCTGGCAAGACTTATTGAGAGGGCTCCAAAAAGTGCTACCAGGCCAGCCTAGAGCTACAGTGCATGAGCGCGGGCGCGCGCGCCGCGCTTTACCGCGATTACTTTCACTTTGATGTTTGATCGCGATCACTTTCACGGCCGCTTGGCATAGGTCTCGCTTTTGGGACCTTATAAGTATTTAGTTATGCAAATGTTGCATGGCTAAATACTTATAAGGTCCCAAAGGTGAGACCTATTGGGTATGCCAATGCTTGTATGTATTGAAAAGGAATAGAGGAGGGACGGGAAAGGTCTAGGATCTTTTTTGCAGTTAAAGGGAGGTGGAGGGGAAGAGTCAGAGATAAGGGTTTAGAAATGATCGTTTTAGGGGATCGGAATAGTAAAATAGGTATGAGGATGCAAGGAGGGGTAGAGGAGGGAAGAGTCTAGAAAGGGTTATTTTGGGGATCATAGTAGAGGTATGGGGTTTGAGATGAAAGAGTGGAGGTAGAGGATATATTGATAGAGGTATCGGGTGAGAAATAGGGTAATGCATTGAATATGCTGAATTAGAAGAAAACTATTAAATATACAGAACCACAAAATATATATATATATATATATATATATATATATAGATATATATATATATATATATATATATATATATTCACTGAAAAAACATATGTTTCAGGGGCGTTATAGTTAGCTGGACATTTCCCTCGTACAAAACCCTAGAAATTCCTCTGTTATAGTTAGTTCAGCTAACTATAACTCGCGCACCCGCAATGCACTGCTGATGACGTCACATATTACATCACTCATTACATGGTCAGTGACATCACTGATGACATCTCAAATGACATCACTGATGACATCACTGATGACATCACTGATGACGTCATCCATGTGATAAATTAGTGCATCTTCTCACACCCTAATATAACCTTTGATACACCGACTCAAAATTTCAAACGGCCATTTTGACAACCATAGATACTCCAATACCAATAACTACACACCCACTCATTGACTTTTAGGTCAAATTGAGGCCTATTATCGCTTGGTTAAAAATCTGGTACAATCCTGATGCGACACTTAGTAGAGAAATCTTATTGGACTGCCTAAAAAGGGACAAGTGTATGCGCATCCCCTGGCTCCTTTATGTGAAGAATACCCTGGAGGAGCTATGTTTTGGGAACCTCTTTACTCATCCTGTAACTATTGTAGCCCAGAATAAACTGCATGTAGGGAGAATTTTTCTAGAGCGGGAAAACCTACGCAGAGATGAGGCTGAAGGGTGTAAAAAGACAGTGAGGTCCCATCACCTAGTGAAGAGCGTGGAAGGTATGGAGCCATACTTGTTCCTCATGTACAATGCACAGGATAGGTTCCTGATGTGCCGTTTCAGATTGAACCTTCTCCCATTTATGTTGGCATCACCAGCGGGGTTTGCTACATCAATAGAACAGAAGGGGCCCTGCGGCTGCGACAACAGGTCTCCGCAAGACTCCCTTCATTTTGTTCTACTCTGCCCCTTTTACTCAATGCCCAGACGCAGATACCTTGTAAATATTTTGAAAAATGCTAATTTGGTCCACGCTAGGGAGGCACTTGTATTCTTACAGAAAGCTGAGGAACCCCAAACACTGTGTAGTATTATGAACTTTATCAAGGTAGCACTTCGTTTAAGGCTTACTAGAGGAGAAGACTGAAATGTTTTTACTTTAACTTTTAAGTGTTAAATATGGCTATATTGTTGTATTTATGTTTTGTTAATTCACTGTACAAAGAACCCTGAAATGTTTAATGACTTTTTAATATGTAAATATGAGTGTGCTCTTATGGTGTTTTTTAATCACCGAATAAAGATTCTTTGACAGAGACTTTTAGGTCTACATACATGTCCACTTACTCACCTGTACAGTCACTCATACTTACAGTCACTCTGTGCATTTATACACCTATATAGAGACTCACACACCGCCAATCATCCATTGAGGTACTGACACATCTAGTCAGTCATGCAAATAATTAATCACAGTCCAATTTACTCACCTATACAGTTAAACACACTCAAGTTCACTTACTCATAAAAACACTAACAAATTCTGTGTCTTCCTGCAGAAAAACAAACAGCACATGACACAGATATCCTTGCACTATGCCGCATACAGCCACTCCCAAAATCACACACTCTCACATATAGATAGTTATATACTCTTACACACATATACACTGCGTTTCACATATGTAGTTACTGACACATGTACAACTGAGATATACATTCAATCACTAACACACCCATACATACACTCACCCAACCATACAGTCCATCACAGATGCACTCTTAAAACCATGCACCCACTGAATCACCCACTCACATCTAGTCACAGAGTCACACACACCCTACCCACACAAACATTCAGGCACCCATACAGATACTCAGACAACCAATCAATAACCCATATAGACACTCATAGCTATTCACAAAACCATGCAGCCACTTATACACCAACACACAGACACATACAGACATTCACACAGTTTAGTCACTAGTCTGCAGTAAGATACATTTAATGACTCACTTATAGACTCAGTTACGCACCTAGAAAATCATCCATTCACACACTTGTACACCCACTTATTTTTCAACAGGCCTTTCCCTAAATATATTAAACATTAAAACTGTTCAGAAACACATACTCAATGGATGATGTCATCAGTGATGTCGTCAGTGATGTCGTCAGTGATGTCACTGACCAGGTCATGAGTGATGTTATATGTGACGTCATCAGCAGTGCATTGCGGGGGCGCGAGTTATAGTTAGCTGAACTAACTATAACGGGGGAATTTCTAGGGTTTTGTACGAGGGAAATGTCCAGCTAACTATAACGCCCCTGAAACCTATGGTTTTTTCAGTGAATTTCTAAGGTTTTTTAAATGCTAATTCCTAAATATAACGTGCCTGAAACCTATGGTTTTTTCAGTGAATTTCAAAGGTTTTTTTAAATGCTAATTCCTATCTATAACTTACCTCTAAAGATATCATGAAAAGCATTCTTTCTTAAAAGTAGGGTGCACATTAGTTTTGTGGAAAAGCATCTTTGTGATTGGTTAAGAAAAAGCAGTTTCAACGTGGAGTACATATCATAGGATTAAATTTGCTCAGCTCAACCACACCTGCTACTTGCATTTGGAAGGCACTGTTGGAACTTAAAACAATCGTCAACTTTTAACCTGCACGTGTTGTTAAATATTCAAGAAAATGTTACAAAAAAATATCGTTAAGTTTTAAAAAATTGATGAACTTTTAACCTGCACGTGTTGTAGAATGTTCTAGAAAGTGTGTTGATAGAATACATTGCACTTCTGACTATGTGTTGTTCAATATTAAAAAAACGGTTCATATGGAAAATTAAAAAGAAACCAATAGAGAAGTTTTGAAACCTAAAAGAATCAAGGAACTATTCTAATTTATTCTTTACATGTATTTATGAGTGCAGCAACGAAATTATAGACACAACAGCACTAGGAAGAGGAAGAAGCAGGGAGTGGGGGGGGAGATGGGCAGAATGGCACACATGCACAATTAAGTACAACACACATATAGACTAACAATGCCAAAATGAAACACACCAACAAGGAGCACAAGTCACACAACCCACCAACATCACACCACTAAACGAGCATAGAAGTGAAAACCACGCTGCATTCATACAGGATGTGTACAAAGGCCAGTCGTTGGTGTTGTGGGATGTCTGCGACCGTGGTCATCATGGATGAGATGCCCAGCATGTGGCACGTGGACGAGTTCACTGTGTGTTATGTTGCCAAACGGCTGCTTCTCCCTCCCACGAGCCCCCACACTTTTGTACGGTGCGCTGTTGTATCTCGTGCACTCGTACGGCACACCATTGAAATGCTTATTTGCGCATGTCCTGCTACATTCCAACTACACCATCACAGTGCCGTTTGGAGGTGGTGCATGCCACTTTACAACATAGACTGCTGCGGCTCTTGTAGCAGGCCACACCAGAACACAGACACACTTACCGCACTTCCTGTACACGGACATGTCCGAGACACCCCGTTCCCCTTGCCGGATAGGCACACCCCTGCACTGACCTGTGAACCCCAGACCAGCATACGCCAGTTGTGCATGCAGGAGGATGCGTGCGTAGCTACACGTCCAGGCTCACTGCCAACGCTGAGGTGACCGCACACTGTGATGTTGCAGGGCTCGTGCCTATCATGCTAAGACAATGACCACAGGGACACACTAAGATGGGGGGCATTGGCGGTCCTAGAGTTGTTGAGATGAGTCTTCTGGCCCTCATGGGTATCCCTGTATCATGCTCATTGACTCTATGGCACCTGTGGGTGTTCTGGTGTGGCTCTTGGCTGTGTTCCCTTTCATAGTGCAGGTAGTTGTCCTGCTTAACACCAGCAGAAAGCAGGTGTAAAATCCCTGGTGCTAACGTGTCTTATCGCCGGAATATGTTTCGCATTGCAATTGGTGTGAAAGTTGTGATGTGATTTTTTTCGTGTGCAGAACAATATACGAACTGAGCAGTGTATCTCGTCAAGATCCAGCACCTGACGCACTATTCTCAATCAATATAAATACAATGAGATTTCTTAAAAGATTTTATGAGTACACTGTAAGTGCAGCCAATACCTCAGTGCAATTCAATACAGGATATTAGTATTTAGAATAAATTGGAAAGGTGCACCTCGTGTCTTTTTGCACGAGAACGGCTAGTCTCCATTTCATTATCAGCACTTTAACGGAAGTAAAGTTGAAGTAAATCTAACACACTATTCAGAAGTTGGTGCAAACTGCAGATATCACCAGTATTCCAGCGATAAGTGCCCCAAAATGTAATACCATGGTGGACTCCATCAAATAACAGTAATAAGAACAAGAAAGTCACACAGCAGTTCAAACTTCATTTTTTATAACCATAAATATGTAAACGATAAACTATTTTCAAACTTTATTTTTTTATTAACATATATATGAACGATAAACTAAAAAACAAATAAACAAAATGTAACAACAATAATACAAAACAACAAGGCGGAACACTCCTGTGGAGACCATGGATGTCGACGACAGACCATTGTTTAAAAAAAACATGGTATTCTCAACAAAATACCACAAGAAACAAATCACAGATATATAAAATGCATACAGCTAATAACATTTTATAAGTTGATCTTACAAAAACTGTAAATGTTGCCGCTTTAAAATATTTACCGAATCTGAGGACCTTTTTTTGCAGAAGGCACCACGCCCACAACCTTTTTCTTCAGTGGTGAGGAAATGTTTTACTTTTCCCAAGGGGCAAACAAAGACCAATGCCACCTTGATCATGCACAAGATTTTCAAAAGAGTTCCGTTACGAGGGGATCCTAACAAAAAATACTCATGCGGCACGGCAAGTATGATGAAACACCTAAGGACCCTTCATCCGAACAATCTTGCACGAGAAGAGTGCAAACAGATGAGAAACACTCCTATTCTGTATCTGTAAAAAAGAATCACAAATAAATGTATATTAATAACTTTCAAAATTATACTATTCCATTACTGTACAAACCCATTTTATATAAATACTGACTAAGAAACTATGTCCCTGAACCACAAGTGTGACGATGGTTAAAACACTACATGCATAGTGCATACTACTTTGAAGCAGTTCTTGCCCTAAAGCCTACCTCACTAAAACTCTACATGCTAACTGACTAAATGATTACAGTACTATAAGGAGACACACTGGGTGAGTGACAGGGTGTTTGCTAGAAGAGTAGGAATACTAACTAGGGAATTGAAGGTGTGAAACAACTGTGTAGGCGATTAGAGGACTGCATCCATACTGCATAGGCATTTAAAGCAGTCCATGTGCTAAGGCCTGGCTCACTGCATGACTACTTGGGTACTGACTGAATGATTAGAGTACAGCAAGGAGTGCGCCTAGGTGAATTTATAAGTGCTAGGCTTTTCGCACGGAGAATGGATTAGTACTTGGTACTGAATGGGTCACTAGAGGACTGCAAAGGGAGTGACAGGGTGTTTCCTGGAAGTGTATGGATACTGACTAGGGAATTGAAGGTGTGAAAGACAATTGTGTAGGTGGTTAGACGACTGCATACATAGTGGATAGGGGTTTGAAGCAGTCCATATACTAAGGCCTGGGTCACTGGATCAGTACTTGGGTACTGACTGATTAGAGTACTGCAAGGAGTGTGCCTGGGTGAATTTATAAGTGGTTGGGTTTTGGCGCAGTGAATGGATTAGTACATGATGCTGAATGGGTCACTAGAGGAGTGCAACGGGAGTGACAGGGTGTTTGCTGGAAGTGAATGGATACGGACTGGGGAATTGAAGGTGTGAAAGACAGGTGTGTAGGTGGTTAGAGGACTGCATGCATAGTGGATAGGGGTTTGAAGAAGCCCATGTGCTAAGACGTGGCTCAGTGAATGAATACTTAGGCAGTGACTGAATCATTAGAGTACTGGAAAGAGAGTGTCTTTGTGAATTTATAAGTGTTTGGGTTTTGGCACAGTGAATGGATTAGTACATGGTGCTGAATGGGTCACTAGAGGACTGCAAAGGGAGTGACAGGGTGTTTCCTGGAAGTGTATGGATACTGACTAGGGAATTGAAGGTGTAAAAGACAAGTATATAGTATGTTAGAACACTGCATGCATACTGCATAGACATTTGAAGCAATCTATTTGGTACTTAGAAACTGACTAAATAATCAGACTACTTCTAGGACTTTGCTTAGGTAAAACTTTTAAATGTTCAGTTCTGCCACAGTGAACAGAGTAGTACATGGTACTACACCTTAGTGTCAAACCCCGACTCATTTTATCAATGCATAAGCAAAGACTACTTTCTAATGCTACTAAAACTTGACAACATGACAGGTTTTAAAACAGTTATCTGTCAGCAAATACACGATGTTACCAAATGCTTCTCTCACAGTGATCCCAAATACACACTAACTCACAGTGTGATTCTAGACAAGCACCACTATCCCTAGGAGTTTACCAAAACTCATTCACTACTGTGAAAGTGGTAAGGGAACTGCACACAATCTTCATATTTCAGGACTGCACTTTTGTGTCGAAGCCTGACTCATTTAATCAAAGCATAAGCCATAACTGTCTTCTAATGCTACTAAAACTTGACAACATGACCAGTTTTAAAACAGTTATCTGTCAGTCAATACACGATGTTATCAAATGCTTCTCTCACAGTGGTTCCCAAATGCACACAGACTCACTGTGTGATTCTAGACAAACAACACTATCCCTTGCACTATGCCAAAACACATTTCTTCATCTAGAAGTAGTACTACATTTTAGTATAGAAACAGAACATAACTCATTTCACAAATTCATAAACAATGACTGGTTTCTAATTCTACCAAAATATAAAAACAACAGTTATCTGTCTGCAAACACATGAAAAACACAAATGCTTATCACAGAATGGTTTCTACATGCACACACATTGTAGAGAAAAAAAGTACTCCGTACACTTTAGCAGGAAAAATACATTAGTCTGATTAAAATCAAAATAGCCTACATACATCCCCTCACAATTAAATAACTAATCTTTCAAGTTCTTTTGTAGATTAAGAAGTATATCAGTCACTTACCATATTTTCTTTTACAGAATCTCTGCACTGTGCACCTCTCAGCAAAAACAAAGAATGGAAAAGTTTCCCTTTCATTTTCCACACATATACATGTAAACATCAAATCATCATCCTTCCTCACAAACTCAAAAGCAAACACACATTTCTATTGGTTAAACATTTCAACCCTTTCTAACTGAAATACATTTCAACCCTTCCCCCCAATCTGCCTACTGCCTGTTACCATAGAAACAGCTCATGGAACACTGCACTGAGCTCACAGGTCACAAGTTCAGCACACAATGTTACTAAACATGACAGGAAGTGTGCTTGACTTTTCAACATATGAGCTTATCATATATAATGTTCCTTACAATCTTTTGTTAACCAATAAGAATCATACCTTTAAAAAACAGAAATATACACCGTACCTTTCAGTGTAGAAAGTAGTCATACAACTAATGATTTCTTGTCTTTTTAAAAAAAACATTGCCGTGGATCCCGCGCCCAACGCGTGATAATCCGTGCACCAACGCTATAAGATGCGCGCATTTTGCTTTTCTTTTTTTAAATTAAAAAAAGGGGGCCCCAGGGGGTCCTTCTGGGACCCCCTAAGCACCTCTAGAGGGTCAGAGTATTTCCACTCTGCCCCCTTCATATGTTTTACACACTTATTCCCCTTGCTTCTTCAGCCTCGCTTCTACCGAGGCAGAAAATGGCCGCCAACAGTTCCTGGTTTCGAATGTAGAGAGACACTCGACAGCCAATTAGCATTCAGCGCGCGATCAGGAGGGTGCGCGCTCAGTTCGGGGAGCGTGCGCTTACGGTGCGTGTAGGGTGCGCGGATCCTCCGCGGCCATAGATATTTATGTACTTTTAACTCTAATTTTCTCAGGAACTACTGAACGGATTCACACCATATATGCAAAAGGCACGAGTCCGAACTGAGGACTACCTCTTTGCCAAATTTGGTGTCATTCCGTTCAGCGGTTCGGGCTGTAGCTGCGACAACAGATCCTATGGGAAATTGCATGGAGAAAACGTGTTTTGGGACCCCCCTTTTTTCTCAGCCCCTGCTTGATGAATCACCACGAAACTTTCAGGGTAGGAGCGGAGCTGGCCAAAAGTGTGGAAAATTTCGCGAGGATTCATCAACCGGCGCCAGACTTATTGGGAATAGAATGTTGCGGATTTCCTATGGAAAATAGGTCCTAACTATAACTACCTCCTGGCGACCGTTTCAACCTGAACGGTCTTTGATCATGTTAAAGTATATTGTTACTAACACAATTCAGAAATAAAATAGGTGCTTCAATTGTTTTTCTTATTCTAATATATTCTGAAAAACTTGCAGTTCATTTAAAGGTTGTGTACTAGAAAAAAAAACTATCCCCAATATCTAGCTAGATTGACACAAATTCTCACAGTGAAGTTAGAGAAAGTAAACAAGCGCCCTTGGAAGACAGGCCTGCCATTTGACCTCAGTCCTTAAATGCACAGCAAATGTGACCATAAACACGATTGAGGCAATGGGAGGGACGAACTGAACCCAACTGGCCCTGGAGAGCCTAAAGCAATAAAGCCAGCAAATAGACAGCCAGAAAATGTAAGTTACAAACCACAAGGCCAATAATAATCAACAGGCGGAATGTATTCCAGGGTCAACTTTCTGAAAGTCCCCAAGATGTCTTTACCAAACCAGTAGGCTGCAATCTAAAAAGTGTGATGGTAAAAAAAAAAAAATTTAATCTTAGACATACAGATTACTTCTTCGTGAATACAGAATGGAGACCTCCAAATTAACAAAGATACGTCTTTGGGATACGTTGCATGTGATGTAATGGCATATTACTGCATTGATGTTTACACATGTCAAATGCAGAAGTCTTGAGCCCGCGTTTAGGGAGGAAAGGGGCAGTTTTAAACAAGCATTTACTATCAAATAGGCCTCGCAATTGTGAGATTTTGAGCTATTGGCATTGTAAATGGCAAAGCCTTTTATAATATTACAAAGCAGTGTCATTTACAATACCAATAGGTCAAACTTTTGCAAAAGCGATACCTATTGTATTGCAGAGCGTGGTGTCCCTGAAGCGGGCGCCATGCAAGTTAGAGAGGCATAGCGCTCTATGAGAAAACGGCCGCCACTGTCTTGTGTGGGCACACTGCACATACAAAAAGCAGCCGCCATTGTCTTCATTAGTGTCAATAAATAAAATTGTGCTCACCAACTTATAATGCAGACAGTGTAACAAGCCAAGTAAAAGGTCAAGTCATTCTGGGAGCCAACAAATGCAGACAAAGCGGTACCAAGGAGGGACTAACAAGCCTAGTTACGAATCAGAAGCCAGCATTTACAAAGGACAATGACACAAGCCAATGACAAATATGGGCGAAGAGTGGGCGGGGCTTCCACTGCATGCTCCAATACAGCATGCCTCGCAGAGTGAGCAGAGCATGCCTACTGCCGCAAAGCAAGACCTAAAAACGAGCCCCTGCGCCTCATTCCTCAATTGACAGTGGACAGGAGGAGTTATTAGGTACGAACAGCCTTACACGAACAGCAGAAGGGTGGAGGCTGGGTGGGGAAGGCATCAAATTGTAAAGGACAGGTTGGGAAGCCAATAAAGACATAAGGACTCGCTAATACAATGACTACATACCTACTGGATATAATACTTTGTCTGTACACAGTGTGTGACTACAGGGGATGTTATCCCGGTCTCACCGGAGGGTCTGTGTTACCCATTGTTCGTGCAAGTGTAACCTGTTGTCGGCCTGTCCTGTTGATTGTGTGCATACACAGTTTGCAGTGCTTTGCACGTTTTCAATGGGCACCTTTTGTTTAAATATAGAACGATACGGTGGAAAATGTTTATTATATAAAAACATAATTAATGCAATCATGAAACAATAAGAGTAATGTCAAGAGGGTTTCTTTACTCGTTTGTGTTTCCTTTACTAGGAATTTAAAGCATCTCAAAATTAACCAGGTACATAGAAGTGTGTGTTGGTAGGAGTGGCTGAATGAAAGACATTGTTCACATTTTACGTGGGGGGTGGTAGTCTTCAAAAGCAGTTGGAATAAGACTTAAGGATCAGTTCCTAAAGGAGGAACACTGAACCGTAGAGCTTAAACAATGGCTGAAACATGTCAGCAAATGGTACCCTGGATAAGATTCAAAACAAGAAAAGATGTTTTATAACTCAATTTTTCCAACATTAAAATTACTTAATGGTATTCTGTAAGATCATTTTAAACAATCATAAAAAGACAGGATATTAAAATATTAAAAATGTATAAAAAAGATAATTCACCTCAACAATTTTTCCCAATTAGCATTAAACAATAAAAATCAACAGTGATCATAGTTCTTCATAAAATAGTCAATAAATATGGATCCATTATTAAAACTTGTGATTGTACATAGTCCATACTAAAATTAGTTATTAAAATACAGCATGGCGTTCAACAATTATCATATCACATAGGCTGAAACCAGGATACCACCATTTATACATAGATCTTATTTTAGCAGAAAATCAAAAGGATTTTTATGGTTTAAATCTTTTATTGACATTTCAAAACACACATAGAAACACCAACAAATGGAATTATAAGCACCCTGTGGATTTAAAATGAGTGACAGGGCCCTTTACCACGAAGATATGGGGTCAATACTGGGCCTCTGCCCTTACTGAGAAGACCATACAGGGTTCCAACAAGGGTGCCGTCAAACAGAAAATACAACCCCCCCCCCCCCCCCTTCCCCCCAACCCCTACTCACTCCCTTCCCTTGTTCCACGTCTCTCAGCCCCGCCCACCAGCTGCCTCTACAGGTCTTCATCCCTACTCCTCTCTCTGCTCATCGGATAAGCGTAGCAGGCGCAAATAGCGAGGGCAGGTAACCTCTTGAAATTCGGAGGACAACAGCGCCAGAAAGGGTTTCCACAACTCCCCATATTTGGTGCCCTCCCCGGCCAGCGTAAGTTTCTCCATGCCAAGGACATGCCACAACCGCGTGAAGGTCGGAGTGGTGGGAGTGCGCCAGTGAATAAGTATGTTCTGTATCGCTGATCCCAGTGCAATGGCCATCTGTCGGCCCCTGCGCGATTTAAGCGGGTAGGTCAAAGGATTTGGGAGGGTTAACAGTGTGTACGCCGGGAAGCGCAGTATCGCTGTGTTAAAATGCTTGTCCACCTCATCTAGCACCTGGGTCCAATATGGCTGGACGTGCTCACATTCCCAGAGTAAATGAATCAGGGTGCCTATCTGATCACAACCCCTCCAACATATTGCGTCCCTTGTCCGGTCCATAGCGTGTAGTGTTCCGGGGTGTAGTACCAATATGTCACTACCTTTGTGAGGCGGTCTGTAAGCCCCATGTGGTAAGCTGAATGTCGGGCCCTATAATAAATACCCTCCCACTCCTTGTGAGTCAAAGTTCTACCCAACTCCCTCTCCCAACGCGTCCTACCAGAGTTATAAGTGTGTGTGAATCGAACCTGTAACATCCTGTAAAGATCGGAGATTAGCGGTTTGTCCGATGTGCGCGTTAAAAGCCATCGCTCATACTGGGAAAGTCGATCTGCAAATGGACGGACCCGTTCGTCAAGCGCCCAGTGACGAACCTGTAGGTACCGGAACCTTTCCGCTTCAGGCAGCCCATATTCCGGCTTGAATTGCTGGAACGGAAGCACTCCGTCCGCATCGTACATATGATATAAATCGGCATCCGGCCGGTTTCCACCCGCCGAAGGCCACCGAATCCATCCCTGGGGCGAACTCCGGATTATCGAACAGAGGAGTAAGCGGGGAGGGAAAGGTGGTGAATTCATGGGGAACATCGGTGCGGTCCCATACTTCCAGAGGGACAAGGGTGATATAGGAAGCGTAGAGATTAGGGGGGCCTATGCTGTTTGCGTAGGAAGGGAATTTCCTGCAGATGCCGTGCTGCTACCGCTTGATCTTGAAACAGCCAATGTTTCTCCGACTCCCAACGGCTCCACTCCACCAAGTGACATAACTGGGTAGCCTGGAAATAGAGCTGGAGGACGGGAATCCCGAGTCCACCGCTTTCGGGTGGGAGAGTGGACAGCGACCGCTTTATGCGCGGCTTCCGACCACTCCAAATAAACTGGGCAAGCTCCGATTGTGTCTGCTGTATCCAACCGATAGGCGGATGCAAGGGGATAGTGCGGAAGAGGTATAGGATCTACGGCAGTATGGTCATCTTGACCGCCGCAATTTTGCCCAGCCAAGAGAGGGGATAATACTTCCACTGACCGAGTTCCCTGCGGATCTTCCGGCGCAAGGCTGCGTAATTGAGAGTAACCACCTGTGGAAGTGTGGAGGCCAACTGAATCCCCAAATATGGAACCATATCTCCCGCCCACTGGACGGGGAGTGAGCTCTGCAAGTACTCCCGGGTGGGATGAGACAAGGAGAGACTAAGAGCTAACGACTTGTCAGCATTCACCTTGAACCCCGCGACCTGCGCGAAGGTGTCTAAATCCGCCAGGCAAGCCGGCAGTGCCTCGCGTGGGTTGGATAAGGATAACGCATCATCCGCGTAGAGGCTGATGGTATGAACATAAACACCCCCCCCCCCCCCCCCCCCAAACTTGATCCCAGAAACCGCCGGGTTTTGCCTAACCCTCTGGGTGAGAGGTTCCATATAGGCGGCAAAAAGCAGAGGCGACAACGGACACCCCCTGCCCCGCTCTATAGGGAAGCTAGAGGACGTGTGGCCATTCACCCAAACCGAGGCCGACGGGAACTTGTAGCAGTTCAAAACGGGAGTGCGAAACTTCTCTCCCAGTCCCATCCGTATCAACACCTGCTCCAAGTAGGGCCAGTGTACGCAATCGAACGCCTTTTCGGCATCGATCGTGAGCAGCATATATTCTCCCGTCGTACGGGAGGCCTTCTCGACCAGATGTAGAACACGTTTCGTGTTGTCAGGTGCTTGACGCTCCGGGATGAGCACCTGACATCCCAAAGCGTTAAGAGAAAATTTACCTTTTGGTCAGTTTCTGCGAATCAGAAGGAACTGCAGTTCTGTAGCTGATTATCAGAAAGAGTCCTTAACGCTTATGCATGACTTAATCAAGCGCGACTACCCCTCACAGGTTGTATCTCGCGCTCGCAAACGAGCGAGAAATAATAACAGAGAGAGTCTGTTAGAAGTTAACATTAAAGAACCTGATCAATCCTTAACCTGTGTCACCACCTTCACCCCTAATTCGAACAGGATTAAGGCTATCATTAAAAAACACTGGGGTATTCTCAACACTGGAGATCTAGATCTGGAAGTCCCCAGATTTGCGTTTAAACGCACGAGCAACCTTAAGGACCTTTTAATACATACTAGGCCTAAGAAACCAGCAACTGGGTCTCAGAGACTACTATGGAACCTACCCCCAGTGAAGGGTCATTACCCCTGTGGGATGTGCTCGATGTGTCCTCAGACACAAATCAGTAAAGAACTGGCACTCCCTAATGACGTGACATGGCAGATCAATAAACATACGAATTGCAACCCAACAAATTGCGTTTATTTGATGACGTGCCCATGTGGCTTACCATACATAGGTATGACCACACGCGCAGTTAAGACGCGTATGCTGGAACACAAGAGTAATTTCAGATGCGCTAAGACGAATACTAAAATGACGACCCACTACAACTTGGTACGTCATGCACCCACTTCTTTCAAATGGGTGGTTCTGGAATCTCACCCCCACATGTCAAAAAATGCCCTCTTCAGACTTGAACAGCGTTGGGTCCTGAGATTGACAGCTGATACAACTGGCCTGAATGAGGACATTCCGTGGAGTAGTCTAACTTGACTTAGACTCACTTCTTCTTGGAAATGTGGTTTTATCTTGTATATGTAACCTTACTTATATCCTTACTCGATGAGTCTTCTCTCTGCACAGGAATGCATTTTTTTAGGCCATGAATATAATTTTCAACAACCATTGCTGAACATGCCCTTGATTTCGGTTGTTCTTGACTTTCCAAGTCGGTCAGTGGTTACATAATAATTATTGATTTTAGAATTTTTTTTTTAATATTTAGGACTCACTAACCTCTTCCCGAATATTAGGGTTGCCAGGACTGTGTGCAGATTGCACTCCGCGCTCCTTTAGGTTATGTTGCGCGGGATATTTACTGAACACTACAGCGTTCAGGTAGATATCATTTATTCTCACGATCGGGTGCATTGCTTGGTTGTTGTGAGCACGCGTCATCCCTTTGCTCACATCAACACCATTACATGAGTAAACACCCTTTGACAATCGTTGAGGGGACCATCGTTTTTGTCAATGGGGCCCCCGCCCTCTCGTGTCTCTCTCACGGGAGAGGGGGAGTCTTCCTTGTATCAATATCCTTTTTTTATCACTTCCGGCATCTCGGACTTTTGATACAGGAAGAACGGGTGGAGGTCTAGTTTTTAGGACGTAGCCACGCCCCCTTCACTGGTTACCGCCCGAGACGTAGTGACGTAACACGTTGCACCGCTCGCTTAATTGGGAGCCTCCCCATGGGAACTTCACCAGACTCGAGCAGCTGGCGGGGTCATAGGTTTACGGTAACGTGAGTCCAACGCAACCGTGAGTACATATTATTCGTTTCTCTCGTCAATTTCGACATGCCCGAGAGAGTTGGCATGCGGCTCATCGAGCCTATTGTTCACCACGCTTCAGAGGCGATAATGTTCGTAGACAGCATGTACAATCTTTGCTCACGGCGGTCTCCCCAGCGCTCTCGTGCCACGCGCTGGGATGAGTCCTTCCTTATTTTTCTATCAACAACTGCGTGTGCAAGTCCTTTGATTCACTGACTGCCACAACCCCTGCACGCCTCCTGGCAACACGCTTAGACCAGTGCTGCCACGTTTCGAGTCCCATACATTGGGGATGCGATATTAGGAGCACTGACAGGGATTGTACCAGCGCTATCAGTACTGAGCGGGCACTGTTCCAACATTTTCAAAGTATATGTCATAACTGTAGTAAGCATCTTCCTGAGTGCTCCGGGTAGTGTGTTTTACATGTATTTTTATCTACAACAAGCAACTATATACGCTGATGTTCCCCATGAGAATAATTACCATATGGGTTGTCCATCTTATTTAGAGTGCATTAACACGAATTTTCCTGACGCACTTGTTGTCTTTTACTTTTCTTCCTCCTCTTTAGGACACTAACAATTAGTGTGTTCCTACCCTGACCACATTATCTCCACAGCCTAATGGGGTGAGTTTTGTATATAACCAAGAGTACCATGCCTTCCAAGAAATATAGATTTAGTCCTCCCATAAGATTCTGCTGTTTGCCTCGATAAAGTCCTTTTAATACATGCTCACATTCGATGCATGCCACGGTTTCTGGTTTGACATAATACGTAAACTTTAATTGAATCAGATGCCTCGAACAGATGTACAATAACAATGTTTTTTTATTAATTGTGTGTTTTTCTTCACAGGTTGTGTGTTCTTGATTTACACGGCACCACACGTTTTTAGGGTGCTGTACGTGTGGCTACCATTGACGCCTCTTAGAGGTTGTGGCCACCACCAAAAAGGTGCAGGTAGCCGTATCCATTGGTCCTGAAGAATTGCCATTTAATTAATATCCAGGCAAGAAACATGTTGACCTTTTTTTATTGTTGTAGCACATATCACTCATACACCTAATGGTGAGAGATGTGCAGATTGCTTTTAATCAGGGTGGTGACCATACTTTATTAAATTAGTTTGAAGTGGATCACCTACCCTGTTTTAGTACACTTACCTTTCACTCCACTTGCACCTACACTAGTTATATCAACTAACTGTTTCCCCACACACCTCACTCACCGGCGTTTGGAAATAAAGATCTCCGATAAGAAGGCCCCCTCGGGGTGCCTGATCGGGCATTGCACCGCCGGCCCGATAAGGAGCAAAGACCCGGTGATGAAGCAAGACACCCGCTTGTTGGGTGTGTGAGGGTCTTCATTTCCAGTAGGAGTACCTTTTACTCCGCTTAACTAGACCGTGTTCACACCATCACCCTGGGACCTAGTGATTCTAACACACACTACATTATTATTAGGAACTGCATACCCTTTTGTTAAAGCTCCGGGATGAACCCCGCTTAGTCCGGGTCGATAAGACCAGGCATATAAGGTGCTAGCCGACTGGCTAATATCCGTGTATATATCTTAAGATAGACGTTCAACAACGAAATGGGACGGTATGCCCCACATCGGGTCTTATCTTTCCCTGACTTGGGGAGAACTGCTATAAAAGCCCCTAAAAGGTCTGGGGGAATCGCTCCCGTGGCCAAGAAGGAATTGAATAGTTGGGTGAGGAGAGGCACTAACAGATTGCAAAACTTCTTCTAAAAAATGGCTGAAAAGCTATCCGGCCGGGGGCTTTCGCCAGTTTCAACCGGGAGATGGCGGCGATTACCTCCTCCGTACGAATGTTTCCGTCTAGCTGGTCCGCATGGGGCTTAGTCAAAGCGGAGAGCGTGACAAAATCAAAAAAGGCGGCTCCATGATCAGCATCCAACTGAGAGCTAGCGTAGAGGTTAGCGTAAAAGTCACGGAACGCCTCGGCTATGTTCCTATCTTCCGAAACTCACGTGCCATCCTCTTTAGAGATCTCACGTACCCCCTGACGTTGTCAGACCTCCCGGAGCTTGTGGGCGAGAAGGCGCCCGCACCTGTCCCCCCGGTGTAGTAGGCATGCCGCAATCTCAGGGCAGTGAACTCCGCTCTATCTTGATTGAGAGCCGCAAGTTGGTGCCGTACTGCTTTGAGCTGGCGCCACACTCTGGGGGCTCCTGTCCTCTGATGTATTCGCTCCAATTCCCTAGTTTTTTGGGTGAGGTCATCCCGCTTACATCTGGGTTCTAAATTGTCAGCGGCCGAAATAGCGATAAACTCTCTCCTGAGGACTGCCTTCAGTGCCGCCCACTGTGTCGCTAATGTTGTGTCAGTGTTGGCATTATGAGAAAGAAAGTCAGTGATGGATCATCGGATCTACACTATTACATCTTCACGGTGCAGAAGAGTGTCCCTAAGGCGCCACACTCTGTCGGGCCGCACTACCCGTGGTAGGGTCAGAGTAGTAAGCACCGGAGCGTGGTCGAAAAGGGAAGCCACCCCTATCTCAGCCCCTGATGCCATCGCTCTGACCGAAGAAAAGGCCAGTCTGGCTTATGTCTTGTGTGCATGAGAATAATAAGAGAATTCCCGACTATGTGGATGGAAGCTACGCCATAAGTCACACAACCCCAAATCATGTAAACGGTAGAGCCCCGCCGCTGAGAGCGCACCACTCTGGTGTGTGCGTTGGCAAGATCTGTCCTGTATGTTGTCAAAAACAAGATTTAAATCCCCACCCAGGATAATATTGCGGTCATTTGTGGCTGTGACTTCCGTGATAGCGGAATGCAAGAATTGTTCCTGACCCTCGTTAGGGGCGTAAAGAGAGCCAATGGTGAAGGTCAAGGCACCCAGGGCAAATCTATACGCTAATAACCGGCCCCTAATTTCCGCCTCTTTCTGCAGGACATCCCTCTTAAACCACTGGGCCACTAGGATCGCTACCCCCGCAGACTTGGTAGGGCCAGAAGAGAAGAGCTGTGTCGGAAACTTTCGGGATCGGAGCCGGTGACAATCTTGAGCCAGGAGGTGGGTTTCTTGGAGGAGACATAGGTCAGCTTTGTGTGTTCTCTAAGCAAGACAGTATGGCTCTGCGCTTCACAGGGTTATTGAGGCCCCGAACATGGAGTTAATACTTTAAGCGTGTACGTGGGCATTCACGTTATCCAGGAGACCCAGGAAGTGCAAGGATAGCAGCGCATCACGTGAAGAAGGGACGAACAGTGAGCAATCGGTGTGCGCTCCCAGCACCATTGAAGCCACAGTGACCCCATAAAATGATGGACATGGAACCCCAAAACCACCCCTAACAAAATCCCCAAAACCATAACCAAAACCTCAACATCTGAGCAATGAAAATGAAGACCAAGTGTCCTCCACCTTCCGGTGAATGGCAATTCAGCATCGTGGGGTCGATTGCCACAGTAGAAAAGCCGCCTTCCTGCCGACGGCCAGCATAGGAACCAAGGAACCAAAAAGTCTGTGAGCTCTGCCTAAATCAGCCGGATGGGGATTTGGTCAGTCCCGCGGAGACCGTCTCTAGAGCTGCTTGCTGAGGCTCTCCGCCACCGGAGGTTTCCTGGTGCGCCGATGGCGTCCCTGTTGGCGCCACCTGGGCCTGGAATCATTTGCTTCCGCCGGGGAACTTTCATCTCTGCTGTCCTCCGCCAGGAGCTCCACCCCCAACAGTTTGGCCGCCTCCGACAAAGAGCGCAGTTGGTAGAGCGTGTTATCTATGCGGAACACCAGGCGGAAGGGCTGGCCCCAGCTGTACGGAATGTTGCGCTGTTGAATATGCGCCGTGATAGGCTTGAAGGTTCTACGTTTGGGGAGCGTGAGCGCAGATAGGTCCTGATAGAGGACCGGCGCATGGTCGCGGAACACCACAGGATGTTTTTGACGGGCTCTGCGAAGTATGTCCTCCTTGGTGTGGTAGTCTTGTATGCACACTAAAATGTCAGACGGTGAGGCGGACGAAGGGCCTCGGGGGTCCCACTCTATGCACCCGGTCGATCCGCAACTCCGTCTCAGGTGGTCTATTTAAGATACGATTAAAGAGTTCTCTCGTGAAGCGAAAGATCTTCGAGTCCTCAGCCATCTTTACTAAGCGGATCCGTATGTTATGGCACCGAGACCGATTTTCCAGGTCCTCGACTTGAGTCTGAAGGTCGATCTGCTGATCATGAATCTTAATGATCTCCTGTTGCAACGCCGCCAGCTCCGTGTGGCGCCCATCACTTTTGTCCTCTGGCGCGGCAACCCTCTCACCGATGCCATCCACATTCCTGCAAACTTCTTTAAGCTCCGCTGTGAACTCCTTCTGGAGGGTTTGAATGTCTGCTCTCAGGGCTGTGAACATGGATTCCAGAAAGGCCTTGGTGATCTGCTCAGCTCCTTCCTTCTGCTCGGGCGTAGGGTGGGCCGCACTCGCCGCCATGTCGGCTGGCGAGGAGCTAACCTGTACCTTTGCAAACAGCTCCTTCAAGGTCTTATCTTTACGTCCCTGGGGGGGGGGGGGGGGGGGGAACCATAGCTTGCCGCAGGCCAATCCAGCGGGAACCCCAGTGAGCGGTGCCTTCTGTTCCCCTGCTCCTTCCTCCGTCGCTAGCCCGTCAGAAGTGGAACCCCACCCCACCTGGGCAGCCGTCCAACACAGGTGTTCCGCCGGTCCCAGCCAGTAACAAAACCCCTGGCCCCCAGCACTTCGTGATTACCGGCCCCTTTCCAGTTCAAGTGCAACCAGGGTCAAGAGTAGGGAAGCCCCCCCCCCCCCCCCGATCGACAGCGCGTCCCCCGCCACTGCTCGGTAAGGCTGGATGTTCCCCCTGCAGGTAGTCTGGTGTCAGGCTGCTTGTTTGTCTCCCCGGTCCCTCAGCCCTTCACTCTCCTCTGCAATCGTTGTTGAAGCAGCCTCCAAAGTGCGGCCCCGCTCCGCACGGGGGGTCCCCCTCGCCCCCGGCACTCGCTGACGTCTCTCTGCAGGCCCGCTATGTACAGTCCTATTCAAAGCCTCCGCCACACCCCAGTGTCCAGGCCTCCCGAGGCAAAAGTCCCGCAGGGCAGTCCTCCTAAGAGGCAGTCCAGGCGCTGACCAAGAAGGCCGCGCGTGAGCGCTGTCCAGATTCACCACGCACCAACAGGCAGGGGGTATCCACAGAGGCCGCTCCCCACGTGCTAGGGCCCGTTGCAGGAGGTCATGGCACAGAGACCCAAGCTCCTCAATTAGCCACACCCAGCGCAGCCCCTCAACAAGCCTCCGGCCACCCTCGATCCTCCAAGTTCTCGCCAGGTCTCAAACCCCTGCAGCAAGCAGGCTTCAGCCTTCCAGCCAGTCTCTAAGATGGCGGCCGTCCCCTCTAATGGCTCGGGTACCAGCCACCTCTGTCTCCACTGTCCCTGCTCACCGCCAAGCCCTGGGTGTCAAGCTGTCCGCCATGTGGATCCCGGATGGCGCCCCCACTGACCTGGCTGGCAGCCTCGGCAGGCCTCCCCCGGCCTGGCGCCGGACAGACTCCGCTGCTCTGGGAACTCGTCCGCCCCCACTGCTCCTCGACTCCGATCACCGCCGTGAGGATCCGCCTGACCAGCCCCAAGACCAGCCGGCAGAGCCGCTCAAACCAGCAAAGGGCAAGGATCGCAAGGCCCACTGCGTTCTGGCTCACCCGTACTTCTCAGTATCAGCGGGCACCGCCAGGTCTTCTCTCCTCCAGTTGAAGGACTGACTCCGCAGCTCAACCCTCGGGGCCCCCGGCGCAGCCACACCGCACTTCACGTCCCTCTGGTCACTGCAGCTGGGGCCCCTCACATGGATCACTGTAAGGCACTTCCCAGGCCAGGGACACCAACCACGTTGCAGGCCCCGGCGGCCGTGATATCTGCGTGGTGTCGGGCCGCGCCGTGGAGCCCTCAATCACCCCTCGTCACGACCTGGTGCCTCCGCTCAGGATCCTCCGAGACACCGCTGGCCCCAGCAAAGCTCAAGGGGATCGATGACAACGACGTCGGCCGCCACTTCTGCTAAGCCGTTCCTGCCGCCACTTAAACTCTAGGGCCCCACAGACTAGGCCTTACCGGGCGCCCTTACAGGCGCCACGCGCCAGAGCCGCTCCGCTGTATAGCTCGGGAGGCGAGCACCCCCCCCCGGTCCCCACCACCACTCCGGCTGGCCGCCTGTCCGTGTCTGCCCTCAATCGGCTCCCTTGCAGGGGTCGGCAGACGCTGATGCGGCCCAGGGGCCGATGCTACAACAGGCCGCCGGCGGGTGCTCAAAGGCAGCACGTACGCTCACCCCACCATCTTGGCCACAACCCCTCAAAAGGATTTTTAGACTAATATGTGGTCCCTCATTGCATTAAAGGTTGCTCTACCCCCATTTTCTTAGCGCGAAGGGCCCAAACCCAGCTCAGAAATGTTGCCATGCCAATTACAATAAGGTCCGTGGTATCTGACCTAAGAATCCTTAGAGCTTCCTTTGCAGTCCTTATACCCAAGACCTTACAAACAGGTTTGAGCCATTTTGTCCTTGGAAGATGGTAAGCTGGGCAGACAAATGAATTCTGGGCTATGGTCTCAACATGGTCATGGCAGAAGATACATTTATCACGTGATGATGTGAGCCATCTACTTGTGAATGCTCTTACTGGTAGGGAACCTCCTCTCAACTGATGGTAACGTTTCCGATCAAGTGGCCTAGAAATGAGGTCCCAGTAGCCTTCCAATTTAACCTCATCTTTTACTTCTAGGAATTCCCTAGACAATGTCGGCCTTATAATGGATGAAAACTTCTTAATTTTAACCATGTCCCAGTAAGCTGCCTTGTAGATCTTCTTAAGGGGAAATACCGCAACGTCAAGGTCCTCCCACAGGATGCTCATCCCCATGTCGGACAACATGATTTTAATATTTTTCAACCATGGGATCTTGTGTAGGTGACCCATCCTCCTTACTTCTAGTAAGGCCTTGGTGTATAGGGAAAGCTTAGGGGTAATCCAAAGTCGCCTCCAGAATGCCAGTGGTCTGAAACGTGCTACAGCCTCGATGTTATGGCAGCCCAGATCTAAAAAAGGGGCAACAGAGGGGAGGATTGCGGGAGGCCAACCAATAATCTAACAAACTTGTTTTGTGCTAATACAAGGGGGGGTTAGATTATCATAGCCCCAAAATTCAGTACCATATAAAATTGCGGGGCACATTTTTGAGTTATACATTTGCAAAACGGGGGCAATAGGTTTAGTTTGGGAAAGCCTATGCTCTTTAACCAGAGCACCTGCTAATTGCGCATGTTTTAGGGCATTCATGTCAACTTGGGGTTTCCAACTTAGCTTTCTACTTCGTGTGATACCCAAATAGGTGAATACATCAGTCTGGTCCAAGAGCACATTATTCATGTATACTCTCCCTATGGTGGCTTTTGATTTATGAAGCACCATAAACTTTGTTTTCTCCACGTTAACCCTTAGCTCATGATTGCAGCAAAACACCTCAAACCACGACAGTGCGGCCTGCAACCCCTGTCTTGTCTTGGATATTATCAGGGTGTCGTCCGCGAACATGACCAAGGGTATTTTCATACCTGCTAATGTTGGAGCGTCAGTGGGGTGGTCATTAAAGTATTGAACCACCCTATTTATAAATAGAGAAAACAGAGAGGGGGGCTAGTACACACCCCTGACGCACCCCCTTGGATACCGGAAACCTCTCTAACTTCCCCCGGCTTCTCCCAGCGGACCTACGCATAAGTTGAGTCGCGTAGTTTTACTAGAATGGCCACCAATTTCGAGGGCATCCCCATTTCCACCAAACAACTCCACATTTTCACACGGGGACAAGGTCAAATGCAGATTTTAAATCCACAAAAGCGGCGTAGATTGTGCCCCATCCTATGATAACCACCCTCCAGTATATTAGCACAAACCTGAAGATCTGGTCGAGGGTACTTGTGTGTGGCCGAAACCCCGCCTGTGATGGTGTTAGGATGTCTGTTTCTACTATCCAGCCCTGGATTCTGCCAAGTACTAGTCTTGCTACGATCTTCTGAGCAGATTCTATCTGGCTAATTGGCCTGTAGTTTCCTGGTTGTGAGCAGTCACCCTTCTTGTATATCGGTAGGATTTCGGCACCCAACCAAGTGTCAGGAATCGGGGCACCGCTGGCTATGGCATTCGCCAGTAACTTTATATAAGGGACCCAGAACACTTTTTCCTTAATAAACAAGTCTGTGGGTAGGCAGTCGGGGCCAGGGGCCCTGCCTCTTGGGATTAGTTTTAGTACAGATTCGACCTCTAGGCTAGTGAAGCACAGGGGTTCACTCGGTAGTGGCCATTGGGGAATCTCCTCATTACAGTTGGAGGACTGGAATTGCGCCTCATAATGTGCGACCCACTGTAATGCAGCGACGTGGTTAATGGGTATCTGCTTCAATTCGCCACTACCCCATTTAACTAACTGCCAGAATTGTGTCATATTCCACCCTCTTCAAGCCAACAGCAATTCATGCCAACGGTCTTCGTCCCATTCCTTCTTCACTAGCAACTGAACTTTCTTATAATGTGCTCTGGTCTTTCTAATGTTGCACAGATCTTTGGATCAATAACATTTTGTAAGAATTTCTACATGAGCTGTTGTACCATGAGCCTGCCTTCAGAGTCCTATTCTTCCTCGGGATACTTTCTTTAATACATTTGTTTTTAAAATTCTTAAATAACTCTTCGTGGACATGATAAATAATGAGATTAGCATCATCCTGTGAATCACAGTCTAGTAATTTGGTTATTGCACCCATTACCAAATCCCTTATCTGTTCCATTTCTCCCTCATCGTTTGCAATCCTTGCCCACTGGACTCATCTCATATTGTTGGCTAATGTGACCTCTTCTGTGCTGTACTCAACTTTCCTGATGCTTGAATTGCAAAAGCTTTCATCATGTAGTTTTAAAACCAAGGGATTGTGATATCTTTCGGTCCGTTTCAGGACCTCCATATCCATGACAGATGGCCAAAGTTCTACCTTGATAAGAATGTAGTCTATCCAGCTACTTCTTAATCCATTATCAAAAGTGTTTGCACCCTGCCTATCTGACTGCGTCCTCCCATTTGCTGCCCTCATTCCCTTTTCTAGACAAAAGCCCTTCAGTTGTAATGCGGCTTCAGTCCATTTTTTTAAAGGGGCCTAATTCTAGTTGGGGGGTGGATGTTCCATTGTGCGACCTCTTCACTAAGTTTTCCGTCCTCCTGATCCAGGGGTTCAAAGCTAAAATTAAAATCTCCTGCTATGATCAGGTTGCAGATACCCTGTGCATTATCCAAATAGCCATCTAGAGCAGTAACCACACCGGAACCCCTGCCACCCGGCTGCCCTCGTGAATAAACGTTAATAGTTATGTCGAGACCTTTGGTCAAATCGGACTCGTATGGTCATAATATCCAGGCTGTCTATATATATTTCGTCCACCCTTATTCCCTCCTGCTGTCTAACCCCAGCAGGTCAACCCACCAATCGGTCTTCCTCACTGTCCTCC
The DNA here is from genome assembly GCF_964204655.1 of Triturus cristatus. Lineage (NCBI taxonomy): Eukaryota > Metazoa > Chordata > Amphibia > Caudata > Salamandridae > Triturus > Triturus cristatus. Next base: position 513,844,580 of record NC_140595.1, on the reverse strand, counting down.
TATAGCAGCCTTTGAAAAATGTAGGAAGCCGGGATGATACTCTATCCAGGGACCAGGTCTCCTGGAATAACCAGACATCAAAACCATCAATTAATGATGTCCAGTCTGTAGACGCGATTTTTGATGATAACCCTGCAATGTTCCAGGAAGCCACGGTCATGTGGGTTTTTAAGGGACTATTACTAGGATTATCATGGCCACTGGTTAGCTCGACATCATGTACTAGGTCTTGTTCCCATAAACCATGGCTAGGGATGCTAGTTATATTATGTGGGCATGCTACTGATCTTTGCGAGGTTATATTCACCATGCCACCAGGGCTTATTTTCAATGAGGGTGAACACCCCGCATCTACACTGATGGAACTACAAACAGGTTTAACCTGGAAGACTTCCTCCGAATTAGACAGCACATCGGAGGAGGCGGAACCCTAACTGATGTCGTCCTCCTCTTCACCCATGTGTTCCTTTAAAACTGGTAATGGGGAGAGAAAGGTTGTTCCTAGTCAATCGACTTCTTCTAAAGTGGTGAGGATTTCGAATCGATTGCTTGTGTGTACTGAAAAGTCAGATTGATTGACTACTCTTCGGGGTCCCCGCCACTCGTTAAACCTAGGTGTGCTCTGTGGTTTATATAAAAAAAAAACCTAGTGGAAGGATTTTTATATCCTCTCCTCCAGTAAAAGAGTACCCAGCCGTTTCCAATATATGTTGAACCAGTGTTGGTGATCTGAAGCGAAGGACCACGCAGTCGCCAGATAGGGACTTGTGTGACTTCCCAATCCAGTCGATTCTACGTACCATTTTGAACTCTGAGAACAGATAGTTTCTTATCCCTGTCCTGTTGCCCAACAGAAGTAGGGCCTTATTTTTTATCGTCGACCAGTGTTCCCGAGTGCCGGGTGGGAGCTTTGGGACGTAAGCAAGTACCACAGTGTACTGAGTGGCCTCAGGTGGAAGATGCAGGGAAATGTGAGGGTTCACGTCACTTGCTTCTGTTAGTTATGTGGGCCTACTCCTAGTACCACATTCCCCTTGCAGCGGCTTCAGCTTCATGGGTATACCATTGGTTAGATTGGCAGAGCAGTTGGGCTTACAACATGTGGCTATCGCAATGGTAGCTGACTTATTGCACCCATTAACTGGGATTCCCATTTGCGCTATGTCTCGTACCCTCGCCTGTTGATAATCTATCCCACCCTTCTCCTGTACATTGGAGTCAATACTTTGTTAGGTTCATTTGGTTTGTGCCAAAGATACCCTGTTCTATCTTCTTCAGTCTAACATCGACCGAGATCAGTTTTTAAGTAAAGGGTGGATCATAGCTGACATTTTTGCTCCTCGTGCTATCGTTGGTGTGTGCTGCAGGTTGGAGAACACCTATTTTACCGGTGGTAGCTACCTTGCGTTTGACGGTTCTATGGGGCTGGTGGGTTTGGCTTTACCGGTCCGCGGCCTTTCCTTTTTTTTGGTGGTGGTTCACCACCCATGCCCCCAACGAGCTTCTTTCCCCTAGTGGTGGCCATGGATGTACTTAGTGGGCTTTCCTGTCCGTGTACTGTGGTTTGGATTGTTGGCACTGGATTAATATTTGTCTTGAGAGGCTGAGTACTGTGTATTTCTGCGTCAGTGGTGTTTCCTGTTGAGTGTTGGGAGGACTGTTATGGAACTGCAGCCACCATGTGGAATCGCAGGGTCAAGTGGTAGCCTACGCTCCGTTAATTGAATTTCATGCATCAATGCAGATTCTCCCCTGCTTAGGAACGCATCAAGGGTGCCCAAAACCCCACCACCCAACTTCCGTTTACTCATATTTGCAGTGCTGTGGCCTGTCAGAGTGCACAATTATAACTTTTCAACAATACTCTGACAGAATATCAAGTATAAAACACAGGCTTACAGTTCAAATGTCAATGGTGTGGCCCGGCCTGGCTCCTCTGGGCTCTGACGGGCGCAGATGGGCCTGCACTTGGCCCGGGCGCGGCCACGCCCACGTCCCGCGCTGCAGGAGCCCTGGCTCCCTTTTGAACGCCTCCTGGCGCTCACAGAGGCGGTGCGTGGCGCAAAGGACGATGGGGGATGTAGTCCCCTGGCAGTGGCAGCACTCAGGCATTAGCGTGGCCCAGGATTCGTCCCAATGGCGGTTGCATCAAGTTGGTGGCAGGTCACAGCAGGTAAGAGAAACGGGCTCCCGCGCTGCAGGAGCCCTTGACCCCTTTTGAACACCTCCTGGCGCTCACAGAGGTGGAGTGCGCGCCTCAAAGGACGATGGGGGATGTAGTCCCCTGGCAGCAGGTAGGCAGTGGCAGCACTCTGGCGTTAGCGTGGCCCAGGATTCGTCCCAATGGCGGTTGCAACAAGTGCTTTAGGCACTTGTATCACCTTCATGGTCTAGATTTACTTTATTAAGAGCTACATATTTTAGGTAGAGCCCACTCTAACAAAGAAAAGCTGTTCGGAGTGTGGAAAGTATTACTATGATTAAGTATGCCACATAAGTGTGGGCACATTTCCTGGTCTAAAAAAAGTCACTAAGCAGTCATGGAAAGCTTTTGAAAGATACGGCTGACAAACAGATTCAGCTTACAAATATATCTGCATTTATTCAGTACAGTTTTTTATTTGTACATATGCTTTATTAAATGTTTTTCAGAGTAGGAGAATACAGTTCATATAGCTGAATCAACATCATACAAGTCTATTTTCTGTACCTAACAGCTAAAGAAAGATTAAATACAACCTTTGTGAAAAGTAGAAGCCATGTGTCAATTATTAAACCAAAATCAATAGACATAAAAAAAATAAGTGATCAACAATGCAAAAAAAAAAAAAAAAACCTAGGTTGTATGCTCCACCCTATTAAATTCCCAAAGCGATTGGTGATAGAAAAATCAAGCGTCGTCCGAATCTCAAAGATTAGCCTACAAGGAGTTATGAATTGAGAAGGTAGTTGTACCAGGTATTTACCAGTAGGGCTCAAAAAGAAAATGTGTGTGGGGGGGGGGGGGGGGGGTTGGGACACCACGTTAGGCACAATGGGTGTGATATCACAGGAAGTGGCATCACTGTATGTGACATCACGGCACGTGAAATCGCATGTGGCAACACAACCCATTACCTCACAGAAAGTGACATCAGAAATTAAGACCTCATATGTTTAGCAGGTCTTTCATAAGTACATTTGAGCGCATTACAATATTTAACAAGTTAGATTCTACATTGGGGTTGTGACAAAATATTGACGCAACCCAGATGCAACATCTGGGACTTAACTTGTACATTTATTTTTTCTAAACCACTCGTTAGAAATGGGGGTCTCTAGTTGGCAATACTTGGCACCTTTGTCCAAGTAGGGACATTCTTCCTAGTCAGGATAAGGGAGATACACTACTGAAATAACCCCTGCTCACCCCCTGGTAGCTTGGCACAAGCAGTCAGGCTTATCTCAGAGGGAGTGTGTACAGCATTTGCACATAACCAACAGTAACAGTGAAAAAACTACATACGGACACTAAACAAGTTTAGAAAAGTAACCAATACTTCATATATTCAAACCAAGACCAGAACGATAAAAATCCAACATAGAATACTTAAAAAATGCACTTTGTAAAAATATCTTTAAAATGCAGTTCCTTAAAGTCGATAGCTCCGTCCGGGGCTACTGCGGTGCTGAAAACAACAGACTCCAACAGTTCGGTCCGACTGCATCAGTTGTGTTGTTGGCAGACTCGTAAACAGTACCTTTTAGTTGCAGCTGACAGGCTGGTGCGAGCCGGTCGTGGCAACCGTAGCAGTTACGATGCTAAGCGTGCAGTGCCCTCAAAGCACGTGCAGGCAGCGGCTCAGTGACGGTCGTCCAGGGGCGTCAGTGAGACCAGGTATGCAATGCGGAGTGAAGGCGGTGCTCGTTGCAGTGCTGACAGATCACGGTGTAGGCAACAGAGCCAGTTGCGGGGAGCTGGCGTTCGTCAGTCCCGTTGCGGTGTGGGACGGGGCAGTGCGTTGAGAGACTTATGAGCAGTGTCCCCAAGCCACGGTGCAGTCAAGGGTGTCGAAGTCAGCAGGCAGCAACAGTGGGACCAGGGTGGCAAAGTGAACCGGTGCAGAGTGCAGTGCCCACAGGTCACGGTGCAAGCAGCGGCTTGGTGGCGGTGGTCATAGTAGTCTGTAAGACCAGGGTTGCGGTACGAGATGGATCAGTGCCCTCTGCGGTCCCTTCAGGACACGGAGAGAACAACAGAGTCAGTGACGCAGTGGGTTGCTTTTCCCTTCTGTGTGGCACCTGTAACTAAGGTTCTAGAGGCGGTACCAGAGGTCGCTGAAGTCTTTCGGTCCCTGAGACTTCAGAACAGGAGGCAAGCTCTACTTCAAGCCCTTGAAGATGTTCAGCACAAGTTAAGAAAGTTCAATCCAGTCCTTTCACTGCCCAAGTCAGAAGCAGCAACTGCAGGCCAACCCAACACAGCAACAACACAGCAGCGGGGCAGTACTCCTAGCAGTTCTTCCAGCTCGTCTTCTTGGCAGGTCTCTGGATTCCAGCGAGTTCCTAAATTCTGGGGTCTGGGTCGCAATATTTATACTCCGTTTGTTTGCTCTTTTGGGCAGAGTGTCTGTGCCCAGTCCAAACCAGTTCTGTCCTCTCTGGCACGGCTTCCTAGCAGGAAGTGGAGGAAGCGCTGTCCAAGGCAGACCTGTCCCATTAAGGTGCAAGGAAATCTCCTCCAACTACTTTAAATGCAGCCCAGGTCTATTCAGCCCAGCCCTGACTCATCCAGGAAAGGCAATACACACCTCAACCTCCTAGCGGCTGTCTAAAGAGAATGCACATTCCCAGCACCTGTCACTTCAAAGCCAGGCAGTCAATCCACAAACCAGGCGGCACACAGGAGGGCTAAGCAAGAAAATACCTACTTTCTAAAGTGCAATTTTCAAACACAGAACATAAAAATCATCTTTACTAAAATATGCCTTTCTATATTCTGAGTTCAGGCATACTAAACCTCATTTTCCCATCTTGTCCCAATGGGAAGATGAGCTTATAAGATGTTCTAAGTAAACTACCATTCCATCCTATGGGACACATAGCTTTTTCATAGTGAAAAATGAAACGCACTTATTCACTTCATGTCACACACACCAGTACATGTTCTACCTTTAATATACATGGTACCCTGCCCACAGGGGTACCTTGGGCCTACCTCAGGGGTGACTTATACGTAAGAAAAGGGAAGATTAGGGCCTGGCAAGCGGGGGCACTTACCAGGTCGACATGGCCGTTACAAACTGCACGCAGACACTGCAGTGGCAGGTCTGAGAACCCTTTACAGGGCTACTTGTGTGGATGGCACAATTAGTGCTGCAGGCCCACTTGCAGCATTTGATTTACAGGCCCTGGAAAACTCAATACACTTTACTAGGGACTTACTTGCCAATTATGGAAACACCAATCCATAACACAATTTACGTTAGGAGCACTTGCAATTTAACAGTTAGAGGTGTGGTGCAGCGGCCAGGGCAGCTGCCTTCGGAGCACATGGTACACGGTTCAATCCGGGCACCGGCAGCAGCTCAGCTCAGCACCATGTGACTCTGGGCAATAGCTCACTTAATTTCCACGACGGCCCCCAGCGCCTTGAGACCCATAAGAGTGACTAGTTTGCGCTTTACAAATAGGGATTTATTTATTTTTAACACTGAACCGCAGTTAAAAAGTCAAAACCAGGAAGTCTGAAAGCAAAATGACAGGGGAAACACACCAAAAGATGCCAGGTCTAACACTGCTACAAATAAACTGTCAACAAGGAGAAATGTGGCAGTAAATCTGTTCTGCTTAATTGGCTGCAATGTCTGTATTTTAAAATATCACCTGCTGCAGAGATCTTTGTGTGCCTGCTAAATCTCAGGGAATAATAATAATGGTAAGATAACTCTGAATCAAAGTAGCACACAGAGTTAATATGTATCCTGCAAAGCACATTATGTAACACACTTATGACAGATTTTTATTTTATGTAAATGGGTAAGTTGGTCACTGCTTTTAAAGGAGAGATCATTTTGTTACTTGCAGCTTATAAATTGTAATCTTTCTAATATAGCACAGTGAGGTATGAAGGACATGTGGCTCCCACACCTTGTAACCCTTACCGTCTTATTTAACATCCTTTATATTGGTGTATATACATGATGGTCAATGTATAATCAGTATGTGTGATGTAAAGTGCTCAGACATCCTGCATTGGGTGTGAGTAGTGGCACTACTCATCCAAATGCAGGTAGTCAGAGCGCTTTACATCCCACATACACAAATAATAATTTAAATCCCACTATTTTGTTTTATTTCTTTTATAGTATTTAGCACTATTGTAGTGGAAAATTATTTCTTTTAATACTGGGGCGACCAACATCTGACATTCTTACAGTGCACATCTCATATACAGACTGAACAAAGTCAAAAGCATTTCTTTCTAAAGTACCTGTGAAGTGATAAGATATGAGCCTTTGTTTCCCCTACACTGCATCTAGGTGTGAGGATCCTATAGCTCCCAGCCAGGATACTCCCACAAAAAGAGGCCTAATAGCCCCTTAACTTCAGCCTTTCTTATATGCCCAGCTTGTATCTGATAAGCTCCTTCCGCGCATGCACACTGCTGCTCGGAACCAAAAGCAGACTACGTGCATGCGCTGCCGAAAATGTCCCGTGTTAGAAAATTACACCGGGATGGGTACAGCATACTTCTGTGAATTCCGCGAGAAGTGGTAAAGGAAGGTGGCACTCCGCTGAAAGCAGCTGACTTTGCGGCAGGGAAGATGAAATCTACCCTCTCGAAATAGTTGGTAGACGGAGTCTACTTGCGCCTACCCTCGACTCGAGCCCTGCTTACCGGTCATCTAAATACTCTGAATGCTAGCGACTCACATCCTATTTGCAAGAGAAAACCATTTATTGGGTTGAGACTGGGATGAGGAAGACTGAAAAGGAGGTAATACTGACTTTCTCCATCCTGAAAACTCCCTGCCTGACGTTCCCCTTTCTCTGAAGACAAAACTTGTCTATTCTGCAGAAAGAGTTTTCTCATGAGCAAGTGTAAACACATGGCCATCCACAGAATTAAGTCAGTACATTTGGTATAAAACTCAGGTCTTCTGGTAAATATCCTATTATGAACTACCCAATAAGGGTTTAAAATAAAGTTTAACAACCACATGCAACTTTAAGGTAAAGTTACTGTATATCAGAAAAAAAGGCTTCAAATTTTTCTAACACGGCTACCATAGATTAAAAACGAATGACTGGTCATCCTTGGGCACCTTCCAGGATCTGGGCAGTGAAGTAGGAAAATAATAGGAATACATTTTGTAGACATGCGCACAAGTATAAAATCTGAAAGCCCATTACACACATTTCAGGTGAGGGATAGCTATAAACATGTGTCAGTAGTAAACCGACCTAGGCTAATACATGGACGTGCTGAAAAAGATAACTGTGGGTTCTGCAGAAATACATAGGTCACAGTGCACATTAGTTTTAGGAAATACACATAAAAAGTTGCATGGACAATTTAGCTGCACTGAAAGATATTTCTTTGCACACTCGAACTTGACAGGACATCAACAATTAGTACAGAAAAGGCCACCACATAACTATCTGTTAAACAACGAGAGACAGACAGTAGAAACAGTTTTTTGCCCAGTCATTGAGCAGAGGGGGTAAACAATTGGGGATTCTGCTAAACCTGAGAACTAACCCACAAGAGGGGGCTTCTGCTAAACATGGACACGTACGTAATTCTTGTAAATATTTACGTGCTTTGGCAGTATCTTATCTGTCCAGATTGCTATTTGCATCATGCAGTAATATGTAACCCGTGTTTTTTTGTGTGGCTTTTGCAGTATATACACTACTGCCTGTAATCAAGAAATTTTAACTTCAGACTATTTTTTGTGTAAAATTGTTGTCTTACTTTATTAATAGATTTTCTGGCCAACATATTGGCGAGCCAGCCAGGAGCTCTGCTGGACTTTACCTACTGCCAACCCAAAACACTGCCTGTCCCCCAAGAAGTGACTTGCGCCCTTCTGAAAGGTAATACACGCCTTCGTTCAGTAAAAGTCTCTACATTTCTAAGGTGCAGGTAGGACTTGGGTGTTTGGTGTTTCTATGGCGGGAATAGTACGAGGTCTGTTCGTTTTTATATGTAAAGAAGTTTTGTTTTTTTTTTAATTACAATATATAATTTTATTGTTCGCATGCAAGATTGAGTATTGACACAATACTAAGGGATCCCGGTGGTAAGTCTGGAAGATACTAGGGACTCAACTAAATAAGTTGAAAGGGGTCAAGGTAGAACGGGGTTGAGGCTGAGCAATCCGCGTATGTTCTGAAGTGTGGCAAAGGGATGGGTAAAAAGCCCAGTGTTCACTGGAACTTCACCATTACTAAGAGCAGAACACTCAAACTACCCAGACCTTAAGTCTGGAAGTCACATTTTGTATCTGCGAATAGTGAAAAGTTGCCCTCTATACGAATCCTGGGAGACGTGACCAGTAGTGCTTCGTTTGCTCTAGTATGTAAATTAGAATTGATGCAGTAGTGTTTTGGTAGCCTTAGTATGTAATTTAGCATTGATGTATATGTTTATGTATGTGTAAGTAGAAATGTGGCCACAAATTAATGTTATTTCCTTTTTAATTTTGTGTTATGCAGAGTACAATTTAGGATTTCCTATTTTGTGAGCAATGTTGTATAATGTTAGGGAAGAAAATGTAAGTAATTGACTGAATTAGGCAAATGCCTCAAGAGTCCATGACCAACAACGGATTATAATTTAGTCTCACCCTGTGACCTTGCCACACACTAAATACCAGAAAGCGAACAGTATGAAGATTTTTTATCATCGTTTTTTTAATTATAAATGACCCTATTAAATAGAATGACTAAATAGAAAGGCTCGGTCTAGGGGATTAAATATATATTTCATAGTCCCAATAATACGGAAAAACATACTCTTCAAAATGGAACCAAAAGAGCCTGTTAATCTTGCATTAAAATGGACAAGGAGAAAATGACAGGCCTACAGGAACAATAAAAAATTGACAAAAAATGTAATTCTAGGTCAGGACTCTGAGGCAAGGATTAGGCTGTTCTCTCTTTATTAATGAGCAGACATTTAACACTACTAAGTTTCATTCAAAACATTCCAAAGGGAAAAGATGAACAGGGAACACAGTCCATTCAATCCACTATCAGCGTCGTCTTTCACAACCCTCTGACGAGGCTCCTTCTCCCTCTTTCTTCGCTGCTCCAGCATCCTTCAGTTAAATGTTTTGTAACTCAGCTTGAACGCTCTTTGTAATGCAGTCATTTGCCTACACATGCATTTCTCCCGTTCTGTGATGTGACCGCTTATGGAGGATTGTATGCGGCAAACTTTTTTTTCCTTTTCAGGGTTCCCACAGAACGTTTATCGCTCCTTCACGACCGCAAGTGTTTTCATATCAGGGCTAAGGGGCGTGACCGGTCTGTCCCATCTCAGCATTAAGCCTCTGATTTGAAAGGGCATGTTTACCAATCCTAACCGCAACCAAAATATCCTGCCCTCTAGAACAATACCCATACAGGTATTTTTCCCGGATATTCTTTTCTACATACTTTACAACATTAGAGTTTCAATTTCCGTGCCAACAATCCCCTGGGCAGAGAAAAGAACCTTCTAGGGCCCAGGGGCCCCAGGCACCCCCTAACCCCCCTCCCCCCAGAGCCCCAGGCACAACCTTAATCCAAGCAAAAGCATGCTACTGACCAGAGGCGAAATTTGAATGTCTTTTCTCACCCCAAGAAGGCGTTAATGGAGTCTCATCCCTCCATACCCTGTACTTTGGGGTCTCTTTCCTTTCCCCCGCAGGATCCCACACAAGGGGATGACTCGCCAGACAGCGAGATTGAGCCAGATAGACCCTGGCACCCCTTTAATGATCCCTCTCCCTTGACAGGCAAGTCCACAACAGATAAGGCCCCTACTGTTTCAGATATGCTGGACCCAGACGATTACATCCGCGTTCGACAGCGTGGGTCACAGTGCCAAAGGTAGCCACTTCTGTAGCAAGTCGCCTGAGGAAACCTTTGGCAAAAAGGTACATAGTTTCCTCCGTGCAGAATGCCTGCATCCTTCCCTAGACGATACGATTGCTCTCACCCCTGATATTGATGCTCAGATGGCCACCTTGCTGGCCAAGTTTGTAAAAGATCCATTTTTTTTAATTAGTGCATGATTTCAATACGATACAGTGATCTTATAAGTTGTTATAGCATAAAAGAGAGAAGAATCAAACAAAAAAAAATGTTAAATCACATTTGTAACATTTCTAAATTGTAGTTGTGACGGAGACTCCCTCCCTCAGATCCTGCCTCCCTTACTCACCCTGCCCGGGGTATCACTTCCCCGCAATCCTCCCTTCCAGGGCGCGCGATCCGGGGTTCCATCCACAGTGCCCGTGACCACAGGAACCCCACCTCTCTCTCTATTGCAGGAGCCTATCCCGGACGACGGCCCACCGGAAGGACTACCTCTTGCTCCCGGAAGTCCCTCCTCCCCGTTCCCCGCCGGAGATAGAAAAGAAGGAAGACGAGAGGCAGAAGTCGTCGGAGGATCGTGGCAGGGGATTTCGGCAGGAGGCACGGCGAAGGAAGAGGACGAGATTGGCGAACCAGACGAGTGGTCCGAAGACTGGTGGAGTCCCCCGGAGGTGGCTGAAGAGCGGCCGTAACTCGGATGAGAGTTACGGCGGAGCCCGTGAGTACCAGCTTTCCTTTGGTATAGCACCCTAGGTGCCCGTATGTACCGTAGTCCCTCTGTAGATATATATATATAGTCTCTCTATCTTAGACACGCCATTGCACCCTGGTAGGACCCGTTAGTAAACGTTGTATAGCATCTTACACAGTGTAAATAATAGCCCGCACGACCCCTTTCCGAGCACCCCTCTTTTCTTCAGCATATCCCCCCCCCCCCCCCTTTTCTCCCCGTCCTTTTCCCTCACGCTCTCTTCCTCCTTTACCACTCCCGGTGACGGTTACAGCAACTACATAGAGCGCCAGCAGGACTAACGGCTCCTTCTGTGTTTTGTCTTACTGCCCTCCGAGGAGCCCATCCACCCTCCTACCTGCGATGGACGACGACGGTCTGGACGTCAGGGGAGCTCCAGCGACGACAACCGCGACGGACGGGCCCATCATCAACACTAGTTATCCTCCTGTTCGGACCTGTATACTTTCCTGTTGAACGCAGTGCCTTGGGCACAATAAAAGTAGACTATTGCACACTATATACGGCCTCCTTGCCTGCTTTTCCAGCCCGCTGAATCCCCACGCTCACAGTTGGTGTCAGAAGTGGGATTAGCTGGAAGCATGGAGGCCGTGATAAAGAAAATGAGTCCCAGGAGCAGTTGGGGAAACTAATGGAGCGTTTTTTGAAGACAGCCGAAGACGATCGAGGCCAACTCCACGATGTGTTACGGGGACAGGGGGACACCCATGAGCAAGCCATGGGGAAACTGACCTCTGTGTTGGAGCACCAGAGACCAACGGCCTCCCTACCGTCAGTGGTACTCCAAAAGTACGTGCCCGGGGAGGACCCCGATTTTTTCTTTACCAATTTTGAGCGATTGGCGCAGGCTGCATCGTGGCCTGCCGACCGTTGGGGTCACTACCTGGGTCCCTTGTTGACCGGCGACTTACCGGCGGCATATCAACAGGCTAACGTACAGGGTACCACACCATATGGGGACATAAAGAAATGCATCCTTGAACGGTTGGGCATCGACGACGAAACCTATCACAGGAAACTACGCCAAGTTAAGGAAGGGCCACAGGAAACCCCGAGAGCCCTATCGTTCAGAATTAAGGACCTGGCCAATCGGTGGTTGAGACCGGAATCCTCCACCATGGAGGACGTCTTACAAAAAATATATTTGGAACAATTTCTGATGTCTTTACTGCCCGGCACTCAAAGGTGGGTGCGACAACATGCCCACTTTACCCTGGACACCGCGGTGGAAATCGCGAGTGCCTACAGTCGGGCACAGGAGATGCAACGAAGTAAGGAGGATCAGTCCCACAAACTACATCCCTCCATAAGCCTCCGAACCCCCCGTCCTTCTTTCCAGAAACGACCTGAACCTCTCCCTCTGGTTCCATACCCCCTACCACCCCGACCTAACAACCCCGGACCCCAGTGTTACAGTTGTGGGGGTTTTGGTCATATTGCTCGAGTATGCCCCCATAAGGAGGAACCCATGGAGGTGGGACTCGCCAGGAACTATGTGTGTTCGCTCCCAGGTATGTCACCTCCGTCATTCCACTGTCCGGTAAACATCGATGGACAACCGCTTATGGCCTTGGCTGATTCGGGGTGTCGACAGAGCGTTCGCTGGCCCCAGCTCTTGCCTAAACCTGTGGGCCCTACGTCTGGTATGGTCGCCATTCAATGCGTCCATGGAGATACAAAAAAGTACCCCATTACCCAAGTACGCGTCCAACACCCCAAGGATCCCGGAACCACCCTCTCCGTTGGTCTTGTCCCTACTCTGCCGGAACAGGCTATTCTGGGAAGTGACTATATGGGCCTACCAGGACTTCTACAAGAGACAACAGATTCCCTGACCCGTTGGTGGGGAGAAACCCCGTACCCTCAGGGACCTTCCTCCCCTGGGATCGAACCGAAAACCAAGGCACAGAAAAAGAAGGAGAAACGGGAGTACGCTGGTGTTTTCCCAGTGAACCTCGCCGAACACCCGTGGCAAACCGACAGAGAATTCAGGGCAGCCCAGCAAGAGGATCCTGTGTTGCAGGAAGCTTGGGCCAAGGCAGCAGACCACGAGGATCCCCTTATAGTAGGTCCCTACTTCTTTAAGAAACATGGGTTGCTGTATCGGAAGGGAGGGACCCAACAAAAACCACAACCACTGCTTTCGAGAGAAGGTCATGTTTCTTGCCCACAGCCACCTCCTGGGTGGACATTTCGGAGACGAGAAAACCAGCCAAGCGATCTTAGATAGATTCTATTGGCCAGGGGTACACCAAAACGTCAAAACTTATTGCAGAGAGTGTCCGGTCTGTCAAAAACATAGTAGATACCAGCCCCCTAGGGTACCCCTGCAGCCCCTTCCTGTTATTGACGTCCCTTTCAGTAGGGTAGGGATGGACATCATAGGGCCTTTGATACCCTCCCGAAGTGGCTGTCGATACGCCCTCGTTATCGTGGACTACGCCAACTGTTTTCCCGAAGCCCTTCCACTGCGACAACCCACTACCCAAAACGTCGCTAAAGCACTCATCTCTGTGTTTTCAAGGGTAGGATTTCCCAGGGAGATCCTGACGGATCAGGGCACTCCCTTCGTCTCCGCCCTTATGAAACAGGTCTGCGCCCAACTGGGGATTAAACAGATACGTACCTCGGCGTATCATCCGCAAACTGATGGGTTGGTGGAGCGATACAATGCCACCTTAAAGCAAACCCTAAAAAAACTATTAGGTCTGGAAGCGAGGAGGTGGGAGGACATGCTACCCCTTGCCTTATTCGCAATCCGTTGTAAAACTCAGAGCAGCACAGGGTATTCACCCTACGAACTGTTGTATGGCCGACCCCCTCGTTCCCTGTTGGACATGGCCCAAGAAGCCTGGGAAACAGAACCAGATCGCACTCGTCCCCTCCCAGAATATATAGAGAACCTCAAAACACACTTGTCTCTAATAAGGGACATCGTACACCAGAATCTCACACAGGCCCAAGAAAGACAGAAGGATCATTACGATAGGGGCACAAAACACCGGGTATTCTCCGTGGGGGATCTAGTTCTATTGATGATGCCTTCATCCGACCAAAAACTCCTAGGCCAATGGCAAGGCCCCTATACCATCCTTCGACAAGTAACCCCTGTCACCTACGAAGTACATCTGGACCCCGCACGGGGTACCACCCAGATTTATCATGTCAACTTACTAAAAAAATGGGAAGGTCCTCGTCCCGTCTTAGCCTGCTCTGTGGGTCTGGACTCCCTTTCCTTTTCCCCTTGCATAGACCCCGTCCTACCTACGCCCCTGAGTATAGAGCTCCAACATAGCCTCTATCCATTACGACAGGTGTTTGTCTTCACCCGGTCATACCACGATCACAGAACACGCCATACAAACGAGTCCGGGAAGGTAGTCCGGCAAAGGCCATATAGGGTCCCTGAAGCCCGCAGGGCGATTATACACCAAGAAGTAGAACAGATGTTAAAAATGGGCATTATAGAACCCTCTGTAAGCGACTGGAATTCTCCAATAGTGCTTGTACCCAAACCCGACGGGTCTGTTAGATTTTTGCATCGATTTCCGGGAAGTCAATAAGATTTCTTCCTTTGACACGTACCCATTGCCCCGCGTCGACGAGATGGTCGAGCGCATAGGGAAAGCCCAGTACATATCCACATTGGACCTCTGTAAGGGGTATTGGCAGATACCCCTCAGAAAAGAAGATCGAAAGAAAACAGCGTTTTCTACCCCCGAAGGGTTATATCAGTTCCTCGTCCTCCCGTTTGGCCTCCATGGCGCACCCGCCACATTTCAACGGGCCATGAATCACATCTTACGGCCTCACACTCAGTATGCAGGAGCGTATCTCGATGATATAGTCATTTACAGCGATTCCTGGCCACAACACTTGGAACATCTTCACAACGTCATTTCCTCTTTGGGCTCCTACGGTTTTACGATTAACCCTGCCAAAACCACCCTAGCGGCTCAAACCGTTAAATATTTAGGATACCTCCTGGGTGAGGGCCTCATCCGGCCCCAGAGAAGCAAAACAGAAGCAATACGATCCCTCCCATTTCCCCAGACCAGAAAAGACTTGCGTGCCTTTCTAGGCCTCCTTGGATACTATCGAAGGTTTGTGCCTAATTTCTCCCAAAGGGCAGCCCCGCTCACTGACCTATTAAAGAAAGCCACGAAAACAGAGGCCATCCTGAAAAACCCGACGCCCTTATTATGGCATGCTTTTTCAGATCTGAAGAATGCCCTAACCTCCAGTCCCGTGTTAGTAAGTCCGGATTATACACAACCTTTCTTACTCCAGACAGACGCTTCAGAACAGGGATTAGGGGCGGTGCTCTCGCAAAAAGACCCCGAGGGGAATGAAAAACCCATCCTCTACCTCAGCAGGAAGCTATTCCCTCGAGAAAAGAACTATGCCGTCGTGGAGAAGGAAGCATTGGCAATTAAATGGGCGGTGGACAGCCTACGTTACTACCTAGAAGGGCGCGACTTTACCATCTTTACCGATCACGCCCCCTTGAGTGGATGGCTCGGAACAAAGGGCACAATGACCGTGTCTTGCGGTGGTTCCTGGCCCTCCAGCCCTACCGCATCGAAAGGGTGTAGAACAGGGTAACGCGGACTTTCTCTCTCGCTATCCACTATCCACACCAGCTACAAGAAAGACAGCTAGGGGAAGGGAATGTGACGGAGACTCCCTCCCTCAGATCCTGCCTCCCTTACTCACCCTGCCCGGGGTATCACTTCCCCGCAATCCTCCCTTCCAGGGCGCGCGATCTGGGGTTCCATCCACAGTGTCCGTGACCACAGGAACCCCGCCTCTCTCTCTATTGCAGGAGCCTATCCCGAACGACGGCCCACCGGAAGGACTACCTCTTGCTCCCGGAAGTCCCTCCTCCCCGTTCCCCGCCGGAGATAGAAAAGAAGGAAGACGAGAGGCAGAAGTCGTCAGAGGATCGTGGCAGGAGATTTCGGCAGGAGGCACGGCGAAGGAAGAGGACGAGAGCGGCAAACCAGTTGAGTGGTCCGAAGACTGGTGGAGTCCCCCGGAGGTGGCTGAAGAGCGGCCGTAACTCGGATGAGAGTTACGGCGGAGCCCGTGAGTACCAGCTTTCCTTCGGTATAGCACCCTAGGTGCCCGTATGTACCGTAGTCCCTCTGTAGATTATATATATATATATATATATATATATATATATATATATATATATATATATATATATATATATATATATATATATGTGTCTCTCTATCTTAGGCACGCCATTGCACCCTGGTAGGACCTGTTAGTAAACGTTGTATAGCATCTTACACAGTGTAAATAGCCCGCACGACCCCTTTCCGAGCACCCCTCTTTTCTTCAGCATATCCCCCCCCCTTTTCTCCCCGTCCTTTTCCCTCACGCTCTCTTCCTCCTTTACCACTCCCGGTGACGGTTACAGCAACTACATAGAGCGCCAGCAGGACTAACGGCTCCTTCTGTGTTTTGTCTTACTGCCCTCCGAGCTCCTACCTGCGATCGACGACGACGGTCTGGACGTCAGGGGAGCTCCAGCGAAGACAACCGCGACGGACGGGCCCATCATCGACACTAGTTATCCTCCTGTTCGGACCTGTATACTTTCCGGTTGCACGCAGTGCCTTGGGCACAATAAAAGTAGACTATTGCACACTATATAGGGCCTCCTTGCCTGCTTTTCCAGCCCGCTGAATCCCCACGCTCACAGTAGTCTCATGCACATTTTAATAATTTTTCTGCCGCCCCTTCCCTAGGTTGACCATCTATTTACATGGGATATCCTTTTGTAAAATCTAAGAGGTTCTAGGATATAGCTAACATATCAAATTCAGCTGTTTTTTTTGTTTTGTTTTTTTTTCCCTTTAACTCCCAAGCCATTTAGTCAATGGTTCCCAAATTTTAAGACCTTTTGAGCGGGATTGGATCCCTCTTTCCCATATAGAGCTTTTTCAAAATTATCATTCGCAATTAAACGCGATAGCCACTGATGGTATACTGGCAGAGATGGATCTAACCAGGCTGATGTAAGGGTAAGGCGATATATTGTCATACTTATAAAAATATATTGTTCTCCGGGCATCCCTTGGGTCTCCTGATCTACCCCTAAACAGATCAGGGCCGAAGAGAGATTAATATCTCTTCCTAGAGTCTCTTTGAAAAATCTCTTAATATCAGATTTTAAGATATTTAGTGTAGAGCATGATGCCAGCATATGCTCTAAGTCCACATGAGGACAGCGAGCATCGCAGGCATAAGGTCCCCTTCCCAGTTCCCAATTTAGCAATCCTTTTCGGTGTAAAATAGAGTGAAAAGCAGGTTTTATAATACTGCGCCTGCAGTCGTGTTGGTATTAAAAGCTTCTGTGCTACTTCTGTGGAGTATAGAAACAGATCAGGTGAGACATCTATTTCTTCTTTCCATTTGTTAGGCCGATGTCCCATGTCATCCGTCATCAAGGAATTGAGCAAATTATATACCATCCCTATTGATTGACTGTTCTGTCTTAATTTATCTATAATGGAGTTGCTTAAGAATCCTGTTGGGCCCCCACCCTTCCTACTTAAAAAAATCACATATTTGTAGATACTTAAAAAAAATCTCTCCAATCTAATCCATATTGTGTTTTGAGATTTTCAAAAGTGATTACATCCGTAAGAGAGTAAAAATCTCCAAGCTTGGTTAAGCCTTTCTCTATCCATCTCCTAGTTGTAAAGTCTGTAAATATTCCCGGCAGATTAAAATTATTATTTATCTGAGTGTAATAATTCAGACGGCCCAGTCCTAAAATCTTCCGAATTGCCTTCATAGTTTTATATCCTGCAACCAGCATCTTATAGCGTACCTTTTTGTAATGGGAGTCATTTAGGAATTTCCAGGCCCAACCCCAGGCCTGATTGCCCATTATTAATTCTATAGGTGTGGGGACATAGCTGGGCAGTTCGTCTAGTGGTTTATCAGAGAAAAGGGTATGATTATGTAAGAGAGTAGTTGCCCAATAATAAAGTTTAATGTTTGGAAGAGCCAAGCGCCCCTATCCCTTGGTAGAGAGAGGAACCTATATGCCCTTCTAGGTTTCCCATAAGACCAAATAAACCGGGAGAACATATCTTCAATCTTTTTCATACATTTGGGATTAAATTCCAGTGGGATAGCTCTTATCAGATATAGGATTTTAGGGAAAAAGATCATTTTAATTATATTGCACCTTACGATTATAGAAAGATGCAAGTTGTGTAGTCTCAATTCTGGTTCTATTTTATCGATCATTGGATCGATATTTGCTTCAACTAGCTTTTCAATATTGGCAGTAATATCTACCCCCAGATAAGTGGCATTTCTTACCTGTCTCTTGTCATCGCCCATGTTGACATTTTTACAAATGATCTGGGTTTTAGTTTTGTTTAAGGAGTATCCGGCCACAAGGCCGAATTTTAACGCTTCCTGCTCTACTTCTGCCATTGATTCTTTCGGATTGGATGTTACTAGTGCTATGTCATCGGCATACGCCAATACTTTTATTTCCCAGCCTTGATTGACAATTGGCCTGATCCTCTGATTATATTCTAAAGTGTGTAAGAAGGGGTCGATATAGATGGCAAAAAGCAGCGGTGAGCTAGGGCATCCCTGACGTGTGCCACAGGTTATTCTAAAAGAATTAGTAAGTGAACCATTTATAAATAGTTTGGCGGTTGGATGAAAGTACAACATCTTGAATGCCTGTATACAATGTTGGACGATCCCAACCCTTGACAGAGACTCCCAGAGAAATGACCAGGAGACTCTGTCAAAGGCTTTCTCGGCATCAAGTAAGATAAGTGCCATGAGATTTCCAGAAATTTGTGCTGTATCAAAAAGTGAAATGGTTCTTCTTATATGATCTGTGGTACCACGTCCCGGGATGAATCCATGTTGCCTTGGGGAGATTACTTTATTGATCACCCCTGCTAATCTAGTCGCCAATATATATTTGGAATACGTTTTGCTATCCGTATTTATTAATGTGATTGGCTGATAGGAAGCGGGCTCTAGTGCTGGTTTATGTTTTTTCAAAAAGACAATTATTTTTGCTTGCGACCATGATTCCGGTGGTCTTCCCCCCCCCCCCCCTTAAAAACATGTATAAATAGCAGAAGCATAGCTTCTCTTATTTCTGTCGAAAATTTGTTATAAAACTCTACCGGGATACTATCTAGGCCTGTTGCCTTACCATTAAAGAGACTATTGATACACAGCAGGGCATCAACCCATTGGGGGGGGGGGGGGGGGGGCTCCTCAAGTTGGGCCTGGTCATCTGAAGATAGTTGTTCTGTTGGAATTTGATTAAGATAAGACATAATACGATCTGGTTGTGATTTAGTAGATTCTGGATATAGATTTTGATAATATCTTAGAAATTCATTACGTATCCCTTCTGGATCTGTAATTGTAATCAGAGAGGTGTCATTCACTGCTGTAATAGTATTTTTTGTAGATTTTTGTCTAGCTCTAACTGCAAGATGGTGTCCAACTTGTTCACTACATTCGTACGCTTCTTTTCTCCAAATCTCTAGTTTATCTGCTGCATTTTTGGCGATTACCTCCATAACTAATGATTTAGCTGTAAATATTTTCGCCAGTGCTTCTGTAGGATCCTCCCCATCTCTATATACCTTAATCAGCTTTTCTTCTGCGGCTGCCAGTTGTGCTTGCAGAAGATCAAATAACAGGCGTTTGTCCCTATTAAAAGCTAGCGAGAGGCTCATTCTCTCCCCCCTTATAGCGGCCTTGAGTGAGTCCCAAACCACTTCTATCTTAGTACTGACCAAATTCTCCTTAATAAATTGGGGGATCCATTGTCTCATATGTTTGCAGTATACATCATTATAAAGTAGAGCGCGGTCGAATGACCAACTAATCATATCTTGGTTAACCCTAGTTTCCCCTCTTATTTCTAAAACCAAAGGATTGTGATCCGATATGATTTGTGTATGTTTTTCTATTGAGCACTTGTGGTGAATAGTGTAAGATGCAAGAATATAGTCTAATCCAACCGGTTTTCTATGCGGAAAAGAGTAAAAGGTGTAGCCTGGGTCAGTAGAATAATACGATTGCCAAACATCAATTAATGCTTGCTCTTGGCTTAGGGTCTTCAAAGCTTTAAACACCTTAGGTTTCCTCCCTACGTAGTTCCAGTCTGTGTCTGAGGAGACACTGACTAGGTGGTATATTTATATTAAAGTCGCCACATATAATAATAGGCAGCGATCACTCGGCCAATTCATTATTTAAAAAATCTAAAACTGCAGGATCATCAACAATGCTGCCATAGACCGTACATATTGTGATTATAGCTCCGTTTTCCCTTCGGCATTCAGTTATAACCCACCTCCCATTATGATCTACTGATGTGCGTGAGAATTTAAGTGTACTTTTAGCGGATAATATTGCGGCCCCAGTGTCCTAGCGCTCTGTGAGGTGGCACCTATTAATTTAAATCCCAGTGTACCTAAAAGTTGAGTCTGTGTCCTATCAATATGTGTCTCCTGTAGACATAAGATATCAGCTTTCAATAATTTAAGGGCTACTGCGGTATTACGACGTTTCCTTGGGTCATTCAAACCACAAATATTTAGTGTGGCTATGCGTAGTTTACTCATTTCTTAGGCTTAGGCCCATTCGAGAGGCCCCTAGTCAGATCATAATAATGTCTCCTACTTTCGCCCCAGCATAAAGAATAGGAGAATTTAAATAGTTGAGAAACATTTGAGAAAAAGCTCATTAATAGAACAGATTTTCTTAGGGTCAACCCATTACCCCTTCCCTTCCTCTTCCCCCCCTCCCAAAGACCCCACCCCCCACCACGGAGGCCTACCTGGTTCAACTTGAACCAGGGTGTGAACATCTAAAGCGGCAGTGTCTCGAACCATCCCTCCGGTCGTATTTCCTGAACTGCACATTTTTATCGATTTCAATACCTATTGTGTTGCTCCCAATTCAGACCTTTAAGTGACCCTAAACCTTAAGTATTGAGTTTATATCAGTTCAGCTTGTGGATCTCTCTCTATTTGTCTTTGTAATTTCCTGCAAATAAGGTTGAGCTTGAATTTCCGACAAAGCTACGAGTAGCCCCATTAAAGATCATTTTTAACCGTGCCGGATTCTGTAGGTATACCGTAGCTCCAGCTTGCTGAAATGGCATGAATAGCTGTCTCAATCTCCATCGACGTTCAACGGTGGCATGGGCGAAGTCTGGCCTGGTAAAGAAGGTGATGCCATTATATTCTTTTTTGCTTGTTGGTCTAGCTACGTCAAAAAGAGCTTGGCGCAAAAGGAAGTTTCCAAAATACACTAATATTGCATGGGGATATTGGTTTTGAGAAGTGGGTCGTTTAGAAGGTGTTAAGGGGAATCGATGTGCACGTTGTACTTCTTTATCCCAGTCCCAGGACAGCATCTCCGGAAAAGCGCCTTTAAAAAGTGATATTATATATGCCCTGGGGTCATTACCTTCCGTTCCCTCCGGAATCCAGAGGATGCGTAGATTGTTGCGTCGCATTCTATTCTCCTGCTCCTCGATTTTCCCCATTAGGTCTTTAACTATGGCATCATGCGCATCTCCTTGTTCTTTCAGTGTGGAGACATCTTTCTCTAGATTCTCAGTTCGAATTTCCACAGATGACATCCTATCTGCAATTTCAGTGCATGTTCGGCCCACTTTTCTAACAGCGCCTTGGAGTTTTTGTGTAGATTGTCGGCCTTTCCGATTATCTTGTTTAACTTCTTCTTGAAAGCCCTTAATTGATTGCAAGACTTCAGCAAGGGTGGGTTCTACTATATTTCTAGCATTCCCACTCGAAGTTGTAGTCGAGAAAGGAATATGCTCTGATCGTACCGTGCAATCTGATGGTGTCGCAAATTTAGAGGATGAGTAATCCCATCTGAGCTCGGGTTGCTATCCTGATCTGAGGATCCCCCGGTTTTATGATCGCCATGTCTTTTTTTTCTTTTCTTGCTTCTTTTTTTGGGCAAACTTTTGCCACAGGGTCTCAGAATCGGTACTATCGCCCCATTCATTCTTTCCTTCATTATTTCCTCCTTCACTGGATGATGATGATATACCAGTTTCGTATATTTCCGAGTCATCCGTGATTGGGCAAACTCTAGCCAGAGCGTCGGGTGGCTCAGAGCGGTCAGCATTTTTTTGAAGATTATTTGTTGCACTTGTTGCATTTGTTGTCTTCAGTTCTGACCCTACGGCTCCTGAGACGGTAGATGGGGGTACAGTCGAGGGCTTTTCTCTCTGCTGACTGATTTCAGTATTCCTTGCTGGCTTGCAAATCATATCTGTACTTGTGGGTGAAGTAGGGTGTACTGTTTGTACGATAAGGGCCACTGGTGATTAAATGGTGGGGCTTGATATTACTCCTCCGTCTGCTGAGAGTGGTACAAAGACTTCTGACTGGTCTGCGGCTGCCTCCTCTTCTAGAGACTTGTTGCACAGCCCACCCATTTCCACTGGGCTGAACAGACTAGAAATTAGTGGCCGTGAGCTATATGCTGTTCCCAAATTTTTTGCGGGGTTAGGTTGTGCCTTTCTGTTTGGCTTTGCTTTATCATCTGCAATTGTTAGCCCATTCTGCTCATTTTGTCCTTTATTCCTTAGTCCTCGTGTCTCTGGGCGTCTTTGTAAGTTTTCAGGCTGCATGGACTTATTTGTATGTGCCAATGCTTGATTACTTTTGGCTTTCACTCCTTTCGTACCTCGCCCCGACATCCTAGCTTGTTTTCCCCTTTTGAAACGGCTGGCTGCCGGGAAACAGTGTCCTATCACCGTGATTCCCTCGTTGTACTGCGCTCAGCGCCGGCGTCAGAAGTCTCCAGACCCCCGATGGGAACCACGTAGCGTGGCACGCCATGGAGAACGGCCGCAGGACAGCGCAGTGCAAGGATACTGGAGCCGCCTGACTCCCCGATTGGAATACAGTTGTCGGCGGTCCGTCCCTCCAGCACAGCACCACCAGCAACGCAAGCCGATCCCGGCGCTGCCTCGGAGCCAAGACGACAACCATACAGGCAGAAACCACCAAGCAGGTCAGTTTATCTCCAGTTCCTTTCCCCTTTTTGAAACGTTAGAACATCGTGGTGCAGTTGAGATTATCGGAGGTTGTTACGTATGTAGAGGACCGGACCGGTGGAGGTGTGCCGGTCTACCACCGCTCAGACGCCATCTTGCCCAAGTTTGTAAAAGATCCAAATAAAGGGATCGATCAATCCTGGCTCTCCTTCCAGGATAAGTTGCTGGATGTGGCAGGACCATTGTCAAAAAGTTTAGACATGGATGTAGATGCGAAAGCTTCTGGTACTCTCATCTCTCCGGAGGCTTCATCGGGATGGGCGCAACGCGCCATGCACTTTTTAGGGAACGCATACTGCGCAATCTCTACCAAAAAGGCGCAGATCCTTGCTAATTGAGACCAACCCTAGACTCAGGATATTCGCAACACCTGAGGCAGGTCCCATTGCACAAGGCAACCTCATTGGGGAAGCTTTCATCCAAGAGCTGGGTAAATTTGTTAATACATTAAATTCTCTCGATAAGACTCAGACTTCAATTAAGAGGATTTTTACACCTCGTGTTTTCACCTACGTCGGTCAAAGTAAGGGGCGACCGGCTGGATCAACCACCAAGCCCTTAGAGCAGCAGGCAGCCGACTAGGTCAATGGCAAGATTCTTTCCAATTCAGGAACTTCTACGGTACAAGAAGCTACCCCGCAGCAGAGGTTCAAGAGGAAATTCGAAGAACAATGCCTCTTAAAACTCCTCCCACGGTTATGGGGGATTTGGGCGACCATAAAACCGCAAAGAACTACCAAACATTAGTATCAAATACCTCCACGACTTTGGATCCCTTCCAGGATAAATGGCAGACAGACTTGGGTCCCTTAAGACAGCGATGACTGGAGAGAGGCCCTGGAGTCTTCGAGAGCCGTTGCAATTTCATCCCGTCTTAGGCTTATCCAATTTAAGTATTTACACCGCACCTATTTCACCAGACATCAACTGTGGAGGGTGGGGCTGATAGATCCCGTATGTGCCTACGAGATGGTAGCGAAAAAGGTACATTACTACATACAACTTGGAACTGTGATGCACTGAGCCGGTTTTGGAGGGGGGTTACTCTCTACCACTCTGAAGTATTAGGTTGCATCATACCTCTCTCCCCCAGGCTCGTTCTTCTGCACATCACAGACGAAATAGGGGGTAACATTTACAAAAGGCATTTGCTGTTCTTGGGTTTTACCCTAGCTAAAAGGGATATTGCAAGGGCAAGGAAGGATCCGGCTCCACCTAAATTGAGTGCTTGGAGGGCAGGCCTCGACTGGTGTATGGGTCATGAGCAGCCCATCTTTAAAGCACAGGGGTACCCTCAAACACTTTAAAATATTGAAACAATGGGCGGATCTTAGGGGCCTCTTATTAGAACAGACTCCGCCACAACCTTCAGAAGTTGGAACCATATAGAGAGACAACACAGGGCAGTAAGGTTGTTCAATTAGGTATGATGTACATAGTCAGGCTTGATGGGCATGACCAGGATATTGTTCTGCTGTATGTGACACAGATGTTAATGTTTGGGACTGTCATTTACAGACCTGAATGGTTTATTTTCTTGTTTTACAAATGCTTTATAATGGTCACCCACCTAAAAATCAGTATATTGACTATTGTATGTTTTCACTGCATTGTAATGTTTGCTATTATTAGATCTGCTGACTCAATAAAAAGAGTTTTGAGAAGAAAAAACGAAGAAAAAAAAAACTCCTCCCATGGTGATCGTTCAAACCTTTTAGCGAATCAAATTTGAGGGCAGGCTTTCACTGTTTTCCCACAATTGGAGACTTCTCATGTTAAATGCCTGGGTACTACACATGGTAAGGGGATTCCAGTTAGAATTTTATGGGTTCCCAGTGCAATCTCAGAGACGTCACCCCTAGTATTCTCACAGGCCCAGTCCACCTTCGTGGACAAGGAAGACAAGCAACTCCTGGAGAAAGGGGCCATTATTTCATCTCAACTACATCCCAGAGGTTTCCTAATCAATCTTTTCCTGGTGGAGAAAAGAGATTGCGGTCAACACTCGGTAATAAATTTGAGGGAGTTCAAGGAGTGGCTGGTGTTTTGCCAAATCAAGATGGAAGGATACACCTTCTGAGGGATCTACTGCGGATCAAGGACTTGATGGTGCGTTTAGATCTCCGAGATGCCTACCTTACAATCCCCATTTCCCTCCACAAAGGCGCTCCCTCCAGTTCCAATGGAGGACCCAAATTTTTGAATTCACTTCTCTCCCTTTTGGTTTGTCATCCCCTCCTTGGTGCTTCACCAAGTTTTTGAAACCTGTGGTGGAGTACCTCAGAGCCAAAGGAACAAGATTACTTATCTATTTCGACCAGAGGTACTCAAAGTACGGCCCGCGGGCCGCCAGCGGCCCGGCAAGCCTTCCCTGGCGGCCCGCGGACCTTGCAGACATCGTACCTGTGCAAGCACCGCCGGTTGCAGCAGCGCGGAGCTATGGGGGCCGGGCGATTCTTTTAAAAGCCAAGTCACTTGTTAATGAGGCTTTGTTGTATTTCACCTCTTCTTAGCGCCCCTGCATCTCCCATCTGAATGAGTGGAGATGCAGGGGTGCTAAGAAGAGATGAAATACGACAAAGCCTCATTAACAAGTGACTTGGCCTTTAAAAGACTTGTGAAGTACTTGGGTGCGGCGGCTGTTTGTGTTCCAGGGAAGCTGACTCAGCGCCGGGTGAGGTGACGGACGGAGAGGGGGGGGGGGCGGGGGGGTAGGTGCGTGGCCAGCAGCTAGTGAGAGCAGCCGGTGATTTTAAAGCGGGAGGAAGGGAGAGAGGGAAGACAGAGCAGGACACAGGGAGGGAGAGACAGCGAGAGAGACACAGACACGTTGGGAGAGGGAGGGAGACAGAGGGAGGGAGACAGGGGGAGGGAGGGAGACAGGGGGAGGGAGGGAGACAGGGGGAGGGAGGGAGACAGGGGGAGGGAGGGAGACAGGGGGAGGGAGGGAGACAGGGGGAGGGAGGGAGACAGGGGGAGGGAGGGAGACAGGGGGAGGGAGGGAGACAGGGGGAGGGAGGGAGACAGGGGGAGGGAGGGAGACAGGGGGAGAGAGGGAGACAGGGGGAGAGAGGGAGACAGGGGGAGAGAGGGAGACAGGGGGAGAGAGGGAGACAGGGGGAGAGAGGGAGACAGGGAGGGAGGGAGACAGGGGGAGGGAGGGAGACAGGGGGAGGGAGAGAGTCAGGGAGGGAGAGAGTCAGGGAGGGAGAGAGTCAGGGAGGGAGAGAGTCAGGGAGGGAGAGAGTCAGGGAGGGAGAGAGTCAGGGAGGGAGAGAGTCAGGGGGAGGGAGGGAGACAGGGGGAGGGAGGGAGACAGGGGGAGGGAGGGAGACAGGGGGAGGGAGGGAGACAGGGGGAGGGAGGGAGACAGGGGGAGGGAGGGAGACAGGGGGAGGGAGGGAGACAGGGGGAGGGAGGGAGACAGGGGGAGGGAGGGAGACAGGGGGAGGGAGGGAGACAGGGGGAGGGAGGGAGACAGGGGGAGGGAGGGAGACAGGGGGAGGGAGGGAGACAGGGGGAGGGAGGGAGACAGGGGGAGGGAGGGAGACAGGGGGAGGGAGGGAGACAGGGGGAGGGAGGGAGACAGGGGGAGGGAGGGAGTCAGGGAGGGAGGGAGTCAGGGAGGGAGGGAGTCAGGGGGAGGGAGGGAGACAGGGGGAGGGAGGGAGACAGGGGGAGGGAGGGAGACAGGGGGAGGGAGGGAGACAGGGGGAGGGAGGGAGTCAGGGAGGGAGGGAGTCAGGGAGGGAGGGAGTCAGGGAGGGAGGGAGTCAGGGAGGGAGGGAGTCAGGGAGGGAGGGAGACAGGGGGAGGGAGGGAGACAGGGGGAGGGAGGGAGACAGGGGGAGGGAGGGAGTCAGGGGGAGGGAGGGAGTCAGGGGGAGGGAGGGAGACAGGGGGAGGGAGGGAGACAGGGGGAGGGAGGGAGACAGGGGGAGGGAGGGAGACAGGGGGAGGGAGGGAGACAGGGGGAGGGAGGGAGACAGGGGGAGGGAGGGAGACAGGGGGAGGGAGGGAGACAGGGGGAGGGAGGGAGACAGGGGGAGGGAGGGAGACAGGGGGAGGGAGGGAGACAGGGGGAGGGAGGGAGACAGGGGGAGGGAGGGAGACAGGGGGAGGGAGGGAGACAGGGGGAGGGAGGGAGACAGGGGGAGGGAGGGAGACAGGGGGAGGGAGGGAGACAGGGGGAGGGAGGGAGACAGGGGGAGGGAGAGAGACAGGGGGAGGGAGAGAGACAGGGGGAGGGAGAGAGACAGGGGGAGGGAGAGAGACAGGGGGAGGGAGAGAGACAGGGGGAGGGAGAGAGTCAGGGAGGGAGAGAGTCAGGGAGGGAGAGAGTCAGGGGGAGGGAGAGAGTCAGGGGGAGGGAGAGAGTCAGGGGGAGGGAGAGAGTCAGGGAGGGAGAGAGTCAGGGAGGGAGAGAGTCAGGGGGAGGGAGAGAGACAGGGGGAGGGAGAGAGACAGGGGGAGGGAGAGAGACAGGGGGAGGGAGAGAGTCAGGGAGGGAGAGAGTCAGGGAGGGAGAGAGTCAGGGAGGGAGAGAGTCAGGGAGGGAGAGAGTCAGGGAGGGAGAGAGTCAGGGAGGGAGAGAGTCAGGGAGGGAGAGAGTCAGGGAGGGAGAGAGTCAGGGAGGGAGAGAGTCAGGGAGGGAGAGAGTCAGGGAGGGAGAGAGTCAGGGAGGGAGAGAGTCAGGGAGGGAGAGAGTCAGGGAGGGAGAGAGTCAGGGAGGGAGAGAGTCAGGGAGGGAGAGAGTCAGGGAGGGAGAGAGTCAGGGAGGGAGAGAGTCAGGGAGGGAGAGAGTCAGGGAGGGAGAGAGTCAGGGAGGGAGAGAGTCAGGGAGGGAGAGAGTCAGGGAGGGAGAGAGTCAGGGAGGGAGAGAGTCAGGGAGGGAGAGAGTCAGGGAGGGAGAGAGTCAGGGAGGGAGAGAGTCAGGGAGGGAGAGAGTCAGGGAGGGAGAGAGTCAGGGAGGGAGAGAGTCAGGGAGGGAGAGAGTCAGGGAGGGAGAGAGTCAGGGAGGGAGAGAGTCAGGGAGGGAGAGAGTCAGGGAGGGAGAGAGTCAGGGAGGGAGAGAGTCAGGGAGGGAGAGAGTCAGGGAGGGAGAGAGTCAGGGAGGGAGAGAGTCAGGGAGGGAGAGAGTCAGGGAGGGAGAGAGTCAGGGAGGGAGAGAGTCAGGGAGGGAGAGAGTCAGGGAGGGAGAGAGTCAGGGAGGGAGAGAGTCAGGGAGGGAGAGAGTCAGGGAGGGAGAGAGTCAGGGAGGGAGAGAGTCAGGGAGGGAGAGAGTCAGGGAGGGAGAGAGTCAGGGAGGGAGAGAGTCAGGGAGGGAGAGAGTCAGGGAGGGAGAGAGTCAGGGAGGGAGAGAGTCAGGGAGGGAGAGAGTCAGGGAGGGAGAGAGTCAGGGAGGGAGAGAGTCAGGGAGGGAGAGAGTCAGGGAGGGAGAGAGTCAGGGAGGGAGAGAGTCAGGGAGGGAGAGAGTCAGGGAGGGAGAGAGTCAGGGAGGGAGAGAGTCAGGGAGGGAGAGAGTCAGGGAGGGAGAGAGTCAGGGAGGGAGAGAGTCAGGGAGGGAGAGAGTCAGGGAGGGAGAGAGTCAGGGAGGGAGAGAGTCAGGGAGGGAGAGAGTCAGGGAGGGAGAGAGTCAGGGAGGGAGAGAGTCAGGGAGGGAGAGAGTCAGGGAGGGAGAGAGTCAGGGAGGGAGAGAGTCAGGGAGGGAGAGAGTCAGGGAGGGAGAGAGTCAGGGAGGGAGAGAGTCAGGGAGGGAGAGAGTCAGGGAGGGAGAGAGTCAGGGAGGGAGAGAGTCAGGGAGGGAGAGAGTCAGGGAGGGAGAGAGTCAGGGAGGGAGAGAGTCAGGGAGGGAGAGAGTCAGGGAGGGAGAGAGTCAGGGAGGGAGAGAGTCAGGGAGGGAGAGAGTCAGGGAGGGAGAGAGTCAGGGAGGGAGAGAGTCAGGGAGGGAGAGAGTCAGGGAGGGAGAGAGTCAGGGAGGGAGAGAGTCAGGGAGGGAGAGAGTCAGGGAGGGAGAGAGTCAGGGAGGGAGAGAGTCAGGGAGGGAGAGAGTCAGGGAGGGAGAGAGTCAGGGAGGGAGAGAGTCAGGGAGGGAGAGAGTCAGGGAGGGAGAGAGTCAGGGAGGGAGAGAGTCAGGGAGGGAGAGAGTCAGGGAGGGAGAGAGTCAGGGAGGGAGAGAGTCAGGGAGGGAGAGAGTCAGGGAGGGAGAGAGTCAGGGAGGGAGAGAGTCAGGGAGGGAGAGAGTCAGGGAGGGAGAGAGTCAGGGAGGGAGAGAGTCAGGGAGGGAGAGAGTCAGGGAGGGAGAGAGTCAGGGAGGGAGAGAGTCAGGGAGGGAGAGAGTCAGGGAGGGAGAGAGTCAGGGAGGGAGAGAGTCAGGGAGGGAGAGAGTCAGGGAGGGAGAGAGTCAGGGAGGGAGAGAGTCAGGGAGGGAGAGAGTCAGGGAGGGAGAGAGTCAGGGAGGGAGAGAGACAGGGGAGGGAGAGAGACAGGGGGAGGGAGAGAGACAGGGGGAGGGAGAGAGACAGGGGGAGGGAGAGAGACAGGGGGAGGGAGGGAGACAGGGGGAGGGAGGGAGACAGGGGGAGGGAGGGAGACAGGGGGAGGGAGGGAGACAGGGGGAGGGAGGGAGACAGGGGGAGGGAGGGAGACAGGGGGAGGGAGGGAGACAGGGGGAGGGAGGGAGACAGGGGGAGGGAGGGAGACAGGGGGAGGGAGGGAGACAGGGGGAGGGAGGGAGACAGGGGGAGGGAGGGAGACAGGGGGAGGGAGGGAGACAGGGGGAGGGAGGGAGACAGGGGGAGGGAGGGAGACAGGGGGAGGGAGGGAGACAGGGAGGGAGGGAGACAGGGAGGGAGGGAGTCAGGGGGAGGGAGGGAGACAGGGGGAGGGAGGGAGACAGGGGGAGGGAGGGAGTCAGGGAGGGAGGGAGTCAGGGAGGGAGGGAGTCAGGGAGGGAGGGAGTCAGGGAGGGAGGGAGTCAGGGAGGGAGGGAGACAGGGGGAGGGAGGGAGACAGGGGGAGGGAGGGAGACAGGGGGAGGGAGGGAGACAGGGGGAGGGAGGGAGTCAGGGGGAGGGAGGGAGTCAGGGGGAGGGAGGGAGTCAGGGGGAGGGAGGGAGACAGGGGGAGGGAGGGAGACAGGGGGAGGGAGGGAGACAGGGGGAGGGAGGGAGACAGGGGGAGGGAGGGAGACAGGGGGAGGGAGGGAGACAGGGGGAGGGAGGGAGACAGGGGGAGGGAGGGAGACAGGGGGAGGGAGGGAGACAGGGGGAGGGAGGGAGACAGGGGGAGGGAGGGAGACAGGGGGAGGGAGGGAGACAGGGGGAGGGAGGGAGACAGGGGGAGGGAGGGAGACAGGGGGAGGGAGGGAGACAGGGGGAGGGAGGGAGACAGGGGGAGGGAGGGAGACAGGGGGAGGGAGGGAGACAGGGGGAGGGAGGGAGACAGGGGGAGGGAGGGAGACAGGGGGAGGGAGGGAGACAGGGGGAGGGAGAGAGACAGGGGGAGGGAGAGAGACAGGGGGAGGGAGAGAGACAGGGGGAGGGAGAGAGACAGGGGGAGGGAGAGAGTCAGGGAGGGAGAGAGTCAGGGAGGGAGAGAGTCAGGGGGAGGGAGAGAGTCAGGGGGAGGGAGAGAGTCAGGGAGGGAGAGAGTCAGGGAGGGAGAGAGTCAGGGAGGGAGAGAGTCAGGGGGAGGGAGAGAGACAGGGGGAGGGAGAGAGACAGGGGGAGGGAGAGAGTCAGGGAGGGAGAGAGTCAGGGAGGGAGAGAGTCAGGGAGGGAGAGAGTCAGGGAGGGAGAGAGTCAGGGAGGGAGAGAGTCAGGGAGGGAGAGAGTCAGGGAGGGAGAGAGTCAGGGAGGGAGAGAGTCAGGGAGGGAGAGAGTCAGGGAGGGAGAGAGTCAGGGAGGGAGAGAGTCAGGGAGGGAGAGAGTCAGGGAGGGAGAGAGTCAGGGAGGGAGAGAGTCAGGGAGGGAGAGAGTCAGGGAGGGAGAGAGTCAGGGAGGGAGAGAGTCAGGGAGGGAGAGAGTCAGGGAGGGAGAGAGTCAGGGAGGGAGAGAGTCAGGGAGGGAGAGAGTCAGGGAGGGAGAGAGTCAGGGAGGGAGAGAGTCAGGGAGGGAGAGAGTCAGGGAGGGAGAGAGTCAGGGAGGGAGAGAGTCAGGGAGGGAGAGAGTCAGGGAGGGAGAGAGTCAGGGAGGGAGAGAGTCAGGGAGGGAGAGAGTCAGGGAGGGAGAGAGTCAGGGAGGGAGAGAGTCAGGGAGGGAGAGAGTCAGGGAGGGAGAGAGTCAGGGAGGGAGAGAGACAGGGGGAGGGAGAGAGTCAGGGGGAGGGAGAGAGACAGGGGGAGGGAGAGAGACAGGGGGAGGGAGAGAGACAGGGGGAGGGAGAGAGACAGGGGGAGGGAGAGAGACAGGGGGAGGGAGAGAGACAGGGGGAGGGAGAGAGACAGGGGGAGGGAGAGAGACAGGGGGAGGGAGAGAGACAGGGGGAGGGAGAGAGTCAGGGGGAGGGAGGGAGACAGGGGGAGGGAGGGAGACAGGGGGAGGGAGAGAGTCAGGGAGGGAGACAGGGGGAGGGAGGGAGACAGGGGGAGGGAGGGAGTCAGGGAGGGAGACAGGGGGAGGGAGAGAGTCAGGGAGGGAGAGAGACAGGGGGAGGGAGAGAGACAGGGGGAGGGAGAGAGACAGGGGGAGGGAGAGAGTCAGGGAGGGAGAGAGTCAGGGAGGGAGAGAGTCAGGGGGAGGGAGAGAGTCAGGGGGAGGGAGAGAGTCAGGGAGGGAGAGAGTCAGGGAGGGAGAGAGTCAGGGAGGGAGAGAGTCAGGGAGGGAGAGAGTCAGGGAGGGAGAGAGTCAGGGAGGGAGAGAGTCAGGGAGGGAGAGAGTCAGGGAGGGAGAGAGTCAGGGAGGGAGAGAGTCAGGGAGGGAGAGAGTCAGGGAGGGAGAGAGTCAGGGAGGGAGAGAGTCAGGGAGGGAGAGAGTCAGGGAGGGAGAGAGTCAGGGAGGGAGAGAGTCAGGGAGGGAGAGAGTCAGGGAGGGAGAGAGTCAGGGAGGGAGAGAGTCAGGGAGGGAGAGAGTCAGGGAGGGAGAGAGTCAGGGAGGGAGAGAGTCAGGGAGGGAGACAGGGGGAGGGAGAGAGTCAGGGAGGGAGACAGGGGGAGGGAGAGAGTCAGGGAGGGAGAGAGTCAGGGAGGGAGAGAGTCAGGGAGGGAGACAGGGGGAGGGAGACAGGGGGAGGGAGGGAGACAGGGGGAGGGAGGGAGACAGGGGGGGAGGGAGACAGGGGGGGGAGGGAGACAGGGGGGGGAGGGAGACAGGGGGGGGAGGGAGACAGGGGGGGGAGGGAGACAGGGGGGGGAGGGAGACAGGGGGGGGAGGGAGACAGGGGGGGGAGGGAGACAGGGGGGGGAGGGAGACAGGGAGGGAGACAGGGAGGGAGACAGGGAGGGAGACAGGGAGGGAGACAGGGAGGGAGACAGGGAGGGAGACAGGGAGGGAGACAGGGAGGGAGACAGGGAGGGAGACAGGGAGGGAGACAGGGAGGGAGACAGGGAGGGAGACAGGGAGGGAGACAGGGAGGGAGACAGGGAGGGAGACAGGGAGGGAGACAGGGAGGGAGACAGGGAGGGAGACAGGGAGGGAGACAGGGAGGGAGACAGGGAGGGAGACAGGGAGGGAGACAGGGAGGGAGACAGGGAGGGAGACAGGGAGGGAGACAGGGAGGGAGACAGGGAGGGAGACAGGGAGGGAGACAGGGAGGGAGACAGGGAGGGAGACAGGGAGGGAGACAGGGAGGGAGACAGGGAGGGAGACAGAGAGAGGCAGAGAGACAGGGGGAGGGAGGGAGACAGAGAGAGGCAGAGAGACAGGGGGAGGGAGGGAGACAGAGAGAGGCAGAGAGACAGGGGGAGGGAGGGAGACAGAGAGAGGCAGAGAGACAGGGGGAGGGAGGGAGACAGAGAGAGGCAGAGAGACAGGGGGAGGGAGGGAGACAGAGAGAGGCAGAGAGACAGGGGGAGGGAGGGAGACAGAGAGAGGCAGAGAGACAGGGGGAGGGAGGGAGACAGAGAGAGGCAGAGAGAGACAGGGGGAGGGAGGGAGACAGAGAGAGGCAGAGAGAGACAGGGGGAGGGAGGGAGACAGAGAGAGGCAGAGAGAGACAGGGGGAGGGAGGGAGACAGAGAGAGGCAGAGAGAGACAGGGGGAGGGAGGGAGACAGAGAGAGGCAGAGAGAGACAGGGGGAGGGAGGGAGACAGAGAGAGGCAGAGAGAGACAGGGGGAGGGAGGGAGACAGAGAGAGGCAGAGAGAGGCAGAGAGAGGCAGAGAGAGACAGAGAGAGACAGAGAGAGGCAGAGAGAGGCAGAGAGAGACAGAGAGAGACAGAGAGAGGCAGAGAGAGGCAGAGAGAGGCAGAGAGAGGCAGAGAGAGGCAGAGAGAGGCAGAGAGAGGCAGAGAGAGGCAGAGAGACAGGGGGAGGGAGGGAGACAGAGAGGCAGAGAGAGACAGGGGGAGGGAGGGAGACAGAGAGAGGCAGAGAGAGACAGGGGGAGGGAGGGAGACAGAGAGAGGCAGAGAGAGGCAGAGAGAGGCAGAGAGAGGCAGAGAGAGGCAGAGAGAGGCAGAGAGAGGCAGAGAGAGGCAGAGAGAGGCAGAGAGAGGCAGAGAGAGGCAGAGAGAGGCAGAGAGAGGCAGAGAGAGGCAGAGAGAGGCAGAGAGAGGCAGAGAGAGGCAGAGAGAGGCAGAGAGAGGCAGAGACTGACAGAGAGACTGACAGAGAGACTGACAGAGAGACTGACAGAGAGACTGACAGAGAGACTGACAGAGAGACTGACAGAGAGACTGACAGAGAGACTGACAGAGAGACTGACAGAGACTGACAGAGAGACTGACAGAGAGACTGACAGAGAGACTGACAGAGAGGGAGGCAGACTGACAGAGAGGGAGGCAGACTGACAGAGAGGGAGGCAGACTGACAGAGAGGGAGGCAGACTGACAGAGAGGGAGGGAGACTGACAGAGAGGGAGGGAGACTGACAGAGAGGGAGGGAGACTGACAGAGAGGGAGGGAGACTGACAGAGAGGGAGGGAGACTGACAGAGAGGGAGGGAGACTGACAGAGAGGGAGGGAGACTGACAGAGAGGGAGGGAGACTGACAGAGAGGGAGGGAGACTGACAGAGAGGGAGGGAGACTGACAGAGAGGGAGGGAGACTGACAGAGAGGGAGGGAGACTGACAGAGAGGGAGGGAGACTGACAGAGAGGGAGGGAGACTGACAGAGAGGGAGGGAGACTGACAGAGAGGGAGGGAGACTGACAGAGAGGGAGGGAGACTGACAGAGAGGGAGGGAGACTGACAGAGAGGGAGGGAGACTGACAGAGAGGGAGGGAGACTGACAGAGAGGGAGGGAGACTGACAGAGAGGGAGGGAGACTGACAGAGAGGGAGGGAGACTGACAGAGAGGGAGGGAGACTGACAGAGAGGGAGGGAGACTGACAGAGAGGGAGGGAGACTGACAGAGAGGGAGGGAGACTGACAGAGAGGGAGGGAGACTGACAGAGAGGGAGGGAGACTGACAGAGAGGGAGGGAGACTGACAGAGAGGGAGGGAGACTGACAGAGAGGGAGGGAGACTGACAGAGAGGGAGGGAGACTGACAGAGAGGGAGGGAGACTGACAGAGAGGGAGGGAGACTGACAGAGAGGGAGGGAGACTGACAGAGAGGGAGGGAGACGACAGAGAGGGAGGGAGACTGACAGAGAGGGGAGGGAGACTGACAGAGAGGGAGGGAGACTGACAGAGAGGGAGGGAGACTGACAGAGAGGGAGGGAGACTGACAGAGAGGGAGGGAGACTGACAGAGAGGGAGACTGACAGAGAGGGAGACTGACAGAGAGGGAATCATCATCTAGTTCAAGAGGGATTGCTTTCAAAAGGCGTTTCACATCCCAGGTTTCCTGATGTACTCAAATTATGTGTCGTCAAAGCTATTAAAGCCATGACAGAGGACCTCCGTCCGGCAGGGGAATGTCAACTTCTGATTGCTCTGAATAAACCTCAAAGCGGTGTCTTCCCCTACAATTGCCAGGTGAGTCCACTGGGCCATGCCAAAAGCTGGTATGGTTACCTCAGTGTTTGGTGCACATTCTGTCAAAGGGGCTATGGCCTCGAAGGCCTTAAGTTTGGATGCCTGCTTGAAGAATATCCTCAATGCAGTGGATTGGTCCTTGGATTCTACCTTAAAGAGATTTTACTTCAAACCAGTGCAAAATCGGGCATCTTTAGTAGTGGAAAAGCTTTAAACCAGCTAAATCCTCCCTCCAGGTCCTGATATAAAATGAAAAATGTCCTAGATATCGTAAAGGAAGGTTTCAATTTTATTAAGGGCAGGGAGGCAAGGATTAACCCACCTTGTTTCTTTTCTGAATTTGTACCCTCCCATTTGAAGTATTATGGGGGTTCTGCTCTTCCGATTCATGAGGCAATGTTAAAGCTGAAATGATTGCATCTTTCTGTGTATTTATAGTGTTGTGATTGTACAGTTGGCATTCCTCTTAATCTATGACCTTCCCCCCCCTGCCCGACAGGAAACCTTTATAACATTGGTAGATAGTACATGGAGGATATGGTATTTTTTCTCAGGCACAGAATCTGGTAAACAAGAATGAATCCCTAAACCTTTGGCTGTGGTTCCAGGAAGAACAAGCATTTGCAATGCAATCTGTCTCGCCTTTGGGACCTTATACGCATTTAGCTATGCAGCACTGGGTGCTGAAACATTTACTGTTCTAGCAGTACCACCCTTCGCTGCCCTTGACAACTTCAAAGAGACTCGTTTTAGTTGTTTCAGAGTATCATCATGTCAGACCTAAAGCATTTTCAATGTTGTATACAACAAAGCCATATATGGTGCTTATTTATCATATGCAAATAACTACCATTGAC
The DNA here is from genome assembly GCF_964204655.1 of Triturus cristatus. Classification (NCBI taxonomy): domain Eukaryota; kingdom Metazoa; phylum Chordata; class Amphibia; order Caudata; family Salamandridae; genus Triturus; species Triturus cristatus. The sequence goes on along the minus strand of NC_140595.1, from coordinate 513,808,701 downwards.
AAAGTAAATAATCTAAACAACCTAACAAGCTCACACACTTGTTCTCCGCCTTCTTAGCCTGCTCGGCTTTCTCCTTGCTTTTATATTTCCGAGCAAGCTTTCCCAGGTCAGGGGCTTCCCCTTTCTAGCCAGGGGGACTATAAACGGGTGCGTAGCTCCTATTGGTGCAGCAAGTGCAGTGGCACCAGGATTCAGTGCCCGAGAGGCCCGTTGAACCCTGATAATGGTTATATTTCACTACCCTAACAGCAGTCAGGGCCCTTTCATTGCTCGCACCATGGCCCATGGTAAACTTGCTACACTACTGACTTTAAAACCTCCCTGTGGGGAAAACCCCAGGCTCTCATCTCTAAAATGTTAGATTACTCTCAATTAGGAAAACCTTCAACTCTCCGCCCCTTTCACATACAAGGCGCTCTCTTCCTCACAATCACTTCATAAAACTCATTCAACCGTTCCAATGAGATTACCAACTTCTGCCATCCTCTCCTGCGTCTAGTAGCAGCGCCTTGACATGTCATGCCAGCGGCACAGGCGCTATAATACAAAATAAGCGTTCCTCTTTTCTAGAGTGAGGCATAGTTGGAAGAGGGCGAGAGAAAGCTAGAGAGAGCCTAGGAACTAATACACTAGGGTAATAGTGAAAACAGCAGACAAACTTCAATGATCTGGAAATAAACCTGCAGACATGTAAACGAACGATGGCTGACTCTGTAGTCCAGAGACTGGGGCTGGGAGAGTCTGCTGGCCTGGCAAACGACATCACTCTCCCAAAAATGCAGGCGTCATACCCTCTAAACACCAAACCAAAAACCGAAAGCGTGCTTCTGCACATAATGTAATGGGAGCAGCTTTTTCCTACAGCTTTGCACCAGCCCCCGAAGCTATCTCGGGTAAGGGGTCTATAATAGCTGCTTGGTTAATTATGTGCCCGAACTCGTCCTGACATAAAATAAATCAAATACAGCTCGTCAGGCAGCGTGCTGGATTCTCGCATAGGGGTTGGCTTGCTCGGGTCGAGCGCACATACTCAAACCTTCAGCCCAGAAAGCATTCTTTCCCGAGAATGCAGAGCTCACATTCCAGGCATGAATCCGCGCTCTTTGTAACCCCCACAGAAACCAAGAGGAGAAAGCCTGCCAAACAACACGAAAGCAAATAAAAGGAATACAGCAAACATTTACCGTGGCGTTCCACCAACTCGCGTATGCCATAGTCCCCACTCTTTCTTGTATTCGAAGCTCTATGTGCCACAAGGCCAGGCGCTATGTCTGCGGTGTGCACCGGTGCTGGGAGGTGTGTGCGTTGCAGACGGTGCTGCCGCCGCTCCCCGCCTGTTATCTACACTAGGGTGGAGAGGATACTGCTCGACGCGTAACCCCAGCCTGCTGAGGCGGTCACTCCCTTAATTGTCTGGAATGGAATTCCTCACAGCGTCCTCACTGTCTCTTGTGAAACTAGCAGTCAGCCTGGGAGCCCACTCCTGGCCTCAAGCCAGGGGTGGCCATGACAGGTATGGCGAGTCTTGGTCAGTGAGTGGCTGCCCACGCCCCCGACTCAACTCCTGCCGTATCTCCACCCTGCCTGGCCTGAAATCAGAGCATAGTCCGGCACAGCTCCGGACCCGCTCGCATTTCAGGTTTGCTGCGATTTCCCTTTGTTCAAGCCCGGGTGTTCCGTTGTTTCCATCTCCCCATCTGGCTGTGCTCCCACCTCGTTTGTGCGCATGCTTATCAGTAAACGCGACGTAGGGGGGGGGGGGGAGCACAAACCTACGGGGGAGCACATCTAGTTAGAACACCGACCGTGTTTAGTGACTCTCAGCGCATGTACCGGGATTACTGCCCTGCAAGCCGCGCGCACACCATCATTTAAAAGCAATTACATTTATTGCGCAGTTCAAGCGCAGGCATCTACGCAGGTCGATAGCAAGAGCATAAATCACTACAGCAGTCACTAGTTTTGCTGGACTACAGACACGCTAGATTGAAACTTTTTCATAGCCAGAGACGCATACAGCACGTTGCACCTTATCACCACCCAGCCCTTACCTCTTTCGATCCCTTGCCAGCCCCCAATCAACGTCTTCTCCCTTTCTTACTTTCTCTCAGTGTTCATGGCCACAAAGTGTTCATGTGGCATGCATGCATGTTAATGCGCACTACTTTAAAACAAGCATTGAAAACGCAATAGGGCTCATAGTTACGCGAGCCCTATTGCATTTTACACAGAAGTGCGGGCATAAAAGAAGGCACGAACGGGAGGGGGTGGGGGGGGTGGTTGTGGTGTAAGAAGTTACAGACTACAGGAGGGAACGGGGAGAGCAGGGAGAACAAAACTTTTTCTAGTAAAGGGGCCGATAACCTCGTAAGGATAAAAATGACAACATGTCCGTCAGGAGGCGGGATTAACAAGCAAAGCACCAATCAGAATGCAGAAATTGCGATTTAAGCCAATCAAACTATACTATACTGTACTGTATACACCATCTCTCAACGAGACAGCGCATGCGCTGCCTAATCGAGACCTAAAAAGGGAGAAGGAGCATTAGCAGAGGGTTGTGAAGGACGATGCAGGCAGTGGATTGAATGGACTGTTGTCCTTGTGCTTCATGGGAAATTTACTTTTTCCCTTTGGAATGTTTTGACAGAATCTTAAAAGTGGTGTTAAATGGCTGCTGGTTAATAAAGAGTGAAGAGAGAACAGCCTAATCCTCGCCTCAGTGTCCTTAATAGAATTGAAACTTTCCATTACGATAGCTAGGAAATTTCTCTTGGACAGTGGTCTTCGAATATTCAAATAGAGACATGTTGTTCAGGGCCAGAAATTATGTAAAACTTATAAGCAGTATTCATAGATCCATTATAAACAGATTTATGGACTGCGTTAATAACAGACAGTCCATATTTTACAACATTCTCCTATCGTGGGGTTCAGAATAAAACTGCAGTATGAAAATGTTTCAGAGATTGCAATCATATTTTAACATACATGCAAAAGTAAAATATTTGTCTTACATAGCTACATATGCAGAGAATACAGTACGTTAGACTAGTCTAAACTTATAGGTTCACCAGCTAAAAAAACTGGATTATTTAGAAGAATGAACGGGAATATGTGAGTTGAAAGGGGAGAAAAATAGGTTGTACAAGGAAAATAAGGAATATATAGAAGGATATGATCATATAAAAAGAATTGAGGAATACAAAAAGTTAAAATAAGGGTATTAAGGCAACAGGCCTACCAAGTAGGGAGTTTTGGGAGGCTAGAGAAATAAGTGGACGATCCATTAATGGAGTAAATATTGATACATTGTCCAGATCAACCTCCCTATTCAAATGTTTGCCAAAGAGTTATGAGGCCCCCTATAGAACACCTGGTCAAAGTCTTCCGCGGAGACAAAGACTGGATAGGAAACCAGTGTACAGAATGGTACAAAGCCACTAAACACCACAAAGACCTGTGGCCCCACGAGCCGGCCAGTCCTTCCACTCAGAGACAGACTGAAGGACAATAAAAAGAAAAGTCATTCACAGAAACAAGTAGTAGTTGCACAAGCCGGGAAGAGGTCAAGAGAAAGGCCTAAAAAATTACCAAGCCAGAAGGTCCTAGTTATAAAATAGCGAAGAAAGGACTACTTGCTGAGGTACAGGACAAATTAAATAACTTAGTAGCTTTAGATACCAAACCACGGACTCAGATAAAGGCACTTATAATACTTTTTTGTGAGAAGAGGCAGGAAAAGAGTGAGAAAGACAAAATAGAGAAAACTGCGGTTAAATTGGTCCAGCAGAAGTTGGTCAAGAAAACAGAGGAAGGATTTGCAACTGCCGCTACTAAGTTAGTCACAACATCACTGGGTGTGCCTCTGGCAGGCATTCCACAATGCGAGCCACATGCCCAAAGATAAAACATGAATAGACGAGGAGGGCAAGGATAATTAGCGGGAAATAGATCAAATATATTTCAGAGCAGACAAATATACTATTGCAGAACGCCAGGTCATTTCATTAGAGAATGCAGGTCTAAAAAGAATGATCAATGTAATGGCCAGACAAAGGCAACATATGGCCAACAATTAACAGAGCATCATCCATCAGACCGAAGACAAAGCCTGATACTGTGAAAGGAATGCAGAAGACTTATGTAATTATGTCAGACTTTTTTTTTTATTACAGTACTTTAATATAACCACGGTTTGCATTTATCAAACAGGCTAAAACATAGAAAGACAGGATAACATGGACTAAAGAGATTAAACAAACCTTTAGCTAGTTAAAAATAATGTACCTGCGTTAGGAACACCAATTACAAAAAAAGGGTTTTTTCCTTTTTGCAACGGTAATTGCCAATCCTCACCCCAAAAGTATCCTTTAGGCCACAAGCTAATAGCATGTTTTAGTGGCCTACTTGATTCTGCCATGAAAGGCCATTACTCTTGCGAACAGGAACTAGCAATGGCAGCCTTTGCAGTGAAGAAATGTGCCCCCATTGTTGTAGGTGTAGTTCATATTGTACGCTGAACATGCAGTATTTGCGATTATTCAGAAACACTACAACACTAAACAAAGAGAATATCAGGCTATGAAATCAAATCACCATCACTCAAAATAGTTCAGTGCCATATAGTCAACCTGGCTACCTTCTTTGCATATCCCATTCCAGGTAGTGTTGCATATTTTTGCAGATGGGTGTTGTACTATAGATTAGGACATGGGATTGTGACACGTGCAGCCTCGGATGGTAAAATATTTGCCAAATTCCTATTTTTTTATTTTATTTTATTTTTTTTAAACAATCACGCTACTAGACTTGGGTGGTAAACTATTTGCCAAATTCCTATATAGTAAATAAAATTAAAAAAAATAGAGCTGGGCTGACAAACACAATAATAAATTCTGATAAACAGTATTCAGATCAGCATGCTCTTCTACAGATATGCGTTTGAGCTTACTGTTAAAAAAACAAGCTAAGAAAGATTATAAACTGTATGTGTGCTTCATTAACTATCCTACAGACAAAGTCAAGTCAACAGAAATTGTATTTTGGCAAAAATTGCTTCCATAGGGAATTGATCACACGCTTATATTTCCTCTTACCATACACAAAGACACTTGGGTGCAAGCGACAAAAACGTAAGTAACAGGCTTAATCACCACACTTTTTACCAATAACGATGTAAAGCAAGACTATATCTTGGCTCCCTTACTATTCTCCATTTACACTACAGAGGTTTCTGATTGCTTAAAAATATAAGATAGGTATGCCCCATAACTGACTCGCATACCATCACTAACTTGGAATATGCAGAGGACTTAATATTTCTGTAATTCCCAGGGACTTCAGTACCAGCTAATTAGCCAACATGAATACAACACCATCAATGGCTTAACTGGGAATCTTGAAAAACCCAAAAATATGACCTATGGAAGGTCCAGCAAACAATTCACTTGGATCATCAGCAATACAGCTATTCTTGGTTTTACATCAGTAATCTCACAATATAACAATAGAACACTGCTATCGCAAAATAGTTCTGTGACTGCATGAATGAGAAAGGCGGACATCTTTACAAAACCTATTCTGAAGGAGGTTTTTACACAAAACATTAATTTCCAGGAACAATTAGTAACAGGAGCAACCTAATTAGTGAATATAAGCTTCCTCCTCAAGATACATTTAGTAAAATAAATAGAATCCAACAAACATTAGCTATTAAAAGGTAAAATGTGTGAGGTGGATTAACAGACCGAATTAGCTTAGTCTCAAACATACAAAAACTGCCTCAAAATGCATGCACTCTAAGGAGACCATAGATTTGGATTCTAATCCGGATTCAAAGATGAAGGCGACCTACCTGAGATTAAGACGTCCTAACATTATGATTTGGGGGTGTCTGGAATAACATATCTGAAGACCAACAGTATGTAGACTATGCAAAGTGAATGAGAAAACATTTGACCACATTGTCTGTCAGTGCTCCAACCTGCTAGACTATTGCGAAGAACACCATCCTTATTTTTAAGGCTGCCAATATCATGACAGTCAAACAAGTAACCCACGACTTTTTTTTTCTTTTTAGGGCCCCATCCAACAGATGCATTGGCTGCTAACATTAATGAATGTGGCATATAACAACCTACACTCAGTTGGCTGCAAACAGGTAAAATTTATTAGTTTAAACCTGCACTAACCACTTTCTTTTTTACATACAAGGTCTATTTAATAATCTTTTTTTATTCCCAATTAAAATGACTTCAACTATCGTATTTTATGATTTATGTAAACTTGTTCTTACTGTGTAAATTGTAACTAATTTTACATCACTCTATACAATACAGTTTTATACTGCCACTACTCTATTCACAACTTGACTTGCACAACGACTTAACAAGGAATAACACACCAACAAATCAACTGCCTCGAGTATATCTTTTTAGCATCAATTCTCTAATATTTAATTCAGCCTTCCTAGCATGCAAAAATAGAGACTTTGCACTTGCAGCTTCATGGCAATAACATTCTTCAAAAGAATGCTGTTTTTCAATATGCTTAGTATCACCATCTACCATCAGAACAAACCCATGACTCTTTCTAGCAACCAAACAATTGTTTCTAAATCAATATAATCAGTACTAAGTATGGTATTTGCTGCGCACAGCCCAAAATGTTACTTCATTTTTCCATCTTTTACACCTTATTTAATTCAGTTCTCGAAATATCTCATTTAAAACACCTATTTATGGTGGTTCATGGCTCTTTACAAAAAACAGGTTTTACTCCACACACAACTAACAGTTTGGGCCTTCCCTCTGGTATGTTGGTTAACAATCTCAATGTAGGCTAGACGCCCTGTACAAACTTATTGGAAAATCATCATTCTGTTACATCTCCATGCCGCAGATACATATGTTTTTCTTAGACTATGGAAAACAAAAATAGTGATAGGCAGATTCATCCAATCTCAGCCACTAGTAATTACGCTAAGCCACAATCCAGTCCACCTTTTTTTGTCCACCATGCCAACTCAGAAAGGAACCAGCTATATGCTAATCAGTCATGGCCCTGCTCCAATAGGAAGTGGCCACTCCAAACTGCCAGGTCTAGTTCCCTCTGAGCAAGTATACATGCAATCCAAGACCAGTTTAATCCTATTGTGGCGTTGTCAGTATGCAGCTTGAGTCCTATGGCACGGTGAGCATGGGATCCATGTCTGGCCATACCAGTCACACTTGGAGCACTGCACTGAGGAAAACAAAAACTAGGGATGGGTGGATTGCTCCAAGTTATCTTAGCCACTGGCAATTACTCTGAGCCCAATTCAGTACATCATTGTTTTCCCAACATGCCACCTCAGACGGAAACCAGCCGTATTCAAATCCGCCTTAGTATTTAGACTACGGTATGCTATGTAGCTGACTCCTCCATCAATTATATAATTTTATTGTTGAAGCCAAAATACAGAACATTAGAACCAGGCATTTCTCTGCCCAACTCTGTCTTCCATGCCTTAGCACCATTCATACTAACACAAGACTTCACACTTTGAAAACCGTATCTTTATTGACAATTATCATAGAAGGATGTGCGATCTAGCTGGCAGTAATAGTCCTATGCTTCGACTCAAGAACCCCTCATTCCTTCTTGTTGTCTGAAACCTTAATACTTGTTATGTTTCCAGTCTACCTAATAAAGTGGCAAGTTTGTTCTCCAAGGTTAAGAATGATTATAGTGCTCAAATTAAGAAACTGCATCCAGAGATCCATATAGAGGAAGTTATGGGGTATTGTAATAAGGTTAAGAGATGGATAGCTGCAAGACAGCTAGCTTAGTTTAAGGTAATATATCGTACTCTTCACCCTGGGGAAGTCTTATTTGTCAGTAGTTATCAAGTCAATATGGGAACTGAAATATTTCTGTAAATTATGCCAGAAGGTGGTATTAGTCCCCATTTTAAAAAGAGAGGGCAGGTGAAAGATGCAAACCATTAGCACAGTATTACTTCTTTAAATGTCGCAAGGAAGACCTTTACTAAATGGATTCATCTTGACTGATAACCAAGGTGGCCACTATCCTGGTGTTAGGACCATCATTTGTAGTACTGTCTCCTAAACATTTGATGGATATTGAACAGTGAGGTGGCTTTTTTTTTTTTAAAGGAAGGCCGGTCAAGGTCATTCAATATGCTAAACAGAACGAAATTTTCAAAAACAAATACAAACCACGTTCAGGTATCTAATGGCCTTCTTTAGTCAGAATATTTGGGCACATAGTATTAGTAATGTCAGTCTCCAGAAATCCTTCCTGCTCATCAACCACAACCAGACCGCAGCATTTGATAACACCTATGTCAGAACCCTGCACCAGCATGGTGAATGATAAACCCCACTAGGGGTGTGGGAAATTCACAGTTTCCTTTCTTGTAATTAGACAAAATTCTGTCAAACTGATGCGAAATGCTAAAACAGCTTTAAAAAAAGCACTAAAAAAAAAAAACAATGTGCGCCACGAGCAACAGCCGGTTGCATTCTGGTCATTTGAGTTGTTCCTGTGCTAACATGCTGCCAGAAAACGTCGCGCAATTACACCACATGCCAAAGGCGGTATTTTGCGAGTTTTGTGTAACAAGCATAACATAAAATTGCCCAAATTTAAGACCTACAAATTTGATATCAATATCTTAAAACAAGAGCCTCCATCTGCTGTTTTCAAATTGTTAAAGATTTAGACATTTTTGAACTCTTTGGTAAGTGAGAAAAAAATAATACACCACATTTTTGGCGTAGCCCATTAAAAGGAGAACTTTGGTCTTTCTTAAACACTGGCTTGTCTTAATTTTAACATTTTTCAAGGCCAGTTTGTATTTGGTATCCGAGACAAGCTAAGTACATGACGTAGGTCTGAGCTACAATTTAGTGACCAGAACGGGATGTAGTTATTAGCTTTCATCAGAAGTGAATCCCTATAAACAGCTGACTGAGAAAAGATTGAGTAGAGGTCAACAAGTAAAGCAATGTCAGGCTGTAGGATTTTTAATAGGGTACAGTGGTGCTGCATGTTATACCAGTGGAGGAGAAGCTATTCCCGAAAGACAGACATTTCCCCATCTGCACCTGAAGCACTCGGCATAGCTACACTACAGTGCAGGTGGGGAAATTTCAGTCACTGAGCTTTAGGCACACGAAGACCTAAGATCCTCCTGCCAACCACTCTGTGCATATATCCTTGATTATGTACTACGTTTGGATTTTCCAACACACAAGTGCACCAAGTTCCTTTAGTCTATGGCCCAACCAGAGCACGGTTTCTCCTGTTTGTTTGCCCTTCCATTCAATTATACCAGTGACTGCTTCCTATGAGTATGCAAGTTCCTCATTAGCACAAATAATATGTGTCTCCACAATAACCCCTTTTAGAAAATACAGGTATGCTTTGTCCCCCATCATCATTCTAGTATCAGGGAGTTCTCCTTTGTAGAGATGAAAGCTCATTCACTCACCACAGTAAAATAACACCGATATGTAGTAGGGCAATTTCACATTTGTACACACGTCTGCAAAGGGTTTCCAACATAATAGGAGGCATGCCCAAAATAGTGATTGCAATATCTTGTTAGTGGTATGTAACAAATCCAGTGGGATCTAGCTTTAGATGTTTCGCAGGAAATATAAGAAACGTTGGGGGATCCACGCATGCCATACCACTCTGGAAGCCCCCGGGTGTCTAGTTTTCAAAACTGTATAGGTTTGCTAGGTTTCCCTAGGTGCCGGCAGGGCTAAGGTTAAAAAACTATGGCTAGGCACTTTGCCAAAAAAGGGTAATTTTTCACTGCGAAATTGAGGCGTGACCACGTTGTGTTTTGCGCCGTTTCCTGTTGCGGGCACAAGGCAGACCCACACAAGTGAGGTACCATTTTTCTCGTAAGACTTTGGGGAACACGGGGTGGGTGGAAATTTGTGGATCCACGCAGATTCCAGAACTTTCCACCACAGAAATGTGGGGAAAATGTGCTTTTTTGACAATTGTTTAGGTTTGCAAGGGATTCTGGGTAACAGAACCTGGTGGGAGGCAGTCAAGTCACCCCATCCTGGATTCCCCTGGGTGTCTAGTTTTCAAAAATGTATAGGTTTGCTAGGTTTCCCTAGGTGCCGGCAGAGCTAGTGTTCAAAAACTACAGCGAGACAATTCGCAAAAAAAGGGTACATTTTCATTGTGAAAAAGTGCTGGGTTCACGTTGGGTTTTGAGCCATTTCCTGTCGTGGGCACTATGCCTACCCACACAAGTGAGGTACCATTTTTATCAGGAGACTTAGGGTAATTCAGAACTGTTATTACCTATTGATTTTTGATGCATTTCTGCCTTCCAAATGAAATACATTGTGTAAAAAAGAAGTCATTTTGAAAAATGACCGATAATTGTCATGCTAGTATGAGTATTCCCAATTTTGAAAATGTGCAAATATGTAATGTTTCTAAACTCTATAATTTGTTCCCATTTCAGAAATACACAGGTGTCTTTCATACCGATTTTTCCATGTATACATTTCCCCACAATAATTGCTATATACCCGGAACATAATAAAAAACCATTGCAAATTGCTGCTCAGTTTTTAACTCTGGGTTCGTCGGGTTCTTGGTGAACCTACAAGTCCTATATATCCCCACAACCAGGAAGGTCCAGCGGATGTAACGGTATATTGCATTCAAAGAGCTGTCATAATTAGAAGAAGTTACAGGTGAAAACGTTGACACAAAAGGCTGTTTTTTCAACTATTTTTCAATTTGTCCTTTATTTAACTGTTAGTTTCTATAAAGAAACCTTGATGGATCTACACAAATGACCCCTTGCTGAATTCAGAATGTTGTCTACTTTTCTAATATGTATAGCTTTACAGGATCCATTATTACTTTAACACCCATTAACTGGAAGGAGGTTGAAAGCACAAAAAATAGCAAAAATAGGCTATGTCCCAGAAAAATGCCAAAACTGTAAAAAATGTTGGTTTTCTGACAAAAGTCTGTCATTCCCTAAAAGCTGGGGAAATTGGGATTTCAGCCCCACAAACCCTTTTTTGATACCATTTGCAGGGAAAAACCCAGACACTTTCATTTGCAGCCCGTTTTCCCCCCAAAAAAACAAAATTTTGCTGTATTTTGGCCAATTTCTGGGACCCCTCCAGGGGAATCCACAAACCCTGGGTACCTTTAGAATCCCCATGATGTTGGAAGAAAAGGACGCAAATTTGGCGTGGATACCTCATGTGGTCAAAAAGTTACAGGGGCCTAAGCGCACACTACCCCAAATAGCCAAAAAAAGGCTTAGCACGGGGGGGCCTAGCAGCGAAGGGGTTAAGATCAACATCTCTCCCGTCCAAAGGCACCAAATCCCTATAAGTTAACCACCATGCATCAAATATCCATGACAGCACCGACACGGTTTGCCAGGTTCTATGAAACCCACCACCACCTTGCACTAGACCTCATATGATCCTTAATACCCAACAGCCAGCATGCTGGACACTGACCATCGTCAATAACCAGATTCAGATTCACCATGTATACGCCCTGGCTTGCCATCAGCATAAACTAGACTCTTGAACTCTCCCATCGTCATATACCCCAATAAAATAAGCAATCAACTTTAGCCACATACTAATGTATATATGCAATTATGTATATGTGTATGTGTATATTGTATTGCAGAACACTATACATGGGCATAAAGACAACAGGTAACAGGAGAGGAATATGGGTTGTGGATGGTTTGTGCATTGTTATGTCATGCTCTTTAAAGAGGCAAGTCTTCAACTATTCCCTAAACTGGAGCTGTGTTTGGGTAGTCCTGATGGATACGGGTCTGTTACAGATCATGGGTCCATGCACTTTGTAGTCTGCAGTATGATGCATCCCGACTGCTGGTGTGCCCAGAACCACAGGAGATGGTGAGCTTGTTTGTAAGGCAAACGGGGATACTCCTTGTGATGGCTTTGTAAATGATACAGCTGGTTTTGAAGATGGTGCAGGTCGGCAAGAGGATGGGGGGGGGGGGGGCAAACGAGTTCCAGGAGGACGTGGGTGATGTGATCATATTTCTTCATGCCGTCAATGAGATCTGATATGGCATGTAGGATGCCGGTATGTGATGCCAGTGTGGCATCTCTGAGGACATGGAGTAGGGCATTATAGAAAATAGGATTGATCATCAACATGAATCATAACAAAATATGTTCATTAAGTGCACTAGACAGGGTATCTCATATCACTACCAACATATGCTAGACCCTATGACTTTCATTTCTAGCTTGCAATAAACCCCCACAACCATGTAGCAGTCCATCACTTGCATAACAATGAGGCAACAACCTGAAATCCACCACTAACGCATGCCCCGCTATTATTTTTCAACATGTGCCACACTCCACAGTTTGACTCATCACGAAGTGACAAACTACCATAATCAATTTCCAGGACCCACCAACTCCCATGGAGAACTGCTGGGTGCATGACACCTGCCCCCATGAGATACACCAATCCCCCTTACTCTAAACTGAAGTCACCCAATAATACTAAGACCAAGAAGTTACCCTCGAAACTCCCCCACCCCAATATCTCCATAGCCATTAGCTGAAAACCTTGTTATCCCCATTTATCAAGTATACAACTACCATATCGCCCTCCTGTTCCTGTGTTCCAACAATAGAAATCATACCCATGTGCAGACAATTGTGAGCTCTTACATCACCATGGCTTATAAATTCTTCTCACACACTCGCTATGTTGAGGCAAATTTCGAAACAGTGAGACGTTTCTGGAGCTAACCAGTCCTCTGGGTTGAAATCACTACTACACTAATGGCTAGGAGCAGTGCCCTCTGCCTGTGAGCCTCTCTAATTAAAGTCCGAGGTTCTAGTACCGGACAGGTCACAGAAACTGCAAACTTACACCCGACCGCTTCATTCAAAGAAATAGCTCTATGTTACCAGAGGAGGGACACCCCAAGAAACAGCCTATTTTGACCATCTCCATTCAGAAGTCATCTGATCTCTTTCTGCAAAACATTTTTTGAGCAGTGACCTGAAAGAAAAATGCCTACAACTTGAAATGTCGTAAATGTGTCTTCGCTGTTGGTGCCAAACTGAACTTTAAGGCACCACAGAATCCTAGTTGGGAGTCTGCGCCGTTATTCATTTCATGTAAAAAATAAATAATTTAAATCTGAGCTGCTTGAAAATTTAACAAATCTTGCTGGATAAAATGTACGTTTTTCAATTCAACTCACACATGCCTTAATGTTTGTACTCTTCTGGTATTAATTACTTGTCAGTGTCATGTCAGGGAAATCCCACAGCCATCTGAACCTAGTTACCCCTTCCCCAATCCAGTCCATGCCAGGGTTAGTGCTGGTGCCCTAAAGAGTTAAAAATTATATAGGTATTTATAGGTGAGCAATTGTACTGTATTGTGCTTAATAAGGTTTTTAGTGTTTTACTGTGTTTTTATGCTTATGTTCCTACCTTTTATGATTATGATGCATAATCGAATAAAGATTAATAATAATGATAATAATAATAATATTAAGTGAGCAAGCAGGGAAGGTGCCCGAATGAGGCAGAATATCCAGCTCTGCGCACCACCTTCCTTTATCACTTACTGAAGTCTTGCAGTAGCTGGAGAGTCTATTCCTTGGGATCTCCACATCTCTGTTTTGTTCGGCTGTCTAATTACCTTCACTGAGGGGTTGAGCACCCCTTGAAATCGTTCTTTAAGTCAGAGGAAGCCAGTGATGTTCAATCAAGAGCATCCGGCCTACCCTTAACTTTTTTCTGTTTGAGAAAAACTGTTCCTATCAGGCTGGTTTAACAAGGGGTGTCCAGAACAGACCCATGAAGGCTGGATCAATTCCCAATTTTCAGGATATCCAATCAAGATAAAAGTCCATACAATAGGTATGAATGGATCACATTTACGTAGTCGGTGGCTTTCCTGAACAGCTAGCAGGAACCTGGCAGTCATGGATACAGGTTGAGCACCTTTGATTTAACATATAACCAATCTCTTTATTTAACAAAGATTCTTAATTATCTCCTAATAAACTGAATAAAAAGCATTGTCTTTTGGTGGTAAGTGGGACAAAGAAGAAAATGTCAATCAAGTACCTAAACTACAAAATGTGCAACTGGGAAACCTAGATTCCAGACCTGCTTCGCCACTTAAACAATTATGTGATCTTAGTCAAATCACATTACTTCACTTTGTCTTGCTTTTCTTGTAGGTCACAAATGAAAGCACTTTCAAGCCAATCAGTTCAGGGTGTGCCCTTTTTATTAAAAAAATAAAAAACTTTCCTGAATATGGTTTAACGGAAAATAATTTTGTTCCATTTACAACAATGTTGGCCGTACGGAAGGGGCACAAAACCATCACCCAAGGTCTCGCCCTGCACTTGTTCGCCCTCTTCATTAGGTGGGTGTGCTTCAGTAGTGTCACCAATGCTTCTCAAGGTCTGGCTATTTCTAGGGATCCCCTGCCTCGTCTTGCTTCACCCACTCTTACTCCTCACTCGTATGTCGACCGTTTAGTATATTCCTTCTTCCACCGCTCCACCACTTGTCCCTCCTGGGATTTCCAGTTTCTAGTAATCTCTCTTTTGGCTATGTGATTCATGTATATTTTAAAGTTCCTATTTAGAAATTATCACTTTTAACGGATGTACTAAACTGAAACATTTTCAAATGTTAAGAGAAAAATACTTGACCAATGTTGAAGTATTTAGCATATTGATACTCAACGATAGACAATTAATTTGCATATCAAATATTTTTATGGCTCGGCTTGTGCTTTTCTTCTCCTGCCATTCCTGATCCATGGGTCAGCTCTCCACATTAATTGGACGGTTTGCCAACCTCTTTAGCTAGGGAGGGTAGAATCTCTAGCAACCCACGCGTGAGAATGTGGCTCCTGCCTCACCGCAAAGTTAAAATTCTGGACTTTACTTTAGCAAATCTTTCAATTTCTGGATTTTCAGTGCTACCGATTCTATTGTTAGCACACCTCCCAAGGAGGCCTTTGTTTAATAAATGATAACTAGGCTTGAAAACATAGCCGCCTTGTGTCACCGTGTCAGGCTTCTGCGGCAATCATTAGCAACCAGGCCTCAAACCAGCCATAAGGCATATTCACAAGAGAGTTTCATCTCCATACGGCTGGCAATAGCATACAACACCCTGCCCCAGCCAACGTAAGATGCAGCAGACCACTATCACTTTGAGCTAAATTCGCATTAGATCAATCATTCCGTCTCCCTCGCGATTCTGTCATTGTAAGCCAGGCACTATTCAGATCCATTCCCTCTAAACCCCAGGATTAGCTTCTCCATAACCCCGAGCCAGACAGCCAGGTAATTCCCCATCACCATGACTCTTGAGAGTCAGCTATGCATGCTAGACTCCTGGGAGTAAGCACGGGGGTAAGACAGACCGAACAGATCAATTTTCATAGCCAGAGACCCTATTTCAAGTCCAAGTTATATAGTATCACGCTATATTACATACACAAATACAAAGCAGTAAGAGCCATGGAGTTCCCATCAACAAGAGCAGACCTTATATCCCACATGAGACATCCCCAACCAATAACAGGAAGCAAATTCCGTTGGCTCCCTCTTCACCAGCAAGCAGGTCCCACTGTTTCCATTATCATCACCTAACGGACCCATGGCTCCCCCATCAACAGCCCAAGGACCATAGGGGGGCGCCCTTGGTCAAACTGCAGCTATACAAGAACTACCCGCCACCTAACCGTAGACCCTCTACGGAAAAATTTGACACAAGTCGTAGATCGCATGTGGTCCCAATAACAGGTAGCACTCCCGTCAAGCAGCAGATTCCACGACCTCCCATATGACCAACTAGCACACACTATTCTCTATCCTGTGAACTCTGCACACCTGGAGCTCGGGTCATCTCTGAACCACACCAACAGCAGAGTGCCCAACCCCCTGCTCCCTAGCCAGCCCCGCCGTGCCCTCCACGGGGGAGGCGTTGACACCTCACTTCCCCTCCCCCCGTAACACCAGTTGAACAACTGCTGCGTGTAAGCGGATGTGCTCCTACCCTTACCGCCAGCCCCTTAAACTGACTCACCAGGAACCCTGCAACAGGCCCGGGTACCCTTCGAACCCAGGTTCAGCAGTGCCGCCCCGAGATGGGGCTCTTCCCAGGAGCTCGGCCTGCCAGCACCAGCCGCTCGAGCGATGCCCGCCTCATTTGCATGACTGAATCGCGGCCTCCTATTGGCCGCCGCGCCCCTTTGGCTGCTTTGGGAAGTGCGCAGCTGTTCCCGTGCTGCGTGCGTGCACGCCGAATGAAGCTGCACAGTGCAGCTAGTGGCGTGGGGTGCTCTCTTTTCAGCGCTTCATCTCCGTATCCAGTCTCTTTTCCCAACAACACCGGAGGTGATACCCCGACACACACAAAGATACAGGGGTGGCGAGGAAGGGGAGCAGCCAACATGGACGCCCTTTGCCCGCAGCCAATAAGAAGAGCGGTTACTGCGAAGTGCTGTCAGGACGCCAGGACCTGCTGGCTCTCGTGAGAAAGAGCGCAGCTAAAGTTCACCTGAGATAGTTGCGCCGCCTGCAGGGAGCGCTAACCATATAGCAGTATAGTTGTGTTAGGTACTGACAATTACGCGTAGGACTCCCAAAAGCACATATACTTGTACCGGTCAACTTTCCTTCGTTACGAATTCAGTAGTGTTTTGGTATTCGTGTGCTGCCTCTGAGCAAACCAAAAGTCTCCATGGATTTCAATGGCATCAGCTAGCTCGTTTATATTAAAATCTATGTTAACCATCTGACTTTACCCTATTTCTAGTCACAAATTCAAATGGCCCAGCACCACAATTTTGTTAACATGTCATAAACTCAGTCAGTCAGCCAGTCAAAATTACTTTATTCGGTTCATAACAAAAACCATAAAAGCATATAAATATGAGAAACATACAATATAAATAACATTCACAATGAACACTACAATTGAGTTAAAAAGGCGTACAAGACACTTGGTATCAATCCATGGGTTACCCAATTAATTATTATGTCCAAGAAATTTTCTTCCTTAATCTCATTGAGATTGCTAAAAAATTGGCAATATTAAAAATCTCCCACGTAGAACCCAGCAATTGTAAATATAAAAGGGCAGGTTTAACCTGCCTAAATCCTTTGTCCTTAATAAGGGGGATAATACATTTTTTGCGAATAGGGGACAGGTGTTTACAGAAGAAGACAAAGTGCACCGTGTCTTTGAGGGAAAATCCGTCACAAGAACAGATTCCCAAGTCCCTCTCCCTTGACCACCCTGGGGAATCGGTGAGCAAAAGATGGAATTTATTCAGTCTAAACTTGGTCAATAAAAAACGATGGTTCATATTGTTGACAGTGACCAAGTAGGGTTCAATACTGTTGGAAGTAATTATCAACTGGTGAGCCCTGACTGAAGGTTTAAGTAGCTCCTTTTCTTCCCTTTCTAAAATTGTCCGCTGTTTATATTCAGCTTTCACCCATTTTAGGTCCCCCTTAGTTAAGTTGCCAGGTAGATCGAATAATTCTGGACGACCTAATTCTCTGGATAAGTTCTTAATATAATTTATCCAAGGAATGGAGCTGCCATACTCAAGAGATAAACAATCCTTTAAAATCACATGATTTAATTCC
The DNA here is from genome assembly GCF_964204655.1 of Triturus cristatus. Taxonomy (NCBI): domain Eukaryota; kingdom Metazoa; phylum Chordata; class Amphibia; order Caudata; family Salamandridae; genus Triturus; species Triturus cristatus. The sequence continues at coordinate 513,790,988 of NC_140595.1, read as the reverse complement.
AAATCTGGGTTTAACCAAATTGTAATCCATTTTAACAATGGAGCAAGAGCAATACGGTCCACTAAATAATCTATCCCGCATTCCTGATGAACAATAAAAGCAGGGGTTGACTGAGGTAGACATAAGATGGATTTTAAAAATTTATCTTCAACTATTTGAAGAATTTTAACATCTTTAATTCCCCATAAATCAGCCCCATACATTGCTATAGAAAGGCATTTAGCAACATATATGTTCAAAATGGCCTGTATGGGCTTCACCCCCAATTTGCGAGCATAGTCCAAGACAGCTAAAGTGGACCTAACAAATACATTGCGCTTAGCTGCCAATTGCGGAGACCAATTGAACTTATCATCAAAGATAACCCCCAAGTAGGGAAATCTGCTAACGCGGGATAAAACATGCCCTTCGCAATACAAGGTCTTAACTTTTTTTGCTTTACAACCCATAATCATGACATGTGATTTAGAAAAATTCACACTAAGATCGAGTGCTTTCATAAAATTTGCAAATGAGTCCAACAAACGTTGCAAACCCACAGGTGTACGTGCTAACAAGGCGGCATCATCGGCATATAATAATGCCGGAATAGAAAACTTGCCGACTCTTGGAATATCCTTGCACGACCTAGTTAAAACAGCACCTAAATCATTGATGTATAAGGTAAAAAGCAGGGGGGCTAAAATACAGCCCTGTCTAACACCATTCGAAATTCCAATCCTACCAGTGCAATTACCCAGGCGATCGTATCTAACGGTGGCGGAGAGATCCCTATGTTAATCAGCCAGGAAAAATACAATGTTTTCGTCAATGCCGCACTTAAGGAGCAAATCCCACAGCTTCGACCGGTTCACTCAGTCGAATGCCGAGGACAGGTCCATAAAGGCAAGATATAACTTCCCTTTTTTGGCAATAGTGTATTTACCTATTAATAAATATAGGTTCAGACTTTGGTCTATAGTACCCCGACCAGCTCTGAACCCATATTGTAAACATGAAAGGGTCTCGTTAACCTCCAACTACGCTGATAGTTTCCCCAAAACTACACGCCCTAGGACTTTAACTGCAGAATCAATAAGGGAGATAGGGCGGTAACAACTGGGGTCCCCTCTGCTACCTTTTTTAAAAATGGGTATAATCACGGATTCGGACCAGGTGCCCGGGATGCCTGAGACACAAACCCTATTAAAAACATTCATTAAAACCAAAGACCAAGTCTCAAGGTCAGATTTATAAAGGTCAACCGGAACACCATCCGGGCCCGGGGCCTTATTACTTGTCATCTTTTCAATGGCCTCGACTACCTCGGTCTTAGTAACCGGAAAAGTATATTGGTTTGCAGTAGGGGACGACGAGGTCGACACCCCGTTTCTTACGACTGACTTAAAATGGGTACACCACAAGTCTTCCCCTATGCCACAATCTAATTGGCCGTTACAAGCGTCGCGAAAATAAGGTTTATTCACCACAGACCAAAACTGTGCACTATTTCTAAGAACATCCACGGAAGCTAGTTCAACCCATGCATCCTCTCTAATCTTTTGCTTTCTAGTTTTCAAGGCTTTATCATATTCTTTCCTAAGCGTGGCAATAATTGGCCTATTGATAGGTTTACAGCTTAGGGCGGCCTTCAGCCTTCTGTTAGCCAAAGAGCAATTTCTATCAAACCAACCTAAATCGATATTATCATTACCCTTAGCAGGGCAACTAAGGTCCGCTGAGATTTGGGAACAGATTGCCGAGTAGGCCTCTAAAACTTCCTTATTACCGGCCTCCAAATCCAAACAAGTATTTATCTCAGGACCCACCTTCCTTCTTAGATTAGAATGAAAGTCCTCCGGAATTATTTTGTTCCATCTAATCCTGCGATTCTGATCAGAGGGGCGGATATTAGATTTGTCCGTCCTTCCCAAAGTTTTAGTAGGGGTGATAAAAGTGTCCGAAATGCTAAGGACCACAGGGTTATGGTCACTGAAATGTGACCAAATCGCCTTATAACCGTGAATCATATCACCAAGTGCAAAGCTAATAAAAATGTAATCAATGACAGAATGTTTGCCATTCCCTTTAAAAGTAGGAATTTCCTCAGACGTCAAAGAAGGGAGTATAAGACCATAATCTGCTAAGATTGACTCAAGACAGTCTCCCTGAGCAGAATGCTCAAAATGAGCATCTCCTTGTGCAGACGGACCTAGAGGATCAAAAGACAAACAGTTGTCTGAACAGCCGTGGATATTAAAATCACCCAAAATTATAATAAAACAGTCATTTTGGTTAGCGTCCTTGTAAGCCGCCAAGAAGCGTGTTAAAGCTAAGAGATGATCAGTTGTGGTGACTCTGTCAAAGGAATTGTAAAAATTTACGATTAAAAAAACACCTCCCTCTAACAGGGAGATTTGTACAGCCAAACTGTTCCGTGAACCTGTATCTATTTGGGTCTGTTGACCCGGTATACTAGCTGAGATTAAGGTAGTCAACCCACCCTTTGCCCTCCCCGCATTTGATGGTACGGCTGGAACAAAAAAACTCCTGTACCCATCAATGGACAGGGTATTCTCTAAGTCCCATGTTTCTTGTAAACTAATAATGTGTCCTAAACCTATAAGTGTTCGCCAAGCCGGGTCATCAATTTTGTTTTTTAGGCCAGCTATATTCCAACTGACCAATCTAAGTAGATTGCCCAATAAACCAGGAGTAGATGCGACATGACTGTCATCCAATGGTTGCAATATATTTTCATCACGGCCATCTACCCCACTATCTAGAGTAGTGCGCTCTGCCAATGACCCTAGTCCTTCATTATCATCTAGGTTTGAAAGAGCGTCAAATCTGTTAGAAATAGGGACAGCATAGTTGTTAAAACCAATACCCCTAGGGGGGTCACTAAATAACGGCCCAGCATGAAATGGAGGATAAAAGAAGCCCAGGGGAAGGACGTTAACAAGATCCGTCTGAATTCTCACTGTCCCAGCCTGTTTCAGTATATCCTCAACCAACCTTGGAGATCTGAAACTTACGACAATGCAATCACCCGCCAGACTCTTGTTTGTCCTGCCCACCCACGGGACCCTTCTAATCATCATGAAATTGTTGGCAAGATGTTGTCCCAAGACAGTTTTATTAGATAAGAAGTGGATGGCCTTGTTTTTCAGGGAAGTCCAGTGTTCTCTTTTATCCCCTTCCAATTTTGGGACATTAGCTAAAATAATAGTGTATGGACAAGCCTCAACAGGTAGGTGTAGGGAGTCCCTCTTATCATAGTTAGCTAAAAAGCCGGGCCTCCCTTCAATATTCTGAGAACCCGAAACCACCCCTTGATTTGTACCCGTAGGATTTGAAGCTAGGGGCGGTAGGTTTACACCAGTGGCCGAGGTGGTACAGTGAGGTACTGGTTGTTGGGGTGCAGTAATTATAGTATCCAGCAAGTTATTGACCGAGGCAGTAACTGAACTAAGAGAGTTAATTGCCCGGGTACTAGGGCCAGGAATAGAAACCTTAGGAGTGAGGTGTGACTCAATTATATTCAGCCGCTCCTCAATGCGCCTCAAGGTGACCAATAAAGGAGCAGTAAATAATTTAAGGTGCTCATCAAGGATATTTATAAGGTCTGACATAGGTTTTTCGCTATTTCTATCGGTAGTACTATCAGTAGCTGATTTAGTGCAAACGTTCCCTGCCTCACCCAGAGTCTCGCTAACTGAACGGGGAGCCTCAATATTGACTTTGTTCGATCCAGGAGCGGGATTGCTAGATTTAGATAATTTTGCCGGTTTTCTACTACCCTGAGGGTTATCCTTCGCCTTTCTTTTCCCCGTGGCAATTTTACCACCACCAACATTCGGATTAGGCCTAATCCTTAATTGTCTAGTGCGAACAACCAGTGAGGGTTGTGCAGGACTCACTATGATTGAGGAGGGTGACACAATTGTAGGACTAACATTAATACAAGAGCCATTCATGTTCTCAAGCGGGTGGACACCATCAAAAGGGACGTTTTCTGATAAACAGACCACAGCGGGTGATAAAGGAACAGATAATCTAATGGGGTCCAAAGACAGTCTACGTTCGACCAAAGCGATCTCTTTCACAATGGCAGATTCTGCCTGTTTTAAATAACTGTCCAAAGTCCCCATACCCGCGACCCTAGTGCATGCTTTAGAAGACCCTTTCGACATGCTTCCACCGAGCAGTACAAAGCACAATCCTACCAAATAGTATTTGGCACGATAACTCGTGCTATATACTCCCCCTCACAATCACCTGTGCAGTCCCGAGGATGGGTGGTCAATCAAACAGCAGTCACTTTGCAGAGGGCAGTCCCAACCCAACCTCTATCGGCCTCTGAGGGCCTAAGAGGGCCCGCCCTTTGCCCGGGCTTAGCCCGGCCTCCGCCCGCGCGCCTCCCGCGACGCGGGAGATCAGCGTCCTTTTGAGCGCCTCCGGGCGCGCAGGTAGCGTCACGGGTCGCTAGGGCAGCTGGGAGCTGTAGTGCGCTCCGCTTTCCAGGCCGCGAGATGGCGTTGCGATGCGGCGATGTCAGCGTAGCGTAGCAGCCCAGGAGAGGAACAGCAGGATTGCGATGAGGTAGGGAGAGCACCAATGACGACCCCCGACCAGCAGCAGATCTCGCGCATTCAGCAGGGCTCCAGATTCAAACTACTCAGTCAATAACGATTCAGCACAATAAAAAATTAGCTAGCATTCGCGCCAAGAATTTTCAATTCTATTAAGGACACGGAGGCGAGGATTATGCTTCTCTTTCATTCACTGCAAACAAACAGCAGCCAATAAGAGACATTATAACAGTTTAACACAGCATTCCCAGAATGCTTAGTGTGACAGGAAAAAACAATAACCATAGAGACTAGCTCTATATAACAAGTCCTCAACCGGAACACCTCCTCTTTCTTTGCCCAGCGAGCAGAGTCCAAGTCTATCAGTATAAGTCCAAGAAACAACAGCAAAACATCCAAACCACTCCAGGATGCTGGAAGCATCGGAACCGTAGAACTGGAAAATGAAGAACGTCGAACCAACTCGTCCGAAGACCACACTCTGGTCTAATCTCCTTTCTGATCAGCGCCTGAAACAGAAATATCATATTCGTAATAATTGTCATCGACTGATAAATCAGGGTGGGTAACATGACATTATGAATCATAACAAGTATTCTGTTGTCCCTGGGCGGGATAATCCTCGCCTCCGTGTCCTTAATAGAACTGAAAATTCTTGGCGCGAATGCTAGCAAATTTTTAGGTCTCGCCTGACCCAGCGCATGCGCTGGTCTGGCGAGACTTATTGAGAGGGCTCCAAAAAGTGCTACCAGGCCAGCCTAGAGCTACAGTGCATGTCCGTGGGCGCGCGCGCCATGCTTTTTCGCGATTACTTTCACTTTCACGGCCGCTTTGCATAGCCAATAGGTCTCGCTTTTGGGACCTTATAAGTATTTAGTTATGCAACTGTTGCATGGCTAAACACTTATAAGGTCCCAAAGGCGAGACCTATTGACTATGCCAATGCTTGTTTATTCTATTACAGGACCGGAGGCTTCAGATTATGCTAGTTTAACGCTTATGCAACACCGCAAAGGCTACATCGCCTACAGGTTTGTAATAAAACTGCTTGAAAGTAGACCTGGAAGATCAGTCGTCAGCTTTCATGATATCATGTATACTGGTACCCAGCAGGAATGACTTGGAGGCCATAGCACCTCTCACTGAATGTGCACCAAACAAAGTAACATCAATGCCTGTGCTGGAGCAGAGTTTTCTTTTAGAAAATTCTGGGGCTTTTGAAGCTCTGGCATGTCTAGGCGTTTTATTAATTTATTAATGAATAACAATTCATTATTTGTCTTGTGCAAGTGTGTTTTTACTAATCAACCCGTTTGTCCTAACACAAGAGAAAGTTACATGAGGGTTAGCTTATTTGTGCTGTTTTTGTATTTACAATAACGTGCAAGTTTTCATGTTTAAACGTTGCTGTGTGCTATTTATTTTGAGCACAAAACGCTGTCTGAATTAATGCTTTTTATGTCGCAAGGCTAGATAAATGCATAACACATGAGGGTATTAGTGGGGTTAACACTGTTTAATCATTATGTTGTAGTAACGTTTATTTTGTCTCTTTAATTAAAGATGGTCTATTGTGGCCTATGAAGGCCTTAGCCGAGCTGACAGTATTTCGAAGCCTGGCTGTGGTATATTTCTGTGATGTGGCAAGAGAGACCCCTGCTGGAGAAAGGTCGAAGACAACTGACCGTGGTCCTTATTGTATTTTTCCATGAGGACATCAGCAGTTTGGAGGATCTCCAAAAGAAATGGAACGTCCTTGGCAAACAAAGGAGCTTCAGAGACAGACAATGAACTGTGGCCTGGCTGCCGAGGGAAGTTGTACAAGTTGGATACTTTGATAGTTTCTTGGTTCCTGTTCCGTAGTTCACGTCTTGTGACTTTTCCTGAGCGGAGATTTCCAGATGTAGCAATGTTACATCTCTTCCTTCTCGTTCTGCTCAGTGATACAGTTTATCCTGCCAACTTTATGTGTGTTTCTATTGTATTTTTCATTATAAAAACTGTTAGCTTAGGGAGGGTTTTGCCACCCTTTTGCCACTTGCCATTTTACCTTTGCCGCGTGAACTTGCGTTGCTGAGGATCGATGCTGAGGACTTTATCTTGAGAGACTTACCGAGAGACTGGTCCTGACTCGTTCTGACACTTAGTTAGAATAGGTAACTATGAGAAATGATTTATTCTGATTTTTACTTTGACTAATTTTAGATAAAGCAATATAACTTTTAAACATGGTGTTGAATATTCTTTCTTGTTAATTATTGTGTACATTTTGATCATTGTTGTATAGATTGTATAGAGTATGTTTAAGGATAACCACTATAATTAGGTCCTATCGTCCTAGATATAGATGCAGGGTTTTCTTCCCACAGGTTTATTGTTGGTAGAGTATTTGAGCGTATGTTAGTGAAATGGGCCCTAGCGTATGATGAATGTATGTGCGTGTAACTGTGAGATGACTCTATCCGTGGTAGTGGGCATATTTTTGATACCCTGACCTCTATCAATTTCTCTGGTAGCAGAGGATGGTTATAGATGGTTGTCTTGAAAAAGTGATTCTGGGAGCATCAAATGTGACTCTTGTCTTGAAAAAGTGATTCTGGGAGCATCAAATGTGACTCTTGAGAGATGTGTGAATGTAAATCCAGCAACACTCTTGCCGGATATTGAAAATGTGGGTATAAAGATGGAAGATGATCATGATTGTTTGGATGTGCTTGAGTACTGTACAAAACCGAGACCAGACATAAGGGATCTTCCCTTACCTGAGAATGACCATGTGTTGTTTGTGGATGGATCATGCCTGAGAAATGATAATGGTGTGTTATGTGCAGCATATGCAGTGTGCAAAGTTTCAGAGGTCATGGAAGCATCACCATTGAAAGGAGTGAAATCTGCGCAAGTTGCTGAATTAGTGGCATTGACAAAAGCTTGTGAGATTGGGAAGGATTTGAGAACAACCGTGTTGACTGATAGTCAGTATGGATTTGGAGTGGTGCATGACTTTGGCCAGTTGTGGCTGCAAAGAGGTTTCTTGACATCGGGTGGAACTCCGATAAAGAATGCTGAGTTGATTGGAAAATTGCTTGAGGCGATACAGCTGCCTAAGGAGTTAGCAGTTGTGAAATGTGCTGCACATGGTTCAGGGGATGATTTTATCACTGTTGGTAACAGATACGCCAACGATGTGGCACAATATTGTGCCAAAACAAATCAATCGATTAACAGGGATAGGATGGAAGAAATGTCTTTTCTTTCTGTGATGTTTACTAATGTCCTAGAAACGTGGGATGAAGTAAAGCAGTTACAAGATGAGGCAGGAGAGGAAGAGAAACAAGATTGGGTTAAGGCAGGATGTGCTCCAAGAGAAACAGACCATGTTTGGGTCTACAGAGATGGCAGACCAGTAATGCCAAACTCAATTTTGTCGTCAATGGCAAGGATGTATCATGGCCAGGGACATCTGGGGAGGGACGCGATGGTAAGGTCCTTTAAACAAACCTGGTACAATGCAAAGTTTAGGACAATTGCAGAGAGCATCTGTCAAAGGTGTTTAATTTGTCAGCAATTTAACACTGGGAAAAAGACAGTGGTGAGTCTGGGAACAATAGGCAGAGAAGGAGGTCCTTTTACAAGAATGCAGATTGATTTCATTGAAATGCCCCAAGTGAACAGACTGAGGTATGTTCTAGTGGTAGTCTGTTTGTTTTCAAGGTGGGTGGAAGCTTACCCGACTAGAAGAAATGATGGATTAACAGTGGCAAAGTTACTGTTGAGAGAATTGATTCCTAGGTACGGGTTTCCAGTTACAGTTGAGTCTGACAGAGGTAGACACTTTCAAAATGAACTCATAGGTTTAATTTGTGAAGCATTGAAAATACAGCAGAAGCTACATTGTGCATACCGACCAGAGGCTTCTGGTGTGGTTGAGCAGATCAATGGCACAATCAAGAATAGAATTGGAAAGATGTGTTTAGCCACTGGCATGAAATGGCCAGATGTGTTACCTCTAGTTCTGATGACTATGAGATCTACTCCAGATAGAACTACTGGTTTGAGCCCGCATGAAATAATCATGGGACGTGCTATGCGCCATGCATTCGTGCCTGTGAATAAGTTGGTGACAATAACTGATGACATGATTTTGGATTACTGTAAAGGCCTGGCTGACGCAGTTCATTCTGTGTTTCACCAGGTTGGAGAAGAAGCTACCACACTTGAGAAGAAGCAAGCCCATGATCTGAGTCCAGGTGACTGGGTGAGGATTAAGGTGCACAGAAGAAGAAATTGCTTGATTCCAAGGTGGGGAAGGCCGAGACAAGTTATTCTGACTACAACGACTGCAGTAAAGTGTGCTGGAGTGAGGCACTGGGTACATGCAAGTCATACTCTGAGAGTTCCAAGCCCGAGAGAAGGAACTGGTGAAGAGTATTTTGAAGAGTCAGATTCCAGTGATGGTGAAGATCTTGAAGATACGGAATCAGTGAGAAAAGAAGCAGAGAGAGCTTCAAGAGAATCACTGCGAGTATCAGAGAGAAGATCAGATTCTGATAAAGAGCCTGAAGTTTCAAGTAGCAGTGGGGAAAAAAGAAAAGAAAAGAGAAATCACACAGAGATTACTCCTGAATCAGAAGAGGAGGTGATTGAAGAACCACTTGAGATTATTCTTGAGGAAACAGGGTCAGAAGAAGATAGAGAGGGACAGATTGCGGAAGACCCCCGAGGAGGTGTAGGGAACATTGATGAGGAGCTAGGTGAAGGGACAAGTAGACAGCAAGAAGATTGCGTGTCGGAGACCCGAGGAGGGACAGAAGTAGGGAAGTCTCAAACAGTGGTGAAAAAATCTGTGGAGAAAAGAAAAGCTACTGGGAAACGGAAACAAGAGGCGCTTGAAACAGATGATGAGGATGAACAAACAGAGGGTCGAGTTCTGAGAAAGAGAACTTCGATTGGAGAGAAGAGTGTTAAAGAATTGAGGCCGAAAAAGGTTGTGAAAGGAGATCGTTGGCCTAACAACCGAGTTAAAAGAGTGAGATACAGAGTAATAAGAGCAAATTCATCAAAAGCTGAACAAGTGAATGAAATATCAAGTCAAACTTCGAGAGCTGAAGGAGAAGAATCAAGGAGATCAAAAGAGCCAGTAGAAATAAAAAGAGTTAAAAGACCCAACCAAAAGTACAGATCACCGGAATGGTCTTATGTGACACTGTCTGAAGAAGGAAAAGAAGAAACAGTGACTCGAGATAATCCGGAAGTGGTCTTGAGAAAAGTGGTTGAGGAAGATACTGGTGAAATTCTGAAAGTACTCTTGACTGACATTGGAGAAGAGTCGAGTACTGAGGATTCCGACGTTGGAGATCTGATACAATTTGATGTTGAAGAAATTGAAGTGAAGAATGACAAGTATCCAAACTGAGTGAAAGAAGGATTCACTTGGATCAAGTGAACGAGGAGATCATTTGGATAAACTGAAAGCTGAAGAATTGAAGAAGTTCAGACAGTAGTGGAGTAGTAGAGGCTAAACTAAAATGGCTAACATAGAGGATAATAGAAATAGATGTGCCTTCTTTAAGAGGTGGTGCAGAATGTGCTGCTGTTGTACTGGATTATTAATGCTTCTATGGGGTGTTTTAGTTTTATTAGTCACTTTTAGAGTAGAGTTTGGAATGAATATAGAAAATGTGACAAATGTAGAGAAGAATTCACAAAAAGTAGTTCCAATTAGAAGTAGTAGTTACATACACAAAGATAGGTCAATTAATAATTTTTCTAGTAATGTTTTTTCTAAACTGTTATATGAATATGTGAAGACAATGGAAGTAAGGGATTGCTATGTCTGCATGCAGTTACCTGCATCTGTTTCAGAGGGTGTTACTTATCATCATTTATCAGCTACATATGGTATTTCCTGTAGTATTTTAAGTAGTGTTTTTTATTTGTTAGGGAAAGTAGATTATAAGATGTCTAACAGAGATAGTATTTTTGGGCACTTGCCAATGGATAAAGAGCTGAATCCAGCTAAAGAAGCTAACACTTTTGGTGAGATTTTTATTGAAGAAAAAGGACTAACATTAGATTACATTTTTAAGAATAATTTAACTTGCAGTTTGAAAGAAGAGGAGAGAGCTTTCCTGGATATGGTAGAAGAAAGGAGAGTGAGCATGCATGAGAAAGGGAGAAAATATGAAGAGAGTGAAACAATTTGGGACATTGAGATGGGAAAAGAGTTGAAGAATGGGGCTAGTCCAACTTTGGCTCTAGATGCACCGCAGAAGGGTAAATTATGCATTACCAGAAGGAAATCCCAGTATGATACATATTTTGTGGGAACTAGTGAGTGCCATGATACATACTTCATTGCGACAGGTTGGGGTTTCAGAGGTGGAGAAGATACAATTTTTCCAGGAGTGTACTATGTGTGTGGGAACAAGGCTTATTACAAGTTGCCTGACCATTGGTATGGCACGTGTTATGTGGGCCTGGTTTTTCCTAAGATTTTTCATACAGATAAAATAAAAGATGTAGAAAATATTAACTTATTAACACGTTTTAAGAGAGAAACTTGGTCTGAAATTGTGGGTGATATTTTTGGGGTTTTGATTCCAGCAGTGGGAATTTCTTTAAATGCTTATGGAATTCGGAAACTGTCCACAGTGGTTGATCGCTTATCGACAAATACCGCAGGAGGGTTTCTTTTGGTGAATACGGAATTAAGTGCCATACGTGCCATGTCAATGCAAAATCGACTTGCCCTTGATATTCTTTTGGCCAAGGAGGGTGGAGTTTGTGGAATTTTGAAAGTTCAACATTGTTGTACTTACATTCCTGACGAAAGTAAAGACCTGAAGGTCTATATCAAAAATATTACTGATTTACATGAAAAATTGGTACCACTTGAAGCTGGGAGTTTGTGGACTAAAATAGCTAATAAGATGATAGCTGTTAAGGATTTTATTGCAAAAATAGGTAGTACTATTATAGGTAGAATATTGTTTCCTTTGTCTTGTATTATTGTTGCTTTACTGATACTAAGATTGGTGTGTGTGTGTTGTAAAAACAGGGGAGGGAAAGAGAAATTGAAAAATGAAAAGAAAAACAAGAATTCGAAAATTTCGAAAAGAGAACCAGAAGAGATTGAATTAGAAGAATTGAGGGAGAGTGTTTATTTAGAGACAAAGAGAGATGATGAAAGAGTGACTGGTGTTTAATGTTGTCTAAGGGGAAAAGACATTTCTGATTTTCCTAAAATGGGACAACATTTTCACTAGTTTTTTTTTTTTGGGTTTATTTGGTGATAAAATCACCAAAGGGGGGATTGCTGGAGCAGAGTTTTCTTTTAGAAAATTCTGGGGCTTTTGAAGCTCTGGCATGTCTAGGCGTTTTATTAATTTATTAATGAATAACAATTAATTATTTGTCTTGTGCAAGTGTGTTTTTACTAATCAACCCGTTTGTCCTAACACAAGAGAAAGTTACATGAGGGTTAGCTTATTTGTGCTGTTTTTGTATTTACAATAACGTGCAAGTTTTCATGTTTAAACGTTGCTGTGTGCTATTTATTTTGAGCACAAAACGCTGTCTGAATTAATGCTTTTTATGTCGCAAGGCTAGATAAATGCATAACACATGAGGGTATTAGTGGGGTTAACACTGTTTAATCATTATGTTGTAGTAACGTTTATTTTGTCTCTTTAATTAAAGATGGTCTATTGTGGCCTATGAAGGCCTTAGCCGAGCTGACAGTATTTCGAAGCCTGGCTGTGGTATATTTCTGTGATGTGGCAAGAGAGACCCCTGCTGGAGAAAGGTCGAAGACAACTGACCGTGGTCCTTATTGTATTTTTCCATGAGGACATCAGCAGTTTGGAGGATCTCCAAAAGAAATGGAACGTCCTTGGCAAACAAAGGAGCTTCAGAGACAGACAATGAACTGTGGCCTGGCTGCCGAGGGAAGTTGTACAAGTTGGATACTTTGATAGTTTCTTGGTTCCTGTTCCGTAGTTCACGTCTTGTGACTTTTCCTGAGCGGAGATTTCCAGATGTAGCAATGTTACATCTCTTCCTTCTCGTTCTGCTCAGTGATACAGTTTATCCTGCCAACTTTATGTGTGTTTCTATTGTATTTTTCATTATAAAAACTGTTAGCTTAGGGAGGGTTTTTGCCACCCTTTTGCCACTTGCCATTTTACCTTTGCCGCGTGAACTTGCGTTGCTGAGGATCGATGCTGAGGACTTTATCTTGAGAGACTTACCGAGAGACTGGTCCTGACCCGTTCTGACACTTAGTTAGAATAGGTAACTATGAGAAATGATTTATTCTGATTTTTACTTTGACTAATTTTAGATAAAGCAATATAACTTTTAAACATGGTGTTGAATATTCTTTCTTGTTAATTATTGTGTACATTTTGATCATTGTTGTATAGATTGTATAGAGTATGTTTAAGGATAACCACTATAATTAGGTCCTATCGTCCTAGATATAGATGCAGGGTTTTCTTCCCACAGGTTTATTGTTGGTAGAGTATTTGAGCGTATGTTAGTGAAATGGGCCCTAGCGTATGATGAATGTATGTGCGTGTAACTGTGAGATTACTCTATCCGTGGTAGTGGGCATATTTTTGATACCCTGATCTCTATCACCTGCTTCTGACATAACAAATTTCAGCCATCTGGCAATAGTAGCGGAAGTAACCGGTTTAAACGGTTTCTGTAAGGCAATGAGTAACCTGGAACAACCAGAAGGGCGAAGGGATCGTGTACAATCCTCATATACCTTAAGACATTTGACCACAGAGTTTTTCATTCAAAGGAAACGCATTATAGTCTATAGACCTGGAGAAAGTTTTGATACGAGCAGTGATAACAAAGGACACACCTTCAGGAGAAAAAATCCTACCCTCCAAATCAAGCACTTTCACATCCAACACCCTGCGACAGGAGGATAAACATAACAGCATGGCTAGCTTAGCTGACAATTGTTTACGAGATAGTAGTTCATTATTAGGCCATGCATCAAATAACTTCAACACCTTTGAAACATCCCACAAAGAAGTATACTTTGCCTTAGGAGGATTGGCGACGCGGATTCCTTTCAAAAGCTTGCACACCACCGGGTGCATGCCCACCGGCCTGCCATCCAGCTGCGAATGCCCTGCTGAAATGGCGGAACAAAAATTATTTACTGATCTTTAAGATAAGCCTTCGGTGGCCTTCTGAGATAGAAAGTTCAATATGTGAGATATATCTGCTTCCACGGGATCCAGGTGTTTCTCCAAGCACCAACCCAACCAGGCCTTCCAGGCCGATCCGTATCTCTTTCTGGTAGAAGGAGCCCACGCTTGTTGAATAAAGCTGGAAGCTTGCTCCGAAATTCCTGGCAACTACCACTGTTGCCGGAAAGCCTCCAGGCCATCAGGGACAGCTGTCCCGCTAGAACTAGTGGATGGAGCTCTCCCTGAGGGTCCTGGAGTGTCCGAGGAAAGCAAGGGAGGTGAAGCGGGCTGTCGTAAGCCATCTCCAGGACAACTGGGAACCACGGCTGCGATTTCCAAATTGGAGTGATCAGCACAATCTCCGCTCCCTGCCAAGAAACTTGATTCACCACTCTGGGTATCAGAACAAAGGGATCCGGCCTCCAGCTGAAGAACGCCTCCAACTGACAGTTCAGTCTGGAGGCAAACAGATCCGTATGGAAAGGACCCCACAGAGATTGGATCTGATGGAACAGAGATGGATGAAGTTTCCAATCGCTGTAATCCTTCAAATGGCGTGATTGCCAATCCGCCACCGCATTGTCTCGCCCCGGAAGGTATTCCGCAACCACCGATATCTGGTGCGCTAGGCAATAATGCCAAAAGTCTTTGGCGATCTCCGCCAACATCGGGGATCTGGTACCCCCCAGCTTGTTGATATAACGTACAGCTGAAATGTTGTCCATTCACAACAGAATACAACATGAAACCTTCCTGGGGGAGAGAGTGCGAATCGCAAACGAGCCCGCCAGGAGCTCGAGGCAAATCATCTGAAGTTCCAACTCCTGGCGAGACCACCTGCCCCCCGTAGTGGCCCTTCCCGCAGCGGGCTCCCCAGCCCGTCCTGCTGGCATCCGATTCTATGATTACCTCGGGGTGAGATCCGAAGATCGCCCGACCGTTCCATGCCTCCACATGGGTCAACCATCATTGGATCTCCACTCGGGCTTCCTCCGTGAGTGGGACGAGGTCTGAATAAGAGAGGCCCCTCTGGAGATGTCGAATCTTCAGGCGCTGTAAGGCGCGATAATGTAGAGGGCCCGGGAATATCGCTTGTATGGAGGATGCTAAGAGGCCCACCAGGTGAGCGATCTCCCTCAGTGACATCACCTGTCTGTCCAGAGTCTTTCTCAATTCCTTCTCTAGGTCCCTGATCTTCTGCTTGGGCAGAAGCAATTGTGCTGACTGAGTATTGATCACAAATCCCAGGAATTCCAGGGATTGCGTCGGACTGAGAACCGACTTCTCCCTATTCACTACAAAGCCCCGATTCTCCAATTGTGACAGCGCTAGCTGCAGGTGAAGGGATGCTATGTGCGCTGAGGGAGCCATAATCAGGATATCGTCGAGGTAAATTATAAGACGTATACCCTGCTCTCGGAGATGCGCTACCACCGGCTTTAGGAGTTTGGTGAAACGCCACGGAGCCGAGAAAAGACCAAAAGGTAGGACCAAATATTCCAGGCGCCTGCCGCGCCACTGAAATTGTATAACTCTGCGACGGGGAGGAAAAATGGGCACCGTAAGGTAAGCGTCTTTGTGATCGAGGCGGACTAGCCAGTCCGCCTGCCTCAAGAGATCCGCCAGAAGATGGATACCCTCCATCTTGAAATGACGGTAAAGAACAAAACAATTGAACCCCTTCAGGTTGAGAACCAGCCAGAACCCTCCACCCCTCTTTTGCACGAGGAAAACGGTGCTGCAGAAACCGACGGGACCGTCATCCTCGCAATAGGCCACCGCGTGCTTCTGCAGCAGTTCGTCTAATTCTTGATCTATAAAATGCACGTCTTGTTGGGAAAAAAATAGAGGGGAGGAAACTCTTGAAAAGGAGTTTGATAAAAGTCTATGTGAAAGCCCTGTACTGTTTGAAGAACCCAAGCGTCCTGAGTAAGGGCCTGCCAATTGTGAAGGAAATGGCGAATCCGACCCCCCAGAGGATAAACAGACAAAGGCATCGGGCTTACCTAACGTAATCTGAGGACGGGAGTTTCCTCTCTGGCCACCTCGGTGGAACGCACAACGGTTGGATCGTCTCGTGGGATAGAAGGTGCCACCTCTGGTTGAGTCTTGAAAGTCTCCACGGCCTCGGCCGTATCCACCTCTGTGGGGACCCTGGTGGTATTGGCGGCCTGGCGAGCGGCCCCTGCCTCGCCCAGCCCTCCCAAAAAGGCCGGTAGTGAACACCCTCTTTATATTCGATTGGGCTTTGTCCAAGCTAGTGAAAGTTCCTGAGTACTTGGAGACGTGTTTCACAAAACGGTCTCCGAACGGCAAGCTGTCCGCCAGGGGACCCGGCTCAGCCCCAGCCAATTCAGTCAGGTTAGTGTCCATACGCATCAGGAGGGACTTCCTGCGCACCGCTGAAATGGCGCAATTTGCATTGCCTAAGAAGCAGATAGCGCGTTGGGTCCAACCTGCGAGGATGTCAGGGTCAATGAACTCTCCAGACTCCTTGGTGTTCAGAGCCATCTCCAAGATCTTAGACAAGGGACCGATGGTGTCTAACAACTTATCTTGGCACCCGCGCCAGGCGCCGTCGATGCCTTTCTTAGGATCCTTCTGGAACTTTTTCAAGAAAGCCAACATATTAGGATTGATATCAGGGGTTTCCGCGACCTTGTCCGGAACATCCGGACGGGGGCATTCCGATCTTAGACAGTTCCTAACATCCCTGTCGAAACTACCATGCAGATTCTGGTGGATGTAATCCGCCACCTCTGGCGGAGGGGCTCAATCTGAAGACCTGGGATGCATAATGTCCTGTGGGTTGAAGTCAAAGGGGGTAGACGGCTGGTAGACCGGGGGAGACTGAGGGCGTACTACCGACTTCTTAGCTTTTTTCTTTCTGGGGGACTGAGTATGACTGGAGGAGTCTGTGTCGGCATCTGTATCCGTGGCCACTGGAGGCGCAGCGGGTAGAGGATTAGGAGCCCCCGAATATGGGTGATCCCGGGGGGGGGGGGGCAGAGTGGAAATAGTGCGGGCATGCGGCCACTTGGAGGCTTTGGAAGGCTTAGATACACCCCCAGAGGACGTAGAGGTCTGCGTTGCATCTTGCTGCAATAAGCCATGGCGCTTCGCAAAAGTTTCTAGCTGTTCTGTAATGGGCCTTAGTGCCGCAGCCAAGGCTTTATTTACGGTCTTAGGGACCGCCACTTCCACCGCCTTCGTGACGGAATCCTGGACAGAGGCGTCCAAAGCCTGCACAAGGTTGTCCTCAAGGAGGGGAGCATGCTCCTCCTCATAGTACCCATATTCGTCCTCCTGAAAATAGGCCCAGTCTTCCATGTCCACCGCAGGGTAGACGACAAGTTAAGACACTATATGTTGGAATCCCAAGGGGATTAGTCAAGGGGGAGCAACCCTGGTGCAAAAGACACTTTTAAAGTTAAGATTTCTGTGCTCCTCAGCAAAGCTGTAGTCATCAACCCAAAGGGCAGTCAGAGTCTCAAAGTTTTCTACCAGCCTGCACCCAGCTGGGGGCCTGAAACGTTTAATAGCCTGAACAAGGCATAAAATTAGGGCACTGCCGAGGCAAACAACCTGTGGCTCCGACGCGCATGGAACTAAGCGCACGGAGGAAACGGAAGTAGGCGTCGCGTAGCCCAAAAGGAGCCCAAAAAGAGCCCAATTGGGCTACGCGACGTGAGGCTCAGAGATATACTGCGGGCTTGAATTAGGGGAAGCACCGCCTGCCGCCTTTATCGCGGCACAATTCACCGGGCTATGAGGATCGGCGATCGGAAGGTGAGGCGCGTCTGCAGAAACGGAACCGCCACCTTCCGAACGGCCGCATAGGCGCGCGAGCGAGCACTGTCAGCGCGTAACTTCAGGCCAGCGGCAATATTCCAACCTTCATACCAATACAGGCTGCAAATAAATAACACTAATAACAATAATATCGCAAACAAAGCAAGAGATAAAGCAGGAGAGAAATCGAGCACTTATCTCAGCAAAGAGCAGCAAAGAAAGAGGAGGTGTTCCGGTTGAGGACTTGTTATATAGAGCTAGTCTCTATGGTTATTGTTTTTTCCTGTCACACTAAGCATTCTGGGAATGTTGTGTTAAACTGTTATAATGTCTCTTATTGGCTGCTGTTTGTTTGTAGTAAATGAAAGAGAAGCATAATCTGAAGCCTCCGGTCCTGTAATAGAATTGTGTAACGTAATGCACATACTCCATAAAATTTGTTCAGAAGAGGTTCCATTATTCATGTTTTTTAAAAAACAAATCTCTTCTTTAATTCAAATGTAGCCAACTCATTTCGCCACAAAGGAATTTTTCTTGGCTTCAAAAATACATATAAATAATTTTTTTTAAACGTATACATAGAATTTTATCGCCACAAAATCCAAAAAATGATAAGGAGGAAAGAGAAAGTGACAAAAGAACAACATATCCCCTATTACAAAACGTGATAAAACTTTGTTTTGGAACCCAAGGCTATAAAACACACTTAAATAGAACCTTACATTTGATCAATAGCTAAATCAGTCTCCATTTATTACAAATGTATCACTGTGCATCAGGAGTTTTTCTTAAATCAACCAGTACTTGACTTGAGTCTATATATATATATATATATATATAAATTACCTACTGGCGGTCGCCAGTAGGTAGTTATAGTTAGGACCACGTTTCCATAGGAAATCCGCAACATTCTATTTTGAATAACTTTGGCGCCGGTCGACGAATCCTCGCGAATTTTTCAAAATAGGTGGGGCGCTACGCTCCACTCCTACCCTGAAAGTCTCGGGGGGATTCGTCAAGCGGGGGCTGAGAAAAAAGGGGGGGTCCCAAAACGCGTTTTCCCCATGCATTTTTCCATAGGACCTTTAGACACAGCTACAGCCAGAACGGCTGAACAGAATTACTTGAAATTTGGCAAAGAGGTAGTCCTCAGGTCAGGCATGTGCCTTTTGCATATATGGTGTAAATCCGTTCAGTAGTTCCTGAGAAAATCAAAAGTAAAATCATATACATATCTGGGCGGAGCCTAACCACACATCTCATTGTGAGATCTGATTGGCTGTCAGCACTTCATCCAAGAAGTGTTGGCAGCCATCTTGGGATCAATATACATGATAGCACCTCATTAAAAAGCATTGCAGTTAATAGAAGGTTTTAAGACCTTAGTTACATTATAAATCATTTGTTGATGGTACCATACTCATTTTAGGAATTGTAGTATGTTCTAAGGTGATTTTACCATGTGAAAAAGCCTTCTGCTGGGATATCATGAATCATGTTTGAGAGAAAACTATTTTCACATGCTTTTCCCACAGAGGTTTGGAAGGTGATCTATAAGCTAAACTGAGAGCATATTTTCTGTAAATTCACATTATCTTTCTCAGTCATGTGAGAAAGAAGTCTGACATTCTCAGTAAAACATGTACATCCAACAAGGGCAGAGACTGTCAGTTGATTCCTTTGTGTTCTACTGCAGCTTCCCAGAGTGTTCCAAAGAACAACTAGAGCGCTAACAGTCTTACTTATGACAAAGGTATGGCACACCTGAAGCCATCTTGATTGGAATAAAGTGGTAACATTTAAAACATTTAATTTAAAAAGGAACAAAATGAGAGGGTTCATTTTGCCATAGAATGTATGATTAGTGCTGCAGAAAGAAAAATGAGGGCACATTTTGAGTGACTTCTCAAATCCTCTTCTATTTCATTAACCCCTTCGGTGCTCATGACGGAATGGTTCCGTCATGACCCACGGTTGAGCTGTGCTCATGACGGAACCATTCCGTCATGACCACGCCCGCGCAAGATTCCGCCAGCACAGCGGCGGAATATGAGCAGCATCGAAGGGGTTAAAGAATTCTGACATGCAGACTGAAACATGCACTTTCAATACCAGCAGCAGACTTCCCTGGTGAGCAGTAGCTTTACTACAGTGATCTAATGAGCAACTAGAGTGCTAACATTCTGAATTTATGGCAAATGTGTGACACATCTGAATGCCTTCTTCATTGAATCAAAGTAAAAAACTGACAGTATGCCTACTGAGGAGACTGCAGTAAATGAGGAAATTAGGAAACTTCATAACAAGTCTCCCAAGATGGCCACCAGAGACAAAAGAGCCCAAATGTAGCACAAATATCACCGAGATGTAGCCCAAGTATAGCCCAATGACAGCAATCCCAGAGTGTTTTAAAGAACAACTAGAGCGCTAACAGTTTTACTTATGACAAAAGTATGGCACACCTGCAGCCATCTTGATTGGAATAAAGTGGTAACATTTAAAACATTTAATTTGCAAAGGAACAAAATGAGGGGGTTCATTTTGCCATAGAAATTATGACTAGTGCTGCAGAAAGAAAACTTAGGGCACATTTTGACTTCTCAAATCCTCTTCTATTTCATTAAAAAGTTCTGACATGCAGACTGAAACATGCACTTTGAATACCAGCAGCAGACTTCCCTGGTGAGCAGTAGCTTTACTACAGTGATCTAATGAGGAACTAGAGTGCTACCATTCAGAATTTATGGCAAATGTGTCACATCTGAATGCCTTCTTGATGGAACCAAAGTAAACAAGCATTGAAAATGCAATAGGTCTCGCCCTCGTTTAAGTTAAAGCAATTCTGTTTGTAATTAGGTGGCTTTTTAGCTTTGCTTTTATTAGTGTTTTTCAAAATTTCATGTAAATAAGATGCATATCTGTATATGTATGCATGCATTTATATTTGTATTTATATAGATATGCAGATTATATATATGTTTATATATGTATGTATATACATATATATACACATACATATATATAAATGCATATATGTGCATATGTGTGCGTGTAGAGAGAGGTAGAGAGAGGTAGAGAGGTAGAGATGTAGAGGTAGAGACGTAGAGGTTGAGAGGTAGAGGTAGAGAGGTAGAGGTAGAGAGGTAGAGGTAGAGAGGTAGAGAGTAGTAGAGAGAGAGGTAGAGAAAGGTAGAGAGGTAGAGAGTAGAGGATGAGTAATAGAGAGTAGAGAGTAGAGAGAGAGTAGTAGAGAGAGTAGTAGAGAGTAGTAGAGAGAGTAGCAGAGAGTGAGTAGGAGAGAGTAGTAGTGAGTAGTAGAGAGTGAGTAGTAGAGAGTAGTAGCTAGTGAGAAGTAGAGAGTAGTAGAGAGTAGTAGAGAGTGAGTAGTAGAGGGAGTAGTAGAGAGTAGTAGAGAGTGAGTAGTAGAGGGAGTAGTAGAGAGTGAGTATTAGAGAGTGAGTAGTAGAGAGTAGTAGAGAGTGAGTAGTGGAGACTGAGTAGCAGAGAGAGAGTAGTAGAGAATGAGTAGTAGAGAATGAGTAGTAGAGTGAGTAGTAGAGAGTAGTAGAGAGTGAGTAGTAGAGAGTAGTAGAGAGTGAGTAGTAGAGAGTAGTAGAGAGTAGTAGAGAGAGTAGTAGAGAGTGAGTAGTAGAGAGTGAGTAGTAGAGAGAGAGTAGTAGAGAGAGTAAGTAGTAGAGAGTAGTACAGAGTGAGTAATAGAGAGTGATTAGTAGAGAGTAGTGGAGAAGTAGAGAGTGAGTAGTAGAGAGTAGTAGAGAGTGAGTAGTAGAGTGAGTAGTAGGGAGTAGTAGGGAGTAGTAGAGAGTGAGTAGTAGAGTGAGTAGTAGAGTGAGTAGTAGAGAGCAAGTAGTAGAGAGTGTGTAGTAGAGAGAGAGTAGTAGAGAGTAGTAGAGGGTGAGTAGTAGAGAGTGAGTAGTAGAGAGAGTAGTAGAGAGTAGTAGAGAGTGAGTAGTAGAGAGTGAGTAGTAGAGAGTGAGTAGTAGAGAGTAGTAGAAAGTGAGTAGCAGAGAGAGTAGTAGAGAGTAGTAGAGAGTAGTAGAGTGAGTAGTAGAGAATGAGTAGTAGAGAGAGAGAGTAGTAGAGAGTGAGTGGTAGAGAGTAGTAGAGTGAGTAGTAGAGTGAGTAGTAGAGAGAGTAGTAGAGTGAGTAGTTGAGAGTGAGTAGTAGAGAATAGTAGAGAGTAGTAGAGAGTGAGTAGTAGAGAGTGAGTAGTAGAGAGAGTAGTAGAGAGGGAGTAGTAGAGAGAGAGAGTAGTAGAGAGAGAGTAGTAGAGAGTAGTAGAGAGTGAGTAGTAGAGTAGTAGAGAGTGAGTGGTAGAGAGTAGTAGAGAGTAGTAGAGAGTGAGTAGTAGAGAGTGAGTAGTAGAGAGTAGTAGAGTAGTAGAGAGTAGTAGAAAGTGAGTAGTAGAGAGTGAGTAGTAGAAAGTAGTAGCGAGTGAGTAGTAGAGAGTGAGTAGTTTAATTTAAAAGGAACACAATGAGGAGGTTCATTTTGCCATAGAAATTATGATTAGTGAGGAAAAAAGAAAAATTAGGGCACATTTTGAGTGACTTATCAAATCCTCTTCTATTTCATTAACAAATTCTGACATGCAGACTGAAACATGCACTTTCAATACCAGCAGCAGACTTCCCTGGTGAGCAGTAGCTTTACTACAGTGATCTAATGAGCAACTAGAGTGCTACCATTCAGAATTTATGGAAAATGTGGGACACATCTGAATGCCTTCTTGATGGAATCAAAGTAAACAAGCATTGAAAATGCAATAGGTCTCCCCCTCGTTTAAGTTAAAGCAATTCTGTTTGTAATTAGGTGGCTTTTTAGCTTTGCTTGTATTAGAGTTTTTCAAACTTTCATGTACATACCATGCATATGTATGCATATATGTATATGTTTGCATGAATTTATATTTATATAGATATGCAGATTATATTTATATGTTTATATATTCACTGAAAAAACCACAGGTTTCACACACGTTATAGTTACGAATTAGCATTTAAAAAACCTTGCAAATTCACTTAAAAAACCATAGGTTTCACACATGTTATAGTTAGCTGGACATTTCACTCGTAAAAAACCAATGAAATTCCCCCGTTATAGTTAGTGCAGGCAACTATGACTCACGCGACCGCAATCCTCTGCTGATGACGTCAGATATTACATCACTGTATTTAGACACTTATTTACCCATGTCTTCTTCCATTAATCTTTAGCTATACATATATTACAAATATTTATTTTTCATAAAGACACATATGTCATCAGTGATGGAATATCTGACGTCATCAGCAGAGGATTGCGGTCGCGTGAGTTATAGTTGCCTGCACTAACTATAACGGGGGAATTTCATTGGTTTTTTACGAGTGAAATGTCCAGCTAACTATAACATGTGTGAAACCTATGGTTTTTTAAGTGAATATATATATATATATATATTCACTTAAAAAACCATAGGTTTCACACATGTTATAGTTAGGTGGATATTTCACTCGTAAAAAACCAATGAAATTCCCCCGTTATAGTTAGTTCAGATAACTATAACTCGCGCGCCCGCAATCCACTGCTCCTGACGTCACATATTACATCACTCATGACATGGTCAGTGGCATCACTCATGACATCATAGATGACATCATCCTTGTGATAGAGTGGCGGTCGCGCGAGTTATAGTTATCTGAACTAACTATAACGGTGGAATTTCATTGGTTTTTTACGAGTGAAATATCCACCTAACTATAACATGTGTGAAACCTATGGTTTTTTAAGTGAATTTGCAAGGTTTTTTAAATGCTAATTCCTAACTATAACGTGTGTGAAACCTATGGTTTTTTAAGTGAATTTGTACGGTTTTCTAAATGTTAATTTATTTAGGTATTATTATTTTTTTAATATATTTACTTTACAATAAACTACGTATTAAATTTTTTTTATTTTGGGTTTTTCACCGTGTGCGCACGGTGCGCGCACCCCCGCGATTTTTAAAAACATTTTTTTTAAAAAAATGTTCTGCCTTCGGGGTCCTTCAGGGACCTCCTGACAAAGGCTAGGGGGTCAGGAACTCTCTACCCTGCCCCCTTTTCACGTTCGACACCTTCCTTTTTCACTCTCGCACTGAAAACAAACAAAATGGCGGCCGACACTTCCTGATTTCGACCGATTTGAACGTTGACTAACATGTAACCAACAATCAGAATTACGCTCGCGCACGTTAGGGTGCTCGCACGGTGCTCACACGGTGCGCGCACGGTGCGCTCACGGTGCGCGCTTATAGATATTTATATGCTTTTAAATGCTATTTTCTCAGGAACTACTGAACAGATTGACACCAGACCTGCAAAAGGCACTTCCCTGACCTGAGGACTACCTCTCTGCCAAATATCAAGTAATTCTGTTCAGCCATTCGGGCTGTACCTTCGACTAAAGGTCCTATTGAAAAATGCATGGGGAAAACGCGTTTTGGGACCCCCCTTTTTTCTCGGCCCCCGCTTGACGAATCACCCCGAGACTTTCAGGGTAGGAGCTGAACGGAGCGCCCCATTAGTTTTGAAAATTTCGCGAGGATTCGTCAACCGGCGCCAAAGTTATTCAAAATAGAATTTTCAGATTTCCTATGGAAATTCGGTCCTAACTATAACTATCTACTGGCGACCGCCAGTAGATAATATATATATATATTATTCATAAGGCCATTCCCCAAATGTATAACTGTGCATCAGGAGTTTTTCTTAAATCAACCAGTACTTGGCTTGAGTCTATATATATATATATATATATATATATATATATATATAAATTAGCAAAGTCTCGCTCCTTCAGAACTCCGGTGAACCCGAGGAGAGTGGCGAACGCTCCGGCGAAGCAATCCGGCTTATTAAATCAATTGAATTCCAAAAATGAAAGTCCGCTCTCAGAAAAATAGAAACTGGGTATCCGTTTGAATGTTCACCAAAGTTTATTCACAACGCGTTTCGCTTCCTACAAAAGCTTGATCACGTGAATAACAAACCAATGAGGGCAGTTAAAATAGGCAGTACAACAGTGAAAATGAAAACAGGACTGATGCATATAAACCCAAACACGTACTCGATGCTGGGTGAGAATCATCCAACCTGTAACAAAAAATAATTAATCATCATAATGTATGATAATTGTACGCACAGACAACAAATAAACAGAATCATCATGTTGAATCGGCCTAATAGTCGTGCGAGGCACATCACCGCGTACCTATAATGTAAACAGTAAAATGCAACAGGGCAACGAATATCGTTGTTGTATGATGAGCTGCAGCCAAAGAATTCTTTTGTGTATAGAATTAATACAAACATGGCGTCAGTGTAACATTGTCATCGACAGAACGTGCAATAAAGTTTAACAAATGCAGGTTGTCATGGTGATCGGGCAAAACAAAACAACGCGGATGCAAAATCAGCATGCCGCGATGTTAATGAAAACACCAATGGGAGATTCTATCATGCTCACCCTTGGTAAAGACCAATGCGTGCCTCTCCACTGTGTGAAAATTGCAGTAGAATGTCGAATAAATGGTAGACAATTGTAAACACATGCAGACACATCATATCAATAATAGTGAACAGCATCCGCTGTGACAATTAAAATGGCCACACCACGGTATACAGTGGGATTAGTCAAACGTTGTGGGCAAATGGTTGCTCATAGTGCTCACCAAATATGAAAGTAAGCTGCATAGTGATATCTTGGTCGCCAAAGCAATCAATAAGGTTGGCACATACCAGGAAGTATCGTAATATCAAAAGTGTGCTGGACATAGTAATGTCTGCAGAGATATGTCAAAGACAGTGAGTGTGAATTATATATTATATATTATTCATAAGGCCACTCCCCAAATGTATAACTGTGCATCAGGAGTTTTTCTTAAATCAACCAGTACTTGGCTTGAGTCTATATATATATATATATATATATATATATATATATATATATATATATATATATATATATATATATATATATATATATATATATATATATATATATATATATATATATATATATTATTCATAAGGCCATTCCCCTAAATGATAAATTTCCCTGTGTTGCCTGCTGTCCCTGCCCCACCTGTTGTCCCTACGATGCCTGTTGTCCATGTTCCTGCACCAAGTGCTGTCCCTGCACTGCCTGCACTAGACCACCACCAAGACTGCTAATGAAGACTGCAGCACGACCATGCAGCGGATGCGCTTTACGTGCGCTCTGCCAATGCATCGCCAGTTGTACAACGCCCAGCGCCAGAACCCCTGGTCCTCCTGCCACCCGACGCTACACGGGGCCCATAAGATCTGGACCTATTCTGAAACCAAAAATATCTGGACATAAAGACACCTCAAGATGAGAGCGTAGAAATACAAAGGAATCGTCATAAAGCCAAACCTGCGCATCCAGTTTAAACAATACAGCATAAACAAAATGATGAATTCAAGAAGCAGAATACAGAGAATCAAAAAGCATGAGTCCAAGTTTCCCTGCATCAAGGGTTTATGAATATAAAGCATTAATCTATCCCTACGCTAACGCTAAAATTACATCCCTACTTAAGCATCTTCAGACAGGCAAGTTAAAAGGTGTCACTCTGTGGCGTCTCCCTAAGAAGTCTCTCCACAATAATGGCTCATGTAGCATAAAGCTACAGAGACAGACCTTGCTCTAAGATGCTCTCTCTCCAAAGGCAGAGAAAAAGTGGGGCCTTTACCTGCTCTCAACATCACATTATTACAGGTATCCTTCCCAAGAGTCTTTGTGGGTCACGCTATCTGCTCTGAATACGATCTCAAAGGTAGTTTTCCATGGGATAACAGTGTTCTTGATTTGCAACAAGCTGACCTTGATTCCCAGGCCTTCTCCAGTGTGAAACACAACAGCTTTCTTTTATCGACTCAAGTTTACGAAGTAACTACTTCTCTCCTTGTCTGACTCATACAACTAAAATATTATTCTAGCTAACAAGGTCACTTCTTCCACGTACATCACAAAACGAAAGAAAGAACAAATTCCACAGCACACATGAAATTCAGCTATTAATTCTTAAGCAAGAGTTTCCAGGGAAATTCATTTCAAACCTACAAGATTCAGCTAACATAAGAAAATGGCATGTGAGCTTTACGAGATTGCATAAGAAAATAAGGCACATTCAATTAAATGCATCTACCTACACATAGAAAGCAAATTATTAAACATATTTGATAAATGAATGATTGCTTGTTACACAACACAAACTCTTCATGCTGGTTGCTGATAGTCACATTCACTTTCTACATTGATTCTCCAGGTTACTATGCAATGGCCTAAATACATCACGTTCATGTTATTACATTTCAAAATTCTAACACTTCATGTTAATACCACAAAGGATTATGTGCAGGTGCACTCTACACTTGTGATTATGAGGCACTCCTACAAATAAACATAGTTTTCCGCTACATCAGTTCCCCCCTCTGATGACACTGTTCATCACAAAACACTTTAAATCCATGTAGAGGAGACCAATCTAAACAAAGGTCGTAGCTATTCTCCTCTGTCTGAACTCCTCCAACTGCTTCTGATTCTCATAATGATTGTCCTGCAGTCTTTCCACCTTCCTCTCCCTCTCCCTAAAGGAATCCTCAATTTGCTTCCCCTTGTGCCATTTGTATGCTTTTACCATACATAACAAGATGATAACACAGACACCACAATTATTATTGGCTTTAAGATATATCCAAGAATTCCCTTTCCTAGATTAGCAAACCAACTTCCTCCTGTCCCAAATACTTTTCCTCTCTTATCCCAAACTTCCTCAATTGCAAAGTCTTGTATCTAATGATGTAACTCAGTGATGTTACTTATATATCCCCTCAGATGTTTACTTTTATCAGGAATGTAAGTACAACACTGTTCGACCGTCAGCATCTGACAGCCTCTGCCCTCTTTTGCCAATAACACATCTAAAGCAAGATGGTTTTGCATCACCATTGCCATTATCAAAACCATCTCTCCATCTACGAGCAACAATGACTGAGCTATGTTAACTGACAACGTATCTACAATGGTAGACAGCCTTCTGATCTTGATGTCATTCAACACCACACCCAAATTAGGTATCGTCGCTCCAAATATGTCTCCCACAATTTCTCCAGCACTCAGTCCATGGTTTTCTCTATGGTTTGATTTCCCTCTAAACTCTCCAAACCTTCCACAAAATATATGTTTGGAAATACAACTGCCACATAGAAAGTCCCATACCAATTGTTCGGAAGCTGGACATATGCATTCTTCCCAAACACAAAATATACTCCTGGCACCACTTCCACTGCTTCTTAGAGGAACTTCTTCGAAGAATCATCAATTAGGAAAATGTGATCACACACACTCTGCCCCACAAAAATAGTGTCATAAAGAGTCTGTACCTGTCGAATGCAAAGCTTGCCTCGTTGCTCCCAATCTAGAGCTATAGGACCATAACTTCCCTTAGCCTTGTGAGCTAACCCCTCCTTGGTCTATTTAAAGTTTTCTTCCCTATTGCTAAGTTTAACAGTTAAGCCTCTATGTCTATCCTCTACTTGATCTACAAATTTCTTTACTATGTCTGTTAATGTGCAAGTTAGATTATGTCTATGCGCATATAAGTGTCTGGTGTTACTGTGGGTACAAAATACTTTCCCATTCTCTGTTATTGCTTGTAATAATCACATCTGTTCAGGTGTTTATAGAGTGGTATCTCTGAGATAACCAAATCATAGTTTGAGAAATAGTACTTGTAATGACCCTTTCCATAAAACATGGTAAGGAGCAAACTACAACTAATACCATACATACATCAAGGGCAGGTGAGGCTACCTGATCCCCTTCTCAAATGATGAAGGCAATTGCATGCACACATAACAATCACTCACATCCATGGTATTCACATATTCATACAACAGTTTATCATTAGCATTCAATGTGTAACCACCTTTAGAGAAATCTATATGTAGAAAGCGACTAGTTTCCTCAATTAAGCCTTTGTCAGATCCTAGTGTACCCTCTTTTGAAGTACCAGTGGTAGGTGTGGATGTCCAATGTACCCCAACTCCCTGTTCCTCAACTTTGCATGCGATTAAAATGGACTCAGTGATGTCTATAGCTATTACTATGATTAACCCTTCAATATGTGTACCTATAATACATTTCTGCCTACGATTAGAATTTCCAGACTCCATTTTTAAAGTGACTCAGATTGTAACTGTAAGAGGATCAACACACAGAGTCTCTTTTCTCCACCTCTTATGCACCGACAACAAAGTCTTTGAGCAACTTCTTTTTGGGTCTTAGAAAATTCTTATAACAGTTTTTGGCACAATATTTACACAGTTTGGAAGACTTCCTTAGCGCTCTTAATTTTTCTAAATGAAAAGTCCCTATTTCTGTGCTTCTTCCGCTCGGGCCTAAGCTATCTTCTTTCAAACAATTGTTATTTACAGTCCAAAAGTTCAATTTACATCCCTTATGAGATGAGAGCCAATCTCCTCAATGACTTGCTGTAACAGTTCTGCTTTGAATTCTGCAATCTCCTGAGGAGGTGGTTGAGCTCCGAAACTCGAATGTCTTTCAGAATTAGAGTCCGTAAACTACTCAACCTTGGTGGATAAGGCACAGTCAATGACAGAATTGCATTAGCCTCTATTTCAGGAACTCTCAGCAGGATCTTGACAACCAGCATCAAAGTCTCAGACCTCGCTCTCCCCGGCATTGGTAACTAGATAAGTCCACTCGGGATAGGAGTATCTCTGACACAGCACTCTTGCTCTCCTTGATCTCATTACACTTCCTGGGGCTTGCTCAAACCCGCTCAGATCAGACTCACATGATTTACTTATTGGTGCGAGTTCTTTTTTAGATGCAAGTCTGAAGTTCCTTCTTTTCTGTCTCACAGGCCATGTTTCATCTGCGGCATCCTTCTTCCTTGACTGCACATGGCCAATTTCCATGTCAGTCTCTTCTGCTGAGTCAGACTCTATACCACTCGCAACGTTACCATCTCCCTCAGAGTCTATACCTGGGTCTTTTGTAGCTTGATCCCTCTCAGCTTGACCCGGTGGGTATCCAGCCTCATCAGGAACCCCCCCACAGCTTGGCCCACCCTCTCCTGCAACCTCTCGGTCACGGCTGAAAAGACTTCTGGGAGAGGAACTGTTTCATCAGAGGGACCTGTGACTCTTCGGATATGGGAAGCGTGGCTCCAGTCTGACACTCCTCCACGCTTCACAGCAGTATTGGTCACCAATATCACCTGATACAGTCCTCGCCACCAAGATTCAAGACAGTTCTTCCTGACATGCTTTCATACAAGCACCCAGTCCCTGGGGCTCAGATCATGGCAAAGGTCTTTTGATGCCGGAGCAGTTGTCGCTCTAACCTTATGAGACACAGAAAACCCCACATCAGCCAAACCTTTATAGTAGTCATGGTTCAAGTCATCTGTGATGCTTATCAAAGCGGTTGCTGGCACTACAGGTAAGCGCATCACCCTTCCCATCAGAATTTTGTTCTGCAATAACCCAGTTCTCCTGTCAGGAATGCTGCGCAAGCTCATTGTAACCAAGGGCAACACATCGGGCCATTTCAAAGATGTTGAAGCACACACTTTTGCCAGCCTCGCCTTTAAAGTCCCATTAATTTGCTCCACAATGCCTGATGCCTCTGGTCTGTAACTACAATGCAGTCTCTGATCCACACTCAAGGCGGTATATAACAGCTTCATGATCTCGCTGTGGAAGTGAGTTCCTCCATCCAACTCCAATGTAGTTGGAAATCCGAAATGGGGTATACCCTCCCTCAACAATAACTTTACTATTGTGAGATTGTCACACCTTCTAGTTAGATAAGCTTCCACCCACAGAGAAAGGATGCACACAACAACCAAGATGTATCTCAATCCATTACACACAGGCATCTCAACAAAGTCCAATTGGATCCGATTGAAGGGACCCCCTGATCCGCCAATGTGACTTAAAGCAGCAACAGTTTCTTTCCAGCATTCCTCCATTGGCACGTAACACATCGATGATACACTGCTTCCACAATCACACGGAACCTCAGATTGAACCAAGTCTGCCTGAACAGTCTAACCATTGCATTCCTTCATATCTGAGCTTCTCCATAAATCAGCCTTGCCTATGGGTTTAGCAGGCAATCCGGTAACACTGCCTTACCATCAGTTGAAACCCATATGTCACTTTCTTTTTTCTCACAACCTGCTCTAATCCAACCTGCTTGTTCCTGATCTGTTGCTTCCAATTGCAAGCACCTAACTTCATCCCATGTGTCTGCAATAGCTAGCATCATGCTGAGCATGGTCTTCTATGCACTCTTTCCAACATATTCCCCATTAAAAATGCATTTATGTGTAGCACAAAAGCGAGCAACTTCATCTGCATAGCGTTTTCCCATTGTGACAAAGTCATCTCCCTTCCCATGGGCAGTGCATTTAACTACGGCCACTTCCTTTGGTAACTGCAATGCTTCCAACTGCTGTCTCACATATTCCCCTTTACTAATGGGAGAACCTGATGACATTAGGAACCCTCTCTGCGACCATAGCTGTCCAAAGTCATGAACTACCCCAAAACCGTACTGGCTATCGGTATAGATGGTGACTCAGATCTGCTCAAAGAGAAGACATGCACAGTCAAAGCAATGATCTCTGCTACTTGCGCAGAGTGTAGTCTCTTTAAACAAGCAGCTTTCACAACCCCAGAGATGTTACAAACAGCAAATGCTGCTCTCAGATTACCTACATTGTCTCTTAGACATGAGCCATCAACAAAAGGACTTTATCGGGATCTGACAATGGTTCATCGACGATGTCAGGTCTCGGCTTGGTGCAAAGCTCAGTGATATCCAGACAGTCTCGGCATTTGGAACAAGAAAAAGGTAGCAAGATTTAACACAGAACTGCACTTCAGAGTCATTTCCTCTGCAGTGAGCAATACCTGTTCATATCATGTCAGACTGTTGTTAGTCAAATGCTGTGTTTTGATCCTCGTCACCAGAAGCTCAACTGAGTGTGGTACATCTACAATAAGTGGATGAACCATCACAATGCTTTCACATTGTTTGATACTGACACCTGTTGCAGCAACGGACTTGAGACATCTGGGCAACGCTGAAGCGACAGGTGTCAGGACTGAGTGAGACTGTTCCAAATTTAGCCTTTCTTATCCCTCTTGTAGTTTTAGACATCTGAGAAGGCTGAAGAAATCACCGCTTACGTGGAACCAACTAGTGGCACAGAGTTTTTCAGCAGTAGAAGGTTGAATTATTTCCTAAAGCTCTCGGCGGGATTCCAAGATGGCGGCAGGCAATTAAACTGAAGTTAGCATTGTAGTTATTTAGTGAAATGCTGCAGAGTTACAGTTATCGGGCTCACGCTTCTAAAGCGCGGTGCACTTCAACCGTCAAATTATGAGGAGAAGCAGCGTTTAGTTCAGCGCTTCTATTTGGTCAAGTATTTCTGTGAGGAGAGGCGTATTCTCCTTTTGTTTCAGCCAGACATCGTTTGCAGGAATTTAGGTCGGTATTCCGGTGGTAGAATCTGGAATCCTCGCTGGAATATTCAGGTATTTCTTGGCAGTAAAGGAGTCTCATTTGTCAGGAGAAATTTACTAGAAGCTAAATACATCCACGGTACTCGAGTGTTGGTTTATAGAACCTTGAGAAGAAACTGGCGCTTAGTACATAGGCTATTGTGGTGCAGTTCAGAACACAAACTCTCCTCCTGCTTCCACGGACGGAATGATTCCTCAGTCACACGCACATACACACATCACACGCTGGTGGGGCCCATAACACCAACATTCATTCTCATCAATCTATCCGTGCCCACAGAGGGATCTTCAAATATCCCGAACTACAATTCTATTATTTGGATAGAGGAAAATCACATCTATTAAATTACCCTAACAATTCCTCCATCCGGAGGTCGATTAGATCATTTAGTTGTTGTATAATTTGATGACGCTCTTAACTTTAAGTTAATCAATAGACATTACAAAAAATAACCACCCGACACAGTTCTTCAAACAATGATTTTTCTTTATCTAATTAAATTTCATGTTAAATCCTAACAATGTAATATTATCTTTTGTCATAATTACCTATTCTGACTAATTGTCGTTCTCTAAGTCAGAAACTGGTCCTCAAGAATTCATCAGAGATTCTACCGTCCCGTCCTCTGCTGTCAGCGTGGAGTGCCGCATAGAGTAGCATCGATCAGGGTGCGTCTCAAGCTCTTGGGTGGTAACCTAATTTCCCTCTCTAGACTACTAATATTTATACCAAATTTACATAAAACAGTATCATTTTTATTATTTCCAGGTCGTTGATTGGCTGAATTAAGCCCCGTTCCAATACTTTGAGCAACATTTTCAAAATTTCACATACGGATGATGAATAAACTAGGCGCATGGGAAAGCTGTTCCCAGGTCAGGAAAGTATCAGTCTATTGTGAATAGGTGGCTTTTGGTTCCCAGATGGCAACATTTGCTCCATGTTCAGGGACATTGGCATCTCGCCCAGAGTAGTCTTCATAGACCTGGTTCAAAAGTTCATGGTAAAGTTACGATGAAGTCAGTGCAGGCGCCTTCCTCCATTGCTCAGTGCATGAAGTCATGTACTTTAGTGAGGATTCAGTCGGCAGCCATCTTTTAGTAGGCCGAAATAGTCACCTTAAGTAAAGGAAACACAAAATCATAATTAATACATAGAAATGACTAAAACAGTGTTATTCCCTTACTAATACCCTTATGTGTATGCATTTATCTAGCCATATGCAACATTTAAAGCCGTTAAATGCTGGTTTATTTAAGCGCAAATCACGTTTAACACTGCTTAAGCTAAACATATAAATTTAATATGCGTACAAACTCACTAACTCACTAAAGTTCACTTATTATTTTAGTCATGCAAATGCATTCCCACATGTATTCTCTTGGTTAATGAGGTTGATTAATTCATCACAGCATTCTGTTAATCATTAAAATTAGTCGTTTAGTCCTTTTAATATAAACTTATATAAATGGATTGGGTATATAAAAACAAAATATTTTACCCGCTCCATCAATCCCCCCTTTGGCGATTTTATCACCACAAACCCACAAAATTTCAATTTATTTCCCCTTTTGCAGAAATTTGAAATGTCTTTTTTCTTAATTAAAATTCTGTTTCTCTTTCGTTTTCTCTCTTTGTTTTATCATACATACTCTCCTTCCACTCTTCCATTTCTATTTCATTGAGATCTTTTTCTGGTTTCTTTTCCCTCTTTTTGTAAATTTCTCGTTTTACCTTCTTTTTATTTCTTCTATATCTACAACACATACATCCTAATCTAAGTAGTAATAATACGAAAATCACACAGGTTAATGGAAATAATATTTTCCCTATTATAGTACTACCTAGTTTACCCAAGAAAGCTTTTATTGCAGCCATCTTATTACTAATTCTAGTCCAGATACTTTCAACCTCCAGTGGTTTTATTTCATCATGCAATTCTGTAATATTCTTTATATAGACCTTTAGATCTTTGCTTTCGTCAGGAATGTAAGTACAACAATGTTGAACTTTCAGCATTCCACAGACTCCACCCTCTTTTGCCAATAAAATATCAAGGGCAAGTCGATTTTGCATAATTATAGCACGCATGGCAACCAATTCAGTGTTTACCAATAAAAATCCTCCAGCTGTGCTTGTTGATAAACGATCCACTATGGTGGACAGCTTCCGAATATTATTTGCATTAAAAGATATTCCCACTGCTGGTATCAAGGCTCCAAAAATATCACCTACAATTTCTAACCAAGTTTCTCTTCTGCTACGCATTAGTAGGTTATTTGGTCCACTATTTTCTACTCTATCCATGTGAAAAATCTTTGGAAAGACCAGGCCAACATAACATGTGCCATACCAATGGTCGGGCAACCTGTAGTAAGCCTTGTTCCCACAAATATAGCACAGTCCAGGGAAAACTGGATCTTCTCCACCTCTAAATCCCCATCCGGATGCAATGAAATATGTATCATGACACTCACTTGTCCCTATATAAACATAATCATATTGTGATCTTTCCCTCATGATGCATAATTTGCCTTTCTGGGGTGAGTCTATAGCTATTGTCGGTTTAACTCCACCCGGTGTCTCCTTTTTCCCATCTATTTCCCAAATGTTTTCCCCTTCCTTATGTCCCTCTGCATTCTTGTGTATTTTCAATCTTCTCTCTTCAACCATATCCAAAAATGTTTTCTCTTCTGTTTTCAAACTACAAGTTAAATTGTTCTTAAAAATATATTCAAGAGTTAGTCCTTTAGTTTCTATAAAAATTTCTCCTAACACATTAGCATCTTTAGCTGGATTTAATTCCTTATTCATGGGCAATCGTCCAAGAATATTATCTATATTAGACAAATTATACTCTAATTTCCCTACTTGATAAAATATACTAGTTAAGACGCTACATGTTATTCCATAAGTTGCTGGGAGGTGATGATAAGTCACCCCTTCTGAAACAGATGCAGGTAATTGCATGCAGACATAGCAATCCCTTACTTCCATTGTTTTTACATATTCATACAATAATTTTGAAAACACATTACTAGAAAAATCATTTATTGACCTATCTTGATGCACATGCTCTGTGCTTGTTCTAACCGGTATTACCTTTTGTGAGTTCTTCACTATATTAGTCATATTCTCAGTATGCCCTGCTAGTGTATCTAGAGTTACTTTGAAAGAGATCAAAAGAGCGAGTACGCTCCAAAGAAGCATTAATAGTCCTGTACAGCAGCAACATGTCTTGCACCATCTTCTCATGAAGGTACATCTATTCTTGTTATCATCTATGTTAGCCATTATGTTAGAATTAACCGTGTCTTTTGACTTAGCCTCTTCTACTCCGCCTCTTGTAGCTTTCCTACAAGATCTAAGATCTTATCAGATGATCCAACTATTTCAATTTCTTTATTCAATCCTGTGTATTCCTACAAGGAACGATTTAATTTACTCAGCTCGGCCTTTCGTCGTTTTTCACTTCTTTCTCATCATCCACATGCAGGATTTCCTGATCTTCCGCTTCTTCTCCGATGTTGGATAAGATAACTTTCAGTATTTCCCCTGTTTCTTCTTCTTTTATTAATCTTAGCAAAGTCTCCTCTGGATTTCCTTGACTATCTGCCTCTTCCCTTTGTTCAGGCAGTGCCACGTATGTCCATTCAGGTGACTTATACTTCTGGTTTGGTTTTCTTGCTCGTTTGTTTGCTTCTGACACTTCTGTTTCTCCCTCTTTCTCTGGATGCTGACTGGTTACTTCATTCACTTGTTCAGCCTCTGAGGGTTTAGCTCGTATCAATCGATATCTCAGCCTCTTAATTTTGTTTGGCCAAAGATCACCTTTAGCATTTCTTCTTGGTTTGCCGTTTCTTTCCTTGATCCAAGTTCTCTTTCTCAGAACTCGACCCTCTGGTATTTCGGTTTCACTGTCCTCAGATTCTGTCTCATTTGATTTTTCCGTTTCAGAAGTCTCCTTTTCCACCTCTTGGGTTGGCCCTACTTCTGTCCCTCCTCGGGTCTCCGGCACGCAATCCTTCTGCTGACTATTTGTCCCTTCACCTAGCTGGGTGTTGCAGTTCCCTACACCTCCTCGGGGTTTTTCCGCAATCTGTCCCTCTCTTTCCGTGACTGTCCCTTCTTCTTCTTCCAGTATTTTCTCAGGTGGAATTTCTTCGACTCTCTCATCAGGTGTAGAAGTTACTTCTGACTGGACATTCTTTTCTTTTCTTTTCTTCTTTCTGTGTTCACCATTAGCGTTTTGCTCATCTCCAGAATCTGAACCATCGGAAATCTGCAATCTTTTCCTCAGAATTTCCTCTCTGGGGGTCTGAACTAGTCTTGGCTCATTTTCCCCCCTTTCAGGATTTTCTTTTGACTTTATATTCTCATTGCTTGACTCATCACTTGATTCTGATTCGTCAAAGTATTCTTTTCCAATGCCGTCTGC
Source organism: Triturus cristatus (assembly GCF_964204655.1). Classification (NCBI taxonomy): domain Eukaryota; kingdom Metazoa; phylum Chordata; class Amphibia; order Caudata; family Salamandridae; genus Triturus; species Triturus cristatus. The sequence goes on along the minus strand of NC_140595.1, from coordinate 513,754,344 downwards.
TGGATTTGGAACTCTCAGAGTGTGACTTGCATGTATCCAATTTTTCAGTCCAGCACACTTCACAGCAGTTGTCGTTATCAAGATGACCTGTCTTGGCCTTCCCCACCTTGGAACCAGGCAATTTCTTTTTCTGTGGACTTTTATCCTCACCCAGTCCCCTGGGCTCAAATCATGGGCTGGTTTCTTTTCAAGTGTGGTGGCATCTGCTCCAACCTGGTGAAACACAGAATGAACTGCGTCAGCCAGGCCTTTACAATAATCCAAAATCATGTCATCAGTTATAGTCATCAGCTTGTTGACTGGCACAAACACGTGTCTCATGGGGCGTCCCATGATGATCTCGTGTGGACTCAAACCTGTAGTTCTATCTGGAGTAGACCTAATGGTCATCAAAACCAGAGGCAAGACATCAGGCCATTTCAAACCTGTGGCTAAACACATTTTCCCTATTCTGTTTTTGATAGTACCATTCATTTGCTCAACCACACCAGAAGCCTCTGGTCGGTAGGCACAATGCAGTTTCTGTTGTACACCCAATGCTTCACAAATCAGTTTCATGATCTCATTGTAGAAATGTTCTCCTCTGTCTGATTCTATGGTTATTGGGAACCCGTACCTTGGAATGAATTCCCTCAACAATAGCTTGGCCACTGTGATTCCATCATTTCTCCTGGTCGGGTATGCTTCCACCCACCTAGAGAACAAACAAACTACCACCAACACATACCTCAGTTTATTAAATGGGGGCATTTCAATGAAATCCACTTGCATTCTGATGAAAGGTCCTCCCTCCTGGCCTATGGTGCCTAGACTCACCACAGTTTTTCTTCCAGGATTGTACTGCTGACATGTCAGGCATCTCTGACAGAGACTTTCTGCTATCAACCTGAATTTTGGATTGTACCAGGTCTGCTTAAAAGCCCTTATCATGGCATCCCTTCCCAGATGTCCTTGGCCATGATACATCCGTGCCATGGTTGACATCATGCTATCAGGCATTACTGGTCTTCCATCCCGATAGACCCACATATGATCCTTTTCCCTGGGTGCACATCCTGCTTTTACCCACTGCCTCATTTCTTCATCCACTGCTTCATCCTGCAACTGCCTCACTTCATCCCATGTTCCCACAACGTTAGTAAACATTATAGAGCAAGAAGACATTTCCTTTTCTTTTGACCGATTAATTGAGTACTTATTTCGGGCACAATACTGAGCCATGTCATTGGCAAAACGGTTTCCCGTAGTGATGTAATCACTACCTTGTCCATGAGCAGCACATTTTACCACAGCCAATTCTTTGGGCATTTGTATTGCCTCGAGCAATTTTCCAACCACTTCTGCATTCCTTATGGGAGTTCCAATTGAGGTCAGGAAACCTCTTTGCAGCCATAATTGGCCGAAGTCGTGGACAACTCCGAAGCCATACTGGCTATCAGTCATCACAGTCACTCTTGCATTTCTCCCAATTTTGCATGCTTTAGTTAATGCCACTATTTCTGCTACTTGAGCAGATTTAACTCCTTTCAAGGGTGATGCTTCTATAACTGCTGAGACTATGCACACTGCATAGGCTGCGCTCAACACTCCTTCATCCGTTCTTTAACAGGATCCATCCACAAAAAACACATGATCACTTTCTGGCAGTGGCAGATCTCTTAAATCAGGTCGAGGTTTCGTGCAGTAGTCAAGCACATCCAGACAATCATGAACAACCTCTTCTCTTATTTCCACGCTCTCTGCATCAGGCAAAAGTGTAGCTGGATTCACATTCACACATCTTTCCAGACTCACATTGTTTGCACCTAGAATGACTTTTTCATACTTAGTCAGCCGACTATGTGACATGAACTGTGTTCGACTCCTTGTTAAAAGGATCGCCACACTATGGGGTACAAACACTCTTACTGGATACCCCATCATGATTCCCTCACTCTGCTCTAGGCTTCGGCATGTGGCCGCTACTGCTTTCAGACATCCTGGCAAACCTATCGCCACTGGATCTAACATTGACGAAAAATATGCCACTGGTCTCCTTTGCCTTCCATGTTTCTGTATTAACACTGAAAGTGCGCATCCATTTCGCTCACTACAGTATAGCTCAAACTCCTTTTCATAGTCTAGCATACCCAGCGCAGGGGCTTCACAAAGACTGTTCTTCAACTGTTTAAATGCTGCCAATTCTTCTTTGTTCAGTTCAAGGGGGTCTTTTACCTCACTTTTTGTCAATTTCACCAATGGTTTGGCAATCAGGGAAAAATTACTTATCCACAGACGACAGTAACCAACCATTCCTAGGAACATTCTTACCTCTCTTTGGGTCATTGGAGCTCTCATTCCTCTAATGATTCTGATCCTGTCTATGGTTACTTTTCTCAGGCCTTTTTCGATAGTATGACCCAAGTATGTCACTTCCTTCTTACAGTATTGCAATTTTGTTGGAGATACCTTCAGTCCTCCATCTGCCAAATGATTTAACAAAGCTATGGTGTCTGTTTCACAGGCCTCACGTGTCTTTGACGCCACCAATAGGTCGTCAATGTACTGGACTAAAACTGAACTCTCAGGCATAGTAAGACTTTCCAGGGATTTCTTTAACAACGGATTGAAAATGGAGGGGCTCTCTGTGTACCCCTGTGGGATTCGGCACCATGCCAAAATACGGTTTCCAAACCGAAATGCAAGAAGCGGCTGGCTGTCATGATGCAACGGAATGGAAAAGAAAGCATGACACAAATCAATTACTGTGTACCATTCTGCATCATGTGGGATCTGATACAAAATTACTGAGGGATTTGGAACAATTGGACAACATGAGACGACAATCTTGTTAATCTTTCTCAAATCTTGCACAACCCTGAATTTCCCACTTGGCTTTTTCAGTCCCATGATAGGCGAATTACATGGACTGCTCATTATCTCCCTTAACACTCCTTGCTGGATCATTTTCTCAATCAAAGGGGTTACCCCTGCTATTATTTCTGGTGTCAGTCTGTATTGTGGAATGTTTGGGTAAACAGCTCCTTCCTTTACAGCAATTCTCACTGGGTCTACATTTCTCATCAAGCCTACATCTTCCCCAGTGAAGTCCCAGACTGCTGCTTTTACTGTCTGTTTCAATTCCGGAGGTAATTCATCTGGATTGAATACTGCATAGGTTCCAGCAACCTCACACTCTCGGTTAGCTATGGTCATTTTGTACAGAACATCTTCATCTGGTGTTTCAAAGGCTATTCCGTCTGGTGTACAGAATATGGTGCAATTCATCTTGCACAACAAATCCCTCCCTAATAGATTCACAGGACTGGTGTCACACACCACAAATCTATGCATGTCTGAAAATTTCCCTATTCTGACCTTTACAGGATCAGTAAGATACGTTTTAATCTGGGTGTTAGACACACCAACTACTTGGATTGTTTCATCCGAAAGAGGAAGATTTTTCACATCTGCTGATCTGATAGTAGATCGTGTAGCTCCAGTGTCTACTAGGAAAGTAATGTTTTCATCATTAGCTTTCCCATCTACAAATGGTCCTGTCTGATCTATTTCTAGAGATGCGCCAAGTACGCACTCTGCTTCCTCTTTTCGGCACCATCAATAAATCTCTTCTGGCTCACTTTCGTCATTTTGCAGCCAATACTGTGACACAGCGCTCGCGCGTTGCGGTTTGTTTACCTGTTCTTCATTGTAGAATCCCGTTTCTTTGCTATATCTCTGTGTGCTCCGGCTCTGTGGTAAGGGCAGTTTTGGCACCTGATTCTGTAGATTAACAGCCTTCTGCTGTTGCGGCGATGGGCCACTCCCCTCACACTGCACCTGTGGATTTAATGATGGATTTTCATCATTAGCAAGAGGTGGATTTTTACACTCGGATTTCCAGTGCCCTAATCTGCCGCAATTGTGACTGGGAAACTTTTTCTTGGCTTCTTCTATATTACCCTTTCCCTTTCCTGGACCAAACTTTGATTTAATGCCTGGATTATTTGCTTGTTCTATCAGCTGAGCTTCCTGTCTCTCTGCAACCTTTACTTGAGCCCACATTGCCTTCTCTTTTAGTTTTCGCTGCTTTGCCTCAATTTCATCACTAAAGTATTTAGCATGCCTCAGGAGCTCATCTATTTTCTTGCTCTGCCAGTCCACGGTGTGTTGCTTGATCATGTCCCCAATCTCGGGACGCAGACCATACACAAATCTGTACACAAAATGATTTAGATCCTTTTCTCCCAGACTGTCATCCCCACTAAACTGTTTGAAAGCCAGAATTAGCCTCTCATAGTATGCATGGACTGACTCTTTCGCTTCCTGATGTGTTCGATCTATTTTAACCCAGTCTGTTTCTTTTGGAGGCACTTTGTTCTTCAAGAATGCCATGACCTGTTCGTATTTCTTCATAACCTCTGGGTCTGGGGCTCCTGTTTTGGGATCTCTCGGGTATTCTTTAGTGGGCCAATCTATGACTATCTTACATTCTGCCCACAAGTCTGCTGGCACTATTATATCAAACAGACTATTCAAATCAATCCACAGCACTTTTGACAATTTCACAAATCTGTCTACCTGTCTGTACCATTCGACCGGCTTTTCCCGTAATCGAGGGAAGTCATTTGTAAATGACAAAATGTCCTGTCTGGTCCATGGGACATGCACATATCCCCCTCCTGGGATCTCTCTCATAGGGAATTCCATCACCACCTTCTCCTTTTCTCTCACAGGAAACGCTGGAAATGGTCTGTCTGAGATGTCATCCCGCTTCCTATACCACCTGCTCTTCCATTTGTCCACATCTCCCCATTTCCTTAATACTGTGAATATGTCCCTAATCTGCCCTATTCGTCCTGCAGCGTTCAGATTCTCAATGTCTTTTTCTGTAAAGTCCACTCGGTATGGTTTCTGTAAAGCTTTTACCCTGTCTATGTCAATTCCCATTTCACTCGCTATTTCTGCTAGTCTGTCATGTAAATTCTTTGCTCTCCAAGTGACACTTTTACAGAGGAACAGTAGTTCCTCATCTTGGTAATTTTTCAGCTTTTCTGTGGGGATAGTTCCTACAATCAACTCTTCTAACACCATGCGTAATTTCGCCACATCAACGGTATGAGATTCTTTTTCTTTATCCTGCAAGTTTTTCAGCCATACATTCAATTCTTCAGTAGTTATGCTCACTGATTTCTCTACATTCCCTGGTTCTGTCAATCTCTGTGGTTCTAATATTGATCCTCCTATCATTCTGCTCCTTTCAGCAGTATCTGAACAGTAAAATGGGTTCTTTGACATATGCAATTCACCTTTACCCATAGTATGTTCCCAGGAATTCTCTTTTGCTCTCATGAGGGGCTGTTCTTCCTGTCTACTGTTTACATACGGGACTGTTAGTCCGTGCTCACTGTCTTTCTGCTTCTCAAAAATAGGCATAACAGGACCTATGGTCACAGGAACTGTAACTGCTTCTAGATTTTTCGTCAGTTCTCTTATTTTCTCTGTCAGTTCCAATGTGGTTTTTGCTAATTCCTTCGAATTTTCACTCTCAGCTCTATTTTCCTTTCCCTTTTCCTTAAGAGAATTTCTTCTTCTTACATCTGGGGTCACAACTTCTGTTTTAATGATTCTCAGAGTTTCCCTCACTGGTGTACCTGCGGTTGGCGTTTCTGGTTCCTGCCTGTATGGAGGTGGACTTTTGTAAAACATATCATCTAGGACATCGTCGTCCGTTTCATTAGCCCCATACCTCCGGGTTTCTACATGATTTTTCTTTTCTAGACATTTCCTTCCTCCTCTTTCTTCTTCTGTTCTAACGGGAAACAATCCTTCAGTCATACTAGCATCTCGCCACCTTCTCATTCGGTCACAATGAGTTTCACGATCGTTTGGCCGTCCGAACATATACCGATACCTACTGCCATTTCTCTGTTTCTCTCGCTCATGCATCTCGTCTTCCCACTCTGTTAATGCCTCAAACTGCGTAGGCCTAGGTCGCGGATCTAAGCTCATCATCCTCTCCCGCAAGTTCCTCAATATTGCCAAATTAAAGGACCCATCCTCTGGAAACGCTAGAACTCCGTCTTCCTTTGTATACTTTGCCCAATTGTCTAACCAGATGCACGTATGATACCCATATTTCGCAACCATGAAGGATGCAGGGGTTTTCGCTGGGGGAAGTAACTGTCCTTCCCTAGTCACAATCTCTTTGTCCTTCACAAACCAATTCCGTATTTTACTAAATAATGATTTTTTCTTCTTTTCGGGTGAATGATAATACATTTTCCTTCTTTTCGTGAACCCCTTTTAATCGTCCCTGCTACAGTACGATCTTTTAGTCCAATAGCAACGCGACTCTTACTCCTGCACCAATCCTGGCGCCTCTACGTCACTGTCACAATTTCTAATCCTTGCGCGACTCACACTAACGCACCAATCCTGGGGCGTCTACGTCACTGTCACAGCCTGTCACAGCCTTCAATCCTGGCGAGGCTCACACTAACGCACCAATCCTGGAGCGTCTACGTCACTGATTAACTGTCCAATGCCAACGCAGTACTCCTGACGTCAACAGTCGCTGCAGCAGCTCCTGCTCCTGTCTCCTGTCTACAGTCTACCCCTCCTTTACAAGACTACTCGATAGACTTTGTTTCGATTTTACAATACTGGTTAGTTACAACATACAAACATCTCCATTGTCTGCTCCGCTAACCACAGAATAGTAAAAGATCTTTCCCACGAGAATTCTGTCTTTCCGAGAGCAGCGCTTACCTCTGCCTTACCACAGAATTATTACGTCCTTGGCAAAATAGCACATCCCTCTACTTTACTCCTCTTTTAAGCATCAATTAACTGTTTTCTCCGGTATTAAAACACATAGGTGGAAACGCAATGCTCCTGAGAAATAAAACCGCAATTAATCCGAATGCTATTTCATTCACGCACTTTCACACAAGAAAATACCGTTCATTCACACAGAATCCTGCTTTTCCGAGAACAGCGAACAGTCTGATCTACTACAGAATTATAACATACGTTAACAAAGCAGTGCTTACCTCTACTTTGTCCTTCTAACAAGCTCAGAGAACACCTGCTACCTTTTCAGTGATAAGCGTTATCGGCATACCAATTGGTTTCCTGGTACTTAAGACCAAAATTTCACAGATAACTCTTTGCTATCATATGCACTTCTCTCACACAGAAATTGTCTCTAATGGCAACACACAGCGATGTCACCGAATCGAACCCAGACAATGCGACGCGCAACTTCAATTTTCACGCGTTTTCCCGTGTACCTACGGGCAACCACAATCCCTTCTTTCCCGAGAACAGCGCTTACCTCTGTCCTACTACGGAACTCTCACCGACTTGTTACATCCCAGAAGCCGTACAGACGACATAGAACTCAATACGACTTCAACATATAGTGTTAATACATACATCAGTACCAATCAATAATCGATAAGCTATATATACATGCCAAAAATCATCAAACCAAACCAATAAAAACCATCATCTTGCTACCAGAAATACTGGTGCAGTTCAGAACACAAACTCTCCTCCTGCTTCCACGGACGGAATGATTCCTCAGTCACACGCACATACACACATCACACGCTGGTGGGGCCAATAACACCAACATTCATTCTCATCAATCTATCCGTGCCCACAGAGGGATCTTCAAATATCCCGAACTACAATTCTATTATTTGGATAGAGGAAAATCACATCTATTAAATTACCCTAACATTTCCTCCATCCGGAGGTCGATTAGATCATTTAGTTGTTGTATAATTTGATGACGCTCTTAACTTTAAGTTAATCAATAGACATTACAAAAAATAACCACCCGACACAGTTCTTCAAACAATGATTTTTCTTTATCTAATTAAATTTCATGTTAAATCCTAACAATGTAATATTATCTTTTGTCATAATTACCTATTCTGACTAATTGTCGTTCTCTAAGTCAGAAACTGGTCCCCAAGAATTCATCAGAGATTCTACCGTCCCGTCCTCTGCTGTCAGCGTGGAGTGCCGCATAGAGTAGCATCGATCAGGGTGCGTCTCAAGCTCTTGGGTGGTAACCTAATTTCCCTCTCTAGACTACTAATATTTATACCAAATTTACATAAAACAGTATCATTTTTATTATTTCCAGGTCGTTGATTGGCTGAATTCAGCCCCGTTCCAATACTTTGAGCAACATTTTCAAAATTTCACATACGGATGATGAATAAACTAGGCGCATGGGAAAGCTGTTCCCAGGTCAGGAAAGTATCAGTCTATTGTGAATAGGTGGCTTTTGGTTCCCAGATGGCAACATTTGCTCCATGTTCAGGGACATTGGCATCTCGCCCAGAGTAGTCTTCATAGACCTGGTTCAAAAGTTCATGGTAAAGTTACGATGAAGTCAGTGCAGGCGCCTTCCTCCATTGCTCAGTGCATGAAGTCATGTACTTTAGTGAGGATTCAGTCGGCAGCCATCTTTTAGTAGGCCAAAATAGTCAACTTAAGTAAAGGAAACACAAAATCATAATTAATACATAGAAATGACTAAAACAGTGTTATTCCCTTACTAATACCCTTATGTGTATGCATTTATCTAGCCATATGCAACATTTAAAGCCGTTAAATGCTGGTTTATTTAAGCGCAAATCACGTTTAACACTGCTTAAGCTAAACATATAAATTTAATATGCGTACAAACTTAGTTCACTTATTATTTTAGCCATGCAAATGCATTCCCACGTGTATTCTCTTGGTTAATGAGGTTGATTAATTCATCACAGCATTCTGTTAATCATTAAAATTAGTCGTTTAGTCCTTTTAATATAAACTTATATAAATGGATTGGGTATATAAAAACAAAATATTTTACCCGCTCCATCAATTGAGGCAATCTAATTACAGTCTAACCTTTCACAAGTTCAGGTGCCAGTAGTTTTTGTGTATAAATCCAGTAAGACTAAAATATATTCAGAGTGGAAGAGGCTAATCAACTTTAGTTGGCTGCGCTCAGTACTGGACTTCTTCATCCTGCTGTGCAACTATATTATCCATTACTAACAGTACTAGTCAAATACATAAACGTTTCAAAGTAATTATAAATATATATATTTGCACTTACTACCTTTAGCAGCGCATCGCCTTCACGAGATCTCGCAGCATCTTCAATCAAAAGAAAAAAGACTATTAAAGCCTGAAAAAATATATATAAAAATGTGACATTAAACTACAATGAAAAAGCTATAGTTATAATTTAGAGAGAAGAAAGTCCACTGTGTAATTCAGGTAATAGAACTGTTAGAGCTATAGATGTATAAGGAAGGGCTGAAGGAAGCTTATGGGAGTGGGTGGGGCAGTGCTAAGTAGTAATTTTGTGCTTTGTGCCTACAGGTGCTAAGGAAGACCCAGGCTTGGGAATCCCGTTGGAAGAGGCACCGCAGTAGCAGTCTCTCTTTTTCTCCCATTCCCTTTTCCCCCTCTTTACCATGAGCGGATTCCAATATCGGTTCGCAGTGGAGTTGCGAAAAGTTCTTCTGATCCTGTGGAAGCTAAGCTTTGGTACAAGGTTCTGACAACAGGCTCTAATGTAGCTGAGAAATATGCCACTGGTCTACGGACACCTCCATGTGTCTTGGTGAGTACAGAAAAAGCACAACCTTCCCTTTCATGGCAGAACAGCGAAAATGCTTAATTGTAATCCGGCATTCCTTTAACTGGAGCGCGACAAAGGTACTCCCTCAGCTCCAGGAAGGCAAGCAAACAGTCATTATCTCAAGGAGCCGGATCAATCACATCCTTGTGGGTCATCATCTGCAAAGGTTTTGCCAACAAAGAGAAATTTGGAATCCATTGTCGGCAGTAGCCAACCATTCCCAAAAGCAGTCTGACTTCCTTCTGAGTAGTAGTCGGATTCATTTTCATGATCGCCTCAACTCACTCGGGTGACACCTTCCTCTTGCCTCTCTCGATTCGATGACCCAAGTACTGAACTTCAGTTAGACAGTACTGCAGTTTGGTCAGAGAAACCTTATGCCCATTATCATCAAAATGGTTCAGTAAGGTGATAGTATCGTCCCTGCAAGCTTACCGTGTTTCAGATGCAATGAGGAGGTCATCGATGTACTGAACTAACACTGAGTTTTGGGGCAGAATCAAGCTCTCAAGGTTCTTCTTCAAGACCTGATTGAAGATGGATGGACTTTCAGTATAACCTTGAGGGATACAACACTATGTTAAGACACAATTCTCCGGATGGAAAGCAAATAATAATTGGCTTTCCTCGTGCAATGGAATGGAGAACAATGCCTGACGGAGGTCAATCACTGTGAACCAGACAGCTTCACAAGGAATCTGGAATAGGATCACAGATGGATTTGGTGCCAAAGGATAACATGGAATCACAATGTTATTCAGCTTTCTAAGGTCCTGAACAATGCAATATTTTCGGATCGGTTTCTGCAATCCCATAATAGGCGAATTGCAAGGACTTCAATGATCTCTTTCAGAATGCCCTGTAAAAATCATGGGCTCAATTACAGGTGTAATCCCTGCCACCTTTCTGGGGTCAGGTTTTTCTGAGGTGTTCTCAGGAATATGTATGTAACTGGCTCAACTCCTAAATCAGTTCGATTTCCTCTCCCATAAAGTGCCATATCACTGGAGAGACAGTGTCTCTCAAGTCCAGCAGCATATCCTCATCTGTCAATAAAGGAAACAGGGCTACACAATGATTTTGATTTGCTAACTTGAAAGTGATGTCTTCATCATTAGTCTGCAACTCAATTCCCTTCGGCATACAATAGATGGTACAATTCAATTTAAACATGAGGTCACTCCTGAGTAAGCAGACTGGACTCGAATTACACACCACAAACTGATGGTGATCCTGAAAGGTTCCGATTTTCCCCATACCACTTGGATTGATTTTCCAAGGAGTGGTAGGTTTGGGACTACTGCAGAGCTCACAGTAGAATGGATAGCACCAGTATCAGTCAAGAATGTAATGGGATGACCATCTACGTCTGCCTCTTCTTATGGTCAACTCTGGTCTACCTCTAAGCCTGCGCCAAGTGTACAGTCATCCTCCCCCCTCAGGCACCATCATAAGGACGGGTCCTGATTAAATCCATCCAACGCTTTCATTAAGGGCATCTAATGATAGGTTTGGTTGCCCTGCGCGATTCTCTGAGGTTGTGGCACTTGCACAAACTGGTTCTGATTCCCCCTCGCATTAATAGATCTTGGCCTAGTCACTGTCGGTAACTGATTTACCATATCTGTCACTTGCACAAGTTCTCCCTCCTGCACCTGATTCTCCGGATTTAAGCGGCACTTGCTCTTCCAATGCCCAAGCTTGTGACATAAATGAAGGCAGTGGTCTTCTTCAGGGTCGCAACATCGATCCCTGTTTTAGGGTCTATGGGGACACGTCTTCTACTTCCCTGTCCTGTCTTTCCTGCAACTGATGCAACTTGAACACCTCCAGGTACATTCCCTTGATTGCAAACTACTGTGTCAGGAATCCAAATTCTAAGCTAAAGAAATGCCTATTAGTGGGAGCTACCACTAGTTATTACAGAAGAAATCAAATAAGTGACTCAAGTTTCCATCAGGATCGTAAAAGCCTGTCCTGGACAGAACTGGTCATGGAGTATACCCTAAAGATGGCTGACAGCGCTTGGGTTAGCGCTTCAGCCTATTTCCAGTAGCGTGAGGCTCTAAGCACAGCTGAGGCTCGCGTTCGCCCTCAGCTGTGCGCACTTCACCAAGACCGTTACAGGAGTAAAAGTACTTGGCAGAACGTCCGTGTAGATTCAGAGCAGTTAGGCGTTAAACGAATTCCGACGGTAATTAATTATTCAACTACGCGTCGGGTTGGCAGTTTCCGCAGCGAAGGGAAGCTTCCTTTCATTGTTTTGGCATTCCTGAGATTCCAGTCAAGTTCCTGCATTCCTTCGTCAGCCCAGCCTTCTGTCAGTGACGCAAGTACCTCGCAGAGGAAGGCCGTTGATTTCCTTAGTTTAATTCGCCTGGTGTTTATTTTCTTAAACGAAATCTAATTGTTACCGCTTATCTGAAGGAACAGTTTAAAGGTTATTTAGAGAGCTAAAACATTAAAATCTCGCTAGCCTTACCTGAGTGTCAAGCTCCTGTTGAGTTCTGCTAATAGACCGCCCTGCAAGAGGAAAGACAGAGAATTAGCTCGCCCAACAAGAAAACAAAGGTTAATAGTTTTAGCCAGTAATATTAAACATAGAGAGAAAGACCAATGAGTACATTCTAAGCATTTGCTTATCTCCACAGATTTGCTACGCACAATTCACTACAGAGTGAAGCAAATTTAAGAACAACATTAATAGAAGAGGGGCAATAGCCTAGTCTCCTTTGGGTACCTCCTAAGAGATTTATCTGAATATAGTTAATTGTCAAGTTTTACTTAGACAATAATAATTTGTGTCTTTTGTGTTTCAGTGTCTATACTGAGAACTGCATGAGGAACAGCTAGACATAGCGGTTATTGAAGACACCAGATATAGAAGACGTGGCTGTCTCTTCTCTGTCCCATACCCCTTTCCCCCCCTGGAACTTTCTTCATACAGTCCTAAGTTATAGGTGGGTGTGTGGAGGAAGGCTCAGGGAGGCATTGGAAACAGTCGCCATTCTGCTCCTATGAAGAACCTGGGAAACTTCAAGTAAGACTCTTGACATACTGTTCCTCTGATTGCCTGTACTTGCTTTCCCTTCTGTGCATTAGGACCAACAACAACTTTTCTTTCATCCTCCTATGTTTGGAATACACACATCAACTTACATACCATAGGATTTCATCCATGGGCTTATTTTGCCAGCAGATCAGATGTTGCTGGATCATGAGGCTGATTTCCGTCCTCAGTCCTGTCACAAATGTTGAGACAAATTGGCCCATGTTTTTAGTGTCGAGTGTGTCTAACCCACTGTACTGCTTGAAGGATTGTAAAAGTCTCTCATAATAAGCATTCACTGACTCTTTGCACTCCTGGGTTGTTCGATCTATCTTAACCCAATCAATGTCTTGAGGGGCTATTCTGGACAGCCACCATGTGATCACCTATTCATACTTCTTCATAACCAAGGGCGAAGGACCATGAGTTACAGAATCCCTCTCTGGCTCAGCAGCAGACCACTTAATGCCAATTTTGCATGGAGACCATAGATCACTAGGAAACACAATTTCAAGTGGAGTGTTTAAGTGCATCCAACACACCTTCGAGATTTTAACAAACCGATCGACTTGTTTGCACCATTCAGCAGGTTTCTCCCCAACCTAGGAACGTCATTCGTAAATGCAGAAAGGTCACCTCTACTCCACAGAACATGCACATACTCTACACTAGGCACCTCCCATAACTGATATGCCTCAACCCCCTGTCCCCCCCCTCCTGGAGGTGTTATTCCCCCTGTCACCTTCTTTTCACTCTTCTTCTTTGACCACCTTTCCTCCCACTTATCCAACCTACCTTCCTATAACCACTATTGAATATGTGTTTTCAGTCCAGTCACTCTCTTTTTCTACAGGTCCTGGTCACTGTAGTTTAGCCTATGATTTCCCTGTAACATTTTTATTCGAGACAGGTCTCCTCTGTACCTCTGGCCCAACTCTGACAACTTCTTGTGCGCTCTTCTTGCCTTGCAGGTGACATCCTTTGCTACAAACAACAGATCATCAGTCTCATAGGTTTCGATCCTTTCCAAAGGTAAATTCCCACTGATGATCTCGTCCACCTCAGGCTTCAATCTCACCACATCCAATAGTTTCCCCTTTACTGCAGCCGTGATGGTTCCCTGACTTGATGTACTACTCTGACATTCCTTGCTGTTATTGTGACCTCTCAATCAAGTCTCTAAGTCTGCAACGTCTAAGACATGTTGATTTTGAGCTGCTCCCTGACTTCCACTCGTTTCTGAAGCAGCGCCCTTTGGTCCTCTGACTGGTGTTTCCCAGATCCTCTGGTCTGAACTAGTGCTTGCCATCAGCATAGACCACATAGTACTAGAACCCACACGTATTCCCAAAGGCTCAGCAGTAGCCGGTAAAGATTTCACAGGCACTAGCGATGGGAGATTTCCACTCGTGTTCCCTGATCTTACAATCCAGTTTCTTCCACCTGAATGGACTGTCGCTGACTAAGGTTTCTCACTGAGCTTAGGTCATATAGAGGAACAACAGGGCCAATAATAACTGATACAGTAAGAGCTTCAGGTAACCGTGAAGCAGTGCTAACTCATTCTTTTCCATACCTCCTAAGGTGGACTCTTCTGTCCCCCTACTCCTACGGATATCCTTCCCACAACTCGTGTACTTAGACCTGTTTGAGGTGCTGACACACTTTCCACATTCACTGTACTTGCCAAATCTCACCTCCCCTCCTCTGATTGTGGATTATAAGGTAGTGGACACTCCGACAACAACCCATCCAACATGCAGTCATCAGTATCACTCCCATCATTTCCATTATCCCTTCTATTCCGATTCTTAGAATCTCCCTCTCCTATCAGCATTCGGTATAAACTTTCTCCCTCAATGGTATCCACTCTCCATCTCTTCTTAAGCTGTGCATCCCATTGCACTTCCTGACATGCCTTCAAAGCTTTCCTCATCTTCCCTTAATATATATATCTCCCTCTTCCTAGCATGTGCTGCACGTATACCATGTGTCTAACGCCTCAGACTGTGTTGGTCTAGGCAAAGGTCGCAGAGCAAACATTACTCTTCTCAACTGGTGCAACACATCCAACCAAAATGAACCAAAACATGGAAATGACAATTCACTCTTTTTCAGTGATTTTGTGCCAATTTTGAAGCCAAATTATAGCGTAGAGCCCTACTTTCGTCGCCATTTAATGTGTGCTGTAGTATCCTCGGGTTGTACCTCTCCGCCCACTTGAGTAACAACACCTTGGTCAACCCAGAAAAGATCCCACAACACCCTGAAACATCGCACGATTAAATTGCAAGTTGTTCAAATTTTGATGACAGAACCATATTTTTCAGCGACAGCTTCCCAATAACTACCAACCAATCCCAGCGCTGCGTTACACCAACCGACCTATTGCAGCGTGGCACACTCTGACATCACTTTCACTCCTCGCAGCGCCTCACCCTCATTTACAATTTCTCCATATGCATTCACTCACAAAATTGTCATAAACTCCGTAATTGTCTACCATCTAAATGATCAATAGAATTCACTCGACCTGCACTGGTCATCTGAATCAGTATAGCTCACCACTGTACACAAGGTCCACTAAACGATTCCCATACATCCCATTCACGCAAAGATCCCTGTCTTAGGTGGAACTGTCGATGACATCTCACAACAACTCCTTGATTCTTGGGTCAGACAATCTCAATCAATCTAGGTGTCTTCTGCACCATTTAATATATCCCGGCATCTTAGGCCACTTTGGGACCTGAAACTCAAATCTCAATCCTTGGACCACGTCCGGCCAAAGCTACATTCACTCAACTCTCACACTGTGAGAAGTTAGCCTGGTATATGATGTCCACTAACTAAAGTGATACCAAAGGGGATGATGGACGGAGCGCTTGAGCAAATCAAACACTCACCCCCCAGTCAACTGATCTGGGTTTAATCCATCATCATTCTTTAGCTCACTCCACCACCCCAGTTCAGACATTGCCATATGCAAATCAGTCTGACCCTGTGCCTCATGGGAACAGTCCAGCCCAAACTGCCAAGCCATGTCTTCCCTGAACCGGAAAAAAGCATCCTGGGACCGGTTTCAGATTCATAACCCTCATCAGCCAGGCAATCTTGAATCCAGTGGCAAAGTGAGCAAGGGACCCACGCCTGGGCATACCCTGCCAATTTAGGGCGGACAAAGCGATGCCAAAGGGGATGATGGACGGAGCGCTTGAGCAAATCAAACACTCACTCCCAGTCAACTGATCTGGGTTTAATCCATCATCATTCTTTAGCTCACTCCACCACCCCAGGACATGGCCACATGTAAATCAGTCTGACCCTGTACCTCATGGGAACAGGACCGGAAACAAGCATCCTGGGACTGGTTTCGGGATCATAACCCTCATCAGCCAGGCTATCTTGAATCCAGAGTGCTTGCTATGTACAACACTCCGTCCATCATCCCCTTTGGTTTTGGTTTGTTCGCCCTAAGTTGGCAAGGTATGCCCAGATGTGGGTCCCTTGCTCACTTTGCCACTGGATTCAAGCTAGCCTGGCTAATGAGGGTTATGTACCCGAAACCGGTCCCAGGATGCTTGTTTCCGGTCCAGGGAAAACATGGCTTGGCAGTTCGGGCTGGACTGTTCCCATGAGGCACAGGGTCAGACTGATTTGCATATGGCAATGTCTGAACTGGGGTGGTGGAGTGAGCTAAAGAATGATGATGGATTAAACCCAGATCAGTTCGGGCTGGACTGTTCCCATGAGGCACAGGGTCAGACTGATTTGCATATGGCCATGTCTGAACTGAGGTGGAAGAGTGAGCTAAAGAATGATGATGGATTAAACCCAGATCAGTTGACTGGGGGTGAGTGCTTGCTATGTTCAACACTCCGTCCATCATCCCCTTTGGTTTTGCTTCCCTAATTAAAGTGGGCACCTTGTACCAGTTCAAACAACCCTTATGGTGATTTAGAAGGTCAAAGATAACCTTAGAAAGCTATCCAAGTGGTAGCTGTGGAGAGCAGTCTTCAGGCTTAGTCTTGAAGGAATGTTAAGCAGCTTGTTTTACCAGAATGCAACTTAATGTATTGGTTAAAGGCAAGGAGAACCACAAAGTAGTTATAAAAATATGTATTTATTGTTATAACGCACCTTAAATACCTCACAGTATCTGCTAGACGCAGATAAACACAAAGCACACAATACTGTGGCACATGTAAGTAGCACTAATACACAGTGGGCTCTCAGGGGAGACCACACCATATACTAAAATAGTGGTATAAGAACCATGACTCAAGTCAACGTGTCAAGACAGAGTCTAGAAGATGTAGAATCACTGGGACCCCAAGGAACCACCCAAGGTGAGTAAGTAGGGACCCCACGGAGGATGGGTGCAGTGTGAGAACACACTACCACGTGCTACGTACAATTCAATGGGGGAGTCGCGGTTGCAATTTTCGTGTTTAGGGACCCTGTTGCAGGGATTCTTCACATACACAGAACTATGAGCCGGAAAACAGGACCTCAGTGTATAGAGGTGGACCAACCTACCACACTAGTCCCCAAAATCCCAATACCGACTAGCTATAGTGTCTCATTCATTCTCCTCCAAATATCACGAAGCTACAAATGATTAGACCACCCAGAACACAACACTCCCGACTCTCTCAGAAATCGCGGGAGCAAGACGTACTCTTTCACTTACTCACTCATACTTGTCCACAATAAGATTTAGCAGAGTCACTGAAAATAGTTAAAAATGTTTATTTTAACTATCGTGCTCTACAATGCAGTATACGAGCCACAAACTCGGCACAGTTAGCATTGTTACAATTCCATAGAATAAAAAGGGAGAAGTCATTATATAAAGACTGTGAAAAAGAAGGCAATTAGGCCTCACCACCCTCCCCTTGACTAGAAGTTTATTTTATATAAAGGAAGATCTCTGGGATTTTACAGCAGACCCCATACCTTAAAGCCTGGATGTAAGGTTTACATCACAGGAACAGCGGAGCTCTTCTCCATGGAACGGCTTTCTCAAAGTGTGTTAAAACAACATGCAACAACGTAATACCAAAGCACGAGTCTTCAGTACTGCGTCTGTGTATAGCATGTTATGTCTAGGTGCTAGGGACTGACCAGAACAGAATAACAAGGGGCATTGTTTGTCGACCTTGCACATCGTGTTCAGACTAAACTCCAGGAAAGGCAGAGAACGCGAAAAGCAGCCCGTTCTCATGTGAAAGGCACAAACAGAGTCTTGCAAAAACAAAGTCATGTAGTAACGTGCACAAAAGCAGTATCATGGCAGCCAAGCTCATGCCAACTTAGCAATGTCGACAATGTCCCTAAGGGCCATATTACACCCTCCCCTTCGTAAGGTCATAGAACATAGATAAAGAATCAAACAGAGTTCAAACGTCAAGCAGAGTACAAAGCTTTTGGAAAAACAAAATTGGAAAAAATCGAAATTAAAAAAATACAAAAAAACCACATTATTATAGTAATCAGGGTGTATTCGAACGAGTGCGTTCTCCGGGACAATAAAGTTATTATGAAGGAGGTTGTAAGTCCATCAAGGTCTGTGAACCGAGGAATGCAATGCCCTCCAAAAGATCATCCCTATCGTTGGTAGAAAAAAAGATGCCATCCAATTAAGTAAGTCGAATGAACATACGTGTTCCTCGTAATCAGACGCCTCTAAAAGCAGAAGTGGGCTACTTTCGTGATATTCGATTAAACTCCGATGCAGGACATTCTGCGCAGCCACACAGACATCCCATTCAGTCAATACTCCGAGTGCTGTCGCACGCGCCATCCCCAGAACAAACCTGGTCATGAGCCTCTAAGGGACCCATCAACTGGTTAAAATCCGGGACTGGATGGGGCGTATTAGAGAGACATATATCCATTGCCCAATAGAAGGGACATCGGCAACAGTAAAACACTGGCTGCACGCAAGTAAGGTAGGCAAAGCGTAAAATGAATCCATAATGGACGCCAAGCATTGCTAATGGCAAGCATCCAAAAACTTGTTGAATGCGATCACGGTACAGCTGCAACTGGCCTGTTCTGTGCATTACCACAAGATGTGCAGCCATTGCGCAGCAGGAACAGGAGAAGCAAGATTCCAGCATCTAACGCCAAAACTAAGGGAAACCCCCCGAAGACGCTGGAAAAAATAGAATGAATAAAAGCCGGTATTGCTCCAAATATCATCTGGAAAGAAGTCACAAGGCCAGATCCCACACGTTTAAAAAAATGTGCAAGGCCTTTGGTGTCAGACGCATTAAATATTTGGTGTATAAGCTCCCCAAAATGCGATGGTAGATTTTTGTTCAGAAGGGACTGTATCTCACTAAAAGTCCTAGCCACCTGTAACTCGAAGGTCTTGCAGGCCGAAGTGAGAGCCACCTCTTGTTGGAATAATAGTGCTTTGAGCCTGCTCAACTTGTTGAAATCTGTTTTCAAAGTGGGAATGAAAGGCCAAATTGAACTATCTAGACTCCCATGCGGGGGTGTAAAAAGCACATTGCTACAACAAGTTACGCGCTGGGAAACCGTTACTAAATACGGGACTCCTGCCCATAAACCACAGCAGTCTTGGTTATTCAAAATAAGATAACTGCCATGTGTAAGCAATGTATAAGCAGTAATTATTGACAGTACTGGGGTCCCTTTTTAAAAAACTAGCCAGATTAGGCGCCGAAACGTTACAAGCGCCGTGCAACTTCAATTCAATTCAAATCAGCTATATTCGGTGCAATACATGTCACCATAAAAGCAAAACATTTTTTAAAAACATACATTCAACTACATTAACACAATTTAAAATACATTTGTAATATCTTCACAGGCTATAAGGTACTCATTTAGTGTACATGAAGGGCTAAAAAACATTAACGGAGAAACAGGGACTAATACATCCTATCCTACAAATTTTGATTTTTAACGGATACAAATATGTGACAATTCCTAAAGTGCTGGTGCCATATCTTTGGAAAAATAATTAAAATACCACACAAATACGAATGGGACAATATTCTCCACATTCAATTCAGTTCATTTGCAAAATAAAACATTTTAATTAAATACCTTCAGCCAATATTTAATCCTAACTGCCCTCTGGTATTTCTTATTTTAAATGCAACTTTCAAAAAGCTTGTTATACATGCCAGAGTCAATGGATCTTCAGCCCTTTGTAGTTGTAATAAGGCAACCTTGGCTTGTCTAAACTTACCATTTTTTAATATTCTTACTAGGTAACGACGCCTGGGGAAAGAATAAAAAGGGCATAACAATACAAAATGAAGGGTATCCTGCGGAGATTTATTATCGCAGCCGCAGGTTCCTTTCTGCTCAACTGTAGCGGTATAACCAGAAGGATCCGCTAGTAAGTGGTGTATAAGGTTGAGCCTAAAACGGGTGAACATAAACCTAATTTGTGAGTTATGTATTAAGCTAAGGTATGGTTCCATGCCGCCTACTGTCTTGGCCATACTATAGGCACAAGCTAAGGACTTCCTACCTTCAGTGTCGGCTCTGCAATCTGCAGCTATTGTCAGGAGCAAACTCTTGATTCTGTTCTTGTCTTGGGGGATGATTGTGGATGGGTTGGTGAAGAGGTCTATACATTCTATTCCCTCCAGGGTTGTTTTTACATATTTAAGCCACGGGATGCACATCCCTTTATCCCTACTGATGCAATCACTAATGATTTGCCTTCCCAGTTCCGCGTCAGTATTAGACCAGATCCTAAGCCAAGCCAAAACAGGTCTGGCCTTGATCAGGTCCTCAATATATGGCCTCCCTAGTTCGGCATGGGTGATATAGGCTGGGGAACTCTGAGGAATTTTAAGTATCTTACGCAAAAATTAATTTTCTTCAACCTGTATTTGCCGAATCCCGGCGAAGCCCCAAACTTCTGCTCCATACATTACTTTGGAGCAGCAAATGGAGCCATAGAGATGCATAACCTGTTCCGGCGACCACCAGCCCAACCTTCATCCATAATTCATTATTGCCCCTGATGACGAGACCAGTTTTATGCTCCGTTCTTCAATTAAAAGTTTAAAATTTAAAAGCCCATCAAATAAAAGACCCAGGTAGGAGAAAGTTTTCACTTGTTCTAGTATATGTGTTCCTATTCGGTAAGTACATTTTTTACAGGGTTTCATTCCTGCTGACAAGACATAGGACTTGGTTACATTGGCTGACAGGTCTAATGTGTCCATAAAATCAACGAAACTGTCTATTAAACACTGCAGACCTTTCGGTGTTCGTGCCAAAAGGACCGCATCGCCTGCGTATAACAGCACTGGAATTGGGCGAAGCCCCACCCTTGGGGTGTCTGCGTTCAACTTACACAGTGTCTGTTCCAATTCGTTGGTATACAGAGAGAATAAGAACGGGGCCAATATACAGCCCTGTCTTACTCCACTCGTACAACAAAATGATGCAGTTGTGTCTCCAGCCAAATTAAATCGTACATTTGCGGACGTTTTCCAATGGAGTGCTCTTAGGATATTTACTAGACCTGGGTCTACTCCCAGTCTAGTCATAAGGCTCCATAATTTTTCTCTATTCACGCGGTCGAATGCGGCCGAAAGATCCATAAACCCCAGATATATTGATTGATCACTGGCTATAGTATATTTTGCCACCAGTAAATAGAGATTCAGGCATTGGTCTGTAGTTGATCTACCAGTCCTGAAACCGTATTGAAAATCTGAGATTATATGGTGTTCTTCAGCCCAGTCTAGTAGACGTTTTAATATCATTCTACCTAAAACTTTTGCTGTCACATCAATCAAACATATAGGACGATAGCACTGCGGGTCGTCCTTTTTACCTTTTTTAAAAATAGGCACTATAGTAGCTGTTGACCAAGAGCGTGGCATGCCAACGGCAATAGCTACATTGATTACACGTGTCAATATTGGAGCCCAGAATTCTATTTTGCATAAAAAGAGATCTGGTGGTATCCCATCTGGGCCTGGTGCCTTATTGTGTGTTAGTCCCAAAATGCCCGCTTTAACTTCCCCAAGAGTGAATTCAATCGCTGCCCTCCACGGGCACGTTTCCTCTTCAACCTGAGGGTTTTCTGTTGAAAAATTATATAGACTTTTAAAATGATTGAACCAGCACTCGGGAAGAATAGATGTACCAATTGCCGGCGCTGCAATGTCCTGGAAACATGGATTATTTATAGTTTTCCAGAAGGTACTTAGGTCCCTCCTTTCCGCAGCTTCCCTTAAAGTTTCCCAAGTTTGGGACTGTAAGGCAAATCTCCTGCATTTAATAGCCTTTTTATAGGCAGTCCTGCACTGTGCTATTCGTGGTTTATCTCTTGGTCTCGATTTCAGACTTTCTTTGAGATCTTTCTGTGCTCGTGAGCAATCTTTATTAAACCATCTAGGCACATTATTTTGTTTTCAGGGCCGGGTAGATTTTAGTAGCCTATCTATATGTTTGGCTATTAATTCAAATGCTTTAGTCACGGCCAAACCATCTACTAAGGGATCGGTACAAGTTTCGAACTCTTTTCTCCCTTCCTTAATTAAAACCTTATAGAAGGCATCTCCGTCAATACAGGACCACCTTAGACGCCTCCCCTGATCCGTAACCTTCTCTAAACTACCTTTCTGCGCACTTCTTATTTCTTTATGAGTAGGCCGATTTTTAATCCATAGTGTGAGTGGATTATGGTCACTAAATATACTCCAGTCAACAGTGGCCTCTTTTATCCAGTCCCAAAATTGGTTTGAAACTAATATAAAGTCTATAATTGAGCTACACCCCCTCCCTTTAAAAGTTATTGGAGCACCAGTACCTTCTTCTACACCCACCAGGTCGAGTGTATGTTTTAGTGAATGAGTTTTCATCACTTTCTCTAGCTCCCTCCCCTCCTTGGTGTGTTCAAAATGCAAACCTTTTAACATAGTACACCCAGACCAACCACCCATACGGTATTTTAGGTTTGGACACAAATGGCAATTTAGATCACCCACTAGGATTATACAAGGAGCCACTGTAGATTTACTCTGCTCCATCACAACGGTCAGGTGACTGTGTAAATCACGTGATATAGAGCCTTCCTTGCTCGAGGCTATGGCATTGTAAAAATTTACAAGAATGAAGCTCATTCTATTTTTTTGAAATCTTAAACCGTGGAAATAGTTAGAATTCCAATTCAAATTGGTCCCCACTCCTTCCAGTTGCAAGTCCACATAAATAATTAAAACTCCTGTAGCTCTACCTGGTGCTAATTTTTGTGCAGGGACAGCAAAGCACCCATACCCTTCTAACTGAAAGGGGTTATGGTCCACCACCCATGTTTCCTGGAGACAAATAACATGAAACCTGGTTATATATTCCCTCCACTCATAATTGTCAAATTTGGAGGACAGGCCAGCTATGTTCCAGGACACTAGACCAATATAATCAATCGGTAGATTCTCCAAAGGAGTAGGATTACTGAGGGGTGGGATGGTTAGTCAGTCAACCCCCTCCAATCCAGAAAGTGTGGCAAAGCGATTGGAGGTAGAAATGTTAAACGTAGAACCTGCCATTGTCTGGGTATTTAAGTGTGTTGAGCTCATATGATTTCCTACCAGAGTCTTTGGGTAGAAATAACTTAGGTCGTGGGTAGATATACCTCCCTCATAGCCCTCTGGGTACCAATCTCTAATATGATTTACCACCCTATAGTCCCTGAAATTAATAATAATAACATCCCCCTGTACTTTTTTCGGTCTTCGTCCCACCCAGCCTAACCTTCTGACATGAAGGATCTCCCCATCTAAATTGGGGGGTAATGGCCTGTTCACTCTTAACCAATGCATCGCTTTATTCTTAAGGGTCTGATAGCCTTCATAATTCTCCAGTTCTAGCTCTGGTACCCCAGTGAGTACGATAACATAGGGTGCTGCCTCTGGTGGGAGATCTATGTGCTGGGAAGGTCCCCTGGGATTTTTATCTGTGTGGGCTCTCCCACCAATTTTACTGTGCTCATGATTCTGCTTATTTAAGACCCCACTAACTCTTGGCTTCCTAGGGTCCATATACTTAATCTGTACAGCCGAGCTATTCTCGTTGGAAGGAAAAAGTGTCTTAGCACCATTTACGGGATTAATTGATTTCATCACTGGCGCGGGTACCGGGCCAGGAGAATTCGAGGTACACCTTTTCGTTGATAATTCCCTCAATAAGTTTGTATTAACCGTGCCAGTGTCTTGCATAGTCCCCCAGCTGCTCTGCCATTCTCTTTACCCTTTCCACCAAAGGTAATAACAAAGACTTAACTAGTTGTTCTATGTCCCTCATTAAATCTTGATAGGGGTGTGCTGGCAGACTATCTGGACCAGTTTTACATTCTACTGGGACTGTTGTATTCATAAGGCTCGTGGCAATATTTGGAGTTTTAGTACGACCTCCTTTTTGCTTGTTTATACCACGCTTCCTTTTTTGTTTTGGGAGACCAGGTCCTAAACCTTTTATTTTGGTTGTACTATTCTTCTTTGTAAGGGGCTTACTTACTGGGGTCGGGAACTGCTACTCAATAGAGGGTTCAGTTTGCGATCCTATACTGTATAATAAACGATTCCTTTATTCTCAGCTGTGAATCTGATAGATCTTGTAATTGTGGGGGGATATCTATGTCATTTATTTGTTCTGTATGTTTAGTACGTTTAGTACTATGAGAAGGGGTAGTTGCTAGCTGAATAGCCCCCAAAGAGGAACGTTTCCTCTGTAATTCG
Source organism: Triturus cristatus (assembly GCF_964204655.1). Taxonomy (NCBI): domain Eukaryota; kingdom Metazoa; phylum Chordata; class Amphibia; order Caudata; family Salamandridae; genus Triturus; species Triturus cristatus. The sequence goes on along the minus strand of NC_140595.1, from coordinate 513,729,908 downwards.
GAGGATAAACGCCGTTCAGTGTGCGCAATTTCGCGTTCTAGCATTGAGGCAGCCCTTGTAATGAACTGATCTAGGGTGCCCCTAACAGATCCCCCCACCGACAATTTCCTTCTCATACTAGGCCTGGTATTCATTATTTACAATATGGGGAAAAACCTTTCTTATGGGTACCTCCGGTATAGAATAGTAATATGATGTTACTTAACTGGCCGAAATTAGAATCAAAGACCCACAGAAATGAGTCAGCCCCACCACCTTTTGCACTCTCAAAACATTCACATTAGATTACCTCTTATTGTACATGTTCTACATATACCAGAGGCGTAAAGTCTCAAACAACTTAGAGGTATTGGCGCAACACCACGCCACCCAACTCCTGGCAAAATGCAGTCCACAGACAAGCGGGCTCAGATAAAGTTTGCAACCATCAAGTGGCAAGTCAGTATTTACAGGTCGATGGCCCCACCACAGACGTTAGAGACTATGCCCAGCCCAGCCTTATCCAGCCTTTGACGGGCAAGGACGGGCACGCCCTTGGCCCGGGCTTGGCCCGGGCGCTGCCCGCGCGCGTCCCGCGCTGCGGGAGGCGCCCTGGTCTTATGACGGCTTCCTCCCCTCAGCTGAAGTCGTGCGCGCTGGCAGCGCAAGGGCCTCTGGGGGTTGTAATTCCACTTCGCCGGCCAAACAGTGCCGTTCCCCTCACGGCTTTGAAATTGCTGGTACGAGGCAAGTCAGGGAGTGTGGCAGATGATCAACAAAACAACCGTTCCCCTCACGGTAGGTAAAGCAATCTTCAGTGCACGTCCCGCGCTGCGGGAAACGCCCCGGTCTTATGAGGGCTTCCTCCCCTCAGCTGACGTCGTGCGCGCTGGCAGCGCAAGGGCCTCTGGGGGTTGTAGTTCCACTTCGCCGGCCAAACAGTGCCGTTCCCCTCATGGCTTTGAAATTGCTGGTACGAGGCAAGTCAGGGAGTGTGGCAGATGATCAACAAAACAACCATTCGCCTCACGGTAGGTAAAGCAATCTTCAGTGCGCGTCCCGCGCTGCGGGAGGTGCACCGGTCTTATGAGGGCTTCCTCCCCTCAGCTGACATCGTGCACGCTGGCAGCACAAGGGCCTCTGGGGGTTGTAGTTCCACTTCGCCGGCCAAACATTGCCGTTCCCCTCACGGCTTTGAAATTGCTGGTACGAGGCAAGTCTGGGAGTGTGGCAGATGATCAACAAAACAACCGTTCCCCTCACGGTAGGTAAAGCAATCTTCAGTGCGCGTCCCCGTGCAACTTAATGTGCTTGCAAACAAGGGAATGTCCTAGTGTGGAATCACAGTCCTCCCCTGTAAGAAAAACTTCCTTACCCTCCCTCTGACATCTGTAAGTGAAAGGTAGGGACCACAATTCATGTAGAAAATGCACTACCCCATGAATTAACCAAACAGCAGAGTCTGTTTCCACTATCGAGAATGGCAAGGGCTCCAATTGTTCAATATGCAAAAGTGTACATGCAACATCTTTCATGGACATAAAACTCTGTTTATCAGTTACATTAAATGGCAAAAACAAAGCAGTGGCATTCAAATAATCCCAGGGCACTTTTCCCATTTCAGGAGTTTGCAATGTCCAAGCAAATTGCATAACCGATCTTAACTGATTTTGACCATGGTATAACACAGACACATCCCTTTGAATAAGATCAATAACAGATGAGACAATATTATCCTACGTATAAATGCGTGAGGAAAGTGTGTTGATGCTATTGTCTACTACAGCAAGGACCTTTTTTAAATTGGCTTGATCAATTTTGGCGCAGACGAAGAGCAGCCTCAATCTGCGAAAGTTTCCAAATTTCATTGTAAGCGGCATAAATAAACCTCTTAGATCTAGGATTTCCAGGTCTTAAGATGAAATCTGCCAGATTGATCTCATTTGACAAGAGTGAAAGGTGTTGTTTCACTGATGCCAACGTGGAATGTTACAACCATTGTTGGCATAATTTATCCACCGAGTAGGTGGTGACCGAATTTGTAATGGGATAACGAGGATCAGGTCTAGTCTAAATGAAACCTGGTGTTACATTATAAAAATGCAATTGGCATGCATTTGTATTTGTTTGCCACACCAACCACCCGGAAGAATCAATTTCAGAGACATTGAAAGTGTCATTTTGAAGCAAAGCTTGCAATGCCTCAATAGTATCATTTGTTTGAGTGCGCCAATCGTCGCATTCCGCTAAAGACGGAATGGATGGGGTATTCAAATTCTTTACAGTTGCCAGGCCAAAACAAGTGGTTTGGTATACTGTATTATTTAAAAATAAAATTTGAGCTGGGATCAGGTAGGCATGATGTACAGCCTCAGTTCCCTGAATCTGCCAAGGCTTCGTGCCCCAGACTGATTTCAAATCAACGGTCTTTTTCCAGTGTTCATAACCCTCTGTAGCCAATTTAGTTCTAAACAAGTTGGCGTTGATCAATTTAGTGTGGGTCAACATACATTTGGATTATGAAGACGATTGAAGTTTAAAAAAATAGGAATCTGGATTATATATGTCATAATCTGTAAAATATGTGAATTTATCTCTAAGAGTTTTAGAAATCCCCATTGTGTATAATTAAAAACAGGTCATAGCGTGTTCGTTTTGTGCAAAAAATTATGCCCATAATGTTGATAGCAAAATAGATCCCCATAATTGGCAGAATTTGAATACAAATCTTCAGCATTAAAAGCAGCATAATATTTAAAATCTGAAAATAATGCATGCGCAGCTTGCAGATCCCAATCATCAGAATGTATGTTCAGTGTAACCACATCTCCTAATGAGACGTGGAACATGTATGGTACCCTAAGTACCTCGGTTGGACCGTGGATTTCGAAGGCTACTTTGTCCCAAACAAAGCCATCTGCAACTGGGAATGCTGAAATGTTCACAAGTGTCTGATCATGTTTCATGATATGGGACGATGTGTGAGGGGCCAGAAATCCACCGACCAAGTTTACAGCAGAGAGTTCTGGAAACTAATGACCATTGATGAGCAAAAATAACACAAATCCAATTGACATGAAGAGGAAAATTAGTATAAGTACCAAGCAAATGTAGGTCCATGGAAGGACCAGGTAAGTCGGTGGGTCTGCCAAAAAGGATGTCGAAGAGGACGAGCCGGAAGAGTGGCTGGCATGATCTCTATAATAGCCACTCATAGGTTGATTAATCAGAGATGGAAGTGCCGGGTCGGCCTGATGTTCTCGAGGACTATTTGGCATCTCACTCACAGACTCATCAGCATGATATGTATACTCGAAATTCATAGTGTAAGAGAGAGGTCGGACGGGTGAAAGATCAATTACAGTGTCCATCACGTTCTTTGCCACACGCTGACCAATAGAAGATGATGAAGTCAGTGGAGTCAATGAAATTGCGTTGCACAAAACTGCAGGCGTGACACTATACAGAATCGGCGACATGGTGTAACTTGACATTGTCCACTGATATGTATCTGTTGTCTTTGCGACCAGGTAAAAGTGGTAAAATGACTGTACGAGTACCCTTCAGTCCAAGCACAGGAATCTGTGCATGATAAGAGGGACCAAATTCTTTTTTGTTCTCCAGCTTTTCTCGTACTAGATCTCCGATTTTTGGAAGCCAACCGGCAACTTGAATCAGCAGTGCTGCATCAGTGGAAGATGGTAAATGTTCAGTTGCATAGCTGTCACGTGTCATTTGTAGATCCTGTAACACAGTAAAATTATTATCTAGGTCAAAGGTTGTGGCAGCCGCTACAACGTCTAGACCATCAAGAACAGGGCCAAACATTTTAATGCCAAAGAGCAATTCATATGGGGTCCGCCCACCCAGAGATGTTCTAGGGAGTTTATTAAGTACACTTTGAACCCCATACAAGTGGGCCAGTCAGTTCCTGCCAGTACCTAAGACTCTAGCTGTCAAGGATTTCTTTAAGTTCAATCGCTCCACAATTGAATTGCCCTTAGGCCTTTGTGGAGATGAAAACTGCACCAGCACCCCAATAGACTTAATCGCATCCTTGTACGCCTCAGAGGCAAACGCTGGACCTTGGTCAGAATGGAAGGTGCCACAGGCAAACATTCCGACAAAGACACGCAAATCCCTGATGACCGTTTAAGCATCAGCACTGCATTGTGGTCAAACCCAAAGGAATCTAGTGCACGAGTCAACTGTAACAAATATATATTTATACGCAGTATCAGAAGAAAATAGACCGCAGTGATCAAGATAAATACAGCCAAAAGGATGGTTAGAGATGCACAGCTGTGTTTGTGGCGGGTGTGTGACCGGACGGAGATTGCTTAATTTGTTGACAAATGTCAAAAGAAAGTACATAATTATGGGTCTGTTTATATAAACCATGCCACCAGTAACGTTGCTGTAAAATAGAGACTGTCGCCGACACCCCGGGATGTGCAGAAGCCATGCCCTCGTGCGCGGCTTTGATCAAAGCAGGTCTGCGGTCCATGTTGGGAATCAGCCGATCACCAACTGAAGGAATCTTAGCATAAGGAACCTGTTCGGGAGTTATATGATAAGAGTTTTTATTGGGGAAATCCTGAGGATGAACAGTTCCCTCCCTCGTTGCAGCTACTGCTGCCAAGATTTTATTATCTATTTTAGTCATAGATCTTGTAACTGCTGCTAAAGAACACGTGGCTACTACAGACTTGGCCGCTTCATCAGCCAAAGAATTACCAAGAGCATATGCTCCCACACGCTGATGGCCAAGAGTATGGATAACTTGTGTGAGGGGCAGACGCTGTTTAAGATCTGCCACTTGAACCCGAAGCGTCTTATGCTTAATTGCGCGGCCTTTAGATTCTCGATAGTCATTTTGAGACCAAAAGAATAGGTTGTCATTGTAAGATTGAACACAGTATTAAGAATCGCACACAATCAGAGTATTCACATTAGGATCAGCAAACCCAAGAGCAAGAACTAGAGCACGCAGCTCCACCAATTGTGCCATACAGTCTCCAAGTGCCTGAATATGCACCATGGAAGACCTAAACTCTCCACTTACAATCGAGCCAGCAACATTTGCGCAAGCCGCCGAATAAGTGTGTTTAGACCCGACGGCCGGTTGAGCCGGACCATCGGTATAGATGATACACTTGTATTAATCCAAAGGGAGCAAGGGCAGAGGAGCAGGATGAACATGTTCATACTGTAAGAACTCCTGTGTCCTAAGAGAAGGATCAAAGACAAATGTGACATCAGCCGATGTCAATAATGCAGCCCAACGAGATGTAAAGCCTTAGAGTTTGGGACACTCGCCTTAGTCACTGCTTCAAAAGCAGGGAGAGGAGTGACCAGAAGAATTTGTTTGCCCTGTACCAGAGAGCATTCTTTCAGAATCACCATCTGCACCGCTGTCAAAACTTTTTCAATACTGGAAAATCGCATTTCAGCCGACGTGTACAAATGTGATTTGTATTCAATAGGTACTGTGTCACCCTTATTGAACGCCAAATAAGTGAAATCCACTGTCCCTGAAACTATACGTATTACCAGGTTCCTGGTGTTATCACACGTCAACAAGTAGGTAGTCACAAGCAAGTCAGATTGCAGAGAATGTAGAATAGAGGTATGTTCCGGAAGCCAGCTGGCTGAAGAAAATGTGGGTTGTATCAACGCATAAAGTGGTTTGATACGCTGGGCATAATCGGGAATGTATGTCCTCCAGAAATTAAAAAAATCCCAGCAAGGACTGAAGTTTCTTCAGTTTAGAAGGGGTTTGCAATTGTGCACATTTCTCCAAGAAGTGGGGTGCGAGCCCCTCACCTTCATTGTTGAGCTCATAGCCCAAAAAGATTCCCGCCATATGGGCGATGTGCGATTTAGCAAAATTAAACTTGTATCCATAGTCGGCAAAAGACAAAATAATATTGTCAACTTAGATGCGGCATAAGTTCATTGTCCGTCAGATAAATATCATCAACGTACGAGAACACGTCTGGGTCTATGTCATTCAACAAAGGCAAATGCCCTGGGGCTATTCCTATACCCCATAGGCAAACGCGTAAATTGTTTCTGATTTCTGACTGCAGTAAATGCTGTCAAGTCACGGCTCTCAGGAGTGAGATTGTGGCTGTAGAAACCATCAGAAATATCAAGTGTAATTTTTTATTTTTTACGAACAAGATTGTTCACCAGCGCAGAGCTGTGAGTGTTGCACTGCAAAAGTGTGACAATGACTATTCACATTTCGGAAATCCAATCCAATCCAATATGAACCGTCAGGTTTTGATACCGTAAAGAGAGGATTATTCATTGGTGTGTACATGGTTCAATCACTCCAACTGTGTTAGAATGTCACAAACGTGAGCCTTAGATACGTGAGCCTTAGCTTCACGCCTGATTGAATATTGTGGTTGTGGCAGCGGCACATGCAATCAACATCCCAGCCCATTTGATTACTATACACCGCCGGGGTAAGGACCGCAGCCCACCCTGCTGCGAAAGCCTTTGCATGCTCCTCAGGGACATAACACGAAAAACTCGGAAGTATCACGTCCTCCCCCTATAGGAGCGGCTAACACAAAGGATGGAGGCCAGTTTGCCTCCGCTAACAAAATGTTGTACGAGAAGGTTAACTTCTCCCAGAACACCGCTTTGATTGGACATGGTATATCACCTTCAATTTGGAAAATAACGTCATAAACTCTATCCGGGGGGGCAACCCGGGTATCTGCAGTCCCCACAGTAATGAATGTGTCAGTTGCTGTTGCCTCCAGACAGGGACATAGAGCCTCCCGCACCATGGTAACCTCTGCTGCCCTGTCGAGCAGAGTCACTGCCCATGTCCAAACCAGGAGCCGCATTCTCACCGTTTGAGGCATATTTCGCTGTTAATGCGGCAACTTTTTTCTTCTGAAATGGGGGTCAGAAATGAGGTAGATCCTCTTATATTCCTTTGACTTCAAACTGTCGAGGCTGATCTCATCCCTGTGGCGCAGGTTGACTTTTGCCACGATCTTGGCGTTCCCCTCCACCGACTTGAGAGCCCGATGTGTCCTGTGAAGAACAAGGAGAACGCTGATCAGGGACTTGAAATCTATCAGGAGACTTAATTTTTGCGCGATCACGCAAGTCATAAGTACACTCAGAAGATTCAGGTGTCGGTGAACCAGCAAGCGAACCTTGCTTCTGTTGTTGCTGCCCCTGTTTTTTATTCTTCTAGTTCTTTTTAGGAAGGAACGGACGCCCGTCTTTATCAGTTTGGGCTTTTTGTTGATTTTGAGATTGAGTTTGCGTTTGAGTAAAAGGCTTAACTCCCAGACTGTTGCGGCCAATGGTTTTATAAGCCTTTGCAATAATCTTTGGTAATTTGCGTGGCTTTTCTGCATCTGATACAGCCTCCACGTGGTATGCCACCTGAAATCTCACAGCATCACCCTTGACATTGGCAAGGATCATCTCAGCAACCACGTTGAACACCCCCTCCAATCTCATTCCCAACTCTACAGCCGCTTCGGCTCCGTGTTCATCTTGAAGGGAGCACGGTCATGGAAGGTGTGCCAAAGCACTTCGAATATACCGCTGCAAACACCTTACTCCAGGTGTTACAATCAGCTAACTCGGGAAGTAAGTCTTTAGGCAAACTAATAGTCAATATCCTGTGTTTCTCCACAGGAGAGGTATTTGTAAAAACCGCCTCTAGTTGTCCAAATTTTTCAGCAAGAATAAGGTAACTTATCCTGATTCTGTGGACGCTTGCCCATCACTGAATTAATCATAACAGGACTGATAGTAACACCACCAGTTCCAACAGGTTGCGCAGCACCGCCAGGTGGTCCCACCTGGAAGTTGCTTGTGACGTACTGTAGAACAGCTCTATGTAAGCGTATCAAAGACGTATGTAAAACCAGAAGGTCTGCAATTAAAACATTTAAATAACATGGGTGTGGGGTGTACCCAGCCAAAATGGGTCAAATGGCCCCATCTATCGATAAAGGACTCAAACGGACCGGCGATACTAGGATATTTGGTGTTGCCAAGCTGTAAGCAGAACCTCAAGGGACCCAAAGGCTGATAAGCGTGAGGAAGGGCTGTGGCAGTATATTGATGAAACAAATCATCTGTTCCATCCATTCGCTGGAAAAGTGACTGAAGAATTAAAAACCTTGAAGTGGTAAGCTGGATTCGCTTCCACAACAAATATAAGCTAAGCACCCGCATCAGGCACTCCATATTGAGCTAAATAAGCCTTGAGCAGGGCACGGCTATTAGGCGGGATATCAACACCCATCACAAAAAACAATGAACAAGAACCTAGAGCATGGCAGCGCAATAATGGGTCAAGAATAAAGAGAAAAAAACCTTTTAAAACTTCAAGCTTGAAAGAACCTATAAAACATCAATATAGGAGGTTACACGGACACATCTGTCTCCGGAAACAGAAGTGAGGCAATTGTGGACAAGCACAAGCACTACTCAAGCGTCTCGCAGATAAGAACCAGACCAAATGTTGGTGGCGCCATGTTGCAGGGATTCTGAACATACACAGAACTATGTGCCGGAAAACCGGACCTCAGTGTATAGGGGTGTTCCAACCTACCACATTAGTGCCCAAAATGCCAATACCGACTAGCTATAGTGTCTCATTTGTTCTCCTCCAAATATCATGAACCTACAAATGATTAGACAACCCAGAACACAACACTCCCGACTCTCTCGGGAATCATGGGAGCAAGACGTACTCTTTAGCTTACTCACTCACACTTGTCCACAATAAGAATTAGCAGAGTCACTGAAAATAGTTCAAAATGTTTATTTTAAATATCGTGCTCTACAATACAGTATACGAGCCACTACCAGCAGCAAAATGCGTAAACGCAGCACAGTTAGCATTGTTACAGTTCCATAGACTACAAACGGAGAAGTCAATATATAAAGACTGTGGAAAAGAAGGCAATTAGGCCTAACCACCCTCCCCTTGACTAGAAAAAGTTTATTTTATATAAAGGAAGATTTCTGGGCTTTGACAGCAGACCCCATACCTTAAAGCCTGGATGTAAGGTTTACATCATAGGAACAGCGGAGCTCTTCTCCCTGGAACGGCTTTCTCCAAGTTAAAACAACATGCAACAATGTAATATCAAAGCACGAGTCTTCAGTACTGCAACTGTGTGTAGCATGTTATGTCTAGATGCTAGGAACTGACCAGAACAGAATAACAAGGGGCATTTTATCTCGACCTTGCACATCGTGTTCAGATTAAGCTTTAGGAAAGGCAGAGAACACAAAAAGCAGCCCGGTCTCATGTGAAAGGCACAAACAGAGTCTTGCAAAAACAAAGTCATGTAGTAACGTGCGCAAAAGCAGCATCATGGCAGCCAAGCTCATGCCAACTTAGCAATGGCGACAATGTCCCTGAGGGCCGTATTACAAACCTTCCCAGTGGATTACTTGGAAACTCTTTAGAACATAGAAGGTTGGAGAGCCACCCGACCCGTGGATACTGAAGTACCAGAGTTAACTATCCCAGGGAAGCCGGGTGCATAGGGCTGAAGTGGTGTCGGAAATCGCTGTCGTTCCCAATGGGAGTCTTCAAAGAAATGCCACTGCTGGAAAGAAGAAAAGTGTCCGGTGGAACCCACAGGTGGATTCTTCTTGGAAGGAACCTGAAAGCAGAGGGGACTGAGTCTGGGTCACTCAGGATTGACCAGAGGCTTGGTAGACAGATGCCCACCGATGTCGGGTACTTCAGGTATGAAGATGGAGACTGTGACTCTACAGTTGCAGGAACCAGGAGATGTCGAGGACATCCAGGAGCTGGATATGAGCTGTCCCACAAAGGATGTCGAGTGCTGAGGGGTCGGTGTCTGTCGGGAGCACCAACAAGCCTTGGCAACGGCAACCCATGCTGAATGTCAAAGAAGGTTACGGTCTGGCCCAGCAAGGACCAGAGGACTCACCCCAGCAAGGGGAGTCAGGGCTGGCCTGAATCAACCAGGGGAGACCAAGAAAAGTAGTACTGTCCCTCAAGTGGACCCACAGGCCGAAGGCACAGGAGCCGTGAGGGGACCTCTAGCAGTTTCAAAAAGTCACAGCCTACAGGGCACAGAGTGCGAGGAGGCCAAAGTCATTAGAACAAAATGTGTGCAGAGGTTGGGGCTATTGATAGCCCAATACACACAGTTGGGGATCGCCAACAAGCATATGTACTTGCATATGTATGCGGTGCACAGATTTTTGGGTTATGCGGTCCCCACAAGGGATACTGGCCTCAAACTTGGTGAGAGGGCAGCTCGACCTCAAGGAACAACGAAACACACCTCCTGTGTCGCTGGAGTCTTCGGTTTCCGCAGGAGTGTAGGATCAGCAGACCGGTCAGTTGCATTACGGTGCCTGCAAATGCAGGGGAGTGACTCCTTCACCCCAAGGGAGATACTTCAGTTGTTCTTGATGCTCCACAGGTCCTGCACAGAGCCTGTATGGTGCACAGGCACAGGCAATGCTTTGGACAGAGAGGGAGATGAAGTCAGGCCCAGTCGAAGTCCAACAAAGTCCAGAGTGTCCAGACGGTTGAAGGTCAGTGGTTTCTTGATCAGAATCTTGTCCACGTCGAATCTAGGGTCCTACAGCGAGGTAAGCCCTTTTGTACCCACGGGAGAGGGTTGGACAGATTCAGGGGACCCTCCCAGGGGAGGGTCAGGACAAGGGGAGGTTACTCCCATGTCCTATGTCCAGTTTTGTGCCAGAGCAGGAGCCAACGGCTCCCAGGACTGGTTTGAACTGGACTATGTACAGGAACACCAAATGTGCCCCTCATGCAGACTTTCAGACACTTTGGAAGTGCACCCACCAAGCTCCAATACACTAAATCCTGTCTGGGAGGTGTGACAGGATGCCTATTGTGCTGCCTTTCTCTGCTCGAGCTTAGCTCAGCAGCAGGAAGGCAGAAATGTGTCTTCTGGTCGGCAGCAACCATTTTGTGCTGTCCGGGTCGAGAAGGCTGGTACCGGGAAGACCAGGGACTCACAAAGCTTGCTTCTGAGGGGTGGAATGATACCTCCCATACCGGTTACCATTGTGGAGGTATGATTCCAAGGTGTTTAATACAAACACAACATGGTTTGTTGCAGCCATTTTCGAGATAGCATTTTACGCAAGCAAATAATGCGCCTCTACCTATATGGCGGACTGCGTCACCGACAACCCGGGAGAATGGTGTCCGAAGGCTGCAGGGGTGCTCTGCTCATGCTGGGGCACCCTCTCACGTAAAACCCAGCACCCTGCCTTCAGGATTGTCAAGGCCTGCTATAGGGGTGACTTATAGGTTTTAAGTGTAGTGACCTATAGATATAGCAAACCTATATCTAAAGTAAGTGGTGCATGCACCATTTTACGCAGGCCGCAGTGGAAGGCCTGTAGTTCCATTTTGCATGGCCTCTCATGGGTGGTATAATACATGCTTCAGCCCATGGGAGGCCTCTGGGGTACCTATGCCCTGGGTACATGAATAACCATATACTAGGGACTGACAAAGGTACCCCAGTATCCAATCTGGAGTGTACTTAAGTACATGACATACCATTTTAGGGAGAAAGCAGATAGACTGAGGTCCTGATTAGCAGGATCCCAGTCAGACTAGTCAAAAACGGTGTAACATCAAGCAAAAAGTGGGGGTAACTATAAGAAGTAGATCCTACTTTCCTACACACACCAACTCCACCAGTGATCACACAATCAATTCAATTCAATTCAATACAATTTCGATTTATTGTTTGATTTTTTTAAATCATTACAATGCCCCATCCCTATTTGCATAAAATCATGATAAAAATTACATTACATATTTAAAAAGTGCAATTGCGTTACGTTGAATACATTTACAGAAATTCCTACTCACAAAAATATTCTCATTGGTGCCTATGTAGCGACTATATTACACTAAGGTGGGGGATGCAAATTAAGATTAAGCAGCATAAATAAAATATAAGGACCTCTTGCAAAAGAGAAATAATTTGATACTGCCCTAATATTAAAGGCTTTAATGGACTTTGCTGTCTATTTGCAGCTGACAAAGGGGCATGGCTTACTGTACGCTTGATTATTATAGTGGATTGACTATAAGGAGATGACTACAACCCAAATTACTCGGCATCAGCCTGATATAAAAGTTTTCTGACCATTGTCATATATTTGACGCCCCGGCAGGCCAAGATGATGGACGTGCCCTCCAGCCATCTTATTACCGCTTGCCTGCTCGAGCGAATGTCCAGTGCATTAAAAATAAGTTTTAAGCACTGTCTCCTTTGGGGCAAAAAAGCTGGGCAGGCACATAATAAGTGAATTAAAGATTCTGATTTGTAACCGCATAGTCGGCAGTTCTCGGAAAAGAAGGGCTTTTTCCAGATTGGATATAGATCTTTTGAATCGTGCACACCCATTCTGAAATTTGTGAAACTCTTTTTTAACTGCTGACTGAAGTGAGCAGATAAATAAACTTGAGGCCTTAAGGTATTGTACGGGTTGATGACTGTCCACCCATGCCGGCGCTTACTGAGTTATCTTTTGTCTGCCAGTAGAGATTTTCTTTTTGCTGAAGCATTTGCAGCTTTGCTGAAACTTACTTTGTCATCCCCATTTTCCCATGCAGTTTGTAATTCCAGCACATCCAGAGAGGTTTTTAGGAAGCTGCCCCATGACATCGGTATTTCGAATTTCATCAGGACCCTAATTTCGTCCCAACACAATCTGTTCATAGAGTCAGGGGCAGAGGAGCGAAATTTATGACACAGTTTGACAAAACCGCTCATTCCACTGAATTTTTGGTGCTGAAGGCCAAATTCCAGATGGACCTGAGCGGGAGATGCAGATTTTGGCAACGCAAAGATGGCCTTGTAAATCTTTAACAGGAGCTTGTTTAGTATGTTAGCTTCCTTACCACACCAGGTGGCTAAACCATACGATAAACTGGGCTGGATTTGTGCGGCCATTATTTTTAGCAAATGAGTGTAGTTCGGGCAATCGATTTTTTTGCGTAGAAGCCTATACGCCTAAATTAGTGATTGGGCTTTTGCTTTGAGAGCCAATTTATGATCTTTATAAGAGGTGTTTTGCCCTATTATTACGCCAAGATATCTATAGGAATGCTGTTCTTCCACTGTTGCCCCGTTAGCCGACCATTTAAATTTAGCTTTTTTATGATCCATTAAACTAATAATTTTTGTTTTTTCTTTGTTTAGTTCGAGTTGCTCCTGCTCCAGGTAAGTTGCTAAGTTGTTTATAGATCTCTGTAAACCAATTGGGGTTTGGCTCAGCAATACAATATCGTCTGCGTATTGTAGAATGGCGACTGACTCGTTGGCAATTTTGGGAGGATGGCAATCGGCTTTTTCAAGGTGCGGAGCAATGTCTGAAAGAAACAAATTAAAAAGGCTAGGAGCTAAAACGCATCCTTGTTTCAAGCCTTGCTGCGTGTGGATACTAGAAGTTGTACTGTATCCGTCGTCCAACTTAACTCTGGCCCAAGTATCCGAATTTAAGGTGGTTATGGCATTAAGCATTGTGCTCGGCAATCCCCAAGCCTTAAGTTTCTTCCAAAGATGACCCTATTGACTCGATCAAAAGCGGATTTGATATCCACAAAGCATGCGAATAATCGGATTTCTTTTTTTGCGCTTTTTCAATTAAAAGTGCTAAAATAGTCAAGTTAGTTAGGGTGCCCATCCCTTGCCTAAAGCCCGTCTGGAACTTTGGGATTTTATTCTTCCCTTCCATCCAATCTTGAAGCTGGACCAGCAGGCAAGAAGCATAGAGCTTGGCCTCCACGTCTATCAATGAGATCAATCTATAATTACCTGGATTGCGGTGGTCACCCTTTTTAAATATAAAGTGAATAATATTCCCTTTCCAGGAGGCCGGAACGTTAGATCGTGTATAGATCTCATTGAAGACGGGGGTAAGATGGACAGACCAAAAGGCTGGATCGCTCTTGAAAATAGCATTTGGAAGTCCGTTGGGACCTGCCGCTCCCTTGGACTTGAGTTTTGATATAAAAACTCTAGCTCTTTTGCATTAGTTAGCTCGTGGCTAAATACTTCTGGGCTTGCTGCATTATCTTCCAAATTGTCCAGGTCAGGAGCTGATTGTTTTGCCTCCTGATCAGAGAAGTGCCCACTTTGCTCTTCTATGGCACCTGTTGCTGTGTTACTGTACAGGGATTTCATGTGGTGAACCCACGTTTCTTGCCCAATTCCCGCTTCTTGCTGTAGTTTTGGACCCGATGACAATTTGTTTATGATGCCCCAGAAGTCACTGCTGTTGGACTTTTTACTAGCGGTCAGTAGATGTATCCAAATGCCCCTCTTATGCGCTAATTTTGCGCTCTTCAGATTCTTACTGTAATTGCTCTTCAGTTGGCACAGCTTCCGTTTTTCTATTTTCCTGCCTGCTTTTACTGCACGTATTTGTGATCGCACCTCTCGTGTGAGCCCTCTTTTTTGTTTTCTTAGGTCGTAATTGAACCAGGGTTCTCTTTTGATGACTATCCTTGAGTTGCGACCTCTTGTAGCTGGGAATCTTTGAACTAATAACTCATCCAGCTGTTCCCAGGTTTTAACATAGCCGACTTCTGTATGCGTAACCTGATTGCCCAAAAATTCCCTAGCTGTCTCTTGAATAATTTGTGGGCATGCTCCCAGCCATTTGAGTTTTCGAAGATTACATTTTTCTGGGTAATGCACTATGGACTTAATTTTTTGGGCGAGCTTAGCTTTAGTGTTCATTTTTACGATAAGAGGAAGATGATCACTCTCGACTCGAGATATAACTTTAAGGGTATCGACTTGCGAGAGTAGGTTATTACTTAAGATGACAAAATCAATCGTTGAAGCACTATTTCCACTCACAAATGTGACTGCTGCTGGAATATCACCCAGAGTTTTTCCATTCAGGATTATCAGGCCAAGAGATTCAAGTTGTTTTATTAGCATTCTAGCTCCCTGTTTGTCCTGCCTTTTACTTTCATGCAAAATACTAGTTATTAAATTACAATTGAAATCACCTGAGATGATCATTTGGCAGTACTGATGACTTTTCTGCAGTGCTTTTATTAGAGTCGTTAGTGTAGTATATTTTTCATTCTGCTCTTTCCTTTCGGGATGGATATAGACATTAATTGCTAATAATTGCCACTTGTATTCTTCGGGCGAATGTCTGCTGCTTAATTTGGTCACTTGGACCCATGCAGTCCCCGTATCCAGTTCTTCCGATGACCAATCCAATTTTTGGTTTAAGAAGGTTGAGAGGCCTCCTTTTGGGTGCCCAAAACTTGAGAGTCTTTCAGCCAGAATGTGGAATTCTATGAATCCTGGGAGAGAAATTGGTGACATGTTCCAGGTTTCCTGAAGCAGGATGATGTCTTGATGAGTAAGAAAAGTTAATGTTTCGTGGTCCTGCCCCATATCTTTGAAGCCATGGACATTCCATGAACAAAACGAAATGTTGACTGAGTGGACTTCTTCCTGGCTGGGGACCGGCCTCCATGCTCCTATTAAATTTTTCCTTTCTTCATTAGGTATGCTTATTATTTAATGTTTTTGACACCCAGGACCAGTCCCTGGTCTCCAGAGAGCTTCCCGACGGGTTTCTGATGCTTCCTGTTAAGTTCGACCTGTCGTCATTACATAGCGTGACAGGCGAGTTTGAACGTGCACCTCGCACTCATGTGAAATTATTTTTTGCCGATGCGTCCCCATCTTGGGCGTTTATAGGTCTTCAGCATAATTCCCCATGCTCCAAACCTTGTACTCATTGAGTGTATTCTATCCGCCAGGTCCTTTGAGGACCAACTAGTCAAGGTCTCTTCAACTCCTGCCCTTTGTTTAAATTCAACAGCTACTAGATCTCCGGAATGGATTCCTTTAATTCTGGAATTTCTTTAAATAGCCTCAACAGGTTCCCTCTGTTTAATGTGTCTTGTATTCCTTTGGTCTTATATTCAGGAATGAATAGCAATTTCGTTTCGGATCCATCTGATTGATTTTGGACACTGAAGCAGGAATGTAGATTTTCCTTGCTTCCAATCACTGAAGTTGTTATTGATAGCGGGCCCTTTGGGGGTCGCAATTCGCGATCCTTCTGATCCGCTTTTCTCTCTTCCGTTATCCGTTCCATCGGGCCCGGTTTGCTAATCATGTTGTTCCCTTTTTGTTCTGGGCCGGGATCCTGATGGTGGAGCTTACAGTGTCGGGCTGTTCCGCTTATTGTAACCTCTATTAAGTTGGTAAGATTTAGGGCCGTGGGGGATGTGGATACCTGAGACAAATTAACTGGTGACGAATTCCGATCTCCCGCTTCTGGACCTTTTTTCGTTTACTCGTTGGGCGTAACCTGTGTGTCCATATTTGGACCACTTTTACGCCTAAATTTACTTTTGCCAGACTCTTGAATTGTGTTTCCAGGTCCCTCTCCATTTTCTGCAGCTTCGTTGTTTTCCAATTGCTGCACTTCATGCTTAAGTTTCTGGCGAACTTTGCCCTCTAAAGACACATTACTCTTTTGAAAGAATTGGACTTTCTTTTGAGGTAACGCAGGGGAGATAATGCTTTGTTGCATTTCGCTAAAGACCTGAGGGGTTTTTGTGTGTTCTGGGTCCTGGTAAGTTGCCCCGCAAGGGGAAGTGTGAGTCTTTTCCTCTTGTGTGGCTTTTAATGTGACTGGCGAGGAAGTTTTCTCCAGAACAGGATTTAACTGTTTATTTTGTTTAGGCCGAGCCTTCCTTGCACGCTTTCTTTCCTGTTTTGTGGGATTCGCTCCCCCCATGGCCTTCAAAACGGTTTGAGAAGCGTCTGTATGGAAATCTGTTAGATCCGTTTAGATCCGCTGCTCCACTCTCTCTGTGTCGTTTGCATTGCTGGTTCCCCCTATTAATAGTTTGGGATAATTTATTTTCTCCTCTTGCTCAACAGTTTTATGCGGTTGATTAGACTGCTTGCTGATACAGGATTGTTTTAATTCCCCTAAAATGTCCTTTAGGATTTCTGGGAGGGATGACAGCTTCTCTATAATTGAGCCGCAGCCACAGGTAAAAGGTTGACTGGTATTATCTATTAGCTGGTCCAGGGGAAACTACTTGTTAGTAAAGATGTTATTAGATCCATTTTGGTGTTTATGCCAGAAATGTGACTGGCGATGAGATTAACAAGGTCGATTTGAACATCCATTTTATCTGATTGGAAGTTTAAAACCCTTACGGCTTGTTCAAGAGAATGAATCAGAGTTTGGGTCCAATGTGAGTTTGACTGATTTTCATTATGTTCATCGAGACCTCTGACCCAAGCTCAATCCTGCTGACTGAAGAGATGGTTATTGGTGGAGAGAAGTTTTGTTGACTTGCTCTGGAGGAGCCTTGGAAATCCTCCACAGGTACTGAGCTCTGGTAAACAAGCTTGCCAGATGAACTTAAAGGTGTCGATACGGCTATTTTAAGACTTCCCTGTGGAGTTTTGTTACTTAAATCTAGTTGTGAGTTGTTTCCTAGAGGATTCTTTTCCTGACTCTTGGATTCCAGTAATTCCAAGATTTCCACCAAAATAGAATCGTTTAGCATTGAAAATAATTTGGCAGGTCCTTCTGCCATAGGGCATGCCTGTGCTGAAAGGTTTGTTGATTTTTCTTTTGTTTCAAATATCCCTTTTAAGTTAGAGAGGCCTTCTTCATTATTGGATGCCGAATATTTTCCTACCTTTGGTCCTGTTGGTGGTATATCGCCGTCCAAGGCTAGATAATGGGCTGGCGAACTTGTATTGGGGTTAAACCGTGCTCTCCTTTCCGTGGAGATCTCAATACCCCCCTCTTCGGCGTTAACCACTTGCTCAGGTATATTCGAGTGAGGAGTTTTTCTAAGCACTTCAAATTTATTTGTCAATATGGTGGCTGACGTTAAAGGCGTTGACTGGTGAACCTGAACTATGGTGGTTAGTAGTTTTCCCTCATCTGGGCAGACCATATTTTTTTGTAGGATTAGTTCCCTATGTGAGGCATTAATTGAATCTTCTGGGATTCAAAGAGGGACTGCTCTTGGTTTGTCGGGGCGAATTGGACTTGGCAACTGGGCGGCTTCAATTGTTGGAGCGTATAATGCCGCCATTGGGTCCTTTAAGAAAAAGAATTTGCGGATCCCTGTTTTGTTTTTCGGGTTCGGCATTGTTATTGTTGGCGTTGGTACAGAAACCAGCCTCTCCCTTGGACCTTTATCCTTTATTGAGTGATTAAGCAGTGAATCCTCTTCTTTAAGTTTTTAGCTTTTTGATTTTTTACTTGTTTTTCTACCTGTTGCCGCTTGGCGGATTGTCCCCGATCTCATTTGAGCAGCCCCTTACTTAGCCTGACACCAGAACGCCTAACACTAGAACTGAATTCTTCGTGCTTAAAAGCAACTCTCCGTGAGTCTGTAGGATTTGTAAGAACGGAAGGTAAATGAATTCCTGAACCGTTTAATGTTGCCTACAGGTCTGAATTGGCGTATTAATCAGGATGGAAACATAAGATTTTGATCCTGTTTTATTTAATGCCCAACCTGGACCTTCCTTTATGGGTTGGACTTTTGCAAGTGGTTAAAGGAAGCACAACACCCCATAAAAAGCGTCAAAATCGTCAAAATCAGGAAGGACTCTTGTTCTCGCCACTTGCCTGCTTAGTCTTGGTGGTTTCCGTGGTGAACGTTTAATCCGAGTACTTCCTGCAGCTCCTGCCTTGCGGAGCTCCTTGATGAGTCCTGTGGTTTTCCCCCGCCTTCAATGTTATATTTTTATTTTACTTTTTATTTTGCTTTGCTTTATGAGTCCTGGTCCACCTAGACCACCTGCTCCAGTGGATGGGCCGTTTGGCGTCCTCTCCATCTTCTCCGCTTCCCGCCTTCCTCCGCAAATCAGCGCACCTGCGCTAACCGCTCCAGCCGCTGCTCGCCACCCACTCTCCACTGATCCCGGTCCCCAAGATCGCCACCACTCGCTTTCTGCCGCTGCTGCAGGAGGTATGCCAGCCACTCAAGCCCCCTGCCTCCGCCGCCTCGCACTCACCAAACGGTGAGGAAGGAGCGGCACCGGAATCCAGCCGAGACGCCGCGGTTGGAGCAGGAGCAGCGACCGGGAAAAGTCTCTAGGACCTCTCAACTCCACGACTCCTCGACCCCACGGCTCCACGGGTGTTGGGGGTGAGCGGTTCGGCGTCCTCCCACTTCCCGCTTTGCTGCTCTGCTCTGCTCTGCAATCTGCTCTGCAATCGACTGCTCACTCTGCTCGCTACCTCTATTGGGAATCAGTCCAAGGGTCGAGTCCACACAGCCCACTGTTTTCCCAGTGTTTGCCTCTCCAAGACCAGTGGTGCGATGGTGTTTTAACTGATAGTTTTAGCAGGCAGTGCTGGGGGCTGGCTGGAGTTCTTCAATAGATTGGCGGGGAATTAAAGGCAGATTCTGTTTAAAAATTTTTTTTTAAATGAGGTAGAGCGAGTGAGGTGGAGCGAGCTGGCAGGCAGAGCCGGTGGGGGGGCCGGGGGGAAGGAGGAGGGGGAGGAGGCGGCGGTGATAGTGGTGAGTGGCGGGCAATTTGCAAGCTAATTGCATTTTGCTGTGATGGCTACAGGTGTCAGATTTTGCCTGCTGCTGTTACCGCCACACACGATGTCCACACGCACTCACCCGGGCTCTGCAACCCCCCTCCTTCCACGCAGCCTTGATTCCCGATTTCCCAAGCTGGTGTTTTCGGCGATTTTCGGCCGCGATTTGGGCCGCAATTTTCGGCCGCGGTGCGTGGCTCTTCCTGCTTCCTGCTCTGCTCCGCTGCTGCTTGCTGCTGGCTGCTGGTCGAACGTGGTCGAAAACCTGGACTGGACTTGCTCTCGCTCGAAAACCTGAACTGGCTAACACACGACATACACCCTATCGATACTCACTTCTCCGTTCGCCACTGATCTCGCTGCACATCAGACTCCGCCAGTCTCTCGGAATTTTGCTGATCTCCATTTTCGGTCATTAGGCTCTATTTTGGGACTTTAGGTTCTAAGTTTCACCTTTCTAGACTAGTTCTGGGTTCTTCCCTTGCTTCATGTTCAAACCATCCTACTCTGCTACCAACTGGAAGGGTTAGGCCCATAAATTCTGGACTTATTCTAGAATACCAATCTGGTGGTTCTTTTTAGCAGCGTGTAAGTGTAGAGGGGAGAAGGTTGTTATTGTTGCCACTTAGTTCGACAGGAATTTCTCTGGACACATAGTATTCACAGACAACTACGTAAGGTTAGTAAAATTATTACAAAGC
Organism: Triturus cristatus; assembly: GCF_964204655.1. Classification (NCBI taxonomy): domain Eukaryota; kingdom Metazoa; phylum Chordata; class Amphibia; order Caudata; family Salamandridae; genus Triturus; species Triturus cristatus. The sequence goes on along the minus strand of NC_140595.1, from coordinate 513,709,614 downwards.
CAATAATAACTGGACATAAAGGCACCTCAAGAGGAGAGTGTAGAAATACATTGGAATCAGCATAAAGCCAAAACTGCACATCCAGTTTAAATGGTGCAACATAAACAAAACAATTAATTCATGAAGCAGAATACAGAAAATCAGAAAGCATGATTCCAAGTTTCCCTGCATCAAGGGCTGATGAATATAAAGCATTAATCTATCCCTACGCTAAGGCTAAAATGACATCCCTATTTAAGCATCTTCAGAGAGGAAAGTTAAAAGGTTTCAGTCTGTGGAGTCTCCGTAAGAAATCTCTCCACAATAATGGGTCATGTAGCATAAAGCTATAGAGACAGAGCTTGCTCTAAGATGCTCTCTCTCCAAAGGCAGAGAAAAAGTGGGGCCTTTCCCTACTGCCAGCATCTCATTATTACAGGTATCTTTCCCAAGAATCTTTGCGGGTCACGCCATCTGGTCTGAATACGATTTCAAAGGTAGTTTTCCATGGGATAACGGTGTTCTTGATTTGCAACAAGCTGACCTTGATTCCCAGAGCTTCTCCAGTGTAAAACACAACAACTTTCCTTTATCGACTTGAGTTTAAGATGTAATTCCTTCTCTCCTTGCCTGACTAATAAAACAAAGACATTATCCTAGCTAACAAGCGCGCTTCTTCCAACTGCAACACAAAACATGAGAAAGAATAAATTCCACAGCACACATGATGTTCAGCTATTCTAAAGCGCGAATTTCCAAGGAATTGCATTTCAGGCCAACAAGATTCAGCTAACATAAGAAAATGGCATGTGAGCTTTACGATATTGCATAAGAAAATAAGCCACATTAAATTAAATGCATTTACCTACACATAGACATCAAATTAATAAACACATTTAATAAATGAATGATTGCCAGTTAGACAACACAAACTCTTCACGTTGGTTGCTGCTAGTCAAATTCACTTTCTACATTAATTCTCCAGGCTACTATGCAATAGCCGTAACACATTACGTTCATGTTATTATATTTCAAAATTCTAACATTTCTCATTAAAATAACAAAGGATTATGAGTGGGTGCACTCTACACGTGTAATTATAATGCACCCCTACAAATAAACTTAGTTTTCCGCTACATCACTGCCAAGGAACTCCTGGACATAGAAATAGCTGAGCTGTGTCTTCTCCTCCCCACAATCCACCAAAGGATCTTTCACCTGCAGATACTGCCACTTCTCCTGCGACACAACTGGCGAACGATCCTGCACCACTCCTGCCCACAAGATCAAGAACCCCCCGCAACTGCTCCGCTGTATCTTGCTTAATGCCTGCTCACTCTGCTAAAATGCAACAGAAATCTGGGATACCATCACCACCCTCTCCACGCATGTTACCTCATCACCGAAACGTGGTTCAACCCCTCCTCGAACCCCGACATCACTACTGCCACTCCCGAAGGCTACAAGATGATACACTGTGACTGAGCCAATAAACAAGTCGGAGGCATCGCCATCATCTTCAAGGAAACCATCAGATGCACCATCACAAATGACGACCCCCACACCTCTCATGGAACACCTCAACTTCCTACTACAAACTGATGCGAAGATCACGATAAGAGGTACCCTTGCCTACAGACCCGCTGGATCCCGAGAAACATTCTGCGAAGCCATCCCTAACCTCGTCACCCCCCTAGCAATCAACTCACACCGCTGCGTTCTACTCGGCGACCTCACCTTCCACATCGATGACCCCAACTATGCCAACTCCATCCCCCTCCTGGAGAGCCTCACCCAACTGGTCACCAAACCCAGGCACAAAGCCAGATACACACTCAACTCCATCTTCCCTTCCAGCGACAGAATCCAGTTCAGCCACACCACAGAACTCACCTGGACCAACCACACCATCACAGACGCCTAGCACACTTCCACCAGGCAGCAGATCTCCTCATACCACAGCTGGAGCAAGGTCACTGAAACTCATTGGTCACAGACCCTCACCACCTCCCAAATCAAGGCCTTAACTTACCTCAACCAGGTCGTCCACCACTTCGCTGCCTGGATCTCCGACTTCGCCGACAGAGTTGCCCTGCTAAAACCTACAAAAACAAGAGCCCCAAAAATGCCATCTGGTGCCCCCCCAGAACTCAGGAACACTAAGTGCAACTGCCATCAAGTGAAGAAATGGTGTGCATCACCAAGAACCCTGTCGACAGAGCAGCACACACAACAGCCCTCAGCAACTACCACCGGCACATTAAACAAACCAAGAAAGCAGCCATCACCACCCGCATTGACTCCGCTGCCAACCACATGAAGGAACTCTTCAAAATAGTCAAAAGATTCTCCAACCCGACTTACATAGAGAATGCCATCCACTCCTCCCAAGAACTCTGCAACACCCTCTCAGACTACTTCCACAGCAAGACCACCAACATCTACAACAATTTCAACATCCTACACTCCACCTTCCACCCTCCACCCTGACTACCTCATCCAAGCAGTGAACACCAGCCAAACTATCACCACCTGGTCACCACTCACCACTCTGACCACCTCAGCCATCATGTCTTTCATCCACTCCAGGGCATCTACCCATCCCTGCCCCCACCATCTTTACAGCCTTGCAACAAACAGCACAAACCTCACCAGCATCCTCAACACCTCCATCTCTACCGTAACCTTCCTGGACAGATGGAAACACACAGATATCAGACCCCTCCTAAAGAAACCCTCTGCTGACCTCAATGATCTCAAAAATCATTGTCCGATTTCCCTGCTCCACTACCCGGACAAAGTTCCCAAGAAAGCCATCAATAGCTCACCAAATTCCTGGAAGAAAACCACCTACTGGACGCCTCTCAATCAGAATTCCGTGCCATCCACAGCACTGAGACCGTGCTGATTGCTGCCACAGATGCCATCAGAATACTCTTTGACCATGGAGAAAGGGTGGCCCTGAACCTCCTTGACCTCTCTGCAGCGTTCGACACAGTCTCCCACACACCCTCATCAACAGACTCTACAACATAGGCATACGGCAAGACACCCTCAAGTGGATTGCCTCCTTCCTTACAGAACGCACACAAAGCATCTGACTACCTCCCTTCACCTCCACCCCAAAGACAACATATGCGGTGTACCACAAAGATCATCCCTCAGCCCCACCCTGTTCAACATCTACATGACCCCCTCACAGATGTCATCATATCCCTCGTACTCAACATAATCTCCTGTGCAGACGACACTCAACTAATCCTCTTGCTCACAGAGGACCCACCAACACCAAACACAGCTTCTGCAACACCATGAGCAACATAGCCAAATGGATGAAAGACAACTGCCTCCAACTCAACTCTGACAAAACTGAAGTGGTGATCTTTGGGAAGAACACCTCCATATGGGGCCACAGCGGGTGGCCAGCAGAACTCTGACCCACACCGACTGACCACGCAAGCAACCTCGGCATCATCCTTGGCAACCAACTGACCATGAACTGACGAGTTAACACAGTCGCTTCCTCCTGCTTCCACATACTTTGCATACTCTTCAGAATCTTCAGATGGATCCCAACCAACACCAGAAAGACCGTCACTCAGGCCCTCATCACCAGCCGCCTTCGTCTACATCACAGCCATGACCGGGAGCGACCCTCCCCTCTAGGTCCATAAGGCCCCCTCACTGACAGACTTCAGAAAGAGACTCAAGACATGGCTCTTTGGCAGAGACACAGCACCCAGATACTCCTAGATGTGACAGAATGCGCTCATTAGACTTGGCTTTTTCAGCGGGTTTACCCCTAGACTTTTCGCTTTTTGAACTCCTATTTTTGACCTATTTTTCATTGGTTTTAGGACTCTGGGCACTTTACCACTGCTGTTCAGTGCTAAAGTGCATATGCTCTCCATGTAAATTGTGTCATGATTGGTTTCCCATGATTGGGATATTTGATTTATTAGTAAGTCACAAGTACAGTGCACTGTGTGTGCCCAAGGCCTGTAAATCAAATGCTACCAGTGGGCTTGCAGCACTGGTTGTGCCACCCACACAAGTAGCATTTCAAAGGTGTCTCAGACCTAACACTGCAGTGTCTGAGCGCAGTTTTTACTGCCATGACGACCCTTTCTTACATGTAAGGCACCCCTCGGGTACACCCAAGTTACCCCCATGGGCAGGGTGAAGTGTATGTGAAAGGTAGGACATGTACTGGTGTGTTTTTCATGAACTGATAGTGAAAAACTGTGTATTTAATTTTTCACTATTGAAAGGCTGCCTGCCCAATAGGTTAACAAAGGAGCTGCCTTGTAACTTCTTACAAGCGTAACTTTCCATTGGGACAAGATTGAGAAATGGAGTTTAGGCTTCCTGAACTCAGAATTTAAAAATACATCTTTTAGTGAAGATGATTTTTATATTGTGTGTTTGAGAATGCCAATTTTAGATAGTGGGCATTTTCTGGCTTAACCATCCTGTGAGCTTCTGCCATTTGTGTATTCACTGTCTGGGTTTGAAGTGACAGGAGCTGCGGATGTGCATTCACACTAGACAGACACAAGGGATCATTTAGGGTCTGCCCTGCATATCCTGGGTTACTCATAGCCCGGCTGAATAGACCTGTCTTCATTTAGAGTAGTGGGAGTAGTTGTCGCTTGCACCCGAATGAATTATGGCTGCCTTACATGAAGGTGTCTCCACCTCCTGTAGTGAACCTAGCCTGAGCCAGGTAGAACTGGTTTATGTGTGCCAGAGGAACTTTATTTGTACCAACTTCAAAGGAAAATGTGGTATAAATATTGGGGCCCTGACCCCAGAACATTAGATTACTGCTGGACTAAGGATACTGCCAGGAAGAAGAGCTGGAAGAGCTGACAGGAGGAGTACTGCCCATTTGCTGTTGTGCTTTGTTGGGGTGGACTGCAGTTGCTGCTTCTGTCTTGGGCAGGGAAAGGACTGGATTGTTCTGTCTGCATACTAAGTATCTCGAAGGGCTTGATGTAGAGCTTGCCTCCTGTTGGAAGTTTCAGGGAAATCAAAGACTTCAACATCTTCTGGGTACTTCCTTCTGGAACTGGATGTTTCAGCTGCCACAGAAGAGAAAGGTTACCCGACGCCGTCAACGACGCCACTGTCGGCTCCATGACCTGAAGGCACCACAGAGGGCACTGATGCACTTTGTACTGCAACCTGGTCTCACCGACAATGCCATCCAAAGCTGACACAGAGCTGCTGCTTGCACCCCCTTGCTTCACACCGCCGCCTTGGTTTCCCTGAGAACCCCCTCACCAATGCCACCGCCTTCACCGTGACCTGTGGACAAGACTTGTGAAGAACACAGAGCACCGTCCCACTTCACACTGCAACCCTACTCTCACAGATGACACTGCTCCAAGCTGACATCGACGCTGCTGCCTGCACCGTGGTTTAGGGTCACCGCTTGTAAGTTACACGACGCACCGCCCCTCCCACACGGCAGCCTTGGCCCACCGACGCCAGCGCCATCGACTCCAGTTCGCCAACCGACACCGCTGCCTGCACCGTGTCCTGTGGGCCCCGCACACCGCATTGCCACTGGATGGCCGTTACCAAGCCGTGACCTGCGGGCACCAGACATCACACTGCACTGTTCCGCTTTACACCACAACCAGCACTTCTGACTTCAAGCTCACGGAGTTTGACCTGCAATGCGTGTGACTTCAAGGGCCCGACGACTCCTGCACCGACCACCGAAGCTCACCACAAGGTCCGACACCCTGCATCTCCAATGGTACTGTTTTGCGTGTCTCCCCTAGACCATAGCTGGCCCGCTACGCCGGGACCGGCTGGAAATGTTGGATTTGTTTGTTCAAGACACCATTATTGCCCCATTTGCCGCTATTGACTTCAAGGCATTGTATATAAAGCCTATTTTTGCATTATTAATATTTTGATAACTGTATGTTGGATTTTTTCCTGTTTTGGTCTTGTTTTACACAGATAAATATTGGATGTTTTTCTAAAACTGGTGTGGTGTCCTTTTGTAGTATTTTCACTGTATTACTGTTTGTTATGTGCTAAAGCTTTACACATTGCCTCTGAGATAAGCCTGACTGCTCGTGCCAAGCTACCAAAGGGGTGAGCAGGGGTTGTTTTAGACGTGTAATCCCCTTATCCTGACTAGAGTGGTGATTCTGCTTGGCTAAGGTGCATAACCTAGCCAACCAGAAAACCCATTTCTAAAAAGCTCTTTGCAAATGTTGATTGATTGCTTGATTGATTGAGTAAGGTTTTAGGTGTGATGGTTTATTGCCTCAGCCTCTCTGTAAAAAAAGATATGATGTCCTATTTGTAATCAAATAGGAGGAGAGTTGTGAAAAACATGATCCACTTTCCAGTCACATCTTCAACACAACCCCTGCAGGGCAACAAAAGCTCGTCAATGTATAATGTAATGTATATATGGTATTACCCCTAGAGTATCTTAACTGGTGCTCGCCAATAGGTAGTTATGGTTAGGACCTAGTTTCCATAGATGGAGCATTTTTTGGTTAGCTAATAACATTGGTACTGTTTGACGAATCTCCACAAAAGTTTTTAAACTAGTACACCAGTCAGTTCAGCTGCTGTCTGGAAAGTTTTGGGGGGAGTCCCAAAACCTGTTTCCCCATGCAATTTCCCATAGGGATTATTAACACAAGTACAGCCCGAACCACTGAATGGAATAACACGAAATTTGGCAGAAAGCTCGCTGTTGGTCCAAAAAGAGCCCTTTTGTCTAATTTGGTGTTAATCTGTTCTGTAGTTTTTGAGTTGTTAAAGACAAAACATTTATGGATATCAAGGGAGGCGGAGGGTCCGTGGAAGTGACAGATCTCATGGTGAGGTATGATTTGCTGCCATCCCTTAAGTCAGGAAGTGTTGGTAGCCATCTTGGGACTCGGATTCACATGAGTCCCTAGAAAAAAAGGAAAAAAATAAAGGGGCAAGGTAGGAATAAACTGAACCGCTGGGCCTGGTGGTGGGGTCTCACAGGGCCCCAACAGGGGCCAAAAATGTTTAAAAAAGAAAATTCCAGCGAATTCACAGAGGATCCGCAAATCCACAGGAATTTATTTTTTAAATCAAGCGCTGTTACCCACACTTGCTTTCATTTCTTCCCTCCGATGGGCCAGGTCCCAGGAGAGATATACTTTTATAATTAAAGGGTAGTGGGCGCATGTGGCCCCCCTTCCCAGGCCTCTGATTACTGTCCCAGAGGCCTCCACCCCTTTGTTTTATTTCACTGAATTTGTAGTTTGTATTTATGTTAAGTAATATGTAATTACCTTACATTAATCCAACCCTGCCAAGTGCAGCCTGTGGCCAGGCCCTGCAGTCTGTGGCTAGGCCCACTACCTCACGACACGCACAGCCAATCACCCTCTGTCACCTAAGCCAGCTCCATGCATGGCTCTGGGCCGTGCAGACAGGTGGGTAGGCTGCACGGCCTGGCCTGTGGCCAACCCCTGCAACCATCCACCCGCAGGCACCCACCTCTGTGCCCCACACGGATTTTTAGACCCTTGCTCACTTTGCCACTGGATTCAAGCAAGCCTGGCTGAAGACGGCTGAAATGCCAGAAACCGGTCCTAGGATGCTTGTTTCCGGTCCAGGGAAGACATGGCTTGGCAGTTCGGGCTGGATTGATCCCATGAGGCACAGGTTCAGACTGATTTGCATATGGCCATGTCTGAACTGGGGTGGCAGAGTGGGCTAAAGAACGGTGATGGATCAAACCCAGATCTGTTGACTGGGTGTGAGTGTTTGATTGGTTCTGATGCTCCGTCCATCACCACCCCCTTTTGTACCGCTTTGTTCGCCATAAGTTGGCAGGGTATGCTCAGACGTTGAGTCCCTTGCTCACTTTGCCACTGGATTCAAGCAAGCCTGGCTGAAGACGGCTGAAATGGCAGAAACCGGTCCTAGGATGCTTGTTTCCGGTCCAGGGAAGACATGGCTTGGCAGTTCGGGCTGGATTGTTCTCATGAGGCACAGGGTCAGACTGATTTGCATATGGCCATGTCTGAACTGGGGTGGCAGAGTGGGCTAAAGAACGGTGATGGATAAAACCCAGATCTGTTGACTGGGTGTGAGTGTTTGATTGGTTCTGATGCTCCGTCCATCACCACCCCCTTTTGTACCGCACGGACTTTGGCCATAATCGGGGCCACCCAATTACTAAAAGGGGAGGGAGGTCATGCGTCCCCTCTCCCCAGACCAATTTGGGCCCTGAAGATTCCATCCCCCAGGCCCCAGCCCATTATCAAAAGGGGAGCAAGACTGTGCAACCTCCCTCACCAGGTTGATTTTGGCCAAGAATCGTGGATCTGCAGAGATTTTCACAGCAACATTTGAAAAAAGTGCTTTATGGCACGAGGAGGTCCCTGTGGGACCCCACCACCAGGCCAAGTAGGTTAGGGTAGTCCCCCTTCTTTTTTTTACAACTTTTGTTTGAGATTCGGCTGAGTCCCAAAATGGCTGCTAACACTTCCTGGTTGAAGTGTTGGCAGCCAATCAGATCTCAGCACGAGATCTTTACAAGATTCTGCAATGGTAGTGATGGTTTTGACAGTCGCACATCAAATTCTAAAAATTTCTGGAGCTCTGTACTGTTCTGCGAGATTACGGTGCCCATCGAGGTAAAGAAAACATCCCACTACCAAAGATGTAAGATGAACAGGACCTTCAGAGGGAGAGCCTGTTACTGCATATGTTTTCAAACAGATATACCCCGGCACTCTAATGTTGTGATAGAAATGTCACATATATTTAAAATTTTCTAGTGCAATTAGATAACTAATTCCATGAATTCCATTTCAGTAACTGGTATTCTGTCCCATATGTAAAAGAACATGAATAGCATGAAAAGTCCATTAAGAGAAAAAGAACATCAAAGAGCAAGCATTGTTTATATAGTTTGTGTGAGACGTTGGCCTGATATATGATGTCACTAGTTCTAGTGTACACCTTGTATTAGCCCAAACAACCCTTAGGGTGATTGGTTGTAAAGTCAACCTTATAGACCAGCTATCCTAGTGGTAGCATGGACAAGAGCAGTCTTAGGCTAAACTCTGAATGGCATGTGAAGCCAGCTGTTATACCATATGTAATCCCTTGAATACCAAATGAAAGGACACCACAACAGATATATATAAAAATAGAATGTATTTATTCTAGTCAAACCCTCAGCACTCTTTATGAGATTCGAGGTAAGTACAACACAGTCTTATTTAAGCATACATTAAGTCACACAGGTAAGTAATACAGTTAGGCCCTAGGGGCCACGCAAACCATATACTAAGTAAGTGGTATAAGAACCACTGTCACGAACACAGGATAGGCCTAGGCCTAGGGAATCGCTGGGGCTACCCTATACTACCAAAGGTTAGGAAGTGGGAGGCCCACGGGATTCAGGTGCAGAGTGGAAACACTCACGCGTAATGCGTAAAAGTCAATAGAAATAGAAGTTATTAGAATTTAACAGTTTTAGGACACTTCTGGAATAGCTAGGAAGTCGAGACTTGGGAACTAGACCCTAGGATAGTCAATACCCTTGTGAGCACCGAAGTACCCAAGTTACCTAGCCCACGGGCTGCGGGTGCATAGGTGTGAACTTGCGTCGGGTTTCGTCGTGGACTTCTATGGATGCCTGAAGGAAAGTTGCTGACAGGCAGTCTGTGAAGAGTGTCCGGTGGATCCCAAGGTGGGGATCAAGAAGGAAGGAACCTGCAAGCAGAAGGGACAGAGTCTAGGTCACCAGCCAGGAGCCGGGAAGGAACCAGGAAGGAACCAGGCGATGTCGTGAAGATGCAGGTGAAGAGGTGAAGCTTGTCGCAGCAGCCACGGGTACCAGGAGGCGTCGAGGACGACCAGGACCAGGAGGTGAGCTGTCCCACGAAGGCTCTTGCTGTCGGCGGCGTCGAAGTCGAGTCAGGACCCAACAAGCCCTGGCAAGCGGAACCCACGCAGGATGGAGGACTTGCTTTTGGTGCAGACCAGGAAGGTCTGGGGGGCTTCTCTTTCACAGAGGAGTGGGTGCCAGTCTGGAGGAGCCGGACCAGCAAGATGAAAGTGAAGGTTCGTTGTCACAGAGGCTACTAGCCAACGGGCCAGCAACCGTTCAACACGTCGAGCAACACAGGTGCAGAAGGGCCCCACGCAGAACACGTGAAGTGTGGGGAGCTGGTCTTTTTTGCAGATGGTGCTCAGGAGTGGGGCTTCTCAATTCCCCAAGCACAGCCTCGAGGAAGCCTCGGAAGTCGCGCTAGTCAGTTACTAGCCACTTTTCCCAAGTCGCCGGTCTGAAGAACCAGAACCTTTTGGGCCTGGCGGCGCAGGGTACGCCCTATGTCTCCGGAGTTCTCCTGCTTCACTACACAGAGACACGGGACACTCTGTCGGCGTTAGAAAATCAGATTTATTTAGCTGCAGCTCGTACAGTTATCCTAGAAGTACACAGAGTAGGTTCTCAGGAGACTGCCAATTCACTCTGTGGCGCATCAGATTAAATGCTATACAATGTTATAATTATTGACGAGATACACTCCCAAAGCACATAAGAAAGAGCCAATAAGGAAAGTTGGAAAACAAAGCGGAACCAATAGGAAAGGTTTGAAAACAGAAATATTAGATGACTCGAAGAGACCTCTCCTCCAACTGTGTTTGTCACCCCACCCTCAAACTAATTCATTAACAGATTATAACTAACTTGCAGGTGGCGAGATACGTTTGTGTGTGTTTGGAGGATGGTCGTGACACGAGAGAATGCTAGCAGGAGACAGTGAAGGCCAATCGATAAGATACGGTCAGGAAAGAATAGTGTGAGCCAACAGATAGTTGAAACGAGGATTAAGAAAGCCAGACAGGGATTAGTGTACTCGGCTAGTTCTAACACCAGCTTTGCAAATAAAGGCCGAGGACGTATTTTGACACCAGGCTACAGAAAAAGCAGAATAGACTTTGTTCGCCGTGCTGCCTGAGTGATGGCAACACAAAATGGCGGCGGGCCACAAAATGGCGGGTCGATTCGATCGTATTCGAAAATCGAAGTTCCTCAGACCCTCCTTTTGCCAGAACTCAGGCAAGATAGACTCATGTTAATCTGAGTCCACGTCAATTGCCATGAGGTCATCAAGCTGTTGCTGTAACATCATTCTTATGTTTTCTGTTACTTGTGGCTTGGGTTTTGGGATACACATAGTAGCACAAAGATCACAGACAGCGGGACCACAGTGCATACAAAGGCAACAGGAAAATATAATGGTCAAAATCATTCCAAGAAATGTCAATGCTTTCCAACCCCATTTGGACAGTAGTCCCCAAAACCATTCCGTTAAAGACCAATCTCCTTCATCCTGATGAATAGAGTCGGAGATTATGTGCAACTTGGTGATAGCTTGGTATACTGTCGGAGCGTCATTAGGAATGAAAATACAGCAACTTAATCCGATCAATTTGCATACTCCACCACGATCGGTAAGAACAAAGTCTAAAGCAACTCGATTTTGCAAGGTCATAAGACGATCCGCCTGTAGTTCTGCCGTGATGTTACTTAAGGCTCCTACAGTGATGTCTATTGTAGTCTCTACAACACGGACCAATTGCCTTATATTTCTGCTGTTAGCCATTGGACCCCAGAAGGGAAGAAAACCTTTAAGGAAATCTCCTCCCTCTTGTCCTGCTGTGTCCTTTGAATCAATAATTCCTCTGCCGTAACGGGTTCGGTGATGATTTGCGGAAGCAGTGTAAGTAGGGGGAAGAAGAAAGGCTATGTAACAAGTACCAGAGAAACCCGTTGGTAACCAAGTTTAAGCTCTGTTATAGCAGATAAAATAGGTGCCTTGAGAAGGCACTAGAGGAGGCGAGTTCTGAGAGGAATAAACGTACATGTAGGAGCAGTTACTCTTTTGTGTAGTGTCAGAAGAGCGATCATTTATCTGTAAACAGAAGTTACCCTGATGTGGTATAGTCCAAATTGGCGAGGACTTTCCTTTTCCCACTTTACTATTAAGACTCGACATGTATTGGGTGACGTTCCAATTAGTGTATGCTTTTCTCTCGTCAATGGAGATTTTACTGTTTTCCATGATTTTAGCCATAACTACCATACCCTTAATCAAGGAACTATGACTGAAATCCGGATAATTAATTTGTGTAGTAACAGATCGTCTGAATTTACTTTGATAAGCATTAGAGAAAATGACGAAGTAAGCCCAAGCAGAACCTTCATAAGAAAAAGGAAGAACTAGATATGGCATTCCTTTCTCTGTGGTATGTGGCATAAGACCACACCCAACAATCAGTTGTGTTAACCACTAATTGGTGCTGATGTAATAGCTGGATAAAGGAATTGTTATAATACTCGGTTCTTCTGACGAGTTCATGTGAAGGAAGAGTATGAAAGAGGTGTGGAGAGATAGTAGAAGAAGACACAGAAGAAGAAGAAGAAGAAGGGGAGGCATCTTTTGGCTGCAAAGCATAAATTATCCAACTAATAATCGCCAAAACAATACATAATGATATAAAAACACATAAAGTTATACTAAAACGACTGTACATTATTGTACAGGATGCTTTCTTCACTTCATCTCTTCTTTCTTTATTACTTGGTGTAGTTTCCATCTTACTAATGGATGCTCACGGCAATCTTCCTCAATCACTGAAGTCACGATACTCTACCGTCCTATGACACTGAAGATCCTGCAGACCTATTGTCACTACTCAGGTCGTGACCTAGACTCCTACCGTGACCCTGCAACCGAAACAGAATACTACACAAGAGAGAAGAAAGTTTTAAATGTTCTTTGGTCTGGGCCTCAGATTGTAATGTTCCTTCCCCGGAACGTTCTGGTTCTGAAACAATGTTCGAGGTTCAGTCGTATCCAAGCGACGATGCGATGGAATTGCTTCCTGTAAAATGTCGTCGCCCTCCTTCTCAGACAGTGTCCCATTTAGGTGTGCATCGCTAAAAGGTACGAATCGTGGAGTCTTTTCGCTTTCACAGTCACCGATACCTCTGCGAACCCACTGATCAAATGGCAAAGGCAAAGGCACTTTCTTGCAATGTACACCGTGAATCCAATTTTTCTTTCCTTCGACTTTAACTGCTGTCCTTGTAGTCAACAAGACCATTCGCGGCTCCCGCCATCTGGGTTGCAGATTATTGGACCTCTGAAAGTTCTTCACGTAGACCCAGTTACCTGGTCGGATGGAGTGACCTGAGTCTATGGAGGCCTCCGGCAGAGCACTCTGAACCTGTTGATGAAGAACACGCATAGTTGTAAGGTCATGCAGATAATCAATCAACATTGGATATGGCAAGTCTGAGAATTTCTTAGGACGAGGTATTACCCATACGTTGGCCGGACGGCCAAATACCACTTCGTAAGGGCTAAGTCCCAAACGAGAGTGTACTGCAGTTCTGGTGGATAGCAGAGCTAACGGCAAAGCATCAGGCCAATTGAGTCCTGTACTTGCTTGAACTTTTGCTAACTTCAATTTCAAGGTTCCATTGTAACATTCTACTAAACCCGCTGACTGTGGATGATTTGCCGCGTGGAACTTTTGCTTGATGCCAAGACCAGCACAAACTTTCTGCATAACTTGGCCAACAAATTCGCTCCCATTGTCACTCCAGACAATGTGCGGCAAACCAAACCTGGGGAAGAATTCTTTTAGAAGGATTTTAGCCGTGGATAAAGCTGTGTTGTCCTTTAGAGGATATGCTTCTATCCACCTTGAAAAGGCGCATACTACCACCAGAACATATTTGAGGTTGTTGCATCGTTACATATGAATGTAATCAATTTGCAACACCTCAAATGGATATGTCGGAGGGGCAAAGTGACCTGCTGGAGTTGGGGTTCCCTTTCCCGGGTTGTACATTAAACAAACGATACAGTGCTTTACTACATTGTCTGCACATTTCGGGATATTTTCATTTTGCCATACTGGAGCCAGAAGTTTACAAATGCCTTTTGCACTTAAGTGGGCTGGACCATGAGCCATAGTAACCACTGGGAGAACATAGGCATCTGGTAACAGCCAACGCTGATGTTCAGATAATTCCACCCAACAACCCATCTCATCTAACATTCCCATACTTTCATTCCACTTGCTCATCTCTCTTTCCGAAGCCTCTTTCTGAATCGCTTTTACGCTTTCCACTTTATTCTCATACATTCCTCTCTCTCTGACCCAATTCGCAGGTCCTGCCACATACATTCGACTCGTTGAATCTCTCGCTGTTCTCTTTGCTATTTCGTCTGCAAATGCATTTCCTCGACCAACATCATCCGTAATCTTCTTGTGTGCACTGCACTTCACTATCACTATTTGGATGGGTAAGGCAAGTGACTCAAGGAGATCAGTCACCAACTGACCATGTTGTATTTTGGTGCCATGTGAAGTTAGGAATCCCCTTTCCTTCCAGAGACGCCCAAAATTGAACGCTACACCAAAAGCGTATTGGCTGTCAGTGTATACGTTCACTCTTTTCCCTTTCGATAACACACAAGCTCTCGTTAGTGCTATCAACTCTGCTGCTTGCGCTGAATTGTGTCTAATGCGTGCAGTTTCCTCAATGGTATGTAGAGTAGTCACAGCATAAGCTGAAACCGTATCTCCATTAGGCATCTTAAAGCAAGAACCATCTACCCATAGGGTCCCATCCGGATTCTCTAGCGGTGTATCTCTCAGGTCAATTCTCCCTTTCGTCTCTTCCTCAGTACGGAAGAAACAATCATGTTGATCCTCAACATTTTCCTCATTTGGAAGGGGCAACAGAGTAGCTGGATTTAGGGTATTACATCGCTTAATGTGTATGTGACTAGCCAAAAGTGTCAGCTCGTAACCAGTTAAACGTGCACTCGTAAGATGCTGTGTTTTTGTCCTGTTTAGCAAGGTATCCACTGCATGTGGCACCATGACAATGAGAGTGTTATCCAACACCATTCCAGCAGACTGTCGGATAGAAATTGCTGCTGCTGTCGCTTTGAGACAACTGGGCAATGCTTTAGCTACAGGATCTAACGTAGCCAAAAATAAGCACATGGCCGCTGTTTGTTTCCAAATTGTTGCGCTAAAACTGACAATGCACAACCTTCTTTCTCGTGAACATAGAGCGTAAAAGGCTTAGTGTAATCTGGGGTGCCTAGTACAGGAGCAGAACACAGAGCGGTACGTAAGTCAGTGAAACTCTTTTGGCACTCATCAGTCCATGGAAGGAGCTGAGGCTTATCTTTCAAAGTGAGTGCCAACAAAGGTTTAGCAATTAGAGAGCAGTTAGGGATCCACTGCCTACAGTAAGAAGTGATACCCTGAAAGGCACGTACTTCCCTTTGTGTGGATGGTACAGACATTCGCGCAATTGCCTGTATTCGTTCCGGTGTCAATCGTCGTCCGTCCTTTGAGAGGAGATGACCCAAATAGGTAACCTCTCGACAAACATACTGTAGTTTGGAAGGTGAAACCTTGTGATTCAGCTTAAACAAATGGCGTAACAAAGCAACAGTGACATCTTTGCAGATATCTTCTGAATCAGCGGCGACTAACAAGTCGTCCATATACTAGATAAGAGCAGCACCAGACGGCAAGTGAAAAGTATCAAGATGACATTTTAAAGCTTGACTATAAATGGAGGGACTTTCACATTAGCCTTGAGGTGCGCGCTTAAACCGGAATCTTCGGCCTCCAAGAGAGAAACCAAAAATGTCCCTACTTTCTTCTGCAATGGGAATACTAAAGAAGGCATTCTTTAGATCGACAACAGAGAACCAACTCGCTATGGAAGGTATCATCGTCAACAGAGCAGTGATATCTGGAACAACAGGAAATTGTGGAATCACAATTTTGTTTACTTCTCGCAGATCAATTACAAAACGGTACACAGGAGGCTGAGAAGGATCAGTGCGTTTAAGAACAGGAAGAATAGGACTATTGCATGTGTTACCTCTTGTCTCTTCAACCACACCCTTCCGAATCAAGTCATGAATAATTTCCAAAAGCGCTTTCTCACCTTCAACAGAAATTCTATACTGCGGGATGCGCGGTAATTCAACATTAGGCTTGAGAGTGACAACATAAGGTGGGATCTCAAGACAACCCACAACGTTCGGACCGGTGGCCCAAAGTGCTGTTGGAAGAGAAAGCAATTCAGGAGGAAACTGATCTTTGGACAAATACATTGGGGAGACCAATTTCTGTCCTAAAGTAAGATGTACGCCTGAAGGAGAACAATATATTGTAGCATACATTCTTCTCAATAGGTCTAGACCCAACAGATTCTCACCGCAACCATTCGTTAACAGAAGTGGACCTTCCAAATCATAAGGACCAACTGAAATAGGCAAAGGACAAGAAACTGGATTGCGAACAGGGGCGCCAGAAAATCCTACAGAGACATTCGTTAAGCCAGACAAAGGTGCCCCAGGGAGTTTAGAATGAATGATAGAACTTCTCATTGCTCCAGTATCCAGACGAAATGGCTCTGAAACACCCATTGTAGTGACGTTAACATAAGGACCATTCTGATCTACTGGGATTGGCACAACTCCCTTACTTTGTCCATGGCTGTCCTAGTTAACATGAAGACTCTCATTCTCGCCTTCAACATAATGGTCTTCATTGTAATACTGTGTAGTTCTCACATTCTGCTGATCAAAGTAGTTCATGGAATTGGGAGGAGGAAGGGCACGTTGTTCTTGAGGCAACACACCTCAACCTCTACCTCTGTTTGCTGACTGGAGGCCAGCACGACCTCGTGGAGCAGATAATGCTCCATTGCGCTGCAATAAAACCGGACAACTATTCTTAAAATGACCTTCCTCTCTACATTAGGCGCATTGATTAGGACCTAACAAAGGTCGCGGATTGTATGGCTCAGGTTTTTGATACAACCTCTGAAACTGCGGAGGCTGCTGAATTTGAGGCTGAGCATAACGTGGCGGATAGGCTTGCTGCAAGAGAACCTTCGTCTTTAAATCTTTTGTCTTTTTCTCTTGTTTTTCTCTTTCCTCTTTGTCCCTATTTTCATAATATTGAGCAGTAGCCAATATCTGGGCAGAAGAAGAAACAGCCCAAGAACTTTCAGAATCTTTTAATTTGTGTGACAGCTCGGGAAGCAAATTGAATACAAATTTGTCCACGAATAATCGCTGTCCACCATCTGTAGCCATGTCTTGACCACTGTGGTCGATAAATGTCTCCTCGAAACGAGTAAAGAAATCAGAGACACTTTCATCTTTCTTTTGTTTGCATGCTGCTAGTTTATCCCAATTAACTCTCAGTGCAGGCATCATAGTTTTCATTAACGTGATGATTCTACCAGGGAGTTCCGAGATCAGAGCGTCAGGCTTTGCGCCACCCACTTGGTCTCTATCTGTATTAGTTATGACATCCCAAGTAGCACCTAATTCTTGTGCGTGATCCTCTCTACGAATCTTAGCCCATATTGTCTGTGGGACTACATTGCCCATTAGCATATCAATATCTGCTAAATTCATAATGCAAGCATCAATTGTTTGCGATAATTCTTTGTAATAACCTGCGGGGTTCTTACGAGGATCTGGTAGAGTCTGCTTAAGGGCCAAAACTTCAGATCTCTTCCAGGGGACATGTACCCATATACGTTGGAAATGAGCAGGAATAGGTGCATTACCACCTACAGCCGCAACTGCCTCCTTCCATACTGGAGGAACCTCTCTCATAGGGTAATTTTTCGACGTCAGTTTAACCGACGGATCGGAATCAAGAAACATCTGAGAAAACAATAAGGATCTATAAGAGATAAGCGTCCTTACAGCTTCCTCAACTTTGGAACCTACAATAAGTCCTTTTTCAAAATCAGCTTGAACATTTAACAAATCTTGTGGGATCGAACTCGAACTCACATCTTCCCATTCTTTAATGAGAATGTCGCACATTACATTGAAAACATATCTCTGCGTAGGCGTATTCCATTGCAAAAAGGTAGGCATAATATCAAGCACACTATATTGTGGACTCTTCTTGATCCATCTTCGTGCAAGAGAGTCTAGCTTCTCTCGTTCCTCAAAATCTGGGAACTGACTACGAGATTGTCTTCGAGCAAAAGCCGGAGACACATTAAAAGCTCCAAAGAAAGGAGATAGAATACTAGTGGCAGAATCTGTGAGACGCTTACGCACAGACGGTGAATTAGACATTAGAACTGGAGACAGAGTATTAGGAGAACTGACAGGAGAAGAACTGGTAACTGCAGGAGGAGCAGAGGGCAAAGGAGAGCTAAGCTCAGGAGATGAAGGCAAAGAAGTTGAGGCTAACGGTAAAACCGGCAAGGGCGGTAAAACTGGAGGAGGCAAATGCTGAAGAGCTGGAACCGGCGGAGGTACCACTGGCAGCTGAGCAGGCTGTAACAGCTGAGGTACATTGGCATTTTGCGCATAAGGCGGAGGCAACCTTAATAAATGGGACATTAGGGGATCTTCTTCTATATCTTTCTTTTTATCAGAGGGAGAAACAGACAACATCGGATAGCATTTATCTATCGCCATACGATGTTGTCTTTCTGAAATTATTAATTTCATCATTTTTGAACTGTTGGGCAGCCTGTATAATTGTCATACCCTGTGCTTTCCTATCTCGTTTTGCTTGTTTAATTTCTTTCTGTTTGGCTTCCTTACGCCAAAGGCGGAAAGAGTCAAACATTGCCGGCCGGGATTTTCTTTTGAACAAAACTGCTTCTAAATTATCTAGCACCTCAGGATCGAAGCTACCGTTCTCTGGCCATTTTAGAACACCATCTTTCTTCGTGTATCGAGTCCATGTCTCGTTAAAGGCAATGGGGCTGATACCATGTTTTGAATAGAGCTCATATGTGGGAGTTCCAGCCGAAGGAATCGGACAAGAGTCCTCAAGTCGGGAGTCCCTATTACAACCAAGACAACAAATTCTTCCAAACTTAGTCAGACCAGGCATCTCGTGATGTCTCCGGACTGTTTACAAACTTCAAGGGAGTAAAACTCAGTTTACGCAGCACAAATGCACTTACCCTCGGCTTTATCTTTTGCAAAATATAAATCTAAGAAACCTAAGGACATCAAACAAAGAACCAAATTGTGGGCGCGACCCACGAAAATACTTAACTAAGGACGTCTTCTTCCACCAACAGAGGCCCGTCTATCGTCTCGCCTTACCATACATCATCAAAGGAATGGGCCAAAGCAGGGCGGCAGTCAGGGCAGCGGTCGTCAGTAGCCGTCAGGAAGGAGTAACCGCGCTGCAAAAGACCTTCGGACCACTTTCGACATACAGGGGTCGCTTAGTGTGGCTCGCGAACCCTCCGGAATTTTCTTGCGGGGTTCCTCACGACCTTCGAGCAGAACCGGTACCACTGAAGCCGCCCTACGTTGGGCGCCAGTTGAAGAACCAGAACCTTTTGGGCCTGGCGGCGCAGGGTACGCCCTATGTCTCTGGAGTTCTCCTGCTTCGCTACACAGAGACACGGGACACTCTGTCGGCGTTAGAAGATCAGATTTATTTAGCTGCAGCTAGTACAGTTATCCTAGAAGTACACAGTGTAGGTTCTCAGGAGACTGCCACTTCACTCTGTGGCGCATCAGATTAAATACTATACAATGTTATAATTATTGACGAGATACACTCCCAAAGCACATAAGAAAGAGCCAATAAGGAAAGTTGGAAAACAAAGCGGAACCAATAGGAAAGGTTCGAAAACAGAAATATCAGATGACTCGAAGAGACCTCTCCTCCAACTGTGTTTGTCACCCCACCCTCAAACTAATTCATTACCAGATCATATCTAACTTGCAGGTGGCGAGATACGTTTGTGTGTGTTTGGAGGATGGTCGTGACACGAGAGAATGCTAGCAGGAGACAGTGAAGGCCAATCGTTAAGATACGGTCAGGAAAGAATAGTGTGAGCCAACAGATAGTTGAAACGAGGATTAAGAAAGCCAGACAGGGATTAGTGTACTCGGCTAGTTCTAACACCAGCTTTGCAAATAAAGGCCGAGGACGTATTTTGACACCAGGCTACAGAAAAAGCAGAATAGACTTTGTTCGCCGTGCTGCCTGAGTGATGGCAACACAAAATGGCGGCGGGCCACAAAATGACGGGTCGATTCGATCGTATTCGAAAATCGAAGTTCCTCAGGTCCCACGTCCCTCGTCGCCTCCACGGGTCTCAGCTTCGCTGGAGATGTGGATCTGGTTCAGAGGTGTCTGGAAGTCTCGGCGCTGGTCAGTCTCTGCAGTCGTCCCTCGTAGGATTCAGTCGCAAAGCAAGCAGCGGTCGCTGGATGGTGCCTGGTTGCCCAGGGTGGTCACTCCTTGGCCACAAGGGAGATTTCTTCAGTCTTCTTACTGAGGTCAAATGTCGAAGGTCCAGAGTTTCTGTTCAAGTTGCAGATTCAGGTTAATCTAATTTAGCAGGGCCCTACTAGCTACTAATATACTGGGCTAGTGGGCTGGGCTACCTGCAAGGTCCCTCCTATGGGTGGGACCAGGAAGGGGAGTGGCTACACCCCCTTTCCTTTGTCCAGTTTCGCGCCAGAGCTGGGGCTGGAGTGCCCCAGCACCGGTTTGAACTGGACTATGCATGGAGCACCTTGTGTGCCCCAGGCATGTCTCATTCCTTTCAGCCCTCCCTGCCCCAATACACTAAAGTCTGTCTGGGGAGGTGCTAGCACCTCCCCAAGCAGGAAACCTATTGTCCAGGCCTCCCTGGCTGGGAGGGCTCCCAGCAGCAGGAGGTCAGTCTGTGGCAGCAGCATCCATTTTGTGATGCTGAGGCTTTGGTGAGAGTTAAACAGCAACGTAGGATTTTAACATTTCTCTCCCTCTAGAAGGGAGGAATAATATCCTCATTACCAGAAATGGTATGGGGGTATTATTCCAAAGTGTTAGACACCTTACACAACATGTTTTGATAAAGCCAAACCATAGTTACCATAACCGTTTAAGATTATAAGGTACTTTAAGAGTATATGGTAGGCTATATCATAGAACAGCTATAAGGACATGGTTCCAAAAGCTGCAGACAGGCTCAGCTCATGCTAGAGCACCATCTCACATGTTACCTAGCACTCTGCCTCCAGGATTGTTAAGGCCTGCCATAGGAGTGGCTGATAGGTACACATGTGTCTATATATAAGGGTAGATATAGGTATACTATATCTAAGCAAGGGGTGATTACACAACCTTGCCCCAGCTGAGTGATCAGCCAGTTGTGTCTGATTGGAAGGCCAGACCAGGGGTGGCATAATACATGCTGCAGCCCCTGGGAGGCCTAGGGTACACCTATGCCCTGGGTACCTAGGGTACACTGTACAGGGTCCAATAAGGTGATCCTTACCAATTGGGTATGTACCTAGGGTACATGGAGTCCATTTTAAAGAGAGAGCAGACAGCCTGAGACCCTGAATGGCAGGATCTCAGGCCAACTAAGTCAAAAAACCAGCTAGACACTAGGCAAAAAGTTGGGGGTAACCATAGTCAGATATACACCTTCCTACACAACCCCCCCCCCCCCCAAACGAAAGGAGAGAAGGCTGTCCTTGACAAGGTAAGCCTCTATTGCCTAAGTGGCCATATAAGGAAGAACCAGCACTGGCATGGTTATCCCATGTCTCATGGTCCACTAAGCAATCCCTCACCCTAAAGGTATCATAGGGTCTCCACCATAGGGAATCTCTACCTTTGGTGTGTCTTTGCAAAGTAAAAGGCTGGTGTTGAGATGGAGTACTGAAGTGAGTGTCCTCAAAGTGAGGCCTCAGCTTCCTCCAATCATCCTCCACCATGGATGCCTTTCTTTCTTTAACTGAGTTGCACTGTGCTCTCAGGTTCAGCCTCTGGCTACCTAAAGCTGGAGGCTGGGTCCCTTTTGTGGGCTTACTGGAGGGACAGGTCAGGTTTGGGGCCCTAAGGTCCCATGTTTGCCTGTGCCCAACAGAATCCCTCTGGGGGAGGTCCCTAACTACCTGTAAAGGGGATCCCTCAGGAATGTTTTTAACCATCACCTGGCTAGGGCTACTAGCCAGGCAATCCTCATTCTTTTGATGGGGGGGGGGGGTTCTTGTGGACAGGGGCCCTCTTGGGGTCCACTGGCCTCCCTGACCTCTGCAGCCCTGGGCTGACTGAGGCAGGGTAGAGAGAGGCAGGCTACCTGCACCAGACTGGGTCCCACCTTGGAAGGGTCCACTGACATCAGAGGCTCTGCCAGGCCAGGCCTGGCTACCTCTGGGGCAGTTCCTTCACAAGGGGTGAGGTCAGATCCCTGAGGAGGCTGGCCTTTTCCTAATGTCTGGGGAGAGGGAGACTTTTCTTCCTCTCCACTACTCTCTGTTTGTGTGGAGTGAACCATAGTTTCAGGCTTCACTACACCTATGTCAGTCTGAGTATAGGCTGAGACCATTACAGCCTTGCCAACCTTTCCAGGGAGGCACTCAGTTCGGGTTTGAGCTGTGACTGTCACAGCTATGCCAATCTCTACAGGGAAGTCTGTCTTTGCCTGGGCTGTGGCTACCACTGCCCTTCCAACCTTTTCAGGGAGGAAATCTACTTGGACAGGGGTTGTGGCTGGCACAACCCCACTACCCTTTTGTGAAAGGCCTACCATTTTAGAATGAGTGTCTTGTTCAACTCCAGCCCAAGCTGAGAGTTCTAAGTCATTCCCCAGTAAGCAGTCTACAGGCAAGGTTGGAGACACTGCCACCCTCTTAGGGCCAGTGACACCTCCCCAGCTGAGACATACCTCAGCCATGGGATGACTGTTCTGTTTGCCATCAATGTTAGTTACCTGGTATGAGAAACCAGGCAAAAGCTGCTCAGAGGGAACTAGTCTGTGAGTCACCATAGTGATGCTAGCTCCAGTGTCTCTGTAGGCCTCAGCTTTTCTACCATTGATGTAGGGCTCCTGTCTGTACCTACCCAAAGTGTTGGGACAGGCAGTGAAGTTGGCAAACCCCATGCCACCATCACAGACAAGAGTAGCTGCTGTAGGGGACTTGGCTAAGCCAGGGTCCACCTGTGTTCCCCAAGAAAACCCAACCAAATTTTTGGGGGCACTCCCACCACCTGGGGGATTACTGCTGACAGTAATAGGTGGTGTTACAGGAGTAATTGGAGGAACAGTTTTGTTTTTAGCCTTTGGGCAACTGCTGTCAGTTTTCCAATGCCCAGGAGTTTTACACTCATGGCAGTAAGGCTTTTTAACTGTGGTAGAGGAGGGAGCTTGGGACCCACCACCCTGTGTGGAGTTTTGGGGCCCTGAGGAAGATTTCTCTTTGGTTTTATCCCCACCCTTCTCTTGAGGCTTGGTGGTATCTTTCTTTTGGTCACCACCCTGATATTTAGGCCTAATCCTGGTCCTGACCCATTTATCTGCCCTCTTTCCCAATTCTTGGGGAGAGGTCAAATCTGAGTCTACCAGGTGTTGATGGAGAAGCTGGTTCTGACAATTACTAAGGATCTGCTCCCTCATAATCAAGTTGTACAATCCTGTATAGTCCTGCACCTTGCTGCCAGTTAACCAACCCTCCAAAGCCTTAGTGGCACAATCCACAAAATCAGACCAGTCCTGTGTCTGTGTCTTCTGGGTGTCTCCGAACAACAACCTATATTGCTCAGTGGTTAAGCCAAACCCATCTATCAGAGCACTCTTCAGGACTTTGTAATTGTTTGCATCCTCATCACTGACTGTGAGGAGCTTGTCTCTACCTTTGTCAGAAAAGGAGAGCCACAAGATAGCTGCCCACTGACTCTGGGGTACCTGCTGTACTTTGCAGGCCCTCTCCAAAGCAGTCATCCACTTGTGGATGTCATCCCCATTCTGATATGGGTGGACTATCTTGCTTAGGTTTCTATGGTCATAAGACCTATCCCTATCTCTAGGAATGTTGCTGCCACCAGTGGGTTCTGACCCACACAATTTTTGCTCTCTGGCCAGAGCATGCTTCTCTTTGGCAAGGGCAAGTTCTTCCCTTTCAATCCTGCGTTTGGCTTCCTTCATTCTGGCCTCATGCTCTCTCCTCTGGGGGGAAGTCATCCCCCTGTGGGATGAAGCATTGGAGCTTCTTTAGTGATAGGAGTGGAGAGAGTCCCCTGAGGGAGATCTACCCCTTCTATCTCTCTTTTTAAGATGACTTGGGGGCCTGTAAGGGAAGCTCCCATGCAAGCTCCCATGCAAGCTTAAGTTAGCCTGACTAAGTCTTCTGACTGGGGTCTTGCTACCTCCCTCTTCCTTGAGGTCTCTTCTAACTCATTTGTATCAGTTAAGTCAGGGGTTGCTTCCGTGGAGGGGAGGCCCTTATCTACAGCTATGGCACCATACTTGGCAGCTCTTTCAGCATCATAGGCTTTCAGAAGCTCCACTAGCTGTCTAAGGGTAGGGTTGGAACCCTGTTTTAATCTCCTGGAGGTACACAGTTGTCTCATCTCCTGGAAAGTGAATGCATCATATCTAGAGGGAATCTGTATAGGATTCTCCTCTCCTGAGGGAGTATCAGTGTGATCTCCATTCAGGGACATGATTCTAGTAAGGGTGTGGTGTGTGCACCTACCTACACTAGTTGTGTCTACTAAACCTTACTACTAGTTGTAGTCAGGGTGTGCTAGGCCCTTCAACCTACAACAACTAAGTCCAGTAGGACTTAAGTATTTATAATCTATGTTATATGTACCTAACAATATCTATGTGATCTTTCAATTTAGTATCTCAAGATTACAATGGTATTACAACAGCAAGCTCAGATCCCAACCGCTGCTCACCAATGTGAGAAGTTGGCCTGATATATGATGTCACTAGTTCTAGTGTACACCTTGTATCAGTCCAAACAACCCTTATGGTGATTGGTTGTAAAGTCAACCTTATAGACCAGCTATCCTAGTGGTAGCATGGACAAAAGCAGTCTTAGGCTAAACTCTTAATGGCATGTGAAGCCAGCTGTTATACCATATGTAATCCCTTGAATACCAAATGAAAGGACACCACAACAGATATATATATAAAAATAGAATGTATTTATTCTAGTCAAACCCTCAGCACTCTTTATGAGATTCGAGGTAAGTACAACACAGTCTTATTTAAGCATACATTAAGTCACACAGGTAAGTAATACAGTTAGGCCCTAGGGGCCACGCAAAACATATACTAAGTAAGTGGTATAAGAACCACTGTCACGAACACAGGATAGGCCTAGGCCTAGGGAATCGCTGGGGCTACCCTATACTACCAAATGTTAGGAAGTGGGAGGCCCACGGGATTCAGGTGCAGAGTGGAAACACTCACGCGTAATGCTCCCAGCAGCAGGAGGTCAGACTCGTGTCTGTGGCAGCAGCAGCCATTTTGTGATGCTGAGGCTTTGGTGAGAGTTACACAGCAAAGTAGGATTTTAACATGTCTCTCCCTCTTGAAGGGAGGAATAATATCCTCATTACCAGAAATGGTATGGGGGTATTATTCCAAAGCCTTACCATAACCGTTTAAGATTATAAGGTACTTTAAGAGTATATGGTAGGCTATATCATAGAACAGCTATAAGGACATGGTTCCAAAAGCTGCAGACAGGCTCAGCTCATGCTAGAGCACCATCTCACATGTTACCAAGCACTCTGCCTCAAGGATTGTTAAGGCCTGCCATAGGAGTGGCTGATAGGTACACATGTGTCTATATATAAGGGTAGATATAGGTATACTATATCTAAGCAAGGGGTGATTACACGACCTTGCCCCAGCTGAGTGATCAGCCAGTTGTGTCTGATTGGAAGGCCAGACCAGGGGTGGCATAATACATGCTGCAGCCCCTGGGAGGCCTAGGGTACACCTATGCCCTGGGTACCTAGGGTACACTGTACAGGGTCCAATAAGGTGATCCTTACCAATTGGGTATGTACCTAGGGTACATGGAGTCCATTTTAAAGAGAGAGCAGGCAGCCTGAGACCCTGAATGGCAGGATCTCAGGCCAACTAAGTCGAAAAACCAGCTAGAAACTAGGCAAAAAGTTGGGGGTAACCATAGTCAGATATCCACCTTCCTACAGTTTGTGTCTGCATAGTTTAATATGGTATATTCAAAAGGTAGTATCTATTACATGTGATCCTACGGCACAATGGGTGTGATTTCAAAGTAATTACAAATGCATTATACATAGTTCAAATGCATGTTTTCAATGTTCTGATGACATATTTTTCTTTTTTAGACTGGGACAATATAGACAGATTGATAACCCAATGCGTAGATCTTAGTCCTAGAGTTTTCCCAAGATTGATGTTTAGGAAGAAGCCAGAAAGTAAAATCCCGTCGGGGAAACAGTCCAAAACAGCCACCCCGTCAGGGAGACAATCCAAAACAGCCGACATGTCAGGTCCGCAGATCCTCGGAGACGTACGATGCTCTATGGGGTCCACCTCCTGATAGCTCAAAAGGCCTCACTGAAAACACAGACTCTATCGAGTGATCCGGTGAGGGAAGGAAAGGATGGGTACAGCAGGGAGGGAGATCTGGAAAGGAAAATACACAAAGATCAATACCCTATCAATAACATGCATGTTTCTTACGCACTCCTGCCAATGTCCCTTACAACAACATGTGCCTTGCCCCTTTTAACTCCAGTACCTGTAAAGGAAAAGAATGGTTCCTTATGCCTGGGTGTAGCCTCTGAGAAGCCACGGTCTATATTTTGTTCTAGAGATGGGAGAGCACAGTTACTATGGTCATACAAAGAGCGTTCTACAATTGTGTTGTCAAAGTACATATGGATAGACAAACATTCACATACATGACGCGTACCTAGAGACAAACAGCAGCAGGCTACAGGGGTTTTTTGGAGCTGACTTCCACAGAGCTCAACCAGCCCCTGCTACATAAGGCGAGAATTAGAAATGAGATTAGTTTTCCCCCGTTGAGTAAGGGAAGCACCCTGGAGCCACAAACCACACAAAGAACTATTCGGAATTTGCCAGGCCTTCCATGGCCATACAAGGTTCTTCACACCCAAAACTGTTAAGTACACTAGTCAGGGCGTATATCTCATGGTGCGGGCTTCTTCGGAAACCCTTCAGCTATAATGTACGTGTCTTCTGTGTTCCGGCTGCATTGAAACTCATACAGCCCCGAACCACAGAGACACTACGACATGAAACAACAAAGGAGTGTAGTCCGCAACAGCGGCTTGGACCTTCCTGGTCCGATGGGGGGGGCGCGTAGCAAGCCCGCAAGAGAAAATGCGGCTCGTCCAACAGGCCTGCGAGTCGCTCCCTCTGTTAGCCAAGCAACATGTATCTCAGGCCCCCTTTTTGCCCAGGGGAAGTTCAGAAACATGTGGGAGGCTGGAATCCTCCTCATAATCAATATGTCATGCAGCTCTCTTGTAGAGCGGCCGAAAATGGCACCCGATCTACAGGCGCCTGCTGAGGCGATTAAAGTGAAGAACAGGGAGTCCCCAAGACCTGTACCGGTGCAACCGCACCCCTACCGTCTCTCGGCGTCTTCTCCCTTCCTGGCTCTCACTCCGGAATTAGCAGCGCCGCTCCTCGGGAACCCGAAGTATTTCAGGATTCCCCGACGGGCATTATGACGTAGGCGCTGAGCGTCGCTCCCTGGGATTCTGGGTAATGTAGTTTCTCGTACTCGCTACCGTCACGCGGGGGCTGCGAGCGTCGTCAGTGTTCGGCTGCGGAGCCCGCGGTGAGCTGTGACAGTACGTCTCTCTCCCGAAGAACACTGACAGAGGCAAGGTTTCGCAGGGAATCTTTTATGAAAGAGATTCGTGTACCGAGGTGCGTGTAACCCTGATGCAGGTTCCCAGGAGTCCTCCTCTGAGCCATATCCCTTCGATGCAACGAGATACCACAGCTTACCCCGGTATATCTTGGAGTCCATAATACCCCGTACTTCATGTTCTTGTTCATTATTGACCACAACAGGAACAGTACCCTTTGTTGCGGCTGTGTGGGAAGGCTTAAGGAGGGACACATGAAAAGCAGGATGGATACGGAGAGAAGAGGGTAGTGCTAATTTAACCACCACTGGGTTAACCAATTTAATCACCCTGTAGGGGCCGATGTACTTAGGGTTGAACACACTGTATCGCTTGAATCTGAAATGTCTAGTGGACAACCACACGTAATCTCCCTTTTTATACACAGGACCTGGTCGTCTATGTTTGTCAAAAAATAGAGAGAGACCCCTTATAACGCTAAGGGATTGGAGTACTATTAAATAGTTTGAAAGTCAGCTATCCCTTAGAATATCATTGAGACACCTACAATAATACCTTTCTCCTATTTGTTCACACAACAATTTTATACAATTTTCAGCTCCCAAATATTGATGCAAAAGCTATCTTGTTAAAAACATATTATTATGCATTTATAATGGCATAAAAAAGTTTATTATAAACTATATAAAACACATATATTTTAAAAACAGCACAGTTAATTCATAAAATATGGTACAGCTACAACATTATACAAAGCATTATACAAAGCATTAATATACTCAAACACAACATTTGTTAAGCAGAGAGAAGATTTGACAAAACGATTTGTCATTAAAAGAGCATATCAATAGAGACAAAATAGACAACTTGGCCTTGATATACTTAGTCTTTACACCATTTACAAGACCAAGATTCTCATAGATTATGCTGTTGGTTGCGTCAACGCGTTTCGATGGTTCCTAATTGATAGTCCATCTTTTTCAAGACCGTAATGGATTTAAGTCTCTCTGAGTATTTCATCATACAGTCGCTGTAAGCATCCTGTTCTTTTTGACTGCTGTGCCCCTATTGATACCTAGCACAGATGCAGACTGTATATTAGCCCTTCTTTATTTTATACAGTTTCCTTCCTGTCTCATCAACCTCAATCCTGGCGTTTACGCTTGCCTCACTGGGTATTCTTTATATTTTGTGAAGTTCAGAAACGTTGAGGACCCTTTGTATTGGCCTTAGCCTTTGTTTAAGATTTCCTAGGGTCGTAGTCAGTTCGAATCCCAATTTAGCCCGCTAGTCTTGATTAAGGGACCTAGATCTCCAAGCCTCCTCTCCCGTTTTACTGCAGTTACTTATTACTTCCGTGTGGCTGTAATGTTCATGCCTCGCACGTGTTCTTTTCGTTGGTTCGATAGTCCGCACATTGCCACAATACTAATCTATCTACTGCAAAGGCAGACATAGCCTTTACGGCAACTAATAGCAAATGAGACTCATTAATATATTCATGAGGACTTCATGTGTCTGAACATATTTTCCACACCACCATTTGTGAGAAAACTAAGGATTGACCTAGCACCTTAGGATAATGTTTTGGAAATTGACACTAACTCGCGCTTCGATGTACTCATAAATCGCCTTACTCTGAACATAAGCCTTGATAAAGTTACATATTGTAACGAAACACGTGTCGGCTGTTTTGGATTGTCTCCCTGACGGGGTGGCTGTTTTGGACTGTTTCCCCGACGGGATTTTACTTTCTGGCTTCTTCCTAAACATCAATCTTGGGAAAACTCTAGGACTAAGATCTACGCATTGGGTTATCAATCTGTCTATATTGTCCCAGTCCAAAACAAGAAAAATATGTCATCAGAACATTGAAAACGTGCATTTGAACTATGTATAGTGCATTTGTAATTACTTTGAAATCACACACATTGTGCCGTAGTGTCAGGAATCCCCTCCCGCACATGGATTCCCTCCCACGATGCCACTTCCGTGAACCTGGTGCGCTTGGAGGAGAGCGGACTACAACTCCCAGAATTCCCTCCGGCAACAATTGCCTTTTGCCACTCAAGAGTTCTGGTTACATAACACCAAGGGAAACGCCTAGTTTTCATGTTATGCAACTCAAGAGTTCTGGTTGCATAACACCAAGGGGAACGCCTAGTTTTCATGTTATGCAACTCAAGAGTTCTGGTTACATAACACCAAGGGTAACGCCTAGTTTTCCTGTTATGCAACTCAAAAGTCATGGTTATACAACGCCGAGAGTACTACTTAAGGAGAAGATCACTGGGACTCGGCGTCGGATATTCTGATCTTTGCCGGAGTACCTGGTTGAGGTACACGGACCCGTTGGTGAGTTGAGCGGCGGAAGGAACATTCTAAGGAGCGGAGGAGAGGTGCTGGCGTGTGCTTCCTGCCCGTGTCCTGTCCCGTTCTGAGAGCCGTATTCAACGTCATTGGGCACAAGTCCCGTTGGTAGAGCCGAAGCTCCCAACAGCCTGACAAATTGGAGAAAACGAGGTTGGTGCGAGCCGAAGCTCCCAACCCTCGTTCCTTGGGTAAACACACGCTTAGAGCTAAGACGCTATCCAGGAGGTGTTTCCGCGTCTTAGCCATCGACACTCGTAGGAGAACTGGGATAGGTAGAGCGGCTGCTCCCATCCATTCTCTGCGCCACCTTGGGTATCATCACCTAAACCCGGATACAAGAGACGCACACCAGGAGGTGTTCCCAGCGTCTTTGTGTTGTGGCAGCACTCTGGGGGATACTGGTAGAGCGGCTGTTCCCAGGTGGTAGAGAGCCCGGCCGGGTGACTCCCACGTGCCCCCCGTAGATTCCACAACCTTGGAACTACCCTTCACAGCGATCGAGTGGCATTGTCGGCCACTGCTTAGCACTGTGCCCTCCGTTGGAGCATACCGGGTCCGGTGTGCATGCGGAGGACGGTTAGACGAGCTGTGAATGGGTATCGTACTTTAACTGGTGATTCCAGTACCGGTATTCTTTGTTGTCTGTAGTTGTTTATCTGTTTATTAAATCATCCTTAAACCTCCATTTCTCTGGTCCGTCGTCTGTTTGTCCCAACCCCGAGAAAGCCAGGACGTTACATAATATCCGACCTCTTCCATAACTATCTCCTGGTTGGGCGAACGACATGGCCACGATTGAGGATGTGTTGGCCGTCTTGGCCGCGATGCAAATCGAGCTCACCGCTTCCAGACAGGAAACAGCAGACGTTAAGGCTAGAATGGACGCTCGGCAGAACGATCCGCTACAGGCAGGTGCCTCTCACACGGCCACGGCTCCTGCGGTTGTGGTAGAGATGCCCGTAGCCATTCCTTTGGCGACACCAGAGAGGTACAGCGGAGACCCCAACACAGTGCAGGTATTCCTCACTCAAGTAGCACTGCATCTGTCCTGCAAACCAAAGGCCTTTCCTACCAGCCAAGCCAGAGTGGCCTTTCTGATCTCGTATCTTGCTGGGAACGCGGCGCAATGGGCAGTCCCACTGGTGAGCAGGGACGACCCTATCCTATGTGATTGGGGAGCCTTCCGCGAGGAATTCTTGAAGGTGTTTGATCGAAGGGCGGACTCGTATACTGCCGATCGAGAGATGTTGGAGCTGAGGCAAGGCAACAATGATCTGGTGCAGTACCTTAATGCTTTTCGAAGGTTAGTGGCCGAAACCAAGTGGCCCATAGCCAAACAAACCGCGCTGTTTCACCAGGGCTTGAGCGAAGAGCTCAAAGATGTGGTAGCACAAATCGACCCCCAACCCAAGACATGTGAAGGCTTGATCAACCTGGTGCTACGGCTGGACCATAGATTGAACGAAAGAAAGGGCGATCACAAGAGGAAAGGGAAAGCGCTGCCATCGTATGTTTCGATGGGTGGCCCTGAGACCAACTCCTCCACCAGGACGGAACCCATGGACATAGGAGCTATAAGGGCGAGCCTTACAGCCACTGAAAAAGAATCATGCCGCAAGCAAGGCCTTTGCCTTTACTGCGGGAAAAAGGGGCACTATGTACGCGAGTGTCCAGCCAAGCCAAAAACCTCACGATACCGAGCGAACAAAACGGTGACAGCAGTGGTGGAAGCACCGGCGGAAAACTGAGGGACTCCGGGTCTAGGGAAGGGGCATCTTGGAGTCACACCCACATCCCTTCCATGTTGAGCCCGAATCAAAAAGGGCGAAGACATTTGTTTATTACCTTACACGTAGGAGTGCAGGACCAGTGGATACCTGTGGTAGCCATGATTGATTCAGGAGCCACGGGCATGTTCATGGACTACAATGAAGCACGGAGACTGGGTCTCACTCTCCTTCCCAAACAGATACCAGAGGAGGTGTATGCAGTGGATGGGAGAAGTCTGGTGACCGGACCTATCGGACAGCACACAGGAGAAATACCGGTGAGGTTCGGAAAACTGCATAACGAACGTATTGATTTTAGCATAATCAGAGCCCCGCAGTACGGGGTCATATTGGGTCTACCCTGGCTCCAAAAACATAACCCAACGGTGGATTGGCCTACGCATCACATTGAGATGACTTCCCCGTTTTGTGAACAATGGTGCGGCATGCGGCAGGACCCCCACGAAGGTGAGGTAGGCGAAGGTCACACGGTCGCCACGGCAGCAGAAAAGGACGTAAAGCTGCCCAGAGTGTATCACAGTTTCGGGGACGTCTTCGATGAAATCCGAGCGGAGGTGCTCCCTCCACACAGACCGTTCGACTGCCAAATCGACCTGGTTCCGGGGGCTAGCGTTCCCAGCGGCAGACTGTATGCGCTCACAGAACCCGAAAACGTACATCTACGGGGATATTTGGATAAGTTACTAGGGCTGGGGTTCATCAGGCCGTCGAAATCCCCTGCCGCATCGCCTCTCTTTTTCATTCCGAAAGCGAATGGCGAATTGAGGGCCTGCGTGGACTTTAGGGCCTTGAACGCGATAACCATAAAAAACCGGTACCCCCTGCCTCTCATAAGCGTTCTCCTGGAACAGGTAAAAAAGGCCCAAATATACACAAAGCTTGATCTCAAGGGGGCATACCATCTTGTGCGCATGAGGGACGGCGACGAATGGAAAACCGCCTTTAAGACCAGGTTCGGGCTCTTTGAGTACCTCGTCATGCCGTTCGGACTATGCAATGCCCCTGCCGCCTTCCAATACTTCCTCAATGAGGTGTTCCGGGAGGTATTGGATATCTACGTGGTCGTTTACATAGACGACATACTCATCTACTCCAACTCAGAGGAAGAACACGTACAGCACGTATCCGCAGTTCTCAAAAAACTGAGGGAAAACATGCTATACTGCAAACTCAGCAAATGTGACTTCCACGTCACATCAGTGGAATTCCTTGGGGTGATGCTGAGCCCCAACGGACAGGAGATGGCGGAACGCAAGATCAGAGCGGTGGAGGAGTGGCCGGTGCCCCGAGGAGTAAAGGAAGTCCAGAGCTTCATAGGCTTCGCCAACTTTTATAGGCGTTTTATTGAGGGGTTTTCAGGCTTGGTTGCCCCAATCACGCAACTACTAAGGAAGTCTCAGGAGTTCGTGTGGGGACCGGAAGCACAAAAAGCATTTGTGGCCCTCAAGAAGGCCTTCAGCACCGCCCCGGTGCTAGCTCACTCGAATCCGGACTTACCCTATGTGGTAGAAGCGGACGCCTCTGATGTGGCGCTGGGTGCCATTCTATCTCAGAGGAATGAGATGTCGGGTTTGCTCCATCCTGTGGCGTACATGTCTCGTAAATTGAACGACGCGGAACGCAATTACCATATTGCGGAGAAGGAACTACTCGCAATAAAGGACGCATTTGCTGAGTGGAGGCATTTGTTAATGGGGGCCAGGCACGTGGTTACAGTGTATACGGACCACAGAAACCTCCAGTTTCTGACGGCGGCGCGGCATTTGTCTCCTCGTCAAATGAGGTGGATGATCTTTTTCTCCGGTTTCAATTTCCACATCACATACCGACCCGGTACGGAGAACAGGAAAGCGGACGCGCTTTCGAGGCAATCGAATGGCAGGGATCCGCAGCCGGTTGCCGAACATTCCATCATCCCTCCAGGAGTTGTGATAGGGGTGATTCAACCACAGACGTTCCTCAGGGGGGTCCAGAAGGGGACCCATACCTTCATGTGGCGGAGGTGGCTTCGCAGTCACAAGGAGTGGCAGATGAAGGACGGGATTCCGGTGAAAGGACGATGTATGTTGTTACCCACACCTAGGCTTCGAAAACAGGCCTTCACCTGGTGCCACGTGTCTCCCTGTGCCGGCCATCTGGGTGTCGAAAAGACGGTAGCGAGCCTAGGACGGCAGTTCTGGTGGCCTGCCATGAGAACAGACGTCCGGAATTGGTGTTCATCATGTACCGTTTGCGCATCCATGAAATCGGACCACAGAAGATCGCAAGGACTCCTCCAACCCCTTCCTACACCGACCAAACCCTGGGAAAACATATCCTTAGACTTCATTGTCGGGCTACCAAAGGATCAAGGAAAGACGGCCATACTGGTGGTGGTGGACTATCTCACGAAGATGGGGCACTTCCTCGCTTGCAAACAGGTACCTTCGGCAGGAGAGCTGGCGTCGTTGTTATTGAAGAATGTAGTGAGACTACATGGCCTACCCAACGTGATCGTGTCGGACAGGGGGTCTCAGTTCACGTCGCACTTCTGGAAAACTTGGTGTTCGGCGTTACACGTCAAGTCTGCCATGTCCACGAGTTATCACCCGCAGACGGACGGCCAGACGGAGCGCCTGAACCAGTCGCTCAAACAATATCTACGTTGTTTTGCAGAGCAAGGGAAGGATGAGTGGGTGGACTGTGAGAAGTTGGCCTGATGTATGATGTCACTAGTTATAGTGTACACCTTATATCAGTCCAAATACCCTTATGGTGATTGGTTGTAAAGTCAACCTTATAGACCAGCTATCCTAGTGGTAGCATGGACAAGAGCAGTCTTAGGCTAAACTCTGAATGGCATGTGAAGCCAGCTGTGATACCATATATAATCCCTTGAATAACAAATGAAAGGACACCACAACAGGTATATATATAAAATAAAGTGTATTTATTCTAAGCAAACCCTCAGCACTCTTTATGAGTTTAGAGGTAAGTACAACACAGTCTTATTAATGCATACAGTAAGTCACACAGGTAAGTAATACAGTTAGGCCCTAGGGGCCACGCAAACCATATACTAAATAAGTGGTATAAGAACCACTGTCACGGAAATAGAATAGGCCTAGGCCTAGGGAATCGCTGGGGCTACACTACACTAGCGTTAGTTAGGAAGTGGGAGGCCCACGGGATTCGTGTGCAGAGTGGAAACACTCACGCGTAATGCGTAGAAGTCAATAGCAATGTTACAGTTTAGAAATAGATAGATTTAGGACACTTCCGGAGTAGCTAGGAAGTTGAGACTTGAAAACTAGACACTAGGATAGTCACTATCCTGATGAGCACCGGAGTACCCAAGTTACCTAGCCCACAGGCTGCGGGTGCATAGGGGTGAAGATGCGTCGTTTTCGTCGTCGACTCCTATGGATGCCTGAAGAAAGATGCTGACAGGCAGTCAGTGAAGAGTGTCCGGTGGATCCCAAGGCTGGGATCAAGAAGAGAAGAAACCTGCAAGCAGAAGGGACAGAGTCAAGGTCACTAGCCAGTGACCACGTGGAACCAGGAAGGAACCAGGTGATGTCGTGAAGAGTTGCAGGTGAAGGTGAAGCTTGTCGCTGCAGCCAGGAGGACCAGGAAGCGTCGAGGACGACCAGGACCAGGAGGCGAGCTGTCCCACGAAGGCTCTTGCTGTCGGCGGCGTCGAAGTTGGACTAGGACTCACCAAGCCTTGGCAAGCGGAACCCACGAAGAACAAAGGACTTGCTTCTGGTGCAGACCAGGAAGGTCTGGGGTGCTTCTTCTTTGCAGAGAAGCGGGAGCCAGTCTGGAGGAGCCAAACCAGCGCAGAAGATTTCAGGGTGCGTCGTCACAGAGGCCACTAGCCAGCGGGCAAGCAACCGGACAGACGCGGCAAGCAGGAAAATGCTGAAGGGCCCCACGCAGGACTCGTGGAGAGTGGGGGGCTGATCTTCGGTGCAGATGGTGCTTGGGGTTGGGGCTTCTCAATCCCCGGTGCACAACTTCGAGGGTACCTCAGAAGCTGCGCTGTAAGCTACTAGCCACTTTTCCCAGGTAGCCGGTCCCACGTCGCTCGTCGCCTCCACGGATCTCAGCTCTGCTGCAGATGTGGATGAGGGTCGGAGAAGTCTGGAAATCAAGGCTCTGGTCGGGCTCTGCAGTCGGTTCCTCGTCGAACGTTTCACAAAGCAAAGGGTAGTCACTTGATGGTGCCTGTTTGCACAGGGTAGCCACTCCTTGGCTACAAGGGAGATTCTTCAGTCTTCTTCTTTCGTTGAATGTCGAAGGTCCAGAGTTTCTGTTCAGTTTTGCAGGTTCAGGATAATCTAATCTCTTGAGGCCCAACTCCCACTCTTATACTAATCTGGGGGGCTGGGATACCTGCTAGGTCACGCCTTATGGGTGGGACCTGGGAGGGGGTGGTTACACCCACTTCCCTTTGTCCAGTTTCGCGCCAGAGCTGGGGCTGGAGTGCCCCAGCGCCGGTTTGAACTGGACTATGCAAGGAACACCTTGTGTGCCCCAGGCATGTCTCATTCCTTTCAGCCCACCCTGCCCCAATACACTAAAGGCTGTCTGGGGAGGTGCTAGCACCTCCCCAAGCAGGAAACCTATTGTCCAGGCCTCCCTGGCTGGGATCACTCCCAGCTGCAGGAGGTCAGACTTGTGTCTGTGGCAGCAGCATCCATTTTGTGATGCTGAGGCTTTGGTCAGAGGTTACACAGCAAAGTAGGATTTTAACATGTCTCTCCCTCTAGAAGGGAGGAATAATATCCTCATCACCAGAAATGGTATGGGGGTATTATTCCAAAGTGTTAGACACCTTACACGACATGTTTTGATACAGCCCAACCATAGTTACCATAACCGTTTAAGATTATAAGGCACTTTAAGAGTATATGGTAGGCTATATCATAGAACAGCTATAAGGACATGGTTCCGAAAGCTGCAGACAGGCTCAGCTCATGCTAGAGCACCATCTCACATGTTACCAAGCACTCTGCCTCCAGGATTGTTAAGGCCTGCCATAGGAGTGACTGATAGGTACACATGTGTCTATATATAAGGCAGATATAGGCATACTATATCTAAGCAAGGGGTGATTACACGACCTTGCCCCAGCTGAGTGATCAGCCAGTTGTGTCTGATTGGAAGGCCAGACCAGGGGTGGCATAATACATGCTGCAGCCCCTGGGAGGCCTAGGGTACACCTATGCCCTGGGTACCTAGGGTACACTGTACAGGGTCCAATAAGGTGATCCTTACCAATTGGTTATGTACCTAGGGTACATGGAGTCCATTTTACAGAGAGAGCAGACAGCCTGAGACCCTGAATGGCAGGATCTCAGGCCAACTAAGTCGAAAAACCAGCTAGACACTAGGCAAAAAGTTGGGGGTAACCATAGTCAGATATCCACCTTCCTACACAACCCCCCCCCAAACGAAAGGAGATAAGGCTGGCCTTGACAAGGTAAGCCTCTATTGCCTGAGTGGCCATATAAGGAAGAACCAGCACTGGCATGGTTACCCCCTGTCTCATGGTCCACTAAGCAATCCCTCATCCTAAAGATATCATAGGGTCTCCACCATAGGGAATCTCTACATTTGGTGTGTCTTTGCAAAGTAAAAGGCTGGTGTTGAGATGGAGTACTGAAGTGAGTGTCCTTAAAGTGAGGCCTCAGCTTCCTCCAATCATCCTCCACCCTGGATGCCTTTCTTTCTCTAACTGAGTTGCACTGTGCTCTCAGGGTCAGCCTCTGGCTACCTAAAGCTGGAGGCTGGGTCCCTTTTGTGGGCTTACTGGAGGGACAGGTCAGGTTTGGGGCCCTAAGGTCCCAGGTTTGCCTGTGCCCAACAGAATCCCTCTGGGGGAGGTCCCCAACTACCTGTGAAGGGGATCCCTCAGGAATGTTTTTACCCATCACCTGGCTAGGGCTACTAGCCAGGCAATCCTCATTCTTTTGATGGGGGGGTTCTTGTGGACAGGGGCCCTCTTGGGGTCCACTGGCCTCCCTGACCTCTGCAGCCCTGGGCTGACTGAGGCAGGGTAGAGAGAGGCAGGCTACCTGCACCAGACTGGGTCCCACCTTGGAAGGGGCCACTGACATCAGAGGCTCTGCCAGGCCAGGCCTGGCTACCTCTGGGGCAGTTCCTTCACAAGGGGTGAGGTCAGATCCCTGAGGAGGCTGACCTTTTCCTAATGTCTGGGGAGAGGGAGACTTTTCTTCCTCCCCACTACTCTCTGTTTGTGTGGAGTGATCCATAGTTTCAGGCTTCACTACACCTATATCAGTCTGAGTGTGGGCTGAGACCATTACAGCCTTGCCAACCTTTTCAGGAAGGCACTCAGTTTGTGTTTGAGCTGTGACTGTCACAGCTCTGCCAATTTCTACAGGGAAGTCTGTCTGTGCCTGGGCTGTGGCTACCACTGCCCTTCCAACCTTTTCAGGGAGGAAAGCTACTTGGACAGGGGTTGTGACTGGCACAACCCCACTACCCTTTTTGGAAAGGCCTACCATTTTAGAATGGGTGTCTTGTTCAACTCCAGCCCAAGCTGAGAGTTCTAAGTCATTCCCCAGTAAGCAGTCCACAGGCAAGGTTGGAGACACTGCCACCCTTTTAGGGCCAGTGACACCTCCCCAGCTGAGACATACCTCTGCCATGGGATGACTGTTCTGGTTGCCATCAATGTTAGTTACCTGGTATGAGAACCCAGGCAAAAGCTGCTCAGAGGGAACTAGCCTATGGGCCACCATAGTGATGCTAGCTCCAGTGTCTCTGTAGGCCTCAGCTTTTCTACCATTGATGTAGGGTTCCTGTCTGTACCTACCCAAAGTGTTGGGACAGGCAGTGAAGTTGGCAAACCCCATGCCACCATCACAGACAAGAGTAGCTGCTGCAGGGGAATTGGCTAAGCCAGGATCCCCCTGTGTTCCCCAAGAAAACCCAACCAAATTTTTGGGGGCACTCCCACCGCCTGGGGGATTACTGCTGACAGTAATAGGTGGTGTGACAGGAGTAGTTGGAGGAACAGTTTTGTTTTTAGCCTGTGGACAACTGCTGTCAGTTTTCCAATGCCCAGGTGTTTTACACACATGGCAGTAAGGCTTTTTAACTGTGGTAGAGGAGGGAGCTTGGGACCCACCACCCTGTGTGGAGTTTTGGGGCCCTGAGGAAGATTTCTCTTTTGCTTTATCCCCACCCTTCTCTTGAGGCTTGGTGGTATCTTTCTTTTGGTCACCACCCTGATTTTTTGGCCTAATCCTGGTCCTGACCCATTTATCTGCCCTCTTTCCCAATTCTTGGGGAGAGGTCAAATCTGAGTCTACCAGGTGTTGATGGAGAAGCTGGTTCTGACAATTATTAAGGATCTGCTCCCTCATAATCAAGTTGTACAATCCTGTATAGCCCTGCACCTTGCTGCCATTTAACCAACCTTCCAAAGCCTTAGTGGCACAATCCACAAAATCAGACCAGTCCTGTGTCTGTGTCTTCTGGGTGTCTCTGAACAACAACCTATATTGCTCAGTGGTTAAGCCAAACCCATCTATCAGAGCACTCTTCAGGACTTTGTAATTGTTTGCATCCTCATCACTGACTGTGAGGAGCTTGTCTCTACCTTTGTCAGAAAAGGAGAGCCACAAGATAGCTGCCCACTGACTTTGGGGTACCTGCTGTACTTTGCAGGCCCTCTCCAAAGCAGTCATCCATTTGTGGATGTCATCCCCATTCTGATATGGGGGGACTATCTTGCTTAGGTTTCTATGGTCATAAGACCTATCCCTATCTCTAGGAATGTTGCTGCCACCAGTGGGTTCTGACCCACACAATTTTTGCTCTCTAGCCAGAGCAAGCTTCTCTTTGGCAAGGGCAATTTCTTCCCTCTGAATCCTCAGATTGGCTTCCCTCATTCTGGCTTTATGCTCCTTTCTCTCAGGTGAAGTCATTCCCCTGTGAGAGGAAGCATTAGAGATGCTAGAGACATGGGAGTGGATGGATTCCCTTGAAGGGGATCTGTCCCTCCTGCTTCTCTGTGAATGTCTACTTGTGGGTCTGTATGGGGGGACCCCATGCAAACTCCCATGTAAACTTAAGTTAGCCTGGCTAAGTCTTCCTACTTGGCCCTGGCTGTCTACCTCTTCCTCTGAAGTCCCATCTGACTCATCTGTGGTGGGTAGACCCTTATCTACAGCTATGGCACCATCCCTGGCAGCTCTTTCAGCATCATAGGCCTCCAGAAGCTCCACTAGCTGTCTAAGGGTAGGGTTGGAACCCTGTTTTATTCCTCTGGAGGTACACAAATGTCTCATCTCCTGGAATGTTAAGGTATCATACCTAGAGGGGGTCTTCTGCAGACCTGCCCCTCCTGAGAGAGCATCTACTTGATCTCCTCCCAGAGGCATGATCTAGTGAGGGTGTGGTGTGTGCACCTACCTACACTAGTTGTTTCTACTAAACCTCTCTAGTAGTTGTAGTCAGGGTGTGTTACTCCCTTCAACCTACAACCACTAAGTCCAGTAGGACTTAAGTATTATAAACTATGTTATATGTACCTAGACAATATCTGTGTGATCTTTCAATTTAGTATCTCAAGATTACAATGGTATTACAACAGCAAGCTCAGATCCCAACCGCTGCTCACCAATGTGAGAAGTTGGCCTGATGTATGATGTCACTAGTTATAGTGTACACCTTATATCAGTCCAAATACCCTTATGGTGATTGGTTGTAAAGTCAACCTTATAGACCAGCTATCCTAGTGGTAGCATGGACAAGAGCAGTCTTAGGCTAAACTCTGAATGGCATGTGAAGCCAGCTGTGATACCATATATAATCCCTTGAATACCAAATGAAAGGACACCACAACAGGTATATATATAAAATAAAGTGTATTTATTCTAAGCAAACCCTCAGCACTCTTTATGAGTTTAGAGGTAAGTACAACACAGTCTTATTAATGCATACAGTAAGTCACACAGGTAAGTAATACAGTTAGGCCCTAGGGGCCACGCAAACCATATACTAAATAAGTGGTATAAGAACCACTGTCACGGAAATAGAATAGGCCTAGGCCTAGGGAATCGCTGGGGCTACACTACACTAGCGTTAGTTAGGAAGTGGGAGGCCCACGGGATTCGTGTGCAGAGTGGAAACACTCACGCGTAATGCGTAGAAGTCAATAGCAATGTTACAGTTTAGAAATAGATAGATTTAGGACACTTCCGGAGTAGCTAGGAAGTTGAGACTTGAAAACTAGACACTAGGATAGTCACTATCCTGATGAGCACCGGAGTACCCAAGTTACCTAGCCCACAGGCTGCGGGTGCATAGGGGTGAAGATGCGTCGTTTTCGTCGTCGACTCCTATGGATGCCTGAAGAAAGATGCTGACAGGCAGTCAGTGAAGAGTGTCCGGTGGATCCCAAGGCTGGGATCAAGAAGAGAAGAAACCTGCAAGCAGAAGGGACAGAGTCAAGGTCACTAGCCAGTGACCACGTGGAACCAGGAAGGAACCAGGCGATGTCGTGAAGAGTTGCAGGTGAAGGTGAAGCTTGTCGCTGCAGCCAGGAGGACCAGGAAGCGTCGAGGACGACCAGGACCAGGAGGCGAGCTGTCCCACGAAGGCTCTTGCTGTCGGCGGCATCGAAGTTGGACTAGGACTCACCAAGCCTTGGCAAGCGGAACCCACGAAGAACAAAGGACTTGCTTCTGGTGCAGACCAGGAAGGTCTGGGGTGCTTCTTCTTTGCAGAGAAGCGGGAGCCAGTCTGGAGGAGCCAAACCAGCGCAGAAGATTTCAGGGTGCGTCGTCACAGAGGCCACTAGCCAGCGGGCAAGCAACCG